>NC_133510.1:76372500-77622500 GCF_049354715.1 Callithrix jacchus | reverse complement strand
ACTCTCTTGTTATCACCACTTTGGCTTTGTTCCAGACATTCTGGTATGTTGTATCTTTGTTCTCATTAGTTTCAAAAAAGTTTATAATTGCCTTAATTTCCTTGTTTACCCCAAAGTAATTCAGAATCAGACTGTTTAATTTCCATGTAATTTTGAGTTTTTAGAAATCTTCCCATTATTCAATTTTCTTTTTACTGTGCTGTGGTCTGAAAATGTGATTGGTATAATTTTGGTTTTTAAAAATTTGTTGAAAATTGTTGTATGGCTGAGCATGTGGTGTATTTTAAAGGATGTGCCATGAGCAAATGAGAAGAATGTGTATTCTGTTGTTGGGTGGACTATTCTATAGACATCTGTTAGGTCCATTTGATCAAGTGTTGAGTTTAGGTTTCAAATATCTTTGTTAGTTTTCTACCTCAGTGATCTGTGTAATACTGCCAGCTGGGTATTGAAGTCTCCCACTATTATTGTGAGGTTATCCAAGTCTCTTTGTAGGTCTCTAGAACTTGTTTAATTAATCTGTATGCTCCAGCATTAAATTCATATATATTTAAGATAATTAAGTCTGTTGAATTTAACCCTTTGTTGTTATGTATTGTCCTTCTTTGTCTTTTCTGATCTAGGAATTGGTAGTTTGTTAGTCTAAAGTCTGTTTTTTCTGAAATTAGAATAGAATCCCCTGTTCTTCTTTTTCTTTGATGGATTTTTCTCCATCACTTTACTTTGAGCTTATAAGTGTCATTGCATGTGAGATGGGTCATTTGAAGAGTGTATTACTGTCAGATCTTGGTTCTTCATTCAACTACTACTCTATGCCTTTTAAGAGGGTGTTTAGCCCATATATTTAAGGTTAATATTGATATGTGTGGATTTGATCCTGTCACCATGTTGTTAGCTGATTGTTATGCAGATTTGTTGTGTAGTTGCTTTATAGTGTCATTGTCTATGCATTTAAATGTGTTTCTTGGTGGCCAGTAGCATACTTTAGTTGCCATGTTTAGCACTCCCTTAAGGACCTCTTTCAAGGCAGGTCTGGTAGTAATGAATTCAGTTAGCATTTGCTAGTCTGAAAAGCATTTTCTTTCTCCTTAATTTATGAAGCTTAGTTTGGCCAGATATGAAATTCTTGTTTATAATTATTCTTTCTGTAAGATAGGTCCCCAATTTCTTCTGGCTTATAGCAGTTCTGCTGAAAAGTCTGCGTTAGTCTTATGGGGTTCCCTTTATAAATGGCCTGCCCCTTCTCTCTAGCTGCCTTTAATATTTTTTCTTTCATGTTGACCTTGGAGATTCTGTTGACTATGTATCTTGGGGATGGTCATCTAGTATAATTTCTCACAGGGGTTCTCTGGATTTCCTGAATTTTAAAATCAATTTCTCTAGTGAGTTTGGGTAATTTTTTGTGGACAATATCCTCAACTATGATAGCAACTTCAAAGATTAAACTAACATCAGCCCATGTAGATGAGAAAGAACTAGTACAAGAACTGGTGTCTTCTTAGCTACAAATGACCACACTACATCTCCAGTAATGGTTATTAACAGGTTGAAATGGCTGAAATGATAGACATAGAGTTCAGAATCTGGATAGAAATGAAGATCATCAAGATTCAAGAGAAAGCTGAATCCCAAACCAAAAAATCTAAAGAATCCATTAAAATAATACAAAAGATGAAAGACAAAATAGACATTTTAAGAAAGAACCAAACTGATAAAGCTAAAAACTCACTTCAAGAATTTTCTAATACAATTGCAGGTATTAATAGAAGAATAGGTCAAACTGAAGAAAGAATATCAGAGCTTGAAGACTAGTTCCTTGAAACAATTCAGTCAGACAAAAATAAAAAAAAGACAATATCCTCAAATATGTTTTTCAAGTTGCCTGCACTCCTTCCCTCTCTTTCATGAACACCATTGTGCCATAGGTTTGGTCTCTTTACATAATCTCATATTTCTTGTAGGTTTGGTTCATTATTTTATGTTCATTTTTTGTTAAACCATTCCGACTAATGATGTACCTTTAGCTTTACCTATTATTTTGTCTACTGGATCGATTACTTCATCAAGGCTTTTACTCATTTTACTCTATTTTCTAACAATTTATCAGGAAGTTACTGATCACTTTCTTACTCAACCTTAAGTAGCTCTCTGTTATACTTAAAGTAAAAATCCAACTTCTTATTTGGCCTGTACGATCTTGCATGATCCTGCATGATTTCATTTCCCTCTACTCACAGCTTTATTCTTCATACTCTAGCTTCACTGATTGTTTTCTCAATCCTCCAGGACAGTGAATTTATTTCTATATCGTGACCTTTTATAACTGCTTTTACATCAGGTTTAAAGACCCTCCAGATAGATTTGAACACCATGACTTTCCTTTTGTCACTGAGGTCTTAACTTCAATGCTACCTCATTAGGCCCATGTAAGTAAACAAGATTCCTCCTCTAAACTTCCTTGTAAGTCTCTGTCCTATTTATTTTGTTTTGTTTTTTTTTAAATAATGAATATCTAAAAAATGTATTATAAATTAACATATATAGTTAATATCTTTCTCCTTTCTCTTTGGGACAAAGACTTTTTCTGTTTACTTCATTTCTATATACTCAGTGCCTTGAAAACCTTCAGTAAAAGTCCATTAACTGATTGACAAACACATATATATCACAAGTTAAGTTCTTAGAGGACATAAACCTTGTATTCTCAAATACCCTCTAATGTTTCTAGCAAAAGTAGACAATGACAAATATTGGTTGAAATAATAAATTTTTAAATGATTAAATACAAATGGCAAATAAACATCAAAATGTTTATTATAAACTATAGGTTAAAACAACATTGAATTATACTACTATTGCATATCAAAATGGCAAATTTAATTAAAACAATAATATCTCAGATTGACCCAAAGTTTTGAGAAAAAAACCTCAACATACTAGTTGGATGTATTTTCCAGGAATTTTCCTAAGTACTCACAGATTTGTTCTTAAATATTCATCATAACATTATTAGAAATAGCAAATAATTGGAAAAAATCCTTGTGTCAAGAGCAGACAATTGGTTAATATATTTCTAAGATGCACTAATATAATTTCAAATGACAGAAGTATATAACATTAAAATGTTTTTCTTGTCCAGAAGTGAGAGAAAGATCTTCTTTATCCTATTCAATATGCTCTATTCAATGAGATCTTATTTTTAGTTCAAATAAAAATCCTACCTCATCACACTGAGAAAGCTTTTAGTAAGATCCTGGTAGCCTGTGGTTCTATGTCAGGAGGGACAGAAAGAGATATTATAAATTCTCATAACAAAAAAAAATGTAGGATAAGGGAGCTTTAAAGATTGTTTGACATATGAAAGGTTTAAATTATAACAATTAAATCATCCTCAAAAAATATATCTCTACTATGTGATTTTGAATAATGACATATTTAATACATACTATCATAGGAGAAAGGTGAGTATATAGTGTGAAAAGAGGAGAAGAGAATGAAAGTAAATTAAGATCTATTGTCCTCACAGGATATAACCAGCAATTCTATTGATTACTAGTCCACAGTATCTTATCCAGCTGTGTTTTTCTTTCTTCATGTTGTCTAATTGTGAGTGTCATGTTTCTAAAGAAGTTTCTGCAGACTTAGATAAGCATTTATTTCTAAAAAGAGAGGCTTAGCTTATCACAGAAATAACCCTGCGGCCTTGGTATGCAAGTGTCTAAAGAGAACAACTCTCCTCAAAAATCCTTGGGGATTTTGGAGATAACTTTTAAAACTATGAAGCTGAGAAGCCATTTAATTTATATAAGAAATATTTTTAACTGTGCCCCTAGAACAGGAGTTGCTTAACTAAGGCTTGTGTACCAAATTCATCCTGTTTATAACCTGCTTTTGTAAGTAAGGCTTTATTGTAACATTACTATACCCATTCATCTGTGTGTTTTCTACAACCGGCTATTGCTGAGTTCAGTAGCTGCAAAAGAGCCCATATGGCCCACAGAGCCTAAAATATTTACCATCTGGCCCTTTAAAGAAAGAAAAAATTGTAGATTTTTTACTCTAGAACATTTTATTATATACATTTCAAATTAATTTAACAAAAGTACTGTTTAAGATCTTTTCCATGGTAGATTATTAATTACTTGGCACTATAATAATATACACTAAACTTTTATTGGAAAAACTTCTCTTTTGTAAGTATAAAAATTAAGTAGTAAATTTCTTTCTGTGAAAAGTATACTCAGCCCCATTCAGACAATCAATATTCTTAAAAAACCACAACTCACACACTCACTCCTACGCATGCATATACACACATAGCCAAAGTTTAGCAAAGTAAATACTTTGCAAGTTTCTGAGGTAGTTCATAACAATAAGAATTACAGTTTTCTTATTATAGTCTAGAGATAAAGGATGGTTCACCTTTTTCAGAAACCTCAGGATAATCCACGGTAGAGCCATGCTAACTTGAAGAATGAAAAATTGAAAGAAGAGCTAGTAGGAATTCATCTCATCAACTTCCACACAATATGAAATTGCTTCCTATTCCCCTTAATAAGTAACCAAATAGTTTCTGTCACTTCCAGGAATAGAAACTAAGCTACCTAATAGAACACGCTTGCTTTTTCAGTGTGTAGCAACCAGTTAACTCTGTTTGCGAGTATTAATTTAATTTTTAACTGACAAACTCTTGTTAAGCCATCCTTTTTAAGTTTATAGGTATATATTTAAAAAGTATTTTATTTAAGTTCTTCAGCTAATGTGTTATGCTAATTCTTCATGCATATTGTTACTTTAAATTTTCAAAACAATTTTACTGCAATTGATTGCTAGTTTACTGATAAGAAAGCCAACAGATTGTACACAATAAAATTATTTACCTTCTTTTTTTCCCATATAGTCTTTCCATCTAGAAAATGCATAAGAGCATTTCTTTTAATCTTTCTTCCTTTCCAAATCCTAATTATCCTTTAGGACTCAGAGTTCAAACCTCTGAAGTCTTGCAAAATCATGTTATGCTACATTAATCCTTCCTTTCTTTGAATTCCTAGAGACCTAAAATCTGTACCAGATAGTTCACCACTGAATAACAAACTATTATACATTTTAAAATTTCTTTACATATATTGGTCTAGTTTTTCCACAACATAACTATGTAAAATGTTGATTTAACATTTTACATAGTTAAACCTCACTAATTTTATTGTATTATTATCTCTAAATTAGCTTGTAATTCAATGGAATGATTGTCTGCATTTTAAGAACATAGGGTTCAAATGGTTTTAGCTACTAAGTGGATTGTGGCTCACAATTCAGTCATCTTTGTTATAATACCAATGTTTATACATTTTTTATTTTAATTTTTTTCTTGTGCATTCAGATGTTAGGTTTCCCTCCTGCCTTTCAGAAATCAATTTCAGGCCACATTATTTTTCTTCTTGATGTCTAGAAGGGAGTACAATGGTTGATTTTTGTTTTATGTAGCCAAGGAAACCAAATTATGTGTATTATCAATAAAAGACACTTATATTATTAAAATTGAGTTTGCACTTAGTAATCATAGTGTTTGATTTGTTAGGTATCATGGTCACATGAAATGTTTCATGAACTTTTCTTTCCATTTTAATTTGTTATTGTTTTTCAAAGACGTAAATTAATCCTCTCTTTAGGATTATAGATATTTCTATATATATAAATTTTCAATTATAGTAGTTTTGACAGCATGTGGATAGTTTATCTAAAGGTAAGTGAACAGCAGATTAAGGCATTTTTCACTTATGAAAACTAACAATGACAGATTTAAATAAGTTCCTTTGGACTTAATAGAAAAGCTCCTAGGTACAGTTGACCTGGTTTCTGAAAATGTGGATTCAAATAGAAAACACTGCCATAACATCCTTTGATTATATGCAATTCTATTTGTATTTTAATGTCATGATCATATTTCTGTAATTGGAATACAGAAATATGTATTATTTCAAGGCTTTTAGCAGTTTCTTGTACATTAAACATCTTGTTTCTGGTAAGTCAACTATGTTTTAGTTACACAAAAGGATAATTTTTAGTGTAATTTATTTTAGATATTTACAAGCCAGGGTTATGTTTACAATTTATATTTTTTCCAGCACTTAGAGCATTGCTATTTTTGTATAGAATTACAGCTAGTGCATGCCCAATAATGGAAGGGATTCCTTCATAATATTCCTAGCATATTGTCAACTGACCTCTGTTTAGACATGTCTAGGTTTAACCTCTTTTTTCCCTTTAAGAGAGAAATTTATTATACACCTAAATTTTTAAAATATGAATTAACTTGGTTACATTATAGTACCTATTGTTAATAGGAATAAGCATTGCACTGAACATATCCTAAAAATGCAAAATCCCTATATTATTCTCTACTGTCACTATTACCCCATAATTGTTTGATCAATTAATTATTGAGTACTTACAATGTGCAATATGCTATGATAAGTCTATAGAATGTAAAACAAAAGTGAATTTAATGGAAGCCTTATTCTTTAAATGGTAATAATATGGTATAAAAATGTTTAAATGTTTGTACTCATTTATGATCAAACATTGCTATAATAAAAGACTTCCATAAATGAGAAAAGAACCGTGTATAGGATAAAGCAGTGTATTAGGCTTAACTAATTATTACTATTTGAGTAATTTTCCCAAGTTGCTTCTCTCTTTCCCCTGTTAAATGATGGTAGACTTGCTAGGTTCTCAATGTCCCAAAATAGACCCATCCATCACTACTCCACTCTTCCCAGAAATGGAGCATGAAATATTCTATTTCTGTTATGCTACTGGCATTGACAAAATAGAATTTTACTTTAAGTTTTTCTCTTCCCTTAAAACACTTATGTGCATATCTAAACTATACACATTAACCACAATTATCTTAATTGAGGAAAGGGAAATTTGACTCTTCACTGTCTGTTTCAGGTACTGTGTTAGGCAATTTACCTGTCTTATTTCATGTGATTGTCAAAACATCTCTGTGAGGTACATTTATTACAACTGACAAAAATGGATCCAAGAAGAATTGAATTGCTTAGTTAATAAGTTTTTTTCACAGCAAGTTAGTAGGGAGTAGAACCACTATTATTATGCATGTTGTTTCCTTATTACATATGCACAGTAGGTAGCGCAGAGTAGGTCTTTAAAAAATAATTAACAGTATTCATTAAATAAAGACTTCATGCTAACAGTAACACAGGTAGAATGGAGAGGAAAGATGCAGGAGATAAGGTGTGGTAGATGCATTTTTTATGTCCTTCCCAGTGAGAGGTATAGTCCATGGCATCTCTTCGTATCTGAGTGTGTTCTGTGACTGTTTTGACTAACAGGATAAAGCAGAAATGAAACCTCACGCGTTTCTGCACTCAGACCTTAAGGACTTGCTAGATTTTACTTCTTGTCTCTTGAAAAGTGACACCACATCAGCAGTCTGACCACCCTGAGACCTCCATGCTATGAGGAAATCCAAAACAGCCATGTGAAATGTGAAGATCTTTTTCTTAAAGAAAACAATACTGATTAACTGCCAGTTGTTTTGACATCCAAGTCTAGACACTAGTTATGAATGTAAAGAAGCCATTCTGGACATTCCAGACCCAGCAGATGCCACATGGAAGAGTACTGAGTCCAAGACATATGGTTTTCCACCATATCCTGACAACTGAACTACCCTGGCTGAAGCCCAGATATCACGGCACAAAGACAAGCCATCTTCACTGAACCCTGACAAAATTCTTCACCCACAGAATTGTAAGCCTAATAAAGTGGTTTTTTTAAAAAAATGTAACTAAGCTTTGAAACTTTTTTTATACAGCAGTAACTAACTTGAACAGTGGGATTTCAAGATAGGCTGGAACAAGATTAATCATCTCGCCCCTGGCTGCCCCCAGTCCAACTTTGTGGATAATGAGAAACAAACATAAGGATATTGTCCATGTAAAATGGGAAAAGTGGAGGAGAAAATCTTCCCTATTCTTTTTCCCCCTCCACTTCAAAAAGGAAAGGAAAAGGCTGAATGTTCAGGAAGTAAGATATGTATTTTTTAACTTGTGATGGGCCAATGACTTCTGTTAGATTATGAATATTAACTTCTTAGATGAGAATTTCTATAAAAAACAACAGACAAATCATACCAGAAAAGTCTACTGAGAACAGCTAGCCATTATCTAGTCTGTTTTTTTAACTGTTTCTTCTTCAGTATCATGGTTGTACCTGTCTGAACCACTGTGGCATCTGAAGTTCTTGGTGCCCTTATCTCTAGTGTTTCAGCGTAAAAGATTCAGTTGGGGGTCAAACCAAAAGTGAGAATAGAAAATATCTTCATGGGTTTGGATGACAGCATGTAATAGGTGATCTGGAGTCAGACAAACTTGAGTTCAAATCCCAATGGTGTGACCTTTGGGCAAATTTCTGATCTCAGTATTCTTATCTGCTGAGAAAGGGTAATCTAAATTTACCAAGAAACTGTCAAGTTGAGTAAGATAGCCCACGGAGAGGCCCAACACATAATACATGAGTTTATGTTGCTTAATCACTGTTTTCTTACACTGAATAATGAAGCATCACAGAGTGGGCCTATGTCTACTAAAAAGAGGAACTCAATGAAGATTCTAAAATGACTAGGGAAAGGATCTGCTCTGAGTCACTTAACTGTGAAAATTGATAAAGTTATGTAGCTTGGCCTGAAGGACTGCAGAGCCATTTTCTGAGGTGATGCACAGCGGTTTTGATTAGTGAGCAGGAACTCAATGCAGACATGAGGCTCTTCCATATCCATTTAAATGTCAGTGTGCACAGCAGGATGTTAGCAAGACACATGTTTCCTCTTCTCTTTATAAATACAGTTGAATACCAATAATTTCACTTAATATTTAAGTTATGTAGTCTTGTGCCACATATTTACTGGTTTAATGTTTCCCGCTCTTCCTTGAGAAGTATTTTTACTAAATTGTTATGAAAATTTTTGGGATCTTAAAACATTTTTCGGTAGATTATAAACAAGATTGATAACTTCTGTTGCAGTTAGTTCTATTTGACTGCAAGGGACAGACACACATATTATTTTTAATGATGGAAAATTACTTCAGTGATCAGTAAGAAAGGCAAGGATTCTAGAAATGTGAAAGATTTAAAGGGAGAGGGTCTTATGGAGACTGAAACTAAACCCATAGCTGAGATCTTGGAACCAGGACTTTTCTTCCTTTTTTACGCCTTTGGCTTAGGAATTGTTTTTCCAATCTGCTTCTCTTCCTCTAATGTAGTTACTTCCCTATTACTCTAGACTGCCGCATCTTCAACATGGTATCTACAGGGAGAGTCTACTGCCATTACCTATTTCCTTAGAACCTGAAATTATCTGTATCTTCTATTCTACCTCTGCCATTCTCAAGGCATTCTTTGGACCTCAGCCAAAACTTTCAATCTTTTACTTTTTTAAAGAGCATTAATATGCTTTACTTATTATATTCCTATTATAGAGGTCAACCTTTAAGGCTGGGCAGGTAACAAGATAAGAGCCCAAGAAATGGTTACCCTTCAGTCACGAACCATAACATAGAGAAGTGGTTTGGATTAATTTTTCTTAAAAGGATCTGTTAATTATAACAGGTACCACAATTTGGCATACTTTACACAGTTTGAAATTTTTAAGGATATTCTTATCTACTTATGAAGAATTATAATTAACTCCTCATTTGTTATGATTCTTCTAGCCATCACATATACCAAAAAAGCTTTCCTTATCCTCTCATTCCAAGAGTAGGTTTTCCTTAGGTCTAACACAGCATTTACTCAGTGGCCCTGTGATGGCCTAGGTGTCTCTTCCTTTGGACTACAGTTCACATGAGTGTATTTGAACTATAGTCCAAAGAAAGTGTGTACATTTTTTCTTTTTTACCAAATCCTCAAAGTGTATTTTGGTCACATGGAAAGCAGTGGGTACATTTTTTCTTTTTTACCTTAAATGAGTAAGGAAGATAAAATATGTATAGTCTTCTATAGAATTTCTTATGCTTCGAAATCTCAAGTCATTATCTGCCACAGGCCAAGAAACAGTATTAAGCATTATCAATAGGGTGTATATTCTTTAAGATCTGTACTGAGGAATCGCCACACTGTCTTCCACAATGGTTGAACTAATTTACACTCCCACCAACAGTGTAAAAGTGTTCCTTTTTCTCCACATCCTCTCCAGCATCTGTTGTCTCCAGATTTTTTAATGATCACCATTCTAACTGGCGTGAGATGGTATCTCAATGTGGTTTTGATTTGCATCTCTCTGATGACCAGTGACGATGAGCATTTTTTCATATGATTGTTGGCCTCATATATGTCTTCTATCGTAAAGTGTCTGTTCATATCCTTTGCCCACTTTTGAATGGGCTTGTTTGTTTTTTCCTGTAAATCCGTTTGAGTTCTTTGTAAATTCTGGATATCAGCCCTTTGTCAGATGGGTAAACTGCAAAAACTTTTTCCCATTCTGTTGGTTGCTGATCCACTCTAGTGACTGTTTCTTTTGCCGTGCAGAAGCTGTGGGGTTTCATTAGGTCCCATTTGTCTATTTTGGCTTTTGTTGCCAATGCTTTTGGTGTTTTGTTCATGAAGTCCTTGCCTACTCCTATGTCCTGGATAGTTTTGCCTAGACCCAGCAATCCCATTACTGGGTATATATCCAAAAGACTATAAATCGTCCTACTACAATGACACATGTACACGAATGTTCATTGCAGCACTGTTTACAATAGCAAAGACCTGGAATCAACCCAAATGCCCATTGATAATAGACTGGATTGGAAAAATGTGGCACATATACACCATGGAATATTATGCAGCAATCAGAAATGATGAGTTTGTGTTGTTTGTAGGGACATGGATGAATCTGGAGAATGTCATCCTCAGCAAACTGACACAAGAATAGAAAATGAAACACCGCATATTCTCACTCATAGGCGGGTGATGAAAAATGAGAACACATGGACACAGAAAGGGGAGTACTAAACACTGGGGTCTATTGGGGGGAAATGGGGAGGGCCAGTGGGAGGGGGAGGTGGGGAGGGATAGCCTGGGGAGAAATGCCAAATGTGGGTGAAGGGGAGAAGGAAAGAAAAGCACACTGCCATGTGCGTTCCTACGCAACTGTCTTGCATGCTCTGCTCATGTACCCCAAAACCTAAACTCCAATAAAAAATTAAAAAAAAGAAAAAAAGATCTGTACTGAGTGACTGTAATATAAATGGCTAATTGTTTAATAATTATTTAAAGGTAATTGATACACTTTCGTATTTTTAGAACATTTATTCTATTATTTTTAAATGTGGAACTTTTCAGTACTGCCTGGTTCTGTCATTTCTCCTAACCAAATATTCGACAGAAAAAAGTTTCTTCAAGCTGGCATGCTTTCCCCAGTTCAAAAATGTTCCAGTGACATTTTAAGCTAATTTTATTTTTTCCAGTGAAAAAAATTGTCTTTTTCACTGAGCAAGTTTTATTGCCATAGAAGATTAACTGGGGGGTGTCAAAAATAAGAAAACATGTCAGATATTTTGTACTCTTTCTGTCAGTGGGTCATTCAGTCAGTCATTCACAAAGTTAGCTCATTCTTTTAGAAACAGTAGAATCCTAATTTACATTTTTCATATATTTAAATGAACTGAGAGAACAGCCAGAGACTGTAAAACTCAGCCTGATATAACAGCAAATGTGGAGGCAAAACATGACACCTCTTCTTTGTTTAAAATTGTCTGAGGTTCTTGATATGAATACCTAAGATGCATTGAAACTACTTGTGAAAAACAGAACTTTGACCTAGTGCCAAAGGTGGATCTTTGTTGCTCTACTATATTTGATACTGCCATTTGTGCGAACTCTCTGCTATGGATGATATCTTCAATCTGATAAGAGTATTCATGAAAGGGAACTCTGCTACTCAAAGTGAAAATTAATAGAGAAATAAGGTCTGCCAGAAAACATAAATAGCACTGTTATTTATGTCTAAGTTCTTAAGAATAATATATTTCCCTGTTAGAGCTATTGGAAAAATAACATCTTATTGACATAACAGTCAATAAGTGTTCCTGTCATGCTGATAATCATATCATAAGTACAGAGTGCCTATTTTCCCAATAGGGAAGGGACTTGAATTCTAATTCCTATCACAGAGGCAGGG
Organism: Callithrix jacchus; assembly: GCF_049354715.1. Taxonomy (NCBI): domain Eukaryota; kingdom Metazoa; phylum Chordata; class Mammalia; order Primates; family Cebidae; genus Callithrix; species Callithrix jacchus. Next base: position 77,610,307 of record NC_133510.1, on the reverse strand, counting down.
CCAGGCTCTGACATCACTGAGCTGGGCTCCCAGCGGGAGCAAGAGGTAGTTAGGGGCTTCTTGCTTAGAAGAAGCACCAGACCTTGACTACCTTCTTTAAGTCTGTCATTTTCTTGCTTTCACACTCCTTTCTCTGGCATCTTTACATCATAGAAATAATAATTGAGTCAATATATTTTTCAAGAATATTGAAAAGGAACAAATTCAAAGAATGTTATCAAAAGGTGAGACTGATTCCTCTGTTCTACTCTAAGCTATGTCATGCATTACTACTGAACTGCCAGGCTCTATGGCTAAGGAGTCTTAATAAAAATCAAATATTCTAAAATCTGTTTCTTAGCCATAATAATGACATTTTAAGAATGGGTATATTTTCTTATTAAACCAGTGAAATCCTAATCTTTGCTTTGTGGTTCATACCAGCCATTTCGCTAGTGGATGTAGATCTCCAGGAAGATATTACTTAGAAAAACTACATTTTCTAAAAACTATAGCATATGTAAGATAAAAAAGGTTAATGGTAATGATAATAATAACAATAACATCTTTTATGTACTTAACTTGTGCTGGCAGATACTGTTCTAAGTGCTTTATAAGAAACAACACAGTTTTAGGTGGAGAAATGAAGGCACAGAGCAGTTATATAACTTATTAGGGCCAAGATGAAGGTAAGGAAGGTGAAGCACTTAAATCTAGTGCAAAAATTTCCATGAAACCCAAAATGACCTATAAGTTCAGTGCAATCCCTAAAAAATCCCAGTATCATTTTTGGGCAGAAATAGAAGGAGCAATTCTAAAATTTCTATGGAGCCAGAAAGGACCCTCCATACTCAAAAATCTTTTCCAAAAAAACAAAGCTGGAGATATCACACCAATTGATCTCAAAATCAACTAGAAAGCTATAATAATCAAAACAGCATGGTAGTGGCACAAAAACAGACATATAGACAAATATAAAAGAATAGAGGACCCAGAAGTAAACCCACATTCTATAGTCAACTGATCTCTGATAAAGTGCCAACAACACACAATGGGGAAAGAACAGTCTCTTTAATAAATGGTGGTGGGTAAACTAGATAACCACATGCAAAAGGATAAAACTCACCCCATATAAAAAAAATCAATTAAAAAACATAAGACCTAAAATTATAAAAATTCTAGACAAAAATGTAGAGGAAAATCTCCATGATATTGGTCTTGGCAAAGATTTATTGAATATGTTCATAAAAGCACAAACAACAAAAGGAAAATTAAAACAATGGGATTATATCAAACTAACAAGCTTCTGTGCAGCAAAGGAAACAATCAACAACCTATTAATGAGACAACCTGTATAACAGGGGAAAGTATTTGTAAACCATTATATTAGTTTGCATTGCTTTAAAGAAATATCTGAGACTGGGTAATTTATAAAGAAAAGGGATTTAATTGGCTCACAGTTCTGCAAGCTTTATAGGAAGTCTGGTGCTGGTATCTGGTTGGCCTCTGGGGAGGCCTCAGGAAGCATACAATCACGGTGGAAGGCAAAGGAGGAGCAGGAACAACAAATGGCAGTAGCAAGTGAGAGAAAGAGTGGCCAGGAGCTGTTGCACACTTTTAAATGACTAGATCTCATCTGAACTCAGAGCTAGAGCTCACTTATCACCAAAAGGATACCCAAGCCATTCATAAGAGATCCTCCCCAATGATCCAAACACCTGCCACCAGGGTCCAACTCCAACATTGGGGATTACATTTCAATATGATATTTGGATGGGGACAAATATTCTAATGATATCAACCATATATCTGATAAAGGGTTAATATAAAAAATATATAAGGAACTCAAATAACCAATAGCAAGAAAACAAATAAACTGATTAAAAAATTGGCACAGAACCTGAATAAATATTTTTCAAAAGAAGAGAATTAAAAGGCCAATAGGTTTACGAAAAAATGTTCCACATCACTAATCATCAGGGGAATGCAAATTAAAACCATAATGAGATACCACTTCACTCCTGTGAGATAGCATTTATTAAAATACAAAAGTATTGGCAAGGATGTAGAGAAAGGGAAACACTTGCACACTGGGGGAATGTAAATTAGTTCAGTCATTATGAAAAGTAGTATGGAGGTTTCTCATAAATTAAAAATAGAACTACCACATAATCCAGCAATTCCATTTCTGGGTATATATCCCAGGAAAATGAAATCAGTTATGTCACAGAGGTATCTGCAGCCTCATGTTCATTGCAGAATTATTTATAATAGCAAATTATTAATTCATAGCCAAGATATGGCAAGTAACTAAATCTCTTGATGGATAAATGGATAAAGAAAATGGGATGTGTACAAACAATGGAAGAGATTCAGCACTAGGAAAAATTGAATATTGCTTTTCAAGATACTATGGATGGATCTGGAGGATATTGTGCTAAGTAAAATAAGCTAGGCACAGAAAAAAATACTCTATGATCCCACTTTTACATAGAATACGAAAAAGGTGAATTCAAAAGTAGAATATGAAAAAGTTGAACTCAGAAGAGTAGGCTACAGTTACCAGGGGCTGGGGGCAAAGAGGGATTGGTCAAAATACACGAAGATTCAGTTAAACAAAATGATTAAGTTCTGGACATTTATTTTGTTATAGAGCAGAGTGACTATAGTTAATAATAATGTGCTACATACTTGAAAAGTGCTAAGAAAGTAGATTTTAAAAGTTCTAACCACAGAAATGATGTTTATAAGGTGAAGAATATGTTATTTGCTTCGATGTGACTATTCCATTAGGTATACATGTATGAAAAAATCATATTGTAGCCCATAAATACATACAATGACAATAATGTTAAAATAAATGAGTTAATTTTTTAAGAGAGGTGCCAAAACTCAATAATCAAGGTAAATAATATTTAACGCAATGAATTTTAAAAATAAAAATAATCCATGAAAGGCAAGATGTCAAAATTTTAAATATGAGCAGGTTGCTGTTACTTATTTGTCTTATGACCCAGTATTACTGTGCAAATGGAACAGTTGTTTTTCATCAACTCTGTTTCTGGGTATACACAGCCACCATGACTCCTTGCTGGGCATGTTTATGAGGGCTCACAATGATGTGAAAACAGATTTGGCAATTCAGGGATATATATTCACAATGTATATTTCTAGGTATATAACACATACGTACATTTATTATATATACATATTATATGTGGGGATATACATAGTGTATACAAATGTATTTATTTTTATTGTGCTTTGCTTTATTTGGCCATGCACATATTGCATATTTAACAAATTGAAGGTTTTCGACAATGATGACTCAAACAAGTTCATAGGTCATTGTGACACATTTTGGTAATTCTTGCAATATTTCAAACTTCCATTACAATTATATCTGTTATGGTGATTTGTGATCAGTGATTTTGGTGTTACTATTGTAACAGCTTTGTGGCATCACAAAACATGCCCATATCAGACAGCAAACTTAATTGAAAAATGTTGTGTGTGTTCTGATTGCTCACAGACCAGATATTGCTCCATGCCTCTCCTTAACTTCAGGTTTCCCTAGTCCCTGCAACACAACAATATTGAATTAGGCTAGTTGGTTATACAACAGTCTAGTGACCATTGAAGTTAGAATCCACTAAGGAATGTGTAACAACTCAACTGAATACTCAACTACCCCTGAAAATGGATGCTGAGAAGTTGAGCCAACATGCAGCCATTGCTGGTAGAGGGACTAGAGCAGGAAGGGTGGAACAGTGTCCCAAGCCTAAAGATGCTATACCAAGATGATTAGAAGGGCCACTGCAGTGACCCTTAATAGAACATAGACCTGAGTAGAACCACTGCAGGTGCAGATCTTGGTGGTAGTAGCAAATATTAAATCAATAATTAGAGAGAGAGATCCAAGATGCCTGATTACTAGCAGCTCAGGTTTGTAGCTCCCAGTGAAAGTGCAGAGAACGAGAGGATGCCACACTTTCAGACGAATTTTTGTTGCTCACGGACCAGGAGATTCCCAGCGGAGGAGACCCACGGGTTGCCCGCGTGACTCTTGTGGTCAGCGCGGCAGTTTGTGGTGCAGAGTAAACGGGACTGGGTCCTCTTTTGGTTGACGTTTGGAGCTCTGGGAAGGCAGAGTTGCCTGTATTCAGCTGATTGAAAAAGGGACTCAAGAAGGAAGCCAGACTGGAGATTCCCAGGCAGAAAAGCACCGTGAATCTTAATGCCACTGTTTTAGCAGTGCAGTGGGTTGCTCAGATTTCAGCACTGGGAATCAACAAGTTGGACGTCCACTCAGAGACCTAATTTGAAAGTTGGTAATTACAAAGACGACAGGTGGATAAATTTACAATGATGGAAAGAAACTAGCTTAAAAAGGCTGAGAATACCCAAAATCAGAATGCCTGTCCCTCTACAGGGGATCACAGTTCTTCATCAACAAGGGAACAAGGTCTGATGGAGAACAAGTGCATTCCATTAACAGAATTAGGCTTCAGAAGGTGGATAATAAGAAACTTCTAAGAGTTAAAAGAATATGTTCTAGTCCAATGTAAAGAAACTAAGAATGCTGAAAAAAGGTTTGACAAAATCCTAATGAGAAAAGACAATCTAGAGTGGAATATAAGTGAATTAATGGAACTCAAGAATACAATACGAGAATGCCACAAAGTATGCACAGGTTTTAGCAGTCGAATTGATCAAGCAGAAGAAAGGATATCAGAGGTCGAAGACCAACTTAATGAAATGAAATGAGAAGACAAGATTAGAGAAGAAAGAGTAAAAAGGAATGAGCAAAGTCTCCAAGAAATATGGGAACTATGTGAAAAGACCTAATTTACGTACCTGAATGTCATGAAGAGAGTGAATCCAAGCTGGAAAATATTCTTCAGGATATTATTCAGGAAAACTTTCCTAACCTAGTAAGGCAGGACAATACTCAACTCCAGGTAATACAGAAAACACCACAAAGATATTCCTCAAGTAGAGCAACCCCAAGACACATAATTGTTAGATTCACTAGGATTGAAATAAAGCAGAAAATTCTAAGGGCAGCTAGAGAGAAAGGTCACGTTACCCATAAAGGGAAGCCTCTCAGACTCACAGCAGATCTCTCAGCTGAAACCCTACAAACTAGAAGAGAGTGGGGGGTCAATATTCAATATCATCAAAGAAAAGAATTTTCAACCCAGAATCTCATATCCAGCCAAATTAAGCTTCATAGATGGATTAAATGCCCCAATAAAAAGTCAAAACCCATTGGTACACCGTATTCAGATCTATCTCATAAGCAAGGACACACAAAGACTCATAACAAAGGGTTGGTGGAAGACTTATCAATCAAATGAAGAGAAAAAAAAACCAGGAGTTGTAACTTTCATCTCTGACAAAATAGACTTTAATAGTAACAAAGACTAAAATAAACAAAGAAGGACATTACATAATGGTAAAAGGATCAATGCAACAACAGGAGTCAATGATCATAAATATATATGCACCCAATATAGAAACACCCAGACACATAAGACAAGTTCTTAATGACTTATAAAGAGACTTGGACTCCCGCACAATAATAGCGTGAGACTTTGACACCACATTGTTAATATTCAATGGATCAACGAGATAGAAAATTAACAGGGACATCTATGATTTGAACTCAGACCTGGAACAAGTAAACTCAGTGAACATTTGTAAAATTCTTCACCCCCGGTCCACAGAACATACATTTTTCTCAGTATCACATTACACCTATTTTGAAAGTGACCACATAATTGGAAGTAAATCACTCCAGAATTTGCATAGCTTTCACAGACTTAAATGACATATTGGTTGGTTGGTGGTTATTTTCTTCCCTTATTCCTTCCTGTCTCCACTGTTAAGCACAATTATCGGCATAAAGGAGGTTTTTGATACCTATTTTTGGATTGCATTCCAGCCTGGGCAATAGAGCATGACTCCTGTTCTCTCTCCCCCTTTCTCTTTCTCTTTCTTTCTTAATAATGATAATAATGATTTTTAAAAGGGCAATTAATAACTCTACAATTGACTCTAAGTGTTCAAGTGAAAGGAAGGGCCACATGGCTTTCACTTTAAATCAAAAGCTAGAAATGACTAAGATTAGTGAGGAAGGCATGTTGAAAGTCAGGATGGGCTGAAAGGCCTCTTGTCAAAAGGAGCCAAGTTGTGAATGCAAAGGGAAAATTCTTGTTGAAAAGTAAAAGTGCTACTCCAGGACAGGTGTGGTGACTCATGCCTGTAATCCCAAAGTTTTGGGAGACTGAGGTGAGGAAATTGCTTAAGGCTAGGATTTTGAGACCAACTTGGGCAACATACTGAGGACTTTTTTTTTTTTTTTTTTTTTTTTTAAAGCAAAGCATGGTGGTGCATGTATGTAGTCCCAGCTGAGTGGGAGACTGAGGCAGGAAAATCACTTGAACCCAGGAGTTCAAGGTTGCAGTGAACTATGATTGTGTCACTGCACTGCAGTCCTCTGCCCAGGACACAGCACAGGTGCACATCAGCACTCTGGGGCCTATGTCCTGGCCACAAGCATCTGCTCCTTCCTGCTCCCATCCAGGGTGGGGCAGGGCGTCTTCAGGAACTCCAGAGTCACCTGTCTCATTGGCTCGCAGCAAGTGCCTCTGAGTAACTATGATGGCTCCATCACCAAGGCCTGGGCCCATCCATCTTGGTCCCTGGGACCTGTGCCCAGCCACCGAGGCCCACTCTGGCCAGACAGAGAAGGAGCTGCCTGTATCTTCCACGTGCCCCGTCTCCTTGCTTTGTTCTCCCCTCCCTTCCCTGGCCTGCTGCCCTGGCCAGGAACTAAGTGCCTTTTTGTGTGCAACCACTTACCCTTTCTCTGAAAAACCATTTCTCAGGAAGAATCTGATAAACTCATTCACTCTCAGGTGCAACTGACTGATGAGACTTTAAAAGTGATTTCCTCTCTAGAGGACTTACTTTCTGGCAGAGATCATCTGAAGTGTGTGAGGATTATTTTGGCTGGGGTGGGAGGATCATCATTTTCCTCGTAAGAAAAAAAAAATGTACACGGCCACGTGGTGCCCAGATTCATACCTGATTTTGGAGTCCGAGATGACCAATTCCAGGTACATGAGGTGGTGCTCAGTCCCCTGGTTCAGCTTCCGGTTGGTGATGACTGCAGCCAGGAATGGATTCTTGGCATCAAAGGGGGTCTTCTGGTTCTTATGGCTCTTCAGCCAGCCAGTCTCCCCCATGTACACCTTGGCCGCGTCTATGTCACTGTGGACCACAAGCTCATACTAGCGAATGCTGGATTTCTCGCCAGTAGCTTCCACACCAAAGTGCTCGCACATGGCTGGCCAGAAATACTCTGGCCAGGTGATGAAGTCCTCCTCCAAGTTCCCATTATCGTCACCCAAGCCCAGCTCAAAGATGTGCTGGGTGCCCAGCTGCTCCAGCCGCTGTCCACGTACTTGCTCATGGCATTGAAGTACTCATAGGTCTTGTTCCCAAGACCAAATACCTCGAACTTGACCCCAGAGAGATCCATGTCCATTTCCTGGAGCCAATCATAGTCCTGGGTGTTATCGGTGGGGTCCCCCTCGCCGTAGGTGGCCATGCAGAAAACATACAAGGAGTAGCTGCCGTGCTCCTCGCTCTCTAAGGGAGAACTTGGCATTACGGTCACCCAGTCGAACATGGAGACGGAGAAGAAGCACCAGCAGGACAAGGTGCCGGGAGGACCAAACAACAAAGCTGCCCCTGCCTCTGGGTATGCCGGAAGGACTGGGAATCAAGATCCTGCTACCTCCGTTCCCACGGTCTCCAGCAGCGCGTCTCCCTCGGGAGGTGCCACCCTGAGCAGCGGCAGAGCCGGTTCTTCCGCTGCAGCTATCACCGATGCTACCGTTTTCACCACCGATGAGAACCCGGGGCTGCCCGTCATGGCTGTTCTGGAGGAGAGGCATTCTGACCTCCAGGCCTGCTGCAGTCCTCACGAAGACCTTGGATGTGAGGTGCCTGAGGAGGGCAGCCAGGCTGCTGTGGAGCCGACGAGCACCCCGCCAGGACCAAGAGCCCTTGGAACAACCGTTGTAGGAAGCAGCCGCGACTAGGCTGCCTGGGCTCAGAAGCCTCCAGGGCAGCGTCTGTTATCTGGCCTTTTGCCGCCATCTTCTCCAGGGTCCCAGCCCAGCAGCCGTCACTGTTTCCAGGCTTCTGCTTCGAGTCAGGCAACCCAGCCAGGCCCTGCACTCCTAAGCCTTGCCTCTGAGGCAAAGCCTGCTAGCCAAAGCCGCATCTCCCTGCCAGCTTCTGCTCTCCACAGATGTGCATCTGGCCCAGGCCCTGTCTTAAGAGACTGCACCGCCCTGCCAGGCCTTGCTTTTCCACCAGTTGCCATTCATCTAGACGCTCTCCTAAGCCCTGAATCTGCGCCAGACCCTGCTCATGGAGGCCGTGCATCTGCGCCACACCCTGCTTGCCGAGGCCGTACGTCTGTGCCAAGCCCGTACGGCTGTGCCAAGCCCTGCTCCACCAAGCTGTGCATCTGCGCAAGGCCCTGATCACTGCAGCCACGCTTTCCGCAGAGTTGCTTCCGGGTCAGGCCCTGCCCTCCGAGGCCGCACATCCAGGCCAAGCCCTACGCCTGGCCGTGCCCTTAGCGGCCGCACAGCAAGGTCAACCCCTGCTCGTCGCAGCACTAGCATGAAGCCAGGCCCAGCGAAGATCAGCCCTTCTCAGCCGCCGCTCTCTGTCTGGGCCAGCTAATGAGAATCCTTCCTGTGGGGCTGGCTTACGAAGGCTTGCCTTTCAGAGTAGCTCAGGCCCTCCTGATCCTGAGGTGCTAAGCAGTCCTTCCCCACCTGTTTGGCATGCAGTCCATATGCTTGCCTCCTCACCCTCACCCCCTGGGAGGTAGTTCCTTCCCATCCCTCAGCACTGGGATGAGAGCTCCTCCTCCTCCTCCCCCTCCCCAAGTAGGTCTCCTGGCACAAGTCCCTCCTCCTTCCCTACTAAGATTTCTGGGCAGAGTACGGTTTTCCTCTTCCCCTGAGTTTTTGGGCCAGAGATCTATCTCCACTTCTAGCCCTGCTAGCCTTAGGCGTGCCTTGATGCCAGAGTTTTATGCTCCAAGCCCTTTCCCCCAGGAAGAGCAGGCAGAAATAGCACAGCTCATCACCCAGCACCACCTGGGCTGTGACCTTCTGTGAGCATCCTCTAAGACTCACAGAACGAATCAACATCTACCCACTTTGTGAATGGGCTGCCTGCCCTGTGGTTACCTGCGAGGTCTCCCAAAGTTCTAGCCATTAACCAACATTCTGCGAGATTTTGAAGTCTCCCCTCCCCATGACTCCACCACTACCTAGCACTTAACCTGCTGTTGGCCTTTGATTCTGGCCCACCTTCTTCCTCAAGTGTTTGCTTTTGCCCTGGAGCTGAGATTTCTGTTTTCCAAGTTGCTTTCTGTTATGAAATGTTTTAATTAGCAAAGTGTTGATTTTGTTTTAAAAATGTATATTAAAAAAAAAGATGCTAACACAACAGCTATTCTGTAGCCCACAGTTAAGGAGTAATTTTGACTTTCAGGAATCATTTTAAAAATACATTTATTAAGGCTGTAACTGCTACAGTGATTCCTCTGATGGATCTGGGCAAAGTAAGTTGAAAACCTTTGGGAAAAGAAATTGCCATTTTAGGTGACATTCAGAAAATTTGTAATTTATGGGAGGAGGTCAAAATATTAATCCTATGAGGAGTTTGGAAGAAGTCGATTCCAACCCTCATGGATGACTTTAAAAAGTTCAATACTTCAGTGGAGGAAGTCACTGCAGATATGGTGGAAATAGCAAGAACACTTGTCTGATGAACGCAATCATTTTCGATGGCCACCTACTTCCTCAGCATCTAGGAGGAAAAGCAAGGAGGGAACTAACATGAGAGGGCATTTCACATCCATTGTGGGTGGGAGCAAGGGGAGGACAGGAAACAGCAAGTTTCCAAACATTCTGCTGTTGATCTAGGACCTATGACAGCAGCAGTGAACACTACATTCAAGACTAACAGAGGAACTGGGGATTTAATCAGAAGCCTGGAGAGGCCATATCCGTATATGTGTATGTAAACAAACCTATTGCATTTCCAGTTGCATAAAAGTACAGCACATATAGCCATGTACAGTATATTGTATTTGATAATAATAGTGGCTATAATACCACTTTATGTATTTACTATATTCCACTTTTTATCATTAGGTTAGAGTATATATCTATTTACCAAAAAAATTTAACTATAAAACAGCCTCAGGCTATCCTTCAAGAGGTATTCTAGAAGAAGGCACTGTTATCATAGGAGATAAGCTCCATAAGTATTACTGCTTCTGAAGACCTTTCAGTGGGACACAGTATGGAGGTGGAAAGCCATGATATTGATAATTATGACCCTGTGTATGCCTATGCTAACGTGTATGTTGGAATCCTAATTTTTGACAAAAATGTTATAAAGATAAAAATATTAAAAATTAACAAAACAGTTTTTATAATAAGGACTTAAAGGAAGAAAATATTTTTATACTGCAGTATAATATTTGCATTTTAAGCTAGTTATTGCAAAAGTCAAAATGTTAAACAACTTTGAAAAGTTTATAATGTAAAATAGTTACTGCAGGCTAAGTTTAGGTTATTACTGAAGAAAGAAAAATGTAAATAAATTTAATGTAACCTAAGTATACAGTGTTTATAAACTCTTCAGTAGTGTACAGTCACATCCTAGGCCTTTACATTCACTCAACACTCACTCACTGACTCAACCACAACTTCCAGGCCTGCAAGCTCTAGTAAGTACCCTGTAGTGCCTTTTTTAAAAAAATATATTTTATAACATATTTACTGAGCTTGTATTAACATTTTAGTGAACACATTTAGTGAGCTTGTATTAACTTTCTCTGCTTGGTTCAAAATAAACGAGGATATTTAGGTAAGTATGTATGGGGATAAACATTTTTCCAATTGTCTCCACACTGATATGGCTTGGCGGGGCATCATGCCTAAGGTTACACAGCCTGTGCAGAGCCAGGACTTAAACCCAGGTGGTCTGGCATCACAGAGTTCATTTAAACTTCTATATTGTCTCTCTATTTATGATAAATGTACACAGTTTGCATAAGAACACAAATTGTGTTGCAATATATCTCAATATGCAAGTTAAAAAAAACAATAAATTGGCTGGTATTTACAGAATTACTGATAATTCAAAACATCTTTGCAGATGTTGGTTACTTGCATGTCCTTTATTGAAATATAGCAACTCATATGCTCTTCCTTCTCTCCTTGTACTAGTATATCCCCCCAAATTCAATTTCACTAGTTAAGAATGTGTTTCAATATGGAGGAAATGTATAAATTTTAAATATTAAAAGAGCAACTATTAGCTGGACATTTTTAATGTTTAGCTTATGAAACGAAAAATATTCCACCTCATATAAGTAATCATACCTCATTTATGGCAATTTTTTTTCAAAGAAATACACCTCTATATAATATATGAAAAATATGGGTTGATATTCATTTTAAGGGATTTATTAAACAAAATAAGTACTGGGTAAAAATCATATTATAGGGCATTATTAATTTACCTTGATGTTACCATTTCTAGAATTGCCTCTACAATGTAGAGCAGTTGGAAAATTTGTTTCTTATACAATTATTATACAATTTAGAGTTATTTCTATTCTTGAAAGTGTCCTTTTCTTTTCCCTTCTTTAATTAGTGATGGTTTATTATATTAATGCTTTTAGTGGTTTATAGGTAGATTCTATTGTTATCATAATTTGAAAATTAAATACCAGTAAAGCTGAACATAGTTCCTGTAGATAAAGACATTTTTCCTTTTCTAATTTTCAATGTTTTAATAAGTCCCCACCATAAACCTCAAATTTTTACAAAGTTGGACACATATTTACATATGTAAAAATGTTTAATTTTCATTTTATATTGATTGAACATTTTATAGTATATGTGCTTTTAGAATTTTATTCTTAATTGTGGCATTCTCTAAATTACTCTTACTCTAAAAAATCTAAAATATTTTTCTCTTTTAGTAATTTAGTTCATGCAAAGAGCAGTTTTACAAAAATTTATGTAATGATACCATAGGGAGGAACTTCTCTAACTCATTAGTTTTAGAAAAAACTAGGTTTGGAAAGCTGAGAGTCAGGCATCATAATTATGAATACAGCTCTGGTATGTATAGTTGGGCCTGGGTTTTATCTTAATGCCATTCTGACCTGAAAATTATCTATTCTTTCATCTAGTAGGGGATTTAGGGTAATTGTACCTGCATTTAATTAGTTGAGTTGCACTTTCATTTTTGCCAATAACTATTTTATGTACTATTAAACATATTATGTAACATTTTGTCTTTAACTGTATTGTTTGTTGGTTTATTTAATAATTTGTCAGAAGAATCAATATTTGAAACTGACAAATCTTATTTATGCAAGTGACAGGATGCTTCTTGCGTACTGTCATTTGCAAATGATTTTTCCTGATATAATCCTATTTCTGTACTTCTGATTGTACTGGATGGTTGAGTATGTTCAGAATTGGTGCAATTATTCTAACATATCCACTCTTTCTTTGTTTTAACCCCTTTCAGCATTTAAATGCATGTCTTCACTCTCTGGCAATGCACAAGCTTGTTTTCACACCTTCCAGTCTTCTTTGTTGCTTTCCACCTGTCTCTTACTTCAAGCTGAATGAAACTTTCCAATAGACTTATGAATGAAGGCTTTTCCAAATATAGTGCAATCATCTGACCTGTTTCATATACAGGCCTTTTTTTCCCCTTCACAACATTTCTTGTATTAACTTGTGGATGTCTTAATAAAAAGATATGCAACACCCAAACAGTTATTTTTTCTTCTGATTTACAGAAGACACACACTGTTGAATATGATTTAGTTTCTTTATTTTTCACCTTCTCCTGTGCTGTTTTCTTTAAATTGGACAGCTTGGTTTTTTTTTTCTTTTTTTAAATGTGGTCTATGATTCTTTCACACCTCTATGATTTTATTTGCACCATTTCCTCCTTCTAAACTTGAGATTCTTCTGGCATGCCTTCTACAATGTTCATTAATCATTTCCAGACCTGTTCTTCATTTCTAGGCGCAGATGACTCTATGATATTGACTATTAGACTTAAGCTTTTCCTTCCACGGATGCTCTGGCACTTTTATTGGCATTCTTTAAAGCCCATCATGCATAAATATTGTTTATCTTCCTGGTCTCTCTCGCTACAAGAAAATATGAAAAGATACCTGTTGGGAAAAGCAGCAAAGGAGAAAGGACTTTCAGAGTGCCTACATAAATTGGTTGTGAGTAACACATAAACAAGGAACAACAAACTGCAGAAGGCCGCAGGAGGCCTCTGAGGAGGAAGGCCTTTCCATGCCTCATGTTCCGGTGCAGGGTGACCTCGGCTCTGTTACCGTAAACGTTGTGCTCAAGGACATAAAACCCCTTTGTAGCACTATGATGTAGCCAGACTTGTAGGCTTCTTGTAAGGTCCGTGTTCCACCAGCTGTACATAGTTAATAAGCTAAAGATAACCACATGTTCTTGTTTTGTGAAACTCCCAAACTGCCACTGTAATCAGTCCTTAGGATGGCACACCTGTTCTGACTCACTGATTCAGTCTACCATCACGTCACCCTCTCCCCACCATCACTCCACCTCTACCCTGTAGATCAAAGTGATTGTAATCAATAAATAGTGTGGATGATCAGAGTTTGGAGCCTTCACTGTCTCCTCCAAAGTAATAAAGTGATGGCCTCCTGGTCCCACTTTCTCTCTTAATCTTTTTTCTCATTTTTTTGTCCCACTGAACTCAGGGTACCCACAGGTGATATAGGTCTGGTTCCCTACAGGTACCATGTGATCTGTGTATACCTATAGCATGTAACACAGGCTTTATTGCATGTTACACCTTATCCCTATCAGGAGTAAAAGATGAATGTCATAGAAACTGTTAACTAAGAGTCTCAAAGGGTACATTTTTAGATGTTGTAACTCAGGGGTCAGTAAAGACATGATTATTTCCTGGATCTGGGGCTTAAGACCTGGCTGCCTTTGTATAAAACACAGAAGATAGCAGGCTCTGAAAGTTGAAAGGGAACTTTTCCATTTTTTACACATGGTTCAAATAATTCTGATACATGCATGTTTTTGTATTTTATAAAATGCATAGGACATAGTGTTAGCCAAATTTGCAGAAATTCTGTGAGTTAGATGATTAAACAATGATTTATAAAGCTGATGAAAGACTAATATTTTAAATATTTTTAAATTTTTAAACAAATTTAATTTATATTTAAAAACTTCATTTATTATCGAGATCTTTCTTTGCAAAGAGATTATTAATGTTATGTATAAGCCCTCTTCTCGAAGGTTTAACAGTGAGAAAAATGTCCCTGACTTGCCTACGTATTCCATGGAGTGCTAAGATTTTGCCAAAATAGCTTAGAAAAGTGACTTTGAATGGGGCACTCAGAAAGGATTTTTTTAAATAGAGTAGGTCAGACTTGAGAGTTGAATTGCAGAAGGAAACTGTACTGATTTTAGAAGAATCTATTAAAACTATGCAAAATTTTATGAATAATATGATTAATTCATAAAACCCAATATTTCCAGCAGAACAGGCAATGAATAAAGCTGAGCAGGCACAACCCAAGGGAACACTTAAATTAAAAATTACAATAAAAAGTATGAGCACATGTTGATGAAAAGCTAAACGTACAAGATATTTGTAAGCTTCACTTGCACAGAAAATACATTTATTGAAGTTGAATGATTTATGTAATATCACTCAAGTACAAGAGGTGATATTTGATTTTTTTACATCAAATGCATTGTGATTAGTCCATTATCCAGCTAGGTGCCAGGCATTGTTCTAGGCACAGGAAATACAGCTGTGAATGTTGATATTTTTTACTTTCTGGATCTATAATGAGTCTTGCATATGTATTCCACTGATGTTACTGAAAGATATACATTCCAATATGAAGACGGGTGAACGCATAGTACTGCAAGGAAACAGACTATGAGACAGGTCCAGGAAAAAGAGAAAGTGTTTTATATTCAAAGAAGCAATAATGTGGCATCCCAAAAACTTTCTATGAACAAGAAAATATTTGCGAACAAGTAAAATTACGTTGCTATTAAAAATTTTTATTTGTACTTTCTTTTATTACCTTAAGTCTTGAGTCTCTTTATGCTAAATGCCCAAGTAATAGCTGGTTAACTCTGACCATGTTTGTTCCTTTTCACTGCAATTCTATTTTAAGCACGACAGCAAATCAAATGGCACATTACCAAAGGGTAAAAATTAGTGCAGGTGAAGGATTTCAGGACAGTGTGTAAATGTACTTTGTATCATAAAAATTCCACTAAATATTTAGATATAGAGGTAGTTGGGGGAACACTTTACCATTTTCCCCGAAGAAATCTGACATTTATTTCTTTACCTTGTGTTAGGAATATGACCTTAATCAGAAAGAACTCTTTACCATGTGGAAAGAATTTACTTCAGTTATTGAGCTGATTTACATCTGTATAAACATCAAGACACAAGACAACACAGCCCTCAATATTTGTTAATTGGTGGAGATCTAAGAAAATACTGCTAAAAATTGCCTTTAGTGAACGAGGCTTACAAACCACATTTAAACTCTTTTTGGGACTTTAGCATCTTCCAAAACCTCTATTTGGCACAGCTTTCTTCTGCATAAGGGATTTAGAATTAGTGCCAGATGAGTAAGTGGAGAACCTAAATTAGACCTAACACAACCAGGGCTATATATGTATTCTGTGGAAAGGTGAATAATGGGAGAGAAGATGAGGTCTGAAGTTTTACGAAGTACTGAATCGATAACAATAGACTGCCAAAAAAAAAAAAAAAAAAAAAAAGAAAGAAAGAAAAGAAATCTCCAGGATAGTTTCCCCTTAACTATATGGGGAAATCTAACAGTTTTATAGAGTTGTGATACCTCATATTCTGCTACTTTATATTCTCAGACTTAGTAAAATACCTTGGGTCTGTGAATGCAAACACATGTTAGTGACCAATTAAATAACTAGGGAAATCTAAATATAAGAGCAGAGAAAGATAAAATTTTTGCTATAAATGTAGACTATTACAAGCTGAAATAGACACAGGGTGAAGACATTATGGCTATAAGCAGTGAAATCAACCAGAATTTAAAATGTTTAGGTATTCAATGTTCTCATGATCAAATTATCAAAAACAGTTTTCCTAAATATTTATGAACCAAATCTTCATTGCATCTCCACTCAGAGCTGAACACATAAACATTAGACAAATGGCACAGCTATCTCAATCTCTACTAGTAGTGCCAAAGAACACAAATGTGGGAAAATTGTATAGTTGGCTTCTAAGACAATAATTTTTTAAAACTTGGAGAATATATATCAAATTTCTAGACTTTTGTTTTAACCAGTTGTATAAAAATTTCTAAATTGATCTGATTTTTGTTTAAAAACCATATAGATCTTAGATTTATTTACTTATATAATCAATATAGAAAATGTATTAATGGTAGGAAAAATAATTATTTGAAAATATCACGTTTTTCAAAAAGCATACAGTTACATGTTATAGATAACATATTATGATCCACTAAGGATCTGACTAAAGAGAGTTTATATAAAATTTTCTGTATTTTAACATAATTTAATTTTTTTCTTTCAAATACAGAAACCAACCAGCAGTAAGCTTAAAACCTTAGCCTAAGAACATTAAGTAGAGCTTTAAAACCATAACATAACAATATTATTAATATTTTTTGTATTTATTTATTTATTGAGATGGAGTCTTACTCTGTCACCCAGGCAAAGGTGGCAAATCTGGGTTTAATGCAACCTCTGCCTCCAGGGCTTAAGGGATTCTCCTGCCTCAGTCTCCGGAGTAGCTAGGATTACAGGCCTGTGTCACCAGGCTGCTCTTGAACTCCTGACCTCAAATGATCCACTCGCCTTGGCCTCCCAAAGTGCTGAGATTACAGGTGTGAGCCACAGTCCCCAGGCTAGCATAACTATTATTTTAAAGCACAATTTTATATTTATATATCAGTTAAATTTTTGAAGTATCTTTGTGTACATAATCTCATTTCATATTCCCAGAAGCCATATGAGACGTTTTTATTCCATTCTGCAAAGTAAAAATCTAAGGCTGATGAAGGTTGAATACCTTGTTACATAGTAAGTGCTATAGCCAGAATTTGTTAGTCACCTGATTGGCTATCCGGTGAAATTTAGATGACACAATATTGCTTTTATATTAGTCATACAAATATGCAGAGACTAGTAATTTTTATAATTTGGTTAGTTGAGTGATTTTTATATAAAATGTATATGAATTACAGAACATTTTAAAATAGAGAAGCAAAATAAAGTCAGTAAAAGTCTCCAGTTATATCACATCACTTAACATTTAGGTAAATTTTCTCCCAGACTTTGTACACTTTAAAAAGCAAGAACACAATTCACATATTGTTTTATAATCTGTTTTTTTCCACTTAGTAATATATTATTACGTTATTCTTATATTATCACATATTCCACTGAATCATATATAGAATCTTTCCCCTATTTCTTGTCATAGTTGATAATGTCATTCCTGAACAAAGGCATCTTCTACGCCCTGTAGTGAGAAGTAGTTAATCTAGTATTAAAAAATCTCTCTCCATTACATAAATCAAAATCAGTACTACAAAGACCTTAGATTTCTACTTCTTGCTGAGTGTTCTGGGAGCCTTAAAAGTGAGCATGCTCTTAATAGCTGTTTCTCACAGCAGGTGGAAAGAGGTAAACATGATGGAACATTTCAGAAGGCAAAGTCAGTAGGGTTTAATGAACCTCATTTCTCAATGAGATGTGATAAATGGCAGATACATTTGTCTGAATGCCAGCTCTTTCTACGATAACTTGTGTAGCTATTTCCAGGGCAGTGTACAGAGATTTTTGTGAAGAAAAATGAAAATTTTCTATATTACCAGGTTAAGGATGCACTAAATATTTGTGTTTGTATATAAATATGGTTGTTATATAAATGATAATATTTTTGTTTTATCTAAAGTGTTTATAGAAATGATGTTTAAATGTGGTAATATATCAAAATTATGGAGGGAGACCTCTAAAATAGTTGATAATCTGATTTTAAAGTGTTAAAACAGTTAAGACTGATGAGCAGTGTTTCATATTCATTACACTTTAAAATGTTTGCATTAGTATTTCTAGAAATATTAGATGTGATTTTTCATAGCAGGAACAATATTTTCTTAAGATACATATTATTCTATTTCAAGGATGACCAAAGTCCCAGTTTGTGTGGGACTGACATTTGTTTGTTTTGTTTTGTTTTGTTTTTAAAGACTTAGCACTATCAAGGATAAAACAGGAACCGTCTGAGACGAACTAGGTGGTTGGTCACCATCTATATAGTGAAGATAACAGATAGTGGGCAAGTTAAAAATAAAAAATAGTGAAAACTATCAAGATGATATGGCATACAAGCAAAGATGAGCTGCTAGCCAGTCCAGGAAATTAAGTACTGGAGAATTGTGTTACCTACATTGTCATAGAAGGTCCGAGATAACAGGCTTAGAGGTGATACTGTACTTAGAGATACAGTCCTGTCTACTTAGCAGCTGGTATTTGTGATAAATTAAATACTCTTAAGATAATCTCTAAAAGATATTTTTATTTTATTTTAATCTAATGCTGAAACCAACACATTTGAACTTAATAAATATTATGTTTTCCCGGGGATTGTTGGAAAACAAATGAGAACAGAAAAAATACATCTGTCTCTATTCACAAACTGCATAATTGCATACTTAGAAAAATGACATAGTATTTGCAAAAGAAGTTCCTAGAATCAATAAGTGAGTTTAGCATCGTGACAGGATGCAAGTTTAATTTACAGACATCAATTGCATATCTACATACTAGCAATGAATATTTGGAATTTAAAATTATAAAATAATATTTGCAGTGACATCAGAAGGTGAAATACTGAAGTACATATTGAATAATATATGTATAGAATCTGTATGGTAAAACACCTAAGAAAGAAATCAAAAACAACCCAAATAAATGGAAAGAAAGAAATGTGTTCATGAATTGAAAGACTTGCTTTTGTTCTTTCTATGCTGACCTATAGATTCAAAGCAAACCTAATAAAAATCCCTGAAGGATATTTTTAAACTATAGACAAATTTATTTTTAAAATTTGGAAGTAGAAAGACAATGTATATGTTTGACAGAAACAGTTGCATTTATTTCATATTAATTTTTTACTGATTATAGTATGCAAACACACAATTTAACAAGTAAAATCAATTTTACAGATAGAGTGTAACAAGTAAAGTCAACACTATTGTAACTGATACCAATATCAATACAATGAGTATTGCCAATACTACAGAATTATCTGTCATAAATAATTCCCATATATGCCTGGTTTTACTTCAGGGTCTTCTGTTTTGTTCCTTTGACCTACTTTTCTGTCCCAATGCCATTGGATGGTAACCACTAGAGCTCAATATTAAATCTTGCTATCTGGTAAAATGTTCCCACTTTGTTATAAGCATCTTCAAAGCTACCTTGGATTCTATCAGGTGCGCCTGTCTCCTGGGCACTGAGATGCTTGTTCCAGCCTGACTCCAAAGCAGTAGACAGACACTGTGAGGGCCAGCTACGTTCTTCACTACACCTGGAGTCCCTGGCTTCTCCCCACTATTCTTCATTTTGGTGTGAGTGCAGTGTGACAAGATATGAAGTAAGACTTTCCCATCAACTGCCAAAGGGGCCAGGCTAACTCCTTATAACACCAAACTTGGTCAATAACACATCAGAGATGGGAGTCAGCTGATAAAGTCCATCTCTACTGCAATCTTGCAGGGACTTCTATGGTGTAGTGTTTCTTTACAACCTCTTCAAACATCCTGTGAGGCCAAGTGACTGTCTCCTTGTTAAGCAGTGGCCATCTTGAGAATGCAACATAATATAATTACTCCCCTTTTATTTTTCTGCTTCAAAGCTTTATTTCCTTATTTTTTCCCCGGAAAATCACACTTCCAATTGAGCATTAGTAATTAAGTTTTCTCTTCAGATTCTCTTTTCTACTGGACTTTGAGCAGGACTTCTATCTAGGCTATTTTGTCCTTTGAATTCCCTATAAATCCCCACCACCACCAACCCTTCACATTTCACAGATTCTGTGATTATAAAGCAATTTGAAAAAATGTCATATCCCATTAAACATTGAATAACTTAATTCATTGACATAGCATAATTCTCCATTTATTGATATCTTCTATGTCAACAAAGTGTATATATTTAATGTAAATGTTTCATTATTTCTAGATACATGGTATTTTTATGCTATCTTAAATGGTGATTTTCCTTTTATTTCTAAATCATTGGGCCAGTTAAGTTTTAGATATTAATACAAAATCTTGCATACTTGATAGGGTATACATGTATGTATGTATGTATATACATTTATCTTCTTTTGAAATACTACTTACACAATTACAGAATTTTCTATTTCTTGTCAATCTTTTTTTGTGTGTATTAGAAAATCTCAGTTCTTCAGTAGCATGTTAAATAGAAATGGTAAAAGCAAGAATGCTTGACTTATACCTAACTCTAAGAAAGAAAATAATCCAACATTTAATTTTTATTTTTGCTGTAAGATTTTGTGCATGCCTTTATCAGATTGAGGAAGTTAAATGGCATTTCCAGTTTATCAGGAAATTGTATTATGAATGGATTATGAATTTTACTATATAACTTTTTAATATTATATTTTTCTCATTAATTCGTTAATGCAAAACATTTCATTTATGCAATGTAGAACATAATAACCTCAAATACCTGTGATAAACACAACTGAACATGATGTAACATATTTGCATATACTGCTGCATTTGCTGGCATATAATTTTCTTATATTGTTCTTATCAGGTTTTGATTAAGATTGGGTTGAGTTCATATAATAAATTACATAATCTTTGCAATTTTCTTTTTCTCTGACATATTTTAACATACTGTGAAAAACATTTATTCTTTGAAAGTTTGATAGAACTTACTGATAAAACCGTTTGACCAGGAGGTGCATTTGTGAATTGATTTGTTTATTTGTTTGGTTATACATACTAAAACTTCTTAAATGGTTCTAGAATTATTAAGGTTTTTTATTTCTACTTGTGTCAGTTTTGTATATACTGTGTCTATTTCTATGTTACCTATCTCATTTAATTTTTCTAATTTTTGACATAAAATTAATGTAAATGATTTGTAATGTAAATCTGAAAATTAGTGTACTTAGATGTCAGTCTAAGAAAAATGGCAAAGTAAATCTGGAGAATGTCAGAGGCAGAATATCATAGAAATAAATTTTAATATAGAAAATATATAATACAATGTTTAAAAATATAATTTCCTGAAATGTGTAATTTAAATGAGACATTTCTGGCATAAGTGAATAGTACCAGTATGAGAGAAATTTCAAGTAACCAAAGTCAAAAGAGACAAAGGATATTGCTAGACAAGCTTGTTAGACAAACTGCCAATCTTGCTCTGATTTTTTTAGCCTTATCTACCACAACTTTCTTTAATGCTCCATCTGCTCTAAACTCTTCACTATTACACCCTCCTTGCCCAGTTTCTCACTCTTTATTCCACTTGAAGTATTCTTCCTTAATATTTATATGTAGTAATCTTATAGTTATCAGATGCCAGTTAACCTCATGTTAATGTCCCATAGATTTACCTGTCCTCTCCAATCAGAATATGGTTTTCTTCCTTCCAACTTCTAGGCACTACATGTGCAACTCAGTTTCACCCTTACATTGCCTTTATTGGAGTACATGCCATTTCTACTCTCCTAGAGAATATGCATGAGTTTAAATTACAATGTTTCTCTAATCTTTGTTTTCCACCATGCTTGACCAGTTGCCTGGCATATAATCAGTATACACATGTAGAAGGATTGATTGAATAAATGAATGAAGTAATAAATGAATGCATGAACTGGTTGGCATAGGCTGATCCCACATTGTCCTTGGCTGATTGGAAATTGGCATTCATTCAATGAGACACTCTAAATTTCTTCCACAATAAAGTGGCATGCTTCTTATAGTAGATAGTGATTGATCCTATTAGGTTGAAACAGCACCTGTTTCTCTTCTAATGTATTTTCAGTGCATATCAAGCATGTTTGATAATGCAGGCTTTAATTGTTCTAGATTGGCTTGAGTCTACTGAAATAATCAATGAGGCAATTTTGTCTTCAAAGACAATGAACTTTAATGAGAATATTTCTGTATCTGGGAATTTGTGGTCATAATTTATTTATAGCAGGGCTTATGATTCATCATTATAATTTCTTTCAAATTTGTAAGAAAAATCATCTCTATGAGCACAAGCGTCTTATTCTGGCAGCTGTTCTTCACTAGCTGATATTTTCTGCAAGCCCTAAACTTAGAATTAGCAGTTTTCAACTTAATTTTTCTTTGTTTACATTTGGAGTATTTCCACCATATAAAAACAGTCTCATTGTAAAAATGCAAGAAAGAAATATATGCATCTGTAACAGAGCCTGTTAGCAAACTCTAGTCTTCTCTGATCCCAGGTAAGCATGTTGGTAGCAGGAATAATCCCTTTCCTATAGTGAGCATCTATAAAAAGAATCTGGATCAAATTGTTTTCTTTTCTAAAAGGCTGACTGTGCCCACAGGGTTTCTTTGGAAACATTTGCTTTGCAAAGATTTAGCCATTTCCCAAAGCTTCTGCAGAATTACATTTATTTTTTTATTGTATTTTCAGGGAATTGTAATCTATAGTTGCTGAGGAAGAAATGGGCTGACATTATTGCAGCACTATAGTGGTATTTTTAACCAATTTCAATCTCGATTTATTACTTACGTTCTATCTGTGTTCATGTTATGACAGATCTAACAGGCATCTGTAAGGCAATTCAGGGGCTGGGGAATACCTAGATAATGGCTGAATACCTGTGACTTTATAGCTGAATACAAAATCAGCTGGGGGACAATAAAATGTGCTGACATGAAAGAAGGAGTTAGAAGAGGTGGCAGCGCAGCTTGCTCTTGATTCTTCTAAAAATATTTGTTTAAACTGTTGTCCAGTATATTCAGGTCATATTAAGTCTCATAATGGATTGTTTTAACATTAATTACTTGTTTGACCATACTTATTGTCCTCATTTTATAAATGCTAAATAGAAAAGTCAGGACTTTTCTGAAGAGTCAAGAAGCATCAGGCACCCTGTAATGCAGTGCACTGTGGAGGACACACAACACCAATGCTGAGAAGAGGCATTCCAAAGCAAAGAAATAGAAATTAGTATTTCAGTCTCAAATTAGAATAAATAAACAAACACATACACACTGAGACATGGGACCTGACGCACCCATGACTTGTGTGGGTTTGTATCTGCCTGGCCATAAACAAAGATCAATATACTTTGTTCTTTGAGATAATATCCTTCATAGATAGACAACCCATGGTAGTGAAAATGAATTGTACTTTCGAGTTGGTCAGAGTTTTCATTGCCAATCTGCTTAGTGATGGTAAATTGCTTTACCTCCCTGAACCTCAGTTTTTTCTTTCTAAAATTGAGTTAATGAACCCTATGCCATAAAGCTAATGAAATAATTAATTGAAATGCCATGTATAAAGTGTTAAGCATATGGAAGACATTTAGTAATATTAGTTCCACCTCACAAGCATAATCGTTAAATTTCTCATAGAAAAATATAGAACTACTTTGTACTGAGAAATGGCTGAATATAGAATTTTGCAGTTACAAAATGGCATGTTTTGAGCTGTTAAGTTTTAGGACTGTAATATGATTATACTATGGTTGTTCTTTACAGAAATTATTTTGGGTTGTGTCTTGTCTAAATCCTTGGTTTAAATGATCCGTTGCCTCTGAAAACCTGGTTTCATTATTTACCTTAAAATTCTTGACCCTGGTCTGTCCTTCCCTCCTTCCTTCCTTCCTTCCTTTCTTCCTTCTTTCCTTCCTTCCTTCTTTCCTTCCTTCCTTCCTTCCTTCCTTCCTTCCTTCCTTCCTTCCTTCCTTCCTTCTTTTGCTCTCCCCTACTTCCCTCCTTCCTTGCTTTCCTTCCTTCCCTCCTTTCTTCCTTTCCTTCCTACCCTCCTTTTCCCTCCCTCCCTCCCTCTCTCACACACTCTCTCTCCCTTTCTTTCTTTCTTTCATTCATTCTTTCTTTCTTTCTTTCTTTTCAGCATCTCACTCTGTTGCCAAGGCTGGAGTATAGTGGCATGATCAATCATGGCTCACTGCAACCCATGCCTCCCAGGCCCAGGCAATAATCCTGCCTTGGCCTTCCAAAGTGCTGAGATTACAGGTGTGAGCTCCCGCACTCAGCCATGACTCTGTTTTTAAAATTCAACTTTACATTAGGTTCTAAATTTGCAATATAATAATGATGCTCTAAACTTTTCACTGGACCCTTAATGAGATATGCCTTTCTTGACTCTTCTCAATACCAGAACTTAAGGATCCCTGGAGTCCTTGATTCTTTAAGGTTATTTCATATTTATACAATTAGAAATGGCAAATTGCACACTTGGTGGTAGACACAGGCCTAGGATTTCATTTGAAGATCGTAATTGTTTCATATTCAAGTTATCATTATATTACATACAATTGAAAGTCAATGATTGAGTATTAGGGAGGATGGAAGAAGTAAAAGGCACATGATTCCTAATGGAAATAATGTTCTAGTTGATCAGATAGAATTTCCACGGACTTTGGAAACAAGGTAGAAGTTCCTCAGTACCAAATCTGTACCCAGTCATGGAGAGAGTAGAGCCTTGGGGGATGGTAGAGGAAATGTAAGCATCAATTGTGTTGTGAGTGAGAAATATGCAGGAGAATGGAATAAATTGTGAGCAAGTGAACATCATGACACTAAGCATCAGAGTTGAAATGGACATTGCTAGTGTTAGGGAAAAGACAACTCAGCTCTGAAATTCTTTAAGATAGTCTCTTCGACATCTTACAATTTGCTAGAATATTTGGAAATGGATTACCACCACAAATTGTTATATTTTCAGCTTAAAAATCATCATCAAACAACTGAAAAATAGATATTGTCACACTGCTCTTTTGGGGTAGAAGTTAAGAGAATACAAAGATGGCTTAAGAGGTAAATGTCATTGATAACTATGCAAATTATAGTAATTTTTTTTTATAAAATGACCAACTTGATGCAGCATGGAAATGGTTATATTACTTTACACCTGGACATCTGTTTTTTTTCAACATCATTTGTTTGAAGAGACTATATTTTCCCCACTGTGTGCTCTTGGCATCCTTGTGGAAGATCTGTTGACCATATATTCATAGGTTTATTTCTGGGCTTTCTGTTCTGTTCTCCATTGCTCTGCATGTTCATGTTTATGCCAATACCATATAATGTTAATTACTGAAGTTTGTAATATGTTTTGAAATTAAGAAGTGTGATGCTTTCAGTTTTGTTCTTTCTTTAGATTACTTTGCCTATTAGAGGTTTATTTAAATTTTAAATTTTATGATTTTTTTTTTATTTTATTAAAGTTCCATATAAATTTTAAATTTTATGATTTTTTTTTATTTCTATAAAACATGCCATGGGACTTTTATAGGAATTTCATTGAATCTATGGATAGCTTCGAGTAGTATGATCATTTTAATAATGGTAATCACTCCAAACCATAAACACAGGTTACCTTTCTATTTACATATGTCTTGAACTGTTTCATCAATGTTTTGTAGTCTTCTTTGTTTAAGTTTTTCACCTTGAGTTAGTTCGTTTCTAAGTATTTTATTATTTTCAATGTTATGATAAGTTGAATTGTTTTTCTTAATTTCAGTTTCAGATAGTTTATTATTAGTGTGTAAAAATACAAATGATATTTGCATATTGATTTTGTATCTTGCAACTTTACTGAATTTTTCAATTCTACAGTTTGTGTTTGTATGTGAGAATTCTTTAGGATTTTTTAAATGTAAGATTATGTCATCTGCAAACTAAGATAATTTTACTTCTTCCTTTCTGATTTGGAATCTTTATATTTCTTTTCCTTTGCTGAATTGCTCCAAGTAGGACTTCTAGTAGTATGTTGGATAGATGTCGCAAACTTGGCATCATTTCCTTATTCCTTATATTGAAGAAAAATTTTCAGGTTTTCACCATTGAGTATAAAGGCCACTTATGAAAAATCCAACATATTTTCATGATAAAAACTCTTAATAAACAAGAATAGAAAGAAGAATAAAAATTCTCAATAAACAAGAATTTCCCACAGGTAAATTCCTTCTATTCTTGTTTATTGAGAGTTTTTATCATGAAAATGTTGGATTTTGTCAAATGCTTTTTCTGCATCTATTGAGAGAATCATGTGAATTTTATCCTTCATTTTGCTAATGTGGTATATCACATTAATTGATTTATATATGTTGAACCATGCCTATATCTCAGGGATAAATCCCACTTGATTAGGGTGTAATATCCACTCTTCAATAAATGGTACTGGGAAAAATGGATATTACATGCAAAAGAATGAAATTGTACCCTGACTTTACATTGTACACACAACGTATGCACACACACAAAAAACTCCAAATAAATTAAAGATTTAAAAGTAAGACCTGTAACTATAAACTCCTAGAATAAAACATAGGGGAAAAGCCTCATGAAATTTGTTTTGGTAATGATTTATTGAATACGACATCAAAAGCACAAGCAACAAAAGTAAAAAGAGACCGATGGGATTACAGAAACAAAAAAAGTTCTCCATAGAAAAAAAACCAACCAAGCAAGGTGGCAATCTAGGAACTGAGAGAATAGATTTGGAAATTATACATCTGCTAAGGGGTTGATAAGCAAAATATTAAGGAACTCAAACAATTCAATAGCAAATAAACAAATAACCTGGTTAGAAAATGGGGAAAAACATAGATAGGCACCTCCAAAGAGGACATACACATGGACAACAGTATATAGAAAGAAATTCCAAATCACTAATAATCAAGGAAATGAAAATCAAAGCTGCTATGAGATCTCAACTTATTATACCTGTTAGAATAGCTATTATCAAAAAGACAAAGGATATGTGCTAACAACAATGTGAAGAAATTAGAACACTCTTATACTATTGGTTATTGGTAGAAATGTAAAAGTGGTTCAGCCATTATGAAAAAATAGCGTGGAGATTCCTCCAAAAGTTAAAAATAGAACTAGCATGTGATCCAGCAATTCTACCTCTGCGTATATATCCAAAGGAAATGAAATCACTATCTCAAACAAATATTGGTATTCCTGTGTTCTTTGCACACAGTTTACAATAGTCAAGATACAATTATACACTAAATGCCCATTGACAAATGAATAAAGAAAATGTGGGATAATATACAACAAAATATTATTCAGCTTTCAAAACTAATGAAATCCTGCCACACAGAACAAGAAGGATGAACCTGGAGGACATTATGCTAAGTGGAATAAGCCAGTTACACAACAACAAACCTACATTATTCCAAGCGGGAACTTAGAATGATGGTTGCCAGCGTCTGGGCACATGGGGAAATGAGGAGTGAGAAGCTGCTGTTCAATGGGTGTAAACTTTCAGTTATACAATATGAATAAGTTCTAGAGATATGCTGTGCCACATTATGCCTTTAGTTAGCAATACTGTATTCAGTGCTTAAGTATTTGTTAAGAGGGTAGATCACGGCTGGGTGCGAGAAAGCTCACTCCTATAATTTCATTTCTTTAGGAGACTGAGGTGGGAAGATTGCTTGAGCCCAGGAGTTTGAGCCTAGCCTGGACCATACGGTGAGAACCTGTCTCAACAGAAGATAAAACTAAGTAAAATAAATACATCTGTGTAAGGTGCTGTGTGCCTGTGGTCTCAGCTACTCAGGAGGTTGAGGGAGGAGAATTACTTTGGTCTTGGAGGTTGATGCTGCAATGAGCCCTGTGCATACACCAGCTGGGACGACAGAGACTGACCCTATTTTAAAAAAGAGAGGGAGGGGAGGGAGACAGAGCGAGAGCGAGAGAGAGAGAGGGGGGGGAGAGAGAGAGAGAGAGAGAGAGAGAGAGAGAGAGAGAGAGAGAGAGAGAGAGAGAGAGAGAGAAAGCGGTAGATCTCATGTTGTGATTTTACCACAATAGGAATGAAGTAAAACTGAAAAACAAACAAAACCAAATTAAACTAAACAACTTTACCAAAATATTTTTATTTTGTTGTTCATGATCTTCACAAACCTGCCTTTCATGGGGAGAATTGGCTGCAATACTGAGAATGATGTTAGTGGCCAGCTTTCATTTCTCAGCAGCAAATAGAAAGCCACCTTGCCCAAGGTAAAGCTCTTTTAGGGACAGACCAAGTCTCGTGCCTGATAAAGGTTGGGTATAAGGGCACAGCCACATGAGGCAAGATGGGACAACTCCTGCAGGTTATTTCAGCCCTCGCCCTTCCCACAGTTGGAAATTTATCATAACTCACCTTCCTTCCTAAGTTATTCATCCTCAAAACCCTCCCTAGTAAACATTCTGAGTACTAAATTCTCAGAACCTGCTTCCTGGGAACTCAGACAGTCAAACACGTTGTTGTTCTTTCAGTGGGGTCTAATCAGGCAATTTAATCCTGCTGTCAGGCTGATTTCTCAACCACTACTAATGTGTCATACAATTTGAATAAAATCATATGATATATTTTAGTCACATTAATTCTCAACAAAAAAGTAGAAGAGAAAACCAATGTATTTTCATTTTGAAACAATAAAATTTTGTACTCAATACCTGTACTAATAATATTTAGCATACTTGGTCAATATGCAGACTACTAAAGATATAACTCAGAAAAGTTATAGAATACATTTCTCATGCAATCTATTGAAACTTAATTTTCTTAGTTGCCTTTCTAAAATAGGTAAGACTTAGTAACAGAAAAGTAAAAGGAACATTTATCTATCTAAGTATACACACACACGCGCACACACATACAAATACATTTACACATATGTTAATTATTGGAAAATTCCATTTTGGGGGGAAATTAGGTAATTGAAGAGATGATGAACCATATTTAAAAAATGAAATTAATTTTTTGACTGAAGTGTGATTTTAATGAAAACTTTTCTTATTTTTTATGTATGGGTTATTATTTCCTCAAATACCTAATTTTCCTCCAAAATGGAATTTTCCTCATATATATATAAGTGTATTTGTGTGTGTGTGCACATGTGTGCGTGTTTGTGTGTGTGTACATCTAGATAAACAGATAAATGTTCCTTTTACCTTTCTGTTACTAAGTCATACCTATTTTAGAAAGGCAACTAAGAAAATTGATTACTGTCAGATTGCACAAAATGGTGTATTCTATAACTTTTCTGAGTTATATCTTTAGTAGTCTGAGTATTAATTGTGTAATAAAATTTGAATATTTAAAATACATGTTTTCTTATATATTCTTCAACTTTTTTGGCCTGTCCTTTTATAGTTTAGTCAATGCAAATTAGTATTTAGTAATTAATACTAATAACTACAGCTATTCCTGATGTCCCAATCCCACACTATATCAATGAAGACGTGAGAGTTTCAACCTCAAGAACATACACATAAAATCAATATTTGAATATTGATGTTTATATGTGGAGAGGCTCTCATTATGCCCCAACAGAATATTTTTTAAAACTGATTAATTTTTAATTAATTATAAATTATATATATTTATTATGTAAACCATGATGTATTGAAATATATAAACAATGTGGAATACTAAATTGAGTTAATTAACATATGCATTATCTAACATACATACAATTTTTTGTAGAGATAACACTTAAAACTTGCTCAGAGATTTTCAAGAATATATTGTATTAACCATAGTCACTATGTTGTACAATAGACTTTTTAATTAATTGACATTTTGTACCCTTTAAACAATATCTCCTAAACCTGCCCACTTTTCAGCCCTTGGTAACCATCACTATACTCCATTTCTATGAGATCAACTTTTTTAGATTCCACATGTAAGTGAGATCATGAAGTCTTTCTGTGCTGGGCATATTCTAACTAACATGATGTCCTCTGTTTATTGATATTATTAAAAATGAATACAAATAAATTTCTTCCATTT
This sequence comes from Callithrix jacchus, assembly GCF_049354715.1. NCBI lineage: Eukaryota > Metazoa > Chordata > Mammalia > Primates > Cebidae > Callithrix > Callithrix jacchus. The sequence goes on along the minus strand of NC_133510.1, from coordinate 77,580,062 downwards.
TAAGGCAGAAGAGTATCCTATTTGTTTATATATTTTATCCATGCACCCACTGATGGACACTTAGGTTGATTCCACACTTTGGCTATTATAAATAGTGATGCAATGAAGATGGAGGCACAGATGTCTCTTGCACAGCCTCATTTCATTTCCCTTGGATATATATCCAGAAGTAGAATTGTTGGATTATATGGTAGTTCAATTATTAATTTTTGAGAAATTTCCATATTTTTTTCATAATTGACATTACCATCAACAGTATGCAGGGTTCTCTTTTCTCCATAGCCTTGTCAATATTTATCTTTCATATTTTGTTAAAATCTATCTTTTTTTAAAAAATTTTTTATTGCATTTTAGGTTTTGGGGTACATGAGCCAAGCATGCAAGACAGTTGCGTAGGTACACACATGGCAGTGTGCTTTGCTTCCCTTCTCCCCTTCACCCACATTTGGCATTTCTCCCCAGGCTATCCCTCCCCACCTCCCCCTCCCACTGGCCCTCCCCTTTTCCCCCCAATAGACCCCAGTGTTTGGTACTCCCCTTTCTGTGTCCATGTGTTCTCATTTTTCATCACCCACCTATGAGTGAGAATATGCGGTGTTTCATTTTCTGTTCTTGTGTCAGTTTGCTGAGGATGATGTTCTCCAGATTCATCCATGTCCCTACAAACGACACAAACTCATCATTTCTGATTGCTGCATAATATTCCATGGTGTATATGTGCCACATTTTTCCAATCCAGTCTATTATCAATGGGCATTTGGGTTGATTCCAGGTCTTTGCTATCGTAAACAGTGCTGCAATGAACATTCATGTACATGTGTCCTTATAGTAGAATGATTTATAGTCTTTTGGATATATACCCAGTAATGGGATTGCTGGGTCAAATGGAATTTCTATTTCTAAGGCCTTGAGGAATTGCCACACTGTCTTCCACAATGGTTGAACTAATTTACACTTTCACCAACAGTGTAAAAGTGTTCCTTTTTCTCCACATCCTCTCCAGCATCTGTTGTCTCCAGATTTTTTAATGATCGCCATTCTAACTGGTGTGAGATGGTATCTCAATGTGGTTTTGATTTGCATCTCTCTGATGACCAGTGACGATGAGCATTTTTTCATATGATTGTTGGCCTCATATATGTCTTCTTTTGTAAAGTGTCTGTTCATATCCTTTGCCCACTTTCGAATGGGCTTGTTTGTTTTTTTCCTGTAAATCTGTTTAAGTTCTTTGTAAATTCTGGATGTCAGCCCTTTGTCAGATGGGTAAACTGCAAAAATTGTTTCCCATTCTGTTGGTTGCCGATTCACTCTAGTGACTGTTTCTTTTGCCATGCAGAAGCTGTGGAGTTTGATTAGGTCCCATTTGTCTATTTTGGCTCTTGTTGCCAATGCTTTTGGTGTTTTGTTCATGAAGTCCTTGCCTACTCCTATGTCCTGGATAGTTTTGCCTAGATTTCCTTCTAGGGTTTTTATGGTGCCAGGTCTTATGTTTAAGTCTTTAATCCATCTGGAGTTAATTTTAGTGTAAGGTGTCAGGAAGGGGTCCAGTTTCTGCTTTCTGCACATGGCTAGCCAGTTTTCCCAACACCACTTATTAAACAGGGAATCCTTTCCCCATTGCTTGTTTTTGTCTGGTTTATCAAATATTATATAGTTGTAGATATGTTGTGTTGCCTCCGGTGCCTCTGTTTTGTTCCATTGGTCTATATCTCTGTTTTGGTACCAGTACCATGCTGTTTTGATTACTGTAGCCTTGTAGTATAGTTTGAAATCCGGTAGTGTGATGCCCCCTGCTGTGTTCTTTTTGCTTAGAATTGACTTGGCTATGTGGGCTCTCTTTTGGTTCCATATGAAGTTCATGGTGGTTTTTTCCAGTTCTGTGAAGAAAGTCAATGGTAGCTTGATGGGGATAGCGTTGATTCTGTAAATTACTTTGGGCAGTATAGCCATTTTCACGATATTAATTCTTCCTAACCATGAACATGGAATGTTTCTCCATCTGTTTGTGTCCTCTCTGATTTCGTTGAGCAGTGGTTTGTAGTTCTCCTTGAAGAGGTCTCTTACGTTCCTTGTGAGTTGTATTCCAAGGTATTTTATTCTTTTTGTAGCAATTGTGAATGGCAGTTCGTTCTTGATTTGGCTTTCTTTAAGTCTGTTATTGGTGTAGACGAATGCTTGTGATTTTTGCACATTGATTTTATATCCTGAGACTTTGCTGAAGTTGCTTATCAGTTTCAGGAATTTTTGGGCTGAGGTGATGGGGTCTTCTAGGTATACTATCATGTCATCTGCAAATAGAGACAATTTGGATTCCACCTTTCCTATTTGAATACCCTTTATTTCTTTTTCTTGCCTGATTGCTCTGGCTAGAACTTTCAGTACTTTATTGAATGGGAGTGGTGAAAGAGGGCATCCTTGTCTAGTGCCAGATTTCAAAGGGAATGCTTCCAGTTTTTGCCCATTCAGTATGATATTGGCTGTTGGTTTGTCATAAATAGCTTTTATTACTTTGAGATACGTTCCATCGATACCGAGTTTATTGAGGGTTTTTAGCATAAACGGCTGTTGAATTTTTTCAAATGCCTTCTCTGCATCAATTGAGATAATCATGTGGTTTTTGTTTTTGGTTCTGTTTATGTGGTGAATTACGTTGATAGCCTTGCGTATGTTGAACCAGCCTTGCCCTGATACCAAAACCTGGCAGAGACCCAACAAGAAAAAGAAAACTTCAGGCCAATATCCATGATGAACATAGATGCAAAAATCTTCAATAAAATATTGGCAAGCTGATTGCAACAGCAAATCAAAAAACTTATTCATCATGATCAAGTAGGATTCATCCCAGGGATGTTAAAATCTATCTTAACAGGTCTGAGGTTGTATCTCATTGTGGTTTAAATTTTATTCCTCTGATTATTAGCGATATGGAGCAGTTTTTCATATACTTGTTGACCCTTCAAATGTCTTATTTTGAGAAACACTTTTTCAGGTATTTAGCCTTTTTTTTTTTAGACAGAGTCTCACTCCTTCAGCAGGCTCCAGGCTGGAGTGCAGTGGCCTGATCTTGGCTCACTGCAACCTCTGCCTCCTGGCTTCAAGCAACCCTCCTGACTCAGCCTCCCAAGTAGCTAGGACTACAGGCACCTGCCACCACGCCCAACTAATTTTTGTCTTTTAGTAGAGACAGGATTTCACTATGTTGGCCAAGATGGTCTCAATCTCTTGACCTCGTGATCCACCTGCCTTGGCCTCCCAAAGTGCTGGGATTACAGGCGTAAGCCACCATGCCTGGCTTTTAGCCCATTTTTAAATAGGGTTATTTGTTTTCTTGTTATTAAGTTCTTTATATGTTTTGGATATTAATCTTTTATCACATACATGATTTACAGATGTTTTTTCCATTCTGGAAATTGTCTTTTCACTTTTTTGATTTGTTTCCTTTATTGTGCAGAAACTTTTTAGTTTAATGTAGCCCTATTGGTTTACTTTTGTGGCTTATACTTTTGAGGTCATATTCGAAAACTCATTGTCCAGACTAATGATATGAAGCTTATATCCTATGTTTTTTTCTAGTAGTTTTACAGATTCAGGTCTTATATTTAAATCTCTAATCAATTTTGAGTTTATATTTGGTATGAGAGTCTAATTTTATTCTTCTGCATGTGGACATACAGTTGTCACAACCTAAATTACTGAAGAGACTCTTCTTTTGTAATGTCATATTCCTAGAATCTTTGTGAAAATAACATTTGATGATAAATGCTTGGATTTCTTTCTAGGCTCTCTATTGTGTTCCATTGGCTTATATGTCTGTTTTTGTGCCAGTACCATGTTGTTTTTATTACTACAGCTTTATAGTATATTTTGAAATCAAGTAGTGTAATGCCTTTAGCTTCTGGTTTTATTTCTCAAGATTGCTTTTGCTATTCGGAATCTTTTGTGATTTCATGCAAATTTTAAGATTGTCTTTTCCATTTCTCTGAAAACTATTGTTGGAATTTTAATAGGAATTATATTAAATCGATAGATAACTTTGGGTAGTATGAACATTTTAACAAGATAAATTCTTCTAATCTTTCAAGATGGGATACGTTTTTTGATATGTATGCCTTTTTAAACTTTTATTTTAGATTCAGGCATATTATACAGACAAACTGTGTCATAGGGGTTTGTTGCTGCAGATTATTTCATCATCCAATTTCTAAGCTTAGTACACATGAGTTATTTTTCCCGATCCTCCTACCATCCTGAATGCTCTGGTAGACCTCAGTGTCTCTTGTTCCCCTCTGTGTGTCCATGTGTTTTCATCATTTAGGTCCAACTTATGAGTGAGAAGATGAGGTATTTGGTTTTCTGTTTCCACATTAGTTTGCTAGGGATAATGGCCTCCAGCTCCATCCATGTCCTACAAAGGACATGATCTTATATATTTTTTTTTTTGCACTTGAGAAGGTTGTATATTCAGCTGTTGTTGGATAGAATGTTCTTTTAGGTTCATTTGGTCTAAAGTGTCATTTAAGATCAACGTTTCCTTATTGATTTTCTGTCTGGATAATCTGTCCTTTACTGAAAGTGGGGTATTGCAGTTCCTGCCATTATTGTATTACAGTTTATCTTTCCTTTCAAATCTACAAATATTTGCTTTATATATTTAAGTGCTTCAATGTTAGGTAAATATATATTTACAATTGTTATGTACTCTTTTTTGTCCCCTTCATTCTTATATATAATGATCTTCTTTATTTTGTTTTATAATTTTTTGAATTAAAGTCTATTTTATCTGGCAGAATTATAGCTAGTCCTGCTCTCTTTATGTTTTCATTAGCATAGAACATCTTTTTCTATTCTGTTACTTTTTGTGTATGTGTGTTCTTAAAGGTGAAGTGAGTCCTTGTAGGCAGGATATAGTTGGATCCTTTTTTTGTAATTCATTCAGTCACTCTGTGTCTTTTGACTGAAGAATGTAACTAATATACATTCAAAGTAATTATTGATAGGTAAGGACACACTGATGCCAATTTCATTAAATATTTTCTGATTGCTTCCTTTGTTTCTATCTTCCTCTTATTGCTGTTTTCCTTTGTGATTAGGTGCTTTTTCTAGTATACACTTGGCTTTCTTACTTTTTATCTTTTGTGTATCTACTATAGGTTTTGCTTTGTGGTTACCATAAGGTTTATATAAAACATACTTATGGCAAATAATTTTAAGTTGACAACAACTTTGATTAAATAAGAAAACTCAACACTGTTACTTCACTTCCTTCACATTTTATATTTGTAATGTCACAATATATATTTTTAAATATTGTTTGTCCCTTAGCAAATTAGTATGGCTGTAATTAATTTTAGTAGTTTGTTAGCCTTCATATGAAAGATATGTCATTATTATAATATTAGAATATTCTAAATTTGATTGTTTACTTACCTTCATCAGTGAATTATCTACTTTCATTGTGTCACTAATTACTAATAGGATCCTATTCTTTCAGGTTAAAGGATTCCCTTCAGCATTTCTTATAACACAGGCCTGTTGGAAATGTTTTTAACTTTTGTTTGGGAACTTCTTCATCTCTCCTTTGGTTTTGAAGGACATCTTTCTGTTAGTGTATACCTGGTTGGCAGTTTATTTCCTTTAGCAGTTTGAATATATTGTCCCACTCTGTCCGGGCCTATAAAGTTTCTGCTGAGAACTCCCTGTCTAGCCTTATTAAAACTCCCTTATTTGTAATTTACTTATCTCTTTTTTTTGCTGCTTTTAGGATTCTCCTTTTGTTTCTGATTTTTGATGGTTTGATTATAATTTGTTCTGGTTTAAACTACTTTGGATTGAATATGATTGAAGACTTCTGACTTTTCTGTATCTAGATATTAATACCTCTCCCCAGATTTGTAAAGTTTTCTGCTATTATTTATTTAAATAAGCCTTCTTCTCTTTATTTCTCATTTATCCTTGTCTCCAATAACTCAAATATTCGCTCTTTTGATCTATCCTAAAAATCAAGTATGCTTTCCTTGTTCCTTTTTATTATTATTTTTTCTGTTTCTGGCGGCATATATTCAAATAATATGTCTTTCATTTCACAGATTTTTTTCTTTTCTTTGATCAGTTCTGATGTTGATGTTCTCTGTTTCATTCTCCATTTTTTAATTCTATTTTTCAGCTCTAGCATTTCTAGTGGGTACATTTTTTTTCTTTTTTTCCAATTTCAATGTATCTGGCTAAGTTTTAATTTTGGTTATTATTTTTCTGCTTTTGTTTAATTGCTTCTTTGTATTTTCTTGAATTTCACTGAGCTTTACTAAACCAATTATTTTGAATTTCTCTTTAAATCAGGGAGCTCATAATATCCATTTCTTTAAGGTCAGTTACTGGTGTGTTATTTTATTCCTCTGCTAGTGTTATGTTTCCCTAATTGCTCTTGATTTTTGTGGCTTAGTATTAGTGTCTGTTTATCGTAAAAATTTTGAGTTATTTCCATCTCTGCAGATTGACTGTGTCTGGGAGGCCCTTTACCAGTCAGCCCATCCAGAGATTCTGAGCAGGCTGCCTAGCATGGTCCATGGGCTGGCTTGCTGCTGGGGTCCTCAAGTTGACCGGTATAGTGCTTGGGTTAGCGGGTAAGTGGGCCTGTTATCTGGGTCAACTGGGTTGAGTTTGGAGCCTGGACCCACCGGAGTGGATATTTTGATTAGGTTTGTTGAAATTGACCTAAAGCAAGAGTATGTGAGGGTAGACCTGGAGCCTTCATCTGCTGGGGCTGTCCTAAAGCTTGAATCCGCAGCAGTTAACTTTGCTCTAGGATTGACCTTGAGCTTGAGTCTATAGAGGTAAGTCAAAGGCTAGAAATATCCTGGTGCTTGGGTCCACTGGGTCAGACCTGAAGCCTGAGTTCACAGAGGCTGACCTAGTGCTGAAGTAGTCCTGGAGCCTGAGTCTATTCAGGCAGATCTGGGTTCTGAGCCCAAGGGGGTTAATCTGGCTTGGATACTGAGTCTGTGGGGTTAGTATTGGACTTTAGACTGTCTCTGGTAGCTTCCCTGACACCAGGATCTACTTGGATGGGCCTGGAGTCTAGATCTGCTGGAGTAGTACTACACTTTGGGTTCTCTGGAGTCTGAGGCCATGAAGGCTGGCCTGGAGCCTAGGTCCAGCCTGTTACTGGGACACACATGGAAAATGGATCCACAAGGGCTACTATGGAGCCTGGTATCATAGGTGCCTAGAGCCTTGGTTTACAAAGGCTGATTATCTAGTTGCTGCAAAGTCTGGCCTTAGTTCTAGGGTTGTCGAGATGGACTTGGAACCTGATCCACAGGAGTCAGTAATAGAGCCTGAGTTTGTGGGAGATATCCTGGCGCTAGAGTCTACTGGGGCAAACATAGACCCTGGGTCTTCTAGAGAAATCCTGTACTCTGGTTCCACTGGAGAATGGGGTTATAGGGGCTGGCCTGGAGTTTGGAACTGCAAGGACTAGCCTAGCATTGTGCAGGCCTAGAGTCTGTATCTGCAGGTGCCAATCTGCTGCCTGACTGGGAAATAAAACCAGGGGTGTTTATCTGGCACTGGTATGGGCCTGAAGCCTGGGGCTATATGGGTTGACATATGTCAGGGATTCCTGAGCTGGAACTTGAGGTAAGCCTGGAGCCAAGGACCACAGGGGCTGGCCTGATGCTGAGTCAGTCTAGAGCCTGTATCCAATGGGGTCAGTCTGGAGGCTGGGTTCTCTGGTGCCATTGGGTTTGGCCTTGTGTTGCTGTAGACCCAGAGACCAAGTATACTGAACAAACCTGGATTCTGGACTTGTGGGATCTGGCTTGGCATTGGGACCAGCCCAGAAGCTTAGTCTGTAGGTATCGGTCTGACGTCTGAGGTCATGGGTACTGCCTAACACTGAGTTCTAATGTGGTGGGCCCAGTGGTAGAATCTGAGCCAAGTCTAGTACTCACTTTGTTCTCCTTCACTCAATTAGAATTCCATACTGTGCTGTCTGGATGTGAGAAAAGAGTGATGCAAGCAATGCACAACTGTCTTTCCTACCCCTTTGATGCTTTTCTTTTTCTTATTTCTGTGCTACACCAGGTGCTGTAATCTCTCACCTGGTTTCCTTAGCTCTGTGATGGATTTTGGTGTGTGTTTCAGATAGCTGTTCAAGTTGGTTTTTATGCAGTAGGACAAGGAGTGGAGAGTCCAAGTCCACCATTTTGCTGATGTTCAACCCCAAAATTGTGTGTGTCTTTGCTTAAAAGAAAGTTTTTCCTATTATACCACCTTGATGTTTCTTCAATGGGCTTTCTCTACATTTCCCTTAACCCATTCCACATCTGATTCCTTTATTATCCCTTTCTTTTTTCTACATCACTTTTAATAATTTTTTTCATTCCTTCACAGGAAGAAAACAAAATTCTTCTGAATTTCTCCTGCAAGCCAGTTTCATTATTGTATTTTTTAATAGGATTCTGCCAAGACAAAATTGTCTTTAGATTTCAGCTTCTCTCCCAAGTGGGTAAAAAAGTGTTTCGGCAAACCAAGAATAACCTGCCCTGAGAGTAATTCTAGTACCAGGTGTTACAACATCATCTGAGCTCTTAGAGAAGTTAATCAAATCCAGAATGAGTAATAGTTATAAACAGCCATTTGAAAATGAATTTACCTCTTTTTAGGGACAGATGTTATCTCTTCTTCCAGACTGTAACTGTTAGTGTATTGTTTCCATAGCTCTACTGATTAGTATTCCTTATTTCTGACAAATGAAAAATCTGACAAAAATAATTAGAACATTTAAGGATTTGGTAAGTTTAGTTTTGATAACGCTTTTCTCAGAGACAGATGATCTCATTATCCTATGGTATTCATCTTCCTCCATTTATTGCCAAGGTTTCAGTGATTGATTGTTTAGCTCCACACGGACTATTTGCATCACTGTCTATGTGGAGCATCTGTGTGTTTTTGATAATTAACCACTGTAATTCCCACAATGTTACATGAGAAATAGACGAAAATGCATGAGTGAACAAAATTGTCAAGATCATCTTAACATTGTAATAAAAGTCAACCTCTCAATAGTTCTGTAAATTATTTATGTTAGGCTTCTTATCCTTTCCTTTCTCAGTCACACTATTAACAAGATAAATGGCAAAATGAGGAAGAGAAGAAGAAACCCCAGTTAACTTCTCAAATAAGATTTTTGGTGCAATCATTTGCCTTGTGTATCTGTAATTTGTATATCAGTTTAATGTATTTCTCACCTCCTCTCTATTATTGTCAATAATAAATGAGTGCTGCCAATAAAAAAGTGAATTAGAGATTACAGGTTTAAGTGATTGGAAACAGGCACTGATTACCTATCAAAAGGCAGGTCTGGCCAGGCATGGTGGCTCACGCTTATAATCCCAGCACTTTGGGAGGGTGAGGTGGGTAGATCATGAGGTCAGGAAATGGAGACCATCCTGGCTAACAGAGTGAAACCCCATCTCTACTGAAAATACAAAAAATTAGCCAGGCATAGTGGCATTCAACTGTAGTCCAAGCTACTCTGGAGGCTGAGGCAGGGGAATCTCTTGAATCCAGGAGGCAGAGGTTGCAGCAAGGCAAGTCGAGATGGCGCCACTGCGAAAGAGCAAGATTCTGTCTAAAAAAAAAAAAAAAAAAAAAGTCAGGTCTTCAGGCAAATACATGAGACAAGGGAAAAGGGAGAAAGGTTGCTCTAGGGAATGAACATTACCAAAGTGGACTAAAAATTAAATGACAATGATTAGTGAAAGAAAAAATTTTTTTACCTCCCAGGGAAATGAAGATTTATTTGGAAAATTTGAGCCTCAGATGAGAACAGGGAAAACATTCATTAATTCATTTGTTATATATTTAGTGTGCTGTGGCTATGTGCTAGGCAGTGGAATATGCACTGAGAATACAATGGTGAGCAATACAGACCGTATGGAACTTATCATCTAGAAACAGGCAGCAATTACTATATGTCCACACTAGCTCTCTAAAACAAATTCTCCCTCAATTACTTTGTGGAAAGAGTATTGTATTATAGTGCAGTCCATAATACGAGTAGTAGAAAAAGGCAGTATTTTCTGTAATTAACGACATAAGGAATACTGTGGGAAAAAATGAACTTGCACATGTGTCAAATCCGTAATATTTGGAAGGGGCTTCAAATTTGCCTATAATAATTTATTTATTTTATTAAAAAGGTTTGTTAAAACTGATTGAAAGAATTAAGAAAAAATCTATAAAACATTACTTTTATCTGTAAATAAATTGTCAAATTGGTGACCATGTATATTTATATTTAGTTGAATGGATTCCTCAACCATGTTTTAGCACAACAATAATGATAAACATTGGTGGAGGTTAATGGGGATAATTGCCCACTTTAGCTACTGCTACTGACAGATAAATCCCTAGTTAAGAAATGATTGCAGTTAAGAGCATAATCACCCTGCCCTGGGGACCTCTAAAGTATTAATCAAAATTGTTTTTTTAAAGTCATTTTTAGTAATTATCTTTACTGTCTGGAAAGTAGTAATCATCATCTATTTGACGAAATATTTTAATTTTAATCTCCAAACATACAACACGATGTGTGCCAGGCTCACCTTTCATTTCACAAATATTTGCTCCTTTATTTCACATAAATTTTTCTGTTATCTTACTCCATTAAGGCTGCTATAACAAAATATCACAGACTGGATAACTTATAAGTGACAGAAATGTGTTTCTCTCAGCTGTGGAGACTGGAATCCTAGATTAAGGCACTGACAGACCCCGTGTCGGGGGAGGGACCATTTCTTGGTTTATAGGCTATCATTTTCTCACTGTAACTTCACAGGGTACAAGTGATGAGGGAGCTCTGAGGTTCCTTTCATAAAAGCACTAATCACCTTCAAAAACTCTACCTTCTGACACCATCATCTTGGGATTTAGAATTTCAGCATATGAAATTTTGGGGGGACACAGCATTCAGTGTATAGTTCCCAGCACTTGTATTTTAACTTCTTAAAAACTGATTAGATATACTACTATACCAGGCGTGATGGAAATTTAAAATCTTGAGTAGGGATACAAACCAGCCTAGCTATTACTTTTTCTGTGGCATGTCTGGCTTGGGATAAATAATTGGTTTTATTTGTAAATGATGAACATTGGATATTTTTTCCATATTAATTTTATGATTAAACTGATTTGAGATAATATAATGTCAATATTAAATAAAACAAAATGAAATAAAGAGTGGAATTATAAGAAGATTCAGAATTCAGATTCCAAATTCCCTTCTTTCCTCCTAATGTAGTCAGGAATACAGTCTGAAGAAAATTTTATACTTAATAATACCTACTATTTAATAATCCTTAAATAATACATAAAATCTATGGTATTTAACAGGTCTGAATCTATATAAAAGGGAAATCAATTTATCTACAAGTTGCTCTAAAGAATAACATAAACATTGTCTAAGAAAAGCATATGCATATAAACTATCTTAAGTTTTAAAAGTTAAACTTTTAAAGAACACAATTTATGGACTTTATAAAATAATCCTTGGATAACCAGTACCTTATATATATTCTTGATAAAACATAAAGATTAAGCTGTAAAGAAGATAGGAAATTCAATAAACATCGAAAGAAGCTTATATTAAATAACCATTTAAAAAGCAATAAAGTATGAGTCACTAACATCGAAACTATCTTGAATGAATATCTGTAGCCAAAGAAATTTGAATGAGGTCCCAGATATGATTTTAGTGTTTATACACAAATACTTAAAGCATAATTTAGTTGAGCATTTTCCCATATTAAGAAAAAAAAAGTAAGTTGCCTCCAAAGCTATAAACATTTCTGAGACATAATATAAATGTTTTCTATTTCACATAACAATTTAAAATACCTAGACTCATCTTGAAATTAAAGAATTGGAACAAATTCAGCAAATAGTCTTTCTATGTATCTTTCCTCTTTCATCTAAAAAAAACTACATTATGATTAAAAATATACAGCCATACAAAAGTTAGAAATTATAAGGACTCTGAAAAAATCTTATTTTAGTTTTTTAACTACTCTATATTTATTTGGGCTGGCTTTAACACTGTGTGTGGTATTTATGAGTTCATTTCCAATTCTTGTCAAAGTTCCTTATGTACTCATGTAGTAACATGTACATACTGTTTCCTTGGCTAAGAGATTCCGCTTGCTTTCTAGGTACCTAGAATGAAGAGGGAATGAAAGCAATTCAATTATTTTTACATCTAGTTACTTAGCACTGTGTAAGTCTCCTTGGGCCTATTGTATTCCAAAAATTCTATCACAAGAACTGCCAGTATGTTTTTGTAATAGTTATCCAGGTGAAGACAGGGAACTCATGCATATCTTGGGAGCCTGGGTTGTTTCAGATACCATTAAAAGTCCTTTAGCACAGTCATATTCTCAGTAATCATCAAATAAAAAATATTTTATTACAATAATGTGTTAAGCAAGAATCAGAGAAGTCTAAGTAGTTCTCCTGAGGTTACATGACACAAAAAGCTATGTATCAAAAATAACATACCTCTGTATAATTCTCAAATTTAGATACTTTCTGCAAAACTGTGCTTTTTGTTTGGCCCCACATCAGTTATCAGCTCTCCTTCTAAGAAAGAAAGGTAATACATGCTTATAGTCTGAATTTAGCTACAAATGATTAAACTAGAATTCTGTGGAGCTAACAGTAATATGTGAGATTTTGCTTATTCTAGAATTGAGCATGTAAAAGACTGAACAATAAGACATGATTTTAGAGATGGAGACAAAATTAGATGCTAAGGAAATTGCTTTGTTGGTTATTACAAAGCTGAAATGCAACTTCAGCTTGATGATCTTTTGTATCACAATTTCTTGATACAATATAGAGAGATAAGAGAGACAAAGTTCTAAATAGAACCAAATAGATCCCTTAAAAATAGGGAACATATAATTGGACATGGAAAATGACAGTGAATTATCATTGAACATATTCCAAGAGAAATATGCTGGAAACACAACAAAAATTCAATGACTTATATTTGCTGAATGAGGACATAGACTCAAAATATAAGTGGCTATACAAGATTAATATTATGTTAAAAATAACATTGATATAGAACTTACTATACACACATAAGTACTATGTTTTATTTAAAATCCTTTAAGTTTGTTTTATTTTTATTTTACAAATGAGAAAAAGCCTAAAAAGTGCTCATAAAATACAAATGATCTCTGCAAGGCCTAATTAAATGGCATAATCAAAAGGAGTATAAGACTTTAGTGTTGCATGGCTTGGAATTGAAATGCAGGATTTAGAGAAATAGCAAAGAGTTGATTGGCCTAGAGAGAAAGCATGCGAGTTTCTTTGTGATTTCTCAGCAACAAGAATGTTTGCAGATCATTTAGGGAGGAATGAAGAACCTGCATCTGTAGAGAAAGTAGCATGCCTGGTGTGATAGATGTAGACAATGGTTTTGATCATGTTGTTTTGAATTCATGAATGAGGTAAAATTTGAAGAATGAAAAAATTCCACAAAATGTTGGTTTCCTCATCAAATTTGTCTCCTTCTACTGATTATTATGTAAAATGATTCTTTTTATATTTTTCTCTTTTCCTTTCCCAAAAATATTCTTCTTTTTCTCTTTGCACTTTTTTCTTTTTTGAGATGGAGTTTCACTCTTGTAGACCAGGCTGGAGCTCATTGCAACCTCCACATCCCAGGTTCAAGTGATTCTCCTGCGTTAGCCTCCAAATAACTAGGATTACAGGCATGCACTACTGTGCCTGGCTAATTTTGTATTTTTAGCAGAGATAGGGTTTTCCATGTTGGTCAGGCTGGTCTTGAACTCTTGATTACAGGTGATCCACTCATTTCAGCCTCCCAAAGTGCTGGAATTACCCACATGAACCACTGCATCCCTCCTAAAAAATTCTCATCTGGATTTTTTCATTTGTTCCATCCTATCAGTGAACTTTGTACCATTTGATTCTTCCTACCAAATGTATTTTGAATTTTTATCCCTTTCAAAATCCTGTTTTTCATAGGTCTATGAATTCTAATTCAATCTTTAAATGTTTTCAAAGCAGAGAGGCTGATTAAAAGTAAATGTGATAAGGAGAAAAAGGATAAAGAAAAGTAAATGCTTACTTTTGTTTATTCTCCTTTCTTTTTAAAGTTCCCTGACTGCAATTCTTTCTGCAGTGAGTTATAATTGACAATGGATTCATTGTAAGATTAACTACACAAAGCAAAGAACATTAATTATGAATATCTTCCATTAATTCTTCATTTATGCTGCTGTACATAAGGTCGTATTTTTACACCAGATCAAATATGAGTGTACTGCAGGAAGGCATTTTTTAGCAAATATTCATAAATCTTTTTGGCCTGTGTGGTCAGGAATTGTACAGTAATAGGAGAAAAGCCACATGTAAACTAAATTATAAACCATGATCAATTTTACAAATCAGGAGAATGGGAGAAACTAGGAAAGAGTCAAAGTATTTACTTATTTTTTTGTTGATATTTTTACCTTGTTACACCCAAGCCTGGAATATATAATATACTTGAATTTTGCTGAGTTTATTTTCTATTCTCATCTTTGTGTGTGTGTGTGTGTGTGTGCGTGTGTGTGTGTATTAAAGAAAAAAAGACATGCTTTTTATAATTAAAAAGTTACATAATTACTAGTTTCATTTTTATTTCTATATAAATTTGATTCAAAGTATTCATTTGTATTGAATGTGGTTTTAGCTCTTGACAATTAAATTAATTTTCTATTTGTTTTTTGAAAGAGCATGCCTATTTCTGTATATAGTCATCCCTCAATATTCATGAGAAGATTAGTTTCAGGACATCTGGTGGAGACCCAAATTTGTGGATGCTCAAGTCTCCCATTTAAAGTGGTGTATTATTTTCATATCAACAACATATATTATGCAGATTTTAAATCATCCCTAAATTACTTATAATACATAACACAATGCATACATCCCACTTCATTTGTGTGGATTCATTGTAGTACTCAGTTCACAGAAAATTCAAGTTTTGCTTTTTGGAACTTTGTGAAATTTTTTTTCTGAATATTTTCAATCTGCAGTTGATTGAATACACAGATGCTGAACCCATGAATAGAGAGAGCCAACTGCATTTACTTCAAATGAAATTCTCATTTGAAAGAGACCAAGTATTTAAAATATGACAAAAGTATAGTTGGTAGTTATTTTTTGATAATTTAATATAAATTATAGAACTTTAAAAGCTTAATTTAAGTACAGTTGGTTTAATTTTCCCTGCCTTCCTCCAGAATTGGGTATAAGTCTACTTTTTAGTTACTTTTGATACACGTAAAACAATATGTTATAAGATGGCGTTTGATCCTTCAGACACAGACATTTCAGTAGAATACATAATGACATTTAAATTGTATTATCTTATGAAGTCATTTGCCACGTGTTTGATTATTACTAGGGGGAAAGACACCTCATGTGGGTGCCTTAAAACATTAACTAGCATTTATTTTGCTCACAATTCTGTGATTTGCCTGGGCTGTGGGCATTTCTCATGTGGGGTCTCTCACAGGATTGTAGTCGGATAAGGTCTGGAGTCATTTCTGTCTTCTTTACTCACATGTCTGACACTATAAACACACAAACAGGGAGGGCTTCTCAGATAGGTCTCTCTCTCACCATGTTGTCAGACTTTTACATAAAGGCTGAAGGTAGTCAGAACAAATATTCTGAGAGAAACTGGTTGAAACTGCATGGCTTTTAAAAAATCCATCCTTGGAAGAAAGTATCACTTTCAGTACATCCTATTCCTTGCAGTCATAAAGACCAGCCCTGTATCAAGGGAAGGTGACCTTGATTCTACCTGAATTTGAAAATCACCCCACAATGTATGTAAATTGTTGTCTAATATTTATTCTTCTGTTTGTACAGGAAATCTCCTTTTTATTTAATAATGACTTTTTTTGAGTTATGAAAATAAATAACTCACAATATTTTATCAATTGGGATTGTCCCAAGATGACTGAAACAGTTTTTACTCCTTAGGTCAAGATTTCCATAAAACAATAGGAAGAAACAATTAAATATGACCTTTAGCTAGCTGATGTAATCAGTAAATAGGATCATTGATTTCCTATATTTGTTCAAGAAGTATTTGTCCAGCACCTAATATATGTTCATTGATTACATAGTTCTACTATCAAAGAAAAATAAAAAAAATAAAAGCATACCTAAAAAAGCAGTGACTTTTTCCCCCCCGGGAATACAATTAAAAACTACATGAATGTTAACAGAAGGTCAAATTTTAAAAGACCAATTTATAATTATTAAGCTAAAAAAATAAGAAATTATAGAAACACATGAGTTAAATTATTTGAATTTTAAGGAAAAGACAAGCACACTGAGTAGAAAATATGTGAAATACATTAAAAGCGTTTCCTACAAAATGAAACCCCTAATAAGCATATTGGCTGAATATTTAACCTTGTTAATAATAAAATAATTTCAAAAACTAAATATTATTTTTCTTTAAAATTGGCAAGGATTAGCCATGCTTCCTTCCCACTTATTGACAAGTATATGAAAAAGAGTAAATGGAAAACCGTCACTGGCTGGTGGAAGAGTAAATAGACACAAATTTCTGGGCAGGGCAAAGGTGAAATGTAAAATGTAGAACAATCTTTAACATATGAAGGTTCAATAGGGCACAGTGGTTCACACCTGTCATCCTAGCATTTTGGAAGCAGAAGGATCACTTGCTCCCAGGAGTTCAAGACCAACTCGGTAACATGGTGAAACTCTGTCTCAACAAATAATACAAAAATTAGGCTGGTATGGTGGCTGTAATTCCAGGTACTTGGGAGTCTGCGTGGAAGGATCACCTGAACCCCAGAGACAGAGGTTGCAGTGAGCTGAGATTGTGCCACTGCCATCCAATCTAGGTGACAGAGCTAGACCTGCCTCAAAAGAAAAAGAAAAAAAGACCTTCTGAAAATTATTGAGGATATGTGTTAAAATACATGTATAATTAAAATAATTTTTCATACAGGAAAAGATCGTATATGTGGCAATAAATACTAAAATGTTTAGTAAAACAGGAGCTCAGATAAAAGAAGTGGAGAGACCTAATCCAGATTGATTTCAAATATGAACTGAGAGTTGATTTTGATAATGAAGAATGGATATAACGTGAATAGGTTGAGGAGATAAGAGAAAGAAAGGTAACAGTAGTAAGTTCAATACAATATCTGTTGTGCCCTTGACTGACTCTTATACTTCTGTTCCACATCATTCTTTTTTACTGAATTGCTAGCGTATTTATATTAAGCACTAAATTCCTGAGCACTTAAAGCGCTTTCTCATCACTTTTTGTTTCTTTTCTTCCCCATTAAATGATAAGCTTTATCTTATCTAAATAAGAGATAGTGTCTTATTTAGTATACTCCATTGCATAATGCTGGATAACTGGGACCCGTTTAATACATATCACTTAAGAATCTGTTGGTTTAGCAAGAACCAAAGGAGGCACAATACATTAATTATTCAATTCTGTATATAGACAGAGCAACTGCGCAAAGATTTTTTTCAATTGACTACAAAATTCGCTACATTAAAAAAATTTTTTAATATAGTGAAAAGTGTAAATGAAATCATAAAAAGTATTTAATAAATATAAATATTATTTGATATTTTGTAGCCTAAAACTATGTATTTTATAATTTTCAATACTGGAATTAGGCAGAAGCAGTTAGGTATTTTAATATGATATATTTTAATATGATCATATATATAACATTTTACAAGTGAAAATTATTTTAAACAATAGTTTTATCTAATATTTCTTTTTATAGTCATACATAAGATACAGAGAGAAATCTTATTATTTGTGCATCCATTTGCACATATATTTAAAGAGAAGCTATCTGACTTACTATGCTACAAATGTTTTTAGAAATATCACATTTCCAGATGTGAGTAAATATATTTTTAATTTTTTAAATGGTTGAGAGTTCTTTATAAACAATTGAACTACTATAAAAATCAATTGACTCAAGTGACACATTTATCCTTGTTATGTCCTTTCATATATGTGAAAGTAGCTGCTTTTTACTTTTACTACATATACTTTTACTGTATATATAAGGGAATGATACTAAAAAGATATTCTCTGAAAGAAGGAAAGAACAGTTGCTTTATAATGGGAAATATTTGCATTTTATGGAGGACAATTAGGGAAAAAACATATGCATGACATGGAAGAAAGCAGAAAACAGTGCATGATTATGTACATATTTAATGTACCATCCAAAGAGCTACATATTCATATATTATGTGTATTTAGTAATTTGCATCTGACATCAGATTAGGAAATATAGTGCCCTTTTTAGAATCCACTCTATTCTCAGGAAAGACTTTTTCTTATCACCTTGTATAAGGAAAGATGATGAGCTCATTTGAAAGTTAGTAATAAAATAAAATTGTATTTCTGAATGGGAAAGAAGCATATGGCACACATTTGTGTCTTTTAAAATTTTTTTGCAATAAAATACAAACACACTGAAATTAGATGTAAGATAAATTAGAAGCTTGTTTGGAAGAACAAATCATGTCACAATTTCATCGTGTTGCCCAATAATTAAACATATCCAGTCATTTTTCATAAAGACATAAAGCAAAATAATCTAAAACATTAAAATCTGTCTCACAGAGTATCTTTCTTCAACTTGAAGAAATACATTGAAGAAATAAAAAGAAATAAATAAGTTTTATTTTTATACACTATCTGAAAAATAGTGTCACTAGTAAGCTCATTCAGTGAACTGAAGGAGAACAGAACAAATAAAGTGAATGACTGAATCAGATAGAAATAAACCATTTCTAAGCTTTGCCAAAATATTAAATGTGGCCAGGTGCAGTGGCTCACGCCTGTAATCTCAACATTTTGGGAGACTGAGGAAAGCTGATTGCTTGATCTCAGGAGTTCGGAAGCAGCCTGTGCAACACTGTAAAACCCGTCTGTGCTAAAAAACAAAAACCAAAAAAATGATCCCAACATGGGAGAATCACCTGAGTCTTGAAAGTCGAGGCTGCAATACGCCATGAAAGTACCACTGCACTCCAGCCTTGGAGACAGGAGTGAGCACCTATCTCAATAAATATGAATAAATAAGTAAAAATTAAATTCTTCCTGATCCTTTCATTTCAAAATTACACTCATTTGGCAAGAAGAAAAAAAGTATTAGGCCCCTTCTCTAGTTATTTGTGAAAGGCAAGTCAAAAATACAAGAGTAGAATATGGTTTTACTTGAACATGTGATTGAACACTTATCTATCTATCATCTATCTATATCTATCTATCAATCATCTATCCTATCATCTATCTACCTATATTGTCTATAGCTACCTATTATCTATCTATCTATCTATCTATCTATCTATCTATCTATCTATCTAATTCCTCTCATTTGTGAAAGGAAAAGAAAAAATAAATAAAATTCTATCAACTTAGCCTAGGAATAGGTATTCACCAGATAGTAAGAACAAC
This sequence comes from Callithrix jacchus, assembly GCF_049354715.1. NCBI lineage: Eukaryota > Metazoa > Chordata > Mammalia > Primates > Cebidae > Callithrix > Callithrix jacchus. The sequence goes on along the minus strand of NC_133510.1, from coordinate 77,560,498 downwards.
TGAAGAAAGCAGTTGCCAGAAGATTCAGGGAAACAAACCAAGAAAGATATTTGTACTTGATATTTCTGTTACTTATATAGTTAAGGCAAAATAATAGTTGACCAAAATCTAAAATTTAGTACGTGAGTAAAATAAATATATTCTGTCTCCTACCCAATCACTTATTTAACCCAGTGTAAGTCATACAAAATAAAAGCATTTCATAACAGAGATATGAAGTACAACCCCTTGCATTGAGGTTGGGTTTTTTTTACTCCTTTTAACTAGCATTCGAATTGATGGAAGTTACCCTAAGCCAGTTCTCACTTTGAACTTTACGATGACTGGCATAATTTTTCCACTTTTATGGAACCCACCTTGCTCCCAGTGATACAATGAGCAAGTTCCAACAGCCAACGTGAAGAAAAATCAATGCCCAGTTAACAACCCAAGTTGAGCTCACTGACAACACCTGCTTCCAACTTGCCAACTATGTGAGGGAGACATCTTGAATAGAGGAGATAAAATATTTGAAGAAATAGTGAAGAAAGCTTTCCAACAATATAAGATGAAAGACCTTATATTGAAATGTTTTATAATACATCAAATTGAAGATTGACAACTGTAAAAATAACTTTAACATATTTTCATAAAATTTAAGATACCAATGAAAAACGTTTATAAAAGCTTCAAGATAAAAGGAAAAGTCATCAAAATGTAACCAGATTGTTGACTAATGTTACTGTCTTCAATTGCCACACTGTTTGTCAGAAAACAATGAGTAATACAAGCAAAGAACTGAAGAGATTATCTGAGCTATGAATTTATTTAGACTAGGTCTCAACTATTGGGCTTGCTCTTATTGGGGCTGTCTCTAGCCTGTAACAAAGCAAGGCTGTGGCCTAAGGACTTAGATGTGGGATTTCTCATACGGTCAATGTTGGTCTACAAGCTCCTCAGTGGACCAACAGACTGTAGCCATGTATTTGGCGTGGTCTGAGGGCTCTCCCTGCGCAATTTTGCTTCTTTCCCTTACTCTTTCACAGTTACTACTCTCCAATAAACCTTTTGCACTCTTGCCTCAATTTCATTGTATGCTTCCTGGAGAACACAATCTGAGACACTATTTTATCATTCTATAATCTTCCTTCTTAATATTTATTTTTAATACTTACTCTTACTATTGCTAATCAAATTTTTCTTATTTCCAATGGTTGATTTATTTTCTTATGTCTTTAAGCATATTTATTGTTAGGGCTCCAAGTCCAAGCCCGGCCATTTTAGCCTTTGTGACCCGCAGGTACACCTCAGAATAGTCCCCAGGAGCCAGGAAGTCTGAGGTAAACACAAGTAACCAGGTAGCCACAGAAAAAAAATGAAACAATTTGTTTCTGCCTCAACTAATTGCTCTCTCCTTGCAACCTGCAACCATTGTTCCTGTTCAGCCTTACGAAAATTTCACCCCAGACATTGGGTTTCTCAAGACCCCACCCCTCTGATTTCACACCTTCCCCTCTGATTGCAACCAATACTCCCCACCCTTGTGATTATGCATCCAGTGACGCCCTTCCCCTGCCCAAGATAGATTACTGACCCCTATCCTTGTAATCATGCATCCCATAACACCCTTCCCCTCCCTACGATAGATTACCACCTTTAACTGCTCACTTGCCCCAACCTATGTAACCAATCCCCTCTCCTATCCTCTTTGCCTAACTCCTTTCTCAGACTTGGCTGACTTGCACCCAAGCATGAAATAAATGGCCTTGTTGCCCACAAAAAGCCTGCCTGGTGGTTTCTTTATGCAAGCAACATACATGACATTTATCATACCTATTTTAAATGATTACTTCATCTGCTTTGAAAAGTATATGTTTAGAGTTTTGACATTTTTTAATGTCTCAGTATATAAACCCATGTATGTCTTATGCTGGTAAGTCCATGTTCCATGTTTCAAGGCGATGAAGGCTATTGGTTACTCTGTCTGACAATGTATCTTACAGAAGAATCATAATCTTTAGTCTTTATTAATCTATTTGAGTTTTAAAAGAAAGAAAGGAATAAGCTCCAGACCAGAGAGTCTTGTACATCAAAGAATTCTAGCTGATTAATTTTGTTTGCTGGCTGACATAGTTTGGATATTTGGTCCCACCCAAATCTCAGGTTAAATTTTCATCTCCAGTGCTGGAGGTAGGACCTGGTGGGAAATGTTTTGGTCATAGGGGTGGATACCCCATGGCTGGGTGTTGTCTTCATGATAGTGACTTCTCATAAAATATGGTCATTTAAAAGTGTGTGGCGCCTACCCCCTCCGTGAGTCTCTCTCTTTTGTTTCTACTTTTGTCATGTGACATGCCTGCTCCTTCTTCACCTTGTCCATAATCAAAATCTCTCTGAGGTCTCATCAGAAGCTGAAAAGATGCCAGCCCCATGCTTCCTGTAAAGCCTGCAAAAAAGTGGGCCAATTAAACCTCATTTCTTTATAAATTACTCAATCTCAATGATTTCTTCATAGAAATGCATGAATCACTTAATACACTGGCATATTAAGAGCCAAATCTTCTGGAAATCCTATTTTTCATTAAAATCTATGTTCTACTAATGAAATTTTAGAAAGGACAGCATTAGGAAGAGGCAATCTCCTGGCTATGATCTGAACACGTTATCACAAAAGTCATATGTTGAAATTAGTCACCAACAGGATAGTATCAAGAGGTGGGGCCTTTAGGAAGTCACTAAGTAATGCTCCCTCATGAATGGACTATATAAAAGGTGGGAGGAGGGGGGTTGCACTTTTCTTCTATTTAAGGACTTAGCAAGAGGCATCATCTGTGAGACAGAGAATGAAACTTCACCTCACACCAAATCTACTAGTGCCTTGATTTTGGACTTACCAGCCTCCAGAACTATGGGAAATAAAGTTCTATTATTTATAAATTACCTAGTTTAAGATATTTTGAAACAAGGTTAGATGAATATACTCCCTAAATTATAAACCATAAGCCCAGGAATTTAGAAGAGAAGCAAGGAGATCCATATGTTTGCACTCTGCTTCCCCCACCACAAGGCTTTATGCTACTCTGATGGCATCTGTTGACCAGAACTAGAGATGCTGCTTTCTTTGAATTACAGAAAAAAAATTTGTCCCAATAAATTGGAAAGTGAAACAAGAAAATCTTAAAAGGAAACTCTTCTCCAATCATTTAGTCTTCTGCTGATTCAAGAGTTCCTAAATTCCAACAGTATCCACTGTTCATTCACTTTAACACACACTGCTTTTAGTCTCCACTAAGTATTTCTTACTTTTGTTGTAATTGTTATATTTTAGAATCCATTTCCTCTTCTAGTTCTACATTTTATATAGAGTTGTATTTTAGGGAAGAGATTCAGCCACCTGTGGTTGGTTGGAAATTGTGACATGAACCAGAAATTCTGTTATTTTCCTCTGAGTTTACTTTTGGGATAATTTATCAACTTGAGAATTTCCACACAATTATGATATCATATATTGAAACCCCAATGATACAGGATGGGGCATAATGTTTTTATGATACAATTATATATATTTAGAAAATCTGAGAGGATTTTCTTTTTATTATCCAGAGCTCAGGTGCTTCAAATGGAAGGGTTCTATAACCTGAGCACATTCTTCTTCTTTTAAATTACTAAATCTTTTTTTCCTTAATTCTATCCTTGTCCTACATGAAATCTATTGTCAACAGATTCTGCTATACTCTTGACCATTGACATTGTCTCAGTGTTGGATAAAAGCATCCCCCCATTTTCTCTGTTTCTACCACAAGTCTATTGACATGTGTAGAAGAAATCTAATTAACTTTTCTAAAATTCACAAAGGTTGGCCTGATGGTCTCTCAGTATTACTTCAGTGTCTTTGTTTATTTATAATCAAGTTTTTTTCCCTCTCTTCATAATAGATATTCAAATTTTCTCCACTTTCAAGCATTTTTTACCTAATCCTATCTCCCTATGAGAGGGTGACTTTGTCTCCCACAACACCAAGGAAAAACAATTATTGTCAGGAAAGGATTCCTTCAATAATTTTATTTTCCAACTTCAGACACACTTTAATAATAATATCAATAATAGCAAACATGTTCTGAATTTTTTTTTGTATTTTACTAATTCTGAATTTTTCAACTCATGCTTCAGCTTCCTCACCAATAAAATAATACATTTTCATGTTTTTATGAATTAAATAATTTAGTTCCTGGTATACAGTAGATATTGATCAAGTTTTAGCTGCTTCATTACCAATATCATCATCACCACTATGCATACATTTACTAACTATAAACTTGGTCATCATACCTGATGCCGCCCTTCCTCTCTCAACATGCATTTAACTGATCTTCATTTCCTTTTAATTCTGGTTCCTAAATGTATCTCATTGTCCCCAGTTTGACTTTCTAAGTTTACCCTATAATTTTGAATATTATAATTATGGTTTTACATGTCTTCTTATCTCCAGAACTTTCACTTTCTAATCTAATATTCACAAAGCATGAGAAGGATCTTGTGAAAACATAAATTTGGTCAAATTACTTTTCTGTTTAAGCTTATTCCTGAATCCCCATAAGAACAGGTATAAGACTGAAATCCCTGAACATGATTTAAATCCTTGCTGCTTAAAGAATGACAAGTGGACCAGCAGCAGTGGCATTACTTGCAAACTTGTTAGATATTAGTGCTCCATTCAAGATCTACTGAATAGGAATCGAGGTTTTAATGAGATCCCAGATGACTGCTGTGCACATCAATTTTGAGAAACACTGATTTATAGTCTTTTCACCTAGCACCTACCTACTACTCCAACATGACCCTTTTCCACTTAATTCTCTGAAATACTCTATAATCCATCCCCAACATATTTTTTAAGGCATGGGCAGCTCTTTCTTTTAGGCCTTTGAATATACCGTTAGATTTGCCTGGAGCACTATTATTTACCTTCAACCAATATATCCTTTCCAAGTCAAACTCTGTTAACTCTATTTGCTTCTTGCAAGTCTGTCAAGAGTGCTGTCCTGACCTCTATCACCTGTTATATACACTTCCCTTATTACTTCCATAACACAACACCTTGTGCTTCTCTCATCGTAGTTCTAAACATATTTGCATACTAATTCTTTTGGACTCAGTATAGTAAAATCATAGGATGAATCAATGTGCCCTTGCTACATTTTCTCCATGACATCTTCAATGTATAGCAGCATGACAATACATGACAAATGATGGATTAGTGTTTGTTGAAAAAAATGATAAATAATAAGAAGTTTGAGATACAGCATTTGAATAATTTATGCTATCACAGCTCACAATTAGAGCATAATAAAGTCTGACCACACTTCCAATGTCTAATTTTTCTCCCTTTGTCTCAGAATAGCTGTATCTCCTCTGAAATAGTAAATCCTTTAGTTTTTCTTGATTCTTAGTCTTTCAAATTTCTCTAGAATATATTTTTCCAATTATCTGTCTCTCATATCTATAATCTTTTTAAATTCAGTTGAGTCTTCTTTTTATTCTATGTAAACATACATCTGTCTCCAACTTAAATATAAAACAATAAGAAAAACACGATTTTTTAGATCAAGGTGTCTTGAAGGTGTTCAGTGTAATACTTGTAGATCAATGATGCCAAATTCGGTTCAGAATATTAAAATATGAACATTCATCTTCATATGCATTACAGAATATTATATAAAAAGGTATCTGAATACCCAATTGCTCACAATTATTATTTTTCCCGCAATTTGAGCTTCAACAGCTACTCCTATGCAAAATTGTCAGTAAGTTTTCAAATGCAGGAAAAAACCCACAGACATAGGCTTATGTAACCAATAAAACAGAAATGGTGCATCAAAAATAAGCAATCCTTACTATGTACATGTGGGTTAAGACCACAGAAAAGGTCTAAGTATGCTTGAGGAACTAAACTGTTGTTGCTATGGAAACGGAGCTTAACCTTAAGGTTTTGCACTGTGGTGCATTGAAAGTTTAGAGCAGACTGTGCAGTAATGTCAGCTTTTTCAGTGAATATACAGCATCAGTTGCAGGAAACTGCATGAATGGAAGGTAATGAGTTCCCAAGACTGACAACATTAAACACACAGAGACACAAATAGACACACGTACATCTAACTTTTTAGAAGCATAATCGCATATTATATATATATTTTTTAAATATTTCATTTTTTTTACTCTGTTTTTTAAAAACTATTTTCAATGGCAACGTTCCCACTATCCCTCAGTATTTATAAATGCAATTTGCAATATTAGTTTAGAGAGCTCTCCTTTTTTATCCTAATAATAGTGCTTATGAATGCTGTCTAATATCGCTCTCATCAATGTTTCCACTGATGCACTGTAAATAAATCAAAAAGACCTGGGCCGGGCGCGGTGGCTCAAGCCTGTAATCCCAGCGCTTTGGGAGGCCGAGGTGGGTGGATCACGAGGTCAAGAAATCCAGACCATCATGGTCAACATGGTGAAACCCCGTCTCTACTAAAAATACAAAAAATTAGCTGGGCATGGTGGCACGTGCCTGTAATCCCAGCTACTCAGGAGGCTGAGGTAGGAGAATTGCCTGAATCTAGGAGGCAGAGGTTGCGGTGAGCCCAGATCGCGCCATTGCACTCCAGCCTGGGTAACGAGAGCGAAATTCCGTCTCAAAAAAAAAAAGAACTTAGGTCACGCTAATTTTTAAAATTTTTTTGTTCCATGGACAATATTGAACAAGGATAAAATTGAATATATAGAGATATATAGACATAAGTTTAGCTAACCTGAAAGTGATATCTTTTATAAGTGAAATCCATAAACAAAGTACAGTTACCTTTTTATGTCCCCAGATAGAAGAGTGCTGATATACGGGCAGAATGCACTTTACACAAATTACTTGCCTACCATGCCTCATATTCCTCTATAATCGTTTTGTTATTCACATGTCCCAGTATGATCCAACTAGGAAAAAATGTAAGCTAGAGGTTATATGTTAGAATGAAAGTACTCTAAAAGCAGCCTTTGTCTCAGAGACTACTCTGGCACTTCCTTATCGCAGTCCCCCCTTTCACCTTGCTCCAGTTCCCTCCTTTCTCTTGTTAGAGTCAGACCTTCACCACACCCAGTGACCTCTGATTCCATGGATTCTGGCCTCCCCTCCTCATACCTCTGTGGCCTTTGTCCTGCCTCCTGCCATCTCTCCAAGTAATGCTGATTTACTCACATTTATGCTATCTTTCGAGGGTGGCTATTGCTTTCTAGTTAATTCTCACGTTAACACAGGATTGACCCAGTAACTATTATGGAAGCTTTTTTTTTTTTTTTTTTTTTTTTTTAACCACAGCATTGGAGAAAGACTTTATTTATCCATATAGTGAATAATTCTTTAATTAGATGCTCAAATAGAGATAAAGGTGGGGTTTTTTTCCTCTGAGTCATGTACATTTTTTAGTGCTTTGGTGTTTTGATCTATTATTTCAATTTACTACTTAATCATCCTCACAATCTCCTTGTAAAACTTTTCTTAAATCCAACCTGCATACAAACTAAAGAGAATATAAACAGCAACTCACAGTGAAGTATTCAAAATTATGTTGCCTCATCATGAACAATGGTTGTTTTTCCTCTGTGTATTAATCATCTCATTCTTCTTTTGCTTAATTTTCTATATATTGTTCATTAATTTAGTCCCAGAGTTTTCTGACAACTTGTAAAATTCTCCTCAACTTCATTATATACATTGTGTATTCTCTCAATTTGCTTCATAACCTTCTGTCTTTATCCAACCTTTCTAACACAATTGTATAGAACTTGCCAAGGGACCATCTTTTGCCAACATCTTGGGGATTCTCTTTACCCTTCTCTTGGAATCTCTGTGATTCCTGGTTTCCTCATGCGCATTGTTTTTGTCTTGGTCTAATCCTTCTTCTCTCTAGAATACCTCCACCAATAGTTTCCCGAAAGACAGGACAGAGGAAACAAATGTTAAGAGTCCTGTATGTGTGAAAATATCAATTTCCCCTTTCGTATTGGATTTCATATGGTTTGTGTATAATTACAAATAATTCCCACTTGTAATTCTGAAAGTCTTTCCTATTCTTTCTTTTCTTTGGGAAACAACTTCACTTCCAGCCCCCTGAATCTTTACAACTGAAATCATAGTGTGTACCCATAGGTACCCAGTCATAGGGGTACCCATAGGCCATGCAAACTTACAGTTTAGAGTACTGTACACTCTTGGCACGAAGAGCAATTCAGAAATGGCTGTGCGGCTCCTACTGCTTAAGTGAGAACTTTACCGAGAATTTGACACATAGGTTCCAGGAGAGAGAAGATTTATCTTTCTCTGGAATTATGAACCATAAAGACCTTGTAAATCTAGAAATGCCTGCGAAAGTTCCCCCTGACCACATGAAGGGATGTATTTACATAATGATGACAACACAGAGACACAGAGAAGCAAGCAAACTTGAAGCTTCTGCAGAGAGACACGGGAGACTGCAGAGAGAGAGCCTCCTGGCTAACATGGTGAAACCCAGTATCTACTAAAAATACAAAAAATTAGCCGGGCATGGGTGGGAGCCTGTAATTGCAGCTACTGCAGAGGCTGAGGCAGGAGAATTGCTTGAACCCAGGAGGCAACGGTTGCGGTGAGCCCAGATCGCTCCACTGCCATCCAGCCTTGGCGACAGAGCAAAACTCTGTTCTAAATAAATAAATAAAATTTATGTTTTCACCTCTAGAACCAATCATACTGAACAGAGTTATTCTGAATTTTAATTCCGTTACTTACAAATGAAAGGACATTTAATAAAAGTACATTTTAAAAGTTGATGAAACTGAAACTAAATGAAACAATTGCTCCTCTCTGATCACACCCGTTGACTGTCAGAGGCAGGTTTTCAGCTCCTGTCTCTTCTGACACACTACAATTTCTTGTTTTAACATGTCAAAGCACAAGTCCTGAATTATAGTGCAGTTGTGGTGTCCTGCAACGCTTTTGGCTTTTTTCATTTATACTCTCACTAAACAAATGAACAAAAACAAAAACAAAAAAACATAAGCCAAGCAGTGGTTCACACCTGTAATCCCAGCACTCTGAGAGGCTGAGGTGGGTGGATTACTTGCACCCAGGAATTCAATATCAGCGTGGGCAACATGGTGAAACCCCATCTCTACCAAAAATTAACCAGTCTCATAAACTGGTCTTTAGATAAATAAATAAATAAATAAATAAATAAATAAAAATTAAAATAATAAGCATAGTTAGTACCTATTACACTTTTTTCCTCTGGTTAGTTTCTAAGTTCAAACATAAAATAATGTATTAATACACACACACACACATATGTGTGTGTGTATTGTGTGTGTATAGACACTCTTTGCAAAATGGCATTTCAGTTATGATGAACTGCATGTACAGAGTTGGTCCCATAAGATTATAATTGGCCTGGAAAATTCCTACTGCCTAGTGATAGCATAATGCATTACGCACATGTTTGCGATAATGTGGGTATAAACAAAGCTACTGCACTGCTAGTCATATAAAAGTATAGCATATAAAATTACATGTACAGTACCCATTTTCGACAATAATAATAAGTGACTATGCCACTGGTTTACATATTTACTACATTGTACTTTTTATCATTATCTTAGAGTGTACTACCTCTACTCATAAAACAAAAGGGGTTAACTGTAAAACAGCCTCATGCAGGTCCTTCAGGAGATATTTGAGAAGAAGGCATTGTTATCACAGGAGATTTCTCTTCAAGCATGTTATTGCCTCTGAACACCTTCTAGTGAGACAAGCTATGGACATGAAAGACAGTGATACTGATGATTCTGACCCTGTGTGTGCCTAAGCTAACGTGTCTTTGTTTCCAATAAAACAGTTTAAAGGCTTAAAAAGAATAGAAAAAAGGTTATAGAATAAATATATAAAGAAAAATATACTTTTGCACAGCTGTACAATGTGTTTGTTTTAAGCTGTTATTACAAAAGAGTCCAAACATTAAAAAAAAAGTTTATAAAGTAAAAAGGTATACTGAGTTAAGCTTAAGCTGTTATTGAAGAAAGCATTGTTTAATTCAGTGTAGCCTAAGTGTAGAGTGTGCATAAAGTCTACAGTAGTGTTCAGGAATTTCCCAGGCCTGCACATTCACTCACCACTCACTCACTGACTCACCAACAGCAACCTCCAGTCCTGTGAGCTCCATTCATGGTCAGTGCCTAAAAAGGTGTTCCATGTATAAAAATCTTTTATATCATATTTTATTGCATCTTTTCTATATTTCAATATGTTTATATATACAAATCCCATTGTATTACCATTGTCTATGATATTCAATACAGTAACATGTTCTACAAGTTTGCAACCTAGGATTGCAACCTAGGATTGTAGTAGAAATATATAGCCTACTACACATCTAGGCTAGACCATATAGACTATATATTTCTGGGTATGTGTAAATATACCCTATCATGTTCACACAAGGAAGAAATGGCCTAATGACTTCTCAGAATGCATTCCTCTCATCAAGCCACATACATGATATTTGTGTTTGTGGGTATGTGCATAATGACTTCATAACTTGTGCTAATATATGTTCATTTCATTAGTCCTGATGACAGTACTATCTGAGGGAGTATATGGCAAAAACTGAAGTTTCCTGGATTCCTGCTTATTTTCACTTCAGCATCACTGTGCAGGTCATCCTGCAAAGCTCTCACGTGCTTTTAGCTTTCCTCTGACATCTTTCTTTAGTTCAATTTGAGAAAAATAATGTGAATGTTGAACATGTTTTTATAAATATGTCATAAATATAAAAATAAGTAACATTTTACCAGTAAAACTAGACGTATTTTCCTAAACTAAAATTCCATTAGTTGTTTTTATCAGTGTGTGTTGATTTTGTTAAGTTTTTATTTTGTAAAATAAATAAATATTGACAGATTTTCTTTAATAAAAATAACAAGGAAAAACTTAAAATACTGAAAAATAATATCCACTTCCTTGCCTAGTTCCTATTTTTATGGTTCCTTTAAGACAATTTCTACATTATGATCTTGTCAAAAGAGATGAAACTAAAAAAAATATAGAGAGAAATCTAAAACTTAGCAAAGAGAGGTCAACTTGGTGTCACTGATGTCATAGAGTGTACATTCTTATTTTTTTGATAGATGTTTCTTTATCATTATCATCATGATTTCAGTCCAAATCTATATCAAGTCTACATGACAATGCCTTCCTTTGAATAATCTAACACATAACCATAGTTTTATTTTATTTTACTTATTTATTTTCTTGAGACAGTGCCTCACTCAGTCGCGCAGGCTGGAGTGCAGTGGCACTAGCATGCTCACTTGCAACCTTGACTTCCCCGGGCTCAAGTGATCTTTACACCTCACCCTCTCAAGTAGCTTGGACTACAGGTGCATAACACCATGCTCAGTTAATTTTTGTATTTTTTTGTAGAGACAGGTGTTCACTGTTGCCCATATTGGTCTTGAACTCCTGGGCTCAAGGTATCCACCTACCTCAGTCTCCCAAAGTGCTGGAATTACAGGCATGAGCCACTGTGCTTGGCCACTTTCCATTTTTGAATTGGATATATTCTCACTAAACATATAACTTTTTCTTATGAAATATATTTTAAGTTCTGAAGTGGCAAATTCTTTAAGTATCTCTTGTTTTATGACATAATATAGTGAATACTTACAATGTTTGCAAGAACTAGCCTAAACTTTAGAGAATGAAAAATGATTCATTTGACATAAATGTTTATTTTCAAATGGGACAATTTCTACATTTGCATTAAAATGGATGTATGTATTATTAAGCTCCAAATTTGTATAAGCTCTCTCTACAATCCACTTCTCAACTTCCACAATGATTATCTTTATAATACTTTCAAGACAGAGAGATGGTTAGGACTCCATCTTTTTCTCTCCATGTCCCTGTGTTATTTGTAGTGTGGTGGAGTCATATTTCTATCATCAATGTGCTGAAATGATGAAGAATTAGTATTATATGCAACCTGGGTAATGAACATTAGGGGGTGAAAACTCATACTTGCACATCTTCACTTCCCTGGTCTGGGTTACCCTAGAGGATTATAACTGATGTTTTTAAGTAATCAGTTGTCATAGAAAAATAGATCCTGAAGAACCTGATGACCAATAACAGTTTTACTGGTTCTGCTCATACCACAGTTTTCTGGACCAGGAAACCATTATATACCATCTTGGCTGAGATAGCCTGGATTTCACTAGTCGTAATTTTCTTTTAAATTTGGTTAAATGCTTTGCTACAAGCACTGCCACCAAAAATATATCCTACTTGATGTCTTTTAGCAGTGCTCCAGGTGCTGTAAACTATCCGCCATTATCATTCAGGTTTACTAAAAACTTTAACTTCTCATCACAAAATTTTGAGGGCCTCTGGAATGAAGAAACTTAACCTTTGAAATGAAAATTTTAGACTTTCTAAATAAGTTTATGTTTCTCCTTGCTCAAAGTAGTTTGTGGAGAGAGTAATTGCCACTGTGGTCGGTTTTGTTTGTTTATTTATTTATTTATATTATACTGTAAGTTCTGGGGTACACGTTCAGAACATGCAGGGTTGTTACACAGGTATATTTGGGCCATGATGGTTTGCTGCACCCTTCAACCCATCATCTACATTAGGTATTTCTCCTAATGCGATCCCTCTGCCTGCCCCCTCTCCTCAACAGGCTGGTGTGTGATGTTCCCCTCCCTGTGTTCATGTATTCTCATTGTTCAACTCCCATCTATGAGTGAGAACATGCAGTATGTGGTTTTCTATTATTGTGTTAGTTTGCTGAGAATGATGGTTTCCAGCTTCATCCATATCCCTACAAAGAACATGAAATCATTTTTTAAGGCTGTATAATATTCCACAGTGTATATATGCCACCATCTCTTTATCCAGTCTATCAATGATGGGCATTTGGGTTGGTTCCAACTCTTTGCTATTGTGAACAGTGCCACAACAGACATACGTGTACATGTGTCTTTATGGTAGAGTAATTTATAATCCTTTGGGTATATACCCAGTAATGGGATTGCTGGATCAAATGGTATTTTTGGTTCTAGATCCTTCAGGAATGGCCACACTGTCTTCCACAATGGTTGAACTAATTTACACTCCCACCAGTAGTGTAAAAGTGTTCCTATTTCTCCACATCCTCTCCAGCATCTGTTGTTTCCTGGCTTTTTAATGCACACCATTCTAACTGGCATGACATTTATGCAGCCAACAGACATATTAAAAAATGCTCATCATCACTGGTAATTAGAGAAATGTTTATTTCTTTCTCTTCATTCTTTCCGTGTGCAAAGTAATGGTAAACAGGGGGATTCTTGGACCCGACTGCCTAGATTCTTTTCCCAGCTCTGCTATTTATTATTTGTGTGACGTTGGGAAAATCATTTAACCTGTGACTCCTTTGCCTGGTCCATAAAATTAATATTGTGTTTGCACAAAATGACGTGATATCTAGAAAGTGCTTTCTCTAAACAGTGCTTGGCACATAAATGTCAGCTGCTTAACTGTTACAGTTGTAGAAATAGTTCTGGGGCCAGGTGTGGTGGCTCACGCCTGTAATCCCAGCACTTTGGGAGGCCGAGGCGGGTGGATCACGAGGTCAACAGATCGAGACCATCCTGGTCAACATGGTGAAACCCCGTCTCTACTAAAAATACAAAACATTAGCTGGGCACAGTGGCGCGTGCCTGCAATCCCAGCTACTCAGGAGGCTGAGACAGGAGAATTGCCTGAACCCAGGAGGCGGAGGTTGCGGTGAGCCGAGATTGCACCATTGCACTCCAGCCTGGGTAACAAGAGCAAAACTCCGTCTCAAAAAACAAAAAGAAAGAAAGAGAGAAAAGAAAGAAGAAAGAAAGAAAGAAAGAAAGAATTCTCATTTAAAACACCGAGCCCTATCACCCCCTTTAAATAATATTGCTGTTTTAAAAATGCAAATCCTAGTTTTAAGCTCAGCGAAGGATAAGAGTGTATCATTAAAAAAACTGAGGGGCTTCAAGAGACATGAAAATGTACAGATGTGTGCCGTAGCCACTGTATTGTCTCATGCCTTCTCTTCACTTTCTATCTCTTCTCCAGCACACCTTGGCAGCCACTCAGAAGCCTGAAGGAAGTGTTAAAGCCTATTCAGTTTTTCAGTTTAGTTGACCTTAGGGTGTCAAGCCTGCTTCACCTGGTGAAATAATCAGAAGCCTGCTGGCACTTCCTCAGGAGACAGTGACACTCACAGCTAGCAGCAGGGGCTCTGGATTCCGGTGTCCAAATTCTTGCTGTAGCAATTACTATGTTCCTTGGTCACATAATTAACCACCATTGCCTCATCTGGAAAATATGGATATTACGTGGCTTCTCAAACATTTGTGAGGCTTACATGAGGTAATCTAAGGAAAATACCATTAATGGCTAATTTCGAGAAAATTGTCTCTGTATCCTAGAGCCCAAGCTAGATAATTACATTACATGAAATTGTTTATGACGAAGTAAATGTTGAGAGGGAGTAAAATTTGAGAGGTGGTAGTGAAAGCACTTAATCGTGACCATGAGAGCAAGTACAATTATCCTCCTCAGCTTCATCTTAGAATAAAATGTGATCCTTGCTGCTGTTTCCTTCTTTTTATTTTTTGTGATCCCTGGAAAATTCTAATATTTGATGTATTCAGAACATGTAATTCTTGTTTGATTCCAAAGACTGTCAAATGAATAAATAATATGTTCGTACTTCAGGCTTCATCTGGTTTTATTCAGCGTTGCTATTTTTGCTCACTTGCTGTACTTTTGTGTGTCCTACTTCCTCCTCTACCTTCTTACAGATAAAATCTTAGATGATTTCCTTTAATCTTAAAAAGCTTTTCGTAATGATAAAAAATATAACTGCAGTTCAGAAGCCAGGTGCACTTTTTAGTTATCAACAGTGATAAAAATGCTCTCCCCAAATGCTTTCATTGTATTGAGATTTCTTCAGCAGCCATAGTCTTGCTTTGGCAAACCTGTGGAGAGGTCATTCACTTCATTCAAATTCTGTGGCTCTGTGAATTTTCAATGTATTTCTAAAAAGGCTATGAAGCCAATACCTCTTTACTCCCTCTAAGCTTCACTGTGTCGTGATAAAGGTATTTTATCAAAACTCTTCACAGGCTTTTAAAATTATTCACCTCTAATCTTTATCAATCTCTTTCTTAATTTTTTATCCTAATGTAGAAAAGACTTAAAATAGCCATTTAAGTATCTGTAACCAAATAATGTAAATCTCTTTGAAAATCCCTTCTTCTTTATTTTTATTCATTTTTTTCTTCGAAATTGTGAGGAGGGAGGGGCATCCACAACAGCTGGTTGTATATTATGTCTTCATAACAGCTGAAAGAAAGGATCAGTTCATTCTCCTTGAGAGGCAACTCCAGATGAAATTATCAGGCCAATCTGTCTATTTTAGATGGCTGTTTTAAATAGCCCACTACACCACATGACATTGAGGATCACCTTAAAATCAGATGATAATTAACTAAGGAAATATGCCCACCATACATATAAATTATGGGTTTTTCAAACTAGAAACCCTGGCCTTTTAAAGGAAAAATGAACTCTGAGAATCTATAACATTTTCTGTGTTCCCTATTTTGCAACATGAAGAAGACTAAAGGAGCTCAATTCTGAGCTACAAAAGACCTGGAGCCCAGTTCCAAAATGGCTCATACAATAATTCTCTAACTTGAGAACTTGAGGACTGTTTATTAAGAGTGACTTTTTCTCCTGTTATTTAAGACAAGAGTATTAGTATTAGATCCCCATTTGTAGTGTTATGAAGATGACACATGGATTAGGTATTTTGATGAGATTGAATAAATAATACTATATAATTATGCACTTTATTTTCCATGTTAACTCAATATTTTTAAATGTAATATATGCCAGTTGTATGTCAGACCAGATGCTTTACATTCCTTATCTCTAACCACTATAAAAATCTTACAAGGTATATAGTTTATAACCTCAAAACTGTAAGGTTCCAGACTAGTTTCTAATATATTTTTCTGCAAATGATGATGATCCCACTAACTTTAGGGAAGATGAGTGGAGAGTTAGAGAGATATTCTAGCAACCCTCTAAATATAATAATTCTGATTCTAGCTATATGGTATGGTTCCCATATAACTTCTAACTGAGTAAGAAGAAGGAACCCAGTGATCCTGACATAGTTGACTCTTGTACTTACCTGGGTTAGACAAAATTGCTTACAGTTAAAGTTGTTCAGCCACCTCTCTATATATGCAAAAAGAAATAAAATTGCTTATATTTTCTTAATATCTATATTAGGTTTGTGGGAATCCATGTATCTAGTCTTCAAAATTTCAAATGAAATTTTTTGCAGTGTAACTATAAAGTGCATACTAAAGATACAATATTCTTTATGATGTTTCTGAAATACACTTGCATCTGGGAGGTGTTTTTTTTTTGCCGTATTTAATCAACTTCATGTTTATAATGTATTACATTAACTCGGTCTAGTTTTCTTGTCTTTATTAAAAAGACTTTCTCTTTTAATGTTTGAAATTGCATTTATAGTTAAAGACAAAAATATTTAATAATTCTGCTTTAAGTAGCTTCCAAAATTAGAGGCTAGTTTATGTAACTATGTTAATATTCTCATTCCACAGATGGATGCTCAAAGAATAGGAAGAGTTTGTTGGTTTATTACACAGGGCCACTGCATTGATAGTATCACATGTGTTTCTTTAGTATGATAGCTGCCATCAGAAACTCCAGTTTTAGTGAAGCTTTGCACAGGCTCTTATCTCTTGCTGGGACTAACTCTGTTATAAATAGCTTAGCCATGACTCATGATTAGACTCATATCAAGAATCAGCCCAAGTTCCTCTGGCTTACTCAGAGATTTGCCCTGCTTTGTGGTTCATATTTTTATATTCACATAGAGTGGATAAAATTCATTTAATGACCTTAGTTTTCTCTGCTACTTTATATTAACAAATGAAGGTGCAATCATTTTGTGATTTCTGGGTGGCTGAATTTTTGAGATATGCTCTTGCTGTGTGAGCAAGTCATTAAGTGTAAACGGTATTATCCTATGTCCTTACCACCAGATGAGAATACCTCAGAGATTGAACAGCACACACACACTCTCTCCTCTATCACACACATACCATCTCTCCTCTCTCTCTCTTTCTTTCTCACTCTCTCCTCTGTATACACACACACACACACAGACACACACACACACACACACAGACACACACACACACATTTAGGACAGGAAAAAGTGTGAGAGGTTATCCTGAATTCATCAGAATTTTCCAGTGGGAAAAAGAAAATTCCAATGTCTTATCACTGCAGATTCTAGAAGAGGGTGATTCTATCTCGCCTGCTACATATTTTGTATAGATCTGACACCCTTTCCCTACTTAATATTAAGGGGCTAGCACTTCTAAAAACCGTGAGCAAATAAGCGAGACTTGAGTAAGATATATATGGACGCATGAGTCACATATTAGACAGGTGAATGCTGTTAGCTGCCCCAACAAACCTCCCCCAAATGAAAGGGCCTTACTGCCAGGAAAGCTGGCATATGTCTTAATTTTCTCCAATATGGACAATAAGGTCCAGGAAGGAGAGCTTTTGAGTAGCAAGCTCGTTCCTTCTGGTTACCTGTATCTTTTTCAATATTCCACATATATAGGAAACATTCAGCCTTCCTCAAAACTGTCAATCACAAAAGCATGTCAATCATGGCATACAGCTCAGATTCTAAGGTCTTTAGGTTATGTTAATTATTTTCAGTTAGGTCTAGCTATGACTCCCTTTGGTCTAAGGTTTATTGTCAAAAAGATACATTATATGCACATCCTGCTCCCATTATTAATTATTTAATGGTGAAACAAGGTGATATGGTTTGTGTCCCCATCCATATCACATCTTCAATTGTAGTCTAATAAATCCCACATGTTGTGGGAAGGACCCTATGAGAGACAATTGAATCATGGGGGCAGTTTCCCTCATATGTAAGAAGTGGCTATTGCCTTCTACCATGATTGTGAGGCCTCTCCAGCCACATGAAACTCTGAGTTCATTAAACCTATTTCTTCTTTCCAGCCTCAGATATGTCTTTATCAGCAGCCTGAAAACAGACTAATACAGTAAATTGGTAACAATAGAGTGGGACACTGATGAAAAGATACCCACAAATGTGGAAATGACTTTGGAACTGGGAAACAGGCACAGGTTGGAACAGTACGGAGGGCTCAGTAAAAGATGGGAAAATGTGGGAAAATTTTAAACTTTTTAAAGACTTTTTGAATGGCTTGAAAGAAAAGCCTGATAGTGATATGGACAATAAGGTCCAGGCTGAGGTTGTCTCAAATGGAGATGAGGAACTTGTTGGAAACTGGAAGAAAGGTGACTCTTGTTATGCTTTAGCAGAGACTGGTGACATTTTGCCCCTGTCCTAGAGAGTTGTAATGCTTTCAACTTGAGAGAGATGACCTAGGGTATCTGGTGGAAGAAATTTCTAAGCAGCAAAGCCTTCAGGAGATACCTTGTGTGCTGTTAAAGGCATTCAATTTCATAAAGGAAAATCTGGAAAATTTGCAGCCTGACAATGTGATAGGAAAGAAAAACCCATTTTCTGAGGTGAAATTTAAGCTGGCTGCAGAAATTTGCATAAGTAACGAGGAACCAAACGTTAATCCCTAAGACAATGGGGACAATGTCCCCAGGGCATGACAGAGGTCTTCACAGTAGCCCCTACCATCACAGGCCCAGAGGCCTAGGAGGAAAAAGTGATTTCGTGGGGCAGGACCCAGGGTCCCCATGCTGTGTGCAGCCTAGGGACTTGGTGCCCACTCTCCCAGCCACTTTACTCATGGCTGAAAGGGACAAACATATAGCGCAGGCCATGGCTTCAGAGGGTCCAAGCCTCAAGTCTAAGCCTTGACAAGTTTCCATGTGGTGTGGAGCCTGCCAGGGCACAGAAGTCAAGAATTGGGATTTGTAGATTTCTGCCTAGATCTCAGAGGATGTATAAAAACACCAGGATGTCCAGGCAGAAGTTTGCTGCAGGGATAGGGCTCTCATGGAGAACCTTTGCTTGGGCAGTAGGAATGAAAATATGGGGTCAAAGCCCCACAGATTCCCTATGAGGGCACTGCCTAGTGGAGCTGTGAGAAGAGAGTCATCATCCTCAAGCCCCCACAATGGTAGATCCACTGACACCTTGCATTGTGTTCCTGGAAAAGCCAGACACTCAATGCCAGTTCATGAAAGCAACTGGGAGGAGACTGTACCCTGCAAAGCCACAGGGGTGGAGCTGCCCAAAGCCATGGGAACCCACCTCTTGTATCAGCATGACTTGGATGTGAGACATGGAGTCAAAGCTGATCATTTCAGAGCTTTAAGATTTGACTTCCCTGCTGGATTTCAGACTCACATGGGTCCTGTAGCCCTTTTGCTTTGACCAACTTCTCCCATTTGGAACTACTGTGTTTTCACAATGCCTGTATCCACATTGTATCTAGGAAGTAACTAACTTGCTTTTGATTTTACAGGCTCATAGGCAGAAATGCCTTGCCTTGTCTCAGATAATACTTTAGACTATGGACTTTTAAGATAATGCAGAAATGAGTTAAGGTTTTAAGCAACTGTTGGGAAGACAAATTGGTTTTGAAATGTGAGGACATGAGATTTGGCAGGGACTAGGGGACGAATAATATGGTTTGGCTCTGTGTTCCCATCCAAATCTCATCTTGAATTGTACTCCCGTAATTCTCATGTGTTTTGGGAGGGACCCGGTGAGAGATAATAGAATCACAGGGGCCATTTCTCCCATACTGTTCTCGTGGTACTGAATAAGTCTCATGAGATTTGATAGTTTTATAAGGGGTTTCCACTTTCTCCTTTCTCTTGTTCTCTCTTGTGGCCACCATGTAAGAAGTGCCTTTTGCATTCCACTGTGAAGGTGAGGCCTCCCAGTCCACATGGAACTGTGAGTCCATTAAACCTATTTTTTCTTTTCAGTCTTGGATATGTCTTTATCAGCAGCGTGAAAATGAACTAATACACAAGGAGAGCACAATCACAAAATAGCCATATTCTAAAAATGAAAGAAAAGTTTTTGTAGTAAGCACAAAATCCATCAATCAGACTATGCAAAAGACCCTTTCTTAGATTGGGAAGTTTCCTTGCCTGGGGAAATTCCTTGATGAGACTTTAAGTCAGCTGTCTGAGAGAATTTTCCTTGTTATTATTTCTCCATATTCTCCTTGATCAGACCACTAGGAAGCCCTCCTTGAGGATTATTTTCCTTAGCCTCATCTGAGATATGTTTCAAAATTTTATTTCTACTTAGAGAAGATTAGGAACTCAAGATTTGTTTTAAATAGTTGTCAAAGCTGCCTCACATATTTTTAAAGCCAGTTTTTTTAATGCTACATTTTCTTCAAAAAATCAGTATTCTGATTTGTTTGCTTTGAGTGAGTTTCATGTGTCAGAAATCATGTCTGACATTTTCTACTACACATGGTTCTCATGTCTCATGTGTGCAGTTCAGGGACTTGGAACATGCATCCCAGCCTCCTGCCTCCCTGTCTGTTCCATGTATTTTCTCTGCGGCCTCCATAAAGTAGTCTCTTTCTGGATATATTTGTGTAAATCATAAAAATAATTCCAGGATATAAAGACAACATTACTAACAATTAAACAGAATATTTTTTCAGCTATAAATATTGATAAGAGCATCTGCTTCCACTTGCTTACTCTTCTCATTAAAACAAAGAAACAACGACAGCTAAACTATAAAGGTATGTCTCCTTAATTTTAACTCAATATTTTATCCAAGCATTCTAGATGGGAACTTGAGCACAATTTTTAGGACTAGCGGTACTTTAGCCACCATTCTTTCCTATAGTCATCACCTTTTACTGATCCTTGAGCGTATTACCCAATTCCTCTGTCATCTCTAAATAAGGATAATGATATCCTCTTCTTAATGTAACTTTGAAGATTACATAAAACGACGTATACATTTCTTATACAGCATCTAAGTCGTCAGCATATATTAATTATTATTGTTGCTGTTATGATTGTCATACATACTCAGAGCCTTACATGAACAGGGTATCCGTTGAGTATACAACATGTAACCAATGTTTATTGACCTGGTTATAAACTAATAATTAAGATATGACTTTAAAGGGCTCTGAGTTTAGAGACCACTTTACAAACAATCCATAGCAATTTGAGAAAATCCAATTTTTATGTTCAGCATTGCTTTCTTTCACATGATCAGCTTATAAATGTCCACAGATTAAATCAATCCTTGTTTACTCCATAAACGACATTTGGAATAGCAGATGGCTTTGAGTTGTATGCATATTCTTTCTTTGGGCCTTGGTGATATATTGAGCAATCATTTGCTATATAATGGTTGCTTCAGGAAATAGAGCAATTTATTCCAAAAGTTCAGGGCAGACACACGGTACATGGGCACAATGGCATAAACAGACATATGCAGGTGGCAATGACATCAATACAACCAACATAAGTACTAGCAACACATTTTAAGCACCAATCTGCCTTTGGGCTTCAAAAAACTCTATCCATATTTCCATTCTTGATTTGTTTTAAAAAGACATTAACATTTATTTTTAACTTCTTATTTTAGATTTAGCCTTCTCAATCAAGGTAATGAATAATGCATTATGGTTAGCCTACTTCTTCAAGTTGTATTCTACATGATTCCCGATTCATCAGACAATTTGAGTAAGAAAAATACCTTCTAATTTGCTTGTCTCTATGTATACCAAACATATTTTTTTTTCTAAATAATACACTGCATATTGAATACCAACAACAAATATCTATTTAAAGTATATTTTATAGAATATACTTCTGGCCTACATATAAAAAGGTGATGCCTACCATTGCAGATTTGCTATGAGATTTTTGTTTTGTTTTGTTTCATTTTGTCTTGACATTGTCAAAATCTGATAGATCCTACAACTGTAATGCAATGGGAACTGTGTTAACGATCCCCCACCACAGCCCTTTCACAACAGTTTGCTGTTGTTTTCTAGGCTAAGCAGGTTTATTTCTCTGACTTTCAAGGGATCCAGGATTATACAGTTAAGTCACAAATGCTGATAAGAATCATGCCTTTTTTTTCTCAATTGCTACTTTGTGTTTTGTTTTGTTTTATTTTAGTAGATTAAGGCAGGATGTCCTTGTGCTATAGAAGAGAAATAAAAGCAATTCCAGCTTGAAAAGATATCTTGAATTATCTGTGGGACTAGAGTTGGAAACCACACTCCAACATTCATTTTTGTGCTGCTGTTATTATTTAATATTTAATCAGTACAACTTTAGATGCCCTAAAAAATTAAAGGAAACAAATCATGTTTTTTTTTAAGTGCTCACAAGCTACATTTTGGGGGTTTTTGTAAATTAAAGCTTTTCATTCAGAGACCAAAATGTTTTGACGGAAGGGAAAATTCCTGCTGAGTCAAGACATACTTAGAAACTTGAGACACAGACTTGATTAGTAGTCTGATATTTTTCTAGGTTTGTAAATTGATCTCAAGGAACTGATTCTAATAACTTCATCACTATCATCTTATGCACATAAAAATACTGTACGTTTAATTTTTTAAAATAAATTTTGCTGTGAATATTTAAGATAAGCAACATGCTATGGGATACATATAGATAGTAAAAGGTGAACATAGTAAACCAAATTAACATATTCATCATCTCACATTACCGATTTTTTGTTTGTTTTGTGTCCAGAGCCATTTTTTGAAATTTTCTCATTTAGAATGAATCCTAAATACAGTACAGTTTTATTACCTACAGTCCTCATGTTGTACATTAGATGTCAAGACCTGTTCATCGTACTTATCTACCACTTTATATCCCCTAACCTGTATCTCCCCATTTCATTCCTATCCTCACCCACTCCTCTTATTAAGCACTGTTTGATGAACTATTTTTGTATATTCGTTTTTTATAGATTTCACATACCACTGAAATCATGCAATATTTCACTTTTCGTGTCTGGCTTATTTCACTTAGCATAATGTCTCCCAAGCTTATTCATGTTGTAATAAGTGGCAAGATTGCAATTCTTTTTAAGGTTGAAGAATATTCCATTATATATATATAATGAAATACATTATTATGTATATAAAATATTTCATTACATATATAAATATATATATAATGGAATAGACTACTATATATAAAATATTCCATTATATATAAATATATGTAATAGAATGCACTATTACATGTATATAATGGAATATTATGTTATTTCATTTTATATACACCCATGTAACATATATATTATATTATAAATAACATATATAATGTATGATATTCCATTATATATGTGATCATCTATAACATGATTCCACTTTATATATATATGTTTTTCTTTGTTCATTCATCCATCAACAGACATTGAGATTGTGTCCATGTCTTAGCTATTTTGAATAATGCAGCAGTGAACATGGGATTTCAGATATCTTTATCAAATGGTGATTTCATTTTCTTCGAGTATATGCCCAGAAGAGGAATTTGGGGGCAACATGGTAGTTTTATTTTTAATTTCTTTAAAAATATCCATACTCTTTTTCACAATGGCTGTAGCAGTCTATATTCCTGCCAAAAGTGCATAAGAGGTCGTTTTTCCTCTGCACACTCTCCAACATTTTTTATCATGTGACTTTTTGATAATAGTCCTCCTGATGCCTGTGAAGTGGTATCTCATAGAGGTTTTCATTTTCCTTTTCTGGTGATCAACAATATTAAGCATTTTTCATATGCTTGTTAGTGATGTTGATGTCTTTGGAGAAATGTCTATTCAGGAATTTTGCCTATTTTTTAATCAGGTTATTTGCTTTTCTACAATTGAGTTGTATGAGTTCTTTATAAAGTTTGGATACTAACCCCAGTCAGCTATATAATTTGCAAATATATTCTCTCTTATGTAGGCTGTCATTACATTTTGTTGATTGTTTTGTTTGCTGTGCAGAAGTTTTTAAATTTGATGTTATTCCACTTAATTTTGTTTTTATGGCATGAGCATTTGGTGTGATCTTCAAAAAATCATTGCCAAGGGCCATGTGCAAGAGTTTTTCCTTTATGTTCTCTTCTAAGAGTTTTATATTTTCTAGTCTTTTATCGATTTTGAGTTGATTTTTGTGGAAGAGGTAAGATAAGGGTTCAATTTCAAGCTTTAACATGTGGAAATCTAGTTTTCTTAGCACCATTTGTTGAAGAGACCATCCTTTTCTCACAGTTTTTTCTTAATAGTCTTGTCAAAAGTTAGTTTGGGCCATATACATTTTGATTTTTTTCTGGACTCTCCATTCTGTGCCACTGTTTTATGTATGTGTTTTTATATCAGCACCATACTGCTATGGTTTATATGTTTTTCCTCTCCAAATCTCATGTTGAAAAGTGATTCCCAAAGTTGGAGTTGGAGTCTGCTGGGAAGTGATTGGATTATAGGAACAGATCTCTCATAAATGGTTTAGCACCATCCCTTGGTGATAAGTGAGTTCTTGCTCAACTAGTTCACACATGATCCTGTTTAAAAGTCTGGGACCACCTCTGCCTCTCTCTCTTGCTCCCATTCTCACCAATTGATAAACCCGCCCCCTTTTTCTTCCACCATGTTGTAAACTTCCTGAGGCCTCACCAGGAGCAGATACCAGTGCCAAGCTTCCTGTACAGCCTGCAGAACTGTGAGACAAAATAAACCTCTTTTCTTTATAAATTACAGTCTCAGGTATGTCTTTATAGTGATACAAAACAGGATTAACCCACCTACTGTTTATATTAGTATACCTTTTTCAGATAATTTTAAATCAGGAAGTGTGATGCCTCTATTTTTTTTTTTGTTGTTCTCAGAATTTATTTGGCTGTTTGGGGAGTTTTATGTTTCCATGAGAATATGTTTTCATTTTTTTTTGTCTTATTCAATTTCTTTCATCAGTTTTTTATAGTTTTAGTGTACAGATCATTCACTTTTTTAGCTAAATATATTTCTAGTATTTCAATGCTATCATAAATGAGATAGTTTTATGATTTCTTTTTCAGTTAGGTTGTTATTTGTGTATAAAAATGCTCCTTTTTAGTATGTTGATTTTGTGTCCCGTCATGACACTATTAGTTTGAACAGTTCTCCCTCTCTCTCACTCTCTCTCTGTTGCTTTCTCTCTTTCTGTCTCTCTCTCTCTCTGTGTGTGTGTGTGTAAAATCTTTGCATTTTTTTACATATATTATCACAGACATCCTTGCCTTGCACTGGATTTTACTGGAAAACCTTTCAGTTTTTCTGTAATAATTGTAATCTGTGGGCTTTGCATAAATGGCTTTTATTGTGTTGAGAAGCTTTCCTTCTATACCTGAAATTTTTATAGAGTTTTTATCAAGAAAAGATGTTGAACTTTTTCCAATGCTTTTTCGACATCAATTGAAATGATTATGTGAATTTTTTTCTTTTGTTCCATTAATATAATGTATTACATTTATTGATTAGCATATGTTAAACCAGTCTCGAATGGCAGGGAGAAATTCGACTTGGCTATAATATTTATTTATTTATCTGTTATGTGTACACATAATCTCCCTCTTGACTTCTTCACTTTCTACTCTCTCCTTAATGCTCTTCTTTGGGTTTTCACCTACTCTATACCATAAGAGACTGCTCTTTAGGAGGCCACCACTCACGGGCCTCCATTTATTTCTTCACCTACACCTACTTTGAAAATCAGTGGAGACTTTTCCCCTTTTACAGCTCCAGAAATATCTAACACAAATAATCTCTTTCTTCTTCTGGAATTATTATTTTCTCTCAATTTTTTGAGAAAATGCAATGTCTGTTGTTTTTTTTTTTTTTTTTACTTAATTTTCCTCTCTGCTTTTTGTCTCTTCTTTATATTCTTTTTGGTTCCTTCCTAATATTAGAGCAACCTTAAGCTTATTCCTTACTTCTCTTCTTTTTATTCACCATCATGGTTAAAAATGAAGGTTATACAATGGGTACTTGTGGACATAAAGATAGAAATAATAGATACCAGAGACTCTACAAGCAGGGAGGAAGGGAGAGGGGTGAGGTTTGAAAATTAACTATTGGGTGCAATGTTCACTACTTCGGTAATGGGTACTCTGGAAGCCCAATCCCCACCATTACACAATACACCCATATAACAAACATCCACACACACCCCCCGAATCTAAAAAAAATACCTTTTTAAAATGTTGGTTATATAATCATATTGCCTGAGTCTCAATTATATAGTCACCAATTATTAGCACTGTCTTAGGCATGCTATTTAGGCTCTTGGTTTTTCAATTTCTTGAATTGTAAAATAAAATAGAAGCAATATCTGCTAAAGTGAAGTTGTTGAGATTAAATGAGCTAGTCTATAGCCCCTGAATACATTAGTGGGCCATATACTATTTTAAGTTTTATATATATATAATGATATGTTCATTGTTCTGATTGTTGTTATTATTATAAATTGTGCATGAAAAGTTTGTATGTTTCTTTCTTTTATTCCATCCTCAGGTTTACCATTGAGAGCCAGAACTGATAACTACCTGACAACCTGATATCCTCACTTTGATATCTAATAGCAATTTGAAACTTAATATGAGTCAACCAAAATTCTTGATTTCTTATACACTCATAACTCCTCCTTTTTCTCCTTTAGTCTTCAGTCTCTTTAAGTAACACCACTTTTCATCTATTTGCTCAAGTCAATAATATAGGAATTATCAATGAGTCTTCTTTTTCCTATCATTCAACCATGCATTCATTTATTTATATATCCATCAATTACAAAATGATTACTGAGCAGTGACTGTGACCTATTGCTCTCAATCCCAGAAATACAGTAGTAAATATAACAGTTAAGCACTCTGTTAGGCTAGAACTGACATTTAAATAGGAAAATATAAATAATAGATAGATAAAATATTTAAGTGCTATAAGCAGCATGAGAACATGGTCATATAAAAGGGAAAGTGTGGCTCTATGAGACTGAGGGATCACAAGAACCCTTTTAAAGGGATGATATTTAATCCTGGATTTAAACGAGAGAAGAAGAACAATGAGGCGGAAGAACAAATTTAGGCTGCAGCTTGACTCGTTTGAGGAAAATAAAATGGCTGGTATAGCTTTATAGTCAATCATGATGACAGTTTTTTGAGATGAGGCCAAACAGGTAGGCAGGGGATATATAAACCAGTTTAAGGAGTTTGTAATTCATTCCTAGTGCAACGATAATCCTTGATGGGCTCTGAGCAGGATAAGAACATAAACCAATTTGCCTTATAAAATGATCACCCTCCTCCATATCCAATCCAAAACATTACTTTCTTGCTTAAAACCTTTTAATAGCATTCATAATTTGTTAATAAGTGTTTTACCTATAGCATAGACATGATAAATATCAAATGAAAGAATGACTAAAGAGCAAAATAAATTTTATGTCATTGGTAACAGGTCTCCCATCCTTACCGTGTGAACTTCTCGATAGAACTGATACAGAATCTGGCTTCTCCCAGTGCAGATGATCCAAGACAGAGAAATCAGAGAGGAAATTTGATGATTCATTTTATAACCTAGTCTCAGAGATGGTCTGTCACTTTCATCACATTATATTAACTAGAAATGAGTCCCTAAGTACAGCCTTCTCTGAAGAGAAGTGGAAGTAGCTACCAGTTTTTGAAGGGAGCAGTATTAAAGAATTTTGAGATATAATATAAAACTACCACAGCCACCTAAATAATTCCTGGCTTTATAAACCTTTACATTATTAAAAAATTTTAACATAGTTGGAGATATACAGCAACGCCTTAAAAAAAAAAGAAAGTTAGGATCTACAAGACATTGATAAATTGAATTATTGACTCTGAAATTCAGGAAGAAATTTCTCAGACAATGTAGTCACTGATAAAAGTGACCAAAAAAGGAAGAACTTAACATTTTATCAGCGTGAGCTACAGAGATATATTTTTTACTATTCATGAGTTTGTATTATAGCAAAGCAAAACATTCTAGTAATTAATTGTACTTTAGTGTCATTGAACAATTATTTTACTGGAAATATTTCTTGAAATATTATTGCCAAAAAGACACTGACCCACCCAGAAGATAGCCAGGTGTGATTGCTACAACTGTTTTGAAATATAGATGCCTTGGCCTACACAGTGTAATTTCCTGAGGCTGAGAATATATGCTTTGATTTTGGTTTTGCATAATTAAAACAGCATACTATTGTCCTTTTATTTAAGAATAGTCAATGGATTTTTTTTTTTCACTTTTGACCTGCTAATCTGCTTCAAGGACCAAGAATAAAGCAACTAAAGATAGTTTTCGATGCTATCACTGGAACTGTTTCTTTAGATGTCAACAGATATTCAAAGGACAGGATGACCTTAACCTTGTGATATTGGATTTGGATTTATAATTGCTTTTAAAACGGTAGTGCAGTTGGCACTAAACTTTCATGCAGTATAGAACTGTAATTTATAGCCTTGCTCCAGAATTGCAAGGAAACTGTGATCTGATAACTAAATTATAGTGGAAAGTACCCAGAAAGAAAGACTAGAGATCTAGGTTACAGAGACTTGAAAAGACCATTTAGCCCTTTTTGATCTTTGTTTCCTTCACTACAAAATAAGTTAGGGATTATTGCATTGCAAGACCACCTGAGAGCTCTATAGTTCTGTGATTACTATTTCATGGAAGAAAATGTAAAGTATCATTAGCTTGCTTTCTATAAAAATATCAGTGATTATTATTTTGTGCTAGAAAATATAAATATCATTAGTTTGCTTGGTATGAAAATATCAATAAAACAGCAAGCTATAAATATATAAATTTATTTTCTACATGTTCAAATCAGTCTCATATTTATAAGAAATTTTTATGAAATGAAATACCCAGAGCATAACTTACATCAGTATTAAAATTCCATGATAAGATAAAGTATGACATCTAAACTAAAGACAGCTTTACAGGCACTATGGTGACCAAAGAAGAATCTATTAAGTATCTACTGATATGTTTCTATAACAAAAAATTAGCATATTAGACAAGATCAGGTGTATTACCTATAACTAATGTTATCACATAATGATTTTTTGGTGAGTGATGACAGTTAATAGCTTTCTAAACATATTGCTACCGAAGAGATTAGTGCAGGAAGGGTACTACACTTTTAAAGAGTCAGCTAAGCCATAGTGCTAAGATATTTACATATATCATCTTAAATTGATTTATAAAATTATTTCAGCTAAAATTAGATATTATTAGCTTGGGTAAGTTTTTGCTGTAGAGAGAGGATATGGAGAGTTGGCAGCAATTACGTGCTATGTGA
Source organism: Callithrix jacchus (assembly GCF_049354715.1). Taxonomy (NCBI): domain Eukaryota; kingdom Metazoa; phylum Chordata; class Mammalia; order Primates; family Cebidae; genus Callithrix; species Callithrix jacchus. The sequence continues at coordinate 77,531,035 of NC_133510.1, read as the reverse complement.
CTGTAAGCCTATCATCTATCATAGATATTTCACAATGTTTTTATCTTTGATATTAAGAATTTGGAGTGGTGAATCTCTTGTACAGTTAATAGTTACAAGATTTAAAATTACACCTAGATTTAAGTCCCTGCTGATTCACTTACTATTTTGTAATATGAAGGATGTTAATTAAACTTTAATTCCATTTACTTCAAAATGAGGATATATTATGTATCTCTCAGGGTTGTTGTAAGGATTAAATGAGATACTGCACATAAAATCTCTCAGTGTCCAGCACATAGTAAGGGCTTTATGAATGGAACCATGTCAGTATGTTCTCTTTGACATCAATGCTCTATTTTTTTTTAATGTAGTTTAAATTTTGCATTATTGGGACTAACAAGATTGAAACAAACACCTATCTTAGTGTTGTTTGCTCAGATTAACCTAAATAGAATTAGTAATCAAAATGATTCTTCTATGGATATACATTAATAGTTGTAGATACATTTTATATTTGAATTTTTATAACAGTATTAAAAGTTCATGAATATATATGTAGAACTGTTTATATCATGTGGTTCTGTCACTTTGAAATACTGTAACTTGAAGAAGATTTGAGATTATAGGGACAAAATAATATTTAAGATGCAAAGTTGATATTTTGGTTAAGTAAATGCCAAATAATTTTCACTAAAATTGAAATAGCCAATTGCACTAAGTGACTTTAACTATTTTGACAGTGGTAACTTCCCTTTCCTCACTCCTTTTTGGTCTATAATTTTAGATTTGTTTCTTGGTGATCAATGCAATGGATTCATGTAATAGACTAAGGCAAACTCCAGAAACTTCTCCCACAAGGAATTTATGTCTCACTGCATGTCATATATAAAGTTTTTCCAGAAAGATCCAATACATAAAGTTAAATATCTTATGTTTCATAGTCTGATGCTCCAGTTTGAAGTTTCTCTGGTAATGACAGATCTAGTACATTTCAGATGAAAAGCCATCTGATAAGTGATATTAATAATATGCAAAAGCTATTTTGCTAACCATGAATGCAAAAGATTATGAAAGATAAGGCAAATTAAATATAATCCTAGTAGTTCATCATTGGATTTTTCTCACGTGGTAAGGTGCTCCAGTTTCTGAAGAATGCTGAAGTTCTTTCAAGGACCTGCAACAGAGGCCATTGCTAATTTATTTATGGGCTCTCATTGTCAAGATGCCCACCTGACTCCATGGCTCACCTGCTGCTGGCAAAGCTGCCTGGCTGGGCATTTATGTCATCTGGAGACCAGGTGAATTTATTCTGAATCAGTGAAGTGTTCACAGGCCACCTGCTGTCTTCATAGTAGTTGATAATAGCATTTTAATTTTAATATTAGAATATGGAAAGGCTACTGGATAGTTTTACTCTTGATATATTTTCATGTTCATGTAATGCTATTTAGGCATAATTTATTATGGGATGACACTAAAATTAAAAACATTTCTCTGGCTCACCTTGAAAACTCCCATCAGAAATACTGAGTTATAGAGTGATCACATATCCAGTTGGTCTTGGCCACCCAGTTTAGATCTTTTGTCACAGCATAATTATTAAAAGTTTCCTCTCTCATCTCCACAGTGTCCTGGTTTGGACAATTACTCCTATTGTCCTTTACAATGATAATAAGCACCAAAAGTCTCCAGACCTGAAACAATAAGAATGCTAGAAGAAACCTAGAAAAAAACTCTTCAGGGCCTTGATCTAGGAAAATAATTTATGACTAATACTCAAAAGCAAATGCAACAAAAAATAAAAATAAACAAACATGACTTCATTGAACCAAAAAGCTTCTGCACTGTAAAAGAAATCAACAGAGTAAAAGACAACTTCCAAAGTAGGAGAAAGATTTGCAAACTGTGCATCCAACAAAAAAATGAATATCCAGAATCCACAAGCAACTCAAACAACTCAAAAGTAAAGAAACACATAATCCCATTTAAAAGTGGACAAAGGACAGAAAGGACATTTCTCAAAAAAAACAAAAAAACAAACATATAAGTGACCTACAAACATGAAAAAATGCTCAACATCACTCATCATTAGAGAAATGCAAAATAAAACTACAATACGATATCATTTTACATTAGTCAGAGAGGCTATTACTAAGAAGACAAAAAAAAAAAACCAGATCCTGGTGAGGATGAGAAAAGGGAACGTTTATACACTGTTGGTGGCAATGTTAATTATGGAACCTATATGGAAACTCTACGAAAACCTGTGTGGATACTTCTCAAAGAACTAAAAATACCATTTGATCCAGGAATCCCCACTACTGTGTATCTACCCAAAGGAGAAAAAAAAATTCTTACATCAAAAAGAGACCTGTACTTGCTTGTTTATTGCAGCAGTATTCACAATTGCAAAGTCATGGAATCAACGTAAGTGTCCATCAACAGATAAAAATAAAGAAAATGTGGTATATGGCTGGGTGCAGTTTTTCACAGCTGTAATCCTAGTACTTTGGGAGACTGAGTCAGGAGGGTCTTTTGAGGCCAGGAGTCTGCGACCAACCTGGGCAACATGATGAAACCCCGACTCTACAAGAAATAGAAACATTATTCAGATATGATAGAATGTGCATGTAGTTCCAGCTACTCAGGAGGCTGAGGTGGGAGGATAGCTTGAACTCAGGAGGCAATGGTTGCAGTGAGTCAAAAATCTTTCACTTCACTCCAGTCTGGATGACAGAGTGAGACCCTGTCTCAAAAAAAAAAAAAAAAAAAAAGAGAGAGCGAGAAAAGAAAAGTAAATATTTTATGTATGTGGTACATATGCATCATAGAATACTATGTAGCCATAAAAAGAATGAAATCATGTATTTTGCAGCAACATGGATGACACTGGAGTAAAATAACTCAGAAACAAATCTGGTAAGTTTTCATTTATAAATGGAAGCTAAACAATGGGTACACGTAGACACACAGACAAAAAAATAAAATAGACCGAGGACTCCAAAAGTCAGGGGAGAGGTTGGAGGGTGAGGATTGAAAAATTACCTATTGGGTATAATGTACACGATTCTGGTGATACGTGTACCAGAAGCCCAAACCCCAACACTACACAATACATCCATGTAACAAACCTGAACATGGACCTCCTATATCTATAAAAATAAAATAATTATTTAAAAAATTCTACTCTTTTCTACCTTTAAGAACTAAATTCAGAATTAGATACAAAAGCTCCTCAGGTGTGGCTAAAAAATAGTCTGATAATTGTAAACCAAAAAGTGAGTCAGGCAGGTCTCAATCAATTGAAGGCCGATTTAGCCAAGGTTGAGGACACACCTGGGAAAAGAAACACAAATCGCAGGAGGATCTGTAACCTGTGCTTTTTCCAAAGAGAATGTTGGAAACTTCAAAATTTAAAGGGGAAAGGGTAAGCAGGAGAGGGAGGATTTAACAGAAGGAGTGAGGGTCAGCAGTGAGGCAACTGGCTATATTCTTGTGAGGCACTGATTAGTGCACAGTGAATCTACGTTTTACATGTGAAATAGGGAGGAGAGGAAAAAGTCAATTATGCATTTGTCTTGCACTCAGTAAATGTACATTTTACATAAGATGAACATGTGAAGAGAAGAAATAGAGGGGGAAAAAGCCATTTATGTATTCACCTCAAGATAGGCAGAGGGATGGATTCTAGACTTCTTGTCCTATACCTGTGAAGATAACCTGGTAACTGACAATGTTGGGTGATGTTTGACAGAACTTGGTTTTAGTGCTAGCTTATTGAGGGGATATATCCTGAATGATTTAGAGACCCACAAGAATTTCCTTGTGAGCAATTTGTGAAGGAGGCCACCTGGGGAGATATTGGTCTTCTATCACTTTAGGAGCCTGGCATATGTATGTGGCTATGACACAGGGTTGTGAAATTACAGCTGTCTGCTTGGGGAACAAAAGAAAGGCAATTTGGTGTGACTGCATTCCCAAGCTTAACTGTCCCTTTGGTATAGTGAGTTTGGGGTTCCAAGGTTCTAATTTCTGACACATGATCTTGGAACAATCTTTCTCAATAACTTAATAGAGATTGATAAAGTCTGGTACTAAAATAAATTGTTTGAAATTTATGACCAATATGCTAGTCATATTGTAGAGTGTTGAGGCAGGTGGAAGGAAAGAATCCAGATAATGTTAGAAGCCCCTGTTATCAATAAGTGCCTGATTGCCAAAACAGCCTATTGAGGCATAATTAAGAGAATCGAGATAGGAAGTTAAGAGGTCTGCAGAGTGTGGACACCAATGAAACCAGCTGAGTGACTGGCAAGTAAGAAAGATAATTTGTTCTGTGACAAACTTGTCGTTGTTTTGCTGAAAAAAAAATTTTATTAACAAATCTTGTTGGTAACAGAAACAGAGAATAGGGTTTTAGGCAGGGAAGAAGAGTAATATAGTTGGTTTTCTGCTTTGTCAAAATCCATTTGATTCAAAACTCTCTTCTGTTTTACAAAATGAAGGAAAGCTAAAGAAATCCAAGCACTATATTCAACATTCTGGGTTACCAGTAATTCAGTCCTCAGTATCTCCTGGTAACAATAAATTCAGGAGGACATATATAGTCTTTCCTCCTTCAATGTTTTGTGCATTAGCTTTTTTTCTCACACTTTCAAAAACATGCTGACCCAATAAAATTACGTCTTAATCAGTGAGTATATTAAAATCATTATGTGAGAAAAAAAATGTCTTCCAAAAAAGCAATCAGCAAAACATGTTTAAAATAATGATACAGTCTTCCTTTCCTCTTGCTACAGTGAATCATTTCTTCTTCAGTAAATGCAGGCATCCTATGTATGCACTAGAAGCTATTCATCTTGTTTACTGCAGAACTTTGTTTCTACAATTATCTGCTTCTTCTCATATACCATTCATGTCATTTTTCTCCCTGTTGGATCCTTCCCATCAGCATACACATAGATTGAATTCAATTTTGTCTTTATTATATACAAAACCCAAGTAAGCAACAAAAAAAATTTTGACATCTTCATTTAGACTTTTATTTTTGTTTTTCATTCCTGATACTAGAAATCCACCCATGAACAAAATAGAAAACTTACTTAGTTTACATTCTACTAAAATAATAGGATATTAAATAACTTCTTTAGTTTAGAAAATAAAAAGCATTTATAATTATAGACTCTAAGTAGACACTTCAAACAAAATGGTTACAATTAATAGCTAATTGGATGCCAAGCACTATGTTAAAAATTTTAATGTTTTTAAATTTATGGAGTCTTTCATTTTGAATATCTTAAATGTCAGTGCCAATCATTATTAAGTTTATCCTAGACCATTCTGCATTAATAATTAAGAAAGCTGAAGTGAGATGTCCATGAAGGTGCTTTTGTAAATGAAAAAAAAATTCTGTAGTCACTTTGGTTTTAAAAGTAGAGACTTAATTTGTTTTACTTACAAAAGCAAAAGCATTCTGGTTTATCTTTCAAGCTACACCTACAGCTTTAAAAATTTTGTTTATAAACATAGAAGAATCTGATACTGAGTTGTAATGTAGCTTCTAAAGCTTAATTAATTACATTATCCAAAAGTTTAATGCTTGACAAATTTTAATATTTGCCTTTTTGCCATACCTTTATAATCTACCAAAAAATAATTGGATGCCTTATATAATAACTTGGAAAATAAAATTTACTCATATAGTAAATATATAATTGAATTACATGTTTAAGTATTATTAATTTAGTGAGTTTGTGTTTTAAAATGACATATAACATTACATAATTGTATATTTTAAATTAAAATTAAAATCTAAGAATTTCTCTAATATGCTAAATATTCATTAAATATAAAATTATTTACATACCAAATCTTATAAAGGTATCAAAATACTCAGGTTTTTGTATTTATTTATCTTAAATAGCCCTTTATGAACTTTTAAATCTTTCTTAATGTAAAGGTTCATAACTGATATTTATTTCTGTTACTGATAGGCCCATGTTAATCAAATAAGTTATATAAATATACCTAGAACAACTAGAAAGGCTGGACCTAATATAAAAATCTACTTTAATGCATCAGAGAACCAGCAAAATAGTGAGAGATGACCAAGCCATCATCCATAAGAAGCAGAATCCAGAGAGCTGAGTCTGTTTTTTGGAGACACATGCTCTCTGGGAGTATATGCTGATTGCAGGTTACACCGCTGACAGAAGAGTAACATTTTTGGGATCAAAGTGATAGTCTAAGGCCCACTTGAGCATTTTCAGAACACAAAAACAATTTACAAAGACTGGTCATATACTGAAGCATAAAGTAGATTTCTTACTTAAGAAGATTAATATCAGAATGCGTTCTCTGAACATATGCAATAAAGGTAGAAATCAAACAGAAGCACACAATTTTTGCCATGCATGATAGCTATGTTCTGTAAAGTTACAGTGAACACTTAGTGAATACTGTACCACTACTTCTAGGGGAAATATTATACAAGGTCAGAGTGCCATAAGCCTCTGCCTAAAACATTTCATTAATCATTCAATATATAACCTTATTATTTATGTGCATTTCTGTTTAAAGGTACTTTATTAAATATATATTGTTGATTCATTAACATTGAACTCATGGCCAACAGTACTAGAATGTATGCCTGAATGAAGCTTATCTAACAAGTGTGTTTTCTCAATAAGACAGATGATGTCTTCCTGTACTTAGGAATACTAGACAGTATTTCAGCATTATGCTTGGTGTCCATCTTAAATAGTGAAATCATCAAGAAAACCAACAATAATGTACAAAGCATTACACTAAAAAAGTTGCAATGGGACACTTGTTTACAGTATGAGAGCTGAAACAAGAGGCAGAGGTCCCTTTGATTGACCTCAATTGAGAATGGGCATGACTGAAATGTTTTGCCTTTCAGTATGTGTCCACAAATGACAACAGAAGCACCCCAAATGTTGCTTTGAGGGTTACAAATAAATTTTAGTAAATAGGTGAATTTGTAAATATGGAATCCATGAATAGTGTGAATTGACTATAATTTAAACATTCAATATATTGGGAAATTAAAAACATATTCCAAATGAATGAGTCATGGAATATTTCAAAATGGTAAATAAAATGTATTTTGAACTGAAAGAAAACAATGTTGGTATATCAAAATTGGAAATGTAGGAAACTAAAGCAAGCTTAAGGAGAAATGTATTTGCTTATATTCACATACTAGAAGAAATAATAAGCTAAGTACGTTTTTTAAAAACCCAAAATAGGCTGGGCACGGTGGCCCAAGCCTGTAATCCCAGCACTTTGGGAGGCCGAGGTGGGTAAATCACGAGGTCAAGAGATCGAGACCATCCCGGTCAACACGGTGAAACCTCATCTCTACTAAAAATACAAAAAATTAGCTGGGCATGGTGGTGCGTGCCTGTAATTCCAGCTACTCAGGAGGCTGAGGCAGGAGAATTGCCTGAACCCAGAAGGCGGAGGTTGCTGTGGACTGAGATCGCTCCATTGCACTCCAGCCTGGGTAACAAGAACGAAATTCCATCTCAAAAAAACAAAAACAAAAACAAAAAAACCCCCCAAAATAGTCCCAAAGAAATTAGAAAGATAAAATAATATGTGCAAGATTAAGTGAACAGAAAACTAATGTAAAATAGAAAAGGTTAATAAAGTTAACATTTTGTTCTTTGAAAAAATTAAGAATAAACACTTGCTAATACAGATCAAGATAAAAATTAGAAGATAGATACAGAATGATGTTTATTTATTTCAAAAATAAAATAGTGTTTTTAAGTAACCCATGGCACAAATAAAAGCAGAGTATTACTACAGATCCTGAGAATAGTATGAGAATATGATAAAATTTTTTGCTATTAAGATAAAACAGAAAAATTTCCAGGAAAATACCACTTATCCAAAGTAATCTAAAATCAAAGAAAAGTTCTAAATAATCTTATAACCACTAAAATAATTAAACTGATAATTAAAAATCTACAAGCCCAGATGGCTTCATAAGATAATTTTGTCAAACTTATGAAGAGGAAATAATATTAAACACACACAAATTTAGGGTTACTGCCATTTGATGTTAACTGGCTATTTTATCCATTCGTTGATGTAAATTCTTCTTTATGTTGATGCTCTTTACTTTTTGGTATATTTTTAGAAAGGCTCATATTGGTTGTTCCTTTCTATGTATAATGCTTCTTTCAGAAGTTCTTGTAAAGCAGGCCTGGTGGTAATAAAATCTCTGAGTACTTGCTTGTTCATAAAAGATTTTATTTTTCCTTCAATTGTGAAGCTTAGTTTGGCAGGATATGAGATTCTAGGCTGAAAGTTCTGTTCTTTAAGTATGTTGAATATTGGCCCCCACTCTCTTCTGGCTTGTGGGGTTTCTGCTGAGAGAGCTGCTGTAAGTCTAATAGGCTTCCCTTTATGGGTAACCTGGCCCTTCTTTCTGGCTGCCCTTAGTATTTTCTCCTTTGTTTCGATCCTGGTGAATCTAATGATTATGTACCTTGGGGTTGCTCTTCTTGAGGAATATCTTTGTGGTGTTCTCTGTATTACCTGGGGTTGAATAGTGTCCTGCTTTTCTAGATTGGGAAAATTTTCCTGGATAATATCCTGAAAAGTATTTTCCAGCTTGGATTCATTCTCTCCATCACATTCAGGTACACCAATCAAACGTAGATTGGGTCTTTTCCCATAGTCCCATATTTCTTGGAGACTTTGCTCATTCCTTTTCATCCTTTTTTCTCTATTCTTGTCTTGTCATTTTATTTCATTAAGTTGGTCTTCGACCTCTGATATCCTTTCTTCTGCTTGATCCATTCTGCTATTTAAACTTGTGCATATTTCACTAAGTTCTCGTGTTGTATTTTTCAGCTCCGATAGTTCATTTATATTCCTCTCTATATTGTCCATTCTTTTCAGCATTTCGTCAAACCTTTTTTCAAAGTTTTTAGTTTCTTTACATTGGGTTAGAACAAGTTCTTTTAATTCCCAGAAGTTTCTTATCATCCACCTTCTAAAGCCTACTTCAGATAATGGAACACAGTCCTTTTCCATCAGGGCTTGTTCCGTTGCTGATGAGGAACTGCAATCCCCTGTAGAGGGAGAGGGGTTCTGATTTTGGGTATGCTCGGCCTTCTTAGGCTGGTTTTTTCCCTGTATTATAAATGTATCCATCTGTCATCTTTACAATTATCACCTTTCTAATTAGGTTTCTGAGTCGATGTCCAATTTATTGATTCCCAGTGCTGGGATTCAAGCAACCCACTGCGCCAGCCAAAATAGCAGCGATAAGACTGATGATGCTCTTCGGCCTGGGAATCTCTGGTCTGGCTTCCTTCTTGAGTCCGCAACAAGTGGCTCTGCCTTCCCGGAGCTCCAAACACCAGTCAGTGAGGGAACCAGTCCCGTTTACTCTGCATGAAGAGCTGCTGCGCCAAGGCGCTGGCAAAACTGCTGCGCTGGCCACAAGAGTCACACTGGCGACCTGTGGGGCTCCTCCACTAGAAATCTGCTGGTCCATGAGCGACGAAAATTCGTCTGAAAGTGTGGCATCCTCTCGTTCTCTGAGCTTTCACTGGGAGCTACAATCCTGAGCTGTTAGTAATCAGCCATCTTGGATCTCTCTCAAAAGATGATACTCATCTTGTATCAAAAGATACAGCCAAAACCTAATGGTGTATCCAAAGATACACAAAGACTCAAAACAAAGGGTTGAAGAAAAATTTACCAACCAAATGGAGAGCAAAAATAAATAAATAAACAAAAAGCAGGAGTTGCAATTCTCACATTTGATAAAATAGATTTCAAAGCAACAAAGAAACAGTGATAAAAGGATCAATGTAACAATAAGAGATCTTAATACCCAGATACATAAGACCCATAACGAGATTTAGTCTCAACGAGACAGAAAATTAATAAGGATATCCAGGACTTCAACTCAGATCCGGAACAAGTAAACTCAATAAATATATAGAGTTCTCCATTTTAAATACACAAAATATTGATCGGCCATTATTAATACCCATTTTTAGAATGAAGCAATATTCCTGTTCTCTCTCCCTGTTTTTCTTCCTCTTTCTTCCTCTCCTTCTCTCCTTTTTTTACTTTTCAACATCCTAGTTCCTCACCTCTACTCAATACATTCCTCTGAACACCTGATTCCTTGTGATTCTCCCATCCCACTGAAACCTCCCAAAAAAAAAAAAAAACCAAGAAACAAAAAACAAAAACAAAGGAAAGATTATCATGTCCAAATTTAGAAATATAATATTTAACCCTGAGGCCATCTCTTCTGCTTTAAGCTCATTGGCCACTGGAGAGGAGATTTCTTTTCTTTTCTTTAAATATTTGTTTTCTCTAAAATGCCCTGAAATTAATCATCAGTTAGTAAGTACATGAGAAGTTCAAACACATATACACATTCCTACACACACACACACACACACACACACACACGCTCATGCACAAATTGTTCATCACAACAAGAGTTGTTTTCATAAACTCTTGCTTTTGCATGTAGACAATGGCATTTCTCTTTGGATTGCTTGGTAATTACTAGCACCATTTTTGTGGAGAAATATTTAAATGAAACCCACATTTTGGCTCATAGTATGTGGTCTGACTCTCACATCCTAGCTCTTCCTCACTCTTTTCTTTCTTTTTTGTTGGATTTAAACCACTTCCAGGACAATTTTTTTTTCTGTGTTTCAAAAAAAAAATAAACAAACACAAATTCTTGCAAAGAATGGCCATTGAAGCATTCAGCTTATCTGTGAGACCAGTGTAACCTTATATTAAAATTAATCAATAATATTACCTTTAAAAAATTGCAGTTTAATTTCATTTATGAGCACAGGCACTAAATGCTAAACATAATACTAGAAAATCAAAACAAGCAATATAAACAATGAGCAACACATTATGCTAAATTTTGCTTAGTTCCAAAAATATAAAGATAATTTAATACTGGAATACTTGTCATGTTCTTTGCCACATTAAAGTAATAAATGACAGCAGTTATATATTTATTTTAGGTACACAGACGAGCCCTTGACATAATTCAACATCAATAAAAGATAAACACTGTAAACAAATAAAATAAATGGTAATTTTTTGATTTGATAATAGTATCCACAAAACTCTATAGAAAATATCACAACTAAAGATGAAATTTTGGAGCTATTGCCCTGATATTGAGAATGAGATAAAGATTTCTGTGAGAACCATTTCTTGTCTTCATTTCACTGGAAGGCCTAATCACTTCGACAAGGCATAGAAAGAAAATAAAAGATTTGGCCACGCAAGGTGGCGCACACCTGTAATCCCAGCACTCTGAGAGGCTGAGGCAGGCGAATGGTCTGGTTTGCTGCACCCATCACCCCATCATCTACATTAGGTATTTCTCCTAATGCTATCCCTCCCCAATGTCCCCACCCCCTGCTATCCCTGCCCTAGCCTCCCACAACCTGACAGGCCCTGGTGTGTGATGTTCCTCTTTCTATGTCCATGGGTTCTAATAGTTCAACTCCCGCCTATGAGTGAGAACGTGCAGTGTTTGGTTTTCTGTTCCTGTGTTAGTTTGCTGAGAATGATGGTTTCTAGCTTCATCCACATCCCTGCAAACAACATGAACTCTTCCTTTTTTGTGACTGCATAGTATTCCATTGTGTATATGTGCACATTTTCTTTATCCAGTCTATCATTGATTGGCATTTGGGTTGGTTCCAAGTCTCTGCTATTGTGAACAGTGCCACAATAAACATACATGTGCATGTATCTTTATAACAGAATGATTTATAATCCTTTGGGTATAATACCCAGTTATGGGATTGCTGGGTCAAATGGTATTTCTAGCTTCAGATCCTTGAGGAATTGCCACAATGCCTTCCACAAGGTTGAGCTAATTTATACTCCCACCAACAGCATAAAAGTGTTCCTATCATATCTCAAAATAATAAGCGCTATTTATGACAAACCCACAGCCAATATCATACTGAATGGGTGAAATCCCATTTCTACCAAAACAAAAACAAACCAAAAAAACCAAGGCAAACAAATAAAAATTAAGAATTAAAAAGGGGAAAAACAAATGAAATAATATAATTTATTATTGCATTAAAATTTTTATGCATAGAACATACCAAAATATAGTCAAACATTTTCACACAAAAAAACACTTAGCAAGAAATACATAATTATACAAATGGAAAGATAAGCCATGCCAGTGGATTTGAAGACTCGATATTGCAAAGAGATAAAGTCTCATGTTTTCTTTTTCTGTATATACAAATGAAACCTCAATCAAAATCCCGAGAAGCTATTTTCTTAAACCTGATAATCTTATTATAAAATTTATATAGACATACCCCAAGCCAAGAATAGGCCATACATTTTGAAGGAAAATCAAGAGTTATTACACAAGTTAGCAAAGCTTATGATAAAAGATAGATAATTAGAATAATATAAAAATGAATGTATTCAGAAATAGATTAATATATGAACATTCTATTTATAAAAAAGCTGGCACTGTGAGGTCCTAGGTGAGTGTTCATATATATAAAGCATACATATGTATGTGGTGTATGTATTATATACATGTATTACATATATATGTAAAATACATACATCCACTGTAATGTAAATGTGAAACAAAAAACTAAAGTTTATTTTAGGATAATTATCTCACTTTCAGGAAATATTTCTTAAACAAGATATTGTAAGTACTAACTATAAAGGAAAATATTTTTCAATTTAGCCATTTCAATTAATACTAAGAGTTTCTATTTATATTTAAAAAGTTATACCAGTGAAAATATAGGCATTAGAGTGGAGAAAATACATTTGCTAAACAAAACCGCTGTTTACATAACATATGAATTTGACAAGAAAAACACAATCCAGTAGAAAAATGCCTAAGAAATTTGAAAACACACTTCCTCTATAATATATATCCTAACGTCCAATAATTAGTAGGTGGATAAATATAAATTAAAATTAACAGGCTCTCAGGACAAACACTTAACATGCTTAATTAAATCAAAATTAATTTAAAGTTTGAAACGTGATTATATCACGTATATATGAGAGTGAATAGTAATAGGAGTTTTCATTTACTGCTGGTGATGACTGAAATCTTTGATATTATTTACCTGTATTGATGATACACGTGGTCTATAGTTCAACAGAAATGGAAACAAAAGTGCACCAAAACATATGTTCAAGGACATACATAGAATCATTATTATTGATAGCCACAAAATAAAAAAATAAAAATGAACTGTAATAGGAGAATGAATAAATTGAAGAATATTTATATAAAAGAATTTTATACAAGAATGAAAATGAACAAACTATGCCTATGCAACAAAATAGGTAAATTTGACAAATACCATATTAAGAAAAGAAGTCAGACATAAAATGTATCGCCCAGTGATTTATATAAAAACATGAAAAACTAAAAAATAGTGTGAAGATATTTTAAAAACCAAGGTAGTAATTATTGTAAAGATCAAAAAAGTGGTTACTCTTTGGAAGAAGGAAGTCAATTGTTACTGTGAAGTCTGAGGACTTGCACATTCCTGGCAGTGCTCTCCTTCTTTATCAGATGTGGATTACATCTTTCACTTATGACTACTCATTAATCTCTAAGTTCGTGTTTAATGCACTTTTATCTATGGGTGTTATGTTCCACTGTAAAAAAGTAGCTGTTGTGGAATTGTTTCCCTATAAAGGACAAAAAATGTCATCCCAACAAGAGCTTTTCACATCAGTGTACTGAAAGATTTTGTACACTGAGGACCTCTGCAGGGAACATAAGAAAGAGTTATTTCTGAGAAAGCAGATTTCTACTATGGGAACAGGGATTCTTCAATTAAAATGTTAATTATCTAACTAAACCATATCATCTTATTTTCTTCTGTTACTAAAAAAAAGCCTGTATTGTTAGCAGACCAAGATGAAGTGATTTCTTCATTTTACTCTCTCAATATTTATATGTTGGGCAACATATAAATGGTACAAAACTTTGGTTTTTACAAAATTTCACATGCGTTAAGTTTCTTCTTTGTGAATAGAATGATCTTAGGAAAGGACATTCCAAAAACATGAGTTAACAGGATGAGGCATGAACTAGTGTGAGTGTGTGGAGGCACATTGTTACATTCCACACTTTGATTCCAAGGAGGTATCACAAAGGGAAAAGATTTCTGTAGTTCATTTCTGGAGAAGCAATCAAAGTCTATAAGCAAAATGACTTAACATTAGCAACAAGTTAGCACAGATGGGCAAGTGGTTCCACCTCTTAATTTACCATGGTATAAAGATGAGTCTGAAGAGTATGTTCATATTTCAATACGTTGTTTAGAGTTTCTGAACACTCAATTTGTTTTAGTGACAGACATCACGCTACCTACAGAAAGAGTCCACACCATGCAAATTGTGTAGACTGTGATGGCAACATACTCCTAATGAACCAACAGAGTGGTGTTTAAAAGGAGCTATAGATTTGAATGCATTGCTTTCCTGCTGTGTAACATTGGATAAGTTACTCTACCTAGCTGTTTCTGCATTTCTTCATCAATAAAATGGTAATAATAATCATACTGAAACCTATATCAAAGAATGTTTAAGTATAAAATGAATTCATATATGAAAGTAACTTTAAACAAAAGATGGCACACAGTGCACCTTCAGTAAATCTTAGCTATTATTTGATCTGAAGAGGTTTTTGTGTTAGATTCCAAATACATAACCTTTAAAAAAGACTCTTTTAAATCCTCATTGTCTCATATACCACTAAAGTGACAGTAATAGAAAAAGGAATATTGTGCAAAAAGAGAGACAAATGCTGAATAAAAAGGATAGACAAGAAAAGAAAGCAAATACAAATAATGAAATGTGTAAACAAAGTTCCCAAACACTAATGGGCAAAAATTAGAGATTTGTAAAGCAGCCAGATTCTTTGGTCCCACTTAGAGGACTCCATGTTGTCCTCCATGTGATTCTGATGTAGGTAGCCCCTAGAATAACCCTAGAGAAATACTACAGTGTTGCTTAGACCAGCATGCTAATTGGACAGGGATGAAAACGAGAGTCAGAAAAATCATGCTACGCTAACGTGTTTCTTGTCCAAAGAAAAAGCAGAATCGATAGTGATGTAGAGGTCTACTAAGCTTCTAAGGAACCTCTCCATTCAAACTTTGTCGTTTTGAATTCTCAAATTATATTGAAAATAAAAAACTTAAGTGGAGATTAATCATTCACCTTTTTACTGATAAAACAGGATTGAAGAATGCTTCTTGAATGCTGCCTGAAATCTACAAGCTAGTAAATCTTTTTTCATCAAACTGACCTATGGACACAGAGGAACTGCTGTTACAGGAAGACTTGCTCTCCTGAGTTTAGTACCTTGAAGCATATAGACATAGTACTATGAAGCATAGAGAAGAGAAGAACCACCTATTTACTGGTCCATAAAGCCCTGTGTGCACATATATGGTGAATTTCTGATGGTCAGTTACAACCCTGTACTCATTGTTGAGGGTATCTGGAGACATGATGCTGACTGTTGGCAAATCAAACTAAAATGTCACAACTGTTGATCAACACAGTTCCATGTGAAGGTGCCATGTGTAGGGGATAGTCTGTATTATCTTGTCAACATTGTCTATAAAAAATGTTCAGACTGATGTTTTGCACCTGGTTTCTCTTATATTATTTTGGTTTCCTTTCCAGCCTGATTTGATTATATAACTAGCAATAATACAAAATGTTCCTTTTTGGATAAGATTATGGCTTTCCAGAGACCAAGGAATCACACATAGTTTGGTGGTTTGTGACCCAGCAATGAAGCATGCTTTGTGTGACCCAAAATAGATATTGGAAGCTGAGCCTGAATATCTCAGACGTTCTTGATGCTTACCTGTACTGCCTTCTCCCCCTCCACTGTATTCCTTACTTTCATCAAAGTCTTTTCAGTCCTTTCATTAATTCAAACAGGCACCATTAATGAACCTTCTCACCACTGAGATAAGTCACAGCTGCTGCGAGGAAGTAGACTAAACCAGGGCTAGAGAGAAAGAAAGTAAGAAGCTTTCTCCATAATCTGTCCTAAAGTTAGAGTTTCTATTTTATGAACCATGTTTGAAGAATATAGAGAAAAGGAATGAACAGGTAGCTGGCATTTTGTTCTCTTACCTTTAGGCCACCCAGAAATGCAGCTGTTTTGTCAGGTAAGGGAATAAAGAGATTAGCAGATTAAAAACTCCCACCTTTGTGGGTTGATTTCTGGCTAGTAACTTTCCAATTAAGCAGTAGTGCTTTCCTATTTTACTAGGTCCCATGTAAGCAGTTGGTTAAACTTTTGCTTTTGCTCTCTAACACCCTTAGATAGGCTAGAAGAGAGTCTAACTATACAAAATCCAATCATACAATGCACTCCTTGCTAATAATTCTATATTTTCCCAGTTCAAACTATACTCAGCAATGTTGTCTAAAGTTTTTTTAATCTCACAAATGATTATGCAATAAACTCTCAGATATAAAAATAGTCAAATAATACAACCTCACAAGTATAAAAATGCCCTAAATGTGTGCCTTACATTCTTTGCTTTTAAGGAAATGATTAAATTTCTATGTTTTCTTTCATTTGGAAAACGTTATCTTCAACAAACAACCATATACTCACTACCACAAATAAAAAGGTATTAACATTTGCTGCATTTTATTTTAATCTCTTATATAAAATAAAATTTTACTGATAAAGTTGAAAGATGCTCCTACAATTCTTTAATTTTACTTCCACCCCCAGAGAAAATTATTAGCAAAAATGTAGAGTTTAGCATACATTTTTCCACTTCATATTAGAATATGTTTTCTACATATGTATTCATCCATAAACATGATGGACATATTGTGCCTGATTTTATGTGATTGGTATAATATTGATCACATCTTGCATATACTTTTACATTTTTCCCATATCACATTAAGTTTTTGAGATCTAGATATGTTGAAACATGTATGTGTATTTTATTTTAATTATTAATCCATTTTCAAGAGAAATAAAGTTCTAAAATAAATCCTTTTGGAAATACAAAGGGATGTGAGCCTCAAATTCTCCCCCACTGTTATTCTTAGTCTGCAAAAATGTCAATTGCTTTTGTTTATGTCATTAGTGGTGATATATTTTACTACAATTTTCATGTCAACTTTTTCCTCTCTCTCTCATTTATCCTTTCACTTTTCCCTCTGAGTAGGACAGCTAACTATAATTTCTTGTACATAAAATAGAGTTGTTTTTACTGGGAAAAGTGGCATGTGGGGTCATATGACCATTTCTTAACAGTAGAAAGTAAGTAGAAGTCATATATGTCATTTCCAGGGCAGTTGAGTAAAGAGGTGCTTGTTGTGTTGTTAGAACATAGGAGGTCCTTGGGGATAGGAGGATCCTCTGTCCCTGAAGTACAATGTGTGGAAATATTGGGCAGTGATGTGAAGCAGCCACATTCAACTGTTATTTGAGTGAGAAACAAACCTACTGTATTAAAGCACAGAGTTTTGTTTGCTCCAATAGCTAGCATTACTTTAACTATTGTTCCTGTATATATATAACATCCATGGGAAATAAGGACCTCACTATTTACCCTGCTTAAATTTCAACTATCTTAACGTATCCCATATTTTCCCATAATATCTTCTACTTGAAACTGTATAGTACTACAGCCCATCTTATTTGACAACCACTACCAATTCCCTTAGGCAAGTTAAGTATTTCTTCCATATACTTAAAGCATTATTTTGTTGAAACACCCCTATTTTCTCAAATACGAGACTTGGAGCTTCTTAAGTGCTAGCAAGTGCTGAGTTGCTTGACAAATATTTAGATAAAAATGAATAAACCTGTGGCCTTGAAGACGGAGAGTTGGTATAAAACTCTATTTCATGACATATGGAGTGACATTTTTTAACAGACTTTATTAAAAGAAGGACAGCATTGCTAAAAAGTAAGCACATCAAACATTTTGATAGACACTAATTAGGATCAAAAGGGCATATTTAGCCTAATTAGAATGAATATTTCTTAATTATTTTAAGGATAAATTCAAGTATGCAAGTTTATTAGCCTTTTGAGAGCCAGACACAACCTTTCAAAGACAAGGAGAGAAATTCTGTTTGACTGATTTTTGAAAAGTATCAGAATTTAGTGCAACTCTAAAGGATGTATAGCCGAAAACAAGAAAGAATGTGTCAGTTAATGGTTGAAATATAAAACATTATACATATTGTTTTATTCACTTTTATAATTTAGAAAATCTGTTTATAGTTTATAAAATCTATTTATAGTTTAGAAACATAACTAAATATTAGAATTTTCTATAAATTATTAGAAAATAAATCATTCATGGCCGTTTCAGTGGCTCACGCCTGTAATCCACACTTTGGGAGGCTGAGGTGGGCAGATCATGAGGTTAGGAGATCGAGACTACCCTGGCCAACATAGGGAAACCCCATCTCTACTAAAATACAAAAAATTAGCCAGGTGTGGTGATGGGTGCCTGTAATCCCAGCTACTTAGGAGGCTGAGGCAGGGGACTCACTTGAACCCAGGAGGAGGAGATTGCAGTGAGCCGAGATTGTGCCACTGCACTCCAGCCTGGGTACAGACCAAGACTGTCTCAAAAACAACAACGACGACAAAAAAAAAAAAAAAGGAAGAAAGAAAAAATAAAGAAAGAAAGAGAAGAAATCATTCATTTAAAATCCACTGAAAAATCCTCTGGTATTTGGGAGTTTCCATGGACTCTGACTTACTCAGATTTACTCTGCAACAAGCCCTAAGACACAATTGTATAGTTGACATTTGTTGCCTTAATTATTTTAACTACTTAGCATCTACTGTCATTTATTCTAGTAGCAGCCTCCCAGATAACAATTTCTTTTTCTTTCTTGTATGCATCCTTTGAAAGAGTATTCATTCACATTTATCATCTGTCCCTAGACAAGACATGGGCATATAAGCCCACATAGGCCTGTTAGACACTCTCAGGGCTTTAAACTGTAACCTAGGTGACTCAGAGACAGAAGAGAGGGTTGGAGTTGATTGAGCAAAGCATCAGCAAGAGAAGGTCAATTTGTTCCTACTCCCTCAACTTCTGGGACTTTATTAGTTCTTGCCTTCCCCCAGGTAAGGTGTTCAGTTCTTCCTTCAGTTAATTCCACTTTCCCTCATGTGAGCCAGGGTAGGGCTCTGTAAATTGCAACTAAAACACCATGAAAAGACTTATTATGATGTTTAGGTTTTGGCATTACTCAAATGCTTTCTGATGATCTTCTTAGTCCAGTGTGAATAACTTGACTAACATTTGTCAGACTCTTTTAAAATAAAAAAATTAAATAAATAAACAAAGAAAACAAGCATGCCAACTGATCTCAGATCTCTAGTGCATGGATTGCAAAAGTGATTTACCATACTTGGAAACT
Organism: Callithrix jacchus; assembly: GCF_049354715.1. Classification (NCBI taxonomy): domain Eukaryota; kingdom Metazoa; phylum Chordata; class Mammalia; order Primates; family Cebidae; genus Callithrix; species Callithrix jacchus. The sequence continues at coordinate 77,511,556 of NC_133510.1, read as the reverse complement.
AAAATCATAAGAATGCTCAGTGCTTCTAGAAGTTTATACTTTTTAAAGATGTTTCCTTAAAAATCACTATGATCTTATTTAATCCTCACAAGAAATCTGTGCACCCAATAGAAAAGGAATTCTCACTTTCATTTTTTCAAGGAGAAAAATTGATGTAAAAAAGAAAAAGGGATACCAGTGGGTCACTGAAATAAAAATATCATTTAAATAAAATAATTCTTATACTAAAAATTATATTATAAAACCACATTTGAGGAAATCTTTTATTTTAATATAATCTTTTGCATGAGAAACCATATAGTTAAAACAAAAATAAGACTGGTCTTTCAAAAATAAGATTTTGTCTTTCAATTCAATGTTTGATCTCTCTATTCTCCATGTCCTTGGTAAGTTCTGTCCCTACTTTGCTAGATAAAACATTTAATTTTATAAAACCTGAAATAACTTCCATTCAAGTGATATATAGGGACATGTGGCATTATCCTGACAGAAGAATGAGGTTGATGATAGTATTTTCATCCTCAATTGGGTGATGAATTTCTGCACTGAAGAGATTGTGCATAAGAAAGTGAAACTTTCATTTTCTGGAGTCTCAACCATTAAATACTCAACCATTAAAATGTTAAAGAATACAAGCTAGAGGTTGGTAAGCAATAATTCAATATCTACCCATCTTTAAAATCATGATACAATATTACTATATATATGTATATATACACACATATGTACAAATATATATGCATATATATGCATAATACCTATATCTTAGAAATGTATTTACTCTTATTTAAAAATGTGGGAAATATTTCAAAACCATAACAGGCTAATATATTTCTTTTTTATGACTTACAAATTGGCTTCATTTTTTCTGCTCTTTTTTTGTTGGAAAAAAGAAACAACTATCACCATTTCTAAAATAGACTTTATATCTGAAGAGCATTATTAAATTATTCCTCAAGTTTCTTTTTCTCATACTAAATAAAATTTTTCATTTTTACTGTTTTTCTTATAGGGCTTGATTTTCAATCTTTAATCATCCCCTTTGCTCAACCTCTGCCAAACTCACTACACATGTTAAATTGATATGAATTTATTCATTTGGGTGCCCAGTGTGTACCCAGAAATCTGCAAAGTGTCTTTCATCCATATTCCTATTATCTCAACCAAGTACAGAAATTCCAAGATAAATTTAAACAACATTCCATATTCTGTATTAGAGGCTAAAAGATGAAGTCTGAACAGTGTCGACTTGTAATACCTGCCTCAGCTGTGATTTTTAGGTTAATGCAGGACTAGAGATTTATACAGTTTCATTGCTCATTCTGAAAAATATTATCTTCTTGTCAGATTATCCACTCTCATTGCATCTGTGACTTGTAAGTTTATATTACATTGTTTTAGGCATCTCCCTTTTCATAAGTGTATGAATAATAAAAGTAAGTTTTCAATTCAGAATGTATCTACACTTACAAATTTTTTATTTTCACTGATAATCTAAAATGAAACATTAAAGAACCAGGCTGTTGTTTTGTTCTGACTGTCAACTATCATATTTACTTCTTTATGTTTTAAAGATTCAAGCATTTTGACTTAAGCATAAGTCAAAGAAGCAAAATCTGTATTAGTATAACTAGACTTTCACTTCTATGTGTTTGAAGTGTGGAATTCAAGGGGTCACATTTCAGATTCCAAAATAGTGCTCTCTTTCTCCAAACTATGTTTTGTTTCCATTCTCAATCTAAGATTGTGAACTAATGCTAATAGGCAACTAATTCCTAGAAAAACTATTTTTTATAGATTTCATAACCATTACTATTCAACAGTCTGTTCACTGCACCTACTTTTGTGATATCTGTTATAAAACTGTGATTACTCACCCTCTGGCTGCTGGTGTAATAAATCTGGTTTATTATGTAAGTCACGTGACCACTTTGATCATTAGTTTTCGCATCACATATATTTACCTTTCAAATTGGGCTACTGTGTAGATTAAAAGTAAAATATTATATATAAGATTCCTTGCACATTGTGTGGCATACAACAAGTACTGAGAATAAATTGTATTTTAAAATACATAATATTTATTAAATGCTACTCATTCATAAAATAGAGGGAAATAGTATATTTAAGCAAAGCTAATTACCATAAATGATACACCTCAATAACTCAGTGTCATAAAAGAACAAAAGTTTCCTTATTTTTTTTAATGACTCTATGACATTTAATTATTTATTTATTTATTTATTTATTTATTTATAGATTTAGGGGTACAAGTGCAGTTTTCTTATGTGGAATATTGTGTAGTGGTGAAGCTTGGGATTTTAGTGTACCCATCACCCAAGCAGTGAACACTGTACCCAATAGATCATTTTTCAACCCTTGCCTCCCACCCACCTTTCCACCTTTTGCAGTCTCCAGTGTCTGCTCTGCCATTCTGTATGTCTATGTGTACTCACTGTTTAGCTTCCATGTATAAGAACAAGTGGCATTTAGGTTTCTGCTTCTGGGTTATTTCATAATGAATATTATTTTTTAAAATGTAAACTTATTTGAATATTAAACCAAATGAAATTTTTTACTTAAAAGTAAAAATTGGAAAACATAGAAACAAGAAAGAGCAACGAGGTTCCTTCTAATGAAACTTAACAAATTCTTATTTGACTATTAGATGTGAAATGTACTGATATAAAATGTGCATTTAAATGGAACCACTTCAGGGAAAGGAGTATAAAAATAAAACAAATGTTTAAAAAGTCAAAATCTGAAATCTAGTAAGTCTTGCAGCTGACCTAACACTATTATGCTTAATTAGGTCCCTAATATGTTAAAATACTTTTATATTTTCAAAGTTTAGGGAAACATATGGACAAATAGTGGAAATCACACCAAAATTTGCTTCAGATGTTTGAAAAATACTGCAGGCTTTCACTAATTGTGATTCCCACCATTGTACCAGCACTAACTTATAACTCTTTCTATATCGTTTTTATTCTACAAAAATGCCAAGACAAAGGAAGATAATCAAATCCTGAAATATCTTTCTCCTACTAAGGTAATTTCTTGTTTAAGAAAATTCATTATAGACACGTTTTTAGCTTTAAACTAAGAACTTGGGCAATTGATTTTGCCCAGTTTCTTCAAAAGACAACTTTAAAAAATATGACCATATATTTTTGTTTTTTAAAAATTATGGCATGTGAAATATACAAAAAATAAGGCTAGGTTGATAATTTAAAAATCAGTTGAAATGCTTAGAAAATAATATAATATGTGATGTTTGGGTGAATGTTAAATGAGAACTATATATGCCAAATATGTTAGGCCCCTGGCAGACCATCAACAAGTATGAATTTCCAATTTTCTGTTTTAATTTCCTTACTTCTCTCTCTTTCTTTCCCTACTTCATTCCCTTTTCTAAAGTTCAGCAACTCACAGCAATGTATAGACATCAAGAGACCTTACCTTTGTACATGTCTCTGGTTTCTCTTTAAACTAAATATTGAGAGTTTTCTTAAAAAGCCTATAGAAGGCCAGTACATGGAGCTACCTCCTAAGATTTTTGTATATTATCTTGTTTGGGCTTGTATAATTTCAAAAAATTAGTAAGAACAAATAAATGTACAAATTATACAGGGAGACAAATAACTTTTGATACAAATGTGGTGCTAATGGGTCACTGGAACCTTGATATAGATAGAAGTAAGGCCAGATAAGGAGTACTCTGAGGGATTCCTATATATTTTAGAAACATAAATACTATTTTTTTGGAGAAAAATTGCAAGTTTGTTAACATTTCAAATGATTAAAAAGTAGTTAAAATGAAATTCACTTCAAATATTATTAGTTCCTATAAAATACAGATATTTATAATATCATAAAGTGTTAACAATTTTATGAAATATTTTTATATTTTACACCTGCTAGCAATGTCTAATTAGTAATTAGTGTTGGTTAAGCATGAAAATTGCATTAGTGTAATAAAACTTTAAATTCCAAATTGAAAGCAGGTTTTAAAAAATAATCTTTAGTAATTATTTTCAAACTCAAAATCAACAATGCCCTATTTGTAATAAAATATAAAATTCATGAGATAATGTTCTAATACAGACTTGTGCCAATTTCAATATTAAAAATATTATGTTTAAATTTTGAGTTATAATATCAAATGGATATAGTTTACCATTTTTGAAGGAAGGTTAAGTCTATGTACAATCCCTCCTCTTTACAAATGTCATACTCTGTTCTCACAATTATTTAGTTTCTTTTTTTTACATATGCTTCTTATAAAATGCATTCATTTCAGCTGGGTGCAGTGGCTCTTGCCTGCAATCCCAGCACTTTGAGAGGTAAAAGTGAGCAGATCACAAGATCAGGAGTTTGAGACCAGCCGGATTAACATGGTGAAACCTTGTCTCTACTAAAAATACAAAAATTAGCTGGGCATGTTGGTAGGTGCCTCAGGACTGGTAGGTGCCTCATGCTGGTAGGTGCCTCAGGCATGCTGGTAGTGACTCAGGAGGCTGGGGAAGGAGAATCTCTTGAACCCAGGAGGCAGATGTTGTGGTGAGCCAAGATTGCTCCATTGCACTCCAGCCTGGGCAACAAAGAGTGAAATTCCATGTCAAGAAAAAAAAAATCTAGCAAAGTGAATCCAGCAGCACATCAAAAAACTAATCTGCCACAATGAAGTAGGTTTTATCTCTGAAATGCATGGTTCCTGCAACATATGCAGATCAATAAATATGAATCATCACAGAATCAGAACTAAGAAAAAAATCAGATAATCATCTCAAAAGATACAGAATAAGCTTTTGATAAAATTAAACATCCCTTCATATTAAAAACTCTCAACAAACTAGGGATTGCAATAAGGCAAGAGAGAAATAAAGCACATCCAAAAAGAAAAAGAGAAAGTCAAACTATCCCTGTTTGTATTTACTAATTTTAAATAAACTCATATTCTAAATTATATGCAATTCTGTGGGTTATATTACCTTTTGTATTCATCGTTGAAGTTGGTTTGGTACTAAGACTTGCATTTTTGGATCTATGCCCATGGGTTAAATTTGTATGTAAATTTATTTTCATGTACTATCCCTATTTGGTGTTGATATCAAGATCATATACATCTTTAAAATACAGTGTATGTACCTTCTTTTTCTGTTTTCTAGAACATGTTGGTGTAAGACTGGAAAAATATGCTTCTTAGAAGTATAAAATTGCTACTGGTCCCATATGAGATTAGAATTTTCTTCAAAAAAAATTTTTGAGCACTGAATTAATTCAATTATAGAATTATTTACAGTTTATAGTTTTCCCTTATCAATACATAACTTGAGTTCTTCTAACAATGTCTGTTTTATGTAAACTCTCAAATGTATTACTATAAATTTGTTTAATATCATATATTATATTTAATATATACCATAACATCATATTAATATATGTCATATATTTAATATTATATGTTTAATATATATTAATACCATATATTAACATTAAATTTCACTTAATGTTGTCAATCTCACTGATGTTTCTGCTCCCTGTCCCCACCATGAATGAATTGGACTTCATTGATCTCATTTTATGTGTTTTTTATTTCATTAATTTTACTTTTTATTTTTAGCATTTCCAGTCATCTACTCTCATAGAGTTTATTCTTTTTCCTTTTTCTAATGTTTTCGTTCATTTATTTTTAGCCTTTCTTCTTTTCATTTTCTACCTTAAGCAAGCCCCGGACATTTTCTTCTAAGCCCTAAACCAAACCCTAAATTTACCATGTTTGTCAACTGTTTTCAAGGCATATGATATGGTGTTGTCTTAAATCTGGATTTGTGTATTAGTTGTATTTTGGCTGCATTATTTTTTAAGTATTTTATCCATTTTTCCATGCTAAGGAAGTTTTTATTATTGTTAATGCTCTCATAGTTTACCCTAGTGTATACTTGAATGCATAAAATTGTTTTCTTTCATATTCCCTTTTCCTTCTTTCCTTCCTTCCTTTCTACTTTTTTTTCTTTTCTTTTCTTTTTTTTTTTTTTTTGAGAAAGGGTCTTTTCTGTCATCAAGACTGGAATGTAGTGGCAGGATCATGGTTCACTGCAGCCTTGAACTCCTGAGCTCTCAAGTGATCCTCCCACCTCAGCCTTCTGAGTAGCTGGAAACACGGGCATGCACAACCATTCCTGGCTTTTCATCTTTTCTAGAGATGGGTTGTCCCCTATATCACCCAGGATTGTCCTAAACTACTTGGCTCAAGCTTTCCTCCTACCTCAGAATCCTGAAGTGCTGGAAATACACCAGCCTGTCTGCTCTTCATAGGTGAAATTATTCTATTCATTTGGATTTTCACTTAAGATGTGTGTTTTATTCACTTCTTTATCTATGCTGCCCTTTTCTTGTTCTTATTTTATTTTCGACATCGAAGCAAACACTAGCTTCAATATGCAATAACTATTTAACTAATGTAAAACTTAAAAGTTTTTTGTTTCATTTTTCCAATGATTCATTATATTTGAAATTTGAACTTTTATCATCTAAAATAGTCGATCTCTTTTAATGGTATCAAAGCAGGCCAGCACTGAAACAGACAGCCTTAAAATGAAAGACATACTTCTCATCCGTAGGTCAGTCTAATTTAATGTTGGCAGCAAGATTCCAAGTGGTGATTCAGAAACTCATGCTCCTTCCATCCCGTAGATTCTTAAGTTATTCCACTGGTTTCTCTGCATCTGCCCATGAAATGAATGTGAATTACAGTATGTCACAGGATATTTGAAGGGGCAAGATATGGAAGAATATGACATTTCAGTCAGAAGTCCGTTCATTGGCTATAGTTAGTCATATACACTGCTAAAGATGGAAGATGGCTGAGAAATGTAGAAGCAGTTTTTTTCTTCCATGGCCAGCTTAAATAGTTATCAACATAGTACTAACTTATTTGAAAATGACAGCAACAAATTGCAACTTGGAATATTGCTTCAATCTGTGGCTAGGTCTTCTATTAACAAGATCAAATGATGCAGATCCAAATAATTCAGACACCACTTGGGCTATAAAATTGATTGTGGTTTGCATAGTTCCATCTTCAAGTATATAGTCATAGCTTTGAGTCTTTCTAAATTTAATGTCTTTTTATAATTAGTTTTGAAATGTTATCCATGAAAAATGTTTTTTCAAACCAAGTTTTGGGGACACTGTCAAGATTTATCTTTCTTTTTTTTTTTTTTTTTTTTTGAGACAGAGTTTAGCTCTCGTTACCCAGGCTGAAGTGCAATGGTGCGATCTCGGCTCACCGCAACCTCTGCCTCCTGGGTTCAGGCAATTCTCCTGCCTCAGCCTCCTGAGTAGCTGGGATTACAGGCATGCACCACCATGCCCAGCTAATTTTTTGTATTTTTAGTAGAGACGGGGTTTCACCATGTTGACCAGGATGGTCTCGATCTGTTGACCTCGTGATCCACCCGCCTCGGCCTCCCAAAGTGCTGGGATTACAGGCTTGAGCCACCGCACCCAGCCCTAAGATTTATCTTTCTATTTAGACTTTTTGAAATTGCATCTATATACATAACCCAAAATTAACCTGATTTGCTTTTTTGTAGTGACTCCAAAAGGATTAATTAGTGTTTTGCTCCCTTTTAAACTAACAAATAATTAGCTATTCATCTTTTTTCATATTTTGGAGATATATTACATTATTGATAACAGTTATTCTGGTAATAAGTACTCCTCTCAGACTTCAAATTAGTAGAACCAGTTCTTCATTTATTATTTAGATGAATTTGTCTCTATATATTTTTAGGTTCATTGGTGATTTATACATTCAATAACACTTTCACTATTGCATTCAATAGTTACTTAGAATAAAAATTCATATCAAATAAATGCAATAAATAAAGAAAAAAATTATCTAAAACATGAAGGGATATTTTAAAAGAATAACTTAAAAAATCAAACAAAGTACCTTGGCAATGTCTATTATCACATATTTTAGTTTGCATAGTTTTCATTGTTTTATATATGAATGTATGTAAGTCATATAAGAAGTTTAAACTATGATGAGAAGCAAAAAAGCAAAAGCGATCTTACGCATTAATTGATTTAAACAAATCTAGCATTTAAAAGCTATACTTCACTTTCTTTAAAAATATTTCTTCTAACAAGATTTTAATGTAATCCTTCTGAAAGAATGACATCAATTTACTACATAAATTTACATTTACTATGGTTGTTTACATAGATAATGCATTGCAATTTCTTCAACATGAAAGAGGAATGCTGGTAGAATCCATGTGACTTACTGAGTTTCTTCAGTGAGATGGGAAGACAGAAGTCAGCGAAGCTGAGACAGATACATTTCAAAGCTGATCATTTATGAAAAGAGATCCATGCAGATAAATATTCTCAAATATCTGGATAGTGGTACCCTAGTTTCTTTGACTGAATACCAATCTGTATAGGTATAAAGTGAGACTACAAGGTTAGTCAAAGAAAAACTATAGAAAAAGTTTTAACCTGAACAATTCCAAGACCTTAGCCATGTCTGAGAAATATTTGCATTTCACTAGGCAGAGTGGAGATACCTGCTGAATGTCTGACATTCAGTAGAAAGACCAGAAAGATAACACCTTATTAAAAGATATAAGCTAGCCTTAGAGTAATAAATACACTACATTTTCTAGATGTTACTACGTTTTGACATATTTCTAGCTAACTACGAAATATTTAAGATAAAACACTTTTTAAAAGTATAAATAAGTAGAAAGACATATCATGTTCATGAATTCAAAGACCCAATATTGTTAAGATGTCAATTTTTTTCCAATTGATATGTAGATTTAATGCAATCCTAATCAAAATTATACAAAATCCCAACAGGCTCTTTTTGTTTTTGTGTTTCCCCAGAAAACCTAGTTCAAAATTAATATGGAAATAAGGGCTAAGAATATCCTTCCACTAAAAAGAAAGCAAAAAATTTCTAAAAAATTCTAAAAAAAATTCTAAACAATTCTAAAAGAGTAAGATTGACGATCTTACTCTTTAGTAACATACAATAACAAAGACAGTGGAGGATTGCTGTACATCTAGATAAGTAGATCAATGGAAACAGCAACGGATAAAGAAATAAACTCAATATGTATGGTCAAATGATTATGGAGTAAGGAGTAAGACGAAAAAATATGAAATTATATGATTTCATTTGTGTGGAATTCTAGAAAAGATAACTTGGAATGTAAAACTGATCAGTGGTTGTCAGGAATTGCAAGGTAAAGGAAAAACTTGACTTTGAAGGGTCAGACATAGAGTTTTTGGTATGATGAAAATAGTCCATTTTATAAATTGTTTTCTATCTTGATTGAATTGTGACAAATAAAAACTTGCAAACAATGATTGGATATCTGTTAATATTAATGAATGAATTGCTTTCAATTTTGGGGTGAGGATATGGTAAGAAATTGTAGTTATGTTTATAAAGGTATGGACTTACCTTTATTTAGATACACTGAGAAAATTAAAGATAAAATGTTTTTGGGTTTTGTTTCTACATAATCTGTCGTAATTATTGGTGGGAGAAAGTGAATGGGTTATAGAGAAACATATTGCTGAAACTAGGTAATGGAGACATAAGGGTTCATTGTACTACTATTACATTTTTTTGAAAATTTCCTCATTCAAATTTATGGAATAACTATCTGTTGGAAATGATTAATCATTCTATCTAAATTTGAAAAAAGCAGCTGTATTTGATTCTTATGTCCCAATAAATCTTACAGAAATGCTGCCTGAGAATTGTTTGGTGTCAAAAAAGGAAACTACAAAGTCTTTTATTTGTACATTATTTTATGAAGTACATTATTTTATGAAGACATTAAGAGGTTTCCATTAGAATAATTTGTATGATCCTTAACCAACAATAAGTGACTTTTAATTACACTAAACTGTTATTTACCATCTGAATAAAAACAATAATGCAAGAAGACAAAATAAGATAACATAGAACAAAGCAACAAATGAGTCATTTTGTCAGTGGAACAAATTGATATTTTACGCTAAGTGCCCTACAGGATGTGTTAAAGTTCCCTGCTGAGCTATATAACAGAAATACAATGCACCCTACAGATGGTTCCAAGTCAAAGGCTATCATTAAAAAGAAAACAAAAATCTAAACTTTTAAAGAAAAAGTACTACATAAAAGAGAAGGAAAAGTCAATAAGTTTTCTGCAACATTCCACAGTTATTTCTAGTTTATTATAAACCAATACATTAATGTGACAACCATATCAATAATATCGTCAATTGTTTATTATACTGATATCTCTTTAATGTATTCAATGTACTTGTGGTCTGCCAAAAAAATAAGAACTGACAAAATTTACCATTAGTTTTATAATTCAGAGTTTTAGAAGCACTATGGATAAATATTATCTACTAAAGTTGCTGCCACTTGAAAAATGATTTTGAATACATTATGTAACTAAAAGGAAAATATTTCCTGTTTTTATAATTCATTATTTTAAATTACATTGGATCAGATTTATAATCAAAAGGGGACACCATTTACATGTAGTGATATAGTAGATTAATGTTCCCCCACATCTTAACAATCATTTAATGTGTACCCTGAGGATATCTAAATCTCGAGGGCATTAACAATTATATTTTATTTCTTGCAAAAAATGTCTTGTAAAGTCAATTGAACATGCACTCTTCATAAAAAGATTAATATTTAAATGATGGGGCTGTTATAGAAAAGTTTATTACCTGTGGCTGTATGTAAAATTCCTTATTCATAAGTGATATTTTGTAAGTATGTTGTCTGGCAGTAGCTATTTAACCCTAACTTTTTCATAAATCTAATTTTAAAATGCATAAATAGACTGACATGTTTGATATCTCAGTTCATTTGATCTACCATAACAAAATAGCATAGACTAGGTAACTTATAAATAACAGAAATTGCTCACAGTTCTGAAGGCTGAGAAGTCTAAGACCAAGGCATCAGCACATTCAATATCTGATGAGTGTCTTCTGCTTTATAAATGTTGCTTTCTTACTGTATTGTCATATGGAAAGGGAAAAGGGTGCCCCATTCATAAAGGCACTAATCCTGCTCATGAGGATGGATCTTTCAAGACCTAATTACCTTGCAGAGGTCCCCCTTTTTAGTACTATTGCATTGGAGAATAAGGTTAAGCATAGGAATTTTGGAGGGACAGGAACATTCAAGCCACAGCATATGGATTTAACTACATGGCTCTAGTTTGCAAAAATATAATAATAATGGTTAATTTATTTGCTGGCTTCAGACTATATCCAGAAAAGAAGAAATCAACCAATAAAAAAAAATAATCAACATTACAGCAGGGTAATAATGATAGTAGATAATAAGTAATGAGTGCTTCCAATGTATCAAACATAGCTCTAAGGATCTAATAAATATTAACTCAAATACACTCACAACTCCCTTCTAAGGAGGGTGCTATTATTGTCTTTACTTCTCAGATGAGGAATATAGGTTTAGAGAGGTTAGCAAGAGTAGTAACTGAGAACTTAACTCAAGAAGTTTATCTATAGGGCCTGTATCTTTAGCTCATTAATTTTTAGCAGGATTTCTCAGGTAGTGTATGGGAAATGGTCTAACAGAACATATGACATACAGTGGTGACTCAAAATTTAACCAAAATAATAATTTTTAGAAAAAGAACTAAACTTTTTGGCATTCACTTCAATAAAGTGCAAATTTTAATAGTGCAGAAGAGAGAGAGTTTAACCAGGGCAAATAGGACTTTATAAAAACCTGTGTCCCTGATCCCTCCCCTACACCACATTTGTGACTTCTGTTGCTGCTTCGTAGAGAAGGTGAAAGTTGAGAAATGAAAACGAAGACACAAAAGCAAAGGTGATTGAGGCTACATGTTCTTAACTGAACAAACCTTAATGCTTGCCCACTGGGTTTCAATCCACTACTATTGGAGTTCTTGAGCCAGGAGGACCAGATTCCTCCCTTAGTTCCACACATTCAAAATTCTCAAACGGTTGATTAGTACATAGATAGATAATTGAATAAATACATACATACATAACCTTTCCACCTTAGGTAAACCAGAGTAGTCTCTATGCCAATTCAAGCAAAGATTCTAAGTACCCCTGAGATAACAGTGATAAACAGGTACAGAATTCTAAGCTTCTTTATGAAATAAATGGCTTCACCATTTACTTCATCCTGTAATTTTATTGTTGTTTTCTTCCTTCTGAACCTGAAGCCCACTTGCATAAGCACCAGTAGTAATACCACAATTCCAACCGGTAAAATGCCTGCCCCTAATGGTTGCTACAATCTAGGAAGCATAAATAATATGGACCAAACAAAGTTTTTTCAATGCACAGCCTACGGGCCTTATGTGGTCCAGGGAGGCTTTGAATGCAAACCAAAACAAATTCACAAACTTTCTTAAAACATTATGAGATTTTTTTGAGACTTTTTTTTAAAGCTCATTAGCTATTGTTAGTAGTGTATTTTATGTGTGGCTCAAGACAATTCTTCTTCTCCCTATGTGGCCCAGGGAAGCTAAAAGATTGGATATCCCTGGACTAAACAGATCTGCCCCTGGAATTTGCTAGCTTTTTAGAAACAGTTCAAATAGACTTCACATATCTTATGTCTAAACATTTTAACTTATGAATCAAAAATATTTGAATTTAGGCAAAATTCTAAAAATGTATACTTATGTTTTGAAAAATTCAATAAAGCATGCATAAGCATACTTTACAAAAGTAAAGGGACTCCCTATTTTAATGTTCAATACCCATCTATTTACCCACCTAAATAATCAGTATCATGCTTTGTTCATATTATGTCTATACCTACATATATATGAGTATAATGAAAGCATTTAGGTTCAAAATGTTCCTCAGCTGCCAAACTACTGTTGGGAATATACTGCTAATTTGTGAGAAGCCCCTAATCCACAGACTGAAACACAAAGTAAAGGCAGAAATTAGATGCTGGACAATACTGGAAAATGGCACTTTGTTAAACAAGAATATATTCCATTCATGTCATTTGAAGGGAAAGTTTTGACAAGTCTATTTGTCTTTCACACAAATAAGGACAACACTGCACAAATTCTGATTGCAATTTGCCTTGTCTATCTCTGACCTATAAACTTTCAGAGTATTTCAATGCAGTGCTTTTTGTTTCCCAAATAAAAGTGAAGGCAGTGTACCGGAAATTCACTGGAGTGTGAATGCTGTTAATCATGAGAGCAAACGTTTAGGATTATGGGTTACACAAGAATGCAAGAGATTCACAAGTTCTTCCTTGTATCATTGCTCCCGTTTATGAAAAAAAAATTTTAATGTTACACATCCATTAATATTACATTAGTTTTTGTTTGTTTGTTTGTTTTGAGTCAGAGTCTCACTCTGTCGCCCAGGCTGGAGTGCAATGGCATACTCTTTGGCTCACTGCAGCCTCTGCCTCCTGGGTTCAAGTAATTCTCCCGCCTCAGCCTCCTAAGTACCTGGGATTACAGGCACCCACCACCATGCCTGGCTAATTTTTGTATTTTTAGTAGAGACAGGGTTTCACCATATTGGCCAGACTGGTCTCGAAATCCTGATGTCGTGATCTGCCCACCTCGGCCTCCCAAAGTGCTGGGATTACAGGTGTGAGCCATCGCACCCAGCCTACATTAGTTTTTGTGTAGTAAATCTTTATGTACTGACATGAAATGAATGCCTAGTGTTTTGTTATGTTTTTTGTTGATGTGTCTTGTTGTTTTGTTTCTTTTTCAGAGACTGGGTCTTGCTTTCAGAGAACCAAGCTGAAACTCCTGAGCTCAAGCAATCCTCCTGCCTCAGTTTCCCAAGTAGTTGGGATTACATTTGTCATGGTTTTATTGCAGCAAAAGCAAGTTAAGGGTAATATGGATTATAGGATCATAATTGTGCCAAAAAGAAAAGGGCACATCTTTATTTTTTTCCCTCTGTTTCTTTATTTTTATACTGGATTGTTGGCATGGTGACTGAAGTGGAACAGATTTGAAACCATAATAATGAAATAACATGTTAAGGATGACAGAATGAACAAACAGAAGGAGCCTTCAGCTCTGATGGCACTGTAGAGCCGTTCTATTAGTCCTGGACTGTTTGCTTCTGAGTTCCCTGTGAAGTAAAAAAATATGTATATGTATACACACACACACACACACACACATTTTATATATATTTATATATATTAAAATATATATTTTACTTTACAGGGAGCCCAGAATAAATATACATAAATTATATTTTATATAATATATATTGTATATTATATATATTTACATTTTTATACATTTACATATATATAAATTTATATATATTTATGATTTACATATTTATAATTTTCTTAAAATTTCAAATGGTTTCAAAAAGACCTATATGATATACATATAAATAAATAAATATATATGGAGAGAGAGAGAGAGACAGAGAGACAGACAGAGAGAGACATATCCCTCTTGGTTAATGTGCAGATATCCCTGTTGGTCATGTGCAGCCAAACCTAGTGTTAAATCAGATAGTGCTAAATGTCTAATTTTTATGTTACAAAAGACTAAGCCGATTATGCTTATGTTGTTTGCCTAGATTTGATTAACATGTTAGTGGAAGTACCTCTAAAATAAAAAAAAAAAACTCAACTGTTGTGGAAAATAATTTTTTCATTTATCAAAGAATTTAGGGAGAATATATGAACTTTGAAAAATACAGTAGATAAAATGAAGATAGATCCGGTTTTTTTGTTGTTGTTTATTGAAACTGTAGCTCAGTGTTAAAATGCCTTTTGCTTTATTTTCCCTGGTTTTGAAGTTAGTAATTTTTAAAACTAATTTTGTATTTTGAATATTTTCTTTTCTGGTTATTTTAATGTATTATAGCCAATATGCTGAGAGACAAGTGGTCGTTCAGGTGCCATGGTATTAGTATCAATATTGCTTATTTTGTATATTATCTATTATGTGGTGGTAATTATTTTAAAATGCTAAGAGCCTGAAAATATATAGTAATTTAAATCATTTTTACAAAGGGTTCATTATAGAAACAATATTGAAAATATAATCCAAGCAAGTTTGAATTAATTCCTGTAGTCTGAAGTCTGTTGCTCAAGCATCTCCCCAAAATTAAAAAAGAAATCAGTTGTTACAGCAAATTATATTAAAAATGAATATGGTTTGTTAGAATGTGTTGTTTCAATTATACTTGGTACTGAATTTCAATTTCCTAGATGTCTTATATTCTTTAACCTTAGTTGGAAACAATCAAATCTCATTTCTTCTTTCTAGGAGACATACCAGAAAACAAGTTTTTAGTTTAAAGTTGTATTAGGGACAAAAAAATCTCCTCATGTAAACACTATTTTGGAAAAAGATCTATTCTTTAGCAATGCCTGTCCAGTATGAGTTTCTATGCTATTTTATGTATTTAAGTTCACTACATTGTAAACTTCAAAAAAGTAAGAGACACACTATGTTTAGCATCAATGAATAATTAGATAGAATATTTTATATGTTTGCCTTTAAACATTTATCTCTCCTATTTCACAATCTGCTTTCAGAATTTTCCTTTTATGTTTTTTTCTTAAAGTTTCAAATGGTTTCAAAAAGACCTATAATGTAATGTGAAAATAAAATTGTGAGCAGTCTAAGTATTAAAAATGCCAATAAGAAAGATGGCTCTTAAATTAGAGCTCCTATATTTGATTCTGATGCTGACTTGGCTGATCACTTACTGATACCAAGGCTGACACTTTAGAGGTTTAAGGTACTCACTAAAATCTCTTAGAAGCAGTAGTCATTTTGTTTTCTTTCTGGACATGTGAAGAGTGTATCTTCTCTGTGCACCACTAAAAGCTCATTGGATGCAGTAAGTACCCAATTCCTGTCAGAAATTATAATTTTTATTTTATTCTACCTTAGAGTTTAAATACCTTCTTGAGCTAGCAGCACACTACTTTTCTAGTATCAATTCTCAGTAGGTCTTCAGCATTCTTTGGCAATATTTAGTAATTAATTATTTTCCAAATATTATTCTGTACTTTTTAACAACATCTAGACCTTTTGCAGTAGTAATAGTTTAAACTCTTTCTCAAGGTACAATTAAAACATCTTCTGGGAGAGATCACTGACCTCCACATTAACAAGATCCAAGCATATGGAGTTTCTATATCATGAACAGTACTTTGAATTTCACAAGTAAAGAGTAAACACGCAGATGCTAACAGTTTTGTACAACTCCAACAACTTCTTCTTCTCCTTTCTTCTTCTCTTCTTCTTCTTCTTCTTCTTCTTCTTCTTCTTCTTCTTCTTCTTCTTCTTCTTCTTCTTCTTCTTCTCCTCTTCCTCTTCTTCTTCTCCTCTTCTCCTTCTCCTTCTCCTTCTCCTTCTCCTTCTTCTTCTCCTTCTTCTTTCTTCTTCTTCTTCTTCCTTCAGTGGGGCGGGGTGGGGGGGCGGGAATTCTGGCTCTGTGGCCAGGCTGGTGTGCAGTGGCATGATCTTGGCTTACTGCAACCTCCGCCTCCTGGGTTCAAGTGATTCTCCTGCATCAGCCTCTATAGTAGCTGGGACTACAGTTGTGTACAACCGTGCCTAACTAATTTTTGTATTTTTTAGTAGAAATGGGGTTTCACCACTGGCCAGGCTGGTCTCAAACTCCTGACCGCATAATCCGCCAGCTTCGGCCTTCCAGAATGCTAGGATTGGGAGCCACCGTGCCTGAACTTGTGGAATTTCTCTAAAGTGCAACTCAGATGGAAGATAGATGCTGAACTTCCCTTTCCTTGTGCTCAGAGAAAAGACTGTTAGCTCAAACTCTAGCAGCCATCTCGAATCATGAAAGAAACTGGGGGATGGAAGCTTTATACGAAGTATGGAATGGCAGAAAGTCATAAGGAATCCAGGTTTCTAATGATCTCTGGTCTTCCATTAATTTTTTTTTTTCTTAAGCAACCGTTGCTTCAGTTTGTTCTTGCATATAGCTAAGATATTCTTACCCTCACTAAGATGCTAATTAAAATGATAATTCATTTAATTTTGGATGGTAGAATTGTATGTTGAGATAACAATAATTAATTCAACCTTAAAAAGTCAATGATTTCCAAGTCAAAGTTTGCTAACTATTTATATTGCTGATAATAATGTTGGCAAATAATCTCCTAGGTGGTATTAGTATCTCTCCACTAGTACTACTACTAGTTGTACTAGTAGAAATAATAGTGGTACTAGTAATAGTAGTGGACATTCAGTATACATTCTAATTATTATTTGCAGGGTCCTCTTCTGTGAGTTTTACATAATTTAAACCCATTTACTGAAATAATTACTACTATAATCCTTAATTTATCAATAAGAAAACAAGTTCAGATAGGTTAGGCAGTTTAACCAATATCTGACAGTTAGTAAATGGTCAAGTCAATATTGAAAATTAGGCCGTAGGATTTCAGTAATTATACGACATGCCAAAATGCCAAAGAAATTCTTGTAAACACCTAAAAAACAACTTATGTTAATTATTACACTGCTTCACTTAGACTATTTCTTTAGAAATTTTAGTAAAGTTGAAGTTCAGAAATCCCAAGAAACATTTAGGGAAATAACTGATATAAGAAGTGTTTGACTGGAGAAAGTACATATATTAGCATTAAAAATTTCAGAGGTCATTCAAGTTCAGGTGGTCTCAAGTTTCAGTGTTCATAGGTGGAGTGACAGGTACTGAGTGGACATACACATGCCAGAGTAAATCAACTTTTAGGTTAAGTTATTAGTTCAAGCTCAACCTATCATGAAAGATTCTCATGATCATCCAGATCTTAGTATATTTCCTTTTGAAAAAATAATATTGAATTTAAATAACTTTGGGAACAAAGATTATGTCATTTTCTTTTGTATCATCAGGTTAAAACAACTTATAACAGTATCTCCCTTTCTCTGTTAAAAACTTAAATGATTATTTTTGCTTTTATGAAATTTATTTTATCAAGCTGGTCTTCTCTCACTCTCTAAAATATATCCAAACATGAATTGTATTACTGAAAAAGACCCTGTCAACTTTTATGAGCTCATGGCAAAAACTAATTGTCATTAAAGTGAAATTTTTGAATTTATGAGAAGATAATGGCATACTTATCTGAATTACAGTGTGAATTATCAGTTCAGAATAAAAGAGCTCAATCTATTAATGGTAGTCTATAAATAAAATAAAATAAATTATACTAAGAGGAAGTTGATTCAAGGAGAAGACAAGTATGATATGTTAATTTCAAATGAATTATTTTTAGGTAAACAGTGGATAGGACATTAGAGCTCTATTTCATATAATAAACACCAGGAATGCCTGGAAAAGTTAATTCTACCTTATAATGGATGTAATTTTCTCTGTATTTATTGATGGAAAATATGCCTGGGACAGACCAATGTGACTTATATGTTTTTTTCCAGCCTGGTACTGACAGAAATTTTTTTTAAATTTTGCTCTGATGAAACATACCATACAATAATGCATCACTGATATTAATTCAACTGACCTATTTTGTCATCACTTATGTATTAGATAACAAATTGTAATACTGAATATAGTCCTGACTTGTAACTGAAAAGACTATGTTCTGATTATGCTGTCTGTCTATTCCTAGACAAGTTTAAATTATATGAACAAAAGCTCTTAGGCAGGTTACAAAATTTAAGAGTTTTGGAGGAATCTGAATGAGTATGAATTTACAGAAATATCAGATTATTATGAAAAATAGTAAAAACACTTTGTGTAATATACTTAAAATATATAGGTAATTAGATTTAAAATAAAAGAAAGCAAAGAGACAAATTTAATGGCAGATATTTCTAGATCTTAATACAGTCATCTTTTACTGAATACACATAATTGAATTATCAATCATTATGTTAATTTTAATTATTAATTATAGAAATGTCACTTTTTTCTTAAGATGTTTTTCTTAATTTTCCATAATATATTTCATTCATAAAAATTTAATTATTCAACAATGATTAACAACTTTTTGAATTATACTGTTAAATTTTCATCAAGCTTCACTTTCTTCCTAGTCTCATCTCAGCCATTTTTTATTACTGCTTGTTGAACTTCATAATCCCTTTCTGTCTTAATATTTGCTGTGTTCTTGATTAAATTGCCTATTGCTTTTGCTAGATCTTTGTGCAGATAATTAATGCCTCATGCATGCATTTTTATTTTTTTATTCATCTACAGATGTCTACAAATATATTGATAATACTCATTTTGGAAACTAGAAAAAAGTCTTTACTTCTTTAAAATTATATAGATAGATAGATAGATACAATTGTACATAGACTGTGTATATACACACATACACAATTTCCAAGTTGGTGATGATTGTGTATAGGCATATATGTGTCATTTATAGGGCATATACATTTATATATGTATATGCCTATACACAATCTCATAAATGACACATATTCCATATATTCATTGAATTCATGTATATATAGGATGCTACATATATTCAACATTTAGGTTACATTAGGACAAGTTCCTAGTGTGTTTGTTTGCCTTGCTTGGCCCTTCCTATGAGAGTCATTGACTATTAGTTACCATTGGGTTATAAAAATAATATTCGATATTAGTATACACAACCTCCACCTCCTGTCTAATTTTTTATCCATCTTCTGAGCCTTCACTTTATCATGCTATGCATTCTTCTATACTGACTATAAATTTTATCTACTCCTACAGCCCCAAGTGTTATGTCCTTTAATTAGTTTTTCTCCTGGTCTAATTTTCTAAAATGATTTACTTAGTTAATTTTATGTTCCTTCTTGAAACTTTTCATACTTACATTTTTATGGCTTTAGAATATATTTGTCTTTGTGTTAAGACATTACTTTCTTACTCTCAGTATGGGCCCTTTGTAGGCTGCTCCACTCTCATATCACTCTTCTTGGTATTCTCATATTCTCATTCACTTCTGACTTCAACTGTGTTACAAATAAGCGGGGCTGGAGGTGCTATCAAATTGAAATCTTGAGCCAGGAGCAGTGGCTCATGCCTGTAATCCCAGCACTTTGGGAGGCAGAGGCAGGTGGATTACCTGAGGTCAGGAATTCGAGACGAGCCTGACCAACATGGTGAAACCCCATTTCTACCAAAAATACAAAAATTAGCCATGCATGGTGGTGCGTGCCTGTAATCCTGGCTACTCAGGAGGCTGAGGCAGGACAATCCCTTGAACCCAGGGGCTGGAGGTTGCAGTAAGCCGAGATCATGGCATTGCACTCCAGCCTGGGAGACAGAGTGAAACTCCATCTCAAAGAAACAAAAACAGCTGAAATCTGACCTACCTGACAACTAATCTTGCTTGGATATAAACGAATTAGTGACTTAGGATTTCCATTCTATTTATTTGTACCTTATTTTCCTTTTCAATTAAAAATATTTTCTATGGAATCTCATTATAGGTAATAATAATAATACCAAGACAAATACATTTTGAAATAAAAAATAATACATAATATATTCTCCAATTAGAGATTCACAATGTTCATTTCCGAATTAAGGCTTTGAGAAGTCCTGTAGCTTAAGGAAAAGAAAACAAAGAAGAAGAAAAGGGAAAAGGTAAATAAATGTTTAACTTAGAGTTTCCAAAAGCCTATATTATTATATAACACTGAACAATTAAATCTCCCCAATCCATCCCTTTTCTTTAAATCCACAACCAAAAAAGTTTAGTCCAAATTACAACAATACTTAAGTTCTATTTGATTCCACTGCAATTTTACTAGATGCTGAACTGATTTCCTTCTATCTTTTAAGTTCTCATACATCATTAGTTTTAGTCAAGTGTTGTTTTGGTGGAAAATAAAACACTGGTTCCCTATTGCTGTAGTACAAACTTAACATTTACCTTTGTTTTCTTTACTTGGCTCTTATATGTAGCTACCAGACATCCAGTTTTCTAAGAATAGGTCTAGTTTCCATGTTTTCTCAGCATAATTATTGATTTTCCTTTTTATTCTCAAAAGAGCCCCCATTTTGGACCATAAATGTTACATTTATCTTACCTAAATGCCTTGTATTTTCTGGTAAATTGCATCAGTTACTTGCTCCAAATTAAATCTTGTTATATCCTGTTCCCTTTACCTGCTTTGTATTTATTTCTACTTAAAAAAAATCTATTATTCTCCTGATGTTTACTCCCAAAAGTCTTATGGTGCTAAGATTCTAGTTCCTTGTTCAATTTTGCATAAGCTGTATGGTATCTATTTTCTTAATGATTCATATATCTCAAGCAATATACGTTCTTATTTTTTTTTAACCTTAGGTTTTGGAGTGCATCTGAAGGTTTGTTACATAGGTAAATGTGTCATAAAGGTTTGTTGTACATATCTTTTCATCACCCAGATATGAAGCTCAGTACCCAATAGTTAAATTTTAGGCTCCTCTCCCTCCTTCTAAAATTTAATTCAGATTTTAACTTGGCTAATTCTGAAAAAAATATTTTAAATTGTCCATTATTAAGGCAGGGTAAATCTAAGTACTGGCAAGCCAGCCTGCGGATGTAACAAACCACACAGCTCATGCACCCAGAAGGTCACGCTAAGTGAACAGAATGTAGAGGAAGGTTCAGCCTATAAAAGGGAAGCAAGTTTCATTACTGGGAAACTAAAACTTATAAGGGGTATAACCTTATAAGGGGGATAATGAAACTTAAGCGATGTCTGGGAAGATTGTAACCCCGTGTTATCTAACCAGTGAGGAACTGGGAGAGGGATTTGTGTGCTAGGAGATAAATTACCCAGCGTAACTCTTCCTTTTATAGCCAATGAATTTCTATTCATGCTTCAAGATGCAACTCACATATTAGTTTCCCTGTGACATCTTTCTCAATGTTTTAGACAGATTTAAGAGTTCTTATGCCAGGACACCCATTCATCCCCTGCGCACAATTCTACTACAGCATGTATCACATTTGTCTACATTGTTTGTACTTCCTTGGTCCCTTAATGGAAACCTGGCATCATCAAAAGGCCCAATCCTGGACCATTTTAAACAACCAAAACAAGAATCAAGTTATGGATACCCAGATTTCACTTCAGAATTCCTCTATGTCCCCTTCAGATTTCTTAATCTGAAACTCCTTTTCTCCTATTCTGATTTTTCCTACTACATCAGGAACTTTTAAAAACATTAGGAATATACTTACATACTTTTTTTTTTGAGACAGAGTCTCACTGTGTTGCCCAGGCTGGAGTGCATTGATGTGATCTCAGCGCCCTGCAACCTCCGCCTCCTGGGTTCTAGTGATTCTCCTGCCTCAGTCCCCTGAGTAGTTGGGACTACAGGTGTACACCACCACACAAGCTAATTTTTGTATTTTTAGTAGAAATGGGGTTTCACCATGTAGGCTAGAACGGACCCAATCTCCCGACCTTGTGATCCACCCGTCTTAGCCTCCCAAAGTGCTGGGATTACAGGCATGAGCCACTGCGCCCTGCCCAGGAATATACTTTTAATAAAATAAAATCCCTACTCTCATGCAACTTGCATTCTAATAGACAGTGTTCTTTCACTATTGAAAGTATTCACTATTGTTTTTAGATTCATGTTACTTATCACCTTCCAAGTTGATCAGTGTGATACTAAACTGTTAATCAAACAGAGAAAACAGTTTGACTGAAAAGGACCAAGGGTAGAGAGTTTGCCAAAATGTAGAAAGTTTTTTTTTAAATAAAGCAGCAAATATTTAGATGAATGAATGAAAGAGGAATAAAAGACTGAACATGAAAAAAGAAAGAAAGCAAAGAGATATAAACAGAGTGAAAAAGATTAAGGAAAGGTTTGAGGATAAAGCGAGATTAGAGAAGGAAGGAAAGAAATGGATAACTGACAATGGTCTGTTCCTCCCATCTGTCTAGCCCTTTCAACAACCAGATATACTAAAGGATGCAAACTTTTATTAGTAGTAGCCTAAAGATGTAATTGGAAAATGCATTTGCCAGGAGAAAATGAAACCTGTAATGTACTCCAAAACCAAAAATTTATATCATATAGGTCAGAGATTTTTCTTTATGCTTTTGGGCAATAAATTACCTTTGTTGCATTTAGTTAAAGTATTCCTAGTTGGAGGACACATTTGATAGTTATAAGTAAATCTTTAAATCATTTTCCATACTTCTAGTATCTGGTTTTTGTTGTGATATTTTTAAAAAAAGATTTTACAATGAGTTCATTGAATCATGTAGGACTATCTTCTGAGAGATATTTTATCTCTTTAGAATGGCACAATGGAAAATGAATTCTGGGACTGTGTCTGGTTTATGATTGACAAAGCGAAATCTGTCAATGCTAAGTTTTAGCAGACTTGAGGAAGAGCCAGCTCTCCTAGCTACTAAATGTTTGTCACTCTAAAAACTAACCAGATCTGCCAGGTGCCAGCATATGAATTGGAGAGATTTAGAATACAAAAATGGGGGAAACAAAATATTTACAAATGCAATACATCCATAAAGCAATGTTAGTGTTAACAGACAAACCATAAATGTGTATGTGTGTTAATAAAAATACATACTTATTTATGTACATTTAGTAAAGCACAAGTCACAGTATTGAATTAATTTGGTAACAACATCTCAAGTTATAAAAGAAAATGAAATTTTTAAATGGTTTTATTTATCTAACAGGCTTTGTATTATAGTCTAAATTATCTCCAAGTCATGTAACCATCAAACTGACAGCCCATTCAGAAGGTCCAGAATAGAATAGTGAAGTCAGAACGAGACCTTCCAACTCACTGTGGAATGTCCTTTTTAAGCCGTAGTGCTGGCTGACAGTCTGTAAGGTTTTGTTACCCCAAATAGCAATGAAATAATACATGAGGGAATTTGTGTTGCATAATCCTGACAGGCTATTTCCAAGAATTATATGACATTACTAAGAGCAAAGGTAGAAAGCACATACTCCCTTTCTATTCTTTTGCAATTCTAAGTTGAGGCTAAACCCTCTTCTTTCTTACTTGCTTTGTGAACTTCCTACTATGAATTTATTTTCATCCTTGTGTCTTAGTACCTTTAAGTTTAATTAAGCCATATATATTCATATATACGTAGGAAGTAATAGACATATGTGACTTTACTTTTTAAATACCAATCTCTTTGAATATAAGCGACATTCTTTAATGTATGTAAGACATAGTCATAACATCTGAATAATTTGAATTTTGTACAAGGATAATATTTTTATAGTTTATATAAAAGCCTTCACTATATTTTAGCAATTGTTCTTTTTTAAATGATTAATTTTTCAATTCATCTTCCAAACTTTTAATAATATCAACACCAAAAACGAAATGGCAAAAGCATGTTTGCTTTATATAAGAAGCCCAACTGGTTATCTCCTTAAATAGTATTTTTTTAAATTATAAGTAAGATATTTTGCAGAAGAATTGGTAAAATAGAAAAATGTGTGAAAGAAGCAATAATCGGCCGGGCGCGGTAGCTCAAGCCTGTAATCCCAGCACTTTGGGAGGCCGAGATGGGTGGATCACGAGGTCAAGAGATCGAGACCATCCCGGTCAACATGGTGAAACCCCGTCTCTACTAAAAATACAAAAAATTAGCTGGGCATGGTGGCGCGTGCCTGTTATCCCAGCTACTAGGGAGGCTGAGGCAGGAGAATTGCCTGAACCCAGGAGGCGGAGGTTGTGGTGAGCCGAGATCGCGCCATTGCACTCCAGCCCAGGTAACAAGAGCGAAACTCCGTCTCAAAAAAAAAAGAAAGAAAGAAAGAAAGAAAGAAAGAAAGAAAGAAAGAAAGAAAGAAAGAAAGAAAGAAAGAAAGAAAGAGGCAATAATCAGCTTTGTATTTAATGTTTTTAGCATTCTCAATATTTGGAAATGCTCATCCTTGTTGAAGTAAACAAAGCAATAGAAATCAGACAATATTTGTTAATTAAAAACTATCAAATTAAAACAGTATAATAGGCATGGAAAATATCAAACATAATTGGTAATTGAGATAATGCAAAGTAACTTGAGGTAACAGCATTTTTTATCTCTAAATTAGAATGTCATCTCAAAAAGTAATATGGGAAGTCTCATTCACTTCTGTAAAAGAGAATGAAACTGTGAAACACAGAAAAAGCCTTAAAAATTTTATGTTCTTTGACCCGTATTTTCACAATTCTAAGGTTTTTTTTATGCTGAAGCAATACTTAGGGATACATGATTTCTCATCACCTTCCTCTTTACAACAGCCAAACATTGGAATCAAAACATATGGCAAAGATAGATTTGTTAATTTCTTCATACTGTCCTATATTCATATGCTTAGATTTATTTATTGACTTCTATAAATGTTAATACATTGCTAATTGAAAAACAAACTGCATGATACTATTGCATGATTATTTATTGTGGGTGATGATGAACATGAGCTGAATCTGTACTAACGTGTGACCAGTTTTCTCCAGAAATGCTCAGCTGATCAATTGAAGATATGTAACTGACTGGATTTTCTAAGGTTATGCCAGGGAATTAACATGAAAAGAAAAAGGAAACAAGTGAGAGAGTTGAGAACATTTATGAGGTAATAATTAAAATAATAGAGCATTTTTTTGCTAAATATAGAGTAAAATATTAGTAAGGAGGAAAATAAAATGGACAGAGGAAAAACAATGGGCAGATAAATGCAGATTGATGATTAAAGCAAAGAAATAGGTACAGTGTGTGTATGTTGGGGATGGGGGGCGTTCAGCAAGTAAACCATAACTGATTTCTCCAACTAGGCACATTTCAAGTATTCCAGATTTTTTTTCACAAATTTGGCATTTGAGTCTTACTGTAAGCATTTTCTTTGTGATAATTTTTCCCTTTATTGTTGTATTTCTGCTCAGAAAGCTTTTCTGTGACCACAAATGATTTATTTATGCATCCATATTATCTTCAGTGTTGTTTTTATAATATTCTGTTTTGTATCCTAATCTTTTTTGTTTTTAAATTTTTAATGATTATGGGCACATAATAGTTGTACAAATTTATGAAGTACTTGTGATAATTTGATGCAAACATACAATGTGTAATAATCAAATTAGAGTAATTGAGGTATCCATCACTGTTAAGAATTCATCATTTATTTGTGCTAGGAATGTTCCAATTCCACTCTTTTAGTTATTTTGACATATCTAATTAATTATTGTTGACTATAGTTGCCCTGTGGTGCTAGTGAATGCTAGATCTTAGTCTATCTGAATGTATTTTATTCCCATTAACCATCCCCTTTCTATTCTCCCCTCCTTACTCTTCTTCCCAGCCTTTGGTAAAAACTATTCTACTCTAGCTCTATTAGTTCAATTCTTTTTTAGCTCTCACATGTTAGTGAGAGCATGAATGTTTACCTTTCAGTGCTTGGTTTATTTTGCTTAACATAAATCCTTCAGTCCATCCATTTTGTTGTATATGACATAATTTTATTCTTTCTTATGGATGAATAATATTCCACTGTATATGTTTATCACTTTTTAGTTCATTCATCCACTCAGAGACACTTAGGTTGAATTCATATCCTGGCTGTTTTGAATCGTACTGCAATGAACACTGGAGTACAAATACCTCTTTAGCATACTGATTTCCTTTTATTTAAATATATACCTAGCAGTGGGATTGCTGGATCATATGGTAGTTCTATTATTACTTTTGTGAAGAACCTTCATACTGTTCTACTTAGTGGCTGTACTAATTTACATTCTCACCAACGTTGTATGGGGGTTCCCTTTTCTCCACATCCTCTCCAGCATTTATTATTGCCTGTCTTTTGGATAAAAGCCATATCAACTGAGATGAGATTATATCTCAGTATAGTTTTAATTTGAATTTCTCTGAAGATTGGTGATGTTGAGAATTTTTAAAATGCACCTGTTGGCTGTTTGTATGGTTTTCTTTTCTGAGAAATGTCTATTCAGATCATTTCTCCATTTTTTAATTAGATTTTTGTTTCTATTGAATTGAGTTCTTTATATGTTCTGGTTAATAATCCCTTGTCAGATGGGTAGTTTACAAATGTTTTGTTTTTCCCATTCTCTGTGTCAGCTGTCTTTTCACTTTGTTGAGAATTTCCTTTGCTGTGCAGAAGCCTTTAAGCTTATATGACCCCATTTGTTCATTTTTTTCTTTGGTTGACTATCATTTTGAGGTCTTACTCAAACAATATATGCCCAGACCAATGTCCTGGAGTGCTTCTCCAACATTTTCTTCTATCAACTTCATAGTTTCAGGTCTTAGATTTAAGTCTTTAATCCATTTTGAGTTGATTTTTTTATATGGTGAGAGATATGAGTCTAGATATGGATATTCAGTTGTCCCAACACTATTTATTGAAGAAATTCTCCTTTCTCCATTGTATGTTCTTGGCACCTTTTGTGAAAATGTGCCAACTGTAAATGTTCAGATTTATTGATAGGTTTTCTGTTCTATTCCACTGGTCTATATGTTTGCTTTTACACCAGAATCATTTCATTATAGTTACTATAGCATTGTAGTATAATTTGAAGTCAGGTAATGTGATGACTCCAGCTTTGTTATTTTTACTTGGGATTGCTTTGGCTACTCTGTGTCTTTTGTGTTCTATATAAATTTTAGGATTATTTTTTCTGTTTCTGTGAAAAACAGCATTGTTATTTTCATAGGGGTTGCGTTGAATTTTTAATCCATCTATAGTTTGCCTTGGCTTAAATTTTATACTCTCTCAATGTAGAGAATATCTCAATATTACAATCCTGTATTTTGACCAAACCATTTATTTCCCTTTGGTTTTGAGTGCCTTTTTCTGTGAGGAATATCTTGAAAATATATAGGAATTTACCCAACTCTTACCATCTTCACAACCATCACTCACTCCAAGCTACCATCATTAGTTTGGAACACTACCACTGCCTCCCAAAAGGCTCCCTGTAATATTCTCCACAGTGTTGCAAAGTGATCATTAAAAACAAATGTCATATCAAGAAGCTCCCCTGCTAAAAATACTGACATGCATCACACTATGCATAGATCTAAAAGGCTTTGTTTTGACCCATAGGCCCCATGTGATCTGGCCTTTTGGTTTGACTTTGTTTTCTAGTTCAGTACATGCCAGCCACACAGGCTCCAGTGGTGTTCCCAAACCTACCAAGTATGGTTCCTGCCACCTCTGCTCCCTACTGTTTCTTCTTCCTAGAATGCTCCGTGTTTACTATGTTTTTCCTTATAATATACTTCACGCTGGTATTGCTCAAATGTTACAATAGGCATAACCAGTATGCAGCTCAATAAACATAGCATGTATCAATTTAGTCAAAGATCCCATTTATCACTTTCTCACTACATTTCTTTCTCCATTCCTAAAATACCCTATATTCTATATTTAGTGAATATATTCATGCTTTTCTTTGTACTTTTGTTACATATGACTAAGCAATCTCTAATGTCTAATGTATAATCTGTAACGTATAAGGTAGCTCACAGAATTTGGAGGATATGTAGAAAATAAGTTTGGAGAACATACAGCTAGCACAATGACTACCCACACCATGGGGTTGTTCCCACAGACTGTATTCTACTACTAATCGATGAAACTAAGAATCAATAGTACATCCTCATGGCCATAAAAGAACACTCCCTTTCAAGCCTACAACTGGTATCACTTTTCTTTATTTGATACATATTCTCTTAATCTCTAGGTTTATTTTGTACTGCTGTAACAGAATACCTGAGACTGGGTGATTTATAAAGAACGGAAATTTATTTCTCACAGTTTTGGAGGCTGGAAGTCCAAGATCAAGTTACTGGCAGGTTTAGCATCTGCTTTCTGCTTCCAAGATGGTGCCTTGAACACTGTGTCGTCTAGAAGGGAGGATGCTATGACTTCACATGGCAGAAGCTGGAAAGGCAAAAAGTAGCAAACATCCCTTGCCAAGCCCTTTATGAGGAAACTTAATCTCATTCATAAGGGTAGAGCGCTCATAACTCGATCATCCCTAAAGGTGACACTGCCCTCAATACAATACTATTGTGCTGGGAATTAAGTTGCAACATAAATTCTGGAGGGGACAAAAGCATGCAAATTACACAAATTTATATGCCCTTCATTAAATTATTTTTATTTATGACCTTTTAAGTGTGCCACTGTTTTTCTATTGAAAAAGTGACTGATGCATTATAGACCTCAGAGTAGCATACTTTTTGTAGTTGCCTGGAACAAGTATACCTGGCCTGCATATTTCAGCTGTGTTCTTCTTATACATGTTCTTCTAAGCAGCATTCTCTGTTGTGTGTATGTTTATTTGTTTTCATGAAAGCTTTCTTCTGATACCTATTCTGATGTATTAACTCCCATCATTAATTGTGAATAAATCTATATATTATTCTTCCCTCAAGTACTCAAGGATTTAATTCAAAAGAATAGAGTGAATGTCAGGTCACTGGCTTAAAAAATAGTTAATTTTTTTTCTAGTGTTTATGTGCTTCTTTATGACACACAGCTATTCAGTAGTGGCTGCTTTAGCTAAAATTCTTCAAGAACACAGCCATATCCTGCATTTACACCCTTGTGAACTCCCATTTCTTGTTGGATAAGCTCCATACTCAATCAGTATGGCATTTAATGTGCTTTAATCTCTTGTCTCTCAAGGGCCTGTGAGTTTATGATTTTCTATGACTTTTGTTGGCTTATTTTTAGTTCTGTTTTCCTTTTATTCCTTTTCAAAATTTCTTTATCTGATCAGTTTTTGCTTATTCCTCAAAGCTAAGACCAATTTGTCTCTAAGTCTATGAAGCTTTCGCTGATTCTGGTGGGAGGAAAACAAATAATTTCAACTATATTAACTCAAAAATATTTAGGACATATAATTATAATAAAACACAGGATATTCTATAGTAATAATTTTAACATGGTTGTATTTGAATATATCATTTGACCTTATCAAGGACAGTTACTGCATATTGATTCTCTCTATAATCTCAACAAATACTTAAACTATTATACTTAGAATTCAATAAACATATGCCAAATAAGTTCGTTAGGTAAACATAAAATAAGATGATAAAAGAAAACAGCAGCTTCTACATTGCTACTAACAATTTATTATTGATGTGTTTGGCTTTAACATTAAAATTGGGCAGGAAAGAAATTTAACAAAATGATGAAAGGAAAGAGCAGATTAAAGAAAGACAAGATTATGGCAAGTTAGAAAGTAGTAATGAAAGAGATGGAAGTTATGTTCAAAGAAGAAATAATTGAGTACAAAATCTAACAGGTTTATATGATTTTTAAGTTCTTAGGCATTAGTGGATCATTGGAAGCCAAAATTAAACTGAAATGGATTGAAAGAATAAAACATTTTTTCTATGAGAGTAGAAAAGGTATTCTGGGGACAAGGCCAACTTAAGTGTCCTTGGACACTTATAGCAGCTTGGAAATTAATAGAACCATAGGAGTGTATATCAATGGAAGTAAATTAGGGTTTAGACCATGAATTGATGTAGGAAAGACAGAACAGGTATGAGGAACTGAAAATTATGAGGCTGACTTTACAGATCCCAAGAGAGAACTTGGCAGTATGGGAGTTCACCCTTCACCAGTAACTCCCATTTCAATTTGTACTTTATTCAGACTGTATTTGTATCGTCTTTAGTATTTGTCTTTTTTCTTGCATTATAAATTTATCATACCTTATATACATTGTATATCAAAATGCATTTTGTTTTTAAATTAATCTAGTTTTCATTGTAAACCTTTGATGGATAAAGTAACTGATAATCTGACTCAGCTTGGCCTGTATTTTTAAATTTTAACTTAGGGTTTTGAGAACAATGCTTATAAATATTAGTAAAGCATGTATTAAAATTGTTCTATAGAGTGACTTGAAATACATGACCTTTTATCATAATGAAAATGATACATTCTACTATAAACATCAAAGCATTGTGAAGATTAAATGAGTGAATATGTGTAAAGCACTTGTAACAGTACCTGACATATAATAATCTGTCCAGAATATTAGAGGATATTTTTCTTAATATTAATGATATTTTTGTAAGGAATCAGAAACTCTTCTGGGAGAAGAGTTATTCTAAGGGAAGGAATTGTTGTTTTCAGTACATTCTGTTGTTGTTAGACAACTTTTCTCAGCTTAGCACTCACATGGGATCATGTTTGAAATAAAGAGGAAGAAGAGGTTGTAGGTAAATATCAGTAAAACATCAAAGCTTAGCACCTATTCTAGAAGAATGCAACATAAAAGATAAACACTTTTCTCACTTGCAGCCCAGGACATAAACAAGGACCTCATTAAGAACTCCAGATAACAATGCACCATGTAGGTGATTCCAGGAGTGTCCCAGTATCAGCAAAGGAAGCGGTAGTACTTGGTATTAGGACCAGGGTTTGGCAGTAAAATTTATGGGGACAGAAGAGGAAATGTTGGCAGATCAGGGAATATGTCTAACATCTCACAGTGAGCAGCAGCAGCCATCATCTTCAAACAGGTTTCACCAAGATTCTTGGGAGAAAAACCACACTGAAAGCAGACAAAATGAAAAGAGATGGGGGAAGATGCATACTACATACAATTTCCTCCCTACACACACACACATCTTGTCACTCTCATAGGTTTTCACATAAGAGAGGCTTCCAGGGAGATTTGACTTACTATTGTTAGCACCACTATTTTTGTGCTGAGGCTGCTGTAGTTGTGATAGGATAAGTATGTCTTAAACCCTGCACCCATGTCTTTCTCATCAAATGATGATACAAATCACCCATAAGTCCACTTTAATTGTTATTTTGTTGTTTTATCTTATTTTATTTTTTTGAGACAGGATCTTGCTCTGTAGTCCAAGCTGAAGCACAGTGGCACAATCTCAGCCCGTTGCAACCTCTGCCTCTGGTGCTCCAGCATCCTCCCACCTTAGCTTCCCCAGTAGCTGGTATAACAGGTGTGTGCCGCCATGCCCAGTTTATCTTTTAAAAAAAGTTTTGTACAGACGTGATTTTGCCACATTATCCAGGCTGATCTCAAACTCCTGACCTTCCACTATTTATTTTTAATTAAATAAAATTTAAATGAAATATAAATACATTTGCTTTTATTAGCAACTACCCTTAAACATTTGGTGGGTGCAATTATCACCTTTATTGTAAATCCATATAGACATCTCTTTCTCTTCGTTAATATATGTATTTTTTATATTTATATACAGCAACATAAAAACATAAATACTTTTTAAAAGGAATCATTTTGAAAGAAACATTGTTTTATTATTTAAATATTATTTAAAAGAAAAAACATCATACAACCTTATATGCAATCTCTTATGTTTATTGAAAAACTGTATCACAGAAAACTTGAGTCTGTATATGCATTTAATAATTCTATAACATCCCACTGTAAAGATGTGCCAACAGATATTCAACAATTTTTTACATTATTCTATTACAAATAATGCTGTAATAAATATCATTGTATGTATATTTTTACTTACATATGCTATTTTACTCTTAGAAATTGAATGGTATATTTTATACTTTGATAGTATTTAACAAATAACTATTGACATGTACCAATTTATATTTCATTCTAAAGTTTATGGGCAGAGGATTTT
The DNA here is from genome assembly GCF_049354715.1 of Callithrix jacchus. Lineage (NCBI taxonomy): Eukaryota > Metazoa > Chordata > Mammalia > Primates > Cebidae > Callithrix > Callithrix jacchus. The sequence goes on along the minus strand of NC_133510.1, from coordinate 77,478,890 downwards.
CTAATTTTCCACTTCATTTCCTCCTATTTTTCTAAGCAAAATGGCTTCAAAGGTTTATAGGAGTTGCACGTTGAGAAAGAATTGGACTCTATTAACATATGACAGAGAGAGCTGGGGTCAGAACATGCCCTCATGACCTGGGACAAAGTCTGGAGCATGGTTTGTTATCTCCAAGGCAAAAAATAGAAAGGAGCACATCTTGGGAAGAGCTGAGCTCTCAGAAACTCATGAACCATCTGGAACAACCATCTTCCAGGTGTGTGGATACCAAATCTGCCTAATCCTGAAAAGGCTAAAAATAAATCAAATGTACCTCTCTGTTCTCAGGTTTGTAGTATTACAAAACAGAGTAGGGGAAAGGAAGACTGGCAGACTGATGGTTTTGTTGAAGGCTTTTAAAATCCTAGGAGAGTACAGCCACCAACCCCCTGCAGCTGATTGTAGATCTCATCTCAGACTTGTCAGTTGTATGAGTCAACATATTCACATTCCTTGTTCAGTTCAGTTGAATTGTGTTTTCTGTCACCAATGTCCAAACAATTTCTCACAATGCAAGGCTCCTTTCTTGCCACCTCTAGGGGATCCTAGGAGATACAGAGGAACTTGATGCTTAGCCCATCCAGCAAACACATCAGCTGACCCCATCAGAATTCCAGCTGCCTCCTGGGGCACTGCCACAATAGTTCCTGACTGTGGAAGAAATCATGTCCACTTTCCCTTACTCAACCTTAAAGTTATCCAGTATTGATAACTTAAACCTCTCTATCAATCCAGAAATATCCCATACCAGACTTTATCTGTTCCCTTTCCATAATATCCAGCCTAATTCCTTCTAAAATGAAAACCTGGATCAAGCTGTTTAAGTGCCTAATAACTTTTTTAAGGAATGGGAGGAGCATGAAAAACACAAAGCCATTTACAGTCCCTAAGGCCAAAATCCCAAAACTTAGAAGAAAGGAAGGTAAAATTTGCTGTCATCCCACTGGAGTATCCCCCCCGTCAATGAGTCGGTGACAGCAATCAACAGCTTGGTCAAATATCCTGTGACAAATGTAAATGACCTTAAAGCAAGCTAAGGAGGAAATTGCCGCTTACTGTCATTTTCAGCCCTAATTCCTTCCCTCACTGAGTAACTCTCACATGCTCTAAACATGAGTAATAATTAGCCCACCTCCAGACTCCTCCAAAGGAAGAAACCACATGCCCCTAAACTGTCCCTTGGTGTCTAATAAAAAGCAAACATTTTCCTTGTGAGCACAGAAAAACCACAGGCAAATTTAAGCTCAGGCCCTCATGAATAACAGAAGTTTTAGGAAATCATCCTCAAAAACTGTAGTCTCTTTCCCTATTATGGGCCTCCATGGTAGGTAGAATAATGGCTATCTCCCTAAAATGTCCCTCATCCTAATCTCCAGAACCTCTGGCTATGTTACTGTATTAATCAGGGTTCTTCAGAGGGACAGAATCAATGGATATATTATATATGAAAGGGAGTTTATTAAGGAAAATTGACTCACACAATCACAAGGTGAAGTCCCAAGTTAGGTCTTCTGCAAATTGAGGAGCAAGGAAGCCAGTAGTGGCTCAGTCCAAGTCCCAAAGCCCCAAAAGTAGGGAAGCCGACAATGCAGCCTTCAGTCTGTGGCCGAAGACCCAAAGTCCCTGGCAATCCACTGGTGTATTGAATCCAAGGGTGAAGAACCTGGAGTCTGATGTTCAAGGGCAGGAAGCATTCAGCACAAGACAAAGATGAAAAACAGAAGACTCAACGAAAGCCAGCTTATTCCACCTTATTCCACCTGCTTTTTCAAGTGGAGCTGGCAGTCGATTAAATGGTGTCTACCGACATTGAGGGTGGGTCTTCTCCAGTCCACTGACTCAACTGTTAATCTCTTTGGGCAACACCCTCACAGACACACCCAGGAACAATACTTTGCATCTTTCAATTCAATCAAGTTGACACTTAATATTAACCATCACAGTTATCTTTCATGGCAAAAGGGGACTTCATAGATGTGATTAAGAATCGTTAGAGAGATTAACCTGTATTACATAAGTGGACCTAATGTATTCATAAGGGTTTTATAAAATTGAGGCAGCAGGATTAAGTTCATTGAAGAAACCGTTAAAAGAAAAGTAGAGGTCAGTGATTCAGTGTCGGAAGAATTCAAACCTCTGTTGTTTTTAAAGATGGAGGAGAAAGACCATGAATCATTGGATGCACGAAGCTTCCTGAAGTTGAAAAGGAATTGGAATCTCCTCTTGAGTTTCTAGAAGGAACACAACTCTGCCAACCTATTTTGAACTACAGATAATTTTGAACTTTAAGACAATAAATTGGTGTATTTTAAGCTACTACATCTGTGCTAATTTGCTACAGCAGTGAAAGTAGCAACACTCAACAGATATACATAGCCCCTGCTTTAAGGCAGGGGCTTACAGCAGATTCTGGAAAAGTTTCCAGGTTAAAACTACCTCAGAGGCTGCCTCCAGGAATATAATTTCCTTACACACAAGAGAGTAATTCATGGTCCAAGAAGTTAAGCTCTGGAGTATTTTGCTTTCTACATCTGCAAGGTACCAGCCCATTCATGCCTTTTGGTTGTCTGGACATTAGGTGATAAGGATAGGGATGGATTTTGTTTATTTCCAGGGAGTCTTGTTCTCTAATGTTCAATGTTAGAGGTGACTACAGAAGCACAACTCTGTGCATGGTTAATGATATCTCTGGGTTTGTACACATTATGAGCCCTGAGAGCACAAGGATGCAAATAACTTTCCAGCTAAATATGTCCTCATTTCTGCCACCACTATCCAGCTAGTGAGCTTTCCTGCATTTATGAGTCTTTCTGTTGTTTTGATGTGCAAGATTTGGAATTGGGTAAGGAAATCACAGTGCCAAAGCATGGATATCCTGGGAATCATTCCTGGATACTTCCCCATTCTCATTTGGGATAGGTCTCAAATGAGCTCCCTTGGATGTGTAAATCCATCCCATGGCTTCATCTTCTGTATCTCTAGAGATATGCGATGACTTGGGATCTGGAAATGAATTCCCATGTGATTCAAATATAGTCACTCAGCACTTGAAAGCCTGCACCTCTCACTTGGTGCGAAATTTCTGAGCCTCAGACACATGGAAAACATTGCCACTTGGGCACTTGGGAATCACATCCCCTAGTTCTCAAGTCCTTGTTTTTTTTTTTTATAGCTTAACAAATTGCTTCTGAACTTTAATTTGGGAAAATCGAATAAAATGTTAGATTTGTAACATAATTAAGTATGATATTAAAAGTGAAATCAAATTTTTTTCAGGCTGTAGCCTTGCTCTATTAGCCTGCTTTACTCTGAAATAGCCAAAGATTGCTTTTCTAGGCCCATGATCTTGGAAACATGACAGGGTGAATAGTATGGGATGGAGGCAGGATAATTTCTCTAGATATTTAGGCAAAGGGCAAGATTTGACATTTTGTCATAAAACATGGCTAGGAGTCAGGGTGGGACAGTGCAGGGCAGCATGCTCAGCCATGAAGCTACTCTGTTCTGTGTTCTGATCCTGACCCGTTGCTTATGAGCCCCTGTAACTTAGGGTAGATCAGTTATCTTGCTGGTGCTTCAGGTCCTTCATCTGACTCAATTGGGGTAAATAGAACATCCACCTCATAATATTACCAAGAAGATTCAATGAGTTAATGTATGTATATTTCTTAGAGTAGTGTCTGGTAATATATTAGTGTTTTCATTTATTAACAGGATAGAGGATTGGGAGGATGGCTATGAATAGAGGAAAGAATACTAACATTGAGCCTGAGCATTTTAATTAAACCGCATTAACACTTGAAGGCCCTGCTTTTAATAGAGTCTCAGCTAAGGAATCTACTTTTTTTTAATTAATTATAATAATATTTATTGAACTCTTATGGTTCAGACCCTGTTCTAGGGTTCCTTTTACCTAACGTGGTAGTGGGCTAAATACAAATAAGAATGAGAAAAGATTAATAAAATTATATAATTATTTAACCGTTCATTTACTTTTGCAATTGAAGTTACCTAACCTAGCAAACGCCTCTCAATGACTTTTCCTCTAATACCTCAAGGTCAATCCATATTTCAAAAGTGCACTCATGCAAGTTTGAAAAACTTAATTCCTAAATAATCCTGGCATAGGATAAATTCAAATAAGTAATATTATAAACAAAACAGAAGAGTTTGAAATTGTTTTAAAAATGGGGCCCTAATACAAAATCTAGATACTAGCTATGGGTATAGATCTCTTTAGTTCTGAAGAGAAACTGATAGGAATTTTTCAAATCATGACAGTGATTCTCCAGAAAGAAACTTGTGAATAAGATATTGGGTTGTAGGTCTTACAGTCCTACTTTTTTTAAGGTTATTCTCTGTAAAAGTTATTTATATAGCTCAGAGGTTTAAAATAAAGGCTATAGAGTATTCCTACTTTATGATAATGAAGATATTAGGGAAGTAAATGCCCAAAGGCAAATGATGAAATTTCACCTTTTGCAAGGGGTCCAAGGCCTATTACACATTTCACAAGGTAAGTTTAGCCCCATTGATATGCTTTACCTAACATTCGTGTTTAATAGAGAGAATTTGCCACTGTGCAAATATAAAGCACAGTTTTATTCTGACAATAATATGCTTTCCATTGCAGAGAGAACTTCAGTCTTGCCTAAACCCCTAAATTCAATAAAATATTATTTAAGTCTAAAATAAGTCTCTCCTTAGAATAAGTTGTCTTCCACCTACAGAAACTTACACCCTTGTTATAATTACTTCAGTACTAACAACTCCTCCTGTTAACACTCAAAGTGTGTGGGTTTTGAAAAGGCAGCACACAAACCTGATACTTTTAAAAGGAATCTATTAATAACAACACAATATTTTCTTCTTCCAGATGCCCATGTATCATCACTTACTTTTATTTTTTCCTTATATTACTGTTTCCTCTAAATATTCAGCATGTATATATTGCTTATTCTGAACTAAATCTATAAGAAATTTATTCTTTAGCTTTGCCATTCATGCAAATTCTTAAGACCAAATTATAAAAAAATACAAGACCCAGATGACTTCAGAGAGTTGTGAAACTTTATTGTAAACTGGCTTCTTATTACAGCAATGAAAGTCTCAAGTTTTATGAGCTTTAGAATATTACTGTAAATAAGAGGATGCTAATAGTGACAACTATTTAATGAGTTTATTTATTTAATGTGAAATACAGTTCTAAGTGCTTAACCTTTGTAAGTTATTTGTTTTTTACAACCTGATGAGATAGCTGTGGTATTTGATCTGTTTTAAACCTTAAAAAGTGTGGTATGTGTTTAAATTACCTGATAACAAAAGTTTAAATGAATCTCCAGTATTTGTAATTTTCTTAAAAGCTTGAGAATCCCAGTAATGTCTACTGCTCAATTTAGACAAAATGACAGATCCTGGCAAGATTCTCAAAAATCTTCTGTAGAGAAAAATTAAGAAGAAATATCAAAATATTTTTACAAGAAATTTTAACTGCTGAATTCTATTCATTGGCTTCTATTAGTTTGGCTCATTTAAAAGGAAATATATGTGTATCTTGGATGGACAATAGAGAAATAATGGAACTATTGAAAAATTTTACCAGCATTTCACTTGCCTTTGCATGATCATTGAGATTATGCAACATTTTCAGTGACAATTTAGAAAAATACATATTGGTAGCACACTCATAAAAATGGTTGTAAATACTAACGTTAATAATATATTGTCAACTTCTCATGGCACTGAACATTAGTACAAATGCACAAGGAAGAAAAGATAACTGGATTAAGGTTTAAAGAAAAGAGAAGGTAAGCAAGTGACCATTATAGTGATGAGAACATTTACCTAATATAGCACTTCTGTATTTCAGTAAACTTTTATTCTCGCTGCTTTGTGAAGAAAGTGAATTTAGCATACATAGACTCAGATCAACCATAAACATATAAATTGTGTCTTGCACAGGGCTAAGCCAAAAGTTCCTCTAAACAAGTATTTTTAGTATGATTGCATTATTCCTGAGGAAGGCTATGCTTTTTTCTAATTCCTCTTCCCATAGGGGGCGCCCTTTTCGTGTTTTTGTTTGTTTGTTTGCTCGCATTTGATAGGGTCTTGCTCTGTAGCCAGGGTGGAGTGCAGTGGCTGCAATTGACTCACTACAACCCCCACCTCCCAGGCTTAAGTGATCCTGCCACTCCAGGCTACCGAGCAGCTGGGACCACAGACCCAGGCCAACACGCCCTGGTTAATTTTTCTCTCTCTCTCTTTTTTTTTTTTTGAGACGGAGTTTCGCTCTTGTTACCCAGGCTGGAGTGCAATGGCATGATCTCGGCTCACCTCAACCTCCGCCTCCTGGGTTCAGGCAATTCTCCTGCCTCAGCCTCCCGAGTAGCTGGGACTACAGGCACGCGCCACCATGCCCAGCTAATTTTTCTATTTTTAGTAGAGACGGGGGCTTCACCATGTTGACCAGGATGGTCTCGATCTGTTGACCAGGATGGTCTCGATCTCTTGACCTCGTGATCCACCAGCCTCGGCCTCCCAAAGTGCCTCTCTCTCTCTCTCTCTCTCTCTCTCTCTCTCTCTCTCTCTCTCTCTCTCTCTCTCTCGCTCTCGCTCTCTCTCTCGCTCTCTCTCTCGCTTTCTCTCCCTTTTTTGCCTGAGTCTCTTAGACTGCAGTGCAGTGGAGTGATCTGGGCTCACTGCAACCTCCGCCTCCCAGGTTCAAATGATTCTCCTGCCTCAGCCTTGGGAGTAGCTGGGATTACAGGAGTGCACTAACACGCCCAGCTAATTACTAGTAGAGGTGGAATTTCATCATGTTGGCCAGGTTGATCTTGAACTCCTGATCTCGGTATCCACCCACCTCAGCCTCCCAAAGTGGGGATGCCCTTTTCTAATTCAGCAAAGGAGCCTTTACCCAGTAGCACCAGCCCTAAATATGTGGGCTGACAAAACATTTTGCAACTTTTTTTTTGTATCAAAGTTATTGTTGCACAAGTATTTTGCAGGTCATACTAGAGTTCCTAAGGAAAAAGTAAAGGATGATAGACCCAGAAACCAAAGGCACATAATTGAGTCCAGGTTTCAGCCTCAACTCTGATTCTGGCAAAGTGCCTAATTTCCATTTAACAAAATATTTGTCCAGAATTATTTCTACATTATTTTATTCTTTAAATTTTTAGATTCAGGCATTGATTTTCAGTGTCGGCATTCAAATTATCTAGGGAAATATATGATCCAAGTGTTTTCCACATTTTCCAATATTCCTGACACATTTTTACACTGACATAGCAGTTAAGTTCCATTCCTGGGTCATCTCACATGCAGAACTTACTGATCTTTATATTTATCAAAGGAAACTGCACACCAGAGACATACTTCAGAAATGGCTAAATGGTGACACTGTATCTAAAATCATGGTAAAGATATGGGATGCATTTTCAATAAATGCATTAAATAATTCAGAAGTTGAGAGAAGGAATGCTGTTTCTAATTTGGAGTAGACATCTTGGAGCAGTCAGTGGCATCACTGGGTGTAAATTGTTTCAGCATTATGATGTTCATATATTATAATCCTTGCTGGGTATATAATGATGAATAAATAAAAAATGAGTAAGAAAATGCTAATGCTAAGTTCTGTGAAATGAAACCTCAGGTTTAAAAAATAAAACGTGCCATTATAAGAATCTAAGTAAATTTTAATGTAATCTTAATGCGGAAGTGAGACATTATTTCACAGCAACACAATATATTTAAGACTAATCTTTTAATTATCCTACTGTGCTACATTGCTTTGGTGGTTTCTGTTCACTGTTTACATAATACTGATGGAATATCATTTGAATGCTATTAAAGTGGGATTTGCTGATTTCTTTTTGCCTGTAAATAGTTAAGGAATAACCAGGCACAGAACATTTTGGGTAGCCCACATAATCTATTTAATATAGGGACACTTTACCTTTGTAGTGCAGCATTTTATCATGAAACTAATCCCAGTGGTGAAACGTAGTCCATTTCTAGGGTAGTACAGTGTAGAGGAAATGAGATGAGATTAAAAAGGTAAATTCTATTCAGTGAAATGAAAGAAAGTCAAGTACACATGAATGTATCCACTAATATTTGTAAAAATTTTGAAAGTAAACATTTGTTAATCGTGACAATAATTAAACAGCATTTATTTTCCTGTTGGTATTTAGCGATGAGTACAGTTTTTATGTTATAAAAGTGCATGCGTCTATCAGCATCGTAATTCACAAAAACATAGAAAAATATATTTATTTCATTAAAATTTATTAATTCCTTAGGTACAATTGTTCTCTGTGAAAGGAAGATAGATGTGAATTTCTTTTCCTTAACACATTTTTTTTCCATTATGTTTTTGGTCATCGAATTCAGTTCCATTGGGGTAATCAGTTGGTAGAGGACAAATCTCTTTGTTTAAAATAAAGTAGATTGTCACTTAAAGTGAGAACATAAACAATTACCCAGACAGAAAAAGTTTATGTATTTAAGGTATTTTCTTGAAATTTGAACAATTTATAAAGCCAAAGTATTTGTACTAACATAATGGCACAGTTATCATAGCCCCTACATTTAAATAATTTTAGTCTAATCAACTCAACCTTATTTACTCATCAGTGATTTAATACTTACATAATGACATTATAAATGAAGTTCTCAGGTAAATAAACTAAATCCCTCCTTCTTGTCCTTTGCAATAGGACCAAAACATGGATAAGCAAGCCTACATTCAAATACACAAATTATAAAGGGTACTACATCATTGCAATGAGATCTCTTCTTTCAATGTGAGTTACACCATAGTACATGTTTGTTTAAACAGGAAGATGGTACTGTTTTTTGAAAGAAATAATCTTTGAGATACAGGAAGTACAATGAGAACTGTAGGAACACTGACAAAAAGTGAGGGATGTCACAGGGCATCATTCTATATATGTATGTCCAGGAGCAGAATGGTCTACTCTGAGGTTTCTTGGTACCTTAAAATGAGGCCATAATCACAAATATAACAAAAGATATGATTTGACAAAGTATATTTTGGAGAAAATGTTTATGATTCTTCTAATTGTGTTTCCAACCCCACTTGAAAGAAAACTTTTAGGCTTCCAGATATGATAAGGTGTATTGGTACTGCTGAGGCCCCAACAGTCATTGACTTGACACTAATATGGTCTGTCCTCTTGCTTACAATGGAAGCTGCCTCTATTTTCTGATAATTGCTATATGTTCTCCCCAGTGGTAATTCCATATCCTAGGCATAAACTTCTACAATCCCCACCCACCTGAGGAAAGCCCTGAAGTTATCTGGCTGCCCTCTCTGTGCCTAGGTGAATAATTTTTTCTTTGAGCCAGTCTTGCTCTGTCACCCAGGCTGAAGTGCAGTGGTGCGATCTTCACTCACTGCAACCTCTGCCCACCGGGTGGAAGCGCTTCTTCTGCCTCAGCCTCCTGGGTAGCTGTAGCTGTGACTACAGGCACGTACCACCACACCCAGCTCATTTTTGTATTATTAGTACAGACGGGGTTTCACCATATTGGCCAGGCTGGTCTCAAACTACTGACCTCATGATCCAACCACCTCAGCAACCTTAGTGAATAAATTTTAATCAGTGAGAAGGTAACATTAAAAATGAATTTTGGCCTTGAGGCAATGCCACATGTAATCATCCAATTATACCAATGATAAAACTGATTATGCTAAAATTTCTACCAGTACCCTCTGCCTATTCAATTGGTTCCGAGTCTGGAAAGAAAGATGGATGGGTGATTATGTACCCTTCCCAAACTCCTCCAAAAGTTTAACAAGCCAGCAAATTTCATTTGCTTGGAAAAAATCTACATGATATCTATAGATATGTCATAATATTCTCATACCAGAAAGGCAAAAGATATCACTCTTTTCCAACCTTTAAAAACAATTCTAATGGTAAATGCTAACTCCCTGCATTTAACACACAAATGTCAATAAGAAATACTAAGAATAAATTATAAATTTATATTACATTTAAAAAATTCATTAAAAGTGGGCAAAAATCATGAATAGGTATTTTCCTGAAGAAAGCATACAAATCTCCAAGAAACATATGAAACAACGTTCAACATCACTAATCATTAGAGGTATTGCAAATTAATCATAAGGTGATATCATTGTACACCAGTCAGATAGCTATTATTAAAAAGACAAAAATAACAGACATTGGTGAGACAAAGGAAAAAAGAAAATGCTTATAAACTCTTGGTGGGAGTGTAAATTAGTATAGCCTCTATGGAAACCTGTATGGAGATATCTTGAATAATTAAAAATAGAACTACCCTTCAATGCATCATTCCTTCTGTTGGGTATCTACCCAAAGGAACATAAATCATTATACCAAAAAGATAACTTCACTTTTTGCTTATCTCTGCACTACTCATAATAGCCAAGATGTGGAATCAACCTAAAAGTCCATCAATGGATGATTGGGTAAGGAAAATGTATATATACCAGGTAGAATATTATTCAGCCATAAAAAAGAATTCATAAGTTTTGCAACAACATGGATGGAATTAGAAGCCATTATCTTACCTGAAGCAACTCAGAAACATAAAGAATGCTGCATATTCTTACTTAGAAGCTACAGCTAAATAATACATACACAAAGACATAAAAAGTGGACTGATAGATATTGAAGTCTAGAAGGGTAGAGAAGTGAGAGGGGAGTGAATGAAAAGAAATTACTTAATGGGTACAATACACATTATTTGGGTGATGGATACAAAAAAAGCCAGGACTTTGCTACTAGGCAAAATATCTGTGTAACAGAATTGCCCTTGTATTCCTTAAATTTGTATACATATACATGTAAAAAAGCCCTCTAACTCTGAAGAAAATGTGTTTTGAATCTATTATTGGCAAAGGTGGTCAGTGAATCAGACAAGTCCATCCTGAGTTGGAGCTTCAGTTAAAATGGATGAGCCTTTAGGAGGTGAAGATCAGATCTTTATCATTTGAGAAACGTAGGACCAGGTATAGAATGCACAGTATTTGCTGCCAAACAGTATGAAGCAGTTTTCTGGGAAGTTTTTACTAATAGTAGTGAGGAACGGAAGCAGTCTTGCATCTCTTTTTTTTTTTTCTGCTTCTATTTAAAAACCCATCATTCCTCTGCTTCACAGGTGTTTTGCATTTGAGGTGTAGCGAAACCTTTGCTGTTCACCAGATGTAATGTTTTCGTTCCTTACAAACAGGGTTGGGGGTGTAGGCAAGGCCTTGCAAAAACTAATGTTGAAATTTTGAAACAGCAGTAGAATGAGCGGATTTTATCTTCTGTTCCTTGCTACTGGTTTAAAAAGAATGTTCCCTGGTTAAAAAAATGCTCCCTCACGTAATTTTTGTAATCACCTTACTTTGTGGTCACTGTTAACATTTAAGGGGTGAGACAGGGAGGAAAAGTAACGGTAGACCACATGTCCATAGCATGTGTTCAGAGCAGTGTGCAGACTGTAAGGTTCCTTTGTAAGAAATGTTTTACAATTTTTAAGACAAATTTAGTCAACCTAAACTTAAGAGTCACAGAGGATGTAAAATAGAAGTGAAAGACTCCCTTCTTACCCCTCACCCCTGCATCACACCCATTAAGACTAACAACTGTGAATTGTTTCTTGTGTCAATCCTGTAAGATCATTTTTAAATAAAAATAAGCATGTGTGCAAAAAAAAGAAAAAAAAAAAAAAGAAAATGTGTTTTGATTCCTGGGCCAATATTATAGAAACTTTGTATCCAAACATGATACAATATCAAACTGAATGAGTCTGCCAAAGGTTGAGTGCTATAGTCAAGAGGGAATGTTGAAAGAGCCTTGGAGTGAGGTTTCTTGGAAACTCTTGTCATGTGAAGCAGTGGCATTCAAGGCCAGCTGAGTACTAAAGCAACAGACACAATAACCAAACCATTAGGGGTTGAGTTGGGGATGTAATAATGGTGTCTGAATGAATCTGTCTGAAAGTTTTAAAATAATTATTACAAAATAGTAAAATATTTATTGGTTTTAATGTTAGGGAAGGGCATAATCTTCCTGCATGAAACTGCAGATACATTTTGTGCTGCTTTCTCTGCTGTGGAAATATCAGATTGAGAAATAATCACAGAGGATATATCTGAAGTTAATTTGTGCTTGAATTAGGAAAAAAATTTAACAAAAGGAAAACAGGTTTGGCAAGTTTTGCTTGTTATTACCCAAAGTTAACAGTCAAATTGGGAGCAATAAATTTGTTACTTGAGAGGAGAATTACACCAGCAACCAAATGGAATGATTCCTCATGGTATGAAAATAGGCTCTCAATGAATATTTAATATATTAATAAATATTAAATGATGCAAATCCAAGAAAATCACATTTATGCTACTTGTGAATCCAGCAGTGTGGCTTGAGTTTCAGAATGCAAAGATTAGCAAATACATGCAAACATATAAACATGCTCAAACGCAATAAAAAAAGGAACACATAGCCCAAAGAAACAGAGGAAGAAGATATTGCCAAAATGCTTTATTTTCCTAGGAGATAGAATATTTTTGAAAGGTTATCAACATAAAAAATTTAGTAAAATGCAGATTCCATAAAATGAAATGTAAGATGAGATAAGAAACCAGATTTAGATGAATTTAGAAATCCCTGATAGGCATCCAAAATATTTTTTAAAAAGAGGCGAATGAGATAAGAAAGGGGCTTAGTAGAAATAAGAGTGCAATGAAACAATAATAACTGCATTAGAACCAGTGTATCTCCTCTGAATAGGAATCTAAAATCTCTTTTTAATTCCCCACCTTTCTCTTCATCCTGAGTGATGAAAAAGGAATTGCTATGGCAAATTGGAGAGCACTGATGGGGCTCTCTTTTAGTGGGTGAGTCACTGTAGTTTGGCTATTCTCTTTGTTGTCTTCGGGCTGGAGATAAAGATGGAAGCCTGGCTATCTCTTTTTCCCCTTCTTCATTCTCTTCTCCAACATGAGAAGATAATCCATTTCTCAATTTAAGTGCTCTGCAGTAGTTTTAAATTTTTTAAATAGGTCTGTGTTCTTTCTGATTGTGATGGGTACATTCGAGTATTATTTCCTCTCAAATCCTAAAACGATATTAAAATTGTTTTGTGCATTTAGGGATAGGGAATGTGAAACAGACAATGCAGCTTTCAGAGCCTGCTTTTGTCTTATATTTCTTTAGTATGCTGTATTTCTCTATCCATATGTAGAAAATATAAGATAGATATGTTTGTGTGTGTGCATATATAGCATAGCTGTAGTCTCACCTGCCTTAGTTTCCTAGCCCAGGAAATACTCCAATTTTATTTCCATCAAGGCAAGAATATAAAAAAGGATGGCTAGGGAAGAGCTATGTTGTATATGAGAACACTGGGAACCTCTCCAAAAGTGCAGAGAATTGAACAAAGACAAAAAATATGGAGACAGATGACAGCTATATGATAGAGGATAGCATCTGGAAAAATTACCTATAAACCAGAAAATTAAAAAAGAACAAACAATTAAAAATCAATAAACAGTGAAAAACTGTTTTAGAGTTTAAGTCAAGTTTATAAGTAAAACATGTTCACAGTGTATATGGAAAAAGAATAAAAGAATTCAAACCTAGACATCCAAAATTTAGAATTTCCATAGTATCTTTTAAACTTTACAAATATCTTTACAGGGGAAAAGTACTAATAACAAATGATTTAAAGGAAAATTAGGATGTGTTAAACTTTTCCTCCACAACATTAAATTCAGGAGGACAACAGATAAATATGTTACATAGAGGTCATAGGTGGGCTCACCACTGTATTTCTGACATAGATAGGTTTGCTTTGGCTAGTACACATTTGCATGTTGTGTATTTCATTTGAATTTCATTTAAAATGTTTATGGTTCTAGTCCTTCCTGAATAATAGTAAGATATGGCAATGATTTGAGCTCACATTTCTTCAAGACAACAATAAACTGGAGCTGAGTCTGTGTGCATCGCATTTCTGCCTCTTCTAACTTTTTTTCCCAGCACTGAGACAAACTATCAGTTAAGAATTGTCCTTGGGTTTGTATATTAAATAAACAGATAGTTCTATGCACTCATCATTCTATCAAAAATGCAGAAATGAAAGGTAAATGAAAAGACTGCTTCCTTTAAGAAAAAATGAGACAGAAAGTATTTCCATATTTCTATTCTCATATCATATTTAAAAAATTCATTTATTCATTTTATTCATGACATAAGAATGTCTGTAAACATGTTTCATTAACTTACCTTATTTGCCCTTTCTAGCCATTTGAGTTCTTAAGCCCATGTAAGGATTTGAAGTGAAAGTCTAGAGCCTAGTTTCTCTGTTACAGAGCTGTTTAATTTAACAGAGAGACTTTCTCAGATATGCCACAGTTCAGTCTTCCAAGCTCAAGTATCATTTTTTGGGGAAACAAACTAGCGAGGAAAGTTTTAGACCCATTAAAAAAATAAACAGAAATTAAATTTCATTTCATAATATTTTGTTTGCTCCTGAAAACATTTACAAATCTAGAAAGTATATTTTACAATAATTTTTTGATACTTATATGAAAAGTTTCACCACTATATCCCAGACATAGAGAGGTTGCTTTGACTTTCATGCAAATATGAAAATTGTATAAAAGCTTTTGTACAATTACAAAAAGAATCAACATGATTGCTTACAAATGAGATATTAGTGTGGGAAAAGTAACTGTGGCACTCAAATTGATCAAATATGATAAAAATATCAATAGCTGTTAAAATACTCCAGTGAAACCATCTGAACTTCAGGATTATTTCCTTATGTTCCTTCTCATTATAGATTAAATTTCATTAATAACTGTGAGACTTTTCTGAATATAAATTTTATTTTGATTGAGGTGTCATTATTTAGGATTTATGAGGAATTGATCCATTTTTATAAGTAGTCAAAGTTGTTCACAGTGTTAATTACAAATGGCTGAACAGTCGTCACACTTGAGATTCTCATTGAGAAAGCCTCATAAAGATGGTCTATGTAATATGAGAAATGATTTGAAAATGTTCACACTGGCCCTCCCCTTTTCCCCCCAATAGACCCCAGTGTTTAGTACTCCCCTTTCTGTGTCCATGTGTTCTCATTTTTTATCACCCACCTATGAGTGAGAATATGCGGTATTTCATTTTCTGTTCTTGTGTCAGTTTGCTGAGGATGATGTTCTCCAGATTCATCCATGTCCCTACAAATGACACAAACTCATCATTTCTGATTGCTGCATAATATTCCATGGTGTATATGTGCCACATTTTTCCAATCCAGTCTATTATCAATGGGCATTTGGGTTGATTCCAGGTCTTTGCTATTGTAAACAGTGCTGCAACGAACATTCGTGTACATGTGTCCTTAAGGTAGAACGATTTATAGTCTTTTGGATATATACCCAGTAATGGGATTGCTGGGTCAAATGGAATTTCTATTTCTAAGGCCTTGAGGAATCGCCACACTGTCTTCCACAATGGTTGAACTAATTTACACTCCCACCAACAGTGGAAAAGTGTTCCTTTTTCTCCACATCCTCTCCAGCATCTGTTGTCTCCAGATTTTTTAATGATCGCCATTCTAACTGGCGTGAGATGGTATCTCAATGTGGTTTTGATTTGCATCTCTCTGATGACCAGTGATGATGAGCATTTTTTCATATGATTGTTGGCCTCATATATGTCTTCTTTCGTAAAGTATCTGTTCATATCCTTTGCCCACTTTTGAATGGGCTTGTTTGTTTTTTTCCTGTAAATCTGTTTGAGTTCTTTGTAAATTCTGGATATCAGCCCTTTGTCAGATGGGTAGACTGCGAAAATTTTTTCCCATTCTGTTGGTTGCCGATCCACTCTAGTGACTGTTTCTTTTGCCGTGCAGAAGCTGTGGAGTTTCATTAGGTCCCATTTGTCTATTTTGGCTTTTGTTGCCAATGCTTTTGGTGTTTTGTTCATGAAGTCCTTGCCTACTCCTATGTCCTGGATGGTTCTGCCTAGATTTTCTTCTAGGGTTTTTATGGTGCCAGGTCTTCTGTTTAAGTCTTTAATCCATCTGGAGTTAATTTTAGTGTAAGGTGTCAGGAAGGGGTCCAGTTTCTGCTGTCTGCACATGGCTAGCCAGTTTTCCCAACACCATTTGTTAAACATGGAATCCTTTCCCCATTGCTTGTTTTTGTCAGGTTTATCAAAGATTGTATAGTTGTATGTATGTTGTGTTGCCTCCGGTGCCTCTGTTTTGTTCCATTGGTCTATATCTCTGTTTTGGTACCAGTACCATGTTGTTTTGATTACTGTAGCCTTGTAGTATAGTTTGAAATCTGGTAGTGTGATGCCCCCTGCTGTGTTCTTTTTGCTTAGAATTGACTTGGCTATGTGGGCTCTCTTTTGGTTCCATATGAAGTTCATGGTGGTTTTTTCCAGTTCTGTGAAGAAAGTCAATGGTAGCTTGATGGGGATAGCATTGATTCTGTAAATTACTTTGGGCAGTATAGCCATTTTCATGATAGCCTGAAGAGAAATGCCAAATGTGGGTGAAGGGGAGAAGAAAAGCAAAGCACACTGCCATGTGTGTACCTATGCAACTGTCTTGCATGCTCTGCTCATGTACCCCAAAACCTAAAATCCAATAAAAAATTAAAAAAAAAAAGAAGCGCTAATACAAGAATATTCTATACTCATTGGATAATCTTGCCAGAAAGCAGGATTTTATATGTCAGCAAAATAACTTCCTGTGCTTTGTAATGTCTTTGTTATGTCCTTGATTTGTTTTAAGAAACAAATGACAAGAGTTTCTGAGCTCTGAACTGTTATGATTTCTTCCAATGTATTTTCTTACTTTATGGTTTTTAAAAATAAGATAGTGTCACTTTAATTAACATGTGGTTAAACTCAACCAGTTATTACCTCAATCATTCATTATTCTTACTCACCTATGTTCCAATGTTAATCAAATGATAATCTCTTCCCTAATGTCACTTCTCATTTTCTCTTCACAAGTCTTAAATTAAAAAATAAAGTCAGAATGTCTTTTACACACACACACACAAAAAGAAAATGTCCACAAAATGAAATACAATAGTGACTTATACATGACATTTCTTATGACTCAGTATATAAGGCAGATGGTATTACATCAAAATACAAGTGACTGAGAACAATTTCATCAATAGTACAATCATTCTGACCCAACTTCAGAGTTCTCCGATGTCATGGCTTGATCACACTACAAAATCTACATAGAAGGAGGCAGCATGTGTTATAGCTTAAAAACCCTAAATAATATTTCTTTTAAGTACTATTAGCAGGATTTTTTATAATCCTTATAGACAGGATTTTCCTAAGGATCTGATGGAAGAGTCCTAGGTTATACTCTTCATCAGGTTCTAACATTGGCAATATTTTGTATTAAGGAACAAGCCTTTCACTTCAACATTTAATAAAGCAAAGTGGAGGTAGTAGTTGGGCAGGATACCCTTTAGAAATTTATTTTATATTTATTGAGATCTGGCTGACAAAAATGATACATATTTAAGGTATACCAAGTAATAATTTGATATGCATACACATTGTAAAATCATTACCACAATCAAGCTAATTAACACTATTAGCTCTTCAAATAGTTACCTTTGTGTGATAACCTTTGTGTGAGATAATATTTCATTTACTTATCATGTTTTAAGTAGACAACATGTTATTATTAACCATAGTCACCATGCTATACATTGGAGCTCCAGAACTTATTCATGTGAAAACTGAAAGTTTGTGTCCTCTGACCAACATCTCCCCATTACTTCCACCTCCCAGACCCTGGTAATCACCATTCTATTCCTGTTTTGGAGTTCAACTTGTTTATATTCTGCATATAAATGATATCGTACAGCATTCATTTTTCTCTGTCTGGATTATTTCACTTATCATAACGTCCTCCACGTTCATCCATGTTATCTAAAATAGCAGGATTTTCTTTAAGGCTGAAGAATATTTGTGTGCGTGTGTCACATATTGTGTATCTATTCATCTACTGATAGATACTTAGGCTATTTCCACATCTTAGCTATTGTGAATAATGCTCCAATGGACATGGGAGTACAGATATTTCTTTCAGATCGTTATTTCATTTCCTTTGGATATTTACCGAGAAGTGGGATTGCCAGACCATATGGAACTTCTATTTTTATTTTTCTCAAAAATTTCCATACTGTTTTCCATAGCAGCTCCACCAATTTCCATTTTCACAAACAGTGTACACAGGTTCCCTTTTATCCATTTTCTTGCCAACACTGCTATCTTTTGAGCTTTTTAAAACAGTTATTCTAACTGATGTGAGGTGATATATTATACTGATTTTGATTTACATTTCCCTGATACTTAGTGATGTTGAGTAATTTTTATTACAGCTCTTGGCTAACCTTATATCTTCTCTGGAAAAATATCTATTCAGGTCCTTTGCTCTTTTACTAACTGGACTGTTTTGTTATTCGGTCTTTTTTGTTTGGTTTTGCTATTGAGCTGTAGGAGTTTCCAATATATTTTAGATATTAACTGCCTACCAGTTGTATCATTTGCAAATATTTCTCCCACTGTACAGGCTGCCTTTTAATTTTGTTGATTGCTTGATTTTCTGTGCAGAAACTTTTAAATCTGAGGTAGTCCCACTTCTTTATTTCTGTTTTTGTTGCCCGAGCTTTTGGTATCATATCCAAAGAAAACTGTTGCCAAGATCAATTTAAAAGAACTTTCCCTTTGTTGTCTTCCAGGAGTTGTACAGATTCAAGTCTTATGTTTTAAGTCTTTAATCTATTTTTATTTGATTTGTGCGTATGGTATAAGATAAAGTTCCTATTTTATTCTTTTGCATGTGGGTAGTTTTTCCAATACCATTTATAGATGAGACTATCTTTCCCTATTGTGTATTTTTAGTAACTTTGTCAAAGATTAGTTTACCATATATGTGTGGGTTTATTTCTGGGCTCTATTTCCTGTTGCATTGGACTGTGTCTGTTTTTAATTCCAGAACCAAATACTATTTTGATTATTACAACTTTGTTATATAATTTGAAATAGAAAAGTGTGATGGCTCCAGCTTTGTTCTTCCTCAAGATTCATTTGGTTCTTTGGTTCCAAAGGATCTTTGGGCTTTTGGAGTCTAAAACACCTACATGCCTAAATAAAATTGTACTGTTCTTCAATACTTACAGAATATAATTAAGGCCTTTTCCAAAATGGTCTTTGATTGAAATTGATTTCTAAGTCATTGGATTAAGATTTCTATGGAAGTAATGTTCATTCATTTGTTTCCATAATAACTCAGACAGCAAATATATATATATATATATATATTTCATACCTATCATATACTCATTATTTTATTATGCCCTCAGGATACAGTAAAAAGCAGAAATTAGCTCCCAGTTTGGACAAAAGCCTTTTGTCATGAAGGACCAAAAACAAACAAAAAACCAAAGAAAATAGAAAATACACTTGAAGCACAGAAAGAGAGAGAATAAGAAGCAATGAGGGGGAGGAGAAGAGTAGATGGTGCTTATCTTTCATGAAGTGTTTTATGAAGGAAGTCAAGCTTTTATAAAATTTGTTTGGCAGAGATGTGAAATCCACCTGATGGGACAACCATGGAATGTGAGTTCTGTGAGCCAGAAAGAGATTATAAATAGGTCCTGGATGACACTGTTTGGATGATCAAGAGAAACTTGAGCAAGTTGAGGAGAATATCATAATATGAACCATTGCAGATGGTTCTCTCTTTAAGCTTTTGTGCGAGGGAAGGAACTTAGAATCTGTTTTATGGAATGTCAACTGCATGGTACAGGAGTGACTTGATGAGGACAAAAATTCCAACTAGCCTTTCCAGTATATTAATAATTTTCCAACATAACCCCTCAATATCGGTACTTGCTGCAATAAAATATTTAGCATTAATGAAACTGACCTATGGCTTTGCTAATATTACTTTCTGCACTTCTATTTATATGCTATTGAAATATTATTTGTCTTTTAAAGTTCCGCCTTAATATTTCTAAAGAGAGGATAATCTGTTCTCACACCATTCAACCAAATTTTTTACGTTTCATAGATAGATAGATAGATGAGAAATCATTTTTAATTTTTCTCAAACCTTAGAATGAGGGCATCTTGGCTTATGCACTTCTTTGAGTCCTTTAGTAGCAATAACAGTGCTTTACACATTGTATCAGTCCTTTTTCTCCTTCTAAAATTTTATTTTTTTTTAATCAGAGGTTAGATGGAATATTTAGTGTGCTGCTAATGGGTGAAATAAATTTTGTTTACGGTTTTATTTTTATAGGACACATTTTGCATTAATAAGTCTTAGATTGGGGGTGTCCCCTTCCCCAGTACTTAACTCTGAGTCACAAAGAATAAATAAAAAATTCACATCAATAAAGTTAGTCAAAGATGCCATCGTTATTCAGAATTTTTTTTAAAATGTGTTGTTTCCCAAGTAAATTATTAATTTTATTCCTTACCCAGTGAGTCATTTTATATTTGTTAGGACATCTCTATTGAATATGAAGCATTATTTGGTATTCAACTTGACAGGAAATATATTTCCATTTTATTTATAAGAAAATCAGATATTTATGTATTACGAAGATCTAAAATCGTTATCTTCTAGGCCAATAAATAATATCCCTCTAACACAGCTGAGTGCAAAACAAGTTGAGAGTCAGTTTCTCCAAACTTAGAAGTTAAACTATTAGCTTTATTAGTGATAGACTGGACTGAGATATGCAGTTTATAATATGTGTGAGTTGCATGGGGATTCACACTTACCAGGCAGAGTTATCACTCTTACCACATAGAAAATAACCAAGGTGAGCACATGCTTTTCTGTGCACAGACAGGATCCAGAAGAAATAAGATGCAGAGGATCCACTGAGCATGCTTAGATTCTTCTCCGCAATTCGCCAAGACCCAAAGATGTTTCTCCGGTTTTCACAGAAATTGGAGAGAGGTTAACAAGTTATTTTGAATTGGTATCTATATTTTATCTGTACCTATACTTTCTTCTAAATCTGTTTCTAAATCTCATCTATATTTACATCATACCCAAATCTATGTTTACATAACTCTACCTCTTCACATATATTTTATATATGTAACCACTTCTTCCCTTATCAATCAGATTTTATGATTGAACCTAATAGCCATGCTATTTCAACTTTTACAATTCTCTATCAGATGTCTCCTTCTGGGACACATTCTTCATGGAATGTTCTCTTGACAATCTTGGAAATAACAGGTAGGATTTAACGGTATCCTTAAATTTTGTATAGACCCAGAATTGTTTTAAATTCATTTATTGAATGTATATGATTACTAAATGGATGTATACGAACTGAAACAAAGTCCTAATTTCGGGCTAGCTTCTGACTCTTGACATGAATGCTTTTAGAATTACTTCCAATTTGACTGCACATGTTCAAGAAATAAATTTAGCAAATGCTAGTTAAAGAAAAATATAATTAGCTATAGAATAGCTAATAAATTTGGTGAAAATTGTGGAGGCACAGCAGTGAAATTAAGGGTCAGAAATCCAATTTTACTATTTTAAATGTTTCCTGTTAAGTACTTCTTTTTCATTTATTCATTCTCATTGAAAGGTACTTTAAGAAACTTAAAAATTAATCATTTCTGCAAGTAACTTCAAAGATGATTGCTTTTGAGATTATATCTAGAAATTTTAGGAGCTAATTAACATTTTTATATCATATAGTACTTCTTCTTTGTTAAGGGAAAAATGCAAAAAGAATATAAGTAAAGAAAGAGGAAACCAACTCTGACTATTGGTGATAGATATGCCAAATAAACAATCAAAGAGGCAATATTAAATAATTATTATTTTAGCACCAACAATGTGAAGTCATACTGAAGTTGACTAAGTTCCACCAAAATAGAAATGGAAACACACAGTCTACTTTAATAATATGTTAAAATGGGTTTGGATTATTTATACTGTGGTCGTAACCCATTAGGGTAAGCATTAGCAATAGAAACTCAAGAGTTTATTGTACAGTATATATTAAGTAAATATTTATTCTCTTCATACTTAAATATATTGTTTTTAACAAATGGAAAATTATATATATATAATAGTTATGCCAACTTATAAAACAATTCTTTCAAATGTAAATTTTATAGAAAACATGCCATTTAAGAAAGGTGCACCTATAAATAATCCCATTCATTATAAGCAAACTAAAAGAGTGTTTTTTTATTGAAATAATGCATTCTAATGCAATTGGATATGTTGGCAAGCCACCAGGAAAAGTTGGCATTTTAAAATGAGAGAAACAAAGAGTGATAATAAATAAATGTATAATTGCTGATCACATTATACCTCGATATAAAGCTAGACTGATGAAATTCTAAGTATCAGAGGTGATTTTTGAAAACAAATCATTGAAAAATATTGCACAGTTAGTCCAAAGAATTATTGGAGATTTTTACAAATTTTCAAAGCATGAGACAGAAAAAGTGTTTATCTGCTCATGTTTTTACTCCATATATTCATTTTCCTATAGTTCTA
Source organism: Callithrix jacchus (assembly GCF_049354715.1). Taxonomy (NCBI): domain Eukaryota; kingdom Metazoa; phylum Chordata; class Mammalia; order Primates; family Cebidae; genus Callithrix; species Callithrix jacchus. The sequence goes on along the minus strand of NC_133510.1, from coordinate 77,456,243 downwards.
CTGTTTTGCTACGTTTTTCTGTGATTTACAATGTTCTGGAACCATAAAATTCAGTAGATATTATTGCTAGTTCTACTTCTTGATATACCACTTTTTCTCTTTTCTCTCTCGATACTTTGTTTTCCAATATAGAGTAATCTAATAGGCAGAAGACCATGTTTTGAGTCAAAGCTATGTTATTTATAGAAGAAAGAGGTGGGCATTACTGAATTCGATCTTTCTTTTCTTCTTTGTCAAATTTTCACTGCTGTGCAATTGCTTTGTATTGTGTGCACTTGAACTCTGTGACGTGCGTGAAAATTACTAGGTAGCATTGCAGATTTAACTAATCAACCCATAAAAGTGAATAAGCAATGCAATTTTATTAAGGTTTCCTTGTACACAATAACAACTGACCTTTGGAAGGTTATGTCCTTACCGTACTAACTGATGTGTGCTTCCAATATAAACTTAAAGCATCTCTCATTTGTAACTAAAACAGAAAAATGGCATTTTGAATAAAACAACTTTTATTAGAGTTTGCATTCTACTACATTCACTATGGTCTATATTAAAAAATGAATGTTATAAAAATGCAAATTTTATTTGAGAAGATGAACTTCTAAGAGTCCCTAATAATCTGTAATGTGAATATCTGGGTTCTAAAAGATATCATTTCCATCTGGATATATCAGTGTAGGATTTCTGTTTGTTGGTGGTGGTGGTATCTGACTAGAGAAAGAGATGGAAAGAGAAAAAATAACAAATACATAGGAGGCATTTTGTACTTTTTAAAAATGCAAGGACATAATATTTTAATTTTTAAAAGTGCTACTGAGCAGATTAGGTATGCATTATTTCTGAGGCCATTGATTCATTTACCCATGTATTAATTTAATAAAGCAATAAATATTCAGGATTTAGAGTGTTCTAGATGGTCTGTATCTGAGATTCTGAGATGAAAAATTAAATCCTTATCCTTTAAAAGTTCAATTATTAGAGGAAGGCAAATATACAAATATTTACCACTGAATGTTGTAATTTATCTGGGGAATAATTGTAGATATTTCAGTGGGAACAGAGAACTTCAGTTCTGCCTTGGGAGTTGGGTAAAAGTCAGGGAAGACATCTACTTAATAGACGTAGGTATTTGGTTTTTATTAGCAGTGTGTTAGGATAAGCTAATGTCAACCTACATTGCAAACAGAGAGAGGTTCCCTTAAAAAAAAAGGAGATATTTATTCTTCAATAGGATGTTGCAATGAGAACACACATCCCAGAGTAAATTATGTGTGTATTCAGGAAGGTAAAGGACGACAAAGAATTTTTAAAGGAAAAATGACAAGGATTACATAATTGCTTTGAAATAATTGTCCTTAGCTACAAAAATCAATAAGAGTGACGCAAGTCTAAGGTTAGACAGGCACTTGCTGGGCAGATGTCCTCCCAGAGATATTTTTTGCAAGGTTGCAATGGCTTTTGTGCAACGTTGTGGTTTCTGCAGTGTCTATTATGATGGTTTTGCTATCAGACATACAAGCACGAGAACCCTCTTTTTATATCCTTACTTGACTCTTTGTCAGAAGAGTTTTTGTTTGTTAATACAAATGTCTGCGTATTTATTCTGATAACGTTCACACTAAAAATCCAGTAACAATATCATCTACTTCTGTTTCAGTGGTAGTAGAGCAAGAAGTTTATCTCTTTCATAGGTACATCCCGGGTAGGTTAACATACAGCAAGGAAGTCTTCTTTAAACAACTATTCTCACACTCAGACTGATGGTTACTTGGAATTTTTAATAAGTGACTTCCAACATTAACCCTTTACAAAATTGTTCACATCAGTTAAAGAAACAGAGCTTGGAGGAATGCTTGTGGAAGGTTTTGCGTGCCAGACTTACGAATGGTATGCATTTCGGCTAGTGTTATGCATTTGGTATGCATTTCAGCTAGTGGTATGCATTTGGCTCACGCCTGTGGTCCCAGCACTTTGGGAGGCAGAGGCAGGTTGATCACTTGAGGTCAGGAGTTTGAGACCAGCCTGCCCAACATGGAGAAAACCCGTCTCTACTAAAAATACAAAATTAGTTGGGCATGGTGGCGCATGTCTGTAATCCCAACTACTCAGGAGGCTGAGGCAGGAGAATCGCTTGAACCCAGGAGGTGGAGGTTGCAGTGAGCTGAGATTGCTCCATTGCACTCCAGTCTGGGCAACAAGAGCAAGATCCCATCTCAAAAAAAAAAAAAGAATGTTATGTATTTGGTTGTCTCATGGAAATTCATCCCATGCTGTACTTAACTACAGTGGAGGCTGAAAGATCTGGAGAAGAGAAAGTAGATGTTGAGAAACTACTGATGAGGTTTGCCACAGTAATTTCAGATAAACAGAACAATAGTGTGGTCAAAGACTTCTAAGTTTGAGCATGGTTAGCGTGTTTTAGAAAGCAACATATTGTTTTAGCTAAAGAAGCCCATGCCATGCAAAAGCCTTTCAGTTTTGGTCTTGAGACAGTGGAGGAAAGCTATTCAGCTATTTTGGGTAATGAACAGAATTTGAGCATATTTGTATAATAGCCTATACAAATAATAAAATAATGTAATAATCTTAGTATAAATGTGCTCCTTAAACCTATCAATTAAGATTTATGATTTTTTACTTATGATAGGCAATCAGACACCCACTAGTTCAAAATACCAACTTAAATATCATCAAACTCATCCGATTTACATAATATCTTATTATTTTATCTTAAGAAAGTTGGAGAAAAAGTTACATAGAGGTCTAAACTAATTATTTCTATAATAAAATTTTTCAACTTAGAAAGTAGCATAGCATTTTTCTACAGAAAGTTATTACAAAGCTTTACATAAATCTCACAGGACGTATAAAACAAAAACACAATTAAAAAACATATTCAGGCAACAAACAGCACAATGAATAGAATCACATCTCAATATTAATGTTGAATGCAAATGGCCTAAATGCCCCACCTAAAAGATACAGAATGGTAGAATGGATTAGAATTTACCAACCAAGTAGCTAATGTCTTCAGGAGACTCAGCAACACATAAGAACTCACATAAATTAAGGTAAAGGGGTGGGAAAGATATTTTAGACAAATGGACACCAAAAGTGAGCAGGAGTCACTATTCTTGTATCAGACAAAACAAACTTTAAAGCAATAGCAGTTTAAAAAAAAAAAAACAAAGAGGGACATTATACAATGATAAAAGGACTTGTCTAACAAGAAAATATCACAATCCTAAATATATATGCACCTAATACTGGAGCTCCTTAATTTATAAAACAATGACTACCAAACCTAAGAAATGAGATAGACATCAAGAAAATAATAGTGGGATATTTCAATACTCCACTGGCAGCCCTAGATAGGACATCAAGACAGAAAGTCAACAAAGAAGCAATGGATTTAAACTCTACTCTAGAACAAATGGACTTAACAGATATTTACAGAACATTTTACCAAACAACTGCAGAATATAAATTCTATTCATCAGCACAAGGAACATTCTCCAAGATATACCATATTACAGATTACCAAACAAGTCTCAATAAATTTAAGAAAATTTGAATTATAAAAAAAAAATACTCTCTCACACCACAATGGAATAAAATTGGAAATTAATTCCAAAAGGAACCATCAACACCATGAAAATACATGGAAATTAAATAACCTGCTCCTGAATAATCACTAGGTCATCAATAAAATCAGGATAGAAATTTAAAAATTCTTTGAACTAAGCAGTAATAATGACACAACCTATCAAAACCTCTCAGATAAGGCAAAGGCTATGCTAGCTGGAAAGTCTGTAGCCTTAAATACCTGCACAAATAGTCTGAAAAAGCACAAATAGGCAATCTAAGGTCAAACCTCAAGTAACTAGAGAAACAAGAACAAATCAAACATAAATCCAGCAGAAGAAAACAACAACAACAAAGATCAGAGCAGAACCATATGAAATTGAAACTAAAAATACAAAAGATAAATGGAGCAAAAAGCTGATTTATGAAAAGATGAATAAAACTGATAGATCATTAATGAGATTAAGCAAGAAAAGAAAACAGAAGATCCAAATAAGTTCAATTAGAAATGAAACAGGAGACATTATGGCCGATACCACAGAAATACAAAAAATCATTCAAGGTTACTATGAACATCTTTATATGCATAAACTGGAAAACCTAGAGGAGGTGGACAAATTCCTGGAAATATACAACCCTCTAAGATTAAACCAGAAAGAAATAGAAATTCTGAACAGACCAATAACAAGCAGTGAGTTTGAAATGAAAAAAAAAATGCCAACAAAAGAAGTCCAGGACCATACAAATTTACAGTTGAATTCTATAATACATTCAAGAAAGAATTGGTACCAATCCTGCTGACATTATTCTACAAGATAGAGGAAGAGAGAATCCTCCCTAAACCATTCTATGAAGCTAGTATCACCATAATACCCAAACCAGGAAAGGACGTAACAAAAAGAAAGAAAGAGAGATACAAACCAATATCCCTGATGAATATAGATGCAAAAATTCTAAACAAAATACTAGCTAACCGAATTCAACAGCACATCAAAAAGATAATTTACCATGATCAAGTGGGTTTCATACCAGGAATAAAAGGATTGTTTAACATACACAGGTCAATAAATGTGATACCCCATATAAGCAGAACTAAAAACAAAAATCACATGATTGCATCAATAGATGCAGAAAAAGCATCTGACAAAATCCAGCATCTCTATGATTAAAAGCCTTAGCAAAAGTGGCATAAAAGGGACATACTTTAATGTAATAAAACATATCTATGACAAACCCACAGCCTACATAATAACTAAACAGAGAAAAGTTGAAAGCATTCCGTCTGAGAACCAGAACAAAACAAGAAGACCTACCGTCACCACTTCTAGTCAACATAGTACTGGAAGTCTTAGCCAGAGTAATCAGAAAAAAGGAAGAAATAAAGGGCATTCAAATCATTAAGGAGGAAGTCAAACTGTCACAGTTGGCTGATGACATAATTGTGTACCTAGAGAACCCTAAAGACTCCTCCAAAAATCTCCTAGAACTAATAAATGAATTCAGCATACAAAATTAATATACACAAATCAGTAGCTTTGCTATACACCACAGTGTCCAAGCTGAGAATAAAATCAAGGTCTCAACCTCTTTTACAATATCTGTAAAAATAAAATAAAATACGTAGGAGTTATAACCAAGGAGGTGAAAGACATCTGCAAACAAAACTACAAAGCACGAATAAAAGAAATCATAGATGATGCAAACAAACAAAAATACATCCCATGCTCATGGAGGGGTAGAGTCAATATTGTGAAAATGACCATACTGCCAAAAGCAATCTCAATTTCAGTACAATTCCCATAAAATACCACCATCATTCTTTACAGAACTGTAAAAATCAATCCTAAAATATATGTGAAACTAAAAAAGGGCCCACAGAGCCAAAGCAAGATTAAGCAACAAGAACGGACCTGGAGGCAACACATTACCTAACTTCAAACTATAAGGCCATAGTCACAAAACAGCACGACACTGGTATAAAAAAAGGCACAGAGACCAATGGAACAGAATAGGGAACCCAGAAACAAGGCCAAATACTTACAGTTCACTGATCTTTGACAAAGCGAACAAAAACATAAAGTGGGGAAAGGACATCCTATTCAACAAATAATGCTGGGATAATTGGCAAATCCCACTGTAGAAGAATGAAACTGGATCCTCACTCTCACCTTATACAAAAAAATCAACTCAAGATGGAGTCAGAACTTAAATATAAGACATGAAACAATAAAAATTCAGGAAGATAACATCAGAAACATCCTTCTAGATACTGGCTTAGGTGAAGACATCATGACCAAGAACTCAAAAGCAATTCAACAAAAACAAAGATAAATAAATGGGACTTAATTAAACTAAAAAGCTTCTGAACAGAAAAAAAAAATCAGCAGAATAAATAGACAACCCACAAAATGGGACAAAATCTTTGCAATCTATACATCCAACAAAGGACTAATATCCAGAATCTACAAGGAACTCAAACAAATCGGCAAGAAAAAAAACAAACAGTCCTGTCAAAAAGTGTGCTAAGGACATGAATAAACACTTCTTAAAAGAATATACAAATGGACAGCAAACACGAAAAAAATGCTCAAAATCACTCATGATCAGGGGAATGCAAATAAAAACCACGATGTGACACCATCTTACTCCTGCAAGAATGCCCATAATAATAAAAATAAATAAATATTGTTGTGGATGTGGCGAAAAGAGAATGCTTTTACTCTACTGTTGGAAATTTAAATGAGTACAACCACCATGGAAAACAGTGTGGAGACTGTTTAAAGCACTAAAAGTAGAACTACCATTTGATCCAGCAATGCCACTGCTGGGTACCTACCCAAAGAAAAAGAAGTCGCTACACAAAAAAGATACTTGCACATGCATGTTTATAGCAGCAGAATTCACAATCCCAAGAATATGGAACCAGCCCAAATACCCATCAATCAATGAGTGGATGAAAAGATTGTGGTTTATGTGTACCATGGAATACTACTCAGCCATTCCATGCTATCAGGCATTCACAGCAACCTGGATAGCAACCATGATTCTAAGTGAAGCGACTCATGAATGGAAAAATCAAACATTATATGTTCTCACTTATAAGTGGGAGCTAAGCTATGAGGATGCATTAAAAAATCTGAATAATGATGGGGTTTCATCATGTTGGCCAGAATGGTCTCAATCTCTTGATCTCGTGATCTGCCCACCTTTGCCTCCCAAAGTGCTGGGATTACATGCGTCAGACACCACACCTGGCTTATATTCTTACTATATGAGCTATGTTTCTATCTTTATTTTATTTACTTTTAAGATAATTTTTGGTAAAAAAGATAACGCAAGCACACATATTGGCCCAAGCCTGTACAGAATCAGGATAATCAATATCAGTTTTCCATCTCCACATCTTGTCCCACTGGAAGGTCTTCAAGGGCAATAACATGCATTGAGCTGTCATCTCCAATGTAACAATGCCTTCTTCTGGAATATCTCCTGAAGGACCTGCCTGAGGCTATTTTATGGAACTATTTTTTTATAAGTAGAAGAAGTATGCTGTAAAATAGCAATAAAAAGTATGGCATTGTAAATACATAAACTAGTGATAGTCATTTATTATTATTATCAAGTATTACGTATTATGTGTAATTGTATGTGTTATATATTTATATAACCAGCAGCTCAATAGCTTTTTTTTACATCAGCATCACCACAGACACTTGAGTAATGAATGCATTGCACTACGAACATTAGTTACAACAGTTATGATGTCCCTAGGCGATAGAATTTTTTCTGCTCCATTACATTCGTATGAGACTAAGATTAGGTCTTTTGTTGACTGAAACATTATGAGACATATGACTGTATACACACATACATGTATGTGCTATATATAAACTATACATTAAAGCTTTGTCTATATGTGTGCAAATATGTATACAATGATCTATATGAAGATATACATATATACAGTGACATATATATACACACACATATATATACACATATATATGGCTATAAATATATATATATACAGTGATATATATGAAGATATATAGGCAAATTTATATGTCAGAATTTATATATGTAGATATATGCTATGGAAGTATATATAGATATTTACATATATGTAAGAAAACGTGTGTATATATATATATATATAAAAGTAGAGAGAAAGAGTGTGTGTATATATATTAAATTAGAGAGAGAAAGAGATGGGAAGACACATACATATATGGAGATATATGTCATATATATAACACATAACTCTATATGTACACTATGTATATAATGTGTGTACAACATACATCTCCCTATATATATGCCCCTACTGAAACAATCTCTCTCTCACACACACACACACACACACACACACAAACACACTCACAGGTATAACTCAGAGATACTGTGTGCTTGGTTCTAGACCACCACAATAAAGCAAATCACAGACATTGTTTGGTTTCTTAGCTCTTAAAAAAGTTATGTTTACACTACTCTGTAATCTATTAATAGATTATGTTTACACTACTCCGTAATCTATTAAGTTAAACCCGATAGCATTGGGTTTAAAAATACAACATATGTACCTTAACTAAAAAACGCTTTAGTGTTAAAAACACTAAAGATCATCTGAACCTTCAGCAAGTTATAATCTTTTTGTGGGTAGCAACACTTGCCTTGATGTTGATGGTGGCTGACAGGTCAAGGTGGTGGTTGCTGAAGGCTGAAGTGGCTGTGACAATTTTTTTAAATAAGACAACAATAAAGTTTATAACATTAGTTGATTCCTCCTTTCATGAAAGAGTTCTTTGTAACATGCAATGCTGTTTGATATCATTTTATCTACAGCAGAATTTAAGAATTGGAGTCAATCTTCTCAAATCTTGCCACTGTATTATCAACATAGTGTATAAACCTTTTGGTCATTTCAACAGTGACAACATCTTCACCAGGAACAGATTACATGTGAATAAAACACTCTTTGCTCCTCCCTCAGAAGCAGTTCCTCATCTATTAACATTTTATGATGAGTTTGCAGCAATTTAGTCACATCTTCAGTTTCTACATCTAATCATAGTTCTCTTGCTACTTTTGCCACACCTTCAGTGACTTCCTCCCCTGATGTCTGGAACTCCTGAGCCACTCATGAAGTTTGGAACCAACGTCTTCCAAACTCCTGTTGATATTTTGACCTCCATCCATGAATCACAAATATTCTGAATGGCATTAAATCCTTTCCAGAAAGTGTTTCACTTATTTCTGAAATGTATTCCTTAAATAATGAGACTTGAAAGCTAAAATTACTACTTGACCATGGGCTTCAGAATGGATTTTGTGTTAGCAGGTATGAAAACCACATTAATCTCCTTGTATACCTCTATCAGAGCTCTTCGGTGACTAGGGATATTGTCAAAGAGCACTAATATTTTAAAAGAAATCTTTTTTTCTGAGCAGCAGCTCTCATCAGTGGGTTTAAAATATTCAGTAAGCCATGCTGTAAGCAAATATGCTGTCATCCAAGCTTTGCTGTTTTATTTATGGAGCAAGGGCAGAGGAGATTTAGCATAATTCTTAAAAGGCCTAAAGTTTTCATAATGGTAAATGAGTATCGGCTTTAACTTAAAGTCATCAGCCACACTATCACCTAACAAGACAGCCAATGTGTCCTCTGAATCTTCAAAGTCAGGCATTGACTTCTAATTATGAAAGTCCTAGATGGCATCTTCTTCCAACAGAAGGCTGTTTCATCTACATTGATAATCTATTGTTAGCATAGTCACCTTCATCAATTATCTTAAGTAGATCTTCTGGAGAATTTGTTGCAGCTGCTTCATCGAAATTTGCTCCTTTACATTGCGATTTTATGTTGTGAAGAGGGCTTCCTTCCTAAAACCTCATGAGCCAACTTCTGCTTGCTTTCAACTTTTCTTCTGCAGCTTCCTCAACTCTCTCAGCATTAAAGACTCAAAGAGGACCTTGCTCTGGATTAGGCTTTGGCTTAAGGCAATACTGTGGCTGGTTTAATCTTCTGTTCAGACCATTAAAACTTTCTTCCTATTAAGAAAAAGGCAGTTTCACTTACTTATCATTTGCATGGTCACTAGAGCAGTACTTTCAATTTCCTTGAAAACTTTTCTATTGTATTTAAAGTTGACTAACAGTTTGACACAATAGGTTTAGCATTTGGCCTATCTTGGTTTTTGACATGCCTTCCTCCTTAAGGGTATTCATTTTAAGCTTTTGACTTAGTTTAATGGAACATAGGCAGAGTAGATTTAGCACGATTCTTAAGGGCCCTAGAACTTTTGACTTAAAGTGAGGGACCTGGGCTGGGAGCGGTGGCTCATGCCTGTAATCCCAGCTACTCAGGAGGCTGAGGCAGGAGAATTGCCTGAACCCAGGAGGCGGAGGTTGCGGTGAGCTGAGATCGCGCCATTGCACTCCAGCCTGGGTAACAAGAGCGAAACTCCGTCTTAAAATAAACAAACAAACAAACAAACAAACAAATAAACAAACAAACAAATAAATAAATAATAAATTTTTTTAAAAGTGAGGGACCTATGACTCTTTCTTCACTTGAACACTTAGAGACCATTGCAGGGGAAATTGGCCAGATTTCAATATTGTGTCTCCTCAGAGATCTGAGAGGGAAAGAGATGTGGGAACAACTGATTGGCAGAGCAGTCGGTCAGAACACACAAAATATTTAAGTTTGCTGTCTTATATGGATATAGTTAGTGGTGTCCCAAAACGATTACAATAGTAGCATCAAAGATCACTGATCACTGAGAACCATTATAAATATAATAATGATTTAAACTGTGTGAGAATTGCCAAAATGTGACACAGACATGAAGTGAGCACATGCTTGTGGAAAAATGGCACCAATAGATATGCTCCATGCACGGATGCCACAACCCTTCAAGCTGAAAAGTAGCTGTGAAGTGCAATAAAAGGAGGTCTGCCTGCGTCAACCTCTATCTATGCATAATGTGTTATACACATATACCTTTATGTATTATGTATTATATATATGTTTATAGAATAGATATATCTATACAGTAAGTCTGAGGTGCCAAATCAATTTTCACAACACTGTGAACTCTCATAAACATGTCCAGCAAGGAGTGATGGCAGCTGCCCAGACCCAGGAAAAGAGAGTTGATAATAAACAACTGCTCCAGTTGCACAATAATATCGGCTTATAAATTAATAAGAGTAACCTATTTATATTTAAATTTTTGATATTTTCCTTGTTATGTATTTGATGTTGACTTTTAGTTCATTGCATTAAGTATTATTTAGCATGATTACTGAATTTTTGGTACCTCTTAAAAAATTTGTTTCATTTATTTAAAAATATTTTCATTGTATTTATTTATGGACTATAACATCATTTTTGTATATGTATACATTTTGGAATGAGTAAATCCGTAATGGATTTAATTAAGTAAGTTATCCATGAAGCTTACTAAGCTATCCATTACCTCACAAATATCACTTTTTGTGATATGAACTTTTAAAATCTACTTAGCCATTTTCAAGTATAGAGTACATTATTATTGACTACAGTCACCATGCTCTATAATAGATCTCCAGAACTTAATCATGCTGTCTAACTGAAGGTGTGTATACTTTGACCAATATCTCTCTTAGGTACCCCCCACCCCGTGTCAATCAAATTCTACTTTTTTCTGCTAAGAGTTCCATTTCTAAGAGTTTCTCTTGGGAGTGATCGTACTAGGCCTAGTAGGCTATTGAAAAGACATTGGATTTCATTTTTTGTGAAATGAGAGTCACTGGAAGGTTCTGAAGAAAGGAGTGACACACAGATGTTTTATTTTTAAAAGATTTTTTTTTGCTATTGTGCTGACAATGAACTGAGGGTGGAAGTTACAAGGAAAAATGCAGAAGTTCTGTAAGAGGGCCTTGTAGTAATCCAAGTAAGAAACGATGATGGATGGTAGAATCCATATTGATATGGATTTGAGAAGTCGTTGGATTCTCAAATATTTTGAAAGAATAACAAAAATAATTTTGCGATGGGTGAGACCTAAGATTTTAGAGAAAGACATCAAGGTGAATCCAAGGCTTTTGTTTGTGCAGTACAGGATAATGTTATCCTCAGCAGAGATGGGGAAGACTGTGAGAGGCAGGTTGACAGAAAGGGAAGATTACCTTTGGACTGAATGAGATGTTTATTACACATCTGAGGAAAGATACTGAGTAGATATCAAAATCTGGAGCTCAGGAAAGAGATTTCAGTGAGACAGAAATCTAGGGTAATTGTATCACTTGGAAGTGATTCAAGTTTAGTTTTCATTCTAGTTTCATGAATACATATATAATGAAGTTATCAAATTTATTTTACTCTATATTTTATTGCTATAAAGCATAGCACATAAATTATATCTGCCATTGCCTATTTATGCAAATTCCCTTGATAAAATAAACCTTTTAGTTTTATGAGCCTGACATTGAACCACTGAAGCAAATATATGTAACTTAGCAATCATCTAAATTATACACTGTGAGCTCCCTCTGCTGTTACTGGAGACTCAGTTACTAAAAAAATTGGCAAAACTCATGAGAACTAAACTAAATAACTGCTGGATATTTACAGAAAAATATTAACAATACAAATGGAAAAAAAGAACAATATAAATGAATAGTAAGTAACAATACAATGGAGTTTAAACAGTTTGAAATGTCTTAACAGTGTCTCCCATTTAAAGTTTATATGAAGAAGGTTCACAAAACACTGGTATGAAAAATAATCCTGTAGAATTTAAAAATACCTATATAGGTTTTATTTTTAAAATAAACAAGTTACATATTTACTAGCAAAAATAATCAAGAAACTATTTAAATCAAAACAGAATGGCTCTTTCTTAAAGAATTATGAACACATTGCCTTTTCAATAAAAGACAAAACATTTTATGTTTGATTTAATTATTTAATATACAGCAAGTAAAAGAGAATGATTAGTCAGTAGCTTACTGTTGGCAAAGTGAACACAGACAAACTTAATTACAATCACCAAGAAAAGTACCTGCAAAAAGTTTCCTATGTAAGTTGGTACAGGTGTTTTGAGAAGGCTGATATCATATGTCTAAATACAGTAAAGATCAGGAATTACAGTTTAAAGAATGAGGTGTGTGAATTCAAACACAAAATATATAACACAGGACACTAATAGTGAACAATGGCATATGAAGTCATTCATGGTTACTCTCCTACTTTCTCTAGATTCCATTTCTGTGACATTTCTCATTTTAGAGCCTTAATAAAATAGTAATAGTTCTCCAGTGCATCATGTACCTACCTTACATTACCTTCTCTTATGTAAGTATTTATCTGACGTTTTCTCAAGGCATAGTGGAATGACTTTGTTGGTTAGGTTAGATGCCTCTCGTCTGTACATGTAAAATACACACTCTGAATACAGGCTCTGAAAGAAAATAGGACTGGCATTTTTTGCTGGCTCTGCTACATTGGAAGTCTTACTCTGGTCATTAGAAATAACAAGTAATGCATAAGATTCTCAATAATAATGAATGAAATAATACTAGTACAGTTTGGACACATAAAGAGATACTCTATATACTGTAATTATTAATGTTCTACAATTAATATATTTCACAGCTATCAGAATTTATTTTAATTGTTATTTTTTCTGTTTCTTCATTACTATAATTTCTTTAAAGGTAATGAGAATCATGTTTTCTAAATTTATATTAGAAATTAGCTAAATATGTGATCTAATGGGAGCAAGCAATAAACACTGTTGATAATAAATACAGGACGATTAATTATATTTTCAAGTGCTTATTTAAAATTGGAAAATTAATTTTAAGGCAAACACGTTAGTAGTATATGATTAATTTCAAGGTCTGTAAATTTGTATGTTTAATGGATTTAATCAATTAGACAAAGTAAAAGCAAAAAACCTAAGTAAGTCATTTGCTTTGGATATAATATTATACATCCTCTCTTTATTAATATTATAAATGGAGATTTATCATTGTTTAATAAGGAAAGGAAATAATATTTCAAACTATTAAACTTATCTGAATTATGCATTCTGTTTATAATATTATATACTTTCTGTTTATAATATTAATAAAGAGAGAGTGTAAAATATTATATCCAAAGTGGTTCTTTCTTAAATGCCCACAAGTTGTTAAATGTAGCAGCAGATGGGAAGGACAGATAATCATGTAAGATAATAGTTGTTAACTAAGACAACCACATCATTTCTTTGTGTTTTCTTCCTTTTAATTTTCCTTCAATCAATAAAAGCTCTAAAATGAAATAGAACATTATGTATATGCTAATATTTCTGCTTATTTTTTTCTAGGCATTTTCCTGTTATATACATAATTATTCTCATTTTAAGTCCTCTTTTCAATGAAACATAGGATATCATTTAAAATTGGACACCTAAAAGTAAATGCAAGTCACCTTTAAGAGTGAAGTCCCAAACATGTCAACAACACTCAAGTTTATTTTGTTACTTTTTGATATGTTATAGTTTGCTAGAATATGAAAAATTATTAGTAAACAATTCCATGTATGATATGAATTCTCCTCAATTTCACAATAGTAAAGACATGGAATCAAACTAAATGCTCATCAATGGTAGACAGGATAAAGAAAATCTGCACTTTGGGAGGCCGAGGCGGGCAGATCACAGTCAGGAGATCAAGACCATCCTGGCCAACATGGTGAAACCCCGTCTCTACTAAAAATACAAAAATTAGCTGGGCATGGTGGCACGTGTCTGTAATCCCAGCTAATCAGAAGGTTGAGGCAGGAGAATTGATTGAACCCGGGAGGCGGAGGTTGCAGTGAGCCGAGATTGTGCCACTGCACTCCAGCCTGGCACCTGGCAACAGAGCAAGACTCTGTCTCAAAAAAAAAAAAAAAAAAAAAAAAAAATCTGGTACATGGTACATGTACGCCACGAAAAATAGCCATAAAAAGAATGAGACTATATCTTGTGCAGCAATATGGATGGACCTGGAGGCCATCATCCTAAGCAAGCTAACACAGGAATAGAGAACCAAATACTGCATGTTCTCACAATGAGAGCACATGGACACAAAGAAGGAAACAACGGACAGGGGTGCCTGCTTGAGGGAGGAGAGTAGGGAAAAAGTGAGGATCAAAAAACTACGTACCAGCTACTATCCTTATTACCTGGGTGATGAAATAATCTGTACACCGAACTCCCATGACATGCAATTTATCTATATAACAAACCTGCACATGTACCCCTGAACCTAAAAGTTAAAAAAAGAAAAGAACACATGGACACAGGGAGGGGAACATCACACACCGGGGCCTGTCAGTGGGTGGGGGACTAGGGGAGGGATAGCATTAGGAGAAATAGCTAATGTAAATGACACATTGATGGGTGCAGCAAACCACCATGGTATGTATATACCTATGTAACAAACCTGCACATTCTGCACATGTATCTCAGAACCTGAAGTATTAAAAAAAAAGAACCACATAATGTAAAAGTTGTAGTTTTCCACAAAATTAACAGAAAACAAGAGCCTACTGAATGTTACTGATTTATCATTATTTAATAAGGAAAGGAAATAACATATCAAACTATTAAACTTCTCTGAATTATGCATATCAAAATCCTGCTGTCGATCCAGTTACCATGGAAGTAGTTTGCTGTCTCTGAGATTTTCAAAAAAAATAACATTAGGTTCACAAATTTTGAATATTTAAGTTCACACATTTTGAAGTATGATTGGTTGTTACAGAGCTGTATGTTGTTTTTGGAGATAAGTAAAGGCATTATTGGCAATATAAAGTACACGACAAATTCGAAAGGCACAAAAACCCATAATGCAATAGAAAAACTTCTTGTGGGAATTAGAATATATGGAGAGGAATATTCTCTGAGGAAAGAGGTAGGAATTGGTGCTTGATTTTATAGGAGAATTAGGCAGATTATAAAATGCAATTATAAGTTTGGACTTTGACTAGTAGCTAATGGAGAATTTAAGTTTCATGCTTATGGCTGTATTTTCTATAGGCAGCATGGTACCTACTGGGTATGCAATATATATAGGAAACATTTTGTCGAATGCATGTTGTTATTTAAATTTTAGAGTACTAGTCTTTGAACATGATGACAAATAATAGGAAGAATGCAAAACTAGCATAAAAAAACAGGTTAGAATAATCTCACAATATAACAAAAAAAGAAATTTAAGTCCTCATCTAATATTATGGCAGTGAAGTTGGAGAGAGATGAGAAAAACACAAGAGATGTTTAAAAAACAGATGGTCCAGGAAGTAGGTGAGACAAGGTTATAAGGTTTCTGATATGGGAAACTATATGGATAGTGCTCACTAAGATAAGAATTACAAAAGGAAGAAAAGACAGAAAAATAGTTTTGATGGGTAGAAGGGCCTAAGTAGATTTAATTTTAAACCACTGCATATTTCCAAATGAAAATGACTAGTTATTATTGACTTGAAACTGAGCACAGAGGTTTACAGTTTCTAAACACATTGGGAATATAATAAACACATATATGAAAAGATAAACAGGAGAATAATGCTACTATTATAAGTTACTTCTAACTATATTAATTCATGTTATTCAGATCATTAGAAAATACTATTTACAATAAGGTACTAATTAGGTGTTTTAAAGCATAAGTACAAAACTTTATTTAAACTATTTTTTGTTTACATTTAACTAGTTTTCTGTGTCTTCAGACAGTATCTTGGCTCTTCTCAAAATTAATGATGGTTTTATTTTATATAAGTCCTGAAGGGTTTTTTTCTTTTTCTTTCTTTCTTTTTCTTTCTTTTTTTTTGAGATGGAGTCTCGCTCTGTTGCCCAGGCTGGATGGAGTGCAGTGTCATGATCCTGGCTCACTGCAACCTCCGCCTCCCAGGTTCAAGCAATTCTCCTTCCTCTCGAGTAGCTGGGACTACATGTGCATGCCACCATACCCAGGTAATTTTTGTATTTTTAGTACAGATGGTGTCTCACCGTATTGGTCAGGCTGGTCTCGAATGCCCGATCTCAGGTGATCCACCTACCTCAGCCTCCTGAAGTGCTGGGATTACAGGCATGAGCCACTGTGCCTGGCCTCTTCATGGTTTTTAAAACAAGACCAGAATTAGATAGACCTGGATTTGATTCCAGACTCTAATCATTAACAGTACTACAATGGTGGACAAGTTACTTATCCTCTATGTGCCTCTGTTTCCTTATTCTTAAATTGGTGATAAAATTAAATGGCAAACAAGTTCACAAAAGATAATAGTAGTCAACTGGAAAAAAATTGTTACAAGTTTCTAAAGCTGTGTGCAATCTGGTAGCCATTAGCCACATGTAGCTATTTAAATTTTGATGTAATTTAAATCAAGTAAAATTTAAAATACATTTCTTCAATTGAATTACAATATTTCAAAGTCTCATAGCTACATGTGACTTATGACCACCATATTGGATAGTGAATATATATAACATATCTATCATCTCAGAAAGTTCTATGGCACAGTGCTATCCTAAAGCATTATAAAAATAACGGAAAAAGAAATAATATAAATACAAGAAAGCATTTACTAGAATAAAGGTTATCTCCTCCTTGATGCTAATTTTTTTTCAGGATTCTCAAGTTAGTTTCTGCCAAATGTGAACAAAATTCTTAAATAGGACATGAAAAACATTGAGAAAAACATTAAAACTAGGAAGAATTTGATAAATTATACTTTATTAAATTAAAAGAGAACAGTGGAAGTTTATGGAAAGATACCATTAACAAAGTGAAAAGGCAAATTACAGAGTAGGAGAAAAACATTTGCAATACATAATGCGACAAAAACTTACATCCAGAATAAAGAGATTTCCCAAAAGATTTGCAAATGACCAACAAAAATGCTCAATATCACTCATCATCAGGGAAATGCAAATTAAAACTAAAATGAGATACCACCTTACCCCAGCCAGAATGGCCATTAGCAGAAAGTCAAAAAACCAATATGTGTTGGCACAGATGTGGAAAAAAGAAAAAGAACTTTTATATATGGTGGGAATTTAAAATGTAAATTAGTATAACTTCCATGAAAAACAGTATGAAGATTTCTCAAAGAACTAAAAGTAGATCTACCATTTGATCCAGCAATTCTACTATTGGTTATCTACTCAAAGGGAAATAAGTCTGTATCAAAAAGATACCAGGACACATATGTTTATTGCAGTAAAATTCACAATTGCAAAGATAGGGAATCAAACTAAGTGTCTATCACCTGAAAAGTGAATAAAGAAAATGTGGTCTATATAACCATGGAAAATAGCCATAAAAAAAAAAGAAAATAATGTATTTTGCAGCAACTTAGATGGAAACTGAGATCATTACCTTAAGTGAAGCAACTCAGTAACAGAAAACCAAATACTTAATACTGAATGTTCTCACTTATAAGGGGGAACTAAACTGTGTATATACAGAGTGATATAATGGACATTGGAGATTCAGAAAGAAGGAGTGTGAGGGGGCGAGTGAAGGATGAAGAGTTACCTGTTGAATACAATATATACCATGCGGCTATGTAGGGTGCACTAAAAACCCAGACTTTATTGCTATACAATTCATCCATGTAACCAAAAATCATTGTACCTCTAAAGCTACTGACAGAAAAAATACATAAAAATAAAGCTGCTAAAACAAAGAAAAGAAACAGAATTGTGAGGTCAAAGAAATTGATTATTTAAAGTAATATAGCAAATTCGACTGCCTAGGACAAGCATAGTTCACATCTGTAAAATACAAACTTAACTTTCTCTAATTCTTAGAAAATGTAGACTCCTATAATATAAATTCACAGTCTCAAGGTTACCAGCAAATAATCTTGTTGAAACAAACCTCTTAGTATTAGAATAAGGGCATTTGGTTTAACCAGCATAGCATAGCAGTTAAAGTCTAGATGCTAGAAACAGATGGCTAATCTCTGGAAAGTTATTGGATCACTCTGTGCTCTCTTTCCTCATCCGTAAAATGGAGTGAATAAAATAACTCTCTTAGAAAATACTGTGTAGAGATTAAATGAGTCAATATATGTTTATTCTTATATGTCCAGTTAATAGAAACTACAATAAGCTATTAATAGAAGCTACTCTAGGTATTAAAAATAAACTAGAAATCAGTATAAGGAATTGGATTTAAATGTTTTGAAAGGGTTGGAGAAACAACAGGGGCCTTACCCAGACACATTAATAGCAACTGCAGAATGCTGCTACTACCCTTGAGAATGAGGAGATAAATGGCCACATTCCCCACGATGCCACTGGAGCACAGCTGCTGGAACAGCTACTGTTATAATTGCCATTATTACTACTGAAAAGTGACCAGGGAGCTCATAGAAACCCAAAATCTACATTCCTTTCTATGAACAGGCTAAAACTATAACATATGTTACAGGAGCCTGGGTTTATTCACCAATGCCAGAGGCAGAAGTATCATCATCTTCTTCCCATCTTTTTCTCCCTTCTAATCTCAGACAAGATTAGTAATCCAGCTGGCAAGGACATCTGGGAAATGCGGTTTTCTAATCCTGTAGTGCAGAGACAATATAGGAGGGAGAGAATGGCACAAAGAACCAACAGATACTATACGGAACAACAGATAAAGCCAAAAGACCTTGAGCACATAGTAATTGCTACTATTTTTAGATTTATTTTCTTAAAAAGTCTTAATGATAACTAAACCCAGAATAACTATTAATTTAATTTAAATTTTATGGTAAATTTAAATTTAGATCTCTTCTTTTTTTTAATGGACTATAATCTCTACACAATATCTGTTCAAAGAACTCTGTAAAGAGATATATTCTCCAAAATTTTAATCATCTGCTATTAATATTTTAGCATCCCAATTCCAATTTAAACTTCAAGTAATATTAAATTATAAATATAACAGACTTAATCTTTGTCTCCATAACTGGGGTCTTTCTACCTTTAGATTTTGGAGCGTATTATTTTTACAGTTGTGTTAATTTTTTCTTGGTAACAGCTTTCAGTGTAAATTGAGGATCAGATATCAAATATAAGAACTGTTTAGCTATAGACTTTTCCAGATCCTAGATTAAGGAAGTGCTTTTGTGATAATTAGTCACATCTGGCGGTGCCACTTACATCACTTTATATGTTTAGAGTAGTAAGTAGTTTGAAATATCAGCAAAATAATTTTGCCTTCTGGTCACATCTCAAATGAGCACATTTCTAAATAAATAAAACATATTTTAGAGCTATGTTTATAATGTCTGATTTCCCATAAAATAAAGTCTTAACATTATCCATCTGCTTTTTGCAATCAAGAATTAGAAAAATGTATACAGTGAGCAAGAAAGAAGCACCATCTAAATATATTCTGTAACTCATGAATTTAGGGTCACCTTGAACTGTATTACATCAGAAATTTTCATTTATTTGTACTTTGTCTATTTTTGTCATTCAGAAAACAACACAAAATTAACAGTATTAATATATTGAGTAACATTATTTTCTTTTCCTTTATCTCTTTACACACATGTGCACATCTTTAATGATTCATAAAATTTTACACTATGACCCTGAAGATTAATATGCATGCCAGTAATGCTTACAAAATTGAGAAAAGCTGTAGTTCAAATGTAAATTATTTTAGGTCATATTTTTATTGAAAAATTTGAAATACTTTAATTATTCCTTTAGAAATTTTTAATGTGAAAATATAAGAAAATACCATTATGCTCTAAATAGTCAAAGAATGAAGATATAGAGTATGTTACGAAAAACAGGAATATTATGACTCAAGAACAGAAAAAGAGAAAGGATGGATGAGCCAGAATTTTCAGAAATTTTATTTATTCATTCAGCATATATTTATTAAGTAGTTACAATAATGTGCCAGGTGCCATAAAAGATAGTAGGAATACATTAAAATATAAGAATATACATTTGTCCACATCCTTAAATTATAATCTAATATAAATAGGAAATTAAAATATAGTATAGAAAACAAAATATCATATGTTCTCACTTCTAATTGGAGTGAGCAATGAGGATGAAAAGGCATAAGAATGATATGATGGACTTTGAGGAGTTGTGGGTGGGTAATATTGAGAGGTGAATGAGAGACAGAAGACTACACAGTGGGTACAGTGTCCACTGCTTGGGTAATGGGTGCACTAAAATCTCAGAAACCACCACTAAAGAACTTCTCTATGTAATAAAAAACCACCTGTACCTCAGAAACTATTGAAATAAAAAAACTAAAAAATTAAAAACAATAATATCATCATTTAAATTCAAATATATAAATAGGATACAACAATACTATTGAGTTGGCAGTATAGGTCATATAGGAGGTAAGAGAAAAGCTCACACTTAAATGGTGAATGGGATTTATCTGGGCAAAGATGTGCAGAAAAGAAGATATGTTTCAAGAAGGTGTTTGATGATAGTTGTAGTGGTGGCCATCTGAAGCCAAAGATATATACAGTTCAAAGTGATTAAGTACATATTAATTAATAGGATTTTAAAAAATGTTTAAATAGCTTAATATATACATTTTGTATGTACACACATGTGACAAAACATATTTCTGGTTTGTGCTATTTTATTACTAAAATTCTAATTTTTTCATTTTAAAATTATTAAGAATGACCTACTAACTTGACTTTATGACTTAATACATAATCATCATTTACAGTAGTGCATACAACCTTAGAAAAAAATGATTGTAGTCCCCTTAGATGAAACCCAGTGTACTTTGTTTTGGAGCAGTGATAGAATATATAAGAAATGAAGGAAAGAATTCATTTACAGAATCTGATAAACAGGTTATACAGGGGTGTGTGTGTGTGTGTTTCCAAAAGACAATAGGAAGTGCCATAAAGGTTTAAACAGAGAAATGTCACATTTCTATGTGGGTTTTAGGAAAATTTATCTGGCTGCTGTGTGAAGGCTGAACTGAAAAAGTTCAGAATGGAAGACAGTGAGCAAAATGAGGAGGTTGTAGCAGTGCTCAAGATGAAATTTAATGGTGGCCTGAGTTAGAGGAGTGCAATGTAGAGAATCGAGACTCATTTATGAAGTTACATAACAGAAGTTGATAACTAATTGAATGTGGATAGATAAAGAGTTCAAAATTACTTCCAAGTTTCTGGCTTTAGTGACTAGGTGCATGGTGACCATTCACTGGGATTTTAGCACAGAAGAGTACAACCATATGCAAAATGAGTTCCGTTTTGGACGTATTGAGCTTGAGATTACCAGAGAACGTCATTTGGAAGAGTCCACTAGGTAGTTATAGATTCGTGGTTCTGAAGTTCACGAGGAATGCTTGAGTTAAATTTATGATATTATTTTTCAGGATTGGTGTTTTTTAGCACTTTTATGTTATAATGAATTCAAAGCTGTAACAACCTGAACAATTTTGATTATACCAAGTATGAGTTTTCTCAACGATGCCAATTTTTCCAAAGATTACAATCCATACCAATCTGCTTTGAAAAGCCAACGTTTTTGGCAGTTTCTTGAGGTTCATAAAATAGATAAGAACCTCAGATACCTTGACACATCCTAGACATTTATAGCTCAGTTGATACATATCATCCACGACTCGAAGATGAAAATGAGGCTATTTTGGATGCTGATTTTCTTCATGACTTTTTGCTTTCCCTTGCTGCATTTTGAAAGTATTAGATTAAAAATAGAAAATCCATGTATCTACATGAAGTTTGTAGGGACTTTTTTATCCATATCTCATGTTGTATTTTATGTGGTTAGTCATGGATTTTCAATTTTGTTTTAAATTACTGGAGTAAGAGACCATTATCTCCATATTTTTCTCACATGATAATTAATAAGAATGCTAAGTATTTAGTGATGTGTAGTTAGTATTCATTTAATCCTTTCATTAATCTTAGGAAAGGAACATTTATAGTACTTGATCGAATTAGCACCTAACAATACTGAATAAGTGAATGAATAAATAACAGCTAACAATAAAGAATTATATACTTCTTTCTACAGGAAAATCTTAATGAATTTGTGCTTAATTAGGAAATCACAAATAATTAGAGCATTTCATGGTCATAATATTTAATTAGACTTTATTAGCATAGAGAAAAATATGACTGAATATTTAAGTTCTTACATAGAATTTAATTTTTAACATTAGCATTTATGTTATTGTTTAGAGAAGACAAAAATAGAAACATTTTTCAACTAATTATCATATTGATAAAAATCAAGTGGCAAATATATTTAAAAAGAAAAAAAAAAGCCTGTTGTGTAATTTGTTCATTTGTGTTTGGGTAGAAAAGATAAAAGATATAGATTGAGGAGTTTTATTTACAGCTGGAATTTAGGAATAGAAAACACTTCTATTAATCTTCTATTCATGACAAATTAAACACATTTTTAGTTAAAACAGCATGTTTTGCAAGATTGTCTTCCTTTTCCTTGCTTTCAGCTAAAATGCCTGTGAAATATAATTTCTCTAATAGATACTAAATAGTAAACAAACCAATTAGAAAGCTTTCTTATGAACTTACAGAAACCAATTGACACAATCTACCAATGGTAAAGCATGAACTCTTTCATCAAAATAAGCTAGGAAGAAAAAAGGCAAAGAGACATCGTATTTAGCCTACATACATGATAAGGTACTAAAATTCTCATTTCTTCTAGCAGTCTGTTAGGTCACATTATTCCAGACTACAGTGAAGGGTGAAGAGTGTAGATGACTGTCTTCATTAGCCATGAATTTATGCCTAATTGGTCTCCAGCAGACAGCATACCACTCAACAGAGAAGCTTGTGAGAAGCTGAAGCTTATCTTTGGTTCCCAGGCTCTGTCCTTTCTCATGAATTCAGAGGCCCAGTGCCTTTGTGCCTGGCTCATTCATCTTCTTTGCTTTTGGCCACAAATCAGATGTCAAGAAGCTCTACTTGTGAAGGCAGCTTATTCCAAGGGTAGTTGCATTTGAAATTTACATCTGAAGAAAGTTATCAGCCAAGAAGGTTGTTACACTTCACTGAGACCGCTCTAAGCATGGGAATTATTACAGGTTATTGTAACTTTACCACAGTGTTCACACAAAATATCTATAACGTTCTTAGACTAAATATATGCACTCTTTGTGAGGTTCCTTAAATTTTCTGTTTACCAACTTTACTGTATGTTTCTGTAAATATTAAGCTCTTGTTGTAAGCAGTGGAGACACCGCAGCCTGAGTATCTTTCTAATCCATAATGATGTGTGAGAGGAAGGAATATGGCTGATTTGTGTTGCTTAAGTGTGGTGTTTAAATACACTGTCATAATCTCTATTACGTTTTTCAAAAGAATGTATATGAAGTCAGTGTTTAGTTTTTTTGAAAGAAGAAAAAAGTCAATCACATTTTGTGACTACTATGATAAACATTTATTTTCATCATCGTTGCTAACCAGTTTCATCACTCTGGGGGAAATGGCTTTAAAAGAACTTTTATAGCAGGATTCAGTTGCAGATATCTATAATGAGAAATTTGAGTAAATGATTTGCAGAGTTCTAATCTCTAAGCTTATACTTTTATGTGGAATTAAGTGTTACTTCTGTGTTCTAAATCACAGAAGCATGCTTATAGACGTGGAAACAAAATCAAAGCATTTTTTTTAAATACTAACAAAATCAATGTATACAAACAAAAGTGCAAGCGCTATGAAATCAGGAAAATTTCCAGCTTGTTTATTTATCTATGTTCAGCTCCTATCATCTATCTGACACATAGTGGACCCTCAATACATATTTGTGACTAAGTAAATGAGTTTAGTCATCTGTAGCAATAAGACACTCAGAAGAGTTAGTGAAAATTCTCTATTACATTCTCAATCAAGGAAACTAATATATAATATTGGGAAAAGATGACTTAACTATGATTAACGCAAAGGAAAAACTCTGCCGTAATTTTGTAGTGACTTGCCTGGCTCTTGTGGTGACAAAATATTAAAAGTAATGGTCAAAACCACAATTACTTTTGAACCAACCTAAATATTTAGAAATTGAGAGTAAGAATTTGTAAATCTTTAACCAGCTATGACCAAGAAAAATAATGAGCTTATTCTTTTAAAATAAATATTCTAGATAGGGAAAGACCATCCATCAGACTAATAGCTCTAAGAGCACATCTCTTGGGAATATACAACAGAGCAGTGTCAGACAGTTTGTTGAACTAAAGGCCTAAGACAAGTTCTTTCTTATTTCTCATTTCACATTTCATGATTATCCTGAAAATCAATCAGAAGAACAGTAAGAAATTCTGAACCTAAATCCTAGTTCTGTTTTTATTTTTTTTAATAAATAAGCCAAACACTTATCTACTCAGCCTTTTTGTCCACAGGGGAAATTGAGTAGCTCTTTCCTTCTGTTCTAAGTTGTTCAGTAAGGTATTTCCTCACACACAATTAAAAACGAACTTCCCCAGGCAATCTTCCTTAGACCATTTCCTTCATAGCATGAATTGCTCTAAAATTACACTGTTTATTTCTTTCCTTCCTCTGCCAATCTTCCTAACTTAAATTTATGCTCTATGAGAGCAAAAATGTAGCTAGCTTTGTTAACCACTGTACTTCTGGCACCTAGAACAGCACCTGGCACATAATAAGAACTTGACAAATGTTACTGATTCCATGTTTCTTGTTTTAATGTTCTATAAGTCTATTTCTTATCTTTACCTTATTTTCCTGAACTGATTCCCTTACTAAGAGTTCTGTGCAAAAGCCAATATTTGAGTCAAATAAATATCCCACTAAGGACTAAACATTAATATTCATTTATTCACATCCTTTTGATTGAGGAAGCAAAGGTAGTAGGCATACGTAGATCATAGAAGACAGAATCACCATAGGTAAACCAGTACATTAAAACTTTTAAATTTACAAATCCAACAATCAAACACTGAACGTCTATGACTTTATCAAACTCTTCCAAGTAAGTTAGCCTCTCTCCTTCTTTGACATTTGGTATCTCATAAAAGAAAATTCTTTTGGCCAATTAATTACCTATAAAATAGCAAGCTTTGTTAAAATTATTGAACAAGTGATTTTTGGATTTGGAGTTAGGTATTTTTGCTGTTAATGGTGGTTGTTGTGGTTAGTAGTGGTGATTAGCCATGTTGGTTTGCAAGGATAAAGGAAAGAAAGCAAATGGGATTTCTAATGTGGAGTGGACACATCACTTTTCATCCTCACATATGGTTAAAAATATCTATTTGCTGTGTGTCCAGTTCTGAAGAACAGAAGGATGAATATATGGCTCTTTCCCTAAGCAGCTAACAATAAAGATAGGAAATCCAGGAGAGAATAGAGTCCTGGCATGAATGAAAAAGAAGTTTAGAGGTAGAATATGGATATATATAATTATGCCATTAGACTTGGCATTTAATTGTTGAAAGTAGATTTTTCTTTTTACTAAAAGTGTCTATAGAACTTCTTATAATCTCAGAACAAAAATAAAAGTATATGGCTTACTATATATATGTTTACTTGCACTCAAATAATTTTAGCTCTCTCTAACTACAGACAGTAGTGAGATACCTGCATAAGGGAGAAGTAGGCAGGGGTTACCTCAAACTAAAACACTTCTGTGTAGCAAAGAGAACAACCAATATAGTAAAGAGACAACTTATAGAATAAGAAAAGATACTTTGCAAACCTCACATCTGATAAGAGGTTAATTGCCAAAATATATAAATAACTCAAACAACTAAACAGTAACAAAACAAATAACCTGATTTTAAAATGGGCAAAGACCTGAATAGACATATCTCAAAAGAAGACATACAAATGGCTAACAAGTACATGAAAAAAAAGTGCTCAATGCAACTACTCATCAGAGAGATGCAAATTAAAACCACAATGAGATTTCACCTCCTATCATTAGAATGAATATTAAAAGGTGAAATATAGCAAGTGTTCGAGAGGATATGTAGAAAATTGAATCTTTGCTCAATGTTGGTGGAAATGTAAATTATAGTAGCAAATAAGAAAACAATGTGGTTTCCCCAAAAAATTAAAAATAGAACTACAACATAATCCAGTATTCCCACCAGTAGATATAAGTTTAAAGGAAATAAAATCAGGATATTGAAGATATCTGGACTCCTAAGTTTACTATAGCACTATTTATAGTAGCTGATATATGGATTCCACCTAAGTATTCATTGAAGGATGAGAGGATAAAGAAAATGTTGTTTATGCATCCAGAGGAATATTATTCATCCTTTAAAAAGAAGGTAATCCTGTCATTTAGGACAATATGGATGAACATGGAAGACATTATGTTATCACCAAAGGATAAATTCTACATTATCTTGCTTATACATGTTATTTAGGATAGTTGAATTTACAGAAGTAGAGAGTAGGACGGTGATTACCTGGTGCTAGGAAAGGTTGGATGTGGTATGGGAAGTGCTTGTGGTCAGAGGATATGAATTTAAGTCATATGAGAAGAATAAGTTTTAAACATATATTGTATAACATGGTGACTATAATTAACAAGAATGCATTGTGTTTTTTAAAATAATTGAGTAGATTTTGTGTTCTCACCATAAAACAATAACATTACTGAGGTAATGCATATGTCAATTAGCTCAATTTAGTGATTCCAAAATGCATACGTCTTTTACAATATCACATTTTACAGGGCAAATATATATGAGTTTCCTATTGATTAAATTCTTGGAAGCTGAATTGCCAATCAAAACATCTTTGATTTGAAAACTATTGCTAAATTGCCTTCCATTGAGGTTATATCAATATTAATACAATTTTTATTTGCCAATTTAAAATAATTAATAAATTAATTAAAAATAAAAATAAGGCAGGGGGCAAGGCACTGGGAGCTATCACGTTACACCGGGGTTTGAAAAAACAACACTAGGCAAAAAATCTACATCAAATCAGAAATGAAATATATGAATGTGATTTAGCTGGGGAAGTCTCATCACCAGATATCATGGAGTCTGACCAGAAGGCCTCTCCCAAGAGCATGTGGAAACATGCACAGATAATGGCACAAATCCTGAAGGATATAAGGATTACAAAATATGAACTAAGAGTTATAAATCAGATGTTGGAGTTTTACTTCTAGTATGTGACTACAATTTTAGAGGATTCAAACATTTTAGGCCATGCTAAGAAATCTACTGTTGTTGCAGATGATATGCGATTGGCAATTCAGTGTTGCACTGATCAACTGACCAACCAACAGGTTTTTTATTAATACCTCTCCTCCTCTAAGGTTTTTTTGGTTAGAGATTACAAGTCAAAGAAATTAAACCCATTTGCTGTTAATCAAGCCATATTCATGTCCTAGATTTCCACCTAACAGACATTGCTTGATGACTCCAAACTATAGGCTTAAGTCTTTACAGAAAAAGATTTCTACTTCTGCAGGAAGAGTAACAATTCCATTGATAAGCATTGGTCCATTTACTAGTAGACCAGTAATCCCACATTAGGCGCACCCACCCCACAAATCCTGTCTGTTTTAACTAAAGTAGGGACTCCAATATCCCTCATGGGAAAAAGGTTTACAGTACAGCTTTCTGCTTCACAGACCCCGCTGTAAAACCATCAATTTCTGCAACATCAGCAGTACAGAATGTTCCAATTAATCAATCATTATTTGGGTTCAAAAACATTCTTATTACCACTAATATGGAGTCAGCACAAAATATTGCCAATGAATCATGAAGTCCATTGATAAGAAAACATGAAGAAGATGATGATGATAATGAGGACAACTACAACTATGGTAACTTGTAATCTAGACTTGATGCATGTAACATGTATATCTAGTCTTGAATTCATTGTACTGAAATTCAACACTCATACTGAATGTTTTCAAGTTGTGCTTTATAAAACTAAATAATATTTAATGGGTAAGTATAGTTACCCTACTTTTCTTTTCCTTTTTTTTGTTTGGATATAGAGTCTTGCTTTGTCACCCAGGCTGGAGTACAGTGGTACAATCTTGGTTCACTGCAACCTCCACTTCCTGGGTTCAAGTAATCCTCCTGCCTCAGCATCCTACGTAGCTGGGAGTACAGGCACATGCCATCACACCTGGCTAATTTTTGTATTTTTAGTGGAGATGGGGTTTTGCCATGTTGGCCAGGCTGGTCTCAAACTCTTGAGCTCAAATGATCCTACCACCTCAGCCTCCCCAAGTGCTGGGATTACAGGTGTAAGCTACGATGCCTGGCCTACCATACTTTTCAGGTGAAGTCCTGGAATTTTTAAGAATAGATTAGTAATGGTTTTTCATTAGCCTTTAAGTGTAAAAACATGAAGTTATTATCCAAAATATAAGTAAAAAAATAAATAAATAATGCTGGTATTTTTAAAAAATTGAAAAAGAAAGAGATAGAAGCAAGAGCAAGTGATTATTTCTTCCCAAAGAGACATAGAGATTAGGATGGCAGAAGAAAGCCCTTTTGTTTTACAAGATATGGAAGGATTAGTAATTGAAACTTTGGTTAGAGCAGAAAATCATTAAAAATGAATATACATTCATTTTTATAAATATATACATAGGCCGGGCGCGGTGGCTCATGCCTGTAATCCCAGCACTTTGGGAGGCCGAGGAGGGTGGATCACGAGGTCGAGAGATCGAGACCATCCTGGTCAACATGGTGAAACCCCGTCTCTACTAAAAATACAAAAAAAAATTAGCTGGGCATGGTGGCGCGCGCCTGTAATCCCAGCTACTCGGGAGGCTGAGGCAGGAGAATTGCCTGAACCCAGGAGGCGGAGGTTGCGGTGAGCCGAGATCGCGCCATTGCACTCCAGCCTGGGTGACAAGAGCGAAACTCTGTCTCAAAAAAAAAAATAAATAAATAAAATAAATAAATAAATAAATATATATATATATATATATGTATACATATACAAAGATTCTAATTTTACTCAATATAACTGTATAGTTATTATTTTTACTCTTTAATAGAAGGCCAAAGTTTCTTCTGTGAGTATAGGTCTGCTGACTGGAGTTTATTGTTGTATTTCTTGAATAAACTACATATATAATGTATCGTTTGTAATTTAGAGTTGCTTTTTTCTAATGGAGCAAGAACTTAAACACTCTTGTGAGGCAAACTGAATATAGAACTTTTCTACATTTTAAACATCATTTTCTCCTTCCTTCGTAGTTTTACATCTACTTAGTTTTAACTGCAAGATTGTAATGTGTCTTTGTCAAACATTTCCTAAGCATTGAAATTAAAATTCATAGAAAAAGTCTTTCTTACTATATGCTCCTTTACTTTATCAATTTACATAATAGTTATATTCTGTACTTGTAAAAGTGAAGTACAGCAGCAAAAGCAGGTTAGAGAAACAATAGAAACCACTTTAAGAACATAACTGAACCGCAGATGGGCAAAACTGTTGAGGCACAGTAGACAGAAGGCTAAACAAAACTGTTTCAAATGCTGTGAGAATTAATCAGTATGTTTTAGAGAGTACATGAGAATTATTTGCTAATGCGATGAGTTTGTAAATTGAAAATCAATCAAGAGAGCTTTTATTTTACTTCCTGATGGCTGTCCAATTACAAGTACCTCATGACACCCTCACAAGCAGTGCTTGCCTTGCAGTTCAAAACATAACCTTAACTCTTTAAAATACCTTACTTACTTTTGTGCTAATTCAGACTCAAATAATGTTCATCAAATGAATCCTAAAAAGAAATTGATAAGCCCTAGACTGGGTCCAAAGTTAGATTTGCATAAAAGTTCTCAAAGCTTTGGTCAACCGCTACTATTTTTCTATTCAAATATTTTAAGATTAATGTCTATTTATATCTGAATATTTACTCTATTATATAAAAGATGGTTTGTTTTGTATAATGATCACTGTTGATAGACTTTCCAATTTCAAAAAGATAGATTTTCTTTTCAGCCTGAACATCAGAACAATTTCTGATGCAAACAATTTAAGTAGTTTTGACAGCCAGTCTCACAAATGATTTAAGAAAAAAAAAATCCACAGTTGAAATTGAGCGTGAACTGCTTCCTGAAAGTGTCCTTAATTTCAAAATTTGCATTTTTTAGTTTTCAAAAATGGGTTTTCTGTATTCTTTTAGCATAGTTCAATTTTTCTTCTTTTGCTGTTAGCCCATGATTTTTGATCCTCTGGTGTTCTTTATTCTACGCCTAAACTCAAAAAATAAACTGTGTGTATGGATATGTAGATAGGAATTGCTTAACCCTCAAGAACTCTTTTTTTTGTTGGTTTTTTTTTGTTTGTTTTTTCAAAAAAGTGAAGCCAAAATAAATGACTAACTCATGATACTGAAGTCAATCACTTTTATTTATTTATCTCTTTATTTATTTAGAGACAGGGTCTGGCTTTGTCGACCACGTTGGTTTTTAACTCCTGTGCTCAAGCCATCTCCCTGCCTCAGTTTTCTGAGTAACTGGGATTATAGGTGGAAACCACTCCACCTGGCTCAATCACCATTTAAGCATACTTGCCTCCTTTATTATAGTAAAGAACAAAATCCACTTCCTTCTAGAAAGCTTTTAGCTCCCATCCAGCTACTTAGAAAATGAACTGCCTTTCTTCTATGCAGTCTACATGATATGGAGTTAAATTTGGGAGGCATCCAAGGCCTGTGTACTTGTCTTATAGCTACTTCAAGAATGAATTCTTTCCATATAGGAAACGAACAAGAGCCACATATTTTAAATTCCACAAATAAAAAGATAAATTTTATTGAATAATACTGAATTTTAAAAATTGACGTTATAAAATAAATAAGAAATATTTTTATTTTATCTTCTTATTCATTTCATGGTGCCTATTTATGAGAAAAGGGTATTGACAGAGTTAGCAGTATCCAATAGTCTCTGGATTTTCTTTAGTATCTTCTCTCACAAAAATTTCATAATGTTCCTTGTTGAGAAAACTGGAGAAAAATATATTCTTTCAAAATAATTAAAAAGTCTAAAACAATGAATAGTTTTCAAGATACAAAAAAAAGTATGCTTTACTAGTAAGGGTAACCAATAACTACTTTCTCACTGTGTTTCATAAACGCTCTTTGATTTGTAGACCCTTTGACCTTGGCTAGCAGGAGGTGAAATATAGGTTATCTGTGAAGCCATTCCAAACCAAACTGTTTAACTTCTTTAGGATTTTCTATGGTTGAAACCAAAATATGTCTCTTAATAACTTTATTCCATCAGAGTGATTATTTTTCTTTGGAGTTACACAGAAAAGTAAATCTATTTATTCTTGCCACTAGAACAAGTTTAGATTTATGGCATATTCTCTTGAATATTTTCTCTTTCAAGAATTCTTTGAATGTTCCTTCTACCATTTTTCATCTGACATGGTTTTCATATTCATCACTGCACTGGCATTTCTCCAACTAAATCCTGGCCTTGTTTTTATCCTTGTTTAAATATAATGTTCAGCATTTAATACAGCATTGTGATTGGAATATCTAAGCATAATTTCCATCAGGACGGTACCTGGGTAAAATGTGAATTGTGAGTTACATTTATTTCAATTTTTATACCAACTTCTATAATACGGAACTTTTTTCATAGGTTTCTGTTATTCATTCCTAATGTCAGACAATACCAAAAGAGATAATTATTCTTTGCTTAACATGTGGTTCATAGTTTTAGTCTTATAACAGTATTTTAGATTTGATAACATTTCATTCAGAATGCCTTTTAAAGTCAGTAATTGCCCTCAAGAAAAAATAAGTTATTTTGCTTATTAGAATTTATAGATATGTGCTGAAAGTGTAGTAATTTTCTTTCTTTTTTTGAGACGAATTTTCGCTTGTTGCCCAGCTGGAGTACAGTGGCGCAATCTCGGCTAGCTGCAACCTCTGCCCCTTGGGCTCAAGTGCTTCTCTTGCCTCAGGCTCCCAAGTAGCGGGATTACAGGTGCTCACCACCACACTCAGCTATTTTTTTTTCTATTTTTAGTCAAAACGGGATTTCATCATGGTGGTCAGGTTGGTCTTGAACTCCTGACCTCAGGTAGTCTGCCTCCCAAAGTGCTGGGATCACAGGCAAGAGCCACCATGCCCGGCTAAAAGTATAGTAATTTTAATTGGGTAGACTATATAGTCTCTTATAATATTTTATAAAGTATGATGTGGGATTTGAATCACTGGTGAAATCCAAAAGGGTTGGATATGAAGTCTCATGCCTCCCCCTACCTAGTCTTCAGAAAAGGCAAAGGATGAGTAGCTTCATGTATCACAAATATGGAAAGTGAAAGTTTGTTGATGGCTAGGTCTGAAGTTCAGAATGCTCGGAAAAAATACTTTACCTTGAGTTTCTTGGTGGATGATAACTGCCACAGTCCCTCTCTTCACAAAGGCTGAGTGAATGGGCACTGCTCCCCACACCTCAGCTTAACTTGCATGAAAGTTAAGCAGTCTAACACGTTCTCTTTACCTGCTTCCTGGGACATAGTCTATATAGAAAGGCAGCATTTCTTAGGCAGGGGGTGCTTGCAGGGAGGCCACTGTAGGCCACAGGAGGCCCTTGTAGGCACCCAGGGGGTGCCCTGCTTCAAATTAAAATCCATGTGAGTGGTACATGGGCTTAAACACATGATATAATAACTTGCTTTCATTTTCTCCCTCTCACTGTAATAGACTTCAGGGTCTGTCCTATAACCAACTTCTTTAAACACTCCGTCTTATTCTCTTTCCATCACTTTCTGCCTTGGCAGAAACACATCTCTTTGCTTTTGCAAGTGCTGTCTTATTACAAGAAACTGACCCCTACTGAGTTATAGAGCATATGATTTCACCATACATCCATACTGTAGAACTGACGGTCAACTCAGAAGCCACCTGAAAATCATTCATTTATCCTACATTATTTATTAAGTGCCTACTGTATGTTAGGTGAAACTGCAGCACATCAAATAGATAAGTGTACAAAACAAGCAAAGATCACAGGCCAATAGAGACTGCATGACTGTTTCTTTGGTGTACACGCTTCCTATTCAAAAGTATTTAAAATCTCCAGTTCCCATAAATATTACCACCTCCACCTGGCCCCTCCACAGAAGTACTATACACCAACTTCACAGAGGAACTAGAATCCATCAGATGTGAAATGTTCATTATACCTTCAAAAATACTTCAATATCCCTCTCCTTCCTACGTTCCTTTTACAATAAGAAAGTTGTCTCTGGGAGCTTCCTTTGGCTCTCCCTAGTTGGGATATGGGTAGTGCCTTCCCTGGGAACTCCCTTTGGCTCTCCCTAGTAGGGATATGTGTAATGCCTTCCTTAGTCCCAGCACATATCACTGTGTTGTAACTTGTAAGTTAATGTTATTGTTGTTTCCTGAGGAAATGGTCTATTTTGCTCACTGTCCTATCTCCGGCATCTAATGTTTAGCACATAGCTGGCAAACGTTAACCTTTTGGGCAATGACTGAGTGTCTAGCAGGACCCTTGTGAGAAAGGCCCCACCCAGTGCACTCTGGGGATCAGTCACATTTCAGGAGGAGTATGAGTCTCCTTCAAACTTCTTAGAAGTAAAACCACCAGACACCACTAAATTCTCTCTCCATGCCTCCACAAGACACAAATTAGGTATTTTACCTTGCAGATGAACTTCTAGCACAGGTGTATGGAATTCTGAGAGGTTTTTCAATCTCTCATGCCTGAGAGACTCATTGGTTTCAGGATTCTCACAGTTCTCCTTTGGGGGCTGGGCTCCAGCAGTGCTTTGGAAGCTGTCCTAAAATCTCTGTTTACCGAGGCTACATCACAAATTGGCTCCCTGGCTTTGGGAAATTACTTAACATAAAGCCCAGATTTCATCTATTACATGGAAACATATTAACACTAAGCTAATACAGTTGTCCTGAAGAATGAAAATGAGCAAGTAAACGGCTTTGTATAGCTCCAAGGTTATGCAGCAGTTGCCTATGTGTGTTTGCCAAGTAGCCTTGTCTAGGACCTCCTGACCACCTAGAAAGCTCAAGTTCTCTGAAAATCTCAGGACTGCAGAATAATGAAACTTCCAGGTGTCAACTCAGCCCCTAAATTCAGGGGTCAATCTCTCAATGCCAACTGAGGGTACTTGGTATTTGTCACTGTTAACAGGGATATTAAGACTTTTCAGATGCCTGGTCTCTGATTCCAGTTTGAGTGCTGTCAGAATGCAAGGCAAAGGTAACTGCCAGATATCTTTGCTTGTTTGTTTGTTTCTAGGGACAGGAAGAAAATGCTAGATTAGGGTTATCATTGGTAAAGATGTGGTAGTCACTCCTCTTAGGCTGGTGAGGGGGATGTTTGATTGTTTTTCTAGTGACACTGTGTCCTTATCTTAGTTTTGTATTCATACATGATTCTTAGTGGTCCTACTTTCTCTTGTTCCACCACAGCCATGAAGTAATGTTTTCTAACTGCTTGTAGACTTTTTGCTCAGGTAATGTTTAGCGGTACTGGTATAGCTCAGCTGCTGGCTTCTGGCTTTGAAAGCCAGAATTTTTTTCCCTCTATTTCTTTTCTTCGCTTTAACTTGAAGCTCTTTTCAGTGTCTTTCATTGTCCATCCTATGTTTTTCATTGATTTCCTTAAGGTTTGAAGCATTTGTAGTTAATATGTCTTACACATACCACATTGTTAATAGTTAATAATGAGAGCTAATAAATTATCAATTAAAAAATGGAAGACATCAGATTGTTAATAGTTAATAACGTTAATATATTATCAATTAAAAATGAAGGAATATTCCTGATATATGGTTCATGTGTTATTCTGATTTTTCCCTCTAGATAAGTTCTTAATTGGATATATTGATGAATAGTTTCTCTTTCTTTGTATCCATTGTTTTCATGCTATTTTGTCCCCCTACGGTTGCAATTCTCAAGCCAGAAACTTTCCATTGCTTGTCCTTAATGTATAATAACATTTAATTTTACTGAATTTGATGTGTTCATTTTCAGATTTCATACTCAATTCAAATGATGTACCTATGCAAATTAGTCCCACCCTGACTTGCCATTATGCCTTGATTATAAATCATTAGTTTTCCATTTTTTCCAACATGAAAAATAAAAACATATTAATATGCACAGAAATTGGTTCTTATTTTAGCTTAATATAGGCTATATACTCAAGTGTGCTTAATTATTATTATAATTTAGGTAATTTAGATTTAAATGTGTTTTTGATTAAATGATTTCATCTGCAAATATTTTGGTGGTAAATGAGAATTTAAACAAGTTTCATATCTTAGTCAACTAAAAGAGCATTAGAGTTGACAACTATAACAGATAGGAATATTGATTGGATCAAATGATGTAATAAAAAGTACATCATCCAATCTGGTCTGTTGGGAAGCAATCTTAAACATAGCCAGCTGATAAAATAAGTTCAATTATATAACCTCATTAGAATAAAATATTAGAAATGAAAACAGCTTCTAGTTTGCCAATTACAATTTACTTCTCATCTACATAATGTCAGACACCATGGCAACTACTAGAAAATGTTCTTCAGCTTCATCTACAACAATCAGTACAGAAAATATACTTTGCTCATATGGAATTTTAACTGTAGCAAGCCTAATGTCTGGATATGTTTTTTCTAATATAAATTAAAATTATTTTCTAAAAAAAAGCAGATAAGGAAATCCTTAGCTACTATCTAAACATTTAAATAATGTACTGTTTGTACAATACATTGAGGATTTTTGTAATTTTTAGGAGCTATGTATATTACTAGATTCAAGAATAGAATAGGTGGGCAGTTTCCCAGCGGCACTAATTCCAAGGGGCAGTAAGATGGTCTTGAATGCGTAAAGAAAGAGTGGGAAATTATACACAAGGGCATCACTCAAGGAGGATGTTTCATGCAGTGCACAGGAGGATTTGAGGTAAGGCATTAGGAATCAAGGACAGATGACTGCTATACTACCTTCTGAGGAGGTTAAATCTAGTTAATTGCAGGAATTTTATTTTTCTCTTGGCAAATGCCAGTAAGGTAATATTACTGGCAGTTCTCCTCTGTCCTTCCTAATAGCATATTTAAACTGTTTTTTCAAATAAGTGTTAAAATAGTTAAATATTCCTTAAAAGAGATGTCAAGTTATCAATTTTTCTTTGCATTTTTTTCTCACACTATATATGTACATGGATAAAATAGTTCCTAATTTCTCACATAACTGAGAATATTTCACAGTGTTATTAAATGTATAATATTGTTTAAAAATTTATTCAAAGACATTTGTTAAAACATGATAAGGAAGACTTTATTCAGGACCATCACCATAGATATAGGAGCCCATTGGTTGATGGAGTTTTTCCGTTCTTTATCCTTACTAATGTTCTGTTTGCTAGTCCCACAAATTATTGAGAGAGAAGTGCTGAAGTCTCCAATCATAATTTTTAATTTATCTATTTTTCTGTTTACTTCTGCCACTCTTTGCTTCATGTTTTGATGCTCTGCTTTAATCATGTACATATTTGGATTACATCTGTTTGTGAATTATCCTTTTTATCATTATGCATTGTCCCTCTTTATCATTGGCCATTTTTATTATTCCAACATCTATTTTTGATATTAATATAATCACCCCACTTTTTTGTCTTTGAAACTGAAGACACAGGATGATCTCAGTTCTACAAAAATAT
This sequence comes from Callithrix jacchus, assembly GCF_049354715.1. Taxonomy (NCBI): domain Eukaryota; kingdom Metazoa; phylum Chordata; class Mammalia; order Primates; family Cebidae; genus Callithrix; species Callithrix jacchus. Next base: position 77,418,966 of record NC_133510.1, on the reverse strand, counting down.
GGTTATAAACATTTCGAGTTGATTGAAGCGAGAGATTACAGTTTGTATATTTTGTTCCTTTTTTTACTCTCAAACTACTGATGTCATTACATGTGATTTCTTGTAAACAACAGTTATTTTAAGTTCATGATTAAAACATTTTAATTATTATGCTTATGTTACTAATATTTAATGTGGTTATTGATATGTTTGAATATAGGTCTACTGTATTCTAATTTGTTTTATTTTTGTTCCCGTTTCCCTTTTCTGCCTTCTGTTGGGTTATTTGTGCCTTTGTTTTAGTATTCCACTTTAATATGTCTACTAGCTTGTTGATACATTCTCTTTGTACAGTTTTATTTTATTTTAGTGGATTCTCTACATATTGCAATATATCAACTTGTATTGGTTTGCTAGAACTGCCATAACGAAATACCACAGACTGGGTAACTTAAAAAATGCAAATTTATTTTCTTGGTCTAGGGGCTGGAAGCCCAAGATCAAGGTGTTAGCAGGCTTGGTTTCTTCAGAGGCCTCTCGTGTAGGCTTTTACATGACCACCTTCTTACTATGTCCTCATACGGTCCTTCCTCTCTGTGCACACATGTCTGTGTCCTAATCTCTTCTTCTTATAAGGACATCAATCATATTGGATAACAGCCCACTCATATGACCTCATTTTACTTAAATTATCTATTTAAATGCCCATTTCTAAATATAGTCATATTCTGAGGCACTGAATGAAACATTTCAACATATTAATTTGAAGGGACATAATTCAGCTTATGTTACCACTCATATTTTAAGTCTACTTGGAGTGAATGTTTTACCACTACAATTAGAATATGGGAAACTTACAACCCAATTCTGTATCCTGCCTTTTTACTTTGTATTTATATATAAGGAACTATACAGAAATATGTATATATTTATATCATATATATATTTATACACATACACATAGAAAGAGAACTATATATATATAAATAGATAACTATAACAGTAAAAAAGCAGAACACAGAATTGGGTTGTAGGTATATTTACATATAAATAGAGGATCCTACCGTAGTGTTAAAATTTTGCTTTCAACTTTCAAGCATATTTTAAACAAAGAACTTTACTTAGTATTTACTATTTCTTCTACTCTTCCTTTATTCCTAATGATCCAAGTTTCCTTATGCCAGCATTTCTTTGCTACTTGAAGAACTCTTTCAGCATTTGTTTTAAAGAAGATCTCCTGTTAACAAATTCTTTTTTTATTTTTCTTCATTTAAGGATGTCTGTATTTCAGCTGGGCATATGCTTGTAGTCCCACCTACTCAAGAAGTTAAGGTTGGAGGATTGTTTGAGACCTGAAGTTCAAGGATTAGTAAGCTGTGATCAAGCCTGTGAATAGCCACTGCACTCCAGCTTGGGCAGCAGAAAACATAGCAAGACCCTGTCTCAAAAAGAAAAAAAGAAAGAAAGAAGAATAAGAATGTCCTTATTTTACCTTCATTCCTGTACAATATTTTTCCTGAATATCAAAAGCTTTCTAGGCAATTTTTTTGCTTTCAGCATTTTAAAGGGTTGTTTCACTTCTTACTTGTCTCCCTGATTCCCAGTGAAAATTATACAGTAATTTTAATTTAAATCATTTTCCCCCTACAAATAAGGTACCATTATAACTTGGCTGCTTTTATACCTTTTTGTTCCCAATATAATATGCTTGAATATGGATTTCTTTGAATTTATACTTTTTGGGCTTCACTAAGCTTCTTGCATCTCTGTAGGTTTACGTCTTTCACTGAATTTGGGTAGTTTTCAGTCATATTTCTCTGAATATTTTTCAGCACTGTATTCTTGCTCTTCTCCTTCTGAGACTTCTAATGATCCAATGATTGAACCTTTGACTTGTCCCACAGCCCCTGGGACTCTGTTAATTTTTGCAATCTATTTTCTGTCATTTTTAGAATAATGTCTGTTGATTTACCTTCAAGTTCACTGTTTTCTTTGTCATAACCATTCTGCTATTAAGCCTAACTTGAGTATTTCTATTTGTCATTTTATCTTTCAATTCCAAAAATCTTCATTTGGTTCTTCTTTGTGTCTTTTATTTCTTTGCTGAGAATATCTTATCTTTTCACTCACTTTAAGAAGATTTGCTTTCAGTTGCTGTAACATTTTTACCAGAGCTACTTTAAAGTATTTATCAGATAATTCTAATATTTGTGTCACCAAGGTGTTGGTGTCTGTTGACTGCCTTTTCAACTCTTTCTTTATATACTGAATAATGTTGAATTGTTTCCTGAACATTTTGAATTTTATGTTATGAGACTCTCAATTTTTATTAAATTCAACTGGAGAATGTTAATATTTTGTTTTAGAAGTCAATTGCCTGGATGGGTTCAGACCACAGTTTCAGCCTGTCTTCCATGTATGAGCTGTGATTGTGATTCTGATGTCAGTTCAGTTTTCAGAGCATTTGTAGTCCTATTAGGATATGTTCTTCATGTGAGTCATTCAGAATCAGTATGGAATCTGCTTTATGTCTTAATTCATTTCTCAAAGTCTTTGTAATGGTGTTTAATACTCAACCAGATCTATGCATGTAACGTCAAGAGTGAACCTAGAAATTCATATGCTAGTAAGCTTTTATTAAGTCTTGCTATGTTACCTGGATTTTCCACTTCCTTCTGGTTTCTCTTTTTTGTTCTTGCAGTTGTAAATCTAAGGCTGTACTTACTTTATTCTGCTGTGAATTTCCTGTAATGACGTGTACATCCAGGGCTAAGTAGTGTGAAGACACAGAAAAAAACGTGTTAAACTCATCACTAGTTTGGCATTATTTTAAATTCTGGCTTTCTTTGCAAATTTTCCCACTATTTACTTTGAGTCCTCATGTAAATGAACTATGCATTCTCTCGAGGTTTTATTGCTGTTTTTCAGCATCAGTATAACTTGACTTTAATTGGTTTTGAATTTAGTTGCATTAAATTAAGAAAACTTGGTCTATTCATCACTGATTTTTCAAAAAAATCAATGAGATTTGCTATTAAACTAGAATGTAACCTATTTTTGTGGAAGGTCCATGCGAGACTGTGAAGAATTTATTTTCCCTAACATTTACATGCATTTATCAGCATATTTTCTAAAAATCAAAAATTTTATTTGTGTTGTTCAAATACTCTACATGTAACTTAATCTAGTAAATATTAAAAAACACTATCTACTTATGGTTCAGTTTTCAAATTCTTCCTGAATTACAGCAGAGAGAGATTATTTCTTCTTGATAGAGTAATTGAACAATTTGTAATTATATTAAATATTTTTATTCCTAATATAACTTTTTATATTAATTGTATATAAGTCCCACCTCCATCCCAGTTCTTCCTTTTCCAATCATGGGGTTTAGGAAGAGTTCTCTTAGGATTATGGCCACTTATTTATCAATTGAATTACAATCATTCAGTAGCTAAGCTGGTCTCATCTTTCTTATGCTTATAGGACTCTCTAAGCAAGATTTATTCACTACATCCTTCCTTATTTTTATAGGCAATGCTAAATATGTGTTTTACTATTTTAACTGTTCCTATGCACACCTCTAAAAGTAAGGAGTTGAATGTCTACACTCAATCTCTGTATTTAAAACCTACATGCAATAACATTTTAATCACTTACCAAATCATGGCACATATATAATATAATGATATGTAAAGATTTTTGTTTATGTAGTTTATCATTGAATAATATTGATTTGTCACTCAGTATAGCTTCAGCTTTCTAATCTCACAAACCTGTATTCCAATCCCAACTTTGCCAATAAAAAATGGGTATGATAACACTTTCCCAATGACATCAAAAATATGTGGATAATACTTAGGTCAGTAATTCTCACTAAGTTTGTGACCAGAAAACAAAAGCTACTGTTTGCCCAATGGATGAATTTGATACATTTTATCAAAAAAATTTACAGAAAAATCTATATCAACATTTAACTTTCAAAAAGTAATTCTCTGAGTGAACTAGGAGAAATTAACATATACAATATAAATCATTTTAAAATGTAAATCATTCATAAAGTGATAAGCATAAAGCAAATAATTATTTTTTGTGATCTTAATTTTGTCAAGACACTTGGCAATATTGGACAAGCAGCTTAAGGGTTTGTTTTCAAAAGTAAAATTAGGGACTTAAATTTTACAAAGTGCTTATTATCTCATGAAATCCTGAAAAACAAAACAAAACAAAAAGGTAATTTAATAAAAGGATTAAGTCTCAGTGACCTGAAAACCCACAACACAGAAAGAATTTTCTATTCCAGATCTACTACTTTTCCCCTATGCTATTGTACCAAATTTGTGTTTTCCAAATGTGGCCTATCATCAAACCACCTGAAACTCTTGAAATAAACTTTTTTTTTTGCCATATCACAGATCAACTGAATCAGAATCTATGATGCAAAGGTCTGGAAAAAAGCACTTCACTCCCCAGGCAATTCTGATGATGACCATTTTGGGAACCACTGGACTAAATGATCTCCAAAACCACTTTATGTTTCTGATTTCTGGCAGTCTATTTGAGGAAAGAAATGTTCGTTTCAATGTATCATACTGTTTAAACATAGTAAATGTTATGGCAATTAAATAATCAAACTCCTTGCATCTTGAAAAAAATTCACATGATAGCAGAAATAGAAGCAAAATTCTCAATTTAGTTATGGCTGATAATACATTTTGGTGCAGTAATCAAAAAAACTGATGATTTTTGTTTTGCTTTTGGAGCTAATCTGTATGTCTTTGAAAAGTTGGTTAGAAATATGGCTAAACATTCAGTTCATACCTGCTCTTTGAATATTTTTTTCTAAAATGTAGATGATAGGATGGATATATGTGTGTCAACAAAGGTTGTATTATTTACAAGTTGGTATTGTTTTTATTGAAATTTCCTGACTTGCTCATCATATTGAATTTTCAACATTTCCAAATCTGTCAAAATAATATTAGGTTACTGGTAGAATTAATTGCATTAACATTTTCAACATGCTCAGCCTTAACTTTTTTATACTAGCTTGTATCTCAAAACAATGCATTTCAACTGTTATATGAAGCCAATAATATGTGAAATGTAAATAAGTATTGCACCTACATCTCCACTAGCTAGCTATGTAAATTCCTTTTAATTTAGGAAATACCAAACTATTCATTCACCCTTCTAAGCCAACAGAGATCCTCAATATTTTCACGGGCTTTTCACAAAGATTTCTTGCTTCATTTATTATCTGGTAATAATCACTAAGTAATGCTTATTTGATACTCGCTAAAAATACACATGGTTGAATAGATGAATTCAAAATAAGAATAAACTTATGCTTTAGAAGTCATATTGAACTACCATTGACATCATTACAGTTATCAAATACTAATCCCTTTAGTCCTCTTGACATTTCAGAAAACGGTAATGACAGCAATTTTTGCTCTTTTGTTAATTAGTGTAAAGGAGCTGGAATTATCACCATGAGACTGAAATGCCTGTCCTCTAGAGCTTGATTGCTGGAACCAGAAACTATGACTTCTACATCAATTGGAAATTCTTGCACACTAAAATAAGGCTATACACCTGTAAATCACCCCACCACTAGCTTCAAACTGATAGCTTTCTCAGCACAATAGCTTGCTCCTCTGAGTAAACAACTTCGTTTCAGAACAAAGGCACAAAGCTGACTCCATTTCAAATAATGATTCACTTCCCAAAAGTGTCTCAAAGAACCCTGACTTGGTGTGTCCACCAATGTCTATATATCATATCCAGGACTTTGCCCAGTTCAGAGCAAACTCTTACATTGAATTAACTGCCTTAAACCCACCCAATACAGACCCTTAAAGCCTTCTGAGACACTGCTAAGATTTAGTCAAGGTGGTGTTCTCTTACTGCAGTAATAAACTAGGCTTTGCTAAATCAACCATTATGAGATTTTTTTTTCTTTTGGAGGTCTTTTGGGGAATCTGCAGTTGACAGTCTTATGTTTTTTATTCAAAACATTGCGAGTTTTATTCTTATTTAGTACAACTAGTACTTTTATATAGTTTATTTAGATTAATTGTATCACATTAGAGAAAAGAACATATTATATATATATTTATTTTATTGCTTAGACAATATATAAAGCTATTTTGTCTACTAACTTATTGTTCATTCTTTTGTAAAATTATGAAATAATCATAAATATTAATCATATTAATAAACCAAAGGAAGAATCTTTTAGGCTGTCTCAATAGATACACAAAAACCTATAATAAATTTCTGAAATTAATCATCTACTTTTAAGTAACCTTTATATTTACCCACATATAGATTAAAATCATGTCTTTATTGTTGTCAAAAAAAAAAACCAGCAAAACCCAAATCTTCAAAAGAATTTTGGAGTTAATGGATTCTGAATAATCTTTGGTTTTCTTTTTGGTGATTCTCTGAACTTTTAAATAAAATTTTCTAATTGCTTTAAAAAATTTTTTTTGTCTTTGAAACTGAAGACACAGGATGATCTCAGTTCTACAAAAATATGTTTAAACATTTCGAATTGATTGAAGTCAGAGATTACAGTTAATTTTAATTTTTTTCTTTATGTATTTTGTATCTTACGACAAACAAACATACTTAGACATTATAAATATTTAAAATTCATTTTAAAAATACCAAGTCCAAAACAGTATTTAATGAACAGTTGAGATTTTGGAAACATGACAAGTTTTTTATGTAGTAAATAACAATATAGGCCTCATGTTTAAATCATTAATCTATCTAGAGTTAATTTCTGTATAAGGAATAGGGAAGGGATCCAGTTTCAGCTTTCTGCATATGGCTAGCTAGTTTTCCCAAAACTAGCATTTATTAAATAGGGAATCTTTCCCGATTGCTTGTTTTGTCTGGTTTGTCAAAGATCAGATGGTTGTAGCTGTGTGTCATTCTTTCTGAGGCCTCTACTCTGTTTCATTGGTCTATATCTCTGTTTCAGTACTATGCTGTTTTGAATACAGTAGCCTTGTAATATAGTTTGAAGTCAAATAGCATGATGCCTCCAGCTTTGCTTTTTCTGCTTAGGACTGTCTTGGCTTTGCAGGCTCTTTTTTGGTTCCATATAAAGTTTAAGGTGGTTTTTCCAATTCAACACCATAAAAACTCTAGTGGAAAATCTAGGCAATACCTTTCAGGACATAGGCATGGGCAAGGACTTCATGACTATAACACCAAAAGCAATGTCAACAAAAGCAAAAATAGACTAATGGTATCTAATTAAACTTAAGAACTTCTGCACAGCAAAAGAAACTATCAATAGAGTGAACCAGAAAGCAACAAAATGGGAAAAAATTTTTGCAATCTACCCATCTGACAAAGGGCTAATTTCCAGAATCTATGGAGAACTTAAACAAATTTACAAAAAAAAAAACCCAATCCCATCAAAAAGTGGGCAGAGGATATGAACAGACACTTTTCAAAAGAAGCCATTTATGCAGGTAACAACATATGAAAAAAAGCTCATCATCACTGGTCATTAGAGAAATGCAAATCAAAACCACATTGAGATACCACCTCATGCCAGTTAGAATGGCAATCATTAAAAAATCTGGAGACAACAGATGCTGGAGAAGATGTGGAGAAATAGAAACACTTTTACACTGTTGGTGGGAGTGTAAATGAATTCAACCATTGTGGAAGACAGTGTGGTGATTCCTCAATCATCTAGAACTAGAAATACCACCTGACCCAGCAATCTCATTACTGGGTATATAGCCAAAGGATTATAAATCATTCTATTATAAGGACTCGTGCACATACATGTCTATTGAGGCACTGTTCACACTAGCAAAGACTTGGAACCAACCCAACTGCCCATCAATGGTAGACTGGATAAAGAAAATGTGGCACATATATACCATGGAATACTATGAAGGCATAAAAAAGGATGAGTTCATGTCCTTTGCAGGGACATGGATGAAACTGGAAACCATCATTCTCAGCAAACTAACACAAGAATAGAAAACCAAACACCACATGTTCTCACTCATAAGTGGGTGTTGAAGAAGAGCACACAGACACAGGGAGGGGAACATCACCCACTGGGGCCAGGGGGTGGAGACTAGAGAAGGAATAGTTGGGGCTGGGGGTTTGAGGAGAAATAGCATTAGGAGAATTACCTAATGTAGATGACTTGGCAATGGATGCAACAAACCACCACCATGGCACATATACCTAAGTAAAAAACCTGCACTATCTGCACATGTACCCCAGAACTTGAATAATAAATAAATTTAAAAATATATATAGATATAGTTATAACTTTTAACATAAGATACATTAAGGCGGGTGGATCACGAGGTCAAGAGATCGAGACCATCCTGGTCAACATGGTGAAACCCCGTCTCTACTAAAAATACAAAAACAAAATTAGCTGGGCATGGTGGCGCATGCCTGTAATCCCAGCTACTCAGGATGCTGAGGCAGGAGAATTGGCTGAACCCAGGAGGCAGAGGTTGAGGTGAGCCGAGATCACGCCATTGCACTCCAGCCTGGGTAACAAGAGTGAAAATTCATCTCAAAAAAAAAAAAGATACATTAATAGATGCATGTGATTATTTCTCAATGTGGTCTTTTCAATAACTTTTTAATAATTTGCAATCAATAATAGGATTTGAAAATGGATATACATACTGGAACACAAACCTAATGATTTAGGCATAATGATAATGGAATAATCTTTCATTACAATAGGTATTTTATTTGAAGTTGTTCATAATACATTACTTTGGATGTAGATATTAGTGCATTAGTAAGTGATTCTATTATGTTAAGGCCAAGTCCCTGAATAGCTCTAAATAATTGGTTTCCATAACGAAAAAATGTATGCAGAAAATAATGCTGTCATTTTCATTTTTATATGCAATGAAAGTAAGAAAATTCATAACATACTTTTACTCATTTAGTTAACACCATTTATTGAGTAACTACTATGTGCTTTTTCTAGGCATTTAAGAAACACAGATCACACATCCTGTGAATTACAGAGATGTGACAGGGAAGGGAAAATGAACTCTCTTACAGTGCTTTTCAAGTGCCAGGCACCATTGGAAGCATTCTGTTCAAGCCTCAAACAACTTACAAGATAGGTACTCATTCATATTTTAGAGAAAGAGACAGGCTGATTCACCGAGAGTTTAAGCTACTGTCTGAGGTCATGCTTCTAGCAAACAAATAGGGCAAGGATTCAAACCCAGGCATATTGCTTCTCAGGCTGTGTTCTTAAAAGCTATATTGGGCTGCCTCATTTTCTATAATAAATACATGCTGCATGTCTTCTAAAGTTATTTTCCCAGTTAATTGTTTTTAACCACAAATTATTTTAATGCCTACTTTATTCTGTAAATTGCTATGCTACCATTTTTGTACCAAAAGAAAATAAGTGCAGAGATACATTTTTTGCTTTGTCTCTTTTATAAAAGCTGAGAAATTTATTGTATAGTACCACTGAAACATTTTTTCCCTACTGCTTTTATTTGCAAATAATTTACATTTCAAGAAAGAACTTGAGAATTGCAACTTCTTATCCACCTCTGTGCATCTAACTCATTCTGTTTTTAACTAAAGTACACATTAAGGATAACAGAGAATCATCTCATAATTACTAAAACAGACATCAAAATGAATTCTGTCAATATTGCAGGAGAGGCTTAACTGCTTTACTTGTTATTATAGTGGTATAAATTTCTAATTTAAAAGGCCTAAGAATAATCATTAAGTATAATTTCAAAAGAATACATCAAAAATATTTTTTCATGTAAACTTACTTATTTATTAAAATATCTCAGGCTATTCCAGTTGTATGCCATAGTTCATTTACTGTTCACTTATGGCTTACAATGTGCCTACAAGAATTGTGAGAAGTTAGAATCCCAGAGAAAATCAGTTTCACTGTCATTCTCAATTCTTTGCTAGAAGGACTTAATGAACAAAATATATTTGCTGGTATAGAATGTAGAGTGGAAGCCGTGATTTCTTGGAAAAAGATGGCAGAAGTACTTTGTTGTCTGTACTATATGGACTAGCGGATGGTTTTGCAAATGAAGAGCAAGGTAATGAAGGGAGTGTTTCCCAACACGCTCAATACTATTCTTTGAGAATGTGTATGATTTTCCTAACCCTGGAGGGGAACTGTGGAGTTGCAAACATGACTGGGTCGAACTGAATTTGGTCCTGCAGCTGGGGAGCCCTCTCTCATTTTTACCTGGACTCTCACTTGTCTCAGAAAAGGTTATAGGTTGTCAATTCTTGAATTTCATGTCAAAGGGAATGGATCTCCATTTTTTTATCATTATATGTTGATCTTTTAAATAAACATTGCTGTTTTTATTCCCCCCCACACACACACTGGTTGTGGGATTACCACTAAAAAAGAGATCCCAGCAATCAGGCCTGAACATTTACTAATGAACCCATATATATATGCCCAGGAATAGGTTACAAAATTATTTATTTAAGGATATCTAACAAATTGAAGGAAGAAATCCAATACATGGAATCAAATCATGTACTGACAACTCTGGAAAACTGAAGAGACTCTTACAGAGCTATCAATAAAATAAAAATTGTAGCAGAAGAGAGTATGTAACTGGAAATAGTTTTTAAATCTTATGGTTTAAAATTGAAAGAAAACAGCTGCTGCTAGGAACTTGTTTGAGTAAAGAAACATCTTGAGAGCACAGAGGAAAAGTACAAAAAAGTCAATAAATGAAAAAGTAGACATGAAAGACAATTATAATAGTTTATAGTTTTCTTTACTCTCAGTTATGATATGGAGTACTTCAATTTAAGGGCCAAATCTGAAGCGGCAAAACTGTAGACACTGTATAGAAAATAATAATGCAGGTAGTAAAATTTTTTTAACTTTTTCTGCAAAGCCCATGAATTGAACGTTGTGGAAAAGCAAATAATTGCAGTGCAGTGTTGTAAGTGCTGTTGTTGACGTATGAAGATTTTTCTAAGAGCATAGTTTGGAGGTGGAAATATACTGTATTGTTGTCAAGGAATAATTTTGATGGAGCAAAACTAAATCCTGAATGGAAAAAACGACATAGCCAAGTAAAGTGGTGACAGCATTTACCCAGAGAAAAGAGCCTATATAAACAGGCATGATTTCAAGAGAAAATATGATACAGGAAATTAAAAGTTGACTCTGTTATTGGAGCAAGTAGTGAAAAATAAAGTTTATTTTATTTATCTTTATCTTGTTTTTAATTTGATGACTGGCTAATTAAATTGAAAAGGAAATAACATTTTCAGAAGCACACTCGATCCAAATTCAAATATCAAAACAAAACAGTAATTCCACTGTATTAGTCCATTTGCACACTGCTATAAAGATACTACCTGAGACTGGGTAATTTATAAACAAAAGAGGTTTAATTGACTCACAGTTCTGCATGGCTGGGGAGACCTGGAGGATACTTACAATGATGGTAGAAGGTGAAGGGGAAACGGTCACCTTTTTCACATGGTGGCAGGAGAGAGAGTGTGAAGGGGAGAGTGTCAAATCACTTTTAACCCATCAGATCTCATGAGAACTCAGTCACTATCACGAGAACAGCATGGGGGAAACTGCCCCCATGATCCAATCAACCCCCACCAGGTCCTTCCCTCAACATATGGGGATTACAATTCAAGATGAGATTGGGTGGGGACACAGAGCCAAACCATATCATTCACTTACCCTCTCAATGGTGATATTTAAAATGAATTTTAACCTGCAAGACAATAAGCACCACCCATAATAGGCTCCAACTTAACAGTAAAGATGACAGTTACAGGTGTATTCGGTTCAGGTTTACACCATATATATATACATATTTTTTTCAGGTATACATCTCATATATATATATATATATATATATATATATATATATATATATATATTCAGCTATACACCATATATATACATTCAGGTATACACCATATACACCTGAACAGCTTTTGCCAGGATGACGTATTTAACTTGTCAGAATTAAACATACTTCTCTTTTCTGGGCAATGCTTTCTTGGATTCTTTTCAATGTAATGAGAAAGTAGTCTCATCCACCCTCTTCCACTGAGTAATACCAATTCTCAAATTTGGCTGTACATTTTAACCAACTGGGAAGCTTTAAAAAATACTTGTACTTGGGTCTCACACCAAACTACTTTTATATATTTGGCCTGAGGTTTGACCTGGGGTTCCAATTATTTTTAGTCTACCAGGTGAATTTAATGGACTACCAAAATTGAGAACAATTAGCTTGTCAGAACTGCTGAGAAGACAGTAGGAGGAGGAGGAGATTTTTATTGCCAGGTGATTGTGATATGCATATCAGATTGCTTTCCTCCAATGTATCACTTTAGCCAGCACCACTGTGGTGATGATTCTCAAATATATACCTAGATTTAGAAAAATGTCAAAGGATTTTTACTGTCATATTATTTTCTGTCACTGTTCATGTATTATCTATATTCTTTCCAGTTCTCTGGTGAGCATTACTGTGAATGTATGAGAATTCTTGACTCCTTCAACTCTTTATCACACAGTTGGACATAGAAGGGTGGAACACAATGGACAGGCCAGCTCTAACGACCTGAGAGACAGGTTCACAGGATGAATTGTACTGAGCCTTGTGTTATATTGTCAGGGCCCAAAAAATGGTATCCCACATAACTTTGAACTGAGGGAGATAGGGAAGGCCTCAGAAGCAAGGTTACTGTGACCTTTCACACCTTTCTGTTTGACAGCTGGCTATAAAGACATTCTTTGACACACATTGCCTGAAAGTAGGTCATGAGACCCTCATTCAGTGGAGTCTTACCCTATACTTGGGATGCATGAATGCAGCAGAGAGGCCTGAGAATATTTATTCTCTTTTACCATTAATTCTTGACTTATCTCTGGATTGCCAATAATTGTACATTCAAATTGAAATTTCAAAGACATTTAACATTTATTCAGCATTAGCCCTTGCCCTTATTGTTTCACTTATTGTTTATTAACAGCTTCATGTTTTCAGAGAACTCTATATGCATATTAGACATTCTTACACTATACTTTGGGTCTCAGCCTTTCTTCTCTATTATTCATCTTTTTGTCTCCTAATGCTTCATTTTAGGTATTTTCTTCTGATCTATCATCCCATTTGATCCCTTGCACTTCATCTGTTTTTAATCTTTAGGTACATCCCTAGCTTGAATTACACACACACACACACACATATATTTTTGAGATGGAGTCTCGCTCTGTTGCTGTGTTGCCCAGGCTGGAGTGCAGTGGCACAATCTCAGCCCACTGCAACCTCCGCCTCCCAGTTGCAAGCAGTTCTTGTGCCTTAGCCTACCAAATAGCTGGGACTACAGGTAGGCACCACTGTACCTGGCTAATTTTTGTATTTTTAGTAGAGAAGGGGTTTCACCATGTTGGCCAGGCTGTTCTTGAACTCCTTACCTAAAGTGATCCACCCACCTCAGTCTCCCAAAGTACTGGGATTATAGGCCAAATTTATTATGTTTCTAAAACCTAGGAGCTATTTTTGCATTTGTTTCTGATTCTGTGCTCCAATTCTCATCTATTATTCTTTTTATCTCTTTGGGTGTTGTTTACATAGTTATTTACAATTTATGTCTGACAACACTAATATCCACCCTTCTGCATCTATTTTAATTGTATATTTTTATTCATCTTATTTTCTGTTTTTCATTCCTATTGTCTTTTCTACTTGTGCTCCTCATCACTTTTTATTATGTGTCGTTCAATGCATTTACATTATTTACATAAATAATTTCAAGTCTAAGATTATGCCAATTTTTTCTAGGTAGGCGTTATGTTTCCCTTTACTAAGTATCTTTTCGTTCTGAATACCTATTTTAAAAATTCTCTAGAAAATACAAAATTTTTACAAATGTTTCTGTACTCAAGGCACTTTGTTAGGTCTAAATAGCTTAATGGTTAAGTGATAACTCTGCCCTGCCATCTAAAGTCTTATAGCCATGGCAATAAAAGTAGCAAACAACTAGCAATAATGCATTCTGTATAATGTAAGACATAATTTTAGATACAAAAATTTATTATGTTTTTAAAGATAACAGAGATTTCTAGATTTAGAAGAAACAGAACAATCGTAACATAAATGGAATGATAAATAACATTCAGAAGTAATAGGTTGGTATAGTTAAGTTGCAGCTAATAAGATGCTCAGATTGGCTGTTTCTCCCACATTTTGTGCAGGCTTCACCTGGGCGATTACAACAGCTGCTATTTTAATTTCTCTGATTCCACACTTGTCCTATCCACCACGGATATGTCAAAGTGATTTTTCTAAAATGCAGTTCTGACTCGCTGTCTTGTAAAAACAGTTCAATAAAAACTTATATAATTGAATTCCATATCATGGTGGATAATGCTGTCTATAATTCAGCATTGGTTTATTTTCCAGGTTCAGTTTGAGTCACCTTTTTCTCAATTTATGCATCAGAAGTATTCAAAACTTTTTTAGGTACTCCTTTGAATATTGTTCACTTCACTACTACTATGATCTTATATACATGAAAACTACTATTTTTTCTTTTTGGTTACCTCAAGGGTCATTATCTCAAGGAAATTATTGATGCATTTTAAAAACACCCCAAACCCCATTGGCTCAAATTTACAACTTCTGTATTTTCTTACAATTATTCATCAGGACTGGGCTCAGCTGGGTATTCTTGTTCTCATCCCTTCTTGTATCGGCTGGGTTCAACTGGCAGGTCTGTTAGGAAGAGGCTCCACTAAGCTGCACAGGGATGGCTAGACCTTCTGCTCTAGTTAACCTTCAGAACTCTTCTACTCCACCTAGTCTTTGTACATAGCCTCTTCAGTAGTGTAGCCAGACTTTTTACATGGTGTTTTGGGGCTCCTGGGAACAAAATGGTAGAGGCTGCTGAGCATCTTAATGCCTAGGCATGAAACTGGCACATGGTCCTTTCCACCAAATTATTTTTTTTTAATTGAGTAACAGGGCCAGCTCTAATTAAAGTGGATGGAATTATGCAAATGTGTGAATCCTATGAATAATGATCACCATTATTATTATAAGCTTATGTGATAATCCATATCTGTCTTATAACCTGGGAAAGCTTATGATTATCACATAAGCTTCCCTATTGCCCTTCAGAATGGTCTAGGTGTGCCTCCTCTGTGTTTTCATGATATCCTTCATGAATATATTCTATTGAGTTTACTGTTTTGTTTTTGTTTTTTCTTTTTTTGAGTTTACTGTTTTGAACTATGATCATCTGCAACACCAAATCAACAACATACTCTTCTTCTCTCATATTACGTAATAAATAGCCTTTGCTATGGTAAGACATGCTCTATAAGTTTCTAAATGCATGACTAAAATATAAATATAATGAAATAAAAATAGACATATTAGTTATATTCATATTTGAAACAGGTACTAGTTATTGTACTATTTCTCTTATTTTGTCCTTTTCTGATAATTATTTGCCCTTCTTTGATCTGTCCTATAATCTGGGAAAGCTGCCCCTATGCATTTCATTACTCCAGCTCTTTATTATCTGCATTCCCATTGGATAGACTAATGGAAGGCACCAAGAGACATCAATATCCAAAAATGAAAAGAGAGGAATCAGACTCTTTATTCCCTTGCTTGCTGCTTTGTGCTAGGATTCTAGTAGATGTTGTGTCCCCTGCTCCATGACTTTGGCTTCTGGCAGACGGTCCACCTCTACCTTTTCAGGGCTTTAATTCTCACTGGCTCCAATAACATCGTTCTTCCCCGTGCAATTTCATAGTGGGATGGAATTTGTTTCCCACTCTTGGTATTTTTTGGCTGCCTTGGTTCTCATACTGGTTTCCGAGCACTTCCTTCCAAAAAAAAGTCTTGTTATTAAATTTTCTTTAAAATTTCAGTTGAATGTGTCATTTTTTCCTGATTAAATCCTGATAAGTACATTTATTATTTAATTAAATAAATTAAATAGATAATTGTTGAACATTAACCTACAATGGAAATACAATTGTAGATGGTGATATAGAAAATTGTAGTTCCAAATACTTTGATTCATCTTTTCTTAACATTATAGTCGATACTATAATGAGAAACAATAAGAGGCTAAGAAAAATATTGCCACAAACAATTTTAAGGATGTAAAAGAAACTGGGAGTGGTGGCCCACATCCATAATCTCAGCATTTTGGGAGGTCTAGGCAGGCAGATCACTTGAGTCTGGGAGTTTGATACCAGTCTGGGTAACATGATGAGACCTCGTCTTTACCAAAAAAAGAAACAAAAAAGAAAATAAGCCAGGTTCTGGTGGTATGTGCCTGCAGTTCCAGCCGCTCAGGAGGCTAAGGTGGGAGGATCACTTGAGCCCAGGGGGTGGAGGCTGCAGTGACCCAAGACTGTGCTATTGCACTCCAGCCTGGGCAACAGGGAGAAACCCAAGAAAGAGAGTATGTGAAAGAGGGAGCCATTCGTTATATTTTCTGTGCCAAATAAAGGAAAAAGGCTAAAACACATTTGAAAATCAAATACCCTAACAAATCAACGAGTGAATAGCTTAGCCAGGGCATTGGCAGTAATGAGGGCATTGCTTAAAATAGAATTACACATAGTCTGTATCTTCTAATACTGAATGAGCTCTTGGCATGCTACATAAAAAAAGGTGTATTTGCACAGTGGTTAAGAGCACATGACCACTAAAACCAGATGAACTGGGCAGAATTCTAGCTCTACTACCAGCTAGTTTTGTGATTTTTAAAACAAGTTAGTTGATTTCTTTATGCCTCAGTTCCCTCACTTATAAAGTGAAGATAAAACCAGGACAATAATACCTCAGTGGAATGATGATGTGAAACCTGCTGTCCTCTTTATAAAGGATTGTTTCACTACTTTTTTATTTGCTGAAAAATATGAGAAGTTCTGTAGATTCTTCTTTCAATACAAAGGTCAATAATTATTCAGATGGCATTAAAACTTCCCCTTGAGACTACGATTACTGCTAAAATTGTTTCACATATTCGTTGCAGGGAATTGTGTATTTACTGATTCTATATATGTTATAGTTAACTGTGATTGATAAATTATATTCATTGTTAAACACTGCATTTACCGTATGTAAATTGCAACGTATACAAGCAGCATTCTTATGATTAACTTTTTGACTATGATGTTTGGCACACCTCCTTTCTATTTCTTACAATATTTTACTTGTTTTTTTAGAAAGCATTAAGTCATTTTGTCTTGGCAATCATGCTAAATGCCCAGTGGAGAAATAAACTGATTGAAACATATTGAGTTCTAAAGAAGAATGTGTTTTTTTCATCATAAAGAAATAAAGATAAATATCACTTTGTTTTTGCCGCCAGTAAGGTTATTATCCTTAACCTAAGTAATTAAATCCCAACTGTTTCTACTCATGTGCAGTCATGACTTTGATAGGAATAGAGTGGTCATGCATTTTAATTTGTACCTATTTGTCCCAGCATGATTCACATGCCTTCCTATACTCAGAGTTTTCCCAACATGGAAAATAAATTATACAGACACACCGATAGTTAATACTACCTTTGTAATGGCCCTTGCTAGAAAATACGGTTCAGGACTTAAACACTGAGAACATTTACAAAATTAACCTTGAATTATTAATTTAGCAAAAGGCCACATGTTGCCATATGAAGAGATCCAGGATATACCCCCTTCATAATGATCTCTACTTGCACAGACTGAACTCCACCATTACAAAATTCATTCCTGATGCCTACTGAGAAAGAGAAATAGAATTACTTCTGTAGTATTTCAGTGAAAAATGTGTGATCAGAATATCATCATGAAAAAACTTCAGACAAGCTCAATTTTAGGAAAGTTCTAAAAAGTAACTTATTAATAGCCTTTAAAATCATGAAAGACAAAATAAAAACTGGGGAACTCTTCTAGATTAAAAAGGCTAAATATATGTGACAACTAAATGTAGTACAAAATACCAGATTGGTTACTAGGCAGGAAAGAACTAACTCAGCAGGCCTAGGTTGGTCAAACTCTGCATATTTCAAAGAAAAAAACCTGTCTTCAGATTACCTCTTGATTCTGCTAAGAAATTACCTTTGAGTCCTTGGAATATTCTGCTTGATAAGAGGGTTTTCTGTATACAAGAGACCTTGAAGTATACCGTTATCAGTTTGACATAATGAGTGTATAGTAGTAATGTGATTTAAGATAAATATCTTTTTTTCTGCTGATGTTGGGAGTGGAGACTGGAGTCTGGGTAGCTGAGGTCAGTTAGGATAGTGGGTAATGTCTACGTGACTGAACCCCCAAAAAAAACCTTGGATACCAAAGCTTGGGTGAATTTTCTTAGTCACAAAACTTTGCATCATTGGCGGGAAAATTAAGTTCACTCCCATATGACTCCAATGGGAAGAGCTATCTCAACACTTAATGTCTGATTTCTCCTGGAGTTCATTCAGGGCGCCTTTCCCTTTTTCTGATTTTAATCTGTATCGTTACACTGTCATGAACTATAATTGTAGGTATAATGGCTGTTCCATATCCTGTGAGTACTATAGAATCAAGCTTAGAATAAGACTGCTCTTGGGAACCATTAACACAGTTCTTTTTTTAAATTGCATTTTAGGTTTTGGGGTACATGTGCAGAACATGCAAGATAGTTGCATAGGTACACACATGGCAGTGTGTTTTGCTGCCTTCCTCCCCTTCACCCACATTTGGCATTTCTCTCCAGGCTATATCTCCCCAGCTCCCCCCCCACTGTCCCTCCCTTATTACCCCCAATAGACCCCAGTGTGTAGTATCCCTTCCCTGTGTCCATGTGATCTTATTTTTCCTCACCTGCCTATGAGTGAGAATATGTGGTATTTCATTTTCTGTTCTTGTGTCAGTTTGCTGAGAATGATGTTCTCCAGATTCATCCATGTCCCTACAAACGACACGAACTCATCATTTTTGATTGTTACATAATATTCCATGGTGTATATGTGCCACATTTTCTCAATTCAGTCTATCATCGATGGGCATTTGGGTTGGTTCCAGGTCTTTGCTATTGTAAATAGGGCTGCAATGAACATTCGTGTGCATGTGTCCTTATAGTAGAACGATTTATAGTCCTTTGGATATATACCCAGTAATGGGATTGCTGCGTCAAATGGAATTTCTATTTCTAAGACCTTGAGGAATTGCCACACTGTCTTCCACAATGGTTGAACTAATTTACACTCTCACCAACAGTGTAAAAGTGTTCCTATTTCTCCACATCCTCTCCAGCATCTGTTGTCTCCAGATTTTTTAATGATCGCCATTCTAACTGGCGTGAGATGGTATCTCAATGTGGTTTTGATTTGCATCTCTCCAATGACCAGTGATGATGAGCATTTTTTCATACGTTTGTTGGCCTCATGTATGTCTTGTTTTGTAAAGTGTCTGTTCATATCCTTTGCCCATTTTTGAATGGGCTTGTTTGTTTTCTTCCTGTAAATCTGTTTGAGTTCTTTCTAGATTCTGGATATCAGTCCTTTGTCAGATGGGTAAACTGCAAAAATTTTTTCCCATTCTGTTGGTTGCCGATTCACTCTAGTGACTCTTTCTTTTGCCGAGCAGAAGCTGTGGAGTTTGATTAGGTCCCATTTGTCTATTTTGGCTTTTGTTGCCAATGCTTTTGGTGTTTTGGTCATGAAGTCCTTGCCTACTCCTATGTCCTGGATGGTTTTGCCTAGATTTTCTTCTAGGGTTTTTATGTTGCCAGGTCTTCTGTTTAAGTCTTTAATCCATCTGGAGTTAATTTTAGTGTAAGGTGTCAGGAAGGGGTCCAGTTTCTGCTTTCTGCACATGGCTAGCCAGTTTTCCCAACACCATTTATTAAACAGGGAATCCTTTCCCCATTGCTTGTTTTTGTCAGGTTTATCAAAGATTGTATGGTTGTAGATATGTTGTGTTGCCTCTGATGCCTCTGTTCTGTTCTATTGATCCATATCTCTGTTTTGGTACCAGTACCATGCTGTTTTGATTACTGTAGCCTTGTAGTATAGTTTGAAGTCCAGTAGTGTGATGCCTCCCACTGTGTTTTTTTTGCTTAGAAATGACTTGGCTATTTGGGCTCACTTTTGGTTCCGTATGAAGTTCATCGTGGTTTTTCCC
Source organism: Callithrix jacchus (assembly GCF_049354715.1). Taxonomy (NCBI): domain Eukaryota; kingdom Metazoa; phylum Chordata; class Mammalia; order Primates; family Cebidae; genus Callithrix; species Callithrix jacchus. The sequence goes on along the minus strand of NC_133510.1, from coordinate 77,398,790 downwards.
AGTTCTGTGAAGAAATTCAATGGTAGCTTGATGGGGATAGCATTGATTCTGTAAATTACTTTGGGCAGTATAGCCATTTTCATGATATTAATTCTTCCTAACCATGAACATGGAATGTTTCTCCATCTGTTTGTGTCCTCTCTTATTTCGTTGAGCAGTGGTTTGTAGTTTTCCTTCAAGAGGTCCCTTGTGTTCCTTGTAAGTTGTATTCCTAGGTATTTTATTCTTTCTGTAGCAATTGTGAATGGCAGTTCATTCTTGATTTGGCTCTGTTTAAGTCTGTTATTGGTGTATAGGAATGCTTGTGATTTTTGCACATTGATTTTATATCCTGAGATTTTGCTGAAGTTGCTTATCAGTTTCAGAAGTTTATGGGCTGAGGTGATGGGGTCTTCTAGGTATACTATTATGTTGTCTGCAAATAGAGACAATTTGGCTTCCACCTTTTCTATTTGAATACCCTTTATTTCTTTTTCTTGCTTGATTGCTCTGGCTAGAACTTCCAGTACTATATTGAATAGGAGTGGTGAGAGAGGGTATCCTTGACTAGTGCCGGATTTCAAAGAGAATGCTTCCAGTTTTTGCCCATTCAATATGGTATTGGCTGTTGGTTTGTCATAAATAGCTTTTATTACTTTGAGATACGTTCCATTGATACCAAGTTTATTGAGGATTTTTAGCATAAAGGGCTGTTGAATTTTGTCAAATGCCTTCTCTGCATCAATTGATATAATCATGTGGTTTTGGTTTTGGTTTCTGTTTATGTGGTGAATTACATTTATAGACTTGCGTATGTTAAACCAGCCTTGCATCCCCAGGATGAATCCTACTTGATTATGATGGATAAGCTTTTTGATGTGCTGTTGCAATCGGCTTGCCAATATTTTATTGAAGACTTTTGCATCTATGTTCATCATGGATATTGGCGTGAAGTTTTCTTTTCTTGTTGGGTCTCTGCTGGGTTTTGGTAACAGGATGATGTTGGTCTCATAAAATGATTTGGGAAGGATTCCCTCTTTTTGGATTATTTGGAATAGTTTCAGAAGGAATGGTACCAGCTTCTCTTTGTGTGTCTGGTAGAATTTGGCTGTGAACCCATCTGGACCTAGGCTTTTTTGGTGTGGTAGGCTCTTAATTGCTGTCTCAACTTCCGACCTTGTTATTGGTCTATTCATAGTTTTGGCTTCCTCCTGGTTTAGGCTTGGGAGGACACAGGAGTCCAGGAATTTATCCATTTCTTCCAGGTTTAGTAGTTTATGTGTATAGAATTGTTTGTAATATTCTCTGATGATGGTTTGAATTTCTGTGGAATCTGTGGTGATTTCCCCTTTATCATTTTTTATTGCATCTATTTTGTTGTTCTCCCCTTTATTTTTTATCAGTCTGGCTAGTGGTCTGTTTATTTTGTTGATCGTTTCAAAAAACCAGCTCTTGGATTTATTGATTTTTTGAAGGTTTTTTCCTGTCTCTATCTCCATCAGTTCAGCTCTGATCTTAGTTATTTTTTGTCTTCTGCTAGGTTTTGAGTTTTTTTTGATCTTGCTCCTCTAGCTCTTTCAATTTTGACGATAGGGTGTCAATTTTGGATCTCTCCACTCTTCTTATGTCTGTGTCTCACTCAGTCTGTTTCTTTTGATTGGTGCATTTAGCCCATTTACATTTAGGGTTAATATTGTTATGTGTGAATTTGATACTGCCATTTTGATGCTAGCTGGCTGTTTTGTCCATTAGTTGATGCAGATTCTTCATTTTGTTGATGCTTTTTAGCATTTGGTATGTTTTTAGAATGGCTGGTACTGGTTGTTCCTTTCTATGTATAGTGCCTCTTTCAGGAGCTCTTGCAAAGCAGGCCTAGTGGTGACAAAATCTCTGAGTACTTGCTTGTTTGCAAAGGATTTTATTTTTCCAAGCTCAGTTTTCCTGGATATGAAATTCTGGGTTGAAAGTTCTTTTCTTTAAGGATGTTGAATATTGGCCCCCCACTCTCTTCTTGCTTGTAGAGTTTCTGCCGAGAGATCTGCTGTGAGTCTGATGGCCTTCCCTTTGTGGGTTACCTGACCTTTCTCTCTGGCTGTCCTTAGTATTTTCTACTTCATTTCAACCCTGGTGAATCTGACGATTATGTGCCTTGGGGTTGCTCTTCTTATGGAATATGTTTGTGGTGTTCTCTGTATTTCCTGGACTTGAATATTGGTTTGCCTTGCTAAGTTGGGGAAATTTTCCTGGATAATATCCTGAAGAGTATTTTCCAGCTTGGATTCATTCTCTTCGTCACATTCGGGTACACCTATCAAACGTAGGTTAGGTCTCTTCACATAGTCCCACATTTCCTGGAGACTTTGTTCATTCCTTTTTGTGCTTTTTTCTCTAATCTAGGTTTCTCATTTTATTTCATTGAATTGATCTTCGACTTCTGATATTCTTTCTTCTGCTTGGTCAATTCAGCTGTTGATACTTGTGCATGCTTCGCGAAGTTCTCGTGCTGTGTTTTTCAGCTCCTTCAATTCATTCATATTTCTCTCTAAGTTGTCCATTCTTGTTATCATTTCCTCGAATCTTTTTTCAAGGTTCTTAGTTTCTTTGCATTGATTTAGAACATGTTCTTTTAGCTCACAGAAGTTTCTCATTATCCACCTTCTGAAGTCTGATTCCGTCATTTCGTCACACTGATTCTCCATCCAGCTTTGTTCCCTTGCTGATGAGGAGTTTTGGTCCTTTGTAGGAGGCGAAGTCTTTTGGTTTTGGGTGTTTTCCTCCTTTTTGCACTGGTTTCTTCCCATCTTTGTGGATTTATCTACTTGTTGTCTGAGTAGTTGCTGACTTTTCGATTGGGTCTCTGAGTCCACGCCCAGATTGTTGATGATGAAGCATTTCTGTTACTTAGTTTTCCTTCTAACAGTCTAGCCCCTCTGCTGTAAGACTGGTGAGGTCCACTCCAGGCCCTGCTTTTCTGGGGTACACCTGTAGCAGCTGTGGAACAGTGAGGGATGCTACCAGTTTCTTCTTCTGCTATCTTTGTCCCAGAATGATGCCCACCAAATGTCAGTCTGATCAGTCCTTTTCGAGGTGACTCTTTGGATATACAGGGATAAGGGAGCTGCTGGAGGAGATGGACTGTACTTTATAGGAGCTCAAGTGCTGAGCTGTGAGTTCCATTGTTCATTCAGGGCTGTTAGTCAGGTGCGTTTAGGTCTGCTGCAGCAGAACTTATAAAACCCCCTTTTTTTCCTCAGATGCTCTGTCTCAGGGAGTTAGGGCTTTCTTTATGAGTATCCATTGCACTGTCCTGCCCAGCTAGGAGGCAGTCTAGTCACTATTTGCCTGCCGAGGGTCTGCCCTGCTACTGTGGGGTCCGTCCTGTTGCCGTGGGCTCTGTCCTGTTGGCAGAGTCTCTCTGTTATGGCGGGTTGCCACGGCAATGGCAGGCTGCATCAGCAATGGGAGTGTACTTCAGTAGGGGCAGAATGCCTCGGTAGTGGCAGACACCCCTCCCCAACCGAGCTGCATCGTCCTGGACTCAGCTGTGCCTGCAGTGAAACTCTCAACCCCAAGCGTTTTCAATCGCCGTTTTGTTTGTCCCTGTGGGGGTGGGACCCACCAAGTCTGATTACCTGACTCCCTGCCTCAGAGTCCTTTTTCCCTTTTTTTTTAAGTTGAACAGTTGACTCTCTCCCAGGTGTTTCAGTCGCCTGCTGATAGGGCACCGGGATCTGTGTGATTTCCTGTGCAGTGACCCACTGCACTGGCTCAAATGTCACTTCCCAGGAATCTCCTGGTCTAGCTCACTGTCCGAGTCCCATTTAATCAGATGGATATGCTAATCTGCCCTCCCAAATCTCAGATCGCCAGTTTAACAGGGCACCCAGACAAGTGCGTTTTGTGCAGGGTGCCGATGCGCTGTGGTGCCAGCTGAAACAGCCGCGCAAGCTGAAAGGGCTACGCTGGCATCCCATGTCTTTCCTACACCTGGGAATTTTCCTGTTCTGTGGGCAACAAAGATCCATCTGGAAATGTGGCTAGGACTCACCCTCTGCACCTTCACTGAGAGCTGCAATCCTGAGTTGTTCCTACGACAACATCTTCCCCAGTTCTTACACCAAAAAAATTGCTATAGGCAAGATGTGGTGGCTCATACCTATAATATCAGCATTTTCAGAGGCTGAGGAAAGAAGATCACTTGATGCCAGAAGTTCAAGATCAGCTAGGCAACAAAATGATACCCTATATTGACAAAATGTAAAAAAATAAAAATTAGTCAGGTGCAGTAGTCTATGTTTGCAGTCCCAGCTACTTGGGAGGCTGAAGTCAGAGGATCACTTGAGCCAAAGAGTTTAAAGCTGCAGTGAGCCATGATCATACCACTGTATCCCAGACTGGACAACACAGCAAGACCCCATGTTTTAAAAGAAAAAAAAAGAAAGGAAAAAATTGTTATCAAAAAACATCATTTGAAAAAATTATTAACACAGAAGTATAAATGCAGATTAGATTTTAAAAATTATATTCGGAGGAGAACTCAAGATGGCGCTGTGAGAACAACCCAGGATTGGTATTCGGAGGAGGACTCAAGATGGCGCTGTGAGAACAACCCAGGATTGGAGCTTGCATTGAATCCGCAAACGGTGAGTCTGAGCTGCATTTCCAGACTGATCTTTGTTGCCCACAGAACGGGGAAACTCCCAAGTATAAAAAAGACACGGGACGCCAGGCAGTAGGTCTGCCTGGCGAAGCCGGCAGTTGGGGCGGCGGCGGCCGGCCCTACCCAGCAATCCCCACAGGGCATGCTTGTCCGGGTGCCTTGTTGAACCAGCAACCTGAGACTTGAAAGGGCTGGACTTGAGACTGAACGAGACTTGGACAGTAGCCCAGCCCAGGGGATTGTAGGGACAGATCGTTTGGGATACCCAGTGGGACGAACAAAACCGCGATTTCAAACTATCCCGAGCAGACGGCCCGAGACGCTCTGTGGGGGAGGGGCGTCCACCACTACCGAGGCAACCCGCCCCAACTGAGATACACGCCCACTGCTGATGCAGCCAGCCATTGCCGAGGCAACCCGCCCCAACTGAGATACACGCCCACTGCTGACGCAGTCAGCCGTTGCCGAGGCAACCCGCCCCAACTGACATACACGCCCACTGCTGACGCAGCCAGCCATTGCCGAGGCAACCCATCCCTACTGAGATACACGCCCACTGCTGATGCAGCCCGCCGTTGCTGAGGCAACATGCTACAACGAAGAGACTCCGCCGCAGGGCGTGGCGGAGACCACAGTAGAGCCTGCAGGAACAGGGCGAATCACACAACAGCAGGGCGGAGCCTCGGCAGCCAAACAGTGGCTAGTCTGCCTTCTAGCTCGGCAGGACACCTCATCAAACATCCAAAAATAGAGCCCAAACCCCTCAACACAGAGCATTTTAGGAAAAAAAAAAAAAGGGGGTTTTTTAATGAGCTCTGTTGCAGCAGAATCAAACATAGCAGCCTAACAGCCCTGAAGGAACAACAGAGCGCACAGCTCAGCAATTAAACCCCTATAAAGTACAAACTGTCTCCTCAAGCAGCTCACTGACCCCTCTATATCCAAAAGACTGACATTAGGCAGGCATCATCCTGGGACAAAGATAGCAGAAAAAGAAACTGGTGGCATCCCTCGCTGTGCCACAGCTGCTAGAGGTGCACCCCAGACAAGCAGGGTCTGGAGCGGACCTCAGCAGTCGTACAGCGAAGGGGCTAGACTGGTAGAAGGAAAATCAAGCAACAGAAATACTTCATCATCAACATTCTGGGTGTCCACTAAGAGACCCAATCGAAAAGTCAGCAACTACACAGACGACCAGCAGAAAAATCCACAAAGATGGGAAGAAACTAGTGCAAAAAGGAGGAAAACACCCGAAACCAGAACACCTCGCCTCCTAGAAAGGACCAAAACTCCTCACCAGCAAGGGAACAAAGCTGGATGGAGATTGACTGTGACGAAATGATGGAATTAGACTTCAGAAGATGGATAATGAGAAACTTTTGTGAGCTAAAAGATCATGTATTAAATCAATGCAAAGAAACTAAGAACCTTGAAAAAAGATTTGAAAAAATATTCGAGGAAATGATAACAAGAATGGATAACTTAGAGAGGAATATGAATGAATTAAAGAAGCTGAAAAACACAATACGAGAACTTCGCGAAGCAAACACAAGTTTCAATAGCCGAATTGACCAAGCAGAGGAAAGAATATCTGAAGTCGAAGACCAACTCAATGAAATAAAACGAGAAACCAAGATCAGAGAAAAAAGCGCAAAACGGAATGAACAAAGTCTCCAAGAAATGTGGGACTATGTGAAAAGACCTAACCTACGTTTGATAGGTGTACCAGAAGGGAACGAAGAGAATGAATCCAAGCTGGAAAATACTCTTCAGGACATCATCCAGGAAAATTTCCCCCACCTAGCAAGACAGGCCAACACTCAATTGGAGGAAATTCAGAGAGCACCACAAAGATATTCCGCTAGAAGAGCAACCCCAAGGCACATAATCGTCAGATTCAACAGGGTTGAAATAAAGGAGAGAATACTAAGGGCAGCCAGACAGAAAGGTCGGGTCACCCACAAAGGGAAGCCCATCAGACTCACAGCAGATCTCTCGGCAGAAACACTACAAGCCAGAAGAGAGTGGGGGCCAATATTCAACATTCTTAAAGAAAAGAACTTTCAACGCAGAATTTCATATCCAGCCAAACTGAGCTTCAGAAGTGAAGGAAAAATAAAATCCTTTGCGAATAAGCAAGTACTCAGAGATTTTGTCACCACCAGGCCTGCTTTACAAGAGCTCCTAAAAGAGGCACTACACATAGAAAGGATCAACCAGTACCAGCCATTCCAAAATCACACTGAATGCTAAAGAGCTTCAACATAATGAAGAATCTACAACAACTAACAGGCAAAACAGCCACTTACCATCAAAATGGCAGTATCAAATTCACACATAACAATATTAACCCTAAATGTAAATGGACTAAATGCACCAATCAAAAGACACAGACTGGCAAATTGGATAAAAATCCAAAACCCATCAGTGTGCTGTATCCAGGAAACCCATCTCACATGCAAGGATACACAAAGGCTCAAAATAAAGGAATGGAGGAAGATTTACCAAGCTAATGGAAAGCAAAAAAAAGCAGAAGTTGCAATTCTCATCTCTGATAAAATAGATTTTAAAGCATCAAAGATCAAAAGAGACAAAGAAGGTCATTACATAATGGTAAAAAAATCAATACAACAAGAAGAGCTAACGATCCTAAACATATATGGACCCAATGCAGGAGCACCCAGATACATAAGGCAAGTTCTTAATGACTTACAAAGAGACTTAGACTCCCACACAATAATAGTGGGAGACTTTAACACTCCACTGTCAATACTAGACAGATCAACCAGACAGAAAATCAACAAGGATATCCAGGGCTTGAACTCAGACCTGGAGCAAGCAAACCTGATAGACATTTACAGAAGTCTCCACCCCAAATCCACAGAATACACATTCTTCTCAGCACCACATCACACCTACTCTAAAATTGACCACATAATTAGAGGTAAAGCACTGCTCAACAAATGCAAAACAACTGAAATCATAACAAACAGCCTCTCAGACCATAGTGCAATCAAGTTAGAACTCAGAATTCAGAAACCGACCCAGAACCGCACAGCTTCATGGAAACTGAACAACTGGCTCTTGAATGTTGACTGGGTAAACAACGAAATGAAGGCAGAAATAAAGAAGTTCTTCGAAACCAATGAGAACGAAGACACAACGTGCCAGAACCTCTGGGACGCATTTAAAGCAGTCTCTAAAGGAAAGTATATAGCAATAAGTGCCCATATGAGGAGAATGGAGAGATCCAAAATTGACACCCTATCGTCAAAATTGAAAGAGCTAGAGGAGCAAGATAAAAAAAACTCAAAACCCAGCAGAAGACAAGAAATAACTAAGATCAGAGATGAGCTGAAGGAGATTGAGACACGAAAAACCCTTCAAAAAATCAATAAATCCAAGAGCTGGTTTTTTGAAAAGATCAACAAAATAAACAGACCACTAGCCAGATTGATTAAAAAGAAAAGAGAGTACAACCAAATAGATGCAATAAAAAATGATAAAGGGGAAATCACCACAGATTCCACAGAAATTCAAACCATCATCAGAGAATATTACAAACAACTCTATGCACATAAACTAGTAAACCTGGAAGAAATGGATAAATTCCTGGACTCCTGTGTCCTCCCAAGCCTAAACCAGGAGGAAGCCGAAACTATGAATAGACCAATAACAAGGTCTGAAGTTGAGGCAGCAATTAAGAGCCTACCACACAAAAAAAGCCCAGGTCCAGACGGGTTCACAGCCGAATTCTACCAGACACACAAGGAGGAGCTGGTACCATTCCTTCTAAAACTATTTCAAACAATCCAAAAAGAGGGAATTCTTCCCAAATCATTTTATGAGACCAACATCATCCTGATACCAAAACCCGGCAGAGACCCAACGAGAAAAGAAAACTTCAGGCCAATATCCATGATGAACATAGATGCAAAAATCTTCAATAAAATCTTGGCAAGCCGATTGCAACAGCAAATGAAAAAACTTATTCATCATGATCAAGTAGGATTCATTCCGGGGATGCAAGGCTGGTTCAACATACGCAAGTCTATCAACGTAATTCACCACATAAACAGAACCAAAAACAAAAACCACATGATTATCTCAATTGACGCAGAGAAGGCATTTGACAAAATTCAACAGCCCTTTATGCTAAAAACCCTCAATAAACTCGGTATTGATGGAACGTATCTCAAAGTAATAAAAGCTATTTATGACAAACCAACAGCCAATATCATACTGAATGGGCAAAAACTGGAAGCATTCCCTTTAAAATCTGGCACTAGACAAGGATGCCCTCTCTCACCACTCCTATTCAATATAGTACTGGAAGTTCTAGCCAGAGCAATCAGGCAAGAAAAAGAAATAAAGGGTATTCAAATAGGAAAGGTGGAAGCCAAATTGTCTCTATTTGCAGATGACATGATAGTATACCTAGAAGACCCCATCGCCTCAGCCCAAAAACTCCTGAAACTGATAAACAACTTCAGCAAAGTCTCAGGATATAAAATCAATGTGCAAAAATCACAAGCATTCGTCTACACCAATAACAGACTTAAAGAAAGCCAAATCAATAGCGAACTGCCATTCGCAATTGCTACAAAAAGAATAAAATACCTTGGAATACAACTCACAAGGAACGTAAGATACCTCTTCAAGGAGAACTACAAACCATTGCTCAACGAAATCAGAGAGGACACAAACAGATGGAGAAACATTCCATGTTCATGGTTAGGAAGAATTAATATCGTGAAAATGGCTATACTGCCCAAAGTAATTTACAGAATCAACGCTATCCCCATCAAGCAACCATTGACTTTCTTCACAGAACTTGAAAAACCACCATGAACTTCATATGGAACCAAAAGAGAGCCCGCATATCCAAGTCAATTCTAAGCAAAAAGAACACAGCGGGGGGCATCACACTACCGGATTTCAAACTATGCTACAAGGCTACAGTAATCAAAACAGCATGGTACTGGTACCAAAACAGAGATATAGACCAATGGAACAAAACAGAGGCACTGGAGGCAACACAACATACATACAACTATACAATCTATGATAAACCTGACAAAAACAAGCAATGGGGAAAGGATTCCCTGTTTAACAACTGGTGTTGGGAAAACTGGCTAGCCATGTGCAGAAAGCAGAAACTGGACCCCTTCCTGACACCTTACACTTAAATTAACTCCAGATGGATTAAAGACTTAAACATAAGACCTGGCACCATAAAAACCCTAGAAGGAAATCTAGGCAAAACCATCCAGGACATAGGAGTAGGCAAGGACTTCATGAACAAAACACAAAAAGCATTGGCAACAAAAGCCAAAATAGACAAATGGGGCCTAATGAAACTCCACAGCTTCTGCACGGCAAAAGAAACAGTCACTAGAGTGGATCGGCAACCAACAGAATGGGAAAAAATTTTCGCAGTCTACCCATCTGACAAAGGGCTGATATCCAGAATTTACAAAGAACTCAAACAGATTTATAGGAAAAAAACAAACAAGCCCATTCAAAAGTGGGCAAAGGATATGAACAGATACTTTACGAAAGAAGACATATATGAGGCCAACAATCATATGAAAAAATGCTCATCGTCACTGGTCATCAGAGAGATGCAAATCAAAACCACATTGAGATACCATCTCACGCCAGTTAGAATGGCGATCATTAAAAAATCTGGAGACAACAGATGCTGGAGAGGATGTGGAGAAAAAGGAACACTTTTACACTGTTGGTGGGAGTGTAAATTAGTTCAACCATTGTGGAAGACAGTGTGGCGATTCCTCAAGGCCTTAGAAATAGAAATTCCATTTGACCCAGTAATCCCATTACTGGGTATATATCCAAAAGACTATAAATCGTTCTACTATAAGGTCACATGTACACGAATGTTCATTGCAGCACTGTTTACAATAGCAAAGACCTGGAATCAACCCAAATGCCCATTGATAATAGACTGGACTGGAAAAATATGGCACATATACACCATGGAATATTATGCAGCAATCAGAAATGATGAGTTTGTGTCGTTTGTAGGGACATGGATGAATCTGGAGAACATCATCCTCAGCAAACTGACACAAGAACAGAAAATGAAACACCGCATATTCTCACTCATAGGTGGGTGATGAAAAATGAGAACACATGGACACAGAAAGGGGAGTACTAAACACTGGGGTCTATTGGGGGGAAAAGGGGAGGGCCAGTGGGAGGCGGAGGTGGGGAGGGATAGCCTGGGGAGAAATGCCAAATGTGGGTGAAGGGGAGAAGGAAAGCAAAGCACACTGCCATGTGTGTACCTACGCAACTGTCTTGCATGCTCTGCTCATGTACCCCAAAACCTAAAATCCAATAAAAAATTAAAAAAAAATTATATTCACATTAAAATTATTGAATTTGATAACTAGGCTATAAGTATGCAAGAGATTTTTCTTGTTCTTTGGAAATACTCAAGCTTTAGAAGGCAAAGGAGCATGATGACTTCAACCTGCTATTAAATGGTTTAAAATAACCTGTATAGTTAGAGAAAAAAAAATAAAGCAAATATGTCAAAATGTTGGTAATTAGTACATTGGACTAAAACAGACAGGAGTTCTTTGTAATATTCTTGCAATTTGTTTGTAAGTTTAAAATTGTATCAAAATACAAAATTAAAATAGAATCCTGTACAGAGGGTTGTGTGTGTGCAAGTGTGTGTATATATTTAACCTTCGTTTATAAATCAATGTGATCTTGCTCTCTGAATTTTAAAAATATTTACCAAAGAACTGCAAAGTAAATAGAAGGTAGAGAAATAGTTCAGCATATAACAGACAGAGTTTAGTTACTGGGCAGCTGCTTGTCTGCTTCAAGGTGGAAATTGTCACTAAAGGGACAAATGAAAAAATTCTGAATAAAGGTGTCACTGATAAGAATGAATACTCAGTCTGCAGTGGGAGCAGAGGCAAAGCTAAATTGGCAGACACTAGGATGAAATCAAAGATCTGCCAACCAAGCTGGTAGAAGTCAATAGTGACAATCCCATTTTCCAGTGAACCAGACAGGCAGACAGGTGGTGTCAGGATATCTAGCATGGGATAAAGGACAGAATTACAAAGAGGTGACAAAATGTAGCTATAATGAGTCAGGAACAAGTCAATTTCTAGGGCTCCAGACTGACATGTTGTATCATATAAACCTGGAAGAAATTAGCAAGCATTTAAATGTGACAAAAGCTGAAGAAAAAAATAAAAAGGGAGAGAGAGAGAGACTCAGACCCCAGAAGTATTGGTGAAAACAGTAGAAGAGAATTATGCCTCAGATGCCAAGCATGGAATAGAGGGAATTGAACACAGTCAACTCAGTATTTAATTTACTGAGGTACGGACACTGAGCAGGATTAACAAAATAAAATGCAAAAGAATGAACCCTTGGCCTAGACCAGGAGTGTCCAATCCTTTGGCTTCTCTGGGCCATATTGGAAGAAGAAGAATTGTTTGGTGCCACACTAAAATACACTAAGAATAGCTGATGAGAGAAAACAAAAGGACAAAAAAAGCTCATAATATTGTAAGAAAGTTTACAAATTTGTGTTGGGCTGCATTCAGAGCCATCCTGGGCTGCAGGTGGCCTGCACACTGTGGATTGGACAAGCTTGGCCTAAATCTTTTCAAAGAGAGGTTTCCAGCTGCTAAGAGACAGAGTTTGCAGGTGAGAATTAAGTGATCCCAGCTAGGAAATTTGGAGGGTTTCAAGAGAAGAGTTCCAGGAGTCATTAAATAACTTTCTCCCCAAATTTCCTCAGGCTACCAAATAAAAGAGATGCTAAAGAGGAGTACAGAAGAAAAATGGATTTAGGACTTAGGTAAATCCACATTTAAAACTTGTCTTTACCACTTACTACTGCCTATGTGACCTTTATCAGACCTCACAGTAATACCTATTTAAAGATTATTCTTAGAATTAAAATAAGATAGATAAATATGTAAAGCCCTTATTTCTTTTTTTTTTTTCTTTTTATTGCATTTTAGGTTTTGGGGTACATGTGCAGAGCATGCAATACAGTTGCATAGGTACACACAGGGCAGTGTGTTTTGTTTGCTTTCTCCCCTTCACCCACATTTGGTATTTCTCCCCTGGCAATCCCTCCCCACCTCCCCCTCCCACTGGCCCTCCCCTTTTCCCCCTATAGACCCCAGTGTTTAGTACTCCCCTCTCTGTGTCCATGTGTTCTCATTTTTCATCACCCGCCTATGAGTGAGAATATGTGGTGTTTCATTTTCTGTTCTTGTGTCAGTTTGCTGAGAATGATGTTCTCCAGATTCATCCATGTCCCGACAAACGACACGAACTCATCATTTCTGATTGCCGCATAATATTCCATGGTGTATATGTGCCACATTTTCCCAATCCAGTCTATCACCGATGGGCATTTGGGTTGATTCCAGGTCTTTGCTATTTGATAGATTTCATTATTATAGATGGAATGAAAGATTGCATAATGTTCCCTCTTTCTTTGCTGCCAACTGAGGGACAGGAGAGGGAGTCACAAATAAAAAGCATTTAAGAAAAAATCTCCTTATAATATTAAAAACTCTGAATAGTGGTAACCTGCTTCCAAAGTTTATTTTCCTAGTGAGAGTCACGTCTACTATTTGCTTTAAGGTCTATCAGGTGGATAGATAGAGAGTAAAAATTGGCTGATGTTTCAACTTTTGTGGAAAGGCAAAATGTAGATAAGGTCTTACGTTCTGCAGATTTAAGACCCGAGACTGCTATGAGAAAAAGATTAAGCCATGTGGTAATAAAACTAGATTAGAGGCTCCAGTTGTAAATACCACACACACACACACACACACACACACCACATGCTATTCTTATTTACACTGGACCTAGGATCTTTCTCAGCTGGGAATCTGATAAAAATATCAATTATAAATAATTTACATATGTGAACTGCAGCCTGAGAGACTAAATAATAATCACAAAATTAATACAATCAGTGTTACATTGCCATGTCAACAAGGTTTTATAAAACAAAAATCAGCACATTTCTTCCTTTCTGATTGTTCATCCTCAACTCTTTATTTCATAGTTATTTATTTGTAACCATAAGATGAACAGTAATCTATTGTAGCTGAAAAAGTTTTTGTTGATAACATTTTGTATTTAATTTTTGCAGCAACTCTTTGGGGTTGTAAAGAATGTGTGATATTCCCTTTGTATAGATAACAAATCTGGGTTTCTGTGACCTGGCTAAAGTTACAGAGCTACACAGCTGATAAGCAAATATCTAGCAATGACATCTTCTTACTCCAAAATAAGTCTGGTTGCTAATTCATTATTCTGTTTATTGTGTATGTGTGTATATGTATGTGTGTCTGTGTGTGTGTGATAAAAAAGAAAAACATTTTTATCTATAAAAAGTTAGACTGAAAGATCCTTTAAAAGGCATTTGCCATAAAAAATATGTTTTTCACTAAAAACTATTAAATTCAGTAGGAAGAATTATTGATCTTCTAAATTTGTGCCTTGAAAAACACAGTATCAGCACATAAAAAATTAACTATTGTAAATATAAGAAAATTTTATAAAATGTAATAAGAATTTATATAGAACAATTAGAGAAAACAAGATTATGAAGCACTAGAAGAAAATAATATGCTTGACTAAATGCATTTATTAGAATAAACTGAAAACAAAGGCATAGACCATTGAATTCAAGAAGCTGAATTTTAAAAAACAGTGAAAAGCGCAACACAATCAAAAAGAGCTAGGAGAAAGTAATTGATAAAAATAAAATCAGAAATATTTAAATTTAGAAAACAATAAAACAGTAGAAGTGATTGATTACCTCAACATTTGTCCTGGCAAGTCAGATTGAGAAAAAACTTTAAGGCAGTAAAGTCAAAATAAACATCAAGATGAAAACAAAACACAATCACACATATGGAGAAGAGTAAAACTTTTTAAGGGACAATATGAACAATGATACAGATATTAATAAGTAAGTCTAGACAGAATGGGACAGTTTGGAAGAATGTAAATTTCAAGCTGACTGAAGAAAAAGTAGACTACCTTACTCCACTGAAAAGTCTAGAAAAAATTTTAAAGACTGTTTAATAAATTTAACCTTGACCAAAGCATATGTCCAGGTTATTATTATAACTGAATTCTACTAAATATCAAAAGATTGGTAAATATCTATGTTACTTAAACTGTTTTTGAGTATAAGTAATAAATGGAAAACTTCATAAGTCATGATATAGGGAAGGCTATTTTAAGAAAACAAAACTTTGGGAGGAACTGCCCTACCATACACAGATATTATAAACCTATAAATTGAGGCAATATAATCTTAATAGAGAAAACGACTGATCAACAGATGCTAAAAAAAATTCAAGCATTAGTGCCCCCAAAATTTATGCTATCTTGGTTTATGACAGAATTGATATTGGACATCACTGAAGAAAGAATTAACCATTTAATGAATTGCACTGGAAAGATATATCCACATGGAAAATTAAACTATGTCTTAATTGTATATTATATGTAAAATTAATTCCACATCAGCTCAATTTATTTAAAAATATACCTTTTTAGAAAAATGTAGGTGAATATTGAACAAGAAAAAATTCTTTTCTTTTTAACTTATTTTCATTATATTTTTTAAATCAACAAATAAAAAATTTTAAATACGGTATATGCCATAATGTTTTAAAATATGTATTTCATATATTTCAAGTATGTACTTAACCATTGTGGACTAGTTAAATCAAGCTAGTTTATATTACTTCACATACTTATAATTTATTGGTGAGAACACCCAAAATCTACTCTCTAATAAATTTTCATCTATACAACACATTGTCATTAACTGTAGCCACTATGATGAAAGTTAGATTTCTTATTTCTCCTAACTAAAATTATGTATCTTTGACAATCATATCTCTAATTCTCCCACAGATTAATTTGTTAAACAAGATACAAAAACAATGAACAATTAAAGATTATTAAAAAATTTGATTACATTAAAATAAATGTCCATTAAGATACAAAACTATGATAGTAGAGTTGATATTTGCAACACCTCTAAGTGACAGATAATTTATATGCAGAATATTAAGAAATGAAACTGCCAATCAATAAGTAAAAGACAAAAAATTTTCTTAGAAATGTGGACAAATGTAGGCATATCACTGAAGTGGACATACTAAAGAAAAAACTACAATTGTAAGGCTGTTAAACTTCACTAGTAATCAAGTATATGTACATTACAATATGGAGATAACATACTGACAATAGTGAGCAGAAATATACGAAACTTAAATAATACATTATTTGTATAAACTTCAAACACTTGCCAAGCTAGCAGTATAAATAACAATATAAAAAGTATGAAGCAAAGCAGAGAAAGGATGTATCAATCTGTTCTCACACTGCTAATAAAGATATACCCAAACTGGGTAATTTATAAAGAAAAGTGGTTTAATGGACTCACAGTTCCACATGGCTGGGGAGGCCTCACAATCATGGTGGAAGACAAAGGAAGAGCAAAGGCACATTTTACATGGCAGTAGGCAAGAGACCCTGTGCAGGGGAACTGACTTATAAAACCATCAGATTGCCTGAGATTTTTTCACTATCATGAGAACAGCATGGGAAAACCCCTCTCCCAGGGTTCAATTACCTCCCACTGGTTCTCTCTCATAACACATGGGGATTATGGGAGCCACAATTCAAGTTGAGATTTGGGTGGGGACATAGCCAATCCATATCAAAAGACAAATACAAATTCAGAATAGCATTTCCTTCAGTGAAGGAGATATCTTAACTTGGGTGGTAAATATAATAGTCTATTACAATTTTTTTAAAATCAATTGTCTATGTATATGCTAAAAAAGAATTTACATTGTCATAGTAAATTAAAATTTTTAAAGTTTCAACATGATAGTCAAATTATAAAAATGGAATACTTCTTGTATACTTGAGTTTTAAACTAAAGTCCATATCCCCAACAAATCTGTATTGAGCTTTCATCAAATTCATAAAATCATCAGGGTAAACAAAGATTATCTCTTCCTTCCCCTGCTGCTCCACTGCCTGCTCATCCTCACAGAAGTGTGGATATTTACTATTCTCTGGAAAATTTGAAATGGAAAGATTCTGTACTCAGGGGGGAGAATCTTGTTGAAAGTGGGATAATTTAATCCATATACTTAACCATGAAAGTCTGGCTCTGAATAAGAAAATAACTAAAGAAATAATTAGGATTACACCTTTATTCTATTTCTTTTTTCCCTCATCCCAACTCCTGGTGGTCAAAAGAACTAAAAATTCATTTCAAGCAAAATTGAACAGTGTAAAAATCTACCTACTAACGGAGACCCTTCATGAAGGACTAGCTGACAAGGCTGCTCATGCACACAGAATTTGCAATAGTGCTATTTTTAATATGAAGGAACAGCCAAGTATTATCATGCAATTGAAGGAAAATCTCTAACATTAATAAATGAATAAACGTATAAAAAATGCATAAAAGAAACTCAAAAGAATTAAAAACACAGAAATGCATGAGACTGAATTGAGGGCATGTTGACCTACGTTTATTTTAAGTGTTTTTGTTCATTCTACTGATTAAATGTATTATATTAGGGAATATCAATACCTTTTAAATAATTTAATTTGTATTTTATTTTAGCTTATTTAGGAACTTCCTAGGTCCTTCTTCTCATCCAATTATTTTTCACATTTCAAATTGATATTTGTCTATTACTCTTTTATGAATTTCTATTGCTATTTCATTGGAGTTGTATCTTCTTAATTCATAATGATGCATTTTTTTGTAAATTTTCTTTAGTTTCTTATAGCAGATTATCTCAAGACCTGCATTTTCTCTAAGTCTTCAAGATGGTGTTTTCTTCTCTGCCTTGATGTAATTTTCCTTAAGCCTATATTGTACTTTTGCTTTTGTATTTGTTCTTAAAATTCACATAGGACAGAGATTCAGCCAAATTCTATATTTTCTGCCGTTCAGGTTGCATGATGGTTCTTTATTGGAATCCTGTGTTTTGTTATGGGTTTTTGTTTGTTTCCTCATGGTAGGTTTTTTTTTTCATCTCTTTTTAAGACTTTGTGCTAGAGAGTATATTGATAATCAGTTGTGACCAAGAAGACCTTGCTTGATGTTCCCTTCAACATGATTAAACTTTAATTTAATTAATTTAGCTTCTTGACTCTAGGCCTCTGTCTTCCCTTTTCTTAGAACATTTACTTTAGAACATTTTTCATTTTAAATTACTTTTCTGCTCCTTTGAGGTGTAAATATTTTTAAAAGTTTCTTGACAGTTATACAATTCAGGAATGTTTTTCCTAAGAACCTGGGAGACATCTCTTTGAACCATAATCATCAAAAAAGATAGTGCCTCTGTCTCCCAGCTTCTGTGGGAGAGTAGGAGCCTAACTGTAGAGACAAGGCACCTTGTTCCAAGTTGTAAAATTACCTCCTTTCATAAATATATGAGAAAGTTTACTTTTCCTTAAGGTATTGCCAGTTTGCAGACAAAGATCCCCCAACCTCAGCTCCTAAAAACTCTCCAGCCTTGGGTTTCATTGGAGTTGAGCTCCAACTGAGTTCTGGCCTCTCTCTCCTGTTATAATAATCTTGAACAAAATCTTCCTTGCCTGTTTGCCTTTGGTGCAATTTTCACTTTGATGTGTGTTATAGCTCAATTATTCTACACTTTCATTTAGAAAGATATTGCTGTCTTCAGATGAGATGGTCACCTAGTGTTTTCCTTTTCTCATTTGTTTGTTTTATTGGGAACCCACATTAATACCCAGGATGAAATGTAGCACTCCACTTTTGTCTCCCTTGTCAGCTGGGAGGCATAATCTCTGACTAGATTCACTAAGAGGTAACAATGCAGTGAGAGAAGAGTTCTCTAACTCTCTCCTCAAGTTTCAGTGATAACTGAAACAACTCAACTTCCCTTCTTTCTTACTTTTCCAATTTTTTAAATTTTTAGTTACGTAAAATATCTCTAATGAGATGAAGAGATGTGTCTATTTAGTACCCAGTACATTTAAACATTGACATTCACACATTATCTTTATTCCATGCCATTGTAAGCATGTGGGCCACTTGTTACAAATTTTGAGAACTAAAAATAATATCCTTTTGAGAGCACCCTGATTTACACTCCCATTTACATCAACGTGAACTAGAATATTTCAAGGAGAAAATTGGTAAGACAGTAGAAGTCCCTGGCTAGGAACAGGATATCATTCCAGATACTATCAAAATTATACAGGTGACTTAATAAAGGTTTTCACTAAAGACTGGAAATGTGGATGAATAAAATGAGATGGATTCAAGAAGCTTTTGGAAGTAGATTTGGCATGAATCTGTGATTAAGTTTGGTGGGTGAGGGAGAAAGAGGGAATAATTATGTCTAAAGTTTCTAGCTGGGGTCGTGGTGGATAATTATGAACAAAACAAGAGCCAGTATGTGGTATATTAGGGAGATAATTTGTTTCTAATCTTGGATCTGCCTCAACAAATTGTATGACCTTATGAACGTCTATTAAAATCGTAAGCCTCTGTTTCTTCATAAAGAGGTGGTATTCTTGAAGTAAATTAATCACTTTCACAGTGAGTGATCTCTTTCAAATCAGGGTAACAGGCATTTATCAAGCATCTATTGTGTGGTCATTTTTGTCTGAGAACTGAGAGAGATGCAAATTAAAGATAGTACATTTAAAAAGTGGAGGAATACTATTTACTCACATGATGCATTTATAAAATAATGAAGCTAGAATTATTGAAATTCAATATTTATACTACAAATGATAAATATTATAGAATTTTAATTATTAAAAACATAATTCACATTTTATGTAAAAATTATAATGCACATGAAAATGCTGCTTCAAAAAGATTCTAATTATGAAGAGATTGAGAATTGAGATATATAAAATTTCAACTTAAAAAATTTTCTAATCTTTACGACAGGGAAAGAACAGAGCCAGATTTAAATTCAGTTGTATCAGATTCCAAAATTCATGAACTTTACTCTGTATCTTGTTAGGCTTTAGCATTATATAATGTACTTTTAATAGTTAAAATGGCCACTGCCTTCCTTACTCAGGAGAAAAAGTGATGCATTGGCCCTATTCTTAAGACTGTATGTGATTATTTGCAGCTAATTTTTAAGACGAAGTAACATATTATTTCACTATAATGTTTTGGTCATTGAAGTTTTTGAAACAAATGTCAGTCATAAGAAAAATAGCATTTGAAATGTATTTAAGAATTGAGTTATGCTGCCATCTAGTGATCACTTAACTGCTGCTCTTGCTTGAGTATGCCTTTTCCACCACGAAAAAAATTAAAGCTTTTCGTAAGTGCAAAAGGAAG
This sequence comes from Callithrix jacchus, assembly GCF_049354715.1. Taxonomy (NCBI): domain Eukaryota; kingdom Metazoa; phylum Chordata; class Mammalia; order Primates; family Cebidae; genus Callithrix; species Callithrix jacchus. The sequence continues at coordinate 77,378,742 of NC_133510.1, read as the reverse complement.
ACTAACAAAGCTATTAAATAGGTGAACATAGACTTGCATCACAAACCTCACAGAAATTAATGTTAGAGTAAAAACATTAAGTCATAGTAAAAGAATGATACTAATGAAAAACTTTATGATGCTTTTTTTTTTCTTCTTAAAAGTGCATCAGCTTACACATAAAATATAACAAGGTCCTTGAGTAAACTATCCACACCTTTAATTTTATAGATTCTAGTTTTTTGTTTTATTAGTTAAAGTAAATATTCTTCATAATTTTATTTTATCTCAATTTAGATAGATTATATTTTAAGGGAAGCAGTTTCTTTCTGCATACTCTGGAAGTGAGAATAAGAGTTAAGAACAATGGGCTGGGGGCAGTGGCTCAAGCCTGTAATCCCAGCACTTTGGGAGGCCGAGGCAGGTGAATCACGAGGTCAATAGATTGAGATCATCCTGGTCAACATGGTGAAACCCCGTCTCTACTAAAAATACAAAAATACAAAAAATTAGCTGGGCCTGGTGCCGTGTGCCTGTAATCCCTGCACAAGCTTGTAGGTTCAGGACTGAAGCCACAATCTTCTTGTGGCTACTGAGTACAGAAATGTGGATAGTTCAAGTTCAGACGTGATATGAGTGTAAAGTACACAGTGGACTTTGAAGACTTGGTACAAAATATTAAATATCTTTGCAATATTTTTAAGTTGATTATAATTTGAAATAATACTTTGGATATGTTGAATTAAAATGTATTATTAAGTTCATTTCATCTGTTTCTTACTTTTATTAGTGTGGCTACTAGAAAGTATGAAATAACAATGTGTTATATTTTTATTGGACAATATTGGTCTAGAAAATAATCTCCTTGGCTGGTAGAGCAAAATTTGTTTGCCCTTAAAGGGAAATTGTGCCTCTGTCCTCTGACCTGGGGAGTTCTTTTCTTCAGTAAAGTGCTGGTTCCTGTCTCCATCCTCCCTCTCCTCATTTAAGACCCACACCCTTGCATTCTCCTTAAAGTCACTGTAAACAATTTTTCCTCAATCCCAGGCTGTGTCTTGTTATATGATGCAATGTGTTTTTACTTCAAAATCTAAAGTGAAACTCCTTGCCCACAGGTAAACCTTCTAAACACCTTCATTCCTCAGTGTTTCTAATTCCTGCTTCTGGAAATGAGATCACTGGAGATTCAAGAAAGTCTTATCTTTATCTTAGTGTGACAGCATTTCCCATCCTAGACACAAGATGAAATTTATATAATACCTACCTAAGGCAAATGGCGTGGAGGTTTTTGCCTCTCAAGCAGTAATTATGTGAATTCTGACCACTTTATTTTCTGTACTAGATATATTTTCCTACTGTATTTCTTGGTAATGTTTTCCTTGCAAAGAATAGAAGCTGAAATCTATGTAGTTGAAATAAAAATAAATTAACTGAAAGGATATCCAGATTCTATGAAACAACAAAGTTGTATATAAGGCAGGCATACAACTAAACCGCAGAAAGAATTAGAATTAGGATTTAGGAATGCATTAAAATCCTTTCCTCGTGTCTTATATTTAATTCTATTTTTTTGTCTGTTTAATATTTTTTTCTCACTTTTGATTGACTTTTTCCAAAGGGAAGAAACGTGACTGTAGAGTCTTAGGAGAAAATTAATAAATATATAAAACATTTCCATATTTTAGTTCAATAGCAGTCACTATTCTCTGAGCACTCACCCAGCTTCAAAACTTTACAGTTACTTCATTTTTTTTTTAATTGTACTTTAGGTTCCAGGGTACTTGTGCAGATCATGCAAGATTGTTACATAGGTACATACATGGCAAGGTGGTTTGCTACCTCTATTCCTTAACACCTATATCTGGCATTTCTCCCCATGTTATCCCTCCCCAACCTCCCTACCCCCACTGTCCCTCCCCGGGACCCCCCCCTCCCGCCAACAGACCCCAGCGTGTGATGCTCCCTTCTCTGTGTCCATGTGTTCTCATTGTTCAACACCCACCTATTGAGTGAGAACATGTGGTGTTTGGTTTTCTGTTCTTGTGTCAGTTTCCTGAGAATGATAGTTTCCAGATTTATCCATGTCTCTACAAAGAACATGAACTCATCTTTTTTAGTCTGTATAGTATTCCATGGTATATATTTGCTACATTTTCTTTGTCCAGTCTATCACTGATGGGCATTTGGATTGGTTCCAGGTCTTTGCTATTGTAAACAATGCTGCAATGAACATAGTGTGCATGCGTCTTTATAACAGAACAATTTATCTGATCTTTGACAAACCTGACAAAAACAAGCAATGGGGAAAGGATTCCCTGCTTAATAAGTAGTGTTGGGAAAACTGGCTAACTATGTGCAGAAAGCTAAAACTGGACCCCTTCCTTACACCTTACACTAAAATTAACTCTAGATGGATTAAAAATTTAAACCTAAAACCTAACAGCTTTACAGCTGTTTCTAAATGTCCTGATACATTGCTTTTATATAGAATTCAGCTAACACTCTTCTTTATTCCTCAGTTTTCCTTGGCTTTTCATATAATCACTGATACCCTAATTCAAGGTCACCTTATTCCTTCCTTGACTTCCCATTTTGCCTTTCGTCTCCACCTGTTCTCTTCTTCCACTGTAATGGAATTCAAATTAGAAATACCAAGAAATACTCTAACGGTAAGGATTTTTTTCAACTGACTTCAGCTTAGGCTTCTTTGCATTAGAAAATAATGTTAATATTGAGAAAAGTTACAAATCATTGAAAGAAAGAAAAGTGTTGACTTCTGAAAAGGAAAAGCAAGAAACAACATTTTACTTTCGAGTTTCATGAATTTCTTTATAAATAAAATTATTCATCTTCACACTTCAGTACTTTAAGATAATAAGAGAAAAATATATTTAAAAGTCAATCGATTTCAGAATAAAATTCCATAAGAATAAAGGTAGCCGGGCGCGGTGGCTCAAGCCTGTAATCCCAGCACTTTGGGAGGCCGAGGCGGGTGGATCACGAGGTCAACAGATCGAGACCATCCCGGTCAACATAGTGAAACCCCGTCTCTACTAAAAATACAAAAAATTAGCTGGGCACGGTGGTGCGTGCCTGTAATCCCAGCTACTCAGGAGGCTGAGGCAGGAGAATTGCCTGAACCCAGGGGGCAGAGGTTGCGGTGAGCCGAGATTGCGCCATTGCACTCCAGCCTGGGTAACAAGAGTGAAACTCCGTCTCAAAAAAAAAAAAAAAAAAAAAAAGAATAAAGGTAAAGTGTTACTGAATCTCAAATAAGTGTTTATTTGTAAGTAGGTCTTTTCAAATGTGATTTTTATTTATTTTGGCCACAGTTTTGGGGAAATTGTTTAGTGACAGATGCCTGTGCTTGAAAAGCTATTAAAATGTGGAAACGGAACTGCTTTATAAAAAGCTGCTAAGATGATATAGACACACAAGAGAAAGAAACTATTCACTTTCTCTAAAGGTTAAACTACCAATATAGAAATAATTACAAGTTATGGAGTATGATGTTTTCATTTATGTTTCCATGCATGATTTATCCTATTTTCCTTTGATAAGATGAACTGATTTTTAATGTTTTTTTCAATAGGTAAAACTTGCTCTAGTTATCCTAAAATATAAATCCAATGATTAGACCTAATGTGACAGCTAAATATAGTCAACATAGGCAGAGATTATTAGCTGAAGAAAAAATGACTTTAATTTCTACAGGTCCTTTGTCTATCTATGACATCAATAGAATGACCTTAAAATGCAAAACAGATTGCTTTAGCAGAGTTAAGGAAGCAAAATGCTTGTGCCTTCACTCCCAGAAGATATATTGGCTAAAAAAGTATTTGCCCTGGGGGACAAATGAATTAAAGACCATCATATCAAGTCAGAAAACTGATGGGTTTTGGGCAAAGTAATAAACAAAAGAAAGATAAAACTATATTCATATTTCCGTTTCTGATATATACATATTTATACATTCTTTGTCATTCAGATATATATATATGTAAATTAATAAAAAGTCCTTGTACAACATAATACAGCAAAATTTCATGAAATAACTAATAATCATTCTCATTCCTGAAAATAGGACATGAGAGAAGAATTTTAGTATGAATTATTCTTATAATTATTTGTATTGGGAAAAATATTAGACCATATGCTTTCTGTTTTTGTTTTTTTAATTAGCTTTCTATTCTTTGTTTTTTACATATTTTTATAATCGTAATATAAACTCTTAACCTGAAATGTATTTTCTTAACATTTTAAGTGCACAATGCAGTATTTTTATTATGATTATTATACCTTAGGTTCTGGGATACATGTGCAGAATGTGCAGGTTTGTTACATAGGTATACATGTGCCATGGAGGTTTGCTGCACCCACCAACATATCATCCACATTAGGTATTTCTCCTGATGCTATCCCTCCCTTAGTCCCCCATCCCCTGACAGGCCCTAGTGTGTGATATTCCCCTCCTTGTGTCCATGTGTTCTCATTGTTCGACTTCCACTTATGAGTGAAAACATCCAGTGTTTGATTTTCTGTTCCTGTGGTAGTTTGCTGAGAATGATGGTTTCCAGCTTCATCCATGTCCCTGCAAAGGACATGAACTCATCCTTTTTTATGGCTACATAGTATTTAATGATGTATATGTGCCACATTTGCTTTATTCAGTCTATCATTGATAGGCATTTAGATTGGTTCCAAGTCTTTGCTATTGTGAACAGTGCTGCAATAAACATACATGTGCATATGTCTTTATAATGGAATGATGTATAATCCTTTGGGTATATACCCAGTATTGGGATTTCTGGGTCAAATGGTACTTCTGGTTCTATATCCTTGAGGAATTGCCACACTGTCTTCCACAATGGTTGAATTAATTTACACTCCCACCAACAGTATAAAAACATTGCTATTTCTCCACTTCCTCTCCAGCATCTGTTGTCTTCTGACTTTTAATGATCACCATTCTAACTGGCACGAGATGGTCTCACTGTGGTTTTGATTTGCATTTCTCTAATGACCAGCGATGATGAGCTTTTTTCATGTTTCTTGGCCACATAAATATCTTCTTTTGAGAAGTGTCTGTTCCTATTCTTTGCCCACTTTTTGATGTTTTTTTCTTGTAAATTTGTGAAGCTTATTGTAGACTCTGTATATTAGCCCTTTGTCAGTTGGACAGATTGCAAAAATTTTCTCCTGTTCTGTAGGTTGCCTGTTCACTATGATGATAGTTTTTTTTGCTGTGCAGAAGCTCTTTAGTTTAATTAAATCCCTTTTGTCAATTTTGGCTTCTGTCGCCATTGCTTTTGGTGTTTTAGTCATGAAGTTTTTGCCCATGGCTATATCCTGAATGGTATTGTCTAGGCATTCTTCCAGGGTATTTATGGTTTTAGGTCTTATGTTTAAGTCTTTAATCAATCTTAAGTTAATTTTTGTATAGGAGTCCAGTTTCAGTTTTCTGTATATGACGAGGCAGCTTTCCAACACCATTTATTAAGCAGGGAATCCTTTCTCCAGTGCTTGTTTTTGTCAGGCTTGTCAAAGATCAGACGGTTGTAGATATGTGGCATTAAATCTGAGGCCTCTGTGCTGTTCCATTGGTCTGTATATCTACTTTGGTACCAGTACCATGCTGTTTTGGTTTCTGTAGCCTTGTAGTTTGAACTTAGGTAGCATGATGCTTCCAGCTTTGTTCTTTTTGCTTAGGGTTGTCTTGTCTTGCTTTATAAATCTGGGTGCTCCTGTATAGGGTGCATATATAAGATAGTTAACTCTTCTTGTTGCATTGATCCCTTTACCATTATGTAATGCCCTTGTCTTTTTTTTTTTAATTTTTTATTGGATTTTAGGTTTTGGGGTACATGAGCAGAGCATGCAAGACAGTTGCGTAGGTACACACATGGCAGTGTGCTTTGCTTTCCTTCTCCCCTTCACCCACATTTGGCATTTCTCCCCAGGCTATCCCTCCCCACCTCCCCCTCCCACTGGCCCTCCCCTTTTCCCCCCAATAGACCCCAGTGTTTAGTACTCCCCTCTCTGTGTCCATGTGTTCTCATTTTTCATCACCCGCCTATAAGTGAGAATATGCGGTGTTTCATTTTCTGTTCTTGTGTCAGTTTGCTGAGGATGATGTTCTCCAGATTCATCCATGTCCCTACAAACGACACAAACTCATCATTTCTGATTGCTGCATAATATTCCATGGTGTATATGTGCCACATTTTTCCAATCCAGTCTATTATCAATGGGCATTTGGGTTGATTCCAGGTCTTTTTTTATCTTTGTTGGTTTAAAGTCTTTTTTATCAGAGTCTAGGATTGCAACCCCCGATCTTTTTGGATTTCCATTGGCTTGGTAAATATTTCTCCAATTCTTTATTTTGAGCCTATGTGTGTTTTTGCACGTGAGATGGGTCTCCTGAATACAGTACATTGATGAGTCTTTACACTTTATCTAATTTATCAGTCTGTGTGTTTTAATTGGGGCATTTATCCCATTTAAATATAAGGATAATATTCCTATGTTTGATTTTGCCTCTGTCATTATGATACTAGTTGGTTACTTTGCCTGTTAGTTGATGCAGTTTCTTCATAGTGTCGATGGTCTTTATAATTTGGTATGTTTTTGCTGTGGCTGGTATTGGTTTTTTCTTTCCATATTTAGTGCTTCCTTCAGGAGCTGTTATAAAGCAGGCCTGGTGGTGACAAAATCTCTCAGCATTTGCTTGTTTGTAAAAGATTTCATTTCTTCTTCACTTCTGAAGCTTAGTTTGTCTGGATGTAAAATTCTGGGTTGAAAATTATTTTCTTTAAGAATATTGAATATTGGCCCCCACTCTCTTCTGGCTTATAGGGTTTCTGCAGAAAGATCCACTATTAGTCTAATGGGCTTCCCTTTGTGGGTAACCCGACCATTCTCTGCCTCCCCTTAACATTTTTTCCTTCATTTCAACCTTGGTGAATCTGAGAATTATGTGTCTTGGGTTGCTCTTCTCGAGGAGTATCTTTGTAATGTTCTCTTTATTTACTGACTTTGAATGTTGGCCGTCTTGCTAGGTTGGGGAAGTTCTCCTGGTTAATATACTGAAGCGTGTTTTCCAACTTGGTTCCATTCTCCCCATCACTTTCAGATACACCAATCAAATGTAGGTTTGGTCTTTTAACATAGTCCCATATTTCTTGGAGGCTTTGTTCATTTCTTTTCATTCTTTTTTCTCTAATTTTGTCTTCCTCTTTATTTCTTAAAGTTGATCTTCAATCTCTGACATCCTTTCTTCTTGATTGATTCAGCTATTGATACTTGTTTATGCTTCATTAAGTTTTCATGCTGTGTTTTTCAGCTCCATCTGGTCATTTACATTCTTCTCTAAACTGGTTATTCTAGTTAGTAATTCCTCTAACCATTTTTCAAGGTTCTTAGCTTCCTTGCATTGGGGTAGAACATGCTTCTTTAACTAAGAGGAGTTTGTTATTACCCACCTTTGAAACTTACTTCTGTCAGTTCATCAAACTCATTCTCCATCCAGTTTTGTTCCCTTGCTAGTAAGAACTGTGATCTTTTGGAGGAGAAGAGACATTCTGTTTTTTGGAGTTTTCAGTCTTTTTGCACTGGGTTTTACTTAGCTTCGTGGATTTATCTACCTTTTTTCTTTGAAGTTGGTGAGCTTTGAATGGGGTTTCTGCATGTACATCCTTTTTGTTGATGTTGAAGCTTTTCCTTTCTGTTAGTTTTCCTTTTAAAAGTCAGGTCCCTCTGCTGCAGGTCTGCTGGAGTTTGCTGGAGGTCCACTCTAGACCCTGTTTGCCTGGGTATTACCAGCAGAGGCTGTAGAACAGCAAAGATTGCTGCCTGTTTCTTCCTCTGAAAGCTTCATCCAAGAAGGGCACCTGGCAGATGCCAACTGGAGCTCTCCTGTATGAAGTGTCTGTTGACCTCTGCTGAGAGGTATCTCCTAGTCAGGAGGCATGGGGGTCAGGGACCCACTTGAGGAGGCATCTGTCCCAGAGCAGAGCTCGAGAGCTATTATAGGAGTACACTGCTCTCTTCAGAGCCAGCAGGCAGGAACATTTAAATCTGCAGAAGCTGCACCCACAGCCACCCCTTCCCTCATGTGCTCTGTCCCAAGGAGATGGGAGTTTGATCTATAAGCCCCTGACTGGGGCTGCTGCCTTTCTTTCAGAGATGCCCTGCCCTGAGAGAAGGAATCTAGAGAGGCAGTCTGGCTATAGCAGCTTCACCAAGCTGTGGTGGGCTCTGCCCGTTTGAATTTGGTGGTGGCTTTGTTTATACTGTGAAAGGAAAACCACCTACTCAAACCTCAGTAACGCAGACACCCCTCCCGCCACCAAGCTCGAATGTCCCAGGTTGACTTCAGACTGCTGTGCTGGCAGTGACAGCAAGAATTTCAAGCCAGTGGATCTTAGCTTGCTGGGCTCTGTGAGGATGGGATCCGCTGAGTTAGACTACTTGGCTCCCTGACTTCAGCCCCCATTCCAGGGCAATGAACATATCTGTCTCGCTGGCATTACAGGCACCACTGGGGTAGGAAAAAAAAAAAAACAACTGCAGCTAGCTTGGTGTCTTCCCAAATAGCTGCCCAGTTTTGTGTTTGAAATCCAGGGCCCCAGTGGTATAGGAACCTGAGGGAATTTTCCGGTCTGTGGGCTGCGAAGATCATGGGAAAAGCATAGTATCTGGGCTGGATAGCACAGCACAGTCCCTCCAGGCTTCCCTTGGCTAAGGGAGGGAGTTCCCTTACTCCTTGTGTTTCCTGGGTGAGATAACACCCTACCTTGCTTCTGCTCACCTTCTGTGGGCTGCACCCACTCTCTAACCAATCCCAGTGAGAAGAGCAGGGTACCTCAGTCAGAAATGCAGAAATCACCTGCCTTCCGTGTTGATTTCACTGGGAGTTGCAGACTGAAGCTGTTCCTATTCGCCCATCTTGCCCAGATAAGTTGCAGTACGTTAACTATAGACACACTGTTGTATAGCAGATCTCTAGAAATCTTCAACTTGAGTAACTGAAACTTTATACCTGTCCAATAGCAAATGCCTGTTTCCTTGTCTTCCCAGTCCCTGGCAACCATCATACCATTCTCTGTCGCATGAGTAGCTATGAGTTTTACTTTGTAAGATTCCACATATAAATGATATCACACAGTGTTTGTCTTTCTTTACCTGGTTTATTGCACTTAGCATAATGTTCTCGACTTATTCATGGTGCTACATATGACAGAATTTCTTTCTTTTCTAAGAATGAATAATGTTTTATTGTATGTGTATACCACATTTTTCTTTATCCATTCATTTGTTAGTGTACATTTAGGTTGTTTTCTTGTCTTGTGTCATAAATAATGCTGCAGTGAACATAGGAGTATATCTTCAAGATCTCATAGCTTTTTGTGATTGACACAGTTTTGAAATTTATGAATACCTAGCCTTTTAATTTCTCATTATGTTAGGAGATTTCCTCACTTTAAGAATACTGATGGACAGAGGTAAATACTCTCCTTCTATAGAAACTAAAAATGGTAGCTACTCACGATCCCACTCTTCCCTGCAGCTGACCTTGACTTGGTAGCTTCTAAAGAAGCATCTGTTTCTCTCTGCTAGTGAGGAGAGTAGCAAATTATGAAAAGTGACACCTGTAAAAACAGAAGTACTTGAAGGAATATTTAACACATCAGTACTGTAGTATGTTTTTTACCCTGTTTCTGGAAATTAATTAAAACTTTGCTCTTTGGTTTTTCCAATGATTATTTTAATAAACTCATATTCTTCTTTTTCACATAGAGAGAGATTCTGTTCATTGAACTTAAAAATCTGACTGGTTCCAACCTCATACTTCGTTTTTATGCAGTCTTTATGTGTCTTTGTTCATCCATTTCATTGCAAACTGCTTGTTCATGGAGACATCATTTTATATATATATTATCCATAATTATCAAATGGTATTAAGATACCATTTAAGAAAATGGTATCTTAATATGGATGATTGAATGAGCTTGTGATTACATATTAAAAGAAAAAGCGCAGGTCTGAGAAACACTTATAGCAATATTTTGATCACATTTTTATCTTACATAAGCCATAGTAACTCTGGGTAACAGATTCTTCACATATAAAATAAAACGGCCATTTAAGTTTTATGGGCCTAGAAATTACATATTTTTTGTCTTAGTCTATAATTTTCTGTAGATCTTGAAGGTAAAGACCCTTTCATATAATATGATTCAGTAAGATTTCAGAAGCAGGTGTGTCTAAAATGGATTTTCAACCCAAGTTAAATTCATATTTGTTTGTTTGTTTGCCCATAAACTAAAGACTGACTAAACAAATGCCAAAATAACTTCAGCTCAGGGGAAAAGAGCTAATTTGTGTATTTCTGTTCCAGAATTGTCCTACTTCCATTGTCTCTTTGTAATCTCAGTTCCTCCAATTCCTCCTGAGACTGAGCAGCTCAGCAGTTATAGTAGCTTAGTGTTTTTCAGATCTTACTTTCTTATAATTATTGATCTGTCTCACATCCCCAGCTGCCACTCTCTAGTGGCCGTTTTATTTCAGTACTTGCTTGGAGATGAAACAATAAGCAGCAACCATATCCAAACTTTCTCTCTCTATCTCAACAAATATCACTAATGAATCATGTCATTCTTTCTTGCTGAGTGTGTATATGGTTCAGACACTCCTCAGAACACCACTCCAGGAAGTCAATACCAATCAAGTTTTGCAGAGTTTGTTGCATGCACTTTATATTAACTCACTCACCACTCAAACAGTCATTTCAATACTTTTTTGGCTTGCTTTCTTGAAAAATAGAGGCTGGCAACATATATGCTGCATTTTCCAAATATCCTTTTAACTAAGTGTGCAGGCATGGGACTTAGGTTCTGCCAAGCAGATGTGCCTGCGTAAAACATGAAGGAAGAGATAAAGAACATGAAGCAACTGTTGCATGTGGGTTTCCGGCGAAGATTTGATAAAATTTCTAGCTTCTAGATCCTGTTGTAGAGGCAGTTGGAAGTGGCAATCTCTTTCCATTTCAGTGACCCCATGGTGTGGTTGGGCATTTTGTCTAAATATGTTGTTCTTCAAGTATATCCCCTACATATGTAGTAGCAAGCTTAAAAAACATCCCAACAATTCTGTATTATGTGACTTCCACTAACCAATTCCATAAAGAATAAAACAGCTAGATTAATTTCAAGTGTCTGCCGCTAAGAATTATGACCTATACACAGTTGAAATGCACTTGTTACCATTGTCAGTTAGTAATGTGTTTGTGAGTAATAAATTCAATGAATAGTGGTTGAAATATGGAATCTATTTTTCACATGGTGCTCAAGGATGTCAACCCAAACAATCTTCAACATCTAAATTTCACTTCATTACTAAAACATGGCATATACATTCTTATATTGTCAGCACACTAGGCAGGAGGGAAAGGGTAACCTAAAAGGTTTCTTAACATTACATTATTTGAGAAGGGATGCCACATCAGGGATTATTGTTGACATCTCAGTGACTAGAACTGTGTCACATGTACTCCCTGAGGCATGTCGGTTGGTATTTCACTATCCTGTTTCTATAATAAAGACAAGCAATGGAATAAATATTATACATTATGTTGAGTGAGACATCCTACAATGTTTGCAACACTGCTACTGACTTACTTGCTGTTGTTACCTGGGGCTCCACTAATAAATTCTAACCAATTATTACTCACATGCAAGACTACCTTGAAGATGCTATGAGTTTGATTCCAGATCCCACAATAAAGTAAACATAGAAATAAATCACATAATTTTGTTTTTTTAGTATATATAAAACTTATTTTACATTACACTATAGTCTATACACACATCTATTGAATATATATATATCCCTATACAAACACAAAAGTACAAAAGGATAGACAGATAAGAGAGAAACACAGAAACATACTGCAGATATGTGTGTTTGGTTCCATACCACTGAAATAAAGTGAAACATATCAATTTTTTGGTTTCCAAGTGTTTACAAAAGTTATGTTTATATTATAACTATTATTAAGTGTTCAATACCATTGTGTCTAAAAAATAATATACATACCTTAATTAAAAATTTTTTTTTTGAAATGGGATCTCACTGTCACCCAGGTTGGAGTTCAGTGGCTTGGTCTTGGCTCATTTCAACCTTCACTTCCCGGGTACAAGCAATTCTCATACCTCAGCCTCCCAAGAACCTGGGATTACAGGTGCCTGTCACCACACTCTGCTAATTTTGTATTTTTAGTAGAGACACGGTTTCACCATATTGGCCAGGCTGGCCTTGAACTCCTAATCTCAAGTGATCCACCCACTGTGGCCTCCCAAAGTGCTTGGATTATCAGCATGAGTCACTGTGCCCAGCCTAAAAATACTTTATTTCTAGAAAAGTCTAATCGTCTGAGCCTTCAGGACGTGGTAATCTTTTTTGCTGGTGGAGTCTTGCTTCAATGTTGATGGCTGCTGATTAGACAGGGTAGTGGCTCATGAAGGTTGGAGTAGCTGTGGCAATTACTTAAAATAAGACAATAATAAGACATTAATAAAGTTTTACACATTGACTGATTCTTCCTTTCATGAAGGATTTCTCTGTAATATGCAATGTTGTATGGTGACATTTTAGCTACAGCAGAGCTTCTTTCAAAATCAAAGAAGTCCTCTCAAATTCTGTTGCTGCTTTATCAACTAAGTTTATGTACTATACTAAATCCATTGTTGTCATTTCAACAATGCTCATAGAATCTTCACCAGGAGTGGATTCCATCTCAAGAAACCACTCTCTGCTCATTTGTAGGAAGCAACTTTTCATCCATTGATATTTTATCATGATATTGCTGCAATTCATTCACATCTTCAGGATCAACTTCTAATCCTAGTTCTCTTACAATTTCCAACACACTTTACAGTTACTTCCACCATTGTAGTCTTGAACCCCTCAAAGTCATCCATGAAGGTTAGAATCAATTTCTTCCAAACTCAGGCTAATATTGTTATTTTGACCTCCACGCATGAATCACTAGCATTTTGAATGGCATCTAGATTGGTGAACCTTTCCAGAATTTTTTCAATTTACTTTGCTCAGATCCATCAGAATTACCAAAATGTGACACAGACAGAGAGTAAGCACATGCTGTTAGTAAAATGGTGCCAGCAGACTTGCTAGACTCAGGATTGCCAAAAAACTTCAATTTGTAAAAAATGCAGTATCTTCAAAGTGCAGTAAAGCAAAGCACAATAAAACCAGGTACGCATGTGTTTAGATGAAATATTTAGTTATCAACTTGATGGAATACAAACATACCAAAAATCCCATCTGTTCATAAGTAACTTTCCAAAGCTTGTCATTGAATCTGAATTTTCTACTTTTAGAGTAACATATTTGGATTAAGATATTTGGCATCCAGAGAACATATTCTCAATTGCATATGTATTATTCAGTAGTGGCAGCTCAAAAACTCATCACTACTTATTATCTTGTTACTCCAGAGAAATTTATTAAATAGTCATGTAAATCTTCATGCAGAATAGAAGCTGCATCTGAGGAAGGGAGAGAAAGCCTGGATAGACTATTGGGCAGCATGAGCAATTGGAATGAATTTCAGAAACTATTAAGTGAAATAAAGAGGGAAACAAGTACACATAAAACTTTCATCCCAATCATACATTTAAATGGGCCCATTCCAATTAGGAATACATACTAAATAGCTCCTTCATATATGTTAGAGGTTTAGAAGATTAATTCATGGCACCCTTCTCTCCTCTGTTTGAGGTTGAAACCAACTGATAAATGACTAGGTAGATGGAAAGAGCAACAAAATTTCCCTTGAAATTATGTCCATATCCTATGCCTAAATCTTTGGCAGAATCAGCTTAACAGTAGACCTTTGAATTATCCTTATTACCCACAAACTGGCACATCTCAACATCTCGAGCCGTTACAGTGCATGTACATGCACAAAGACATACACACTGTGTTAGCCCATTTTCACACTGCTATAAAGAACTGCTTGAGACTGGGTAATTTATAAAGGAAAGAGGTTTAATTGACTCACAGTACAGCATGGCTGGAAGACCTCAGGAAACTTACACTCATGGCTGAAGGCAAAGGGAAAGCAAGGCACCTTCTTCACAAGGCGGCAGGCAGGAGAATGAATACAGGAATAACTACCAAACACTCACAAAACTGTAAGATATTGTGAAAATTCATTCACTATCATGAGAATAGCATGGGGAAAACTGCCCGTGTAATCAAATTACCTCCACCTGGTCTGTCCCTTGACATGTGAGGATTATGGGTATTAAAAATCAAGATGAGATTTTGGGTGGGGACACAGCTAAACCATCTCTCTCTCTCTCTCTCTCTCTCTCTCTCTCTCTCTCTCTCTCTCTCTCTCTCTCTCTCTCTGTCTCTCTCTCTCTCTCTCTCTCTCGGGGCAGCACCTTTTACTGAGGGCAGCCAGAACTGAAGAGGAATGAGAGTGGGCTGAGTCACATGTAACCAGTTCATCTTCCCAAGTCACCCATTAGATATGACTTCCACTTGCTTCAGGTTGGTGAGTAAGAACAGAGGCAAGACAAGAAAACAGGAGCACCACTGTGGTGGAAGGCTCTCCCCACAAAAACATGAAGAAAGGGAAATACACATTCGTGTACTCTCCATTTACAGTTCTTAGGAGTTAAAGCCAGAGAGCTAGGGAATAGTGACAAAGCATCACAGAAAATAATGTTATCACCAATAGTATTTCACCATCCTGCGTTATTGTTAAAGGATAATAGTTCATATTATACTGTTAGACTATTATATTGTGGCCCCTTATAGAAAACATTTTAAAAGTAGAAAATATACTATGCCTTCCACTATCTTTTCAAAACACTTACATCTTATTTGTGAGGCAAAATGGAGATTAAAAAACAGTATAAACAATTTGGCTCACACATATGTCTCCAGTCTCAACCCCCTCTTGTTCTGAATTTATTTTACAGTCTAGAGAAAACAATCTGCCCATAATGATCATGATACATTTCATATCACTCTTTGCCTCTGCACTTGTGCTTCTTCTATTTCCTGTCCTCAAAATGCATTTTCATGCCTGTTTTATCTAGCATTAAGTATCTTTCAAATCTCAGTTCAAGCATTATTTTATTCCACTAGGAAAATTTTCTTGAATCTTCTGGATGCAATAAGTAGCCATCTTCTGTGAGTTAATAATAACACTTTTGACAGTATTTGAAATCGTATGTCACATATTTAAGTCCACTGGAATATAAAAGTGGCTTAGGTTGAGGACCATTATTTTTTTAAATATTTGCATCTTTCTAGCTTAGCACAGAGCTTATTCTATAGTAGGTACTTAAAGCACTTTTTGAACTAGAGAGAGGAGAGACAATAGCATTATTAGGACAGAAAGGATTCTCAAGAAGGACAAATCATGCATGAAGAGAAAATTAATCAAAATATATTTTAGAAATTTTGGAAATGGTATAGTTCTAAATATAGTAAATCTTTCAGTTTTGAAACGGCACATTAAGTTTTTAAAATCTTAAAAGGGTAATATTTTTATAATTAAAAGGGAAGACCTTTGAATGACACTGAATTCTTTAAAATATTCCAGAAATATAACTAAAGGGACTCTTGTAAAATGATCAGACTTCCTAGATATGTGTTTATATCTATTTTGTATCATAAGCGTCATTAGATATTTGATGATTAATTTATAATTGTTCAACATTGTGATTCAAAATGTATCCATTACATAAACTACTCAATTCAAATGCCAGAATGTTAATACATTATATTTACATTCTGAGGTGTATTCTAGGAAACAAATATGAATCATAATAATGTGGATTTTTTTCATTCATTCCTGATCATAACAACACATTAGAAAGTCAATAACCTGCTTCTTGAAGAGCATCTTTTGAAAACAATATTGTTATATTTGGATAAACTGCAAGTAAAATCTTGTTTTTCAAATTGCTTCCTCGGTGAACATCTTGTGATAACATTGTTATTCAATGAGAAAGTAGACTTGGCTTTTTCTATCACATTTATGGAGATGTTTTCTCCTACACAGATCTGATAAGACTGACATCTTTCTGTTCAATTCTTCTGTTTAAAGTCTATAAAGGAAGCATTACACATGTGTAACACCATATGTAGGCAAACCAGTTACTGGCTACTCTAGTTGAGAACCAGAGTCCCTCATTCTCAACCTTTTGGTTTATGCCTTAATATACTTGAGTTCTGGCTTTAGTTTAAGTTCAGTATTCCAATTCTTTAATTCTGTAGTATTTACTATTTATTTAAAGATATAAATAAAACCTTCAGTCTGCAAATAGTTGTATAAGATTTCTACAGAAACTTAATGTTTTGACTTTCATAAAATATTAAAATTTATTAGAGAAATACTGATTTCATTTTTTTAAGATTTACAATTTACTGGGACCAAATTAAATGCTTTGTAGATAATGCTAATTCATATAAATCAACCCTTCCTCACTTAGCAATGCCAAACTAAATGATAAAATTCATATCCACCTAATTAATCATTGCTAGAACCAATAATTTATTTGAATTTGTGTTTTCTCAGTCATTCATGCACAATGAATTATTCTTAAAACTGCTCAGTCCTAAAGAGATTTGACAAATGTTGCACTTAGAAACAGCTTTGTTTTCCAAATTGCATTTTCTGTACTTCACTTCTTTAATTACTAAACATATTTGCATAAAATAGTATCAAATTAAATAAGTTGACCATTTCATTTTAATTGACTTAAAATCCTCTTGTTGCAAGTAAAAAAATATACAATTGTTTGCTATAGTTTATATGTGTTAAAGAGAAAACACATCCAATTGAGTTCCCAGTGGTACTTTTGTAAAAATACTGTTTTATTCTATCATTCCAATTAAAGAACTCTAGAAGATTACCTAAAAACTGCCTTAACTAACTTTTAAATGACTCTCTGCCAATGCAAAACAGAAACATTTGATTTCATGAAAATTAAAATGAATTTCTAGTATATTTAGGCCATTCTATCTCTGTTAGTAGCACTACTCAAAATCAGTTTCAGATTAAGAGAATTGCAGAGTCGTCACCTGAAACCATACTAAAAATGTGTAACTAAGATAATTTTTACAGCTTTTTTTATTTCTTCCTTCCTGTAATTTTTCTTTACATTGGCTTTATAACAGCCATTAATACATCACGATGATGTCTGAAAAACCACATATTTGTACTTGCTAATTTGTTACCATTTGATTTCTTTTATTTGTTTTCACCATAGCAAATATTTAGACTACTATAATTTAAACCTCAGGAACTTGTTTCCCTGTTTGCTTACTCTCATGGTAGATTTTATTTTTGAAAGTGTGAATATTTTCTCCCCCTTTACTGTGACTTTGACTAAAATAGATAGTAATATTTTAGTAACAACAGATTGCTTATCTTTAGGATTTTTAGTGGAGAAATACATTTTTATTTATAATTCTATAGTTTCTCTCCTTAATTTCTTTTTCTTTTTCTCTTTTTTTTTTTTTTTTTTTTTTTGAGACAGGGTCTCATTCTGTCGCTCAGGCTGGAGCGCAGTGGCACCATCCTGACACACTACAAGCTTCAGGTTCCAGTAATTCTCCTGCCTCAGCCTCCCAAGTAGCTGGGATTACAGATGTATCCCACCACGCCAAGGCAATTTTTGTATTTTTAGTAGGGATGCGGGTCTCACCACATTGGCCAGGCTGGTCTCAAAGTCCTGGCCTCAAGTAATCTGTGCACCTTGGCCCCCAAAATCCTAGGATTACAGGCATGAGTCATTGCACTGGCCTCTCCTCTCAGTCTCATCTTGCATTTTTCTCCCTCTCCATCAATGTCATCATCACTGTTCGAGCCTATGTTATGGCTGTATTAGACCTAGATATTGCTACATCCTTTTGGCTATTTTTAAAACTTTAAATCTTCTGTCTCCCCTCTAATCAGACTTGTGCAAAATTTACAGAATTATCTTACCAAAAAAAAAAAAAAAAAAGAGTTTTATCCCTCTGACCAAAATTTACAAAAATTCTACCTATTTTGTGTCATATTTATCATAAAGAAGTTTCCACGGTTTGAAATTTATTATAATATAGCTCAATGCAGCTTTACAGTACCAGGAAAATCAGTACTGCAGAAAAAATTAATAAGCGATTTAAAATATTCAACACTATCACCTTTGCTTGAAATCGCCTTTATCCCCCCTCACCTGTCTTTCTGTGAGCATTTTCCCTGCTTAAGGTGTGAGTTTGTTCTAGATGGTGCTGGTGCCTGCTTAATAATTTTTTTTTCTTACTCCACTTATACTTTTTTATTTTTATTTCTAAGACCAGGAACATTACACCACAACATTTTCCTGATTCTGAAAACATTTTCCATTCTTTATCCCCTATTTTATTTGTCTCATAGCTAAGGATTTCTCTAAGAAGTGAAAATCTTGTCTTTCTTCCCATCTCCAATACGTTGTCTGAGGCTTCACTGGGAAGCCATGAAGGCCTTTGATTCTGGAAAGAAGTGCCAGAAAAAGTGAAAAGAAAGAGTGCACTGACATTGCCATCCGGCTCAGTTATCCTGGGTGACTATGAGACTGATAGAATGTATTTAATCTCTTCTCCCTGTAGAAAGCTGATCTCGGTATCAAGTCCTACATCATCTTCCCAGGCATGTTCTCAAGGACATTAAGCTGTGCATGCTGGAAAAAAACTAACTGGAAATATGTGCTAGTAATGTTTTAGCCTAGCTAATTTTTACATAAATTTTACATAAATTGTTAGTAGCATATGTAAAGATAAGGAGTAAAGTGTAAATGTAAGTAGAACTAAAACTATAGCCAATCAAGAGTGAGACCAGATGTTGCTGACTCAAAACCTTACGTTCCTCCAACTTACTAGTTGTGATTTCCTACACAAATAAAGTCTGATTGGATAGCTTCTTCCAAATTGCTTCATTTTGACCAACTTCTCAAAGAAGTACAAAGTGGAACTTGAATATTCTGTATGGGCATTTTAAAAAATTTATTTCAGATGCAAACACATATACACACATACTTCCTATGTTTAAATCTGAAAGATGAGAAAAAGATTTTTTTGTGGTGATTTTTGGGTTTGACTTTCTCAATATAAAGAAAAACATCATCTATTCTCCTCAGCTGTAAAACAGGGTTATTGTTCATAGTATTTTACCAAATACAGTCTTGCACTGAATAATGATATTTCTGCCAATGACAGAATGAATACACTACAGAGGTTCTGTAATATAATAGAGCTATAAATTTTCTATTAATTAGTAATATTTTAGCTGTCGTAATTGCATAGGGCAATGCATTACTCACATGTTTGTGGTGATGCTAGTGTAAACCTACTACACTATCAGTCATATATTTATATACATATGTACAATACACACAATATGTACAGTCCTCAATGCTTGATAATGATAATAAATGACTATGTTACTGGTTTATGTATTTACTATACTATATATCTAGCATTATTTTAGAGTGTATTCCTTTTACTTATTTAAAAAAGTGTTAATTATGAACAGTGTCAGGCAAGTCCTTCAGGAGGCATTCCAGAAGAAGGCAGTGTTATCGTAGGAGCTGACCGCCCCATGTGTGTTACTGATCCTGAAGACCTTCAAGTGGGACAGGATGTGGAGGTGGAACACGGTGATACTGATGATCCTGACCCTGTGTAGACCCAGGCAGTGTTTGTATGTTAGATTTTACAGAAATGTTTCAAAATAAAAAAGAAAAATTAATATAGAAAAAAAGCTTATAAGGATATATGGAAATAAAACATTTGTTTATTTCTGTAAACTCTGTTTAGGTTTTAAGCTAAGTGTTATTACAAAAGAATCAACAAATGAAAACTAAATAAAAGTTTCTACAGAAAAATGTTATAGTAAGTTAAAGTTAATTTATTATTAGAGAAGAAAAGTTGAAAATAAACATAATGCAGCCTAAGCGTGCAGTGTCTGTAAGGTCTACAATGGTAGAGAGTAATGTTCTAGGCTTTCACATTCGCTCACCACTCACTCACTGACTCACCAAGAGCAACTTCCTGTCCTACAACTGTCATTCATGATACGTGCCCTACACAGGTGTGCCAATTTTTATCTCTTATACTGTATGGTCACTGCACCTTTCCCATATTTAGATATGTTTAAATACATAAATGCTTGCCGTTGTGTTATAATTGCCTACTGTATTCAGTACAGTAACATGCTGCGTAGGTTTGTAGCCAAGGAGCAATGGGCTAGACCCAATAGCCTAGGTGTGCAGTACTCTATATCATCTAGGTTTGTGTAAATATTGTACGGTATTTGTCAAAGACAGAATTGCCTGCTGAAGCGTTTCTTACAAAGTACCCACATCATCAAACCGAGCATGACTGTGTATGCAAGCCCAAAGTACAGTGAGTGTACACAGTTATGCTATATAAAAGGTTACTTACTGCCATTGTTACCATCATCTTTGTCACTGGTTTATATTACCTCGTTCTGTATGATGTCTCCACAGGGTTTGAAGAAAATCAGAGTCGGATCCGCCAATGCCAACCCCTCTCAGGGAGCGTTGGACCTTCGCATCGCTGCCGCAGCCGCCCAAATCGCCGCACCACACGCTCGGAGAAGACTTCAAGCAGCGCCGTACCACAAAGTAAACATCCGAGAGCAGCATCCAACCAAAATCCTGGTGCTAATAGAATGACAGAAGGATGAGAAGCAGCTTCCTGTCCTGGATAAAACGAAGTTCCGGCCGGCGCAGTGGCTCAGGCCTGTAATCCCAGCACTTTGGGAGGCCAAGGCAGGCGGATCACGAGGTCAAGAGAGGGAGACCATCCTGGCCAACATGGTGAAACCCCGTCTCTACTAAAAGTACAAAAAATTAGCCGGGTGTGGTAGTGCACGCCTCCTGTCCCAGTTACCCGGGAGGCTGAGGCAGAACTGCTTGAAACCGGAAAACAGAAGTTGCAGTCAGCCGGGATCGCAAGACTATGTCTCAAAAAAAAAAAAAAAAAAAAAGAAAAGAAAAAAAAAGGGCCAGGCTCGGTGGCTCACGCCTGTAATCCCAGCACTTTGGGAGGCCAGGGCGGGCAGATCACGAGGTCAAGAGATGGCGACCATCCTGGCCAACACAGTGAAACCCCATCTCTACTAAAATATAAAAATTAGCAGGGCGTGGAGGCGCGCATCTGTAGTCCCAGCTACTCGGGAGGCTGAGGCAGGAGAATTGCTTGAACTCGGAAGGTGAAGGTTGCAGTGAGCCGAGGTCGCACCACTGCACTCCGGCCTGGCGCCTGGTGATGGAGTGAGACTCTGTCTCAAAAAATAATAATAATAATTAGAAGGTGCTTACAGTTCAATGCTAATCAAGCCTTCTTCCTGTTGGTGAACGGACAGCGTGGTGAGCGTCTCCACACCAACCTCAGAGGTGTATGAGAGTGAGAAGGATGAAGATGGATTCCTGTACGTGGTCTATGCCTCCCAGGAGACACGTGGGATGAAATTGTCAGTGTAAAACTAGAAAAATGCATGTATTCTAGTTTTTCTTTTTTTTTTGAGACAGAGTTTCGCTCTTGTTACCCAGGCTGGAGTGCAATGGCGCAATCTCAGCTCACTGCAACCTCCGCCTCCTGGGTTCCAGCAATTCTTCTGCCTCAGCCTCCTGAGTAGCTGGGATTACAGGCACGTGCCACCATGCCCAGCTAATTTTTTTTATTATTATTTATTTTTATTTTTAGTAGAGACAGGGTTTCACCATGTTGACCAGGAGGGTCTCGATCTCTTGACCTCGTGATCCACCCACCTCGGCCTCCCAAAGTGCTAGGATTACAGGCGTAAGCCACCGCGCCCGGCCCTCTAGAATTTTTAACTCTTACCAAGGAAGAAAAAGGGATGTTCCCAACTGAGATCGATCCATTCATCTAATCACAGATCATCTAACAGTAGTGTTCCCACCTAGGAGTGTTAGGAAACTGTGTTTGTATTTCAAGCAGAATAGCTGAGCTCTAAGTGACTACGCTCAGCTTTGGAAACTATATTATTCAACATAGGCTACCTTGTTTTTCAATTTTAAACTTTTAAAAGTAAAACTTTTCATTCAGAAAAAGAAAATGAGACATACCCTCTTCCCCTACCTTGGTGATTAGGGAAGCACATGCTGGTGTGGAGGTGAGACACTGAGCATTACAGAGGGAGAACTACCCTAGACAATCTCCTGGACCTGCTGTTCTCTGTACACCTGAAAGTAAACTTTTTTATGTTTCTGAGATTTGGAAGTTATTATTACTACATAACTTAGAATTTCTGACTAATTATTCTATTAGCAATGCAATATAGCTTCGTAAGAAACAACTACAGTTTTTACCAGTTTCAAGCTATGAAACCCCAGAAACTTCTCTATTGCCCCAGTGTTTTTTTATCTATTAAAAAGAAAGTGAAACTATTATTATTGTAGAGGATTAATATGACAGTAATGTAAGCTTTACAGAAATGTAATATGATAGGATGTGTCACATGTAGTAACCCCTTATTAGTTATTACTATTTTTAATATTAAATTTGCTATTTTTATGTGAACTAAATACAACACAGGGCCTTTTGATAACCAGTAAATATAATGGAGAATTCAGTTAAAACTTTTTTTTTGGAAATACTATCTCATCTGTATTTTGTGGGATTTGGTGGAGTTCTGAATTGGAATAATTTCTATGGAGTAAAATTTGACAATACCTATGTACAATAGATATACAACTCTATGTACAGTATCTGTGTACATACATAGATATTCACTGAAGCATTATTTATAATATCGTAGGAAAAACCAAGCAAGCCTAAATAGCTATCAACAAAGAATTGGTCTACTAAATAATAATAAATTCACACACTGTAACACTATCAGCCATTTTAAAGATGAGGTTATTCATACATACTGATATGGTAGGATCTTGGAGATCCTACCATATCAGTTGAGTAAGAAAGGTAAAGTGTGGAACAAGGCATAATACAGTGCTATTTATATGAGCAAAAGATACACATGCACAGAATACCTTTGAGGCTAGAGGATGCATGAATGGCTGATAATACTATTGCTAGGGAAAGAAGCTGTGTTTGGAGAAAAGTAATTAAATGAGAGATGTCTTTTCATTGTATTCATAAGGCAGTTATTTTTTCATTATTACCATGCAATCATATCATCTATAAACAAAAGTGACAAAAGGAAAGATGATCCATCAGACATACTTTGTCATTTTAGTTCTGTTTATAAACGGTTATTTATGGGTAAGTGAACTGAGTGATATTGACGTTTTTCAATACACTTGAGGGTGATTTTGATATAAAATCACAAAAGAGAATTTAGAAGAATTATTTTTAAGTTTAAAACTAAATATTAAAATTATTAACAATAAAAATATATTATTTTGGGCCTTTAACTCATTCTACAATTTTTTTTTATTCTACACATTTATTGGCTTTTAATAATGATTTCAAGGGGGGCTTTAAGGAATTGTTGGTTTTATTTCCAAAGTTAATTACATATCTTCAAATTTTAAACAATAAGGTTTTAAAGTTATATTAGATTTCTTTTTAAAATATTTCAAATCCCTAGCATCAATAATGGCAAACTTCCTAAGTATTTAAACTTCTCTTATATGTCTAATAGATTAAACTTAAATTAACTAATTAAACTTTTAGTTTGCTTTCAACTTTAAGTTTGTAGTCTAGATCAGTTACTCAATTACCTATTTTTAAACTGTCTTTAAAGGACTAGCATTTTAATAATCAAACTATCTTAAACAATATTTTTACAAGAATGCCATATATTATATTGAAGCAGAATTATCAGCAAATTGAATATTTATTTTACATCTACAGAAAGGTTAAGTAACTTCACTAAATTCATATAACTAGATAATAGCAAAATTGGATTCAGGCTTGTCTGATTCTAATTTCTATAACATTTACACTATGCTACCTGCCTTTTCTGATAATACCTGAAGCTGACAAAAAAGAATGGTATTAACTCATATATTCATATGTTCAAGGAATAGTCGTATTTTCAAGTGAAGCTGTATAGTGGGGCTCTAAAGACATCTTCAGCATCCAGTTTGACCTTCATTCTTTTGCATCTCTGCTTCCATTGTGTTGGCTTCATTTCTAGCTGCAAAATGAGAAGTTGGGTTCTAACTTAAGATTTTCCTACCTAAAGAAAATAACAATTCTAACAAAAATGGCTCTAGGCAAGTGGCTTCAGACTTGAAGAGAGAGCTCTGGAGAATTAGAACCTGAAAGATTCCAATTGAGATGCCATGCATCCTCAGAATCACTTTCTTGGCCCCATTCCCTTAGAATACTGTTTTTCTTTCTTTTCCCAAAACACTCCCAAGATTTATATTTTATGTCTTCATAATTTAAATATTGGCTGAATGTACCTGTTTGTGTTCATGTGTTCTTGTCCAAATTACCCTTTTAAAGATCAGCATAGGCAACAATAAATCAACTAAATAACATTAATGTTAAATAATTAATTTTCACAATTTTAGAAATGTTAATGCATAAATATAAGAATACCTGGCCTAACGTGGTGGCTCAAGCATGTAATCCCAGCACTTTGGGAGGCCGCGGGGGTGGATCACGAGGTCAAGAGATCGAGACTATCCTGGTCAAGATGGTGAAACCCCGTCTCTACTAAAAATACAAAAAATTAGCTGGGCATGGTGGCGCGTGCCTGTAATCCCAGCTACTCAGGAGGCTGAGGCAGGAGAATGGCCTGAACCCAGGAGGCGGAGGTTGCGGTGAGCCGAGATCGGGCCATTGCACTCCAACCTGGGTAACAAGAGCGAAATTCCGCCTCAAAAAAAAAAAAAAAAAAAAAAAAAAGAAAGAAAGAAAAAAAGAGTACCTGTGGTTATACACAAATTACTTTAAAAATTAATTTAGTTTAAAATTAAGTCATTGTTGAAAATAACAAAACTGATTCTATTCTTTAAAAATATCTGGCCAAAATTGCAGATAGAGCTTGGAGCATGTTATAGTTGCATAAATTAAGAAATTTAATTTAAAAAATCCACAAGGATGCAGAGGAGATATGTCAAAGGGGCATAGGAACCAATTGAAAGAGCTCCCAATGACCAAGCTGAAACAACTTAGATAGCACAATAAATACAATATTACAAGATTATAAACCAAAGGGTAAAATAATTATCTATGAATCGATTCTGGTATAAAATACTGAATAAGCAAATAACTGGTGAGAATATAAAAATCTGTGAAGAATTATAATAATTTATGTAGATACTATGCTCTCAAGCAGGTGTAGCATAATTTCCAATTTTTAAGGGTTACTGTACATAAGTGATTTCCATCTAAACAGTACATTATGGGAAGTGGGAGAAGAGTAATTTGATAGTGGAGAAACTGACAAACACTTCCTCAGCCAGGCGACTATGATGTTTCTCCTA
This sequence comes from Callithrix jacchus, assembly GCF_049354715.1. NCBI lineage: Eukaryota > Metazoa > Chordata > Mammalia > Primates > Cebidae > Callithrix > Callithrix jacchus. Next base: position 77,353,246 of record NC_133510.1, on the reverse strand, counting down.
CGAACAAGTGACATCGAACTAATGAGAAAATCAATTAATTGTGACAAACACAGCACACTAGTATGTTAATAATAGAGGAGACTGTTAATAGGTGTGATGATACATAGAAACTCTGTATTTTCCTTGCAATTTTTTTGGTAAATCTAAAACTATTCTAAACAAAAAAGTTTATTTTTTTCAAAAGTACATGAAAACAACTTTTGACAGAAAACCACTAATTTTATTTTAAAGCAAGCTCTGCCAAAAGAAGATGTTTACCCTCCAAACCAAATTCCTTGTTGGACTTAACTTTAAATTTGGCCCTTATTTTATTATTCAGTAATTAATTGATATAATTTGACTCTTACAACAATTGACTTTAAAAATAATTAGTTACTCTTTGGCACCTAAAATGACCTTGCCTTTATGAGAAAGTATTTAAAGAGAAAAAATTCAGTAGACACTGTCAAAATTTCTGTAAATCAATTAATTAAACTGAAAAATAGAAAACCTTAAGGACTAAATCATTTTTCCAAAAATTGGTAAAAGTGATTTTCTCTTGGAGTACAGCAAATGCCTGGAAGATTGTAACTAGGTCTTCCATATTTACATGCTTGTGAATTGCAATACTTTCTTCTTCATAAGTCCTAGCTCATTATTCTAAGAGGTCGTTGAAAAATAAAGAGCCCATGAACCTTAATTAATGTATGCCTATTCTAAATGCCCTCATACCTTACTCTTTACTAGAACACTATTGTGCCAATGATTTTTCATATGTATTTGTTATGTAATGTTTAAAATTAATCATATTTTTAGAAAAACTTTTTATTTACAGACATATTGCTAACATAGTACATATATCTTGTCTCTAGTTTCCTCTACTATTAACATTGTACATTATTATGATTCATTGGTTACAATTAGTGAGCCAATATTGATACATAGTAACTAAAGTTATTTATTATTTAGATAATAATATTAGTTAATTATTTGGATATTCTTAGGTTTTACCTAATGGTGTTTTCTTTACCAGGATTCCATCCAAGGTCCATTACATTTACCTTGAATATCATCATGTGTTCTTTCACTCGCCTTTTTCATTTTTTATAAATTGATGTTTTTAAAAACAGCTTAACTGAGGTACAATTTATATATTAAAACCTGCACATATATAATGTATAAAATTCGATGAGTTGGGGCTTGTACATATCTTGTGAAACCGTAACCACAATCAAGGTTATAAGCATACCTATTACCTCCAAAAGGTTCCCCTGCCCCTTGTTTTGTTTTGTATATGCATGTGTCTGTGGTAAGAGAACTCAATATGAGTTCCACCTTCTTAAAATTATTAAAGTATACAAGATAGTACAGTCTTATAATTATAGGCACTATACTGTACAGCAGGTCTCAAGAACTTATTCATTTGCACAACTGAATCTTTATTGAAAAACAACTCCCCATTTCCCCTCAGGCTCTGGAAACTACCATTCTCTATTCTACTGAGTTTGCATATTTCATTTTAGATTTTTTGCTTTGTTCTGTTTATTTTGATAGGAGAGAAGGAGGTAAAAACAAAAATTTGGTTTGCACTCCAAATACTTTTCCCAAAGATTGGTGATTCATTTCTATTTCACATTATCATGGATGAACATTCATTCTAGCTTTCATGATGGTTTGAATTCAAGGTAATGTGTCTAAAATGTGTTTTTCTGAAATCCAGGGTATTCACTGGATTCACGAAAGAACACACAGGTGTTCTTTGTATTCTTGTACTTACATGAAAGGAATTGGCACCTCAGCTTTGAGAACAAATTTTAAAATCACAAATCCAATTTTTCTGTGAATTGAATCTAGGCTAATTACTAAGGCACCATTCAGCAATAATGGCTTCAAACATTTATATACCCTGTGAAACTGAAATTAATTAAGGGTCTGCTGATTCTATAAACTATGTACTGAATAAGGAATGAGGGAAGAATTATAAATCTGAATGCTAAGTTCAGAGCAAAATATCAGTAATCTCCTCACTTTTGCAGTATCGATAAATAGAGGGAGGAGATAGAAATTATATGGATAACATTAAATAAAAAGTGCGTAAAAACTTGGAAATTATTTTTCATTAAATTTACCACGTATTCCAGTTCAATAAGATGCCCGTAAGAAAAATAACTGCTTAAGGCAGAAAACTAGTTACATGGTTGCTCTTCAGAAATTTTTAAAGTGAAAGAATGAATAATGGTCAACTTTTCTGGTTTAAATTTACTTGTTTTAAAACATGATTTTGTAAATTAAACGTCTCTGTTATGCCTTAAAAATTCAACATGAGTTCTACCTTTAAATAATTACTAAAGTGCATAATAAATTACAGTATTATCATAGGCACTCTACAGTGCCTCAGTATAGTATAGTATTTGTGCATATTATTAAAGCACAAATTAAAATTAGAGAAAGTCAAAATGCTATAATACATCTAAACAGACATTTCTAGTTTTTAAAATCCAAAACCTTTTTCCCATACAACATAAAAACTCCCTTTTTGTAGGCACAGCCATGATGATAATGAGAACATGGTTGGGACCCAGAACTTACACAAATTCTGCAAGTGGGAAATGTATTCTTTTCATTTAGATGAACTCTTATTTTGTTTTTGAGGTAAACAATTTATTTTTATTTAGCTTTCCTCTACCAATTTCTGTGGTATTTTTTTGTAGCTTCTTTCCACGTATCTGGAGTGATAATAGTACCAAGTTTCTGCTCATATTTTTCAGGCACCATCCTTTTACCAGAGGTTTCCTTCATCACAGAAAGCAGCAGCAGCTTGAAAATAGTAACTGAGTTTAGCTATTTTAAATGGCTCATATAAATGTAATCATGTCCTTCAGTGATTGACTTACTTTACTTAGTATAGTGTCCCCCAGACTCATTCATGTTGTTACATATGGGAGGATTTCTTTCTTTTTTAAGAATGAATAATTTTTCATTTTATGTATATATGTGTATACATATACATATATATATATATACACATACATAGATACATAGATAAGGAAAATGTGATATATATATATATCTTTATCTTTTCATCTGTCAATGTGCAGTTAGGTTGTTTCTATATTTGACTATGGTACATAATGCTGCAGTGAAGATGGGAGTGCGGGTCTCTGAGATCCTGGTTTCAATTCTTTTTGATATAGACTCTGAACTGGGATTGCTGGATCATATGGTAATTCTATTTTTAATTTTGGATCATATGGTAGTTCTATATTTAATTTTTTGAGGAATCTCCATGTTGTTTTCATAGTGGCTCTACCGTATTACATTCCCACCAACAGTGTACACGGATTTCAATTTCTGCATATTCTCACTGACACTTCCCTTTTGTTTTTTGGTAATAGCCATACTAACAGGTGTGAGGTAATATTGTGTTTTTCATTTTCATTTCTTTGATAATTAGTGATATTGAACATGTTTCATATACCTATTGGCAATTTTGCAGATGATTTTTTTTAATTTTTAAATTTATTTCTATAGTTTTTAAATTTTTTAAGTTCAGGAGTACAAGTGTAGGTTCATTATGTAGGTAAACTTATGTCATAGGAGTTTGTTATACAGATTATTTCATCACCCAGGTATGAAGCCTAATACCCATTAGTTGTTTTTTCTGATCCTCTCTCTCCACCCTCTAAAAGGCTCTAGTATGTGTTGTTCCACCTTACATGTCTATGAGTTCTCATCATTTAGCTCCCACTTATATGTGAGAGCATTCCATATTTTGTATGTAGAAAACCTTGAAGACTCAACAAAATAACTGCTAGAACTAATGAATGAATTCAGTAAACTGCAGTACAAAATCAACATACAAAAATCAGTTGTGTTTCTTACACTAACAACAAACTATTTGACAAGGACATTAAATAAAATGATCCCATTTTCAATAGCATCAAAGGGAATAAAATACTTTTGTTTTATAAACAATGTAAATGTAAAGGGCTAGTACACTGAAAGCAATAAAACATTGATGAAAAAAATTAAAGAAGACAAATAAATGAAAACATTCTTGTCCGTGAATTGGAGACTTAATATTATTAAACTGTCCATTCTACCCAAGGTGACTGATATGGTTTGGCTGTGTCCCCACCCAAATCTCAGCTTCAATTGTATCTCCCAGGGAGATTGTGGGAGGGACGTGTTGTGGGAGGGACCCAGGGGGAGGTAATTAAATCATGGGAGCCGCTTTTTCTTCTGCTATTCTCATGATAGTGAATAAGTCTCATGAGATCTGAAGGGTTTATCAGGGGTTTCTACTTTTACTTCTTCTTCATTTTCTCTTGCTGCTGCCATGTAAGAAGTACCTTTCACCTCCTGCCATGATGCTGAGGCCTCCTCAGCCATGTGGAACTGTAAGTCTATTTAAACCTCTTTTTCTTCCCAGTTTTGTGCATGTCTTCATCAGCAGCATGAAAACAGAATAATACAGTAAATTGTTACCAGTAGAGTAGGGTAATGCTGAAAAGATACCTGAAAATGTGGAAGCACCTTTGGCACTGGGTAACAGGCAGAGTTTGGAACAGTTTGGAGGTTTCAGAAGAAGACAGCAAAGTATGCTAAAGTTTGAAACTTCCTAGAGACTTGTTGAATGGCTTTGACAAAAGTGCTGACAGTGATATGAACAATAAAGTCCAGGCTGAGGTGTGGTCTTAGATGGAGATGAGAAACTTGTTAAGAACTGGAACAAAGGTGACTCTTGATATGTTTTAGCAAAGAGAATGACACATTTTGCCCCTGCCCTAGAGAACTGTAATACTTTAAACTTGAGAGAGATGATTTAAGGTATCTGGCAGAAGCAATTTTTAAGCAGCAAAGCATTCAAAAGGTGACTTGGATGCTATTAAAGGAATTCCATTTCGAAAGGGAAACAGATCATAAAAGTTCAGAAAAATTGCAGCCTGACAATTGCAGTAGGAAAAAAAACAGACAAACAAAACTCAACCCAGCTGCAGAAATTTGCATAAGTAGCAAAGAACCTAATGTTAATTCCCAAGACCATGGGGAAAATGTCTGCAGGCCATGTCAGTGACATTCATGGCACCCCCTCCCATCACAGTACTGGAGGCTTAGGAGGAAAAAGTGGTTTCACAGACTGGGCCCAGGGTCCCCAGGCTTTGTGCAGCCTGAGAACTTGGTGCTCTATGTCCCAGCTGCTCCAGCCATGGCTGAAAGGGGCCAATGCACAGCTTGGGATGTGAATTGAGAGGGTGGAAGCCCCAAGCCTTGGCAACTTCCACATGGTGTTGAGCCTGTGGGTGCACGGAAGTCAAGAATTGCGATTTTGGAACCTCTGTCTAGATTTAAGATGATGTATGGAAACACCAGAATGCCCAGGCAAAAGTTTGCTGCAGGGGCAGAGCCCTCATGGAGAACCTCTGCTAAAGCAGTGCAGAAGGGAAATGTGAGATCAGAGCCCCCACACAGAGTCCCTACTGGGGCACCACCTACTGGAGTTGTGAGAAGAGGGCCACTGTCCTCCAGAACCCTGAATGGTAGATTTACCAACATCTTCCAACTCTGCTTGGAAAAGTCACAGACATTCAACACCAGCCGGTGAAAGCAGCTAGGAGGGAGACTGTATCCTGCAAAGCCACAGGGGTGGAGCTTCCCAAGACCATGGGAACCCACCTCTTGCAGCAGAGTGACCTGGAGGTGAGACCTGGAGTCAAAGGAGATCATTTTGGAGCTTTAAAATTTGACTGTCTCACTGGATTTCAGACTCGGATAGGCCCTATAACCCCTTAGTTTTGGCCAATTTCTCCCATTTGGAAGGGATGTATTTACCCAATGCCTGTACCCCTACTGCTTCTAGGAAGTAACTAGCTTGCTTTTGATTTAACAAGCTCACAGGTGGAAGGGACTTGCCTTGTCTCAGATAAGACTTTGGACCATGGACTTTTGGGTTAATGCTGAAATGAGTTCAGACAAGGGGGAAGGCATGATTGGTTTTGAAATGTGAGGACATAAAATTTGGAGAGGAAGAATGGTATGGTTTGGCTGTGTCTCCACCTACCCAAACCTCAACTTGAATTGTAACTCCCAGAATTCCCATGTGTTCTGGGAGGGACTCAGGGACAGTTAATTGAGTCATAGGAGGCTGGTCTTTCTCTTATTATTCTTGTGGTAGTGAATAAGTCTCATGAGAACTGAAGGGTTTATCCAGGGTTTCTGCTTTTGTGTCTTCCTCATTTTCTCTTGCCACCACCATGTAAAAAGTGCCTTTCACCTCCTGCCAAGATTCTGAGGCCTCCCCAGCCATGCATAACTGTATAAGTCCAATTAAACCTCTTTTTTTTTTCTTCCCTGTCTCAGGTATGTCTGTATAAGCAGCATAAAAACAAACTAATAAAGTAATCTACAGCTTTAATGCTGTACCCATTAAAATCTCAATGAAATAATTTTTACAGAAATATAAAAAAGATCTTAAAATTCCCATGGAACCACAAAAGTCCCTAAATAGCCAAAACAATTTTGAGAAACAAAACAAAACAAAACAAAATTGGAGGCATCACATTAACAATTTCAAAAATATATTACAAAGCTACAGTAATTAAAGCAATGTAATTTTAGCATAAAGACAGATATATAGACCAATGAAGCAGAATAGAATAGAAATCCCAGAAATAAACTCACATATATGTATGTCATCAACTGGTCTTCAACAAGGTTACCAAGAACACTTAATAGGAAACGATTCTTTCTCTAATAAATAATGTTGAGAAAACCTGATATCCACATGTAAATAAATGAATTGAACTCTTATTTTATACCATACATAAAAATCAGCTCCAAATGGATTAAATAGTAATGCTTAAATGCAAGACTAGAAACTATAACACTTCTAGAGGAAAACAAGGGGAAAAAGCTTCATGACATTGGTCTTGCCAATAATTTTCTGAATATGACACCAAAAACACAGGCAATAAAAGCAAAAATAGGTAACTGTGACTACATCAAACTAAAAACCTTCTGCAGAGCAAAGAAAAAAATCAACAGACTAAAAAGACAACCTACATAAGGAAAGAAAATAATTGTAAACCAGGTATCTTCTACGAGTTTAATTTTTTAAATAAAGAAATTCTACAACTCAACTGCAGAAAAAAGAAACAGATTTTAAAATGGGCAAAAATTTGAATAGACATTCCTCCAAAGAACACAAACAAATGATCAAAATTGTAGAATGTCTCTCAATTTGGATTAGACTTATGGCTTTCTTTTTTTCATTATTAATTTGATGTCTTCTGTTCTAAGAAAGAAGACCACAGAAGTAAAGTGCCATATTTATTACATCACACCAAGGGTGAATATTATCAGTACGAGTTTTCTTTGTTGATGGTATCCTTGGTCATCTGCCTGAGGTGGTATTTGTCAGTTTCTTCAGAGTAAAGTCCTTATTTACCTCATTTTCGTACTGTATTCTTTAGATATAAGTCACTATGTGCAGCTCACACTTTAAGCGTGAAGATTATGCTCTACCTCCTTGATGGTGGTTGTCAATTATTGGTTATTTATTAATTGGTTCAAATATATTTGTTGAAACACTAGCATTGTCTTGCATGGATTGACATCCGACCTGGCAGTAAGTTTAAAATGATGACCAAGGCTGGCAAGAACCTTCCCTGGTAGATCTGATATTTTTAGATAAATAATTCATGGAACATACTTGTGATCACAAACCAAAGAGAGAAATAAAATAAACACTACAGACAGATGACAAAGAATCAGTGAGATGTAATGGACCTATGACTGGGTAGTCCAGTTCTGGTCTTAATTCCACCACATTTTATAGAGCATAAATTCTTTATTCTTTTATATACACATACATATATATATGTATGTGTGTACATATATATTGCACTTTAGGTTCTGGGGCACACATGCAGATCATGCAGGATTGTTGCATAGGTACATACATGGCAATGTGGTTTGCTGCCTCTATCCCCCCATCACCTGTATCTGGTATTTCTCGCCATGTTATCCCTCCCCAACCTCCCTACCCACCATTGTCCTCCCTAGTCCCCCCCAACAGACCCCAGTGTTTGGTACTCCTCTCCCTGTCTCCATGTGTTCTTATTGTTCAACACCCACCTATGAGTGAGAATATGAGGTGTTTGATTTTCTGTTCTTGTATCAGTTTTCTGAGAATAATGGTTTCCAGGTTCATCCATGTCCCTACAAAGGACATGAACGCATCATTTTTATGGCTACATAGTATTCCATTGTGTAAAGGTGCCACATTTTCCTAGTCCAGTCTATCATCAATGGGCATTTGGGTTGGTTCCAGGTCTTTGCTATTGTAAACAGGGCTGCAATGAACATATGTGTGCATGTACCTTTATAATAGAACAATTTATAATCCTTTGGGTATATACCCAGTAATGGGATTGCTGGGTCAAATGGAATTTCTATTTCTAGATCCTTGAGGAATCACTGCACTGTCTTCCACAATAGTTGAACTAATTTACACTCCCACCAACAGTGTAAAAGTGTTCCTATTTCTCCACATCCTCTCCAGCATCTGTTGTCTCCAGATATTTTAATGATTGCCATTCTAACTGGCATGAGATGGTATCTCAATGTTGTTTTGATTTGCATCTCTCTAATGACCAGTGATGATGAGCATTTTTTCATGTTTCTTGGCCTCATATATCTCTTCTTTTGAAAAGTTTCTGTTCATATCCATTGCCCACTGTTGAATGGGGTTTTTTTTTCTTGCAAATCTGTTTTAGTTCTTTGTAGATTCTGGATATTAGCCCTTTGTCAGATGGGTAGACTGAAAACATTTTTGCTTTTGTTGCCAATTCTTTTGGTGTTTTAATCATGAAGTCTTGCCTATGCCTATGTCCTGAATGGTTTTACCTAGCTTTTCTTCTAGGGTTTACGTGGTGTTAGTCTTATGTTTAAGTCTTTAATCCATCTGGAGTTAATTTTAGTGTCAGGTGTCAGGAAGGTGTCCAGTTTCTGTTTTCTGCACATGGCTAGCCAGTTATCCTAACACCATTTATTAAACAGGGAATCCTTTCCCCATTGCTTGTTTTTGTCAGGTTTGTCAAAGATCAGATGGTTGTAGCTGTGCAGATGTGGCATTGCCTCCGAGGCCTCTGTTCTGTTCCATTGATCTATATCTCTGTTTTGATACTAGAACCATGCTGTTTTGATTACTGTAGGTTTGTAGTATAGTTTGAGGTCAGATAGCGTGATGCCTCCAGCTTTGTTCTTTTTGCTTAGGATTGTCTTGGCTATGTGGGCTCTTTTGGTTCCATAGGAAGTTTCAGGTGTTTTTTCCAGTTCTGTGAAGAAGGTCATTGGTAGCTTGCTGGAGATAGCATTGAGTCTATAAATTACCTTGGGCAGTATGGCCATTTTCATGATGTTGATTATTCCTAACTATGAGCATGGAATGTTTTTCCATCTGTTTGTATCCTCTCTGATATTTAGAAGACCCCATTGTCTCAGCTCAAAATCTTCTTAAACTGATAAGCAACTTCAGCAAAGTCTCAGGATACAAAATCAATGTGCAGAAATCACAAGCATTCCTATACACCAGTAACAGACTAAAAGAGAGCCAAACCAAGAGTGAACTGCCATTCACAATTGCTACAAAGAGAATGAAATACCTAGGAATACAACTAACAAAGGATATAAAGGACCTCTTCAAGGAGAACTACAAACCACTGCTCAAGAAAATTTTTTATTCTTCAAGGCAAACTAGCTTTTCTATATGGGCCATATTTGAAGAGAAGCCTCTTTCCCATTGCTCTGGTTTCCATAAGAGAGAAATTTTCTCCAAAAAAAATTAAAAAGTCTCTACCTTCCCTTATTCCTTACACTAGTGGGAAGAATTTTCTTGACAGTAGGTGATAGTCATTAATTTCAGATGTTTTACTTTCTAATGCTAACTATAGATAGTTCTAAATGAGGGAGATTTTGTGTGATCCTATTTTGGTTCTACTCTGGACCAGTGTGAAGTAGCTGAACAGTGACTGTAGGATTTATTTGGGCAAAATGTTCCTTTGGGATCCACTATATTTCTCTCCTCTTTACTGAGAACTTGCTAAAAGCATCGTCAGCAAACAATATAGAAGCCTAGAATTCTGACATCTAAATGCTGGGAAAGGAAAATTGTCTAGTTTTATAAACTTTCTAGAAGAGGTAGAATGAACAAAATAGTTTGTAATTCGGTTATTTTACACCACAACAGGGAGTGAGCTGTCCCCTTTGGTCTTCATGATATGTCTTCAATACTAATTTTATTAGAAATGTAGAAGATGGTTTGACTTCTCTTCTGTCTTTGTCTTAGGCTAAACTAGTTCCAAACTTCAATGAGAAAAGGCAGATGTTATTTACTGATACCTTCAAAGCAACATCAGCAATCCATAAGACTGAATTAAATCATTTATGCTGTGGTAGTCTAAATATAAATATAACTTGTTATCAGAGTAACCATATAACTTATTATCATAGTAATATTGAAATTTTGAAACTAATAACCATAGATATTCTATGTGTATGTAGAGAATATTGAATTGTTACAACTCCTGATATTATTCAAAACAATAATGAAATTCTCAACTTATTTAAAGTTTGCAGCAAGCTTGCTGAGCTTTATAAAGTGGACTCTTACATATTCCTAATTGCCAATTATTTTTCCTCTCTTTCTGCCCAGTGCATGTTCAATATAAAACTAGGCTTTTAATTAACTTCTGCTCAGTAAATAGGTATTCAGATGCACATTTTGTGCATCAGAATCACAATTAAAGCTGTAGGGTCACTTTTTGCAACGTTATTCTAATTAAAATACTTTTAGCTGTATTTGGCATGCATTAAAACGTCAAGTAACTGACAGCCCATAAGTGAAAAATTGATCCAATTATCAAGCCAACTAAGACTTTTTTTTCTCTTTTTTCAACTGCTGAGATTTATTATGGCCATTAGAATTACAGATGTTTATATGTTTTCTTTTAGTAATTGGAATTCACTTAATTTTGCCATGCCCTCAGTGTTGTTTCTGCTCTTCAGTGGGATAGACAATTTGTCAATCTTTGAAATGTACATTTAGAAAAAGCCTCCCAAATCTCTCTTCACATGGAGTGGATAATCATGCTTTCACTGGAGTTTAAGAAATAGATTTTTCTTTTCATGTCTCCAGATGGTCCTTTTAGTAATGAGTCACAGAGGAACACAGCTTGTCCTAAGATATAGCTTCTATACAATGTGTGTTTTTTTAATTAATAACATAAATCTTTAACGAGTTAATTAATTTAAGTCACACAAATTGAATAAAACAAAGGGAAATATAACAAACGTTATTTTCTAATTGCAGCCATTTGGTTTATCTCTCCTGCAATGTAATAAAAAAATTTAATTTTCTCAATAAAAGTCAGTCAAATAAACTCCCCAAATAACAATTTTACATTTGCTTGAAAGATACATAATTTAGAAAAATTACTAGTTTTTAAGAATTAGAGTATTAATATTTATTCAATTATATTGAATTTTGGGATCAGTATTATGGGGGAGTAATACATATTGTTTATAAAGAAACTTTATCAATATGCATTAAACAATCAGAAAGAAATCATTTCAGAGCATTATAGGTATTAATTTATCTCGGTCTAGAATTGAGCATTATAATTAGACTAAACATCAACTGATTTATTTGTTATGGATATGATAAACATATTTCAATGATTATATTTTACACATTCAAAACAAACATTTTAAAAACCTAAACAAGTTTTATTTTACTCAAGCCTTCAAAATAACATTGTCTCTGAAAGTCAAAGTCCTCAGCTTAGTGGCTGGTGTTTTTCATCACTAGACCCTCTACCCATCCAAACACATTTCTGGGACTCCTGACCTAGATCGCCTGTTAACATCCAGGACATCTTGATTAAGCTTACCTCTTTGCTTTTTCTTCTGCCATTTTCCTATTTTCCAGTTGTCTTCCCTTTACTTGTTCATACTTTAAAGAAGACGAAGCTCAATGCTTACTTATACCAAGAATATTTTTTATGAACCTATTCTAGAAATAGTGCTTTCTAAAAACTTCACAGGGATATTACAGTGTACTTCACTGTGAAAAATTGTATGTAAAATCAATTTTCATTATTCATGGTAGTTATGTTCTCTAAAGTCACTGTGAACACTGAATTACAGTAATAGAATCATTGCTTCTTCGTGAAATAAAGACTAAAGCGAGGGTTAAGTTTCTGGATGCCTCTGCTAACAACCCTGTCTTTAACCAGTAGGTAGTAACTTTGTTCTACGTATGTTTCTATTTTAAGACACCTTATTAAATATATAATGCTGATTCATTAGGCTGAATTCATGGATAACAACACTATACCTCATGACCAAATGACATTTACCTCATACAGGCATTATTTCCTAAGGCCCATCACAGCTGTTTTGCACTTAGGAACCTTAGACGACTCTGCAACACTAGGCTTGGGGGTCATTTTACCACATTAGACAGTAAAATTACCAAGAAAAGGGAAACAAAATGAGAGTAACATAGTGCTAAATGAGTATTTTAAAAGGGCATGTTCTACTATATGAAAGCTGAAATAAGATGGCAAAACAATGCCTTATTCAGTCTCAGCTGGGATTAAGTGCATTGGCCAACTCAAATTTTTTTTTAATTATACTTAAAGTTCTGGGATACATATGCAGAACGTGCAGGTTTGTTACATAGGTATACATGTACCATGGTGGTTTGCTGCACCCATCAACCCATCATCTACATTAGGTATTTCTCCTAATCCTAACCCTCCCCTAACCCCCGGCTACCCCACAGGCCCCAGCGTGTGATGTTCTCCTCTGTGTGTCCATGTATTCTCATTGTTCAACTTCCACTTATAAGTGAGAACATGCGGTGTTTGGTTTTCTGTTCCTGTGTTAGTTTGCTGAGAATGATGGTTTCCAGCTTCATCCAGTCCCTGCAAAGGACATCCTTTTTTATGGCTGCATAGTATTCCATGGTGTGCCACATTTTCTTTATCCAGTCTATCATTAATGGGCCTTTGGCTTGGTTCCAAGTCTTTACTATTGTGAACAGTGCTGCAATAAACATACGTGTGCATGTGCCTTTATAGTAGAATGGTTTATAATCCTCTGGGTATATACCCAGTAATGAGATTGCTGGGTCAAACAGTATTTCTGGTTCTAGATCCTTGAGGAATCACCACACTGTCTTCCACAATGGTTGAACTAATTTACAGATGATATCTCATAGTGATTTTGATTTGCATTTCTCTAATGACCAGTGATGATGAGCTTTTTTTCACATTTATTGGCCACATAAATGTCTTCTTTTGAGAAGTGTATGTTCATATCATTTGCTTAATTTTTGATGGGGTTGTTTTTTTCTTGTAAACTTTTTAAAGTCCCTTGTAGATTCTGGATATTAACCCGTTGTCAGATGGTTAGATTGCAAAAAGTTTCTCCCACTCCATAGGTTGCCTGTTCACTCTGATGACAATTTCTTTTGCTGTGGTTTTTTTCATCGCAAGGAGCATGCACATGTTCCAAATGACAGTGAAAGTCTTGGGTATTGATTTGGATTTACAAATATATTTTAATGAATAGGCAAATTCACAAAAATGAAATTCCTAAATAATGAGGATTACCTGTGTATTTCTTAGTTTCTTTAACACTTTTTTTTGTCTTCAGTATGTTCCCCTTAACACTAGTGGAAATCCATTGTGGTACCTTCAATACATGTTTGCTGAATGTGGAAATAAAGCTTACTTTGACACAAACTGTATGATCAGTAAGAACATCACCATCCACATAAGTTGATGATGGAATCTTTGGCTTTATCTGGAAACATGTAGTTAGAGGTCTCCAGATAAAATTTATGTAAAATGTAAAATGTAAATACATGGGAATAAGCCTAATGGTAACAAGTGATAATGTTAGAGGAAAACAGAATATAATATCAGTGCTGGTAATATAATCCTGTAATAGCTTATAGGGCAGTAACTAGGCAGGCGAGTAGAGCAATAAAGCTCTGAAAATTATCTAGATTTGCATTATATTGGGCTTGCAATTAGGACAGCTACCATATGAAAGAGTGGCTATTCAAAAGAGATATTTTTAAAGAATCAATTTAAAACCTCTTAAGGCAATTGTTTTCAGATATTAGAAATAAAAATAATTGTTATTCCTATCTATATACAGCATATAATAAGATTTAATGATTATTCTGAAAATACAGAAACATAACATGAACCAAGACAACAAAAGAGAATAATATCAAAGCTGATATGTATTACTAGTGAAAAAACACAATAATTAATAGAAATAATTTCTATTTTAAAAAATGAAAAGAGTTTTGCCTAAAAGAAAATGAAACACATTTAAATTTTTTAAATCATCTTGCTGAATTCCTTGATTTCTACATATGACTATGTCTTTGAGGAGTATAAATGGAAATAGCAGATGTTAGTAAAAATGACTGTGACTTCACAAACATCTCAAACAAAGCTAAGTTCCCAAGTCCAGAATAATTGCTTATTTGTGTGAAAAAGACTCTGAATCACACATGCATCCTTCTTACATCTATCTAAACTAAAATGATCCTTCATAGCTTGCTAAACATTCAAGAGGCTGCCAAATTGGAAAGGAAGTGGTTTTGCTTTAATTTGCCCATGATTTGTAGGATTTTGTTATCCATAACTAAATGCAGTGAACAATTTTCATGAACCTAACTTTTTTTAAAGTTCAATTATGCCACATTCAAATTTGGAAAACACAATCTTGTTTCCTGTTTAATTAATGCATATGTTAAAATTGTTCATAGAAAAGATTGCTATTTTCCTTCCTCCAGTAATTAATATATAGCACAATCTAATGACTGTAGTAGAATATTGCCCAACCTTCCCTATGCTGATATAAGCATAGCTGGTTTATACATATCTGAAAAACAAGCTGATCTGTATTTCAACTGTTTCTCTGTCCATTGGGAGGAGCCATTGCCCTTCAGGACGAGAAGAAAACATGATTATAGAGAAAGCTGTCTCTTTTTCTATTTTCATTTAGTATCAGGACTTTATGGCTCTGGATCAAAAGACATTCTAGAAAACAAGGGTTTTTTAGCTATGCCTGTGTTATTACAAAAACTGTTCATAATAAACAACCATACAAAGCAGTTCTTTTTCAGTGGAGATGCCTGTGTCTCTAACAAAAAGTGTGGTACAGTAATAAAACTATTTACAAAATTTTAAAAAGCAAATTAAATTATATGGCTTTTGTATGTTTGTTGGTTTTTAGAAAAACTGAATAAAAATGTTCCCTGGAAAACCATAGGCCAAATTGTCTTTAACTCTTTCTCAATTTTCAGATATGCCTTCACCTGTATAAATATGTAAGCATTAAATATGTTTAGATAAACTTTTTTAAAGTATTTAAGTAATTGATTGGTTGTGAGAATTATAACTGAAACACATGAAATACTTGAGAATCAGTCATATATTTATTGACTGTACAAAACCTAAAATTAAATTTAGTTTGATGTACTTACAATTAGTAATTCAACTCTGTGTTTGATATGATTGCTTAGAAAATGATCTTTTGACCTTTTTCTGGTAAACTAATTATTATAAAAAACATGATGCAAATAAATAGACAATGGTGCATAAAAGAAGGACAATGAATAAAACCAATACAGAAAAATACTAATAAATTCAATACACAAATATTAAAACAGGCCAAGTTTTCCATGGAATTTAAATGCTGCATCACTTGTAGAAAGAACAGACTTTTAGTTCGTTCACTGAAGCAGTGTCTGAGAAAATAAGTTTATTGTCAGTGATCCGCCTTGCAGTTCTTATTACTGTAGTTTAAAATAAACTTTTTTAAAATGTTCAATTTTACAAGTGTTCCATACTCTAATTTAATAACTCATAGCATATAATATTTATTGTCTATCATGTACTATCTTACTAGCTTTAAATTCATTATCACCTTTAACTCCTTGAATAAATTTATGAGATAGAAGTTATTATGCTTATTTCATTGTGTTGTTTGTGTATTTATTTATTTACTTTGAGATGGAGCCTTGCTGTGTTGCCCAGGCTGGAGTGCAGTGGCACAATCTCGGCTCACTGCAACCTCTGCCTCCCAGTTTCAAGCAATTATTCTGCCTCAGCCTCCCAGGTAGCTGGGATTATGGGTGTGCACAACCACGCCCAGTTTTTTGTTTTTTTTTCTTAGCGCTGGGGTTTCACCATATTGGCCAGACCGGTTTCAAACTCCTTACCTCGGGTGATTCACCTGCCTCAGCCTCCCAAATTGCTGGGATTACAAGTGTGTGAGCCACCCCTCCCAGCCTATTTTTATTTAATAGTCTTGAAAATTCCAGGTTTAGAGAACACAAACAGTTTAAAGAGAGGCATATGGAATTTTCAAATCTAGACTTATATTACTTCAAAGACTGGACTCTATCCATTAGAAAGCATTTCTCCAATTAACTATATCTCATCTTCAGTTTTCAGACCTCATATTAATTCACCTGTAAGGAAACTTGACACAGTTGATCATTCCCTCTGGAAACACTTTCTTCACTTGGATTTTAGAAAACCACAATCTTCTATTTTTACTCCCATCTTACTGACTTCCAGGGAGGCAAATCTTTTGCCCATTTTATTCAGTGCTAGACCATTAGCACATAGAACTAAGCATATGAAACACATAAGTAGAAACCATGTGTAAGTGTTAAAATAAAAGCAATTTAAATTTAAAGAAAAAATAAAAATATAGCTCTTAAATTTTTTAACATATATTTAACATATAAATAATATATTAGTGAATCTTGAAAAATATACAGCTTTTATATATGTATCTTTCTGTGTAAGAAAGATTACTTAAATCAATTTTAGATTTTAAACATTGTTTTAGTTAATGTACATATAGTAGATGACATTGATGCAGAACCATAGAAATTTCATATGCATTTTTCTCTAAAAGAAAACATTCATTTACTCATAAATATGTCCTGAAATCCTACTATACTAGACTCTGTGGATATGGCACAGGCCAGCATTGGCGAGGCTCTTGCAGATTTGGTAGTCAGAAAAGAAATGAACCAAGACTTAAATGATGAAAAGGTCACTTCCCTGGGGATAACTGAGAAATGAGTATTCTAGGGAACATCAAATGTGAACTCCTAGGTAGAATTTAGCAATGAATTTGCTAGCAGAAGAGGGAAGAGAAAAAGAGCAATCAACTGCCTGAGTCACCAGCTCAGTGGGCTTTGTGGCTGTGCAATTAAAATGATGGTGCAGCTACGAACTGAAATCTGATAGACTGGCAAAGATGCAAGGTTAGGACAAACGGTAAAATTCAACATGTGTTAAGTTAATTTTGAGATGCTTAAATAAGTCCCTATTTTCAATGTGTGTATGTGAGGCATAGACAGATAGGGATAACGATATAAATATATACATTTGGGTATCAATGACACAATGATGATGTTGAAAGCTACATAACTGTATGAGATCACCAGAGAGAACATATAAATAAAACATATGCAAGGAGAAAGACAATAATTGACCCCTGGGACAGATAACCTTTCAAAGCTATCATGAAGGGTTATAGTGTTATTTTAAGGAGGATTTTGATGACTGTAAAAGTGCACTGCAAACTCAAGCAACCACTAAAAATGTAAAAAAAAAGTGTAATTGATATACTAAGAGACAAGAGAAAATGAAAGTATTTAAAATGATTAATGAAAACCAGAGAAGTAAGAAGAGGTAGATAGAAACAGAGAAAAAAACAAAGATAATGAATAGAAATCAGTATCAAATATGGCAGATATTTATTCAACTATATTACTAATCATTTTAAATAGTAAAGGCCTAAGTACTAATTAAATAGAGAGACTATAAGAATGGATAAAAAAACCACAACTCAATTATTTATAACCTACAAGAAACCCACTGGAAATACAAAAACCATAGTTCTTAAAATGTAAAGGAGTAAAGATGTACTATCTATGTTTTCACTAATCAAAAGAAAGCTAGAGTAGCTATATTAATTTCAGAAAAAGCAAACCAGAAAAATGTTCAAGAATGAAGAGGGATATTATGCAATATATATTAATATTGAGATCAATTCTCAATAATGAGATCAGTTCTCCAAGAAGACATAACAATATTTAATGTGTATGTACCAAACAACAGATTGTCAAAATATCTAAGGCAAAACCTGATAGAACTACAATGGCAAATAGATGAATACTATATTAGAAAAAATGTCTAAAATTAATAATTCAAAGTTCTTTCTTGTAAAAAGAAGGGCCATTTAATTGCAAAGTGTAAGAAATTACAAAATAAAAAATAGAACAGAAATTGATAAAATTGAAAATAGGAAATCAGTAGAGAAAATCAACAAAAGTAAAAGTTGCTTCTTTGAAAAGATTGTTATGTTTGATAAACATCTAGCCAGATTAACTAGGGAAAAGGAGAGAAGACACAAATTACTAATATGGAAAATGAAAGAAAGGCCATCGCCATTATTTCTGTGAACATTAAAAAGATGTTAAATGAATGTTATAAACAACTCTATGCCCACAAATTTGATAACCCAGATGAAATTAGCCAATTTTAAAAAAGATACACTGTACCAAAATTCAAAAATAAATGGATAATCTCAACAGGACTGTATCTATTAAGCACATTTACTTCATGATTCATAACCTTCCAAAACAGAAAACACTAGGTTCAGATGGTTCACTGATGAATTCTACTAAACATAGAGATGTTATGAGAAAATAAGGTGCAAAAATTTAAAAGGCATCAATACAATTTTGTAAATGAATATTGTCATTTATATAATATGGATTTAGAGAAAATTCGGAACACATTACAAAGAGATGAAAGTGTGAGAACCAATAATAAATAGAAATTAACAGAAGTGCATAAAATGCATTCCAATATTTACTGAATATGTAAAAGTGGGACGGGGGAAATGGCCACAGTGGCAATATGACAGAGACAAAAGCAGAGAGCTTTCCAAAATGGAAGGCCATCATGAGTATTAGAATTTATAAAAGTACATGAAATACCAAGCAGTATAAATTTTTTAAAAACCTATAAGCAATCATCTGGTATAACATTACAGAGAACAATAGGACCTTAAAAACAACCAGATAGAAAAGAATGGTTATCTAATGACTATCAAATCACATCAACGGGAGAGTTCTCACCAACAACTATAAACTCCAGAAGCCAAGAGAATAATTAGTGCAATGAAGTAAGTGAAAAATATTCCTGTAAAAAAAAAAAAGACTTTATTCTAGAATTCTATAGTCAGTGAAGTGAATCTTTTTAAGAGAAAGGTGAAATAAAGTTATTTTCATTCCAAGTAAGGTCATCAGAGTTTAGGTTTAAAAGATACTGACTGCACCAATCTAAATATTTAATTAGGGCATGTCAAGGAATAGGTGTATTTTCACTTACCTGTCTGAAAATCTATCAATATTTGCATCCACATTTTAACTTTCTGGTCAGTTTTCTTCAGTTATGCCTTTGTTTATAATCATTTTGAATGCTCAGGTATATATGTAGTTACATCTAACATGCTCGAATAGATACTTATGCACTAATCTACATGTGTCTTCCTTTCAGTAAATTATATAACTTATATTTATCATTTATATCACCATTTCATCACATTAAAACTGGCTTTGTTTTCTGGTAACTCTTTGTTAGGAACCCGTTATGCTGGAGGGCCTGAGGTGTTCCCAGATTGCTGCCCATAACACTCCAAAGAGTGGTGCCAGACAAAGCATTTCATCAGGAGGTGGAAGCATGATCTATGCTCATTTGCTCGTGTCAACAGCAGCAAATGAGCTGTTGGGCACTGGTGGGTGTGAGGCTGCTGGCTCTCCTGCAGGCTTTGATAGTGGTGGCAGTGGTAGTGCAGAAGAGAGAATTGGGAACAGGGCCACTGGGTTCTGTGTGCACATTTGCATCCACAGTGGTGGTGTGGGTATGGAGCACTGGTGGGTGTGGGAGGCTGGCTACCTCCATGCATATGTTCACATCAGTGGCAGTGGTGTCATGTGGCAGAGGGCAGGGCTGCTAAGAAAGAACTCAACACATTGAAATAGGGAGTCTGCAATTTCTCACTATTGTGCCGAAACATAGTCTTTCAAATTGCCGTTATGTTGGAGCATTATAAACTCAAAACAGGAGCTTAAAAGTGTTCCTGACTACTTCAATGCCAACTGACCTAAAGAGGAAGTTAGAGTGGAAAGAAACGGTTTTAACCAACTGCAATTAAAATATGGTTTTTTTGGGGGGCAAGTTTTTCAAAAGTACTTGATCATACAAATGCATGTCAGGGATCCTCTCAGCCTCTTGGAAGAAAACTGCAAATAAGCAGCACAGAATTTTAGGCTTAAGTTTGTAAATCCATCTTTAGTCAAAATTTTCCTTGTTATGTTATTAACTTTCCCATAGAATCTTTGCAGGTTAATAAAATATATAATATCTTTCTACATTCTTACTTTATAATATTATTATATAAAAAAACCAGAAAATCTGAATGTCTCTCCCTCTCTCTCTCTGCCCCCGTCCCCACTAAGGAATTTCCCTCTGCAGTTAGAAGTTAAGATACCTCAAGACTGCAGAATCTACTTCTGTAGCTTAGATAGAAGGTGATAAAGGAAAGAAAATTAGCTCATGGTAAAGGAATTACAAATAACACTGTCCAAACTCAAAAATAAATTTCATTATGAAATAATTATACAATTGATATTATTGTAGCTGTTTTGGAAACAATTGTCTGAAAGCCATTAATGATCCACTTGGTTTTATTTATTCATATCTGTCTATACAACTATCTATCTTCATTTACATTTATCTATCTATCTTTTCCTTTCTCTTTCTGAATAATATCTAGTGGGATTATTTTACCCGTGAAGGTAAGTTAGGGATTTTTGGAGGTGACGAACAATTATGGAATATTGAGCTCAATAAATATATGCGGTTTATTACAAAAGACTAAGAATGCACAGTGCTGACTTTCTCCTTCAGTACTCTACTACTGTGGATTTAGTTTCAACTCTTAATTAACACAAAACTGGAACTAAATATAGATACAAGAGATTGAAGATTAGTAATTCTAACTCTAGCTGTATTTAACTGTTGACTTGATTACTCTAATGGAAAAAGCCTTTCCCAACAAATGAAAAATAAAACTACTGAGTAGACTTTTTACTAACTTGACCTGTGTTGTACGCTCATCTTGGAAATATGGCTTACATGTCTGTCTCTGCTATGCAGCGGGAGAACTGTTCTTCAGACAGCCAAGTTGCACCCCCAACAATGTAACTAAGATTAAGGTTAGGCATGTTACTTTTTTTGGTAAGTAGCTACCATTCTAATATGCCTAATAGTATATTACAATGCTATGGACTAATGGGTGGCAACTCCTCAAAAATAAGTTGTGGTCTTGTTATATAAAAGGTATGAGAATTCTTTTGAGACAGGCTGAAATAGATGTCCACTGCATCAATGTTAGACATACATATTTTGACCAAGGGGAAGATTAGCATACATGATTATAATTATCAGTTAATGTCAGCAGTTAAATTGGAATATTGGAAGTCACTAAAAGAGAACTAACAGAAAATAAAGCCATGGATAGACAGGGTGGATGCAGAACTGCCATTATACTTGATAATGAGTTTGGTTTTGTTTTACTTGAATTTCAAAGAAAATGTCATATCAACTCACATTTAAATTATACATATTGTGTCTATATGCTTCTGTCCATCTATTTCTTAGCTCAAATTAATTTTGTTACATAGTTTCAATCCATTTAAAGCCTGTGTATAACCTAGCCCTATTTGAAGATTCAGCTCAAATTTCATCTTTTTTAAAGTCATCCAAGATTTCTTTAGCTTTATGTGTTCTTTTCCATTTCCCACAGCACTTTACCTGTATGTACCATGTCATTTTACATATTCTATCATATATTATAATTATATATTTTTTGTCAGCTACGCCAAAATGACAATAGTATTTCAATGATATTCAGTGTAATAGATGGAAATTTAGTTCTTGCAATGTGTACTATCCTGAATAAGATGCTTAATTTCTTTCAACCTCAGTTTTGTGGTAATTAAATAAATCTATATATGAGACAATATTTCTCTTTTTTTTAAATTTTTTATTGCATTTTAGGTTTTGGGGTACATGTGCAGAACATGCAAGACAGTTGCATAGGTACACACATGGCAGTGTGTTTTGCTTCCTTTCTCCCCTTCACCCACATTTGGCATTTCTCCCCAGGCTATCCCTCCCCAGCTCCTGCACCACCGCTGGCCCTCCCCTTTTCCCCCCAATAGACCCCACTGTTTAGTACTCCCCTCCCTGTGTCCATGTGTTCTCATTTTCCATCACCCACGTATGAGTGAGAATATGCGGTATTTCATTTTCTGTTCTTGTGTCAGTTTGCTGAGAATGATGTTCTCCAGATTCATCCATGTCCCTACAAACGACACGAACTCATCATTTCTGATTGCTGCATAATATTCCATGGTGTATATGGGCCACATTTTCCCAGTCCAGTCTATCATCAATGGGCATTTGGGTTGGTTCCAGGTTTTTGCTATTGTAAGCAGTGCTGCAATGAACATTCGTGTGCATGTGTCCTTATAGTAGAACGATTTATAGTCTTTTGGATATATACCCAGTAATGGGATTGCTGGGTCAAAGGGAATTTCTATTTCTAAGGCCTTGAGGAATCGCCACAATGTCTTCCACAATGGGTGAACTAATTTACACTCCCACCAACAGTGTAAAAGTGTTCCTTTTTCCCCACATCCTCTCCAGCATCTGTTGTCTCCAGATTTTTTAATGATCGCCATTCTAACTGGCGTGAGATGGTATCTCAATGTGGTTTTGATTTGCATCTCTCTAATGACCAGTGATGATGAGCATTTTTTCATATGATTGTTGGCCTCATATATGTCTTCTTTTGTAAAGTGTCTGTTCATATCCTTTGCCCATTTTTGAATGGGCTTGTTTGTTTTTTTCCTGTAAATCTGTTTGAGTTCTTTGTAAATTCTGGATTTCAGCCCTTTGTCAGATGGGTAAACTGCGAAAATTTTTTCTCATTCTGTTGGTTGCCAATTTACTCTAGTGACTGTTTCTTTTGCTGTGCAGAAGCTGTGGAGTTTAATTAGGTCCCATTTGTCTATTTTGGCTTTTGTTGCCAATGCTTTTTGTGTTTTGTTCATGAAGTCCTTGCCTACTCCTATGTTCTGGATAGTTTTGCCTAGATTATCTTCTAGGGTTTTCATGGTGCCAGGTCTTATGTTTAAGTCTTTAATCCATCTGGAGTTAATTTTAGTGTAAGGTGTCAGGAAGGGGTCCAGTTTCTGCTTTCTGCACATGGCTACCCAGTTTTCCCAACACCATTTATTAAACAGGGAATCCTTTCCCCATTGCTTGTTTTTGTCAGGTTTATCAAAGATTGTATGGTTGTAGATATGTTGTGTTGCCTCCGATGCCTCTGTTCTGTTCCATTGGTCTATATCTCTGTTTTGGTACCAGTACCATGCTGTTTTGATTACTGTAGCCTTGTAGTAGAGTTTGAAATTTGGTAGTGTGATGCCCCCCGCTGTGTTCTTTTTGCTTAGAATTGATTTGGCTATGCGGGCTCTCTTTTGGTTCCATATGAAGTTCATGGTTGTTTTTCCAGTTCTGTAAAGAAAGTCAATGGTAGCTTGATGGGGATAGTGTTGATTCTGTAAATTACTTTGGGCAATATAGCCATTTTCACAATATTAATTCTTCCTAACCATGATCATGGAATGTTTCTCCATCTTTATGCATCCTCTCTTATTTCGTTGAGCAGTGGTTTGTAGTTTTCCTTGAAGAGGTCCCTTACATTCCTTGTGAGTTGTATTCCTAGGTATTTTATTCCTTTTGTAGCAATTGTGAATGGCAGTTCATTCTTGATTTGGCTTTCTTTAAGTCTGTTATTGGTGTATAGGAATGCTTGTGATTTTGCACATTGATTTTATATCCTGAGAGTTTGCTGAAGTTGCTTATCAGTTTCAGGAGTTTTTGGGCTGAGGTGATGGGGTCTTCTAGGTATACAATCATGTCGTCTGAAAATAGAGACAATTTGCCTTCCACCTTTCCTACTTGAATGCCCTTTATTTCTTTTTCTTGCCTGATTGCTCTGGCTAGAACTTCCAGTACTATATTGAATAGGAGTGGTGAAAGAGGGCATCCTTGTCTATGCCAGATTTCAAAGGGAATGCTTCCAGTTTTTGCCCATTCTGTATGATATTGGCTGTTGGTTTGTCGTAAATAGCTTTTATTACTTTGAGATACGTTCCAGCGATACCGAGTTTATTGAGGGATTTTAGCATAAAGGGCTGTTGAATTTTGTCGAATGCCTTCTCTGCGTCAATTGAGATAATCATGTGGTTTTTGTTTTTGGTTCTGTTTATGTGGTGAATTACGTTGATAGACTTGCTTATGTTGAACCAGCCTTGCATCCCCGGATGAATTCTACTTGATCATAATGGATAAGTTTTTGATTTGCTGTTGCAATCGGCTTGCCAACATTTTATTGAAGATTTTTGCATCTATGTTCATCATGGATATTGGCCTGAAGTTTTCTTTTCTTGTTGGGTCTCTGCCGGGTTTTGGTATCAGGATGATGTTTGTCTCATAAAATGATTTGGGAAGGATTCCCTCTTTTTTGGAATATTTGGAATTGTTTCAGAAGGAATGGTACCAGCTCCTCTTTGTGTGTCTGGTAGAATTCGGCTGTGAACCCATCTGAACCTGGGCTTTTTTTGTGTGGTAGGCTCTTAATTGCTTCCTCGACTTCAGACCTTCTTATTGGTCTATTCATAGTTTTGGCTTCCTCCTGGTTTAGGCTTGGGAGGACACAGGAGTCCAGGAATTTATCCATTTCTTCCAGGTTTACTAGTTTATGTGCATAGAGCTGTTTGTAATATTCTCTGATGATGGTTTGAGTTTCTGTGGAATCTGTGGTGATTTCCCCTTTATCATTTTTTATTGCATCTATTTCATTGTTCTCTCTTTTGTTTTTTATCAATCTGGCTAGTGGTCTGTCTATTTTGTTGATCTTTTCAAAAAACCAGCTCTTGGATTTATTGATTGTTTGAAGGGTTTTTCGTGTCTCTATCTCCTTCAGTTCAGCTCTGATCTTAGTTATTTCTTGTCTTCTGCTAGGTTTTGAGTTTTTTTGATCTTGCTCATCTAGCTCTTTCAATTTTGATGATAGGGTGTCAATTTTGGATCTCTCCATTCTCCTCATATGGGCACTTATTGCTATATATTTTCCTCTAGAGACTGCTTTAAATGTGTCCCAGTGATTCTGGCATGTTGTGTCTTCGTTCTCATTGGTTTTGAAAAACTTCTTTATTTCTGCCTTCATTTCATTGTTTATCCAGTCAACATTCAAGAGTCAGTTGTTCAGTTTCCATGAAGCTGTGCGGTTCTGGGTTTGTTTCTGAATTCTGAGTTCTAACTTGATTGCACTATGGTCTGAGAGACTGTTATGATTTCAATTATGTGGTCAGTTTTAGAGTAGGTGTGATGTGGTGCTGAGAACAATGTATATTTTGTGGATTTGGGGTGGAGAGTTCTGTAAATGTCTATCAGGTTTGCTTGTTCCAGGTCTGAGTTCAAGCCCTGAATATTCTTGCTGATTTTCTGTCTGGTTGATCCGTCTAATATTGACAGTGGAGTGTTAAAGTCTCCCAGTATTATTGTGTGGGAGTCTAAGTCTCTTTGTAAGTCATTAGGAACTTGCCTTATGTATCTGCGTGCTCCTGTATTGGGTCCATATATGTTTAGGATCGTTAGCTCTTCTTGTATCAATCCTTTTACCATTATGTAATGACCTTCTTTGTCTCTTTTGATCTTTGTTGCTTTAAAGTCTGTTTTATCAGAGATGAGAATTGCAACTCCTGCTTCTTTTTGCTCTCCATTTGCTTGGTAAATCTTCCTCCATCCCTTTATTTTGAGCCTTTGTGTATCCTTGCATGTGAGATGGTTTTCCTGGATACAGCACAGTGATGGGTTTTGGTTTTTTATCCAATTTGCCAGTCTGTGTCTTTTTATTGGTGCATTTAGTTTATTTACATTTAGGGTTAATACTGTTATATGTGAATTTGATACTGCCATTTTGATGCTAGCTGGCAGTTTTGCCCATTAGTTGATGTAGGTTTTTCATTATATTGATGCTCTTTAGCATTTAGTGTGATTTTGGAATGGCTGGTACTGGTTGTTTCTTTGTATGTGTAGTGCCTCTTTCAGGAGCTCTCGTAAAGCAGGCCTGGTGGTGACAAAATCTCTGAGTACTTGCTTGTTCGCAAAGGATTTTATTTTTCCTTCACTTATAAAGCTCAGTTTGGCTGGATATGAAATTCTGGGTTGAAAGTTCTTTTCTTTAAGGATGTTGAATATTGGCCCCCACTCTTTTCTGGCTTGTAGAGTTTCTGCCGAGAGATCTGCTGTGAGTCTCATGGGCTTCCCTTTGTGGGTGACCCGACCTTTCTCTCTGGCTGCCCTTAGTATTCTCTCCTTTATTTCAACCCTGGTGAATCTGACGATTATGTGCCTTGGGGTTGCTCTTCTTGTGGAATATCTTTGTGATGTTCTCTGTATTTCCTGCATTTGAGTGTTGGCCTGCCTTGTTAGGTGGGGGAAATTTTTCTGGATAATATCCTGAAGAGTATTTTCCAGCTTGGATTCATTCTCTTCATCCCCTTCTGGTACACCTATCAAACGTAGGCTAGGTCTCTTCACATAGTCCCACATTTCTTGGAGACTTTGTTCATTCCTTTTTGAGCTTTTTCTCTGATCTTGGTTTCTCATTTTATTTCATTGAGTTGATCTTTGACTTCTGATATTCTTTCTTCTGCTTGGTCAATTTGGCTGTTGAAACTTGTGCATGCTTTGCGAAGTTCTTGTGTTGTGTTTTTCAGCTCCTTCAATTCATTCATATTCCTCTCTAAGTTATCCATTCTTGTTATGATTTCCTTGAATCATTTTTCAAATCTTTTTTCAAGGTTCTTATTTTCTTGGCATTGATTTAAAACATGTTCTTTTAGCTCACAAAAGTTTCTCATTATCCACCTCCTGAAGTCTAATTTCGTCATTTCATCACAGTCATTCTCTGTCCAGCTTTGTTCCCTTGCTGGTGAGGAGTTTTGGTCCTTTCTAGGAGGCGAGGTCTTCTGGATTCGGGTGTTTTCCTTTTTTTTGCACTGGTTTCTTCCCATCTTTGTGGATTCATCCACCTGTCGTCTGAGTAGTTGCTGACTTTTCAATTGCATCTCTGAGTGGATGCCCAGATTGTTGATGATGAAGTATTTCTGTTACTTGGTTTTCCTTCTACCAGTCTAGCCCCTTCACTGTATGACTGCTGAGGTCCACTCCAGGCCCTGCTTGTCTGGGGTGCACCTATAGCGGCTGTGGAACAGTGAGGGATGCTACCAGTTTCTTTTTCTGCTATCTTTGTCCCAGAATGATGCCTGCCAAATGTTAGTCTTCTGGATATAGAAGGGTCAGGGAGCTGCTTGAGGAGACAGTCTGTACTTTATAGGAGCTCAAGTGCTGATCTGTGAGCTCTGTTGTTTATTCAGGGCTGTTAGGCTGCTACATTTAATCTGCTGCAGCAGAACTCATTAAAAAAATTCTTTTTTTTCTCAGGTACTCTGTCTTGAGGGGTTGGGGTTTTCCTTATGTGTCTGTTGCACTGTCCTGCCCAGCTAGGAGGCAGTCTAGTCACTATTTGCCTGCCGAGGCTCCGCCCTTCTTGTGTGAGGTCCGCCCTGTTGCTGCAGGCTCTGCCCTGCTGCTGCGGACTCCGCCCTGCTGCCACAGGCTACGCCCTGCAGCTGGGTCTCTCTGTTGTGGCGGGTTACCTCGGCAATGGCAGGCTGCATCAGCAGTGGGAGTGTAATTCAGTAGGGGTGGGTTGCCTCGGTAATGGCAAATGCCCCTCCCCCACTGAGCTGCATCATCCTGGGTTCAGCTGTGCCCTCAGTGAAACTCTCCACCCGGAGCATTTGGAATTGCCATTTGTTTGTCCCACTGCCCTGGCCCAAATGCCATTTTTCTGGAATTGCCCAGCCTGGCTCACTGTCCAAGTCTTGTTCAATCAGATGGATATGCCAATCTGCCCTCTCAAGTCTCAGATTGCCAGTTCAACAGGGCACCCAGACCAGTGTGCTTTGTGCGGAGCGCTGTGGAGCTCCGCAGCACATCCATCTGGAAATGCGGCCCTGACTCACCCTCTGAGTGTTCACCAAGAGCTTCAATCCTGGGTTCTTCTCACCATACCATCTTGAGTCGGTCCCCATTGGCAATATATATTTCTAAATCCATTATAGAAATAGTTCAGGAACACATATGCCAAAAAATTAATTCAATAATTGAACTGCTATTTAGCAGACTTCTATCACATAGAAAGCACTGAGCTAAGAATGACATTGTGACTGTCACGTGTGTTTTGTTCAAGTTTATAAAAGAGCACTTATTATTTCCTCAGAATAAAATAAGTAGAGGAAAAGTTTGATGATATTTTGTTTATCTAAACAGTTACTGTATTGCCTTTCACATAGTTAATAATACAGTCAATTCAATTTTAGAAGAAAACTAGAAATTAAAAATTTAAAGCCTGAAGAGTTGTCATCTGATTAATGGTGCAATAAAAAAGCAAATATCCAATTTTTTCACTACTTCTTATTTTTAAAGTGTTATTGAAAGGTAACTACCAATAATAAAGAAAATAAAAGTCCTTAGAGAATGGCCATATATAATTGTCAAAGTATCTTTTATTTTATTTTTTTGAGACAAAGTCTCGCTCTGTCACCCAGGCTGGAATGCAATAGCACGATCTTGGCTCACTGCAGTCTCTGCCTACAGGTTCAAGAGATTCTCTTGTCTCAGCCTCCCAAGTAGCTGGGATTTACAGGTGTCCACCACCACACCTGGCTAATTTTTTGTATTTTTAGTAGAGACGTGGTTTTAACCACGTTGACCAGGGTGGTTTCAAACTTATTACCTCAAGTGACCCGCCTGCCTCAGCTCCCAAAGTGCTAAGATAACAGGTGTGAGCCACCATGCCCAGCCACAATATCAAAATATCTATTGTTGTCATTTTACTCACGTAATTGTTTTTTTGAAGAATTTGCTTTAGTTGAAGAACATAGTGTTTTTAACAAATTCCATCAGTGATATTTTTTATGTCATGTTCCATTGAATTTTATATCAGTTTAACATTTATCTAACCACTTGAGCTTAAACAAACTTTATTAGATTTCTCATTTCTCTATCATTATAAGTGCTAATGGCAATGATTATCAGCAGCTCTGAGCTGGTCAAAAAAACTAGAAGACTCAAAAGTGACTTTCATTCTCTACAATCTTTGCATAAAATGGGGGTTTGAAAGCAATATTTTTACTCTATTAGATTTTTCATGCTGCTGTAACAAAATAAACTGATGGCATATAAATATTTATAAATAAATATTTCTCAGAGTTCTGGAGGCTGGAAAGTCCAAAATCAATGTGCTGGCAGATTCCACATCTGGTAAGTGCCCACTTCCTCATAGACATTCCTCTTCTGACTCTAATCTCACATGATTGAGGAAGTAAAGGGGTGTTTAGAGACCTCTTTCATAAGCGCACTAATCACATTCATGAAGGCTCTGCCTTCATTACCTAATCACCTCCGCAAAGCTCCCATCCTCTACTACCATCACATTGTAGGTTAAAATTTCAACATTTGAATTTAGGGGCATGCAAAAATATTCAGTGCATAATACTCATATATATATAAGAAAATATATATTTGCAGAGTTTTTTTGTAATAGATATGGCCATTTCTAAGTATACATTAGTGATAATAAAGTAGAAGTTTTATTTTTTCCAAAAGTGTACTTTTTATCTTTTAAAAGTAATTTTTTTAATAGATAGCCCTTAAAAGATAAAAGATTACTTTTATCTTTTAAAAGTTTATCTAGTATCCTAAGGCACAACCATTTTAGCATTTATATTTTTTAATGTAGCATTTGTTTTACTGACTTATTTTAGAAAATGCACTTTAAGTGTTTCTTCATTACTAACGTATTTTAGTTGCTATATCAACACTTTATTGAGAGAAGAAATAACATTATCACTATGAAATATTGTATCATAAGGGTGCTCCCATAAATTCAATATGCTATGTTTTTAAATAAAATTAATTATATATTTATAAGTGAGTGTATACATATATATATATATACAATACTATGATTGAATCAATACATACATGCATGTACATATCCATATACATTCTGTTAGATACACACACAAACACAAGCACAGCATGCATTTCTAACAATCTCTTGAGAAACAGTTATGAGTCTATAAGTGAAACCTGAAATCAATGAAGAGAGCTCCTTAAATATTATTCATGTGTTCTGTGGTCCAAGCATATTGCAATTAATGAGAGTTAAATTTACCTGTAAACCTAACTTGTATAACATTTGTAAGGTAGTTTAAAAAGTGCTTTACATAGAGATATTTGAAAAAGTTGTGATGTGTTTAATATACTCTACTTCAGAAGTCAAGACCAGATTACCAATTTAAAATGAAATTTGACTAACAGCTCCCTGTGTAGTTACACTCAACATCTCAATAAATATCCACAAAGACTTTAAACAAGGGAATGTGTAATACCAAATAATATAAACCAAATAAAAGCAACTATCTAGAAGAATTTTTATTCATTACTGGGTACAATATCATGACCAAGCTAAATGTTTGGCCAAGCATTTCAGAAAATTATATCCAGGATATTTATTATAAAATATGTCTCTTAAGTATGTACAGAAAATCATTTCAGAAATATTTCAATATCAATCATTTGACATATAGAACAAGAATTAGTAAATACCATAACTTAATGCGATTTTTTTATTTTTAATATTAATTTCTTTATTTTAATTGATAAGTAAAAATTATATATGTTTCTATTATACAAAATATTGTTTTAAAATATGTGTACATTGTGGAAGTGCTAAATTGAGCTAAATAACATATGCATTACTTCACATACTTATCTTTTTCTTTGTTGTGAGAACACCTAAAATCTGCACTCTCAGCAATTTTCAAGAAAGTAATACGTTAACTATAGTCACCATGTTGTGCAATAGATCGCTTGAACTTATCTTCCTATCTAATTTAAATTTTGTGGCTGAGTGCAGTGGCTCATACCCGTAATCCCAGCATTTTGGGAGGCCAAGGCAGGCAGATCATCTGAGGTCAGGAGTTTGAGACCAGCCTGGCCAACATGGTGAGAACCCATATCTATGAAAAGTATAGAAATTAGCCGTGTGGAGTGGCATGCACCTGCAATGCTAGCTACTTGGAAGGCTGAGGCAGGAGAATTGCTTCAACCCAGGAGGCAGAAGTTGCAGTGAGCCAAGACTGCACCACTGTACTCCAGCCTGGGTGACAGAGTGAAACTCCATCTCAAAAAGAAAATTTGTAACTTTTGACCAATATCTCCTTACTCGCTCTTCAACCTCTGCCTCTGCCCTTGGTAACCATTCTTCGAATCTCTACTTATGTAAGATCAGCTTTCTCCATTTCACGTGTGAATGAGATCATGCGGTTTGTCTTTGAAATAAGCTGTGTGTGCCTTATTTATAAAGTCCTCCAGGATGATCCATGTTGTGGCAAATTACAAGATTTTTTCTCTAAGGCTGACAAGGATTCCATTGTGTATATATTAGATTTTCCTTTTCCTTTCATCCATTAATGGACATTTAGATTTATTTCATGTCTTGGCTATTGTGAATAATGCTTCATCAACATGAGAGTACAAATATTTTGATATAATGGTTTTATTTCCTTTTAATATGTACCCTGAAGTGAGATGGCTGAATCACACACTAGTTCTGTTTTAAATTTTTCAAGAAACCTCCATACTGTTTTTCATAATGACTGGATTAATTTACATTTTCACAGAGTATGCAAGGATTACCTCTTCTGCACATCCTCAGAAACATTTCTTATCTTTTGCCTTTATGACAATAGCTATTCTGACAGGCATGAGGTGATATCTCATTGTGGTTTAAATTTGCATTTCCCTGAAGATCAGTGATGTTAACCATTTATTATATACCTCTTGGCTATTTGTATGTCTTCTTATGAAAAGTGTCTATGCAGGAACTTTGCCCATTTTTTAATTGAAGTTCTTTGACATTCTTTTTTTTTTTATTGAGTTGTTTGAGTTCCTTGTATATTCTCGGTGTTGCTCCCTTGTCAGATGAGTAGTTTCCAAGTATTTACTCCAATTCTGTAGATTATCTCTTCACTCTGTTGATTGCTTTCTTGGCTGGGTAGAGATTTTAGTTTGATGCAAACCAGTTTGTCTATTTTTGTTTCATTGCCAGAGCTTTTGGATTCATATCCAAAAAGTCATTATCCAAAGCAATGTCATGGATTTTCTTCCATTTTCTGTATTAATTTTACAGTTTCAGGTCTACATGTAAGTTTTTAATCAATTATAGTTGGTTTTTATATATGATACGAGATTGTGTCTGATTTTATTCTGCATGTGGATATCCAGTTATCCCAACATTGTTTATCAAAGTACCTTCCTTTCCTCATTGTGTGTTCTTGACACCTTAGTCAAAAATCCATGGACTGTAAATACATAAATTTATTTCTGGGCTCTCTTTTCTATTCTCTTGGCCTATGTATCTACTTTTATGCCAGCAGTATGCTGGTTCAACTGCTATTGTGTTGCATATTTTAAAATTAGGTAGTGTGACATCTCAAGCTATGTTGTTTTTGCTCCAGTTTGCTTGGATCTTCAGGGTCTTTTTGTGGTTTTTTTTTGTGTGTTTATGATTTAGTATAAATTTTAAGACGTTTTTTCTATTTCTGTGAAGAATATCACTGAAATTTTGATAGGGATTATATGGAATCTATTGATCTCTTTGGGTAGGATGGATGTTTTAATAATATAAATTCTTCCAATATATGAACACAGAATATCTTTCCATTTATTTGTTTATTTCATCATTTTTAGTAGTTTTCAGTGTGTAGGTATTTCACCTCCTTAGTTAAAATTATTCCCAACTGTTTTATTTTTTTAACTATTGTAAATGAGACTGTTTTCTTGATTTATATTTCAAATGGTTCATGATTAGTGCACTGAAGAACAATTGAGTTTTATATGTCCGTTTTATATCTTGTACAGGTATGTTTCTATTCTGAGATAAGGAAAAGAGCAAGAATATGGATTTCCTTCATTTCAAACATCTTTCTATATATAGGAAGGGGCAATAATTGTCAGAAAAGAAATAGGTATAACTTAGCTGTGTGGTTGAAAATAACATAGAATGTAGATGAATAGGCAGTGAACTGAGATGGAAAGTCTCTTATTGTAATGTTTCTGGAAAAATATAATCCTTACCATATCCTTATATACTTTATTGGGTTACAATTTCTGAGCTCCAGAAAATTACAATTGAATAAAACTGAAAAACAAGGGCAAAATTTTCTATTGGTAACATTAAGAATGAACAAATAGGAAGAAAGGAAGGAAGGAAAGAAAGAAGGAAAGAAGGAAAGAAAGAAGGGAGGAAGGAAGGAAAGAAAGAAGGAAGGAAGGAAGGAAGGAAGGAAAGAAAGAAAGAAAGAAAGAAAGAAAGAAAGAAAGAAAGAAAGAAAGAAAGAATCTGCCTTTGAGAAAACATTGTGGAGTGGGTGGGGACTAGGGTAAAAGAGGAAGAAACTAGCAACCAGAAAAAAAATGTATGAAAAGCAGAGCTCTCAAAATAATCTACTGAAAAATATGACAGAAATTGGAATGTTATTTTTATTTAAATACTCTGAAATAGGAGAAAATGATCATTAAGACAAAAGAAATTGAAATAGAAATTCTCTCCAATTAGTTGGAGAGTCAAAAAGATAAAAAGGATAGTTGTAGAATGATATGAGACAGAGATTTAATCTGATTATGAGAGATTGCAAGTGTATAATCAAATGCAATTAGAAAATTAAATCACCTATGAAAAAAATCAAGGATAACATTTATATTATGGGAAATTAAGTCACTCTCTTAAAGGTCAAACTTGAAAGTTATTTAGGACTGCAAAGAAAGAGGACAAAGAGATAAAATGAAAGATCATGTTAAATATGTGAAACAGAGACAGGGGAGAAAACACTCTAAGGATAAATGGAAACAAATAAAAATACATATATAAAGTAACATGTAATCAACATTTTAAAAAATGGGCAGGGTTGGTATATCACAACTGGAGTTCCACCCCATTCAGAAAAAAATTAAAAAAATAGACATTTAAAAATATTTTGAAACATTTTTGAATAACAGGCATTACTCGGGACACTGAGGTGCAAGAATTGCTTGAACCCTGGAGGCAGAGGTTGCAGTGAGCCAATATGGTGCCACTGCACTCCAGCCTGAGCAACAGAGTAAGATTTGTCTTAAAAATAAAAA
The DNA here is from genome assembly GCF_049354715.1 of Callithrix jacchus. Taxonomy (NCBI): domain Eukaryota; kingdom Metazoa; phylum Chordata; class Mammalia; order Primates; family Cebidae; genus Callithrix; species Callithrix jacchus. The sequence continues at coordinate 77,318,687 of NC_133510.1, read as the reverse complement.
GAATAACAGGCATAATAAAACCAATTTTCAAAGTAAATGTTAATTTTTAAAAAAGTTTTTTGTATAGAAATAAATATCAGGTTGGCTTGAGGCTATTTGTTTTCATAAGGCAAAGGAGAAATAACTGAGAAATAAAAGATTCATATTCTCAGACAAAATTTTTACACAGGCCAAGGAATATACACCCATAGTTGGAAAAATAATTTAAAAATTCTTTATCAGATCATAAAGCCAAATTATGAAACCAAAATAACCTTACAGAAAATTTTGAGTAAGAATGACAGTGAAAGGCAGGATAATAGAACACCACTTTCAATATGAAATGAAACAAAGGGACAAAAAAAAAACCAAACAATTTAAAGTGAGGCAAAATTCAGGAGAAAGTAAACAAAGAAAAGGAGACGAGCATAATATTCAAACTTCAAGTGAAAATGGCCAAATTAAGAAAGAAGATGCTCTGCTGTGAAGAGATGCTACATTGGAAAGTTCTGAGAATACTTGCTAATATCTTCTAATTTAGAGAGAAGAGGATTAGGGGAGTAAGGATCTTAAGAAAAAGGCAAGGTACGGCCATCTAGAGCTGCTTTATTTGCTAACTGGATTCCCAGTCCCATGTGACTTTTGAGCCCTTCAAATATGGCTATGTGTGCATATCCTACAGCCCCTAGCATGTGTGGACAAGAACAGACTCACTGTCACCGCCCTGATGAAGCACCTTTGCCAGCACCTAACATCTGTGTTGTTATCAGTGGACCAGAAACATCCCAGTCCCTACAGTGCAGCAGGTGCTTGATCTCAAAGGGTCAGAGAACAAAGCCACAGGCCTGGTCCCAGTCTCCCAGGGTTAGAGTTCACAGTTCAAGTGTCTGAACTGATCCTTAGCCCCCGGAAACATTCAGAAATGTAACCAGTCAACTAAACCCAATTTACGCCACAGTCAAACCACCAAGGGCATCAAAGATTATAAAAGCAAGAAGCCTCATGCAAAGGACAGCAACTTCAAAGACTAAAAGAGCCTCAGCCAACACAGATGAAAGGAACCAGTGCAAGAACTATGGCCACTCTTAAATACAGAATGTCTTTTTACCTCCAAGTGATTGCACTAGCACCCCAGCAATTGTTCTTCACTACTGAAATGGGTGAAATGACAAACATAGAATTCAGAGACTGGATGGCAAGCAAGATCATCAATATTCACAAGAAAATGGAAATCTAATCTAAGCAATCTAAGGAATCCAGTAAAACAATTCAAGAGGTGTAAGATGAAGTTGGCCATTTTAAGACAGAATCAAACTGATCTAATAGAGCTGAAAAACTCACTACAAGAATTTAATAATTCAATTGGAAGTTTTAACAGCATAATAGACCAAACAGAAGAAATAATGTTAGAGCTCAAAGACTGATTCTTTGAATCAATTGAATCAGACAAAAATTAAGTAAAAAGAACTTTAAAAATTGAACAAAATCTATGAGAAATATGGGATTATGTATATAGACAAAACCTACAAGAGACACATGGTGTCCCTGAAACAAAAGGAGAGAACAGGCAACTTGAAGAACATATTTGAGAACATTGCCCATGAATTTTTTCCCAACTGTGGCAGAGATATTGACATTCAAATTTAGGAAATTTAGAGAATCCCCTTGGGATGCTATACAAGAAGAGTATCCAAAAGACACATAGTCATCCTATTCCCCAAGGTCAATGTGAAAAAAAAATATTAAAGGATGTCTGAGAGAAGAGGCAGGTCACCTACAAAGGGAATGACATCAGTCTAACAGTGGAATTTTTGGCAGAAACCCTACAACCCAGAAGAGATTGAGAGCCTATATTTAGAATTCTTAAAGAAAATAATTTTCAACCAAGAATTTCAAACCCAGCCAAACTAAACTTCATAGCTGAAAGAAAAATAAAATTATTTTTAGACAAGTATATGCTAAGGGACTTTGTTACCACCAGATCTGCCATATAAGACATTTAAGTACATAGACCAGTGACACTACAAAACAACTACATAATCAAGTGTACGTATCAACCAACTAACAACATGAGGAAAAAATCAATTTTGCCCATATCAATATTAACTTTGAACATAAATGGGCTAAATGCCCCACTTAAAACCCACAATATGGCAAGTTGGATAAAGAAGCAAGACTCAACTCTATGCTCTCAAGAGACTCTTCTTAAATGCAATGATAGCCATAGGCTCAAAGTAAAGAGATGGAGAAATATCTATCAAGCAAATGGAAAACAAAAAAAAGCAGGGTGGCTATTCTTATTTCAGACTTGACAGACTTTAAACCAATAATAATAAAAAAGAACAAGGAAGAAGGTCACTGGTAGCTTGATGGGGATAGCATTGAATCTATAAATTACTTTGTGCAGTATGGCCATTTTCACAATATTGGTTCTTCCTAACCATGAGCATGGAATGTTTTTCCACCTGTTTGTCTCCTCTCTTATTTCTTTTAAACTTCATATGGAATCACAAGAGAGCCTGTACAGCCAAGACAATCCTAAGCAAAAAGAACAAAGCCAGAGGCATCACATTGCTGGACTTCAAACTATACTACAAGGCTACAGTAATAAAAACAGCATGGTACTGGTTCCAAAACAGAGACATAGACCAATGGAACAGAACAGAAGCCTCAGAAGCAACACCACACATCTACAGCCATCTGATCTTTGACAAACCTGACATAAATAAGCAATGGGGGAAGGACTCCATGTTTAATAAATGGTGTTGGGAAAACAGCCTAGCAATGTGCAGAAAGCAGAAACCAGACCCCTTCCTGTCACCTTACACTAAAATTAGCTCCAGATGCATTAAAGATTTAAACATAAGACCTAACACCATAAAAACACTAGAAGAAAACGTAAGTAAAACCATCCAGCACATAGGCATAGGCAAGGATTCATGACTAAAACACCAAAAGCAATGGCAATAAAAGCCAAGATAGAAAAACAAGATCTAATTCAAATTCAGAGCTTCTTTACAGCAAAAAAAAAAAAAAAAAGCTATCATTAGAGCAAACTGGCAACCAACAGAATGGGAAAAAATTTTTGCAGTCTACCCATCTGGCAAAGGGCTAATATCCAGATTCTACAAAGGACTAAAACAGATATACAAAAAAAAGCAAACAACCCCATTCAAAAATAGGCAAAGGATTTGAACACTTTTCAAAAGAAGACATATATGAGGCCAACAAACATAAGAAAAAAATGCCCATCATCACTGGTCATTAGAGAAATGCAAATCACGCCACATTGAGATACCACCTCATGTCAGTTAGAATGGTGATCATTAAAAAATCTGGACCCAACAGATGCTGGAGAGGATATGGAGAAATAGGAACAATCTTACACTGTTGATGGGAGTGTAAATTAGTTCAACCATTGTGGAAGACAGTGTGGTGATTTCTCAAGGATCTAGAAATAGAAATTCCATTTGACCCAGCAATCCCATTACTGGGTATATACCAAAGAACTATAAACCATTCTACTCTAAAGACACATGCACATGTATGTTCATTGCAGCCCTGTTTGCAATAGCAAAGACCTGGAACTAACTCAAATGCCCAATGATAGACTGGACAAAGAAAATGTGGCACATATATTCCATGGGATACTACACAGCTATAAAAAACAATGAGTTCGTGTCCTTTGTAGAGACTTGGATGAATCTGGAAACCATCATGCTCAGCAAACTGACACAAGAACAGAAAACGAAACACGGCATGTTCTCACTCATAGGCAGGTGTTGAATAATGAGAACATGTGGACTCAGGGAGGGGAGCATCACACACTGGGGGAAGTTAGGGGGGTAGGGGAGGGACATTGGGAGGTGGGAAGGGTGGGGAGGAATAACATGGGGAGAAATGCCAGATATAGTATGCACCTATGCAACAACCCTACATGACCTGCACATGTACCCCACAACCTAAAGTAAAAAAAAACAAAACAAAACAAAACAAAAGAACAAGGAAGAGCATTATATAATGATAAACAATTTGATTCAACAAGAGGACTTAACTATCTTAGATATACATGCATCCAACACTGGAGCATCCAGATTCATAAAAAAAGTTCTTAAAGGCCTACAAAGATACTTATATATACAAACAAAAATAGTGGGAGACTTCAACGTCCCATCCCAGTGACATATTAGACAGATAATGGAGGCAGAAAACTAACAAAGATATTTGAGACCTAAACCTGACACTTGACCAAATAGACCTAACAAACATCTACAGAACTCTCTACCCAACATCAGAATATACATTCTTCTCATTTGCATATGGGACATACTCTAAAATTTACCACACACTTGGCCATAAAGCAATTCTCAACAAATTAAAAAAACAACAACTCTGAAATGATACCAACCAAACTTGTAGACCATAGTGAGTTAAAAATAGAAATCAATATTAAGATAATCTTTTAAAACAATACAATGACATGGATGTTAATCAGCTCATGAATGAAACAATGAAATTAAGGTGGAAATCAAGAACTTCTTTTAAACTAATGAAAGCAAATGTACAACACACTAGAATCTCTGGGAAACAGCTAAGGTGGTGTTAAGAGGGAAGTTTATAACACTAAACATCCACATCAAAAAGTTTAAAGATCTCAGATTAATGACCTAACATCATACCTAGAAGAATTAGAGAAACAAGAGCAAATCAACTCCAAAGCTAGAGGAGGAGAACTATTATAGCAATTATCAGTGCTGAACTGAATGAAATTGAGATGTGAAAAACTATACAAAAGATCAAAGAACACAAAAGTTTGATTTTGAAGGAATAAATAAGATTGATAGACCACTAGCTAAACTAATAAAGGCAAAAAAGAGAAGTTCAAATTAACTCAATCAGAAATGATAAAGGGGACATTATCGCCTTCCTCACAGAAATTTAAAGAGCCCCCAGTGACCATTAGAAACACTTGCATGCATATAACCTGGAAAACCAAGTGGAAATAGAAAAATTTCTTGAAATATAAAGCCTCCCAAGATCAAACCACGAAGAAACTGAAATCTTGAACAGACCAATATAGATTTCTAAAATTGAATCAGTAATATAAAAAACCCAAAAACCTACCACCCACAAAAAGCCCTGAACCTAAAGGATTCACAGCCCAATTCTACCAGATGTATAAGGAACAGCTGGTTATAATTCTTTTGAAACTTCCAAAAAATTGAGAAAAAGGGATTCCTTTCTATCTCATTCTGTGAGGCCAGAATTATTCTAATACCAAAACCAGCAGAGATACAATGAAGAAAGAAACCTTCAGGTTAATATACCTGATGAACATAGATGCAAAAATTTACAACAAAATAATAGCATACTGAATTCTGCAGCACATAAAAAATCCAATCCCCATGATCAAGTAGGTTTATTCCTGGGATGCACTGTTGGTTCAACATATGCAAATTAATAAATATTACTTATCCCATAAATAGAACTAAAAACAAAAACCACATGATTGTCTCAACAGAGACAGAAAAGGCTTTTGATATAATTCAACATCCTTTCATGTTAAGAAAAAAAACTCTGAACAAACTAGGCATAGAAGTTGCATAACCCAAAATAATAAATACCATCTATGACAATAGCCAATGTTATAATGAACAGGCAAAAGCTGAAAGAATTCCCTTTAACAATGAGAACACATGGATACAGGAAGGGAAACATCACACACAGGGGCCTGTCAGGGGGTGGGGGCTAGGGGAGGGATAACAGGGGGTTTGGGGGCTAGGGAAGGGATAGCATTAGGAGAAATACCTAATGTAGATGATGTGTATACCTATATAACAAGCCTACATATTCTGTACATGTACTTCAGAACTTAAATAATAATAATAAAAATTAAAAATAAAAAATAAACTGGAAGAAGATAAGGATACCCACTCTCACCATACTTATTCAACATAGTTCTGTAAACCTTAGCCAGAGCAATCAGGCAAGAGAAAGAAATAAAAGCCATCCAAAAAAGAAGAGAGAAAGCCAAACCATGTCTCTTCACAGACAAAATAATTCTATATGTAAAAAAACATATAATCTCTGCCCAAAGGCTCCTTTGCTGAGCACCTTCAGCAAAGTTTCAGAATACAATCATTGTACAAAGTCAGTAGCATTTCTATACACCAATAACACTTAAGCTGAGGGCAAACTAAAAAATGCAATCCCATTCACAGAAGCAACAAAAAGAATAAAATACTTAAGAATACAGCTTATCAAGGAGGTGAAGGATCTTTACAAGAATTACAAAACACTACTGAAAGAAATCAGCATTGACACAAAGAAATGGAAAATTATTGCATGCTCATAGATAGGAAGAATCAACATTGTTAAAAATGCCTTATTGTTGAAAGCAATTTATAGATTCAAAGCTATTTTTATCAAATTATCAATGGTGTTTTTCACAGAATTAGAAAGTATTCTAAAATTCACGTGGAACCAGAAGAGAAACTGAACAGTCAAAGAAATCTTAAGCAAAAAGAACAGAGCCAGTTGGATCCCGCTACACAACTTCAATTTATATTATAAGGCTATAGTAACCAAAACAGCATGGTACAGGTATAAAAACAGATACATAGACCAACAGAACAGGTTAGAGAAACTAGAAGTAAAGTCACATATCCACATCCATCTGATCTTCAAGAAACTTGACAATAATGAGCAACATAGAAAAGACTCCTTATTTAATAAATGGTGCTTAGATAACTAGCTGGCGATATGCGGAAGATTGAAAGTGGACACTTACTTTTCACTATTTACAAAGATTAAATGCTTAAATGTAAAACCTAAAAGTATAAAAATTCTATCAGGAAATCTAGAAAATGCCATTCTTGACATAGGCTCTGATAAAGATTTTTTGATGAAGACTCCAAAAGCAATAGCAACAAAAAGGAAAATTGAGAAGTGGGACCTAATTAAACTAAAGAGCTTCTGCTTGACAAAAGAAATCGTCAACAGAGTAAACAGACATAGAGTATGAGAAAATATTTGCAAACTATGCATCTGACAAAAGTCTAATATCCAGAATCTAGAATGAACTTAAATCAACAAGCAAAAAACAACCCCTTAAAAATGAGCAAAAGACATTAACAGACCCTTTTCAGGAGAAGACATACACATGGCCAGCAAGCATATAAATAAATGCTCATTGACACTAATCCTTAGAGAAATGCAAATCAAAACCATAAGATACAATCTCACAAGAGTCAGAATGACTGTTATTAAAAGTCAAAAAGTAACGATCCTGGAAAACTTCCAGAGAAAAGGGAATGCTTATACAATACTGGTGGAAATGCAAATTAGCCACTGTGGAAAGCAGTTTGGAGATTTCTCAAAGAACTTAAATCAGAGCTATCATTTGACTCAGCAGTCCCTTACTACCATAATGGCATGTGCACAGTTACTGTCATGGCAGCTCTATTCACAATAGGAAAGACATGGAGTCAACCTAGATTCCCGTCAATGATGAACTAGATTTTTACAATGTCATATATGGAACTAGATGTTTAAAATATTACACACACACACATAAATATATATATATATACATATATACATACACACACATATATATACATATACATATGCGCATATATATATGCCATGGAATACTATGAAGCCATAAAAAAGTTTAAAGTCATGTCCTTTGCAGCAACATGCAAGCAATGCTTCTGGAGGCCATTATCCTAAGTGTATTAATGCAGGAACAGAAAACCAAATACCACATGTTCTCACTTATAAGTGGGCGCCTAAATACTGAGTACACATGAGCACAAGAAGGAAACAATAGACACTGGGGCCTGCTTGAAGCTGGAGGGTGGGAGGAGGGTAAGGATAGGAAAACTACCTATCACATACTATGCCCACTATCTGGGTGAGGAAATAATTTGTTCACCAAACCCCACTGACACAAAATTTACCCATCTAACAAACGTGCACATGTACCCTGGAACTTAAAATAAAAATTGTGATAAGAGCATTCAACATGAGGTCTATCATCTTAGTAAATTTTTAAATGCACAATATAGTGTTATTAACTACAGACACAATGCTGTTCAGCAGATCTCTAGAATGTATTCACCTTTCAGAATAACTGAAACTCTTATACCTGTTGAACAGCAATTCCCCATTCCCACTACCCCAACCCCTGGAAACCACACTTCTACTCTCTGTTGCTATGAGTTTAACTATGGTAAAGACCTTATATGAGTGGAATTCTGTAGTATTAGTTCTGTGACTGGCTTATTTCACTTAGCACAATGTCCTTTGTGCTCTCATGTACATTGTAGAGAAATAGCTAAACAAGTAAATAAATGTGATTTGTCTGAATGAAGATGTGCTTTAAGCATAGAACATACATTAGATTTTAAAGACTCATTACAAAAATGTAAAATACTCCATTTATTTTTCTTATTGCTTTTATATTGAATGATATTTCTAGTATATTAAGTTAAATGAGTACATTAAAATTTCACCTGCTTCTTTTTACTTTTCTAATGTGCTACTACAAAACTCAAAATTACACATGTGGCTTGCATCTGTGGGTTGTGTTACACTTCTGCTGTTCAGAACTGATCCGTAATCTGAAGCGAGCTGTGCAAGCTGTAGGGAAGGCCTTAGTCCATCTATTTGCAGTAATGGAAACAAGTAGCATAACTGTCACCTCTGCTAATTTCTAAATACAAAAGAAGGGAATTTAAATTTAGTAATACATTAATGCAACAAATGAATGAAAACTAGTGTTTTCACTTGCCCATATCATATCTTGAACACAATAAATTTTATGCACAGAGTGGGACAAAACAACTCTGTACAAAACAAAGAAGGAATAATAGCATGCTCACCTGTTGCTGTGCTTTTCACCCCCACGCATTTCAACATGTTATAATTTGCAGCTCCAAAGTAGATTCATGAAATCGATTTCCTAAATTAATAGAATGTTTACAATAAATGAGAGTAACCCTAAGGATATTGTATAACAGAAATTTAGTGATAACACCATGGCAAATTTTATGAAAAAAATGTAAGATATAAAGATACACTAAGCATTTGTATCCTGCAAAAGTAGAAATGTTTGCTCTTTTTTGTGACTAGCAGCCATTAGTAATCTACTATCTAGTAAGTACTTAATCTGACACTTTGAGGTAAAGTTGGCATTTAAAAATTGTTTGAAAGAAACCATCAGCATGAAGAGAATATTGTGAAAGCAACTATCAGAAAATATTCATCTAATAATGTGGCATTATTTGAGAATAAGATAAATGTATCACCTACAAAAGACTGTCAATACACTAAAGAACTAAAAATTAAAATTTATAGTCTGTTTAAAAATTTTCCAAAAATGTAGTTTGAGTAGATATTTCTTAAAATAGAGCTTTAGTATCTCTAATCCAAAAAATTGAAATACACTTGAAAATTTGAAATGTTCCAAAAGATGAAATTTTTTGAGCACCAATGTGACTTCACATGTGGAAAATTTTACACCTGACCTCATGTAACAGGTTGTAGTCAAAGACGATCAAAACTTTCTATGCACAAAATTATTTAAAATATTGTATAAATTACCTATAGGCTATGTGTATAAGATATTCATAAAGCATAAATGAATTTTGTGTTTAGATTTGGGTCCCATCCCCAACATATCTCATTGTATGCATTCAAGTATTCCAAAACTTGAAAAACATCCAAATTCTGAAACCCATCCTGTCTCAAGCATTTTGGACAAGTGATACTCAAGTTGTACATATTTTTTAGAGTTGTTCACAGCAAAATTGATTGGAAGGTCCAAAGAATTCCTGTATAACCATGACCATGCACATCAAAATATACCTCCACAGTGGTACATTTGTTGCAATTAATAAACCTAAATAAACTCATCATTATTGCTCACAGTTCAAAATTTAGGTTAGGATTCACTCTTCTGCAGTCTGTAATTTTTTTTATAAATATATGGTGACAGAAGAATCTACATCAAATAACTGGCAAAACAGCCAGCTAGCATCAAAATGGCAGTATCAAATTCACACATAACAATATTAACCCTAAATGTAAATGGGCTAAATGCACCAATCAAAAGACACAGACTGGCAAATTGAATAAAAAACCAAAACCCATCACTGCGCTGTATCCAGGAAACCCATCTCACATGCAAGGATACACAAAGGCTCAAAATAAAGGGATGGAGGAAGATTTACCAAGCAAATGGAGAGCAAAAAAAAGCAGGAGTTGCAATTCTCATCTCTGATAAAATAGACTTTAATGCAACAAAGATCAAAAGAGACAAAGAAGGCCATTACATAATGGTAAAAGGATCGATATAACAAGAAGAGTTAACAATCCTAAACATATACGGACCCAATACAGGAGCACACAGATACATAAGGCAAGTTCCTAATGACTTACAAAGAGACTTAGACTCCCACACAATAATAGTGGGAGACTATAACACTCCACTGTCAATACTAGACAGATCAACCAGACAGAAAATCAACAAGGATATCCAGGGCTTGAACTCAGACCTAAAACAAGCAAACCAGATAGACATCTACAGAACTCTCCACCCCAAATCCACAGAACATACATTCTTCTCAGCACCACATCACACCTACTCTACAATTGACCACATAATTGGAAGTAAAGCACTCCTCAGCAAATGCAAAACAACTGAAATCATTACAAACAGTCTCTCAGACCATAGTGCAATCAAGTTAGAACTCAGAATTCAGAAACCAACCCAGAACCGCACAGCTTCATGGAAACTGAACAACTGGCTCTTGAATGTTGACTGGATAAACAATGAAATGAAGGCAGAAATAAAGAAGTTCTTCAAAACCAATAAGAACGAAGACACAACATGACAGAATCTCTGGGACACATTTAAAGCAGTCTCAAAAGGAAAATATATAGCAATAAGTGCCCATATGAGGAAAATGGAGAGATCCAAAATTGACACCCTATCATCAAAATTGAAAGAGCTAGAGGAGCAAGATCAAAAAAACTCAAAACCTAGCAGAAGACAAGAAATAACTAAGATCAGAGCTGAACTGAAGGAGACAGAGACACGAAAAACCCTTCAAAAAATCAATAAATCCAAGAGCTGGTTTTTTAAAAAGATCAACAAAATAGACAAACCACTAGCCAGATGGATAAAAAACAAAAGAGAGAACAATGAAATAGATGCAATAAAAAATGATAAAGGGGAAATCACCACAGATTCCACAGAAATTCAAACCATCATCAGAGAATATTACAAACAACTCTATGCACATAAACTAGTAAACCTGGAAGAAATGGATAAATTCCTGGACTCCTGTGTCCTCCCAAGCCTAAACCAGGAGGAAGCCGAAACTATGAATAGACCAATAAGAAGGTCTGAAGTCGAGGCAGCAATTAAGAGCCTACCACACAAAAAAAAACCCAGGTTCAGATGGGTTCACAGCCGAATTCTACCAGACACACAAAGAGGAGCTGGTACCATTCCTTCTGAAACTATTCCAAATATTCCAAAAAGAGGGAATCCTTCCCAAATCATTTTATGAGACCAACATCATCCTGATACCAAAACCAGGCAGAGACCCAACAAGAAAAGAAAACTTCAGGCCAATATCTATGATGAACATAGATGCAAAAATCTTCAATAAAATGTTGGCAAGCCAATTGCAACAGCAAATCAAAAAACTTATCCATCATGATCAAGTAGGATTCATCCCGGGGATGCAAGGCTGGTTCAACATAAGCAAGTCTATAATGTAATTCACCACATAAACAGAACCAAAAACAAAAACCACATGATTATCTCAATTGACACAGGGAGGCATTTGACAAAATTCAACAGCCCTTTATGCTAAAAACCCTCAATAAACTCAGTATCGCTGGAACGTATCTCAAAGTAATAAAAGCTATTTAAGACAAACCAACAGCCAATATCTATCATACAGAATGGGCAAAAACTGAAAGCATTCCCTTTGAAATTCGGCACTAGACAAGAATGCCCTCTTTAATTACTCCTATTCAATATAGTACTGGAAGTTCTAGCCAGAGCAATCAGGCAAGAAAAAGAAATAAAGGGCATTCAAATAGGAAAGGTGGAAGGCAAATTGTCTCTATTTGCAGACGACATGATAGTATACCTAGAAGACCCCATCGCCTCAGCCCAAAAACTCCTGAAACTGATAAGCAACTTCAGCAAAGTCTCAGGATATAAAATCAATGTGCAGAAATCACAGGCATTCCTCTACACCAATAACAGACTTAAAGAAAGCCAAATCAAGAACGAACTGCCATTCACAATTGCTACAAAAAGAATAAAATACCTAGGAACACAACTCACAAGGAATGTAAGGGACCTCTTCAAGGAAAACTACAAACCACTGCTCAACGAAATAAGAGAGGACACAAAAAGATTGAGAAACATTCCATGTTCATGGTTAGGAAGAATTAATATCGTGCAAATGGCTATATTGCCCAAAGTAATTTACAGAATCAACGCTATCCCCATCAAGCTACCATTGACTTTCTTCACAGAACTGGAAAAAAACCACCATGAACTTCATATGGAACCAAAAGAGAGCCCGCATAGCCAAGTCAATTTTAAGCAAAAAGAACACAGCGGGGGGCATCACACTACCGGATTTCAAACTCTACTAAAAGACTACAGTAATCAAAACAGCATGGTACTGGTACCAAAACAGAGATATAGACATGATGAGTTCGTGTCGTTTGTAGGACATGGAATGAATCTGGAGAACATCATTCTCAGCAAACTGACACAAGAAGAGAAAATGAAATACCGCATATTCTCACTCATAGGCGGGTGATGAAAAATGAGAACACGTGGACACAGGGAGGGGAGTACTAAACACTGGGGTTCATTGGGGGGGAAAGGGGAGGGCCAGCAGGGGTGTGGGAGCTGGGGAGGGATAGCCTGGAGAGAAATGCCAAATGTGGGTGAAGGGGAGAAAGGAAGCAAAACACACTGCCATGTGTGTACCTATGCAACTGTCTTGCATGTTCTGCACATGTACCCCAAAACCTAAATGCAATAAGAAATTTAAAAAATAAAATAAATATATGATGACAAATATCTACCATTATAACATCATACAGAATATTTTTATGCCCTATAAATTTTTTACACTCTGCCTATTTCTCCTTACTTATCTCGTAATTCCTGGCAAGTACTAATCTTTTTACTGTCTCCATAGTTTTAACTTTTCCAGAATGGCACATAGTTAGAATCGTACAGTATGTGGTTTTCTTACATTAGTCCATTTACTTAGTAATTATGCATTTACATTTTCTCCATGTATTTTCGTATCTTGATAGCTCATTCATTTTTAGAGCTTTATAGTGTTACACTATTTGAATGTATCACAGTTTATTCATCTTCTGAAGGACATCTTGTTTGCTTTTACATTTTGACAATTGTGAGTATAGCTTCTGTAAACATTCACGTGCAGGTTCTTGTTAGGACATAAGTTATCAACTCATTTGGATAAACAGTAAAAAGGGTTATTTATGGACAGTATACTTAGTTTTGTAAGAAACTATCAAATTGTCTTTCAAAGTGTTCTTACCATTTAACATTCCTGTCAGCAATGAATAAGAATTCCTGTTGCTCTACATTCTTGCCAGCACTTGGTGTTTCAGTGTTTTGAATTCCGGCCATTCTAACAGGTGTATAGAACTATCTTATTGTTCCAATTTGCAGTTGCCTAATGACACATGATATCCAACATATTTTCATATGTTTATTTGCCATCTCTATAATCTTCTTCAGTGAGGTATCTACTCAGACCATTTGCCCACATTTTAATTTGGTTGTTCATTGACTTATTACTGAGTTTTGAGCAATCTTTTTATATTTTATGTAAGTTCTTAATGAGAAACGTCTTTGCTAACGTCATTTTCTTTGAGTCTGTGGTTTGTCTTCTCATTCTCTTGACAGTGTCCTTCACAGAGCACAAGATTAAAAAAAAATTAATGAATTCTCTGTGATCAATTATTGCTTTCATGGTAACAAATAATTTGGCACTGTATCTAATGCATCGCCAAACCCAAAGTCATCTGGATGTTCTCAGGTCTGTAATCCAATTTTCAACAATTTTTGTGAAGGTACAAGGTCTGTGCTAAAATTATTGTTTTGGACATAGACGTTTAGCTTTCCCTGCACTAAATACACAAAATAATGAAATACATTAATTTTTCCCATTGTATTGTCTTTGCCCCTTTGTCAAATTTTGTAACTATATTTCTATGTTTATTTCTCTATTGTGTTCTATTTATGTATTTAGTTTTTCACCCGTACTACACTGTCTTAATTACTGTAGTTTATAAGAAGTCTGAAAGTCAGGTAGTGTCTATTCTCTAATTTGTTCTCCTTTTTAATATTGTGTTGGCTATTCTCAGTCTTTCACCTCTCCATACAAACTTAAAAATCAGATTGTTGGTATCCACAATATAACTTGCTGGGATTCTGATTGGGATGGTGTTGAATGTCTATGTCAAGTTGGGAGAACCTATCATCTTGACAATATTGACTCCTCCTATGCATGAACATAAGATGTCTCTATTTAAGCCTTCTTTGATTTCTTTTATTAGAATTTTGCAGATTTTCTCATAAGGATCTTATACGATTTTTTAGATTTATACCTAAATATTTTATTTGGGGATGTTAAAAAAGCACTTTTAAAGTAAAAACAATGGGACTTGTCAAACTAGAACATTTAAAACAGAAAACAAAATTTTCAAAAGAACCATAGCACATGAGGAAAAGAGACCCAACACCACATGTTAATAGAAACAGTGAGTGTAAACTTAGAAATAATTATTGTCAGCACTCCACCTGTCAGTAAGTGCTGAACACAGTTATGTTGTTTCGATTCTTAGAATGGATATGTTTTGAGTCCTTGAGTAAACTGAAGCAGTTGAATGACCATGAAAAAAAAAATAGCATAGAATAAGAACAATATGTTTATTTCTTTGTTGTGATTTTCTTAGTATTATAATAATTACCACTTGTATAAACATTAAACTCATTATTTAAAATAAACTCAAGACACAAAATAATGAAATACAATTTGAAAGCCGTAAAATGGAGTCTAAATTATTATTACAACCTGATGATAAATGATTCAACTCTCAAAAATTGTTTTTGACATAAAAATATAATAAAAAACAACGAACTTGTCATCTGTAAGAAAAATGCATTTCTAATTTAAAAAGTTGGAGAAGCACATAGGTAGGCAAGTAAAAATATATAAAACTTATTTTAATAGAATTATATTAAAAGTTCTAATTCCTTATATTTTTACAGAAACTTATAATATATATGAGCAAGTACAAATGACGCTTCCAGTAAATATAAAAATAGCACATACAAAGCTTTTAAAAGAGTAGATTAGAACATAAAAAGAAATATAACTAATATAGTCAAAATAGAAATGAATTTTAAAAAAGAGTATATAGAATTTCAGTTTATGCATCTTTATTGTATGTGTGTCCACTCAGTGCTTGGATTATCTTAAGACTAAGGTAATATTCATACAGAGAAGGAAAGAGGAAAGAGAATGAGGAAGCAGGGAGGGAGAAAGCAAGAAAGAAAGGATAGAACAATGAGAAATAGGAGATGAAAATGAGATTACTGTAGACATTTTTAAGGAAAAGTAGTAGCAAAGTTCTCATAGGTGTCAACTGCAATGTTTTCCTAATTTTCCTTTCCCCTTTTCTCAAGTTGGCTTCTTAAAATCTTTAAATTTAGCTTACAATTTCCTGTTAGTTTTTAACACAAAATATTTATTACCTATACTGATTTTTAAAAGTAATCTCCAGCTTTCAAACTACACAATCACTATTGGATTATAATGTGAAATTGATCCTATTGTGTAAGAAAGATTATCTCAAAAATATTTGAGACTTTTATATTGGCTCAAAATTTTCATTGAGAAATACTGGAAAACAATGTGGATCCCCGTCTCTACTAAAAAAAAAAAAAAATACAAAAAAAAAAAAAAAATTAGCTGGGCATGGTGGCGCGTGCCTGTAATCCCAGCTGCTCGGGAGGCTGAGGCAGGAGGAGGCGGAGGTTGCGGTGAGCCGAGATCGTGCCATTGCACATGCCTGGGTAACAAGAGCGAAACTCCGTCTCAAAAAAAAAAAAAAAAAAAAAAATGTGGATAAACTGATTAACACTAAGAACGTTGAAAAGTTTTTGAGTTAACTTGAAATATTAAAAAGCTCAGAAATGGTAGCTGAAAAAAATAAAAGAAAGCTCAGAAGAATCATTCTCAAATATTTTGTGCTTTTTAACTATTAAAATGAACAAATCTGAATCATTGTCATAGTTTCATATGTATATCCAACACAGTTCATTAATTTTTATAAACATGAAAACCACATTCTTTTTTGTTGTAAATTATTCTGTCACTCAGAAACTAATACCTCTTAAATACACAATAAAATTATTTAATGTAGGTGTTCATTCTCTTCAAATACATATGGTCCAGTAAGGTAAACTTACATAACTCAGGAGAACATTAAATGGTTATTTTTTCATTGATGTTCTGTGTGTGTGTGCATATATACACACATATATATGTACATATAAATATTTTAAACAACAGAAAAATGTTAGGAAACAAAACTTAAGTGGCAATTTTGTGAATGGTAAAAGAAAAATCCTACAGACCTAACCATATAGAACACTGATGTATTTTTCTCTATAATCTGTATGAACAATTTCAAGCAAAATTTACCAAAAAAAAAAAAAAGAGTTCTTTCCATTAAGATTGCTCATGAGTTTCACTCGTAAGCAGAATAAGACACAACGAGGTTTTCTGTTAACTATTTGGAACAGAATCAATCTGTGTTCTCTTTCTCCCTCTCTCTGGGATACATAACTGAATGATCATCAGCCTGAACTCTAAGCTACATGACTGTAATTAATTACATCACAATTGACCTGTTGTTCAGGTTTCCATTTGCCCTTGCCAACCTGGACCCATAAATTTTTACCAATGGACAGGTTACATTTTGTACTCTTTCACTCTAATGCAAAAAGAAACAGAGAGAGAGAGAGAGAGAGAGAGAAATAGTGACATAAATGCCCTAGATAATACTAAAAAACAACATTGTATGAGAAACCTTCACAAAACCCAAGTATGAGAAACCAAAGTGCAGCTCATACAAAGACGTTAGAAAAGGAATTCTAAGGAAATTGCATAAATGACATTTTGTGAATCAAACAAGACATGAAGTAAATGATACTTTACTGATTACTATAATTCCTCAAAGTCAGCATATTTAATTTGGGGTCAGTACTTTGGCTGCTACCAAAATCAACAAGCAAAGTGATACCTCAGAGTTTTAGTAAGTGAATACACTTTAGTGTGTTTTGTATTTCCAAATAACAATTTTATGTGATTTTAGGATAACACATACTTTGTAAATAATTTTATCTGATTATAAGACACATATACTTGTTTGTATTTATCTTTCTACCTCGGGGGGTGGGAAGAGAGAGAGAGATTGATTTTGGGAATTGGGTCTCATAACTGTGAAGGCTGATGAGTCCTACCATCAACTCTGCAAGCCGGAAGAACCAACGAAGCCAGTGGTATAATTTAGTCC
Organism: Callithrix jacchus; assembly: GCF_049354715.1. Taxonomy (NCBI): domain Eukaryota; kingdom Metazoa; phylum Chordata; class Mammalia; order Primates; family Cebidae; genus Callithrix; species Callithrix jacchus. Next base: position 77,301,038 of record NC_133510.1, on the reverse strand, counting down.
TGGTTGATCAGGAAACCTGAGAAGCAAGGTCACACCTATGGTGAAATCCAGCCCATGTCTGAAGAACTGAGAACTAGGGTTCCGGGAAAGGAAGGGTAAGGGTGTAAGTTCTGGATTTGTAAGGTATAAAAACCAAGAGCTCCTACATCCAAAGGCAGAAGATGGCTGTCCCACTTCAAGAGGAGAGACAGAATTTGCCTTCCCTTTTTTGTTTCATTAGGGCATTCAAAAGATTGCATAATGCCAGGCCACCTTGTGAAAGGAATGATTTTCTTTATTCAGGCAACTGACTCAAATTCTAATCATTTCCGGAGATATCCTTACAGACACACCCAGAAATAATATTTTGCCAGCTATCTGATCGAGCCCCTTCAAGAGTCAAGTTAACCTATACAATTAACATCAAATGTTGTCTCCTTATCAAGTTGGCACCCGTATACAAATAGAGACAACAATAAGGTCATTCCATATAACCTAATAAAACTATCCTGCATAGAACCAAAAATGCACTAATCCCTTCCCTGGAGGAGAATATAAAGTCCTTAAGTAATGTCACATAATTTAAATACTATGATGTAGAGGTAACAATACTTAAATACTGATATAAAGTCAATAATTTTATGTTATATTATAAGGGAATTAGAGAGAAAGTAAATATTCAAGACAATGTGTTAATTTCTTAAGTCACACAGTATAGCTTGTATTTATAACTATCTTCTACTAATCATTGTGTATTCTCTTTGCCTTCAGTAAGTACCTCAGCTGGTCATGTTCTTTACCTAATAAGGTGACCCAAATTTAGTTCCTGAAGGGCCTGGGCCATTTGTAGTCCTCCCTGGATGGGGTTGTAATTTTCTATCAACCTTAATCACAGGGCATGGTAACACTAAGGGATCCCCTGTACTTCCGACATATTCTTCCTTACCTCCACTGTGGAATAGTAGTCCAATTTTCCATTGGTAGTCAGGATCAATTTTCTTAGTCAACACTGTTATTCTCTTCTTTACCTGTTGACTCAGAGGCATGAGGAGCTCATGGTGGCAAGGCTTGGAGAGAGGCCAGTTGGTATCTACAGAACACGTCATCCTATCTACTTGATTATTAAAATACTCCTCTGCTGAGGCCACCTTTTGATGAGTTTCACATGGGACACAAATATCGTTATGTCCTTTATCCATTCGGACACGTCTATTCACATTCCTCTTTCCCAAATGTCTTTGTCACCAATTTTCCAATCATGTTTCTTCTAAATTCCTGACCATTCAAACAAACCATTGGCTATAGCCCATGAATTGCATGCATGTCTGGCCATTTCTCCTTCAAAGCAAAGTGGATAGCCAGGGGCATCTCTCCAAGTTCTGCCCCCTGAGATAATTTACCTTTACCACTGTTCTTCAGGAGTTTTCCAGAGAAGAGCTGTGGTTCCTACTACTGTCAGCTTTTATATGCTGTCTACATATCTTGCAGAACCATTTTCCACCACATGGATAGACCATAAAATGGCTCAATTTTGGAACTTGCCCCAAATTGTTATTTGGAGCACCTGAATTATAGTAAACTTTCAAGAATTGTTACCTATTATTGCTTTTCCATGAGCATTTTGATTGTTTAATATTGTCTAAGTAATACTTAATCAAAATTATGAATTTAAATATTTCTCTGAATCTCTAATTCCTTGAGATAATTTTTCAGAAACTATTGAATGTGACCTATTTGAAGCTCTCAGTATTGAAAGTTTGTAATTATGTGTCTCATTATACTCTACTGTTATTTTATGTCAAATTTTACTATAAATTATAGAAAAGATGTACCTTCTTGCCTTAACATAAATTTTTAATACTATTAATATGATTAACTCTAGAAAAGTAATTTGTTTATGTTTATTTTTCTATGCTTTATTCCTATTTAAAATTAATTTCTTTGTTAGAGCAACAGTTTCCAGATGGTGTTTCATGGAAATCTAGGGACCCAGGTAATATCCTCTGAAGGAAGGTAAGGAGGACATAAAGAGAGACTGGAGGAACACAGTGGACATTCAGACCCTTTGACCTGCCTCTACCTAAAGACAAAATGTGAAGATGCTTTGGTGATTACTCTATTTTGGTATTAGTAATTGATTCCTGATTTATAATTGCTCTATACATATTAAGCAAATTGATTCCTTGTATTTTTATGAATATATTTTCGTTTCTCTTTATTTGAGTTTGATTTATAATAACAATAAATTGTTTTTAAGTAGTAAAATGTATTAATTCATTTTATTCATTATATCATATATATATAATGTTTAGATTTATAAATTGAGATGAGTAGGGAGAAAAACACAATACATTCCTAAAACAGGCTTGAAAAATAGTCTTGAATAAAGGAGAAGGATATCATATTGATGAGTGGAGATATCAAAAATTAGTGTATTTTAAGTGAAGTTTCACTGGAAACAAGCTCAGGCGGAGATTTGTTTGTAGGCAGTTTGCTGAAGAGAGCTTTTGGTAACAAAACTTGTGAGGATACAGGAAGCAGGATTTGGCAGAGAGAAAATTTGAACTCTGATCCAGTTGCAATCAATGTCTAAGCCAATCCTATGAAGAGCTCTGGAGCTGGGATAGTCCTTTAGAAATGTCTTGCATTGGGCAAGGAGTTTAGACCTTTGTCCTTCTACATTAAACGTTAATTGCAAATAGGTACCCTAAAGAGGGGCTTACCTTCGGCAATGTCTAGGGAAGAGACCTAAACCAATGACCTGGGAAGAAACCACAGTGTTCTAGGCAGCTTGGATAATAAGGCCTTCACTTCCTTCCTCTGTATGACAAGATGTCAATTACTTTTCTATGGTGCTGTTTTGAGTATAAACTGGTATCAATTTCTGTAAAGAAATTTTGGTAATGTAAATCAGTTTTTTCCAATCAGTTTCTAGATTATTTTTCTAATAAAATAATTAAATATGGGGCCAGGCACGGTGGCTCAAGCCTGTAATCCCAGTACTTTGGGAGGCCGAGGCGGGTGGATCACGAGGTCAAGAGATCGAGACCATCCTGGTCAACATGGTGAAACCCCATCTCTACTAAAAATACAAAAAATTAGCTGAGCATGGTGGCGTGTGCCTGTAATCCCAGCTACTGAGGAGGCTGAGGCAGGAGAATTGCCTGAACCCAGGAGGCGGAGGTTGCGGTGAGCCGAGATTGCACCATTGCACTCCAGCTTGGGTAACAAGAGCGAAACTCCGTCTCAAAAAAAAAAAAAATTAAATATGACAACGATTTATAGGCAAGCATGCAAATTTTATATTCTTATTATCTATATATCTATAAATACAAATACATAATTATAACAAAACTATATAATATATAGTAATTGACATATGCCATGATATAATACACTGATATTACATATGTTAATATATATGGAAATGTAGACAAATATTTTATCAATTGCACATAAACAATGGAATCATGGCTGATAATTTTTCTCTACTGTTTATTTTCTAGTTTCCAAATTGCTTATGACTAATCTTACTTTTTAATGAGAAAAAAATATTAATTATCCTTCTGATTCATATGCCTTAAACTATGTCTTGGCTTCTTTATACCAAACACACAAATAGACTAAATTTTTGTTTTCAATATTGCTCTGTTTCTAATTATAATGTAAGTCAGACAAATCTACTGAATATGTCTCCCTACTCAAAGATACCTCACTAGAGCATATTGTGAAGTCATTTCTGGAGATGAGAAACAAGTTATATGGCTATTTCTCAAATTATGATCAGATCATCTGAGATCAGCTTGTCACTGAATTTAAACTTGGTAATAGAGAATGCTATTAATCAGAGTAAAGAGTGCAGACATTAGCATTAGCCAAATGTGGTCTGGACCCTTACCTCTATCATGTGCCAGTTATATAGTCTGGAGAAAGGTTGTTAACTTCTTTATTCTTCAGCCTCACTATCAGTGTAATGGAGATAACAATAGAATATTGTATAGACTAGAGAAAAAAATGTTTAGTAATTATTGTGATTTTGGTCAAATTTGTAGGAATACACTGGTGATCAGAAATTATAGCTGTTTTATTATAATTTTAGGAAAATATCATTTTCTTAGGAAGTCATTGGCTCTAATTTGGATACAAACTGAAGGAAAGAAACAATGAAAAGAACTTTAAGTCACAAAATTCTCGTAATATTTTGGTCTAATTACTATAATTTTATAGATGCCAGTCAATAATTTACTTTGCTTTATTCGAAGTAGAGCAAAATATAATTTCTACCCAGTAGTTCTAAGAATAAAACTATTATAACTGTTGTAACAAACTATTGTAACATAAGAAGATTAAATGATGAAGGGAAAACAACTATTCTAAAATGTCCATACATTTTATATATATATATGAGAAATATAAGTTTTTAGCACTTGAAATACAGGTTTTCAGTACTCATTACATTTAATAACCTAAGATAGAGGGAAAGATATATATGTTGAGAGTCTTGAGAGCTTCTTAATACATTTGGTAACAGTAAGTTATACAGAATTCTAATAAAAGCACAAAGCCACCTCAAAATGTAGTATATCCTATCAAGGAAGCAAATCTGTGCCTTTCTTGTTGATAGTAATTTGGCAAAACTGCCAAACAATTTTAATTAAGTTTTATTATTTTTCATTTGAAATTATGTATAACTAATCAGAATCACGGTCATGCAATCTAATATACATGGAATAGTTGTTTTGCAAACACTTCATTGGAAAACTCTATACATGAGCAATATTTCACTTTTTCAATTTTTGTGCTAGGTGCTTGAGTCTCTATCTCTACTCTGGGAAATGATTAAAAAGGAAAGATAACCTAATAAGCAATTTTGCAATTTCCCTGAGATGGAGATTAACAAGGCAGTCTTCTTCAATTAAATCTTAAGTCTGGTGAAATGAAAGGGCACTTGATTCATCTGTTTCTACCCCTCTGATTATGACATGAACAAATAAATTCTGTCAACCAATGGAGAAAACATATCAGGGTTGCTTTATTTATAACGTTAAATTGTAAAACGCAATTAATTTTATAACCCTTCTAGAAACTAATATAAATTTGACTCAGATTTCTACTTTATTTTCAGAATAGCTGTTAGTATAATGTATTGCATAATTAATTTTATTGAAATTTCATGAAAATTTTTCTATGGCAACAGAATAACACTACTGCTGCTTTATTAATTTCTTCTTCATAGTTTAAGGAACAGCCTATGGTAAATTAATCAGGTGGCTTCATGTTTTCAACCTCAATAGTACAAATTTAGATCAGATATTTCTAAAACTTTTTTTTCTTGGAAAGTAACTCTTTATTGAAAAAAATAAGTGTATAGAGAATCATCTGTCGTGATCTTTAGTTTCATTACTTGTAATCTTATATATGTAATCTTAACTAAACCACTGGATTCTCGGGTTCTGCATATTTTCATTTGTAAAATGTAAAATCACCCTTTGGTAACTTACTTCTTTTCTTGACTCTAAAATCTAACTTTTTATAAAGTGTAGACTAAATCAATTATTCTGGAAATCGGGTATATGGTTTTCTGCTGTCCTTGAGAAAAATTTTCTTAGTTCCATTGGAATCCTCTGGAGTTAGATGCTATAGAGAAACCATATTCAGAATCCATATTCCGGAGGCCTCTCTTCTAAGATAATTTGATTAAGTGCAGTTATTAGCAGGTATAGTATATCTTGCACCACTTCCCAACATTTTTGTTGTCGTTGCTGAGGGCCTTTTTCTTTGGGTTGATAAAGACTCAATGTTGTTATATAATATTATGGAGAAATTTGAGAACTACTGGAGAAAATATAAAGATAAATAAGTTTTCCCTCATTTCTTTTATTACGGAACATGTAGAAGCAGAAATTTTAAAAAATCAAATAAACCATTAATATTTCTATTTACCAGTTCTACTTCTTTTGGAAAAAGTGGGAAATAAGTGAATTATGAAAATTCACTTATCTTTAAGTTTTCATCTACCTTAGCAGAGTAAATTGTATTTATTCTCTATTTTTATAAAAATTTTAAAGCCTACTACAAATATAATTTCATTACCTGTATACATTTAAATGAAAGTTATAAAATGTTTTAACTCTGTTAACTCAATTTTAATTGGCTATAAGTCAGTTTATACAAAAAAGCTGTAGTCAGCCAAGTTGTGCACTTTGGTGAAAGGAGTAATGGAGCATAAATATGAAGACTTGGAACTGATCCCAAACCTGTTGCTCATTGCCATAAGCATTGTTTTGTGTTCAGCAAAATTGGTATACAATCTTTGTGACAATATTTTTATAAAAATTAATATATATTATATATTTATGCTTTAAAATGTTATGTAAGTTATATAATACCTTGCAAATGAAAGGTTTTTTTATGTTTATGTGTTTTTATTTTTTATATTTATTTATTTATTATACTTTAAGTTCTGGGGTACCTGTGCAGAGTGTGTAAGTTTGTTACATAGGTATACACATGCCATGGTGGTGGTTTGCTGCATCCGTCATCCTGTCATCTATATTAGTTAATTGTCCTAATGCTATCCCTCCCGATTCCCCCCACCCCCTGCTATCCATCTCCCAGGTCCCAGTGGGAGAACACAGTGATGTTTCCCTCCCTGTGTCCATGTGTTCTCATCATTCAAAACCCACTTATGAGTTAGAAATATGCAGTGTTTGGTTTTCTGTTTTTGTGTCAGTTTGCTGAGAATTATGGTTTCCAATTTCATCCATGTCCATGCAAAGGACATAAACTCATCCTTTTTATGGCTGCATAGTATTCCATGGTGTATATGTGCCACATTTTCTTTATCCAGTCTGACACTGATGGTCATTTGAGTTGGTTCCAAGTCTTTGCTATTGTGAACAATGCTGCAATAAATACACATGTGCATATCTCTTTATAATAGAATGATATATGATCCTTTGAGTATATACCCAGTAATGGGATTGCTGGGTCAAATGATATATCTATTTCTAGATTTTGAGGAATCGCCAAAGTGTCTTCCACAATAGTTGAACTAATTTACACTCCCATCAACAGTGTAAAAGAGTCCCTTTTTCTCCAAATCCTCTCTAGCATCTTTCTCCTGATTTTTTAATGATCACCATTCTAACTGGCATGAGGTAGTATCTCAGTGTGGTTTTGATTTGCATTTCTCTAATGACCAGTGATGATAAGCTTTTTTCCATATGTTTGTTGGCCACATAAATGTCTTCTTTTGAAAAGTGTGTTCATATCCTTTGCCCACCTTTTGATGGGGTTGTTTGTTTTTTTCCTGTAAATTTGTTTCTCTTCTTCATAGATTCTGCATATTAGCCCTTTGTCAGATGGGTAGATTGCAACAATTTTTTCCCATTCTGTTGGTTGCCGGTTCACTCTATTGATAGTCTCTTTTGCTGTGCAGAAGCTCTTAAGTTTAATTAAATCCCATATTGTTTTAACAAATTTAAAATATAATGCAGGCCTTTCAGACTTAGACCTTATTTGACTAAATAGTTAACTAATTTGACCCATAGCTTCTGGTGTGTATATCTCTAGAAATAGGAAAGAAATATCTAAGTTAGCTAGTGTTTCATGTCATATATATGTAACTATTTTCTTGGTCCATAGTAAATGATCTATAACCTAAATAAATGTGGGTGTATTTTATACTAATGTTCCAAGCAAAAATTTAAAATGTAGGTTTTAAATATAACGATATTGTATTAAGATAATAAAGCAAAGAAAATATGAAATGTAAAGATAATATAAAATGTAAAAAGAATAGAAAAAAATGTGTTAAATGTAGAAATACTCATAGGAAGGGATGTTAGAGTAAAAAGTCTGAAAAGGAACTCTCCTTAGCAGAGCATGTTTTGATGTTCATAGAGTTGTAGAATTAGCTAGCAGAGAATCACTTCATGATTTGAAAATAAGAAGCAGCAGCTATTAATATGTTTATTTGCTTTTTAAAGGGGATCAGAACGAACTAGGAAAAAGCGTCAGAAAGAACAGTTGAGTAAAATTATGGGAAACATAGAAATTACCTAATTGAAGAATAGCTGAATCCAGAGGGAGTAACATCACTCTAGTGGTTAAGGGTTCCATAAACTTGCAATGGAATGATTAAGTCATCTAATGACAAGTTTAAGATTATTTTCCAAAAAATAGTGTTCTAGCATCTGAAAATTCAGACTACGAAAAGCTACTATTAACAGGAATTAATGAAATAATTTTCCCATTCCTTTACCATTATGTAATTTGCATTCAATTTATCTTCAGGTTTAAAATAATCTACTTTCACTAATCATGGATTGGCTTGAAGAGGCCAGGGACTGCTTGAAGAGAAAAAAGAAATGAGTACAGTCTGAAGGTTTTGCTTTGTTAGAAGAGAGCTTTTCTGACACCTGCTTTTTTAGTGGTAGTAACAACATTAAAAGTTCTCAGGGATCCTTCTTTTCAAATGTTATTGTACACCAATACAACACAACCATCATACTAATTTCAGTTTAATAACTAGCTTGGGAATTAAGCCATATGATAAAGGTACAATCTATAGTACCACCAATTTGATTTCTTAAACTGATAAACGGTTTTGCACTGACCTCACCTCCTTTGTTTTGAAAGCTTAGGGTTTTTGGGTTTTTTTTCTGTTGCTGGTTGTTTTATTTTATATTTAACATATCTAATTTCCTATGCTTCATTATTTTATTGATGATTTCAAAAAAATTTTCTCAAATTCTGGAGCCCTTCATGGGTCACTGATTAATCAAATACAATTGGTAGAATACAATTAGTCATTTAAATCCCTGTTTTGCTTTGTTTCTTCATAAATCAGTGCAAAACACTAATCAATGCATAATGGAAGGAAGGGTTTGATTTTTAGAGAGGTTTTAAATAACTAATGTCTAATTTTATACATGAGGTAAGATTTTATATTTTACTGGCTACAACTTCTTGTAAAGCCAAGTATACATTTCTACTAATTCCTAAATTGTTATGCATTTGAATGTTCATAATGACCTTGTAAAATTAACATGAAAAATAATCTAATGAATAGTATAATATCTACCTTACAATTATTCCTTAGATAATTTACATTTTCCAGTAAGCCTAAGTGATAATTTATGATGGCAGAAAGGATTATTTTAGAAATCTATTTTTTCAGTTTATGTCTTGAATTAATAATTGCCAGTGGAGAGAACTAATTGAAATTATTTGACTGTTTTGAGAGGGAGCTAAAAGAGTTTACAAAGTATTATTACAGATGCTTTTGTATTTTCATCTATACTGTACTTATGATCACATAAATTAAATATTATTTTAAGAATTTATATACTTTCATTTTTTTCTGTTAAATGTTTAGAATATTCTTTTTTCTGTAATTTTTAATCTGAGTCCTAATCTCTCATGAGGTCAACAGATGTTCTAATTTTGACATGGCAGTACTAATATTTACCTTTTTTATACTCCCAGTGTCACAAAATTTTTTAAAAAACATATGGATCTATATTTTTTCTTTGACATTTTCTCACTTTATCACAAGCTGGAAGGTCTGTGTTGACCTTTTTATTGCAGCATCTTAGAGATCAAGGGTTATTTGAGTGATTGGTTCTTCCTTGCTTCGAGGAGGGTTTCAGTGATTATGGTCAGTGTCTAGGACAATAAATCCTAAACACAAACGTGTTAAGTCTGTGCTTGGCACAATTCTATGTGCATTACATAATTATTCCTTTAGTCTCTGTCAATCTTATAAGACAACTCAGTGCCAGCATTAACTCCTTTTTATTTGAGGATAAGTTGTACAAAGGATAAGTTGTACAAAACAGTCAAACTGCTAAGTGGCTGAGCTAGAGTTTGAATTCAAGCAGTATTTCCAGTCCACTGGTCATAGCCATTATATTTTCTCTAATGTACTAAGTTTATGGGATTCCGAGTGGACAGGGAGAGATAGAGGATGTGGTTGTTTACCAGATCCTAACTATATACCTGCTAGCTGTACCTAAGGTGACAAGACCCTCAATACAACGACTTCAAACTCAATAAAGATTTTAGTGTTCTAATTCATCACAGAAGCAGCATATAGCCATGGTGGACCCACCTACAAGGTCTCTGAAGGGTTGTAGATTGCCAAGGCAGGATAATAAGGGATAAATAAGATTAAGATGTAGTTGAATATAAGAAACGGATAGTTTACAAAAGAAGAGGCAGGATTGGGCTTTATAAGAAAAAAAAGAAACATGATTCTCATTATTTTCAGCCTTTCCAGCAGTGACAAATTCCATTTTAGATTTTTAAAGATTATTGTATGATGTAACATCCATATGAAGATGTCAAACAAAAAACTGAAAATTCTCGACCTCAGGGGCTATGGTAGAAATGGCATTATGGTTTGGGGAGCATTCTACATAGAAATTGAGTTTCCTTATATAAATTCTTAATACATATGTTTTTCAATGAGTGACAAAACAAGGCTATTGTTTTGTTTCTACTATTATTGATCTTAGTAAAACTGTGTAAAATATGAAAAATAGGGCATACAAATTTGAATTAGTTATAATGTCCTATCTAGAAAAGTTAAGAGGATCATTTAAACATCAAAATCAATCAGCAAAGTTAGAAATGTGACTGATTATATACCTTCCTCTTGTTTTACATAAAAGAAATTATATAATGCCTAGCTGTACATTAAAATAAGATGTATATAGACACTCATCCAAATGTTAACCTGGGTTACCTTTAGGTTATGAGAGTGAGAAAAATGTAAGGAGAGGCTTCAGTTTACTTTTAAACCTCTATACTGCTTGAACTTATAAGAACAAAGTGAATGTTACTTTATTTTAAATTTTAAATGAAAACATCTGGGGGTAAGTTAAGGGTAACTTTATGTAAAACATTGGTAGCATAGCTTTAAAATGAGTTATCCTAATTCTACCGTACCGAGCATTTCTGCTCCATAATTCCCACCTGTTTAATTGGAATATAGCAGAATGGGCCCGAAGAATATATATTTTACAAGGGTTTCCATGTTTTTTTATGCATACTAAATTAGAGAGTCACTACTTTAAAGGATAGTTTTAGTACAGATCTAGGAGCAAAAATAAATTTGCAATAAGAAAACTGGTAAATAAAAGATGCAACTATTAAGGCAGAAAGTATCTCTGAGTTTTGTAATTGGTGGAATGAGTCTGAATAAGTCAAAGGAATAGGAGTTTGAGTTACTCTGCAGTGTAAACATCAGAATTTTTTTGCCTATCTTTATTTCATTTCTCCAACAGATAGACATATTTTTACATTGTCCACCCTACCTATAATATCCTTAAACCTTTTCCTGCAAGTGGCAATAAATATATTTTATCCCTGTCAATTTACCAGAATCTGATATTTTTGCTCTTTGCAATATATGGAGGAATTTACTACTTTTAATAAATCAGAACTCTGCTGACTCTCACTGGACAGCTGGCATTCGTGTTTATAGCCTTAAAGAGAATGTGTTAATATCAGCATTTGATGAACGACTCCATGTGTATTGTAGTTCCTTCAACAGAAATTGTTCAGAGGTTTGGAGAGCTAGTGATAAATAATTAATGAACACAGAAGCAATATTCTCACTTTATTGCCAGACTTAGAAGAAACACACAGTACAAGCTGTAAGCCAGGCTTTCCTTTCTCTTTTGTCTTTCTTTTGACTAGTCATTTAGTTGACTGCAGACTCTGTCACTCAGAAAACCTCCAGGCTTATAACATATCTTCATTTTATCTTGTCTTTAATTCATTTTGTCAAATGACTATCATCAATATTGAAAGCTTCTGTCTTTCAAATGCCACTGAGACACGACTTCTGGAGGCAATAACTTAACTGAGATGTGGCAATTATGAGCATATCTACTTTTTATTTTCTACTTTAAGAAATGTCTTGGTTTTGTAATATTTTTTACATCATTTAAAGAAATCAAAAATTTAAAAATTATAGCAAAATGGAAAAATTATGTGTAAATTCTATATAAATCTTAGAACTTAGTAATGCAACAGTTTCACAGATGTTAGTGTTCGTTCCTAAAGATTGACTCAATTTTGGAATGCTCATACAGCTAGAGTAACTGAAATGTAATATGAGCATTTATGAATATAGTGATACAACCACTGATAGGGATAATTTTGTATAACATGAGATCTTTCAAGGTACTCTGTATACTGTATTAACAAGTTAAACAAATTGAACCCATATAGAGTTCTTTCATGTTCCTTGGTATAAGGAATTGTTTATTTTAAAAGAATTTTTTATTTGAATCGTATTTTTATAACTTGTCCTATTGTAAAATTTGAACTAAACATATCTCCTAAGTATGACAGCCATTGAGATTATAAAAGTATGGATCAGAAAAATAAAACATATCTATCTTTATGCCAGATATTGTATTTGTACATTACAAATATTACCTTGCTTAATCCTCTCGATAACCTGTAAAATACATATAATGTCTCTCTTACAGATGAAGGTAATGAGGCTAGAGGATAATATACTTTTCTTCGGTTCTCATGGCTCATGAGTACCATAACCAGGATTCATACATAGACTTGTCTTTCTCCAAAGTTCATGTTCATTCCACTGTACTGTCTTGTAGAATACCTCATTTCACCTTGTATAATGTTAATTCTGAATACTTGATGACATAATACTGCTTCTTGGCATCAAATACTCTAAATCATATCATTCTCTGGTCTGAGTTAAAAATGGAATGACATAAAAATGGTGTGCATATTATGGATCCAGTGTCATAGCTTGGAATGTAATTTCAGACCATTTTTATAGTTAGTTTAGTAGCTTTAGTTCTCCCCTATTTTTTAATTATTTATTTTAATGGATAAAAATTGTATACCGGGTATTTGTCATGTACAATAGGTTTTAAAATATGTATACATTATGAAATGGCTAACTTGAGCTAATTAACACTGATTAACATCTGTATTATCTCACATACTATTCTTTTTTTATGGGGAGATTCTTAAAATCTTAAAATTTTCAAGAATATGACCCATTATTATAACTAAAGTCACCATGTTATACAATAGATCTTTCAAACTTAGTCCTCCTATTCAACTGAAATTGTGGTTTCCTATTTTCTTTCTTTCTTTTTTTGTTGAGATGGAGTCTCACTCTGTTGCCCACACTGCAGAACAATGGCATGATTTCAGTTCACCACAACCTCTGCCTCCTAGATTCAAGCAATCTCTTGCCTCAGCCTCTTGAGTAGCTGGCTTATAGGCACCCACCATCAGGCCCAGCTAATTTTTGTAAAGATGGGGTTTCACCATGTTGGCCAGGCTGGTATTGAACTCCTGACCTCAGATGATCTGCCCGCCTTGGCCTCCCAAAGTGTTGGGATTACAGGCATGAGCCACTGTGCCCAGCCCTTTATTTTCTTCTCTATCTTCATCATCCTCATCATGATCTATATCTGATAGATGGATATTCATCTATCTGCCGAGTATTTGTGTACTTTACTGTCTTCCTAATCATCATTAAATTTTTAATGAAAGTAAAAATCATCACATTCATTCTTGTTTCTTCAATTATTTGCACAGTGGCATTAAAATTTGTTCATTTGAAAGGAATGTAATCTTTCAGTTATGACAGGTTTACATTGAAAGGCCAACTGATGCCCAAGACTGTTGTAAACAGGTAAGGTAGCTAGGGAACCAAAGATTAAAAGAAATTTTCTAGTTCAATTTTCAATTTAATGACATTTTGTACTTATTAAAAGTGAATACACATGGAGAAAAAGAGACACCTGACAAAGAAAACAATCATGATTGCTATGATTTTTTAATTCAGATGAGAGTCATTGTTTCTGCAATACTTCCTCTAATATTGACTAATTCCCCACAATACAATACAGAAATTTTGCTTTAATTGTTCATGCTGATAACAAACTATATTTGTATTATAGCTCTTCAAACAGCTTCATTCCCCTATTTTTACTTCAGTTTTCTTTATGAGTAAAAGTGTGGTGATGTGTAAGGAACAGAAGCCAGAAGTAAGAAATCCAAGTTCTAGTTCTGGCTATTCTAAATATTAGATCTAAAATTTGGGATGCTTCTTTGAATCATAATTATCTAATATAGGGACTTAATACATGACTTGTCTATGCAAAATTTTGTTTAATTTACTGAAAATCAATATGTCAATAACAGAAACATATACTATAATTTTTGGTTATTTAACAATCATTCAAAAATCATGTGATATGTTTTATTTCCATTTCATGTTTGATTAAGTGGAGCCCAAAAAAACCTCATCAATTTGTGAAGACTAATGCAAGTAGCAGAAATGGTGCTCATATACAAGCTGCCTCTCAAAGTCAATGTTCTTGGTTTATAAGTATTTGTTACTGTATTGAAAATTGTCCCCATTATTGAATGTTTGTTTTATAAAGTAACATATAATAAACTTATACTTTATTGCATATAAAAGCTTTAAATATTTGAAGACAAGTGTTTCATAATTTTCAAATAATTTCATAATTCTTATCTTTTATCTAATATTTGTTTATTCAGTGGGCTTTCATTTGATCTAATTTGGAGTTCTTCGCTATCTTAGTAACTCTTTTCTGTGTTTCTCTTACTGTGCCTGAACATAAATTTAGGTTTTACCCACCAGAGAAAGAGAAGTTCCATCATTTGCCACATTCTTAAATTATTTCTGTTTTTTGGGTAATGAAATTTAAGAATGCCTTCTTGAATTTGTGACAATGATTTTATGCTACTGTCTCTGATTAAGCTCACAAACAACTATAAATCCTGGTTCTTTGTTTTCCATGGAGTCAAACTCTATTTCCTTTTATTGTACTTTTCCGTTTATTTTTTGGACCTAATTTCAAGATTTCCATATTTATTCATCTTAAATTTCTTCTTAAGTTTATTTTAACTTCAAACTTGATATGATCATTTTATATTATTCCATTCAAATTGTTTGCTGTTCCTTCATAAACTATGTCTTTTCAATGCTTTAAATTTTTAACAAACACTTTTGCACATGCAAGCAGACATGTTTTCCTACTTAATATAGATACATTATTCAGTAATCTTTCTATGCAGTATTTTACCAATTATGAATTATCTTAACTTTATTTCAAATCTAAATTTCTTATGTCCATATAATATTTTCATAGACACTAATCAAATTCTTGTTATAATTGGGGATACCAAACTTATAAGCTCAGTTGGAATTCATAGTAGACATATAATGTTTGGACTTCAAGGATTCAAAAGAATGAAATTCAGTGACTTTGGGAGAGGCATGCATTCTCCACTTACCACTTGGCTTTGAACTCCTTTTTGATTTACACATACTACTTCACCACATGTATGCTCCTTGTCTGGCCCCTGAAAACATTTGAATTTGAGACCAGTACCTCATTCCCCTGATCTAGCAGCTTTATGATCCATATAAATCTTAGCAATTTATAAGCTCGTGTCTGGGGTTTACCAGTTATCTCTATTCTAAGTGCACACACAATGCTGTTAGAGAATTAATTCATAAGTTTCTTTTATGTTCAATATCATGTCACTAGTCTTGACTGTACCTTCTCTACCTTTGTGAACAGTGTAGGTTCACTTTTTCTTCTCTTGCCTTCAAATTCCTCATGTTATGTGGCTAATGGTTGTAACTTCCCATGCAATTTCTTTTCAGTGCCCTGGAACTTATTTCCTCTAAGCATAAAAACTTAAATTTCATTTGAAACAGCTAGAAGGAAAGCTAAAATAGTGCACATATTTTGGAATTCAATTCCCTCTGAATAGTGTTTCCTCAGACTGAATATATGAGACTGTTTCATGATCACAAATGCTATCTAAAAAAGCATTGAATTACTCACTGCTAGTTATAACCAAGATAGACTTAACTTTTCTCTCAGCTTGATTAAACTTTGGGCAGGTTTCTTCCTGAATAAATGTCCTTAACCAGCCCTTTCTTCTTATCAGTTTTGCAAGTTGTTGACTGAAAATTAAGCCTGTTGAGGCAGAAATAATTTGATAAAGGTTTGCCGCCAGCCAAATGTGAGACACAAACTGGAAAGACACACCAACAATGTGAAGAATGTTCCAGAGTTTGCTACAAGTTGAAAGGCTTTTATAAGAAAGTTTAGAAGAAGGGCGGGGGATTTCTCATATCACAATTATTCTTGTTCATTGGAGGTACAATACAGAGGGCATAATCATTGGCTACAGAATGCAACATATGGGCTAAGATATCTATATGCAAGATAACCAGTAAAATTTCATGACTCAGAAACAAATAAACTAAAACTTCATGACTCAAAAACAAATCAGTTTCCAGTGTCAGTAGGTCATACATTAATCAGTAGTACATCAACAATTTGAGAAATTCATGATAAGATTCTTTACTCAGAAACAGGATACTTCCATGAATGACAAGACCTACCTTAACAGGTTGATCTGGATGCCAACTAAATGTGACTTGTAAGTTATGAAAGCCAGGAATGTCTTTCTCAAGAACCTGGAGCCAACCCTTTTAAAACATCAAGAAATGTAAGACTTTCTCTTTCAGTGTCTATAGAAAGACTGACTTCAATAAGTGCCAATTAGAAAATACAGATGACATGATCACATAGACCACACTCTGCTAAAGTCTTGCAGAACTTTTCCACTTAAACACTCTTCCTCCTTTAGTTTCATGGGAGTTAAATTGAGTGTTTCTCTCCTATTACATTAGTCTCTAATAAAGTCTTTCTTTCCTGTTTAGTTTTATGGTGCATTTCTTTGATATTATTAACCAAGCTATGGCATTCCCCTTTTTTTAAAAAAATTAAATGTTAAAGTGTTTTTCTTAAATTTAGTAGTAATAACATTTATTGTGCACTGTTTGCAAAAGTGTTGATGCATTTACTTCTCATATCATCTTCATAATAATGCTAAAGGAAAAGTTCTAATATTGCCCCAGATTTGCAGATCAGCCAAATAGGCTCAGAAAAGTTTGCTAACTTGCTTAAGATTGTGTAGCAAAAGAGGCAAAGCTAAGATGCTAACCCTGGAAGTTAAGAATTAATGTATTTTACTGTTAGGCTAATCTGTCTAATGTTAAGCAATATGTTAATACTATAAATTATTCTTTAATTTAGCTTTTCTTTTTACTAATATAATATTTACCTTGTAGTATATGTATTTGTCCTTATCCTATATTTTCAAATATGCCTTTAAAATCTGAGTTCAAGGGAGCTATCAGAGTATTGTTCAGCTACATCAATCCCAATAATTTGACATTCCTCTTAGAGTCTCAGTTCATGCCTATTTTTAGTCTTAACTTTAGTGTCCACCTGTTTCAAGTTTGAGGTACATTTATTATGTGCCCCGCATCTCTCCTTCTAGCTACCACAAATTTGGATATGACATAGTCTCTTTCTCCAAAGGTTAAAGAGTATGTGTTCATTTTCTAAATGAAGTAATGAGGCATAAAAGCTAAATTGCAGTAGCAATAGCAAGAAGATCCGTTTGCTGTTAGGGGAAGTTTTTAGTACTGATATTGATGACACTGTCTGTCGAATTTATCCCTTGTTGAAATGACAAAAGAGAATAGCCTCATAGCAATCCACTAGACCATTCCAAATATCCATAGTGTGTAAGCTGATCATTACCCACCCTCGGGCATTCAGGGAAGATTAGATTGCTGTTTTTTTGTTATTGCTGTTGTTACCTTGTTTAACTTTTTCATTTTTTGATAAGAATGGTTCTTTCTAAAAATGTCTTCTAATTTCAAGCATGATACCAGTTAATGAATTAATTCTTTAATGTTCTGATTTACATGCTATTTGTTTAAAATGTTTTAAATTCTGTTGTTTAGTCTTATTTAATTTTTGATGAAAAGCTTACGATTTGCTTCATTCTTCAAAAAAAATCCATCAAATGGAATAAGGATAATTTGCATTTTAGTTGGAGTTTTGACTTACAGATAAATATTTGTACAACTTTTGACAAATATCAGTTAGTTTATTCTCAACTTTTGTTTTAAAAATTTGAGGTACATTTATTACAGGCCCAGCACTCCTCCTTCTAGTGGTCACAAACTTGGAAATAACATAGTCTCTGATACGGTCTGGCTCTGTGTCCAAACCCAAATCTCATGTACTGCTCACCTTTCAAAATGCAATCATGCCTTCCCAACAGTCTCCTCAAGTCTTAACTCATTCCAGCATTAACTCAAAAGTCCAAGTCCAAAGTCTCATCTGAGACAAGTCCATTCTGCTTGTGAGTCAATAAAATAAAAAACAAGTTAGTTACTTCCAAGATACAATGGGAGTAGAGGCATTGGATAAATGCTCCCATTCCAAAAAAGAGAAATCGGTTAAAACAAAGGGGGTATAGGCTCCCTATGCAAGTCTAAATCCAGCAGGGCAGTTGTAAATATTAAAGCTCCAAAATAATCTCCTTTGGCTCCATATCTCACATTGTGATGATTAATATTGAGGGTCAATTTGGTGCCTTTCGGGAAATCTCAGTGAAAGTCTAAAAAGTAACGTAGAAAGTAGAAATTTTTATAAATTAAATAACTTTTGTTAGGAGAACTTTAACATAAATCTAAGTTAAAAATCTAATTTTAAAAAGAAACATGAAATCTCATTTGAAGACGAGAAACTTCTTTTTTGTTTTGGAAATACAAGGTACTTTTCCTTCTGTGAAATTTAATAAGCTGATATGAATCAGTATCTTAGCATTCTACCTAGAAGTAGAAAGCAAAATTATCTCTGTGACCAAAATGGTGACACATCATTACTCATTCTCAACAAAAATCATTAACACTACAGCATTTTCAAAAGCACATTTTCCCAATTATGATACCTATCTTGAAAAGTATAATTTAATGAAGAATATTCTGTCATCTTTTGAAGTTTAACTGAATGTGCAAATAACAAAAAAACAAGCTTTGAGTAGAAGGTAAGTACCAAATTTTTTATGAACTCATTTTTAAAGCTTCTGCTTAACTCAAGTGTATTTCTTTGCAATTCAGTGTGAATGAGAAATCTGATTTTTTTATCTTGAATGTTACAGTCCTTATCAATGTGTTGGTGCATTAAGTATGGGTGGAAGCTTACAAGAAGTCACTAAAAGATAAATATACTATTTTTAAGACTTCAAATGTAAACTGATTATAGCTTTTGAGAAATGAATAAGTTGAAGAAAGCAAAGATGTAGTTTAGAACAACCAATTTACAACTGAGCTGAGAAGGATTTAATATCTTGCTTTAAGTTTGCATGCTATTAATTTGTATTTGGAACTAATTATAGCTATTTCATGAATAGTGTCTCTTTTTTTAAAATTCTATCTCTTTTCTTGAAAACTCTACATTATTGCTTATGTTGACAGCAATAGTAGAACAATTGGGCAAAGTATAACAGCCACGGGTATTTCAAAGATCCACAACATTGTCACTGAATTTTATTAGCAGAAGTCCTACAAATGCTCACCCTAAATGATAAAATGCTACTTTGGCAGAGTGATGGGAAGGTAGAAATTTACAGAGCTTATTTTAGATTAATGATTTAGAATCAATCTGTTGAAACAGATACAGATTGTATATGTCAAGTACTGTAATTATCACAAAAGTTTGCAAGGCAGACTTTTTTGATTGACTCTATCATAAAATTAGTTTAGTAACAAAATGATGGTATTGACTATCTGAGAAAATAATTTAGACAAAGCTTCCATATATACCTAAAACATGGCCAAAGAGAACTCATTTAGCAGTATGTTATCTTCCACTCAATTACTCAATAAGTTGCACTCATCGTTCGCAATGTGTCAACACTGTACTAAACATGTTAGCTGTATTTGCTAAGTTAATTTTTTAAAAAGCCCTATGAAGTGTGGATTGATATCAAACCTATTTCAATTGGACTACTAGGGCCTAGCAAAGTAAATAACTTTTCCAGAAATACAGCTAGAATGGATGAGCCAAGATGCAAACCTATTTAGTTTGACTCCAAAGTTCAATCAACTGATCTGCTAAATTGTAGTTCAAACATTCAAAAACTTAGTTAACTTTGTATGCTTGGAAAAAATATTTTCTTTCATCATTAAACTACAAACTTTGTAGGATATTAAACCATGTATAAAAATGAGCATATTAAAATATTTTATAATTTCTGCCTGAAGATAGTTACACAAACATTGAGGAGTAAAAATCTTGTTTTTTTTTTTAGAATAAAAAGTGACTAGAATTTTAATAGACAGATTGACAAAGAGGATACTTCAAGGTAGAGAAAGTCAAGACTGTAGGAGGAAAAAACATAAAGAATATTCATGGGGAATAATGAGACATTTAATGATTCTGGAAATAGGACAATATGTTGATTAGTGATAAGAGATAAAGCTAAGGGGTTTGGGTTCAAATCACAATGATCTTGAAAGTAAATTTACCAAACAGGGACTTGGCTCCTTTGAGAACAGGAAATGTGGATAATTTTGAATAGGAGAGTGACAAACATAGATTAAATGTTGATTTGTGAATATTATTTGATTGCAACTTTATAGAGTAAATTGTCATGTGGAGGAGTTAAGTTGAGAAAATGGCATAGTTTGATTCCATACACTTATTGTAAAATAATAATAATAAAAATGTAGATAATATTGTCAAAAACAACTAGGACTTTAAAAAGTAGAAATTTGGCTGCATACAACTTTCCATTTCTTCAAATAGTTTTTATATATTTTAGAATTATTAGGTTAGAACATACATAGGAGGATGAGTATTACTAATTCATCATAAAATTTAGTAATTTTCATGAAAGTCCAGTGTTTCCAGTATCTTTTCACACTTCATGGAAAGCACGTTAAGAATGACATCCATCTGATTCTACAATGATTAAGCCAATAAGGAAGAACTTTTTGAGAGTATTAATGTTGTATTCAAAGTTTTTTTGTTCATCTTTATGAGACATTTTTACATCATTAATCATGATCACATTCATTGTTAATATCTAGATTTGGGCAATTTTATAGATACATTCTAAAAAAATGCTACATTATATTGTATACATTTGATTTCTAAGAATAAAATTAAAATTCTTTTGTACATAAATTAGTAATTTAAAGTCTTTTGACAAGTCATGTTGATATTCACAGCTTCTGTCAATTGCTCTCATTCTTAAAACTATTTATTTGTTAGGAAATAGAATCCTATGAGTTTAATCATTTTCCTCAATACTTAGTATTGGGCAGTTGAGTTGTGAATTGTAAGTCCTCTGTGTAAGATTATTCTTAATTTTCCTAAGCAGTATCTATTAAGTTCTTAATATCCCATCAACAACTTCCAAATTTAAAGTTCACAAAAATTGGGTCTCCAAATACACTATCAAGGAATTTTCTAGAATATATGGTTAAACAAAGCCTGTCTTGAAAAGATTGTGCATGTGAATTGCACTATTTGATGTAGGTTCTCATGTCTGTATTTCAATGTCTCTAGGTCAGGTGTCTCTCCTCTATCCACCAAGCCACTTCGTACTATTTTTACCCTCGGACTAGTCTATCTGCTTGTCTCTAAAGCAATAGTTTAAGCAATCACTTTAGAACAAATGGATACAACTCAAGGGAGTTTGTTTTAATTTTAATATTCCAGACCCTAAATATAGCACCTGGAACTCAACCTGTATATGCTGAATGAATGAGTGAGATGATTGCCTGGTTGAAAAATAAGTACAGATGAGAAATGCAGGGACAACAAAGCTGGATGAAATGAAATTTTAAACACACTTTAGTTTCAACAGGATTAACAGAAAAGTCAGAGACTACATTATTAGTTAGTGATGAATGTGATTGGCGAAACAATATTTCCTTCATCTTAATGTCACTATTTCATTGAAGTTTTCTATGAAATCTGTGTTCTAGCTGCATTGCCTTTGTCTAGAGATATGCAGTGATGAGAGGTTATAAACAGCTTGGTATTTAAACTTTCGGTTGCTGCTTCAGCTTTCACTCATGACTAAGGACCCCCCCAATTCTCCAGGACCTCCACGTGCTCAAAGGCCTCAAGGTTTATTTGTAAACACTATTTCAGTTTCCCAAGTTTATAGTATACTTAGGTATAAGACAGTGCTGGGGAGCATGTGGAACTTAACATAGGAGTATATTTCTAGGCAAGTTTCTGGGAGATAGATAAAGACAGCACCTGCCCATGTGAAGTACATAATTTAAAAAATACATAAAATTACATAAATCAGATTACTGTCGTTGGGAATAAAGGTGGCAAGATTAAAATGATATTGGACCTAAAGACACAGGGATGTAATCCTACGTTTATTTGACCTTCCACTTCACTCCATAAAGTCCCCAAAGCTAAACTAAGAAATATAATAAGACTTTAATCTCAATGCCTAGTACACAGCCCAAGTCAGCCAAGATTAACTATGCACGAGTACCTTTTCCTTTTCCTGAGGGCAGAAGAAGGAAATAAGCAAATCAGGAATCTTTCTCTGAGGCCTAAAGCAGAGGTTCCTCTACCTTAGATCTTGGGAATCTCAGGGTTATAACAAGAAATCTTTATTGGAAAAAACCACAAGGAGAGCTTTATGCCTGGGATTTTGCTCCCTAGATTGACTGCCTTTACCTCTGACAGCTTTAGCCACAAAGAAAATTTGAAAGGAAGACCATCACAGCTCTTTTCTTGAGATTACCTGGGTACAGTGAAAGCTCTGTCCATCTTTATTCCTACGTATAGAGGCAAGTGGTGTATCCTCAAATGTGCCTCATCTAAAACCTAAAGATAATAATATCTGGGCCGTAAAACAATTACGGTTTCAAAGCTCAGTTAAAAAACATGTCTTCACTGGGCCTAGTGGTTCACATTTCTAATCCCAGCATTTTCGCAGGCCAAGGTCAGTGGATCGCTTAAGCCTGGGAGGTGGAGGTTGTAGTGAGCCGAGATTCCACCACTGCACACTCACTACCAGGCTGGGCGACAGAGTGAAGTAAAACCCTTTCTTTGAAAAAAAATTTTTTTTAAAAAGGAAGATATCGACTATTTGGAATAAAAAATTTATTAAAACCTAACAACATATTATGTCTTGCCTGTAGAACAAACCCTCGAGGGTAATGCACGTTATGACAAAACTTGAAGTGTAAAAATAAAGAGAAAATTAAAAAGTTGATTCTATAATATTTACATTTTGAGACACCTAAGTCTGTGGAAATGTTGTTATTGATGGTTGAAGAATTGCAAAATTATATAATATATGCTCTTTTTAGAAAAAACATAGATAATTAGATGATGTATGAGTAGTTGTATTATAAATGTAAAATTTGTACTGTTAAGTATCTTATGAAATATGGTGAAAATCTCTAGGAGAGGAATTGTGTCTTCCTTCATTTACTTACAGTGACTTACACATAGTGGGGACATTAAATAATTTAATGAATCATTATTTGTGAATAATAAAAATTTCCTATTTTCCATTATACACAAGTGTTTCATGACATATTTTACATAGAAGAAAAGTAGAGAGAAAATGGCACCTACTCTATTCCTACTTTACTGTATTAAAGCCCAAGCCTGCTTAATCCTGGGTCACCGATTTCTTTACTATAGCAGTGAGAGCTGTTAACTAATAGCTACAGAGATACCAAGTTTATCCAGGGCTATTCATTGAAAAGACTTTCCTTTTGCTATTGAAATATCTGGACAATTTTGTTGAAAATCAACTATGTATGTTTGAGACTATTTCTGAATTATTAATTTAGTTCTATTTAGTCTATTTTGAACAAAATTATATATTTTGTTCTATATATCCATACTTACATCAATATCAGACGCTCTAGAATATTTTAGTTTTGCAGTAAGCTTGGAATTCAGCACATTAAGTTCTTGATATGTTTCTGCAAAACATAGCAAAAACAGTTGTAAAATAAATACTTGACAAAAAGTTTGTACCCAGAATATATAAATAACTCTTAATAACACAACAGTAAAAAGAAAACTCATATAATAGTGAACAAGCAGTTTGAAGAGGCACTTCACAAAAAATATGTTGAATGCTTAAAAAATAATTCAAAGATGTTTAATATCATAAAATTGTATGGAAATGGAAATTAATATGGCAATGAGTTACCACTGCAGGCCCACTAACATGGCGAAATGAACAAACAAACAAATAACAACATTAAGTACTAGGAAAGATGTGGAACAAATAGATCCCTCAGACATTGCTATTGGGAAGGCAGAACGGTAAAGCTAGTTTGGAAAAGAGTTTGACACATTCTTATGAAGTTAAACATAGACTAAGGAACTGAGAATTTTACTTTTATGTATCTGAGAGAAATAAAAACAAATGTCAAAGACTTATACTCAGTGGGTAGTAGTAATTTAATTCATAACAGCCCCAAACAACTAAGTGAACAGATAAACAAACTGTGGTATATCTATACAATAGCATAAGACTCAACAATAAAAAGAATGAACTATTGATACATGCTATATCATGGGTGACTCTCAGAGGCACTGTTTTAACAATGCTAGAAGCCAGACAAAAATGACTAGAAACTAGATGTTTCCCTTTACATGACAGTTTAAGAAGGCAACATGATTAACCAGAAAGTGAATTGTTATTTGCCTGGGTCTAGGTATGGGGAGACAAGGAGCATGAGGGAACTTTTTAGGATGGTGTAAATGAATGTCTCTATCTTGATTCTGTTGATGGTTACACTACTACATACATTTGTCAAAAATCATCAAAGTGTATCCTTTAAAACAATGACTATATAAATTGCATCTCAACAAACATAATGTTTTAGAAATATATATTAGTTACTCTTGATTGTAGAAAAGTAATAATGTAGAAAAATGTTTCCTACATTATTTTTTCCCCTAGTGAGCTACTTTAAGTATAACATACACATATACTTTTTTTTCTATTTTCTTTTCTTCCCACCTCCAATGTTTGCCTTTCTTCCCCATAACACTCAACAAGAATATGTGAACTATGAACATGGTTGCTACTTTTTCTAAACCTGAATTTTGTAAAAGCCAGCCCCAAATGAAATATCCAATGAAATGAAAACTAGAATTTCCCTGAGTGGGAGACACTTTCCCACATTTTCGAATATCAGGCAGGGTATGCTAGAATCTAGCTTAAATTCTTGCCTAATGTATCTGGAGTTTCCATGTTTCTTTTGTGAAAAGATGGCCCATAGCCACTAACAGTTTACCTTGAGTTTAAGCTGCTTATGGAAAGGGAGAAGGATTTGGAAAGCTGAGGAAGTAATTGTGGTTAAAGGCAGCAAATAACCTTAGCTGATTTTGCAAACAATACCTTACTATAATATAGCCTCTATCAAAAAATTCACATATGCAATTCCATTCACATACACTTAAAAGCTTCATGGAGTACATGAATGTCAAGACAACCAAAAATGAGAGAGAACTCTTTTTCCACAGTAGCAGCAAAGATACTTTTGTGTCCTTGAAAATACCTTTCTCTGGTGCCTGACTCATTACAGAATCAAATGCATTGATAAATAGCAGTGCTTATGATAAGGATAGTGACCATTTCTTTTCTCAATTTAGGTAACATTTCAAAATGTAGTTTAATTTTTGGTTACTATTTCCAAAATAGCAATATAAAAAGAGCAGGAATGAGAACATGTGGCAATTTGAGAAACATGACATTAGGAAATGGATGAAAACTCAGACGGCACTTTCAAAGTTTTCTTGCCTTATTTGATTTTCTACAGATGTCATTTGTTCTCAGCAAAATGTACTGCTACCCTGCAAATAATCGATGTGCCACTGTGTGAATTTGCACTGTCAGAGACTTTTTTTTTTCCTGAGTCCTTACTAATTTTTGTAGAGCAACAAAATGATATAACAAAGGGCCTACATCTTTTTGGTAACTAGCATTCTATTCGCCCCAGAAATGTTCTTATAAATAATGTTATGAATAAATGTTAGCAATAATTTGAAGAAAGAAATATTGTTGACCTTAAAAATAGCAGAACGTATATATACTTTTACATCCATGAAAATGGTGAACAGATAGTCAGAGATGGCATGAACCAAACTATCAACAAATAAGGTATAAATGCTTTAAGTCTAAATATGACAATTTCTTTCCCCATCAAATTTTTTCAACATTATGAAAAGTAATAACCAATTTGAGCAACTAATCAATCAACAAAAGTAAATCATTCCTAAACATATTGTTACCTGTGATTTAATTTCCTATGAAGTTTGTCATTAGCTAAGATGCGAGTGAAAAAATAACAACAAAAGAGTCGTGGGGCATTGGAATTTCCACAAAAACAATTGGCTCCAACAGAACAAAGCAAACATTACCTCAGCTCCATCTGCATTTCGGGACCCCTAATCTTTATTGAAAATTCTTCATCCGGTTACTAATTTTTCATTGGAAAATTGGAGCAGCAGAACATAGCTTTTACTAAATACAAGAGGGCTTATTGCCTTATTATGTATCTTGCAGCGACTATTCAGGAATTTTTTTCATCTTTCAGGGGTTCACTCCAAACATTTATTTATCTATTCTTCTCAGCAGACACAATACTCTTGCTTTGTAGACCAAAGAAATCACCACTTTTGAGCTTTTTTTAAAATAAACTCCTTAGCTGCTCTATAATCCTTTAGTTTCCTAATCTCTAATTTGGGGAGAAGTTATAGTATATATCACATATATATATATACACATATATATATGTATATTATTTATTTATTTATTTATTTGAGACGGAGTCTTGCTCTGTCAACAGGCTGGAGTGCAGTGGCACAATCTCTGCTCATGGCAACCTCTGTCTTCTGGATTCAAGCGATTATTCTGCCTCAGCCTCCCAAGTAGCTGGGACCACAGGCGCATGCCACCATGCCTGGCTAATTTCTGTGTTTTCAGTAGAGACGGAGTTTCACCACATTGGCCATGATGGTCTTGATCTCTTGACCTCCTGATCCACCCACCTAGGCCTCCCAAAGTGCTGGGATTACAGGCCTGAGCCACCAGGCCCAGCCACATATGTTTTTTAAAGTATTTAACAAAGTAAAGGATACAAAGTGGTTAAAGCAGTCTCTGGGACATCATAAGGGTCAATATGACACAGTGTTATTGCTATTTTTGTATCTCTACTCCTGCATTTCTTCATCATCTCAAAAATTCCTCTAAACTTTTATCCATATTCTCTTTCTACTTTGCTGTCTTAGAGAAAGAAGACTCTGTCCTCCTTTCTAAGGTCGTATTTATCTTAATTTAAAAACTTTTAAAAGTTCCAATAATTTTATGGTCAAGAACAAATCATCAAGTAGTGGTTGTTTTTCAAGTATATTTTAAATTCCTTTACCTAGAATTCACCATTTTAATTCTACTCTATTTTCCCAGTTTTTAAAAATAACTCTTATCCCAGCACTTTGGGAGCCCGAGGCGGGTGGATCACAAGGTCAAGAGATCGAGACCATCATGGCCAATGTGGTGAAATTCCGTCTCTACTTAAAACACAAAAAATTAGCTGGGCAGTGGCGCGTGCCTGTAATCCCAGCTACTCAGGAGGCTGAGGCAGGAGAATTGCCTGAACCAGGAGGCGGAGGTTGTGGTTAGCTGAGATCGCGCCATTGCACTCCAGCCTGGGTAACAAGAGTGAAACTCCGTCTCAAAAAAAAAAAAAAAAAAAAAAACTCTTAACAAAAAATCTTGCCAAAATAAGCTTTTTTAAAAAAATACTACTCCACCTCAGTACCATTGCTTTTTCATTTCTCTTGAATGCACTTCTCTGGTCCAGCAACCAAAATCATTCCTTATTCACTATTCAACAAGAATTTGGATTTATTGTGTGGCAGAGATAATTACTAACCATCAGTGCTTTCTTACACATTTCCCAGCCCCCAGGAATTCTGGTGAATTCTTGTGATTTGTCCTAACCCATGGGTTTTAGTGAAACATAGAAAAGGTGGTTTGAATATCCAACTGCAGGAACCATGGTGATTTTGTGTTCCTAATGATGCAGCTACAAGGTGTCTGAATTTACATTAGCCTGAGGTCTTGAATAATCATGGGGAGCAAAGCTCCAACCAACCCACCCTGGATGCGTATGATGAACAAGAAATAAACTCTGTATTGTTAAAACGTGGATGAATTGGGGTTGATTTATCACCAAGCATAACCTAAACTGCCTTGACCATTCTAGATTCTAGAGACAAAGAAATGTAAGGTATAATTGCTAGTCTTAAGAACCCATAGGGTAGAACCTTGCTGCCTCATATTGTAGCCGCAAAGCACATTAAATTTCTTTTTTCTTTGAAACAGAGTCTCGGTCTATTGCCCAGACTGGAGTGCAGTGATGCAATCAGGGCTCACTGCAGCCTCTACCTGCCAGGCTCAAGAGATCCTGCCACCTCAGCCTCTTGAGTATCTGGGACTACAGGTAAGTACCACCATACCCAGGTAACTTTGTATTTTTCAAAGAGATAGGGTCTCACTATGTCGCCAAGGCTGGTCTCAAACTCCTGGGATCAAGCGATCCACCTGCCTCAGCCTCCCAAAGTGCTGGGATTACAGGAGTAAGCCACTGTGCCTGGCCCACATTTTAAATTTAAATTAGTCAATATTAAATGAAACTTAAAGTTCAGTTCCTCTGTTACACTAGCCATATTCCAAGTGTTTTATAGTTATATGTGTCTAGAGGCTCTCATATTGAGCAATGTATGAGTAGTTCCATCTTTAGAGACTATGATTGAACAGCACTGGTCTAGAAGAATGAAGAAGAAACGAATATGCTAGTGCAATATGGTTTCATAAGTGGTGGTAATAGAGCTGTAGATATAGAAGATTATGAGAAAAAAAGGTGCTGGGAAATAGAAATTCTCAAAATACTATTTTTAGTATATTTTGAGAAAATTGAGAGGAAATGCCATATGACTTTTTATATTAAAAGTTGCAAAATCAGATTCCAATTTTAGAACTTTATTCAACACATGTATTAGAACAGGTATGCAATGATGTACACAGAAATGTGTAATATAGTAATGCAATTTTAGTACTAGATGTCTGGGGCTGGGCACAGTGGCTCACGCCTGTAATCCCAGCACTTTGGGAGGCCAAGGCAGGCGAATCAGGAGGTCAGGAATTTGAGATGGGTGAAAACCCATCTCTACCAAAAATACAAAAACATTAGCCAGATTTGTTGGCACACATCTGTATTCTCAGCTACTGGGAGGCTGAGACAGGAGAATCACTTAAACCCGGGAGGTGGTTTAAGTAATCTGAGATCATGCCACTGCACTCCAGCCTGGGTGACAGAGCAAGACTCCGTCTCAAACAATAACAACAACAATAACAACAAAACTTATAAAAAAAACAAAACAACTAGATGTCTGGTAGCAATGGTGACAACTATATGCTCATTTATTTGGGTCAAATATAAATAAATTATATCTATAGTATAGGATATTATTTTCATTTTTAACATAAAATAAGTTGGGATGTCCTTATGGTTGGGCTTCATGAGGTGAGATAGTCCTACCTGAGAAAGAAAAAAAGTAAAGAAAACTACCATCAGCAGAGTCTATCAGGTAGGAGGGCGCTAGGTAGCAAGAACAAAGCTAAACTATCTGTGAGGCTCTAGAGGCTTTGGAGGTTGGATTTCTGTAGCAGAGAAAATCCAAGGAGGATTGAAGTCCTCCATTTTTAAAAAGTGGTCTACTTTTAGGCTCCAGTGAAGTACAGGATGCCACCATAACCATCTCTAGCAGAAGCAGGAATTTTTGGACACAGTTCAGAGGGACTTTACAGAGGATATGATCTTGGAGACCTACGGAAGTTGTACTCACTGGGGTTTTGAGTTCACACTGAATGGAATAAGAACACACAATTCTGACTTTCCCACTGAATACAACCAAAAACCCTGGACAATATGCATGAAGGAGCTATTTGAGGACTATGTCAAGTAAATGTTGGCTGCAGTGAGCAGAGAGCTCAAATACTCATGTACTGGTTGTGAGTTTTCTGCTTTCGTCTTGTTTCCTTTTCCTCTGTTATCTTTAAGAGTGGAATCAAAGAGAACCCGAAACCTGGAACTGCATACCGGCTGCACACAGAAATGGTTTCTAAAGAAGCCCTCACTTTCTGATCGAAGCAGCAGGAAATCCAGGACCTATGAAACAGAGTGGAAGGATTTCTCGTTTTTATTTGTTTTGTTTTCTCTTCCTTTGTGCCTTAGCCTGAGGCACTAGCAGCTGTGCATCTATTTTACCTAATAGTTTGTGAATACCAGACGGCAGACATTCTCTGTCTCTGTTGTTGTATGCCTATTATCCATAACGTGCCTGAACATACAAAATATGTGTCCAAGAAAAGCTAAAATATTAGGTAAATGGTAGAAGAGGCCTCATGTACAGGAACATGGAGAGATCAGAGAGACGAAGACTTTCAGGATATTTTGGTCTTGGGTAAAAATTACCTAGAAGTGGCAAATAGGATCAATAGGGCAGGTCATTGAAGGTCAATTATCTGGCAGGTGAAGTAGGAAATAAAAAAAAGACTACATTGGCTAGGAAGAGGAGGAAATTCCAGTGAAAGTTTGCACTAGACATAAAAACAAATTTCATCATCTCTTTATTTTACAAATATGTGAATAATATTGACTACAAAAGCACTGATATTTTAAAAGATTTAAACAACCTTCATTTTCTGTACAGTACCTTGGAAAGTAATTCTAAAGTGAAGATTTATTAAGTGCCACTCTGGCAATGCTTTATTTTGTTTTATTTTTAAGAGAAAAGGTATTATTTCTGTACCCACAGTGGAGTGCAGTGGTGTGATCATAGCTCACTGGAGCCTCGAACTCCTGGGCTCAAGCGCTCCTCCCACTTCAGCCTCCCACGGTGCACTGGGAGTGCACCATGGCCATGCGACAGTGCAACATTAACCAGGACCTGTGTGTGTGTGTTTGGTTTTTGGTAGAAACAGGGTCTTACAGTGTTGCCCAAGCTGGTTTTCAACTCATGGCCTCAAATGATTCTCTGGCCTTGGCCTCCCAAAGCACTGGGATTATAGGCATGAGCCATTGTGCCAGCCTAAGTAAATTGAGTTTAATTTACTAAGTTGAGGGAAGATATTTCTTTTTTTTTTTCTTTTTTTGAGATGGCGTTTTGCTCTTGTTACCCAGGCTGGAGTGCAATGGCGCGATCTCGGCTCACTGCAACCTCCACCTCCTGGGTTCAGGCAATTCTCCTGCCTCAGCCTCCCAAGTAGCTGGGATTACAGGCGTGCACCACCATGCCCAGCTAATTTTTTGTATTTTTAGTGGAGATGGGGTTTCACCATGTTGACCAGGATGGTCTCGATCTCTTGACCTCGTGATCCACCTGCCTCGGCCTCCCAAAGTGCTGGGATTACAGGCTTGAGCCACCGCGCCTGGCTGAAGATATTTCTAATATTCAATCTTGGTAAACTTTTCTAATACTCTGTGCACAGAGAACTCCGTGAAGCAACAGTGTTCAATGAGCAGAAGTTGTCACTCTCACATGTGGGCAAGGACTTTTGTTTCCATGATTTGCTGTCAGTGTTTTCCTTATATTTTTCTAGCTCAATTCATTTTTTCAGACATTTGTGATTCCAGGGTTTAGGCAATGCAGTAAATTATTTCATGCACTCTCTCCTGGACATGTTCCAAGCAAAATGCCCTTATTCTACTATTTTGTACAGTCCATGTAACATCTCATGATTTTATTGGATACATCAATTGTGCAGAGGATTTGATTGTATATGGGCAAACAAGACCATACAATTTCTCTAGTTTATCTTCTGTGTAATGTATCCTTTAAACAATCTCATAAATAAACCCAGCCATTTCCCCAGCTGGTTCTCCCTTTACAGACCCACACTGAAAGCAAAATGTGTAAATTTTCTTTTTCACAACAAGAATACACCACCCTGGAGACGCAATGGACAATTGCTTCTCCCTTTGAATTCATTTTGTGTTATGTTCTGTGCTGCTTAAATTTACAAAATCTCTTCATTTACCTAGTCTTTAAATCTAGGAGTTAAATCTAAGCAACTGAAGAAGTCATACTGGCCCAGACTGCTAGCCTTCCCTTGAACTCAGTGGTTTTCAATAGATGAGCCTTTATATAACACTTAGAATATTCATCTTGCAAAATCTTGGCTACTTAGTGCATGTAGGAAACACATCATTCCGATTAACTGAATTTTCTGAAAAGCTGATGACATGCATCCTGAGCAGCAAACTCTTAAAATTAATTTTTAATGAACATTATTTAAAAGGTGCTATACTTTTACTGTGCCTGATTATAAGAGACAGTCTTGCACTGCATAACAATGTTTCAGTAAAGTATGGACTGTCTATGCTACAATGGCCTCATAAGCTTATAACGAGCTAAAAAATTCCTAGTTCCTGGTGATGTCATAGCCAGCCACTGTAACGTGATAGCACAGTGCATGGATCACGTATTTACAGTGGTGCTGGTGTAGGCAAAATTGCTCTGCCAGTTGTATAAAAGTATGGAACTTGGGGTTATGTACAGGACACAATACTTGATAACAACACTAAACAACCATATTACTAGTTTATGTATTTACCACACTATACTTTTCATTATTATTCTAGATTGTACTCCTACCTATAAAAAGTTAAGGCCAGGTGTAGTGGCTCACACCCATAATCCCGGCACTCTGGGAGGCCAAGATGGGAGGCTAGGAGTTCAAGTGGAGTGAGCTATGATCACACCACTGCATTCCGGTCTGGGTGACAAAGCAAGATGAAACCCTGTTTCTAAAAAATAATAATAATAAATTTTTAAAAAGAACACAATAAAGCTAACTGTGAAACAATCTCAGGCAGGTCCTTCAGGAGGTGTTCCAGAAGGCATTGTTACCACAGGAGCTGACAGCACCATGCTTGTTATTGACCATGCAGACCTTCCAGTGAAAAAAGATGTGGAGGTGAAAGGCAGTGATTCTCATGATCCTAATTCTGTGAAGGCCTAGGCTGATGTGTGTGTTTTGATTTTTAACAACAAAATATTAAAAGTAAAAGAATTATAATAAAATGTATTAAAAATAGAATAACGCTTATAGAATAAGGAAAGAAAGACAATTTTTGTCAGCTGTACAATGTGTTTGTGTTTTAAGCTTTTATTACAAAAGAGTCAAAAAGTTGTTTAGAAGTTACAAAGTTGGCCTGGTGCGGTGGCTCATGCCTCTAATTCCAGCACTTTGGGAGGCCCAGGTGGGCAGACCACTTCAGGTCAGAGTTCAAGACCAGCCTGGCCAACATGTTGAAACCCTGTCTCTACTAAAAATACAAAAACTAGCTGGGCATTGTGGTGGGCACCTGTAGTCTCAGCTACTCGGGAGGCTGAAGCAGGAGAATGGCTTGAACCTGAACCTGGGAGGCAGAGGTTGCAGTGAACCAGTGAGCTGAGATTGTGCCACTGTACTCCAACCTGGGCAATGGAGCCAGACTCTGTCTCAAAAAAAAAAAAAAGAAAGAAAGAAAAAAGTTTACAATGTTACAAAATTTCAATAAGCCAAACTTAATTTATTGATTAAAAAATAATATTTTTGAATAACAAATTTGGTGTAGCCTAAGTATACAGTGTTTATAAATCTATAGTAGTGTCTAATAACATCCAAGATGTTGACATGCATTCACTACTCACTTGTTAACTCACTCAGAGCAACTTCTAGTCCTGCAACCTCCATATATGGTAAGTGCCCTGTACAAGTGTGCTGGTATGTTTAGATCTGTTAAGATACATAAACACTTCCCATTTTGTTACAATTGTCTACAGTATCCAGTACAATAACATGCTGTACAGGTTTGTAGCCTAGGAGCAATAGGCTATCCCATATAGCCTAGGTATAGTAGGCTATACCATCTAGGTTTGTGTAAGTACATGCTATGATGTTCACACAATAGTAAAATAACCTAAAGACCCATTTATGGAATGTGTCTCCATTGGTAAGTGACATATAGCTAGTGAAATTAGAGATTTGGGACATAAGAACATCATTACCAACATCATTAACAGAGGTGTTCTCATTTTTTTTTTCTTGGAAAAATCTGGGCAAATCAAGTTGAGAGGAACCAATTAGGATTAAGATTCCTGGCCTTTACTGTAGACCTACTGAATCAGACTGTCACAGAAACCAATTGACAATGTATGCTTAATATGGGGTGTAGGAGGGGGGATACAGGAAGGCTTTCCCCAGTGGAAAATGGTGAATACTGATTTGATTTTACAGCTTTTAAAGCTACGTTTGTGGTGTTCCTGATTTCTCCCTTCCGTTGAGGCTGGCAGCTGTCATTGCTCACTGCTGCCAGCATACCAGCTAGCAATGGCCATTCCCTTGCTGTCGAATGTAGTCATATTCTTTAAAATGATAAATACTGCAAAAAGGATCAATTTCTTTGCAAATTTAGAGTAAATATTCTGTAAAGGTCTCTCTTATGCATGTGAAACCCATTTATGTAAGGGGCTGGACAATAGAAACAGCTTTAATTTATTTATTTTATTTATTTATTAATTTATTTAATTTATTTACCTCATTACCTTAATCCTTCTTTCTTGAAGTCTCTCTTCTGCTCCTGAATGGCATTTCAGAGATACACTATATCTGGGGGTCACTTGCAGATATAAAAAGATCTAATTAAATCTAAATCAAAATTTAGTCTTGCATCCAATGTAAAGCTTTCACTTCTCACCAGTTCAGGGTTAACCATATTGCTATAGTGACAAAGGCCCAGCGGGGAGGAAGGAGTAGGCTGGAGGGACGCCATCTGGTCTGTTATTTCACTCTCTTTGTTCCAAATGCCCTTTCTCCCATTCTCACCCCAACAATTTCCTCTTGGTGGTTCTCATTTAATTTTGGCAGGTGTCCATATTATCCGGAACATATTGGCTGTTTCTTTGGAGACCATGAACATTATGCCATTTCTTTTTGTATCTGATTTATTCTCCAGGAGACTCCACACATCATCCTCATAAGGTCATACCCTGGGTTCCTTTTCCTGGGAAGCAACACTCTTGGGCATCTTTCAGGGTTTCCTTTTGGCCCACTGTAAAACTTACAGATCCTTGCCCCACAAAACAAGGGAAGTGCAGGTCTAGTCCCACCACACCCCTACCTTTTCACTTCTCTTCTCACCTTCCATTTCAGGTTTATTTAGCCAGCCTTTGAGTTGAAAAAGGAAGGAGCATCCTTCCTGCATTTTTGGAAGAGGGAGGAGGGGAAATGCCATCAAGTCTGTCTTTAATGAGTTGCTAGCCTTTATTTTTTTATGTTGCCTGGAAACCGAGAATGAGTATTGGTAGTGACCAGATTGGCCACCTCTTACTAAACCCTCTGGAATATATAAGCACCTTTCTTTGTAATGCAGATGTGTACTTTCTATCCTTTGTCCTGAGCTTTTTGACCTTAGTGAGTTCTCATGTTAGACAACAGAAATAGTCCCATTTACAAGTATATTGCATGAACTAAGGAGTAATTGCTTTGTAATATCTATTTTAGCTACACAGGAGCCGTTTTCATTTTGCTTATTCCATACCTAGGCGTATTCTACATATTCAGATCTGCAGTAGAGATGCGTTTCTGGTTTTTGATCAGTGTAACGGTGTATTTGATAAGTGTAAAGGCTGTGCTGTATCATTTCTTTATCATTGTTTTTTATTTACATGTCACATCTCCCCAAACTAATTATAAGTGACTCATCAAACTCTTAAAATTTCTTATGTGATAATGAAACAAATATATATATAAATCTCTAGCATTATTTGAGGAAGGCATTTAGTATAGATGCATATGTCAACCTAAAGAAAGAAAATGCAGCAAAATTGATACAGGTAGAGAGTTTATTTGGGCCAAAATTTGGGACAGTAACCCAGCTAACACTTCCTTCCAAACTTCCTTAGAAATGCCATGAGTTGGGGCAGTTACAAGCAGATTTTTAAAGACAAAATGAGGAGGCACAGCAAGGGAATTTCAGCTTGTTCACATACAAACACCATTTGCTAACAGCGATAAGCTAATAGATGATCGGCTAAAGGCTACAGTGTGTCTCCAAATAGTCATTATCAGTATGTGGTTAGGCCTGTTCCTGGACTTACTAAGCAGGAGGTGTTAAGGAATTTCAGGTGAGTAACTGTGGCCTCATGTCCCTCTCTTTGTCCATTTAAATTTAGTTAGCCTCAGATTTTACAATTTTGTTCTCAGATTCTTTAATCATATGTGTTTTCCATGTGAGTGTTTCACTATCTAACATGGACATTTTTCAAGAATAATGCCCTGATGTTCCCTATGTTTGAGGAAAGAGTTTGGGATTTGGGTGAATGCTGATAACTATTCACTAGATACGAAATTTGGGGGAAAATCTTTAACATATTTCAACCTGTTTCCATTTTTTAAAGGATAATATTTATTTTGCGTTTGTGAAAATTAAATGATGCAATGAATATAAATTTTCTGGAACATGGTAGGAGAAAGATTCACACGTGTTAGTACCTTTTACTTATCCTTCAATTATTCATCACTTATTTATGATATTCCACTCTGAGTATTTTTCTTTCAAATTGTGATGGATGGTGATTTCTTATTCTCAGAATAATTAAGCTTTCAGAATTTGTATCACAAAACCTACAAATCAGTTGCATTAGCTATTTTTCACTCATTTGTATTATATTACACTGAAAGTCCTTAGAGAACTATAAAAACTATGTGCGTTTGCCAGAGGCAGTATTGTTGCTTTTTCTAATTCCTTCTGAATTCTATGATGTAATTAATCTGAGCTTGGTGCCCTGTCAACTTCAATAATCTTGACGACCTTATTACACTCTCCAGCAGAGAGATAAGTATTAAGTGAGCACCTGAGGGAATTAGATTCTACTGTCATCATTACCAGCCAATGATTTTAGAAACCATTTCACCCCTTTGTGTATATGAGAAATTGTATATTAAACTGAGAATGAATAGAACTGTTGTGTTTGCCAACTCATTTTTATAACTGGGGGCAGAGTGGAGGAGGAGAGCTAGTGAGGATTCTAATAAGGAAGAAGAAAATTAAACTGCATCTGTGTAGGTAAAACTGAGAGTCTATTTTCATTATTAAAGCTGTTTGTCATCGCAACAGTCACTGGTTGTTGTCTTAGGGAAGTATTGTACGTGACTGCAGTTTTAGAAAACATCTTTTCAATTTTGCTTTGCTGCTTTTGACTTGATTGCTGGGATGGTACTGTGATTGGATACCTGAATAATAATAAACTTTGGCATTCATATTTGAACAGTGAAGAGAAAGGATGAAAAAAATAATGGTGGTGGCTTAATCCCATGTAAAATTTATGCAAAAATGTGTTTAGCCAAATGATGAACAGATGCAGCTGAGTATTTTCATCATTTTTGTTAAATATTCTGCAAATCATTCTGGCTAGTTATACAGGAAAATTACATCAAAATGAAGTGTGCACATGAGTAAAATATTAATGACTGAGCTCCATTCAATGGGCTATAGATAATGCAGCTGTTTTTAGCCTACAGCTGTGGAAACATAACTTACTTTTTCTGAGGAAAAATCAGGCTTCCCATTTTGTTTTATTTCAATCCAGTTTCCGATTTATTCACTTTATTTCTTAGTTTTTGGACATTTCTTGCTTTAAGGGGTATCTCCAACATATCTATAGTTTTTTCTAAGTAACAGGAGTCAAAAAATCAGTGCTTATAACCTTTCTTTAAATTTCTGATCCTGTGTGTCACTCCTGAGTAGTGGGCACCTTGGAGAGAAGCCTATCGGAGATCTCCAGTAACATTTATAATGGGAGGGCGTATATCTTAGCCTCCTTATTTACAAAAGATCAGGAGTGAACTGGAGAAATAAGGACTGCCGCCATCACCCACTGTTTCACAAACATGGATGATAGTGACTAAATAAAGATCAGTCATTTTAAAGGGATGGATGAATGAAGACATACTGGTAGTAGTGAAGCAGGAGCAGCCACAAACAAACCTCTCGAACACGGAAGTGGTGTTTTATTTGGCCACAAGTCTCAACAGACTAGTGTCTCAAGAACCAAGCTCCCTGACTAGAAAATCCTGGTCTGTTTTAAAGGTTCACAATCT
This sequence comes from Callithrix jacchus, assembly GCF_049354715.1. Taxonomy (NCBI): domain Eukaryota; kingdom Metazoa; phylum Chordata; class Mammalia; order Primates; family Cebidae; genus Callithrix; species Callithrix jacchus. The sequence goes on along the minus strand of NC_133510.1, from coordinate 77,262,914 downwards.
TAGAGGGTTTATGTGAGAGGGTCATGATCAATGAGGTAAGCAAAGGGTACGTGACTTAGGTGGGGGTCTAACTGTGATTAAGCAAGAACAATGCCTTTCAGGGAAGATTCATCCATACCATGCCTGTGATCTATAAATAGCACAGGAACTAGGGTGGGGGGGGGTTGATCTTTACTGTCCAGGTCCAGCTAGTGGCACCGGTTTTGTCTACTCCACTGACCTTGTGCCTTCTATTTTCAACTTTTACTTCTTTTGAAATGCAAGGCTAAGGGGAAGTGGTCTTAGCAGCTTAAGAGGAAGGGGTCTCCTTCCTCACCAGGACAGGATAGGGGTAGGCAGAATGTTAAAAATATACAAAGAAGATATTAAGTAAAATCTGTCAAGCAGAAGTGGTTGCAAATGAAAGGAAAACACAGAAAGAGCAAAAAAGAAGAGAGAGAGAGGAATGAATTATTAATTGTATTAAGAGCATAGACATATGTAGCCAGAGATTATGTAAAGATTATTTCATATACCATCTCATTCAATTATCACAGCAATCCTAAAAGTATTGTAAGATCCTTCCAAATCCTACAGATGTGGAAAACTGAAGTACAGGGAGCTAAAGAAACTTGACCAAGATCACGTAGCAAGTTGAACCCAGCAGTTTGGCTCCAGAGTCTGTACTCTTAAGCACTGTGTTACTGTATTACCTTCAGTACCAACTGCAGAAGTGGAAAACAGTTGGAAAGTAATTAATTCATAAAAATAGCAGAAATAAAGAGTAAGGAACAGCTACTTTAACTGACATCAGTTCTGTTTCACAAGATCTTGTAAAATAAGCTTTTAAGTCCACGTTATGAAACTCACGTTTTCTCCTATGAGATTTGCTGTTTGGCTCTGAGGCCTTCAGCACTCATACTCATTGGAGTAGCATGTGAATGGTACAGAGAGAGACCACAAAAATGGAAGTGAGATGTGAACGTGTGAGCACAAAGTAGTCTGGGCAGAGAGGTTCATGAGAGTAAATGGCCTGAAATAGGAATGACTCTGGCATATTTTGGTCTTAGGAACAAGGTCAGTTTAGCTCTATTCTGGCAGAATTTTCTCTGTACTAATTCAAATCCTTTAACATTTAGAATACTGAGAGTGACTGATATATAACAAGGGCTCAATAACCACTTACTGAATGAATAAATGAATTCAAAATGCTTGAATGTAAACCGCAAAAATATTTGGGCACTAGTCATTGGTGAACAGAAGTCAAATATTACCAGGATGACCATAAGAAAAGAGGAAAGACAGCTTGAGCATTTCCAATGAAAAATCTTCCTCTAATACACAAATCTGTTCTTGATTAGCCCTGCTTCTTTGTTCTTTTTTTTTTTTTTTTAACCCAATAGCCTCATGATGTTTACTTGGCTTCAGAGACCTAGTGTTTTTCCAAACAAACATACTGTTAATTTAAAAAGCTTTTTTTTTAGCTTTTCATGAATGAAGAATAGTGCCAATATTTGACAACTTTATTTCATTAGCCTGTTCATCCATGTATAGTTATTAGAATCATGTATTTCTAAATATATACTGGATTAATAGCTAAGTCAAAATTGAATTATTGCCAAATTGGCTACAGACACATTTTAATATCTTCATGATCCTCATGACCAACTCTACGGACATGCTCTTTGGCCAACTCAAGTCTAATAAGTTACATAATAATTTATATTCAATGTAAACTGTAATTATGCATAATTATATTCTGTATATCATTAGAACTAACAAATTCATTTAAAATTTTCAGACAAAATACTTGGCATTTACTTTGACTCCTATTTTTATGGTTCTTAATCAAAGCACTAGTTGTGGGCTTGCATTATTCAATCATATAGTGTGTATCACCTGATATTCTGCCATTCTGAGTTCTGCTTCTGGGTCTGCTGTTGGTATTAAAGATGTTGACTACACAAAATGTGGTTTTAAATTGTTTAGTTTTTATTCACTCTTATTTTTTTGTTCAATCAATGGACATTAGCCATAATTCCATGAGAACTTGGCGGTATCTATCTGAGTTGTAGACATCAGCTTGCCATGAGAATAGACCCTTCCTTCAGGCATTATCAGCCATAAACCAAATCTCTTTGCTTCATTATAAAGTTGTATTCATTTTTTCCAGCTGTCAAGACAAAATAACAGACACTGGTTGGCTTAAGTAACAGAAATTTACTTTCTTACAGTTCTGAAGGCTAGAAGTCCATAGTCAAGATCTCTGTATGTTTGATTTTCCTGAAGCTTCTCTCCTTGTTTGCAGATGACCACCTTCTCTTTGTCCTCACCTGATCATCCCTCTGTCAAGTTGTCTGCATCTTAATCTCCTCTTCTTATGTAATGTTGAATTAGATCTTACCCAGATGACCTCATTTTACCTTAATTGTCTCTAAATATCCTATATCCAAATAGTCACATTCTGAGGGACTGGAAGTTAGGACATCAAAATAAGAACGTTGAGGGAATATGATTTAGCCCATAACAGTATTTCCCCATGTCACAACCCCTAGAAGAATCTTGATGGCCCTGCTATAGAAAGTATATCCAGACATGATTACCTCAAACTCAAGAAAATTATAAGGAAGAGTAAATTTATTTACTTTTCATTAAGTGGAAGCAAATCATCATAAAAGTGTTTATCCTCATCATCTTCATGCTGAATAGGCTGAGGAAGAGGAAGAATATGAGGGATTGGGTCTTGGTGTCTCAGAGATAGAAGAGGTGGAGGAAGGTCTCAAATAACAGCACATATTAAGCAATTTAACTTTTTCTGTAATGTCATTAATTTACTTTACCTCTTGGGGGCACTTCTGGAGTTGCTAGTTGCATTTTGTTTCCCATGGTATTTTTCAGGATTTATTGTATTGCACTAAACTCAGTAAAAAGCACCTAAGAACCTCCAAAGATCACTTTGTACTGTGATGCAATTTACTTGAGAGACCAAACAGCTCTTGCAGAGATAATTAGCATCCTATAGCATTTTAAAGTAGGTATTAGCAATACTTGAGGTCACCACAATAGCATCAAGAGGTAGCTACAAAACTATTGCAGTGGTGCATTACATACTACAGTTAATTTTATGCAGTTGTGATTTAATACTACATCTTTACATGTATTTATATTTCTTGCTACTACACTGAGAATGGCATCATGCAGGGTCTTCTAAGTGTTTGTGTGCATAAGTGTTGATATATTTTAACCTTTTATAATAGATTTGTATGTATTTTATGCTAGTAAGTGATAAAATAGACTGACATGTACATATATTTTATGCATTCTTTACACACCTAACTTTTTCTTAATGTTTTCAATATTTCTAGGCTTCATGGTTTATCTGCAAGTTAATAAACAAATTGTCACAAATCTCAAAAAAGTTTTCTAATACATTTGTTTTTTTAAATGTGTGCATAAGTGGTCCCCCAGTTCAAACATTTTCAAGAGTCAATACAAAAACACACATATAAATATAAAAATAAAAATATAAATCCAAATATATAAATATAAAATATATATATAAATAAGATATAATTCTGATAATTGAAAAAAGCATGTGAAGACTGCAAGCAGAATGACTGACTTTTGTCATTAAACTCAAAGTGGTGGAACAATAAATTATTTTCAAGTAAATGGATATTCTGTGTCATAAATCATGGTATAACAAAAAATATCGTATGTATTGTCTTCAATGAGATGTTTGAGTCCCACGATATTTATATCCTAAGGCTTTCCTTAATTGAAATCTTAGCATAAAGGATTTATAAGTTTATTGACAGAATAAAAAGTACAAGACAAAAAAAATTCAAGAAAATAATAAATGAAATATTTCTGAAAGTTATGTTTACTTGCCCTTGGAGTTATATTATAATTGCAACATTTATAATCACAAAAATTATAATAAATATTATGCAATATTTTACTGAATTGAGTATACTGTATATGTACAGCATTATTTCCTAGCTTTCCAAAATATCATTTTTTACATATACATAAAGTTAAAAGTTTCTGGTTATGGATATTTAGTTTGTTCTCTGTTGTCAAAATGCCATTTTTTACAAAGGTCAGCTAGTCACTTGCCATATTACTAAGTGCTAATGAAATGGATTATTAAATAAAGGAAGCATTATGGAGTAGCCTCATCTTATCCCTAGTTTTGCTTAGTTTCACTTAGCTGTGGTCAACTTCAGTCTGAAAATAAATGCAAATAATACAAAAGACATTTTGAAATAGACTACATTCACATAACTTGTATTACAGTATACTGTTATAGTTGTTCTATTTCATAATTTTATATTTTTATTAATCTCTTACTGTGCCTAGTTTCTAAGTTAAACATTATCATATGTGTGTGTGCATAGGGAAAAACATCGTATATATGGGATTTAGCATTCTTCATGGTTTCAGGTATCCCCTGAGTGTTCTGGAACTTATCTTCCACAGGTAAGGGGGATTACTCTATAACCCAAGTTGATAGAGAAAAAGAGAAGATGCAGACAATAGAGAAGCTACATAAACTACATAATTGTTTTCTTTTTCATATTTTAAAAAATGTGCCTGGAAAAAAATTATAATAAAACAGACACCCATGGTGTTATATTCTGCCAAAGTTTAGTATTATTTTGAACCAGGCACTGAAAAGAGCATAGAGATTGGCAACCTTGAAGAAATCGTGAAATAGGTCTTTAGAATAAGCAAAGTACATAATTAAGAAAAAACTGTGATAAACCTGTGATTCTTGAGTAAACTCTCTTTAACATAAGCTATGCTACTTCACAGGTCATGCAGTAAAAAGGAGAGACAAGGTGGAGAGGTTTTAGAAGTTTCTGATCACCCGCCCTGGAAACCATCATTCTCAGCAAACTGACACAAGAAGAGAAAATCAAACACCGCATGTTCTCACTCATAGGTGGGTGTTGAACAATGAGAACACATGGGCACAGGGAGGGGAGCATCACACACTGAGGTCTGTGGGGGAAACTAGGGGAGGGACAGCATGGGGTGGGGAGTTGGGGAGGGATAACATGGGGAGAAATACCAGATATAGGCGATGGGGAGGAAGGCAGCAAACCACATTGCCATGTATGCACTTATGCAACAATCTTGCATGTCCTTCACATGTACCCCAAAACCTAAAATGCAATAATATATAAATATATAAGAAGTTTCTATGAAAATAAATTTTATTGATAACTGCATGTAGTTTTAAAAGAATTTCAGAAAGTAATTGACCATTTATTTTACTCTTAAAATATTCTTTAAAAGGGCAGATAAATGTATAAATACAATTATAAAAGTTAGTTATTTTTTAGTGGAGAATATTTTACTTTTCTCAAAAAATGCTAGATGATCTTACTACAACGTGAAATACTTGGGATACATGGCTTAGATACCAAAAAAATAAAGAAATAACAAATTACAGAGAAGTAACTTTGTTCTAGAAAACATAAGTGATATGTATCCTTTCAGTATAATTAAAAGTCACTATCATAACAATACATTAAACAGAGGGTAATTCATGTATGTTCCACTACATCTCTTTGTTGAAAATACCAGTGAACTTTGGGTTTATGTGCAATATTCATCTGTATTGACTGGTCTGAGACAAATAGAATAAAACACATTGATGTTTAAAAATCCTCATGTATTTCTGATCTTAATTAATTTTGACAACATCAGTGTGAAGGTACAGTGGTAGAAATTATTATCCCTTTTTTGATGTGAGAAAACTCAAATTTGAGAGATTATTTTGCCATACTTCACAAGACTTTTGCAGTAGAACTGATAGAGCCATCTATTTTTTTTTTTTCTAGTCTGGGGCTTTAACTTAATTCCAAAAGTTTACTTAGAAATAGTCTAATAAATTGGTTTAATCTCTTTGTGTTATTGCATTTGAATTCTTTTTTAGATCAAAGGGCCTTTTCTTTAAATGATGTTCAGAAGCCATTTTACTGATTCTCTAGCTGAACTGCTCAGTAATTGGTTGACCTGTAGGAAAACCATAGAATTAAAAACAAAGAACAAAATCATTGGGGGAAAGTGGGTGGCATTTAAAATTATAGCTTAAGTGATTTATAGGCCGGTTGTTATTTTCTTAATAAATGAACTATCTTTGTTCTCAAATCCAAAAATGACATTTCCAACATATGAAGTAATTTGAAAAGTGATTGTTAAAAAATTTCTATTCAAGCATGACATTCAACAGTCCTACAAAATTATCTACTAATCTAAATAGACCTGAGATTTGACCACTATTTTGTGGTCACTGAAAGAAATTAATCAAGATTCTAATTTTTATGCAGCTTCTGTGATGGCAAAAACAGACATTCTATAGTCGATAAAATCTTAGGATGAATTAATTTTAGCAAGCAGAGCACTAAAAATATATGATGGGATATATGATCAATGCAGATAAGTGGAGAAATATTTTAAAGCCAGGGTTTTTCTCTGTTCTGGTAGTTAAATTTAACAGTAACTCTTTAAGATTTGTTAGATACTTTTGCTATGGTATTGTAAGTTTTGTTATGAACTTTAGTTATATTAAACCACAAATCAAAAGTGTGTTCCTCTATACAAAATTTAAATACAAAATTTGTGTCTAACTCATCATATAGTTTTCTACCTTTATCATCTAACATTCTGGCTTTTTACAAAAGTTGGGATAATTTCACTAATGCTGCCTTCCCCACCAAAAACAATAAATTATTTTAATTGCCAACATGCTTCTTAGAAAATGGAAGTTATAAGATGAATATTAATCCATCTGATTTGCATTTTGCAACCCAATAGGACACTTCACATTTTCTGTTTGAAGTCACAATGTACTAGGTTAAAAAAGGACAATAAGTAGTTTGCTATACTTCTTAAATACAAACTTAAAAAGTCATGTTTCTTACATATTTTGAATTTGCTAAAAACTGAGAAATGACATTTGTAGAAAATTAAATAAGGCATATTAAAAAATAATATTTTAAAATTCTGCAGAACAAAAAGCTAAAATATACCAATATTTAGCTGTTAGTGATGAGAATTTTTTTCTTCCTTGCCAAAACCAAAATGAATTCATTGTTTTACTCTTAGAATTGGCATAACAGAATAATATTCAATTCAATATTTATTTAGTTCTATAATTTATTCTATCAATATTTATGAGGGCCAGATCTTGTGCTGGGCAGTATATAAGACAACCAAGGTCAGTCGTCATGAAACCTACATTCCAATAGAAAATACTATACTTTGTAAAGAGCTCTGTTAGGGTTACTAGTCCCTACTTTCAAGAGTTGTGCTTATTCTGCTTAACTCCACTGAATGGGAGAGTGAGGGTGAAATAGGTGGGCAGTTTGAGGAGAGGGTGAAGGAGAGTTTTAATTCACAAGTGCCTATGTACCCGAATGACAAATGTCCTTAAATAAGTAACCAAAAGAGGAAGATGTGAATTCTTTTATATCCCGTGATGGTTAATTTAGGTATCAATCTGCTTGGATTAAGGAATACCTAGAGAACTGGACAAGCATTACTTCTGGAATGTCTGTGAGGGTGTTTTCATAGGAGATTGGCATGTGTGTCCATGTATCCAGTAGAGGAGATCTGCCCTCAATGCATGTGGGCACTATCCTCTTGGCCTGGGCCCAGACAGAACAAAAAAAGCAGAGAACATGTGATTTCCTCTCTCTCTTTTTCACTCTCTCCTGGAGCTTGGGGCACTTTTCTCCTGCTATTAGACATTAGAACTCCAGTCTTTCCAGTCTTTGGAGTTTAGCACTGATACCAGGGGCCTCTGGGTTCTCAGGCCTTCAGCCTCAGATTGAGAATTCAACCATTGGCTTCTCTTGGATTTAAATGAAGCCACACTTCCAGCTTCCCAGAATCACCAGTTTGCCATTAACTTGTGTGTCCTCTAAGCCTCCATAATCATGTGAGCTAATTCCCCTAACAAACCTTCTCTCTTATATCTATATCTATACCTATATCTGTATATTCATCTACATGCATACCTACATTTATATCTCTATCTCTATCATCTATCCCTAGGTCTATATCTACCCTGTTAGTTCTATCACTCTGGAGAATTGTTACTAATACACTTTCCACATATTACTAGTAGGGTATTGCTATAAATGAGAACACAATTCACCAGCCAACATCCCTAAATATCGGATGCTGACTTGCTTTGATGAAAATAGTTCTAAGACTGCAGTTCTATGAATAATGTTGCATTTTCATAGAATGAATTGAACACCCTGGAGATCTCCATGATACGTGATAGGGCTTTTTGTGGATTATTAATATGGCACTTAGAGTGAACTTGCACAACTCTCCACCCAAGTTTTATCTCACAGGTTACTCTCCCTGAAGACCAGGTAAGAGCAAACAAGGGGGATGAAAACCTTAGTAACTCAACCTTCAACTTCATAATACCTTGACACCAGGGCATTTTAGGAGTAGAAGAGTGAAGGGAATGCAGAGTCGGAAAATGGGTGTGGTAAGAAGAAATCTAAGACAGCCTCTAAACTTCCCACCTTCTGTTATACACACCCTATATTACCAACCTTTTGGATACACGTGTGTGTGGTGATGGTAAGCAGAGGAAAAAGCTGGGATTATTACAAGATATAACTCCTGTAATAGGTTACTTTTTCATTCGAATTCATCAAAACAGAGTTTACCCAGTGTGGGTCTAATCTGATCATGAGAGTCCTTAAATAAGAGTGAAGCGTGAGAGAGACTCTTTCCTCTTGACCATAGATTCCATATTGTGAGGAGGTGGTTACATGGCAAGGACTGACACCTGCAGAAGCTGAGAGAAGTCCTGGTTGATAACTACTCAGGGACCTCAAGCATACAACTCCAGAGAAATAAATTCTGCAAAGAACCAATGAGCTTAGGAGAGGATCCAGTGCTCTAAATGAGACAGCAGCGCTGGCTAACACCTTAATTTCTGCCTGGTGAGACCCTGAGTAGAAGAAGGTATTAAGCTATGATACCTGGACTCATGACTCACAGAAATGATGAAATAATAAACTTCTGTGGTTTAAAGCTGCTAAGTGTGTAGTGATTTGTTATGTAGCGTAGAAAAAGGTGATTCAATGGATGAATCAAATCTTTGTGAACTTATTATGTAAGATACTTAATCTCTTTGTACCTCAGCTCCTTCCTTTATAAAATGAGATAGTAAAAATAAAAATAAAAAAATTAAAAATAAAAATAAATAAATAAATAAAATGAAATAGTATTGGCCTCACAAAGATATTGTGGTTTCACTTTCATAATTGAGATAAAATTTATTCTTCCTCAGAACATATACATAACACTCAAAGTGATTATGGGAAATTTTAAATATCATTTGTATTCCTGGCACAGTATCACACAGATATGTATATACTTAAATTTTTTTAAATTTCTAACTCTTCCATGACAGGAGCAGAGAAGGTATTGAGTACACCTTCTGTTCACACGTCAGTGACAGGAACTACAGAACACATAAAGAATTCAACTAAGGAGGAGAACACTGTTTTCCTTTTTCTATGTATGTGTACTAACCTGTAGATGATAATGATGGTCATATTTACCACAAGAAAATGAAATTTTCTGTTTTTTGTTAACCATTGCTGATTACCAGTTAAAGATATTTACTCTCGATGTTTATCATTACTACAAAAAACTAACCAAACCCTAAATTGTAAGGTCTAGAGTCTTGTATTATCTGTGGTGAATTATTCTGTTACATAAGTTGGCATTAATAAAACAGGGTTATTGTTAATTGTTCTTTTTGCCATCCTGAACACAGGAAAGCAGGATGAAATGGAGCCAGAGAGAGAATGCTTGGTGGGAGTTAGGACTGACTCCAACACAGATGAATAAAAAGACGTAGAATCTATGAAAGATTGAAAATAAGATAGACTTATATCATCTAACTTTTCTTCCCCCTCTTTTTGGGGATGGAGGTGGAGTGACTAAGAGGCTGATCTTTTCTAGGGAAGACCCACCTCTCTATTGATATGATAGCATTACCTCTGTCCTGGATTCTTTCAGTTTTTCATAGCTCTAGACATAGGACATTCCTAAACTTGAAGAGAACTCTATTGAATAGCACCAATCTGTAGCATTTTATGTACATACATAAAATGTAACTTTTAAGGCCAGAAACATTATTCCTACTTAAAAGCCATGACTAACTATAAACTGAATATAGCAAGTAGCTCTGAATTACTCCTGCCCATCCTCTGTTTAACTATGCTGGCTGCTAATACTGGTGAGTTGCTGCATGTTAACTGCTGTATGGCATTGTTTATGACTAGTGCCTAAAAGTTGAAGATTTGGTCCCATATTGCAAACTGCCCAAAGTGTTGCCACCTAGTCACATAGGTGAAGATCGAAGTTCAGCGAATTTGCTTTCACTCACAAGTGCTGCAAATGAAACTCCCAGAGTACATAATAATTACTTACTGTTTCCCTGTTCCAGTTTTTCCTTGTCCACTCTCCAACTCAAATAAGATGTGGAAGAGTTGGTTTCAAATATCTTTATCTTTTCCATTTTCTTCTGTCTTCTATTCTGAATTATATCATCAGCTAATCCATTGTACATTTTTAACTGCATGCACATGTAAATCATACTTTTATTTCTATTGTCTGATTAGTTACATACTGTCATCAAAATATTATATAACAGGTAAATTTAACACGCTCTTTGAAGATCTGATCTTACACCCTCCATTGCAGTTTGATCTTCAAGGTCAAAAACTTCAGTTCTTCTGTGAGTTATAATTAGCGTAACAATAGGATTTATTGTGCGCAACAGGACACTTGAAAAGATAAGAAGGCACTACTAATAATACACCTGAATAACAGTTGTAAACCAAGACTCTCCCCAAAAAACTAGAATGTTGGTCACTTTCATAATAACTCTTTGGGCCTTGTTAAGTCAGGAGGTCTAATAATTGCTTACATAAATCAACAAGATAAAGCAGCTTAATTATCTTTTTCCATTGGTACCTAATTAATGTCCTTAATATACTACTTTTTGGGCCTCCAGTGGAAAAGTTAGCATTACCTTATGGGAAAATTTTAGATTATTCTGTAAATTATTATTTCCCCTGTTAATAATTAGAAATCTATAATTGATATTATATAGATCAATTGGAGTGTTTACTCTTTTATGTTTTTCACTGGAAGAATATTATTCTGGCAGAAATGGTGTCATCAATTTGTTTAATGTATTAATAATTACTAATGTATTAATAGCTGCTGCCTTGGCATCCATTTTTATGCCTGACATAATTGTAAAACCTAAAAATACACCATCACCTTTAGCCTAGTTGAAACTCCTAGGTGTGTGGTTGTTTGTAATATATCCTGCTTATTCCTCATCTCACTAACTCAAAACAACCCAACACATCCCACAGCTGCTGACCATAGTAAAACCTAAAGGTCAACACCAGAGTCACATAAATGAGTTCTCTTTGTGACTGTTTTCATTACACTAGCCAATTCACAACTCCCTCAGGAAAGCTTAAGGCATAATGGCCTGCCGTGGACCTTAACAAAGGCATAGCCTCACAGTAGCCCCACAGGTTTCTCTCTCTCTCTCTCTCTCTCTATCTCTGTCTCTCCCTGTCTTCACCACTGGTTGGGCTCCCTGCCACCTGTAGACTCCCTATTTGCCTCCCTGGCCTCCCTTCAGCATTTTTAACCTTTCTAGGACTTGTTAATAATACATTTATTCTGCTTCATATATTTTAGTTTTATTTTCTCGTGTGTCTCATCTGACACACACACCTAAACCTAACCTTCTGCCCCCTCAAAGCTCCCCTAGAAAGTGTCTATCTTAAGACCACTCTCAAGACAGAGATCTCAAGGTCAAATTGAAAGAAATCATAAAAGATATTTGTATTAATCTATTATTCTTGTGGCCAGCTGTTATTACCCAGAAGGAAAGAGCTATTACAGCTAATTATGATAAGTTAATGAGAAAAATCAAGGTTTTTAAAATGTTATGAATAGTCATTATGTTTGTTGGGGGTTAATCACTGTATGCAAGTGTGATGTTCTTGAATCAAAATTTTAGCTGAGTGGAGGTGGGAAAAATACTGATATCAAAGACAAAATGGCTGGGCAGTAGTACCTGATAGAAGTTAAAAAATAATTGCTATACTACAAATGCAGCTAAACAGTTGATTATAGACATGCATTTTGAAACAGGGAGGTGATAAACTGAATTGCCTCATGTTTTCCACATATTATTCCAGTTTTCCATTTTTGTCCATGCTGTAGAGCCTTTTTAATTGAGCACTAAACTTTTAAAGCAAAGGAAGAGTGCTTTGCAACTAATCTAAAGATGTGCAAACAAAAGACTAGTACCATCTACTGAAATGAATGTTGTCATTAAATACTTAGGGACAAAGATAATACTGTATTTCTCATATCATTCCTGAAGTTAAAAATTTCAGTGTCATAACTTGAGAAAGAATAATTCTAAAACGTCAGTCTTTGTAAAAGCACTATACAATGTGTCTGACATGTTACGGCTTTGACTTCTTACATATAACATTGCCTCTAAATTTATTAAAATCTCATTTTGTGAATACAAAATAGGTTTCAGAAAATATTTACACTCTTTAGTCCATCTATTTTGTGTGTTTAAAATTTTTTCTAGCCAGGTGCTTATGACTGTAATCCCAGCACTTTGAAAGGTTAAGGCGGAAGGATCACTTGAGCTCAGCAGTTCGATACCAGCCTGGGCAACATGATGAGCCCTTGTCCCTACCCAAAATAAAAAACATTAACCAGGCATGGTGGTGTGCAGCTGCAGTCCCAACTGTTCAAGATACTAAGGTGGGAGGATCACTTAAGCCTAGGAGGCCGAGGTTTCAGTGAGCCATGATTGTGCCACTCCACTTCAGCCAGGGCAACAGAGTGAGAACCTGTCTCAAAAATTAAAAAAAAAAAAAAAAAATCTGGCAGAGTATGGTGGCTCACAGCTATAATTCCACTCTTTGGGAGGCTGAGGCAGGAAGATCACTCGAGGACAGGATTTTGAGACCAGCCATGGCAACATAGCAAGACCCTGTTTATACAAAATAATAATATGAAGAATTAAAAAATTAACTCATGAGGTGGTACATGTGTATAGTCTCAGCTACTCAGTAGACTGAAGCAGGAGGATTGATTGAGCCCAGGAGTTTGAGGCTGCAGTGAGCTATGATCACACCACTGCACTCTAGCCTGGGTGACAGAGCCTGTCTTTTAAACAGTCATTTTGTCAATTACTATTTGAAGTAATGGAATAAAATATTATGATGTTGATAAAATAATATTATTTCTGTTTCATCAAGTTTACGTTTTTTAACCTTTCCATCTTAGTCTATTTTGTGCTACTTTAACAGAATATTGGATAATTTATAAGAAACAGAAATTTAGTGGCTCACAGTTCTGGAGGCTAAGAACTCCAAAATAGAACGGATATTATCTAGTAAGGGCTTTCTTGTTATCCCATGGAGAAAATGCAAACGGAGGGCTATAGAAAATGCAAGAGAGGGCCAGACTCTTCCTTTTATTAGGAACCTACTCCTGTAGTAGTGGCATTAATCTATTTTTGAGGACAGAACCCTTACAGGCCTAAACACCTCCCATTAGGCTCTCCCTTCCAACACCACTGCATTGGGGATTGTTTTCAAAGTGTAAACTTTGGGGGCACATCCAAATTATAGCACTTGCTATGATCTAAGAAAAAAGTCAGGGATAGAAGAGGAAAAATGGAAACAAATTAAACAGGAAAAACAATGTTTATTATGTATTCAAGCTAAGTAGCCTAAATTGATAAAAGGTAAAATTATGATGCTTAGTGTATCTTTTTAATGTTTGAAAGTCTTTATCAAATATTGATGAGATTGGTGAGAAAAATAGCTAATACAATGAATGTGTCAAGCTTTTATGAATGAGAATCAAATGAAGAACTCAGCTGTATTTTAACCTGCCATATTTGGATAATTATTTATTAAAAGACTGGGACAGTGAGGATCAAGTTACATAACCATAAAGAGTTTCCAGGATTTTTAATGATGGTTATAAAATGTCACACAATTGTTTCAAATATTTGATAATTTTAAGCTATAGTTTATTACATAAAATTGTCGAGAATAAGCAATATATTCTTAGTTTAGGCAAATCAGGGCATCACTAAAATTCAACAAAAGAGAATATACAAGACAGAAAACTATCCATCTTTGATATTAAAGAATCCACAGCATATGTAGGATATTATTTTAAAATCTAGTAATATGTTCTATCAATTAAAATCTTTCTAATTATTATTAATCTTCCTAAAATATATATTAAATACATATTTAAAAGGACTAGTGAAACCTCCTATGAAAATTCTATTAAGGTAACATGTATTGAATCTCAAATTATTGGTGACATAGGTAGAGAATGTATGACATATAAAATATTTCTAAGATTTTAAAATTTATATTATATCTAAAGACATAGAAGAAATGTAAACTTTCATAGTTTGATATGGTTTGACTCTGTATCCCTACCCAAATCTCATCTTGAATGGTAATCTTCACATGTTGAGGGAGGAACCATGTGAAAAATGATTGGACTATGGGGGCAATATCCCCCATGCTGTTCTTGTGATAGTGAGGGAGTTCTCAAGAGATCTGATGGTTTTAAATGTGGCAGTTTCCCCTGCACACTCTGTTTTCCCTGCCACCGTATGAAAAAGGTACTTGCTTCTCTTTCACCTTCCACCATGCTTTTAAGTTTCCTGAGGCCTCCCCAGCCATGCAGAACTATGAGTCAAATAAACCTTTCCTTTACAAATTACCCAGTCTTGTGCATTTTTATAGCAATGTGAAAATGGACTAATATAGGAAATTGGTAATGGAATAGTGGGGTACTGCTAGAATGATAACCTCAAAATGTGGAAGTTACTTGGGAACTGGGTAACAGGCAGAGGTTGGAACAGTTTAGAGGCCTTTCAAAAGATGACAGATGATGTGGAAAAGTTAGGAACTTATAGAGACTTGTCGAATGGTTTTGACCAAAATGCTGATAGTGAGATGGACAATGAAGTCCAGGCTAAGGTGGTCTCAGATTGAGATGAAGAACTTATTGGGAACTCAACTAAAGGTCAATCATGCTATGCTTTACCAGAGAGACTGGTGACATTTTGCCCCTGCCCAAGAGATCTCTGGAATGCTGAACTTGAGAGTTGATTTAGGTTATCTGGCAGAATAAATTTTTAACCAGCAAAGCATTTGAGAAGTGACCTGGTTTATTCTGAAAGTGTTCAGTTATATGCATTCACACAGAGACTGTTTGAAATTGGAACTTATGTTTAAAGGAGAAACAGATAATAAAGGTTTGAAAAATTTGCAGCCTGACTCTGAGATATAAAAACCCATTTTCTGAGGAAGAATTCACGTTGGCTGCAGGAATTTGCATAAGTAATAAGGAGCAGAATGTTAATAGCCAAAACAATGGGGAAATTGTCTGCAGGGCATGTCAGAGATCTTTGTGGCAGCCCCTCCTATCACAGGAATGGAGGCCTATGAGGGAAAAATGGTTTTGTGAACAGAGCCCAGGACCTTGCTGCTTTGTGCTGCCTTGGACATTGTGCTCTGCATCCCAGCCTTTCCAGCTCCAGCCATGGCTCAAAGGGGTCAATGTACAGCTTGGGCCATTGCTTCAGAGGTTGTAAGCCCCAAGCCTTGGTGGCTGCCATGTGGTGTTGGGCCTATAGGTGTGCAGAAGGCAAGAGTTAAGATTTGGAAACCTCTGCCTAGATTTCAGAGGATGTTTGAAAATGCCTGGATATTCAGGCAGAAGTCTGCCACAAGCATGAAGCCCTCATAGAGAACTTCTGCTAGGGCAGTGGATGGGAAATGTAGGGTTGGAGCCTCCACACTGAGTCCCCACTGGAGCATTGCCTAGTGGAGCTATTAGAAAAGGGCTACCGTCCTCCAGACCCCAGAAAGGTAGATCTACCAACAGCTTGCACTATGCACCTGGAAAAGCCACAGGCATTCAATGCCAGCCCATGAAAACCATTGTAGGAACTGTACACTGCATGGCCACAGAAAGGAGCTGCCCAAGGCCATGGGCGCCCACCCCTATATTATCAGCATGCCATGGAAGTGAGACATGGAATCAAAATATTTTCATTTTGGATTTTTAAGGTTTAATGGGTTAAGGACTTGCATGGGGCCTCTGGACCCTTTGTTTTGGCCAACATCTCCCATGTGGGATGCAAGCATTTACCTAATGCCTGTATCCCCCATTCAATCTTGAAAGTAACTAATTGTTTCTGATTTTACAGACTCATAGGTGGAAGGGACTTGCCTTGTCTCAGATGAGACTTTGGATTTGGACTTTTAAGTTATTGCTTAAGCATTAGTTAATACCTTAGGAATGAGTTAAGACTTTGGGGGATTGTTGGGAAGGCATAATTGGTTTTGCAATGTGAGGTGGAATGACATAATTTGACTCTCTGTCTCCTCTCAGATCTCATCTCTAATTGTAACTGTCATGTGTTGAGGGAAGAACCTGATGGGAGGTGATTAGATCATGGTAACAATCTCCCCCATGCTGTTCTTGTGATATTGACGGAGCTCTCACAAGATCTGATGGTATTAAAGTGCAAGTTTCCCTACACACTTTCTCTCTGTGCTGCCACCTTATGAAGAAAGTACTTGCTCATCCTTCACCTTCTGCTATGATTGTAAGTTTCCTGATTCTCCCCCAGCCATGACTAACTGTAAGTTAATTAAACCTCTGTCTTTTATAAATTACTCATTCTCAGGTATTTTTTATAGCAGTGTAAAATGAACTAATACAGAGTCATAGGAATAGGAAGAATGTGTCAGAAATTTTATGTTGAATTGAAATTGACTTATAACCACTTATTTTCCCAAGAAAAATAAAACTGTCTTTTTCATGTAATTTCAGCTAATATATTTTCTTTTTCACTTTTATTCCTCTAGTTTTTCTTCAACATTAATGCAGAGTAAGAAAGTACTTTTCATGTATTTAAATTTCATTTGTTCTATCCTTAACAACTGGCAAAAATAAAATGATGTACATATGCATAAATATATCCATAGAATGCTAAATAAATACATATGGAACTAACTATAAAATAATAAAATACTATTTCAGCACCTCATGCCATCATAATGATTTTCATGTTTTTTAAACAATAAAATCTCTCTTTTTATTAAGGCTGTGAAAATGTCTTTCATTTTACACAAAACCTATCACCAGTTCTGAAAGTATATTTAAGAAGTGGTGAAAAATATTCATGTTCAAGTTGATCATAAGTGATTTACCAATTGCAAAACCATAAAAATGTGCTTTTTAGTCTTTTTTTACTTTATTCAAAATAATCTCAACATATTATTGAAAAATAAAATAGTGCCATCGTATGCTAACACAAAGAATATATTAACATTGTCTGTTGACAGGCTACAGTGAAGAAGGTGACAAGTGCCCTTGTCTAATAAAGCTTTATTAATATATTTATATTTGATAGAGTACTTTTTGTTCCATAACTACTCCAAATTCAAACAATTAGCTGTGATACGGAAATTGCTATGCCACTTAACAAACAGAATAAATTATATGAATGTTCCAAAAGATTATCATGCTTTCTATTATATTAGCTACATATTACATTGAATTATGAAAAATTAGGTAGTGAGGAATCCATTATTCCATTTTCACAACTCAGTAGAAAATATAACAATTAATTATATGATATCCACATCATTTATTCTTAAGGGAAATGTTTAAAGCATACTAGAGGGGTTTAATAATTTCTCTTTTCTTTGTGTTTTTCATAGTATTTATCAAAATGTGTTTTAACATGTTTATTTGAAATGAAACATAAGATCAGACTTTATGGCAATTGATAAATGTAATTTAGTTGGCTGGTTTAATGAAGGCTGGCCTTGCCATATAGATGATAGATGATAGAACAAATTTTATCTGAAAGTTTATTCCGCACATCCACTATTATACCTAACCATCTTATAAACTATAGCTTGTTTATACTATGACCTTGGTCTCAGTGTGCTTGATAGACCCTATTGTCCAAAAATTGAGACGATACTTTCATATTTCCAATAACTTGTAAGCTGAAACTTCCATGTGACCATTTGCCTGAATAAGACTAAAATTGTACTAGAGATGTGGAAAAAAGGCCGGGCGTGGTGGCTCAAGCCTGTAATCCCAGCATTGGGAGGCCGAGGCGGGTGGATCACGAGGTTAAGAGATCGAGACCATCCTAGTCAACATGGTGAAACCCCATCTCTACTAAAAATACAAAAAATTAGCTGGGCACGGTGGTGCGTGCCTGTAATCCCAGCTACTCAGGAGGCTGAGGCAAGAGAATTGCCTGAACCCAGGAGGCGGAGGTTGCGGTGAGCCGAGATCGCGCCATTGCACTCCAGCCTGGGTAACAAGAGCGAAACTCCGTCTCAAAAAAGAAAAAGAAAAAAGATAAGAGATGTGGAAGAATAAGAGAATATAATAAGAATTTGATGTGGAAGAATAAAATCATATCATCAGAATTTAAAATTGTACAATATTGAATACTGAAGAGTTTTGAGTCATGATGAAAATCACCGTGACTGATTTGTGAGTAACTGACATGGAGTCTGGACATATAGACACTAGAGTTGAGAAAGTGGAGGAACTCAGGTTTAGTCATTAAAAGGTACAACTTTATATTTCAAGTCACCAAGAATTAGGTGACTTGCCAGGTAAATGAGACATTAAGGAGGGTGCGAGAATGTCCTAGAAGTCAACAGACATTATTTTGCCAAGAGAGGAGCATTTGAGAATAAAGTTTTGGAGAAAATAATGAATGATGAAGTTGTAAAAACTTGTATAGATGATGTGGAATGTGATTGTGAAAAACTTTTTATGTGAGTTTAAAGTATCTTGACTTTATATTTTAGAAAATAGTAGTAGTTTCTGATTTGAGAAATGGGTGATGGTATTATTAAGATGAATTATAAGCAGATATTGGTAATCTAGGTATGGCTGGCACAGGCTGATACCAGGAGAGAAAAAGAACTAAATATGCATGCAATTCACTGAGGAAAGTATTAAGATTTAGTAATTGGTGACCAGAAGATAGAACATAAAAGACAAACTTAAGAGAGCTGAATAATTGAAACTAATTTAAAAAAATAGTTCTTGTGTAGGATACCAATTTGAGTGTTGCCTTTGGAAAAAATATTAAAAATGACATCACATACTTGTAATGGTTATAATATTTTTCCATCTGCCTTCACTATGTATTAATCAAAAAGTTAATTTTCAATTTTTCTGTAAGTCCAGATATTCACTGACTTATGATGGTTCAACTTATGATTTTTCATCAATGCAATTGGTGTGAGAGCAATATGCATTCAGTAGAAATGGTACTTTGAGTTCCCATACAACCCATCTGTTTTTCAGTTTCAGTCGAGAATTCAATAAATTACCTGAGACATTTAATGCTTTCTTATAAAATGGGCTTTTTGTCGGATGATTTTGCCCCACTTAACTCTGTTAATGTAGGCTCAGCTAAGTGATGATGTTCAGTAATTTAGGTGTATTGAAAACATTTTTTCTTTCTTTTCTTATTTTTTTTTTTTGAGACAGAGTTTCGCTCTTGTTACCCAGGTTTGAGTGCAATGGTGTGATCTCGGCTCACCGCAACCTCCGCCTACTGGGTTCAAGCAATTCTCCTGCCTCAGCCTCCCGAGTAGCTGGAACTACAGGCACAGGCCACCATGCCCAGCTACTTATTTTATTTTATTTTTAGTAGAGACGGTGTTTCACCATGTTGACCAGGATGGTGTCGATCTCTTGACCTCGTGATCCACCTGCCTCGGCCTCCCAAAGTGCTGGGAGTATAGGCGTGAGCCACCGCTCCCAGCCTGAAAACATTTTCTACGTAGTATGTTTTCAACTTATGATGGGTTTGTTGGGACAACACCCCATTGTAAGTCAAGAAAAATTCCTATACTTCACAATGTGACTGAAATTGTGTTTCTATCATAATGAACACATGGATCTTGAGGTTTCAGACTCATTATTGGAAGTGGGATTTAACTGTTGATAATTCATCAAAAAAAGCTCTGCATTATAGCATAACAAACTTATGTAGTGCAGCATATAAATATGTAAAGGCACATCATTCAAGATTATAAAGCAACATTTGGCAAATATAAGCTACATGTGTTTTTTTTTAAATGTGTATAATCAGAGACTAACAGGCATTCAAGTAATAAAAGACCATACTAACCAATAAAAGACAGACTCAGGGCATTTTACAAGACAGTCAATAGAATTCAAGTGAAATATTTGACCAACTATTAGGTTTCTAAAACGACATAGACAAACTGTTTTAAAAACATATCTTAGGTTAGTAGCCTGAATACCATCAAAGTAAACCAAACATTGAATACTTACTATTTGTGAGGCACCAGGTAACTTTCAGAGTAAGATATGGTCTCTGCCCTCAAGGATTTATAATCTAGTATGTAATATATATGTAAGTTGACACATTAAATTACAACACAATTTTACAAGGTGTTATATTTTGTTAAGTAAGTAATATTACAGAAGCCATGAGT
Source organism: Callithrix jacchus (assembly GCF_049354715.1). Lineage (NCBI taxonomy): Eukaryota > Metazoa > Chordata > Mammalia > Primates > Cebidae > Callithrix > Callithrix jacchus. The sequence goes on along the minus strand of NC_133510.1, from coordinate 77,242,266 downwards.
AGAAACAACTAATACAGGCTGCTTTCTAGGTATGTTTTCTGGTATAGGTAATATGTGATTGTACCCTTTTTTTGTTGTATTGAGGTGAAATTCACAAAGCATACACTTAATCATTTCAAAGTACTCAATATACTGGCATTTGCTGTATTCACAATGTTGTGCAACCGCTAACATTTTCATCATAAGTAATCACTCTCCATTTTCCCCACTTTCTATTCCCTAGTAACCTCAACTGCTTTCTGTCTCTGTAGATTCACCTATTCTGGATACATCACATAAAAAGGATCACATAATATGAAGCCTTTTCTGTCTCATTTCTTTCATGTAGAATAATGTTTTCATGGTTCATTTAAACTGTAGCACTGTCAGCACTTTTTTGGTTTTTATGGCTAATTAATATTTCATTGTATACATATCACAGTTTATCCATTCATCTATCTTGATGAACATTTGGATTGTTTTCACCTTTTGGCTATTATGAACAATGCTGCTATGAATATTTGTGTGCAAGTTTCTGAATAGGCATATACTTTTATTTCTCTTGGATATATACACCTAACAGTGGAATTGCTGGGTCATATGGTAATTTCATGTTTAACTGTTTAAGGAACCACGAAGTATTTTCCACAGTGCCTGTATCATATTACATTCCCATTAACAGTGTACCATGCATCCTACTTATTTACAAGCTCATCAAAATTCATTTTCCAGTTTGTTTGTTTGTGTGTTATTAAAGGTATCCTACTGAGTATGAAGTGGATTCTCACTGTGGTTTGGATTTGCATTTCTTTAATGACCAATGAAGTTGAACATTTTTTTTTCCTTTGCCTTTTGGTCTTTTTTATACCTTCTTCAGATAAATGACTGTTTAAGTCCTTTTTCCATGTCTTAACTTGGTTGTTCATCTTTCTGTCTTTGAGTTGAAAGAGTTCTTTAATATATTCTGGATAGTAAACCTTATCAGATATAAGATTTGCAAGTATTTTTCTCCCATTCTCTATGTTGTCTTTTCACATCTTTAATAATGTCTTTTGATATATTTTAAATTTTATTTAAGTCAAATTTATCTATTTTCTGTTTAGTTGCTTATACTTTTGGTGCCAAACCTAAGAATCTATTGCTAATTTGAGGTTGTGCTGATTTACCTGTATGCTTTCTTTTAAGAGTTAGATCATTTTAGTTCTTATATGTAGGCTGTTGATTCATTTTGAGGCAATTTTTGCATATGGGGTGATTGTATGTGGTTATCCAATTGCAGCAGCACCATTTGTGGAAGAAACTATTCTTTCCCCATATAGTGAGATAAAGGTTCAATATAACTCCTGTAAATTCCAATGGCCTTTTTTGCTGTAATAGAAAAACATATCTTCAAATTGATATGGAAGTGTAAGAGGCTCCAAATAGCCAAAACATTATTGAAATAGAAAATCAATGTAGAAGGACTTTCACTTCCTGATTTCAAATCCTACTGTAAAGCTACAGTAATCAAAAAACTGTTTTTCTGTCATAAGGATAGAAATACAGGCTCATAGAATAGAAATGGAAGTCCAGAATAAACCCAAGCACATAAAGTTTTAACAAAGTTTCCAAGATTATTCTACATTTACTGAAGCTTAAAAAAATGTTTAAGAGTTAGCTAAGCTAAGGGACAGAAAGTAAGTCAAGGCAGAATGAGCAAAGTCATGAAGTTTAGAGAATTAAAAACAAACAAACAAATAAAAAGCCACATATATTTATTTTGCCTAAAGTGAACAGTATACAGCTTATGATAGAAGAGCTATGGTTGAATGGAAAGAGAATGAAGTAAATATTTGGGAGTTACAACCAGAAAAACATAACTTTTATATGGTGGTGGTTCAGGACCATGCTTAGTCTGGAAAAGTGGGTCCTTATTCTTGGCCCACATCTGACGGTATTCCTGATAAATCAGGGTGCTTTCTTCAAAATTTTCTAAGCCTCCTCCAGTACCTGGGAGTGGCCAGGTTGGCAGTACCATCCTGGACCAGATCCTTGAAGGATTATCTTTGACCCTTGCATTAGTCAGGGTTTTCCAGAGAAAAAGAACTAATAGGATACTTACAGATATGCAAGAGATTTATTATGGAAATTTGCTCAATGGAAACAACAAAGTTCCACAATATGCTCTCTGCAAGCTAGAATGCCAGGAAAGCTGATGATATAATTCACTCCAAGACAGAAGATCCGAGAATCAAGGGAGTTGATGGATTTCCTATATGAATTTCCTTTGGTAATTTAAATATATCCATACATTAAATATTGCACAAAATTCCCTATATATCATGGTATAACTTCTGGCTGGAAACTGATGGCTAAAGGCCTGAGAATCAGGAAACCATTGTAAATCTCAGAGTCCAAAGGCCCAAGAACCAGCAACACTGATATCTGATGTCAGGTCATCTGAGGGCAGGAATCTTACCTCAAGACAAAATTCACCATTCTCCCTTCTTTCTATTTGGATACTCAAAGGATAGCATGATGCCTGTCAACACTGGCAAGGGTGGATCTTCTTTATTCTTTACTCCGTCTTCTGATTCAAATGCTAATCTCATAAGGACACACCCTCATACACACTCCGGAAGTAATGTTGTACTACTATCTGAACATCCTTTTGCCCAGTGAAGTTTACACATAAAGTTAACCTTCAGAAACTTCTATATTCAATATGCCTTAAGGAGCTTGGTACTTGTGCCCTGGCCCCAGTTCCAGCTATCCAGAGTAGAATTTTTGTTTTATTTGAATTATGTAAAATTAGGTCGTCAGAAAGGTACTGTCATACTGATTTGGTGTGACACTCACTCATGGGCAAGGCAAGTTCAGGGCTCTAGCACCATTGGTCCAGTGTCAACACTTGGACTCAATCCAAGCATATGAGGGCTATGTATTGGTGCTCATCCACCTTGGCATCTGTTCCTATTATAGCGCTGTCTCTTTTCTTTAACACCAGGACACGGCTCAGGTAGCAGCAGTAGTCTTTTACCCTGTGGCACCCACTGTTACTACTCTTGATGGCAAACTTGCTGCTTACCCCTAACTCCTTCCATGTACAGCATTTCAGGCAGTTCTCCAGGGATGGTTGCATACAGCTTCTCCAGGGGCTTTTAAGGCTATAACTCTATAATCCTAATGGCCCTTCCAATAGTTGTTCTCGTATGCCTCCAATTTATGTGGTGGTCTTATGTTCTCTTGGCATGATCTTCAGCCATAGAGTACATGGGATGGATACTCCTTATATGAACAAGACTGCTGCTCTCTCTCTACCGAGTCCCCCTCACCTCTGCAAACTACCTACTCATGGGTTAGAGTAGGAGGTAAGATATGGAGAATACTGAAAAATATCACACTCTAGGAATTTAGTGACTATGGCCTGAAGGGATTGAGAACTTGTCCAATGCTACTGAAAGATGTGTTTTTCTACATTTATACTATATGAATTTCCTTTGGTAATTTAAATATATCCATAAATTAAATATTGCACAAAATTCCCTATATTTCATGGGTAAAACTTACATTGTTGATCATAATCAACAAAACATATTAACAGACTTTGAGAGAGGCATTGGAATAGAATATTCATAGTTCTTTGTAGATGATTCCACATCGTGGATAATGTAATAAGCATTAAATCAACAGTATTAGGGAACTGCAGAGGCAAGACATTTATATTATTTCAATATGAACAAGATTCCAAAGAGCAATGTCATTTTGAGTAAAAATAGCATTGCTACCTTTTTCTTGCAGTGGAAGATATGAAATTAACTGGCAATACTACATTTTCAATAAAGAAGAGGAAGCAATGATTCCTGGACCAAATAGGAATCAATACTTCCTTAATAGTATGAAATCCTCATGCACTGATTGGGCAATAAACAAAGATGAAGTAGCTTTTCTCTAGCTATTAATTTACATATTTATCAATAAATCAGTAAGTCAATAAATAACATGTTCTATTAATTTTGTAATACATTTTAAATTCAAACAGTTTACATGTACAGAAATTCAGCCAGAAACGAAAACAAATTCTCCTAGGTCTCTAACATCCTAGGAATGTGCTACTGGAAACCGATAGGATTAACATAAAGTTATTTTTTTGCTTTCACTCTAGAACAGCAGTTCTCAACACTTAGAATGAATAAAATTCTCTGGGGCACAGGCTCCCCAGCCTTCAATTTTGCATAAAATGAGGTGGGAGTTTCTTGTGATACCTATAATTGGAGATATACAGCTTGCCCTTGGATACATAAATCTGAAACAAAGATAACATCATGGTTTATAAAGATATATTTCTAATCAAAGAAGTGATAGGAGATCTAAAGCAAAGTCCTAGAACAATATATAAAACAGAATTATAGACTGGTGTGATGGAACCTATAATTTAACTATAATAAAGTCTGTGTATTTAGATGGTAAGCTAATCTTGGGCATATAATGGTTTTGATGTTGATTGTCAGACTTTTTAGCTCACAGAATAATAGAATGTTGAATGGAATTAAGACATTGTTTTATTCAAGCTTATCTGTTATCAATAAGCAATCTTGGTCCAAAGAGATGAAGTTATCTGACTGAAGTCACAGTTTGTTGTAAAATCAAAACTAAGCTTGTTATGTCCTATCTATTAAACAAAATCTAAATCAATTTTTGAATTATTGTGAATCCAATATCATGTAGAAATAACAAAAGCAGTTTAAATTCAAAAAGCAAGTTTAGCTGTAAGAGAAGCACTTAAGTAACAGGGTAACACTAATCCACCTTCAAACTGCAAAAGTGGCTGGTGTGCAAGTCAATCCTTAATTGTAATAATCATACAACAGCAAGAGCAAAAGCAGATTAGCTAACCTCACTCTAAGCTGAAAGTATCTCAGGATTTGATCTAAAGTTATATCTTGTTTGTGTGTGCATGTCTGTGTTGTGCATGCATGTGTGTGTATAGGTGTGTGTCTGAAAATGGAAAGAGCTGGGAATCTGAGGAAAATGCAGTGGAAGAAGAGTAAATTTAGGAAACAAAAACATATTAAAAGTGGAGAGGTCACTGTGTCTTTAAGAGAGCACTTCATCTTGCAAATTAAGGTTAACCTGGCAGGTATAAGGTTATCATATTAATAATATATATATAATGACTATAATATATATTATTATATAATATATAATATATATTTATAATTATATATATTTATAATTTATAATTATATACATAATAGATAATTATATAATATATTACATATATAATAATATATATATGAGGTTATTATATTAATGAAAGATTGCCTTTTTAGGTCCCTGTGGAATTATATTCCTAATTACGACCTATCTATTTACCTGACAAGATCCTAGTAAGGGGTTTAGGCCAATCATAAATATCACCATCTATTGACAATTAAACAGCATCCTGAAACTTCCTGATAGTGATGGAGAAGATATATGAGTTTATGTTAAAAACTGAGTTTTAAAATCTCAAAATTTTAAGAGGTGTAATCATTTTTCCAGAGCTTTAAATTTTCAAATTAAGTGGTTATTTTTAACATACTAGCTTGAAATCCTTTTCCTCACCTCCATCCTCCCCTTTCAACCCACCACCAATTCACTCTCTGTCTATTCTGACAAATATTGCCTAGGCAACTCATCCTTCACTTCTCAGTTTAAATATCTTCTCAAGAAAGCCTTATTCGATCACCACTCATTACCCAAACTAGATTAAACTCACATGCAGTAGGCCACATAACACTGTGAAGCACATTGCTAACTCCATTATTATAAATAGAAAGTTGAAGTTCATTAACAAAAATTTACCTTTCCAAATTCACTCTGGTAATAAATGAAAAGATGAGGATTAGAATGCATATATTTGAGTACAATGCCCATGAACGTTTTCCTTCTTCTTATACTTTGTATTTTTTCTCTTTCACGTAATTCACTTACATTTTTCATTAATGCATTGTATTACCTTTCTCCTCTTTCTGATTTTTAGTTAAATATGCCCGATTTCATTTAGCCTATATTTGTCTTTCCTTTTGCTACCAACTGCTTTCCTTATTTTTCTTCTTCTATCAGTGCTATCTGGGGGACGCATATGTTTTGCGTTTTAAGCTAAAGCTCCCAAGTTATCCCTGGAATGTAATGTTTATTTGACTACTATTTTTTTAAATTAGAATTAATTCAACAGAAGAGATACAGTATTAATATCTCAAAATATTTAAGAAAACAAATGACAGTGATATATAGTCAGCCCTAGCTTTGCAATGTGAGGGACTATAAAAATGACCATGTGAACTAAAATAGTGCAAAGTAATGTTTATAATAAATGGGAATAATTAAGATCATTTGGTGACAATATTGTAACAAAAATAATATTGTGGCAATATTAAAAACTTTATTAATAAACATGATAAATGTGATGAATGCATGGGGAAATAATAGTAAAAACAGTATTTACCTACACTGTGATTTTACACATTAGAAACATTGAGAATAAATATATTTTATTTGTATAAAATTTATCAAGAATAGTTTGAACTGGCCAGGCACAGTGGCTCATGACTGTAATCCCAGCACTTTGGGAGGTCCAGGCGGGCAGATCACTTGAGGTCAGGCAGAAGTTTGGGATCAGCCTGGCCAACATGGTGAAACCCCATCTCTACCAAGAATACAAAAATTAGGTGGGTGTGGTGGCATGTGCCTGTAATCCCAGCTGGTGAGGCTGAGGCAGGAGAATCACTTGAACCTGTGAGATGGAGGCTGCAGTGAGTCAGGATCATGCTACTTCACTCCAGCCTGGGTGACAGAGCTAACTCTGTCTCAAAAAAACAAAAAACAAATCAAAACGAAAAAACAGAAAAAAAAATAGTTTGAACTGTGCTTGCCTTCCTCTATGTAAATCAAAATACAGATAAAGCATCTTTTCTGTGCCTCAGTAAATTGTCATACTCCTAAATCTGGATTAGTTTATGACTACATTAGGTTTTTATTGCTGTATAATAACATATCACAAACTTAGCTTCTTAACCTTTATTCTCACAGTTCTCTAGTTCTAAAGTCACAGTCTGCTAGGCTGAGTTTTATGTTAAAGATCTTACAAGGCTGATAATGAAGTGTTAGCTAATTTGGGCTCTTATCTGGATGCTCTGGTGAAGAATTTGCTTCCAAGTTCGGTCAGGGTTTTTTTTTTTCAAAATTCAATCTGCAACCTATTATTGCCTTAGGTCTGAGGTCCCTATTTCTTTGCTATCTGTCAGTCAGAGGCCACTCTCCGCTCCTGGAGGCACCCACATTCCCCTCATGTGGCTCAGTCCATCTTCAAAGCAAGCAATGGTGCATTGAATCTTTCCCACACTTCAAATCTCTTAGTCTACTTCCACTATTAGATGAAGAAAACTCTGATTTTGATGTGCTCATGTGATTGGGTGAAGGCCACCTACATAATCTCCATATCTTAAGGTCAACTAACTTGGGACTTTAATTACATCTGCAAAATCCTTTCACAGAAGTGTTTAGATCACTATTTGGTTGAATAACCAGATACAGGAATCTAGAATTCTGTCCAGCATACTTCTATTATTATTATTATTATTGAGACAGAGTCTTACTCTGTCGCCCAGGTTGGAGCGCAGTGGTGCGATCCTAGTTCACTGCAACCTCCATCTCCTGGTTCAAGCAATTCTCCTGCCTCAGCTCTGGAGTAGCTGGGATTACAGGCACGAACCACCATACCTGGTTAATTTTTGTATTTTTATGTTTTATTTTGTATGTTGGCCAGGCTGGTCTTGAACTCCTGACATCAAGTGATCCGCCCGCCTCGGCCTCCCAAAGTGCTGGGATTACAGGCGTGAGCCACCGTGCCTGGCTAGTGCTTACCCTTTGCAAGTTCTGTATCTCGTATCTCAAATTATCTGACATACCACCTAATGTCGTTTATTGACAGCTTTGTTTCCTCTGAAACAGCATTCTTTTTCATTATGACCAATTTTCTCATTGACTGAGTTCCTCTGGCTGTATATCTTGGGTCTCTAGAATGTTGTTAGTGTCACTATTTCAATGATCTACCGTCTCCTAATTACATTCAATTGCAATTCAAGTGTTACTACTTGATGTCCCCTATCAGTTAGTCTTCTAGCTACACCACCATAAACATGAAAATGGAAGTCTGATCCAATATTTTTGGCATAGTTTTTATTACATATACACAATTTTTTAAACAGTATATAGCATCAGTTTGCCTACTGTTAAATATTAAATGAAAGGCAGCAAAGTATAAGAATATATATTTTACTAAAAATTTTATTTGTACAGCTCTGGTTTATTCTCACCTCTGCATAGTGACTATATTTCAAGTAGGTGTATTGCTTTCAATTTTATTCCTATTACATAAAATGCTGTTAACAGGTGGAAATATTGGGGTATTGGTTACCTTTGTCTTCAACTACAGTAGATATTTCTAAATAGCTTTTAAAAACTTTTTTTTAACAAATTTATAGCCCACTAGCAGTTTATAAGTGTTTTAATTGCTCCACATGCCTTTCAGAGTCATTATCATCACCATTTAAAAAAATTTATAAGTGTTTTAATTGCTCCATATGCCTTTCAGAGTTGATATCATCACCATTTTAAAAAAAGTAATCATCCTGAGTAAGGTAAATTAGTATTTTGTTTTTAGTTTGCATTTCTCTGAACCTAAGTTAACTTTAAAATTTTTTTTGCCATGTGTATTTCTTCTTGTAACAATGAGTTGTTCTTTTACGTTGTATATTTGGCAACTGTATAACTATTTTTTAAATAATCATTTATCAGTTATAAGAACTAAACAACTAGCATATCAGGTTACTGGTTTGTTTCTAGTATGAATTAATAAACAGAAAGTTCTATTTTTATTATGATTCAATACATCAATCTTTTGTTTCGTACTTTAAAGAAATTTTCCCCTTACACACAATTATAAACATCCTCCTATATTTTTTCCAGAAAGATTTGACATTTTACTTTTACACATTAAATATTTAATCAATATAGAAATTAACTTTATGTCTGGAGCAGTTTTATTATTTATTTATGGATAACCTATTCTGGAACAAAATATTGGTTTATATTCCATTGATTATTAATACAAATTTAATCACACAGCAAGAAGATATAAACATGTAATTTGTGTGTTTCCCTCTAATTCTAAACACTATTCTAATCCATTGTTTCTACACCCAAACTACAATATACATTTGTCAGAAAGATCTTCTCTATTCTAGCATCTGGTGTTCATATAAATCTTAAAATTAACTTATCAAGTCCATGGGCACATCTACTTGCATTGTAATCCAGATTGCTTTAATTCACATATTTGGAGCAATGATATTGATTGCATTTTCTATGCATGAACATCCTCTCTCCATTTACTTGGAATTTTCCCAACATACTAGAAAATTTTATTTTCACCATAAAATCTTACACCTTTCTTGTGCTATTATTTCATAGGATCATTATAACTTATTGAACTGCATTCTAAATTTAATAACACTTTTTAAATGTTGGTATTCTGATTTTAGATACTGATCTTATAACCAGCAACTTCACCAAATTTCCTTACTACTTTCAATGGTATGTTTGTAGATTCTATAACATTATCCATGTAGATGTAGATGTCATCTGAGAACAATTGCTTCTAGATTCTATAAAATTATTCACGTAAATATCATCTTAGAAAATTAAGAATTTTGTTTCTTCTATTCCTGATTTTAAAGGGAGTACTTCCAAGTATTCAATATTAAGCATAGTAACTGGTGTAGATTTTTGGTACATATCCTTTTGCAGTGTGTAGAAGTTCTTGAGTTTTTGCTTCTATATTGTTAGTCTTTATTTTTTATGCAAACGTTGGTATTGAATTTTTTCAAACTATTTTTCAGTACCCAAATTTTCACGTGGATTTTCTCTAATGGTAGTGTGATGATTTTGAGTTGAAATCTTGCCATCCCGTGATTAACCTGACTTGATGTTTACTTTTGTTATTTTAAAGGAGTTGGTTTGCTAACATCTTCATTTAAAAAAATATCTTGATATTTTTTGCTATGTTTTTCATTTGCTATACAGTCTATAAAATTCTAATTGTGTGGTTTTTAAGTGTGTATTGGGGTACAGATCGGAGTTTCTTTAAAAAGTTAGAGACGTATAGATTTACTTAAAAAATTAACAGTTCCTTAAGTTACTTTTGAGTTCTATTTTAAAATAGACTTCCCTTTTTTTGTTTTCGAATTCATTGCCCTAAGGTTGTTCATAAGTATCATGGATTTTTCATTCTGTTTTGTTTTTAATTAGTTGTTTATTATTCCATTGCTTCAATAAAAACCACTGACTTAGGAGTCACACCACCAGTATTCTATTTTTGCTTCCATCACTTGCAAATTTTTGCTTTTTGAACTATGGGCAAGTCACTGCGGCTGAAGATATTTTTTTCATCTCTAAAATCAATTTAATATTTCCTTTTTAGGTCACTTATTTCCAAGGAGTCTCAAGGAATATATGATTGAAATGTTTTCAAAAATGGAAATAACAAATACAAACAAAAAAACCCCCAAGAGTTTAAGGTTTATCCCCAAAACCTTTTTGAATAGGAACATCACTTCTAATATTGCCCTCCAAAGCAATATTATGGGCATCTTTTGGAACATAAATGAAAATCAGAGAGCTCATAATCCTTCACAGCAGAGTAAAGCTTCTAAAATCTGGATCTCTGGCTGACTTGAAAACTGGCAATTCGTTAACCGTGATTAAACACCAGCATGAAAAGATATTTAACTGTTGTGTTTTAGCACATACGGTTTCTTCAGAAACCCTTTTTAAAAATTATAAGAAAAACTTTACAACACTTCGGATAGGTCTTAAGAGAAGGCAATGTTACTAATTATCAATGTGTGCAAATAAAGGATTCTTTCTGGATTTTTAGTTACTTCAGTACACTTCATTATGTCTTTAACTTTGTCAACATCAAGCAATCATTTATCAGGTTCTTGACCTGATGCTACATGCTATAGTTGAAATGCTAACTCTAGCAAGCTAAACAGGGGTAGTTAAAAAGGTATGCAGTGTGGTTTTTTTTCCCTCTAATATAAAGATCATACCAGTTAGAAAACATAAGAAATAACCTTCAAAGTCCCAGTGTCAAGTGTTCGGTAAAGCAGAGTTCTTGGAATTATCTTTTCAGGAAACTAACTAGCTTAGCACTAAATATATTAATTAAACTCTAAACCTACAAAATAGGAACCAAAAATGTTTGTTGCAGATGCACATCAAAGCTATTTGATAGTAGATCCCTACAGTGAATTTTAATAAAAGTAGCAGAAATCTTAAAGGCAAAATAGTTAATCTTGATGAAATTTCATTTGAAGAATTTCTCGTTATGGTTGGTTGCATCATGGGTTTTATACGTCAAATTTTTAAGTTAAGACTCAATATCATGTTACACATCTATACGCTTCCCTGAGGTAACCTGTGGAGTCAGAGGTTCTTCTCCAGATCCATTTCTGTAATCTTTATTAATCTAAATATTATTTACAATATGAAACTTTAATAAATTAGAACACTTAGTTAAAGACTGATCAGGACACACTAAGTAGTTTCTGGGGGAAGTGGTCAAACTCTGAGTTAGGAATGGGATGAAAAACCTCAGAATTACTATTAAAAATGAAATGAAAGACCTAAAGTGCTGAGGTAATTTTCTTTTTAAATATTGAGAAAAAAATTATCTTTAGAAAGGCAGAATCATTTTCTGCTGTGAATCATTTGCCTTTTGAGAGCAAGAATATTAGCTTAAAATGACGGTAATATGTATATACTAAAATACACTGAGTTCAATTCAAATGGAACTATCTTTCACAGTGCGCTTTTAGTGACAGGACTGGATTTATTTTACCACTTTCTTACCTCATATGGAAAAGGGATGGTTGTATACGGTTTGGCTTTCACTGGATGCTACAGACAGTTAAATTTGCAGGTCTAGATTGAGAAACAAGGCTGAATAGTTTCTCTATTCTGATAAAACTCCCATTAGGGTCAAAGTATTAAGGCTCAATAGCAATTCAACATTTCTCTTATGTCAATGCCTGAAAACATACAATTTTAAAAGAAGAATATACAGAGTCCAAATAGCCATTTTTTAAAATTTTGTTTATTACTGTTTACCAATGGGGAGATGCAGCTTATTTACACCAGCAGCCATAGAGGAAAGGGAAATACAGTTAGTCAGCTATCTGTATAGGATGGACTACTTATGCAAAAATAAGAATCTCCAAAACAAAGGACAGTGGTGAGCTTCACTACCCTCCCCCAATGATCCCAGCATGCGATAATGCCAGGCAGTGGTCCCTGGGCATGCGATGGTGGGAACTAACGTATGGAAGAAAAAGCCACAAACCACAGAAATTTTAAAGAACCCCTTTCCCCCTAACACACACACACACTCAGATACATAATATTGATTGCAGGGTGATCAATACACTTAATCGAGAAGGGGAAAACAGGAATTCTGCTGTTAAAAAGGTAGGTAGGTAGGGAAAAGGAGAGTTCCTAACCACTGTCAACTACATGGTAGGGAGCATTCTCTCCCCAGAAATAAGTCTGTACCCTCTGGGCACCTGTTGGACCAAGCCCACTTTATACCCATGCAGGGCAGGGGGCTATTACCCTATTGGTAGAGGGGCCAGAAACAAAAAACAAAACAAAAAACAAAAAGGGGGTAATGTGAATAAACCATTACTCCAAACTACTTCCCATTTCCTCCTCTAACCAGGAGAAAAGGCCAGAAAGAAAACAGTAATTTCAAGATCTGAGTCCCCTATCTGAAGGTAGAGGGATTGGACCATGGCCTTTCTCCATCATCCCACTTCCAAGACATTGTTAGGAAGTAGACCACAGTCTCACTTAAACTCTTTCTTCATCCTCTTAGATGTCTACAAGGGCAAAGATATATCCAAATTATTTTAGCTCTTGACAAGGTTTGATTTTTTTTTTTAAAGTTATTGCAATTCTTGAAGACTAATCTGTAACTAGGCCCCAAGGCTGATCAGCACAAGTCTAGGAGAAGGCGGCAATAACAGACAGTTCCAAAGCCCGATCTCTATGGTTTCCTTAACCCTCTAAAGTATGCAATCTAAATCAGTCTATACAGTCCATATAGTACCTTCTGGGATAAGGATACATGCACAGCAAGGGTGAGAGAATGGATAAGGACCAACTCCATTCCCCTGTGTGTCAATCAGCCTTTACTGCTCTTCTACTTAGGTCCTAACAGGCAGTATTGAAATGGAGGTGGGAAGATACAACTCCTTATGAAGTAAAACACAGCAAGAGGGCACACTAGCAAGGCAGTCCTATATGGAGAAATGCTTAGGCATGACATTGCATTTTAAATACAAAAAATTAAGTTCTCTTTCAATTCCAATCCCAACGAAGGGAGCCAAAAGAAAGATTCTCCTCTGAGTCTTCTATAAAGACAGGGGAAAAAAGAAAGAAAGAAAGAAACAGTGACCAAGAAAAAAGCAATTGGGCAGGCTTAAGCAGGAGCATTAAGAGCTGAAATGAAACTGGTCATTGTGAAAGCTGGAGTGGCAAGCAGCACCTGGGGCACCAGATAGGCAGTGGAGCAGGGAACAGGAGGAACATGGGGTCAAGCCAGACATATGAGGCTGGACCCTCTACTGGGGCACAGAATGAGGTAAGAAAACATTTCAAATAAAGCAGCACCGTTCCCGCTCACCTCGGGGCTCCCACTCCTTTATACTTCACAAACCTTCACTCAGGGAATAAAGTGGAGAGTAGTTTTGATATGTGGCTCTTACTTCCCATCTTCCCCTATCCCGATACCATTCCCTGAAGTCAGGAGATTCTAGAGGTCTTTCTCTGACTTCTAACAATAAAAGGACTGCTCTTGTTGTCAAGAAGATCCAAAAGGGACCGAGTGGAATGGATTGCCCCTTTACAGGGACAGAGAGAAGGTGGTGACAGTATGGATGTTCACCATAGCGGAGCTCTGACTTCCCAACCAAAGAACCAGGAACATTCAACAATATTCTGCAGTCAGACGAGATAATCCAGTTTTGCTCCTTGGCTCCTCAGCTAGCACTAATCCATTCACATTATTGAGGGCAGCTGAAAAAGATCCCCTCTGGGCTGTTTTCAAATCACAGCCTCCATCCAGCACAGCCTTGATGCTCTTCTATAGCTCAGTCCCGCCCCCAGGGTGGGAGGCAGCTGGTGACCCGGCTTAATGACCAGGCCACACCCATGGACTGGCTAGGTAACCAGTAACCCAGAGTAGGAAATGACCACCCTCCTAAACTTATGTCCACAGCATAATACATCCAGACATGAATCTTGTAGTTCGAGAGATCGTGCATAGTTGCAGAGGTCCCCTCTACCTCCCCAGGGGATCATAGCCGAATCCTCAGCCTGACTGGACAACCAAGTTGTCCAAGCGCCAAGCTTATGCCACCAGTTTGGAGGGCAAGGAAGAGGGCACTGCTTAGCCAAATGCTAGGCCTTCTCCTCAGCTGAAATCATTGCAAAGGCTGGACCTTTGGGAAACAGGTGGTTTCGACCGTTTCTTCTTGCTGGAGTCAGGGCTACAGAGCTTCCCTACCAAACTTGAGAATTCTTTTTCTTGGATTTCCCAAATTGAAATTGTTAGTATCCAGATCTTGCACCTGACATTTACTTGTCTCAGAGAAGCCCATATCAGAGGTTCAGATATCAAATGAGCAGTCCCATTGCAGGCCACTGATTATGGCCTGATGAACTGTAATGTACAAACTGTCCAGGAAGTCCTTGACATCAGGCAGACAGAAAAGCTGAGGAACCAAAAATTTTATATGCTGGGCACACACTGCTCACCTGTGCACTGGGGGTACTACAGAATCTTGCGCACATCCTGATATGTTTAGAGATCAACAGGCACTGCACGGCCTGCAGGCTGTGCAGCTCCTCCTGCCCAGGGCTTCAGAGCTGGCTCCAGGTGATACACTTTAAAAAAGGATTCCTAAATTATCCACTTTGGGTTTTTAAATGCTAGGATCTTCAAGGGGAATTAGAACTTTTGTCTGATTTTTTTTTTCCTACTTTTTTCTACTTAGCTTACACCACCAAGCCACAGGACCAGTCTACGTTATTGTCCTGGCCACTCTCAGAATCTCATTTTGCAGCTACTGGAATTCCGGAGGTGAGCGCTGCAGCTGCTGATCAGGCCCATTCCCAGGTTCTCCCGGAAGGGAGCAAAGCGGGAGACGGCACGCTCCTTTGTCTTCCACTGGCTGAATGCCAAAATCCTTCACGCTACCAGTCTCTGCGAACTCCAGGTAGAAGTAGCCACACTTGACTGCCCGGTGCACCTCAAAGCAGAATCCCAAACAAGAATCCTCTATCAGGTCTACGTAAATCTCCTGAGCGATGGCCTCTAGCTTGTTAGTATCCAGGTTGGCCAACGAAATTTCCTCCATTTTAAATTTGTAAACGACTGCGGAGAGGGCGCTCCTTTTACTCACGGCAGCAACACGTCTGGCTCCGCGGGCCGCGCCTAGGCCTACAGGCCTTTCAGGGCCAAGTCCTCCAGCGGCGGGTCGGTGGCGTGCGTGGCGGCAGAAGCAGCGGCAGCGGCGACTGCTCCGGAATCCCAAGCCCTCCGGCTTGTTTTGGCGTCTCCCGGGTTGCGGGGCTTTTAGCTGCGCCTGGCCCAGGACTCACAGCTAAACCGTCTCAGCGCCTCACCCAGCCGCCTGGGCCTCTTCCGCTCCCTTGTCGGGCCTAGCCCCGCCTCCCCGCTTCCGCCCCTCAGTGCGCCTGCGCACTGGTTCCGCGCTGACTCCTGGGGCTTCTCCCTAATGCACTAGGGCTTCTTAACGCGCTGCTGCTTTGAGAGCGATTGACTTTATGAAAACGAACGGGATGAACTAAGCTGACTTAGTGTATGACTTCCATTATCTCTGATTATTAGAAGATTGCAAGGATGCTATTTTATGTTACTTTATTTGTAAATTTAAACATTCGCAGTTGAATTCAGCACCCATGCTTAATTCATATCCTCTGAAAAAGGAAAACATTTAGTAATTTTATGCACTGTTGTGGTGTGATTCGAAACATTATTTTGGGAACAGTTCTTCGGATGTGTTGAAAATTTGACTTACATGACTGACTAATGATCGTTTATAGCAATGCCGCAGTTGTCATTTAAATCCACTAGATGGTGCAAGGAAACAAATTACAGTATAGTTTATCTTTCGGTCTTTTTTTGAGTGAAAAAACTGGAAACAGCACTAAAGGCATAATTCATATATATTAATCAAATAAATTTAAGGTATCTGTCTCTCTTATAAGACCATTAAGGCAATGCGAATATAAAGAGATAATATACACCTCTAAAATAATTATGAAGAGAAAATTATGTGTCTATGCTGTCTTAAAGGAGGAAATTTGAAATATGTTAAATATACTGGGATATAAAGAAAACTTTTCCCAAAATTATATGCATAATTTGTGAGAACGGGAACCAGCCTACCTAAGTTTAAATCCCGAAGCCAACATTTAACAGTTCAGTGTTTCCTCATTGAAAAAAGGCTAGTTCTTGTTTCATGGTTAAGATTAAATTATATTTTAAGAAATGTTGTGACAGTGCCTTACATGTAAGCAATGATTCAGTAAATGTCAACTATTTTTGATCATAGTGTTATGAACTTGAATATGAGAAAAATCATTGTAGTATTTCCTTTATTTTTTGCTCATTTTTTGGTCCCCAGCACTGCTGTGAAATAGAGCAGCCTGTATTATCTTTATAATTTATTTTAAAATTATTGTTAAGCAAACAAACAAAAATACAAAATATGTATATATATCTGTCTGATTCTATACTTTTCCTTCCAGATTAAAGGAGAAATGTGTATCTTTTTAATCAGATACAAATAATTATTTTCTAGTGTATATGACCATCTGAACATCTAAATATTTCAGAATTTATTCATTTTTTTATTTTTATTTTTGACACATGATCTTGCTATGTTGCCCTGGATGGAGTGCAGTGGCACCATCATAGTTCACTGAAGCCTGCATCTCCAGGGCACAAACAATCCTCCCACCTCAGCCTCCCAAATAGCTGGGACTACAAGGGTGCAGCACCACAACATCAAACTTATTTATTTATTTATTTATTTATTTATTTATTTATTTCCTTCTTTCTTTCTTTCTCTTTCTTTCTCTCTCTCTCTCTCTCTCTTTCTTTCTTTCGCACTGAGGTCTTGCTATGTTGCCTCAGTTGGTCATGAACTCCTGAGCTCAAGTGATCCTCCCGCCTCCAACTCCCAAATGCTAGGATCACAGGCATGAGCCACCTTACCTGGCCTAGAATTCATTTTTAATATCTCACTGTATTAGTCTGTTTTCACACTACTATTAAAAACTACCTGAGATTGGGTAATTTGTGAAGAAAAGAGGTTTAATTGACTCCTGGTTCTGCAGGCTTCACAGGACCCATGACTGGGAGGCCTGAGGAAACTTGCAGTTATGGCGAAAGATGAAGGGGAAACACGGACCTTCTTCACATGGTGGCAAGAGGGAGAGAGAGCGAAAGGGTAAGTGCCACACACTTTTAAACCATCAAACCTCGTGAGAACTCATTCACTATTACAAAAACAGCAAGGGGAAAATCCTCCCCCTTGATCCAATCACCTCCCACCAGGTCCTTCCCCTGGCATATGAGTATTACAATTAGACATGAGATTTGGGTGGGGAAACAGAACCAAACTATATCACTCACTCTTTATTTTCATGAATAGAGGATTAAGTTAAATTTATTTGGTTTATGAGTAGCCAGTACTTGTACCCATCCAAACTTTCCTGATTGTATATTTTACCATTTTAAAAACCATAAATTGGCTGATATGGAGCATTTTGAAAGCCTAGACTTTTAAGATTTATGTACTATAGGTTTTGGTTTTTTTTCTTTAAATATGGGGCAAGATGTTTTTTAATCATCGTAGTCTTTGTCTAATTTATATATTTTCCATTCAAAAATTGGCATCATATTTTGATATAAATTGAAATCTCCACATAACCCCATGCTAGCTCATATAATGAGTAAATGCACAAGCTCTTTGGTCAGAGTGTCTCCTACCCATTACTGTCTGTGTGAACCTGTCCTACCTATTTCTGTAAGTCTCAGTTTTCCTTTTGTAAAATGTCAATAACCGTTCTCATCATATGGGTTTGTTATGAGATTTAAAACATGGCAATAAATTTAATAAATGCCTTCACACAGTGCTTGACAAATACAGAAGTATATAATATTGTGTTTTATAACTAGTACTGGGGCATACTGAGTTAGGGAGAAAATAGATATAAATACAATTGTTTACCCAAATACCTTCTTTCTCATGCTTTCTCCAAATTTAAAGCAATGCTTCTAAAACCATGCGTATGAGTCATTCAGAGATCTTTTAAAAATGTAGAGTATGATTTTGTAAATCTGGGTTGGGGCATTTTTTTCTGTATTTCTAACATACTTTAAAATATGCTGATGACCACATTATAAGTAGTAAGAAATTGAAAGGGCTTAATAGTGGACAATTGTTCATCATAGTGATTGACTCTCATATAATTTGTTCTTGCACATTGTCATGAGAGTTTTTGCATGTTTGATTTTGGCAGAAGCGAAGAAGACTGCCCCTTAAACCCTCCTTGTGTTGTAAGAGTTAGAACACGAGTACTCAATTTATATAATTAAAATGGATCATCAATAAAATTTACTTCAAAATACATACAGAAAAATTTCATATCAATTGAAATTCAAATAATCAGGATCATGGCTAGGTTTAGACTTCCTGTCAGTATTTTATTACATTTAATCTTAGAAAAGAAACATTATCATGACATCAAAAATTTGCAGTAACGCTCATTGTCACTTTGTCACCTCTTTTCTGCTTATATCACTTAACTAGATTGCCTTACTTTTTATTGAAATACACTGGAACTCTTTATGTTAAATCAGCCTTAAATCAATAACATACCACAAAAATAACAGTTGAGAAAAACTCCTTAGTTCTCTCTTTTTTTTTATTTATTTTCATTTTTTTAATTGCATTTTAGGTTTTGGGGTACATATGCAGAACATGCAAGATATTTGCATAGATACACACGTGGCAGTGTGTTTTGCTGCCTTCCTCCCCTTCACCCACATTTGGTATTTCTCCCCATGCTATCCCTCCCGAGCTCCCCCCCCCGGTGTCCCTCCCCTATTCCCCCCAATAGACCCCAGTGTGTAGTGCTCCCTTCCCTGTGTCCATGTGTTCTCATTGTTCATCACCCGCCTATGAGTGAGAACATGCGGTATTTCATTTTCTGTTCTTGTGTCAGTTTGCTGAGAATGATGTTCTCCAGATTTATCCAAGTCCCTTCAAAGGACATGAACTCATCATTTTTGATTGCTGCATAATATTCCATGGTGTATATGGGCCACATTTTCCCAGTCCAGTCTATCATCGATGGGCATTTGTGTTGGTTCCAGGTCTTTGCTATTGTAAACAGTGCTGCAATGAACAGTCGTGTGCATGTGTCCTTATAGTAGACAAATTTATAGTCCTTTGGATATATACCCAGTAATGGGATTGCTGGGTCAAATGGAATTTCTATTTCTAAGGCCTTGAGGAATCGCCACACTGTCTTCCACAATGGTTGAACTAATTTACACTCCCACCAGCAGTGTAAAAGTGTTCCTACTTCTCCACATCCTTTCCAGCATCTGTTGTCTCCAGATTTTTTAATGATCGCCATTCTAACTGGCGTGAGATGGTATCTCAAAGTGGTTTTGTTTGCATCTCTCTAATGACCAGTGATGATGAACATTTTTTCATATGTTTGTTGGCCTCATGTATGTCTTGTTTTGTAAAGTGTCTGTTCATATCCTTTGTCCATTTTTGAATGGGCTTGTTTGTTTTTTTCTTGCAAATCTGTTTGAGTTCTTTGTAAATTCTGGATAGCAGCCCTTTGTCAGATGGGTAAACTGCAAAAATTTTTTCCCATTCTGTTGGTTGCAGATTCACTCTAGTGACTGTTTCTTTTGCCATGCAGAAGCTGTGGAGTTTGATTAGGTCCCATTTGTCTATTTTGGCTTTTGTTGCCAATGCTTTTGGTGTTTTGTTCATGAAGTCCTTGCCTACTCCTATGTCCTGAATGGTTTTTCCTAGATTTTCTTCTAGGGTTTTCATGGTGCCAGGTCTTATGTTTAAGTCTTTAATCCATCTGGAGTTAATTTTAGTGTAAGGTGTCAGGAAGGGGTCCAGTTTCTGCTTTCTGCACATGGCTAGCCAGTTTTCCCAACACCATTTATTAAACAGGGAATCCTTTCCCCATTGCTTGTTTTTGTCAGGTTTATCAAAAGGTATTACTTAAGCCTTTAGTATAAGTACCCCACATTTTAGGACTAAGAGAATTATTTAACTACTGAATACCAGGTGTATGTTGAAATTAGCTTTCCTAACATCCACTGGTGTTGCTTGTGAATGTTCATTTTTAGTTAAAAATATTATGTAGTGATGCTGACTTTTAGGAAGCCCACTTTTACTTTTACTTATGTACTCTTCATTAAAACTTTATTTTTCTTTACTCATCAAATATTTTAAGATAAATGAATAGTAAATTAGAGAGGGAGGGAATATTTTGTCATGTTCTCTTTTAAACAGTGCTTTTCATAGCCTATAATTTATATCAGAACGAAGCTATGACATTTTATGCCTTTTTGTGAATAATTTGGTAAAATATATACATGTGTGTCATAACTCAACTGTAAATACTGGCATATCCTCCCAGGCATATCTAGCTTGAAGTTTCAAATTCATCCTCTGCTGAAATTCAGTTTTCAAAATTTGCATTTAGAAAGTAATTATTAACATTTGCATGACATTCAGAGTGTCACAATTTTATATTAAATTGAGATTCATGCTATAATCGTAATATCAAAAATAAATTTATGATTTGAATTTGCCCTATTAAATTGAAATCAAGGCAGTTTACTGAATATTGGTATTTATGATAACTCTAGATGATAATCTACTAAAGGGAAAGATACTGTAATGCTAAGCTACCTATAGTAGTAAGTAGAATGTTATGCTAATATGACAATTTTAATAGTTTGCATAATAAAATATTTTTAAAAGTTGATATTTCAACACATCAATTATTCAGAGCCACTCTGATCCATGAAAGGGTTTCAGAAGATCTCCAGAAAAATATCCATGTATTTTCATATATAAGCATAAAGGAGCTACTTGATTTATCATAGTCATGACATGATAAACCTATTGTAAGTAAAAATATTATAAGTCAGAAATTCATTTAATGCACCTAAGCTACTAAGTATCATAGCTTAGTTTAGCTTACATTACTTGTGCTCAGAACAGTTAACGTTAGCCTACAGTTGGGAAAAAGTATCCAACACAGTCTGTTTTATAATGAAATTAAATATCTCATGTAACTTATTTCATTCCCTACTGAAAGTGAGAAGCAGAATGGTTGTATGGGTTCTCAAAGTACCATCCCTAATGAATGCTTATCATATTCACACCATCATAAAGTTGAAAAATCGTAAGTTGAACTATTGTTAGCTGGGAATGATTTGTATTTTTTAACGTTTTTTAAATGGCTTATGAAACTGCCTCTGAAGGTAATAAGCTATTTCTTAAATAAAAATAGACTATTATTGATGGCCTGTCTTTATATGAAAAAGTCTACATAGTAGTATAGAAAATGATGATTATTTATAATTTATGTGTACATAAGGATGGGCCTGTAAAAATGTACATTTGAACACTGAAAATAATTTATGATTAGGCAGCATGGATGTAGTAACTGTACTAAAAACCCTTATCCTAAAGGAATTTCAAACTTATAAAAAGTTACAAGAATATCAACATATGCTTTCTATATGCCTATCTTTTGCTTAGATTGACTCACGAACATTTTGTCACCTTTACTTTGTCTTTTCATTCTCTCACTGTTTCCTGGTCACAAACAAATTTGAATTACTATTTTTTTCATGATCTATTTGGTAGCAAGTTGCAGACATAATGCCCTATTAGGTCTAAAGCATGGGGTAAAAATGTATGTTAGTAGATTAGGATTCTGTAGCAATGTTATTGAAAACAAAGATGATTCTGAAGAAAATTCAGCCATTAAGGTAGGTTTACAAGGCTGACAAGCTACGTTTCTTCTAGACATAAATGACCTCTGGAACTTTTTTTTACATCAGTTTTTAATATGTTTAACTATTAAAAATATTTTTAAGATCGTCTAAAGAGTTAGCAAGAGGAAAAAGCAATATCTTTAGACGATCTTAACCCAGAAAACCCTAGTTTTGCCAAACACAATCATACACCCTCACAGCTGGTGAGAAATTTATACCATGACATGTAAACTATTTCTTGGACTTGTTTTGATTAGTGAAACATGCTTAGTAGTTGCTACTACATGTCAGAGTGAACCAATGGCAAGGGACAGCTGAATACAAGACTCTGAGAGAAGCTCATTATATTTTTTCACTTCTCCCATCTAAGAGAAAATAGAGGAAACTAAAATAATATCTTCATTTCTGATAAAGAAACTAAGGTCAGATATGTTAAGTGAATTGGTGGCAGAGTTAGGACTAAATATTATGGCTTTTAACTTCTAAATTTTTTTTTTGTGTGTAACATAATGGCTTCTTTTTACATAATGTCTACTTTTTAATCTTCAGTAATGACTAATTTATATAATGAATTTTAAAAAGAATCATTTTAGAATCAGCATTTATATATCATAAATCAAAATCTTGCTTCAGTGTAGAATGTACCAGTAATAGAAGTCCTAAAATACAACTTACACACATTTTGCTTAATCACAAGGTGTTAAAACACACACAGTGATGCTGTACACAATGTGCTTTTTAATTTTTTTTTTAATCCTGGAGATTCACAAGAAATATTTTTCAGATGACCAACCATCCATTCCACAAAAAGTATATAAACTTAATTTAGAAATGTATCTTGAGAGAGCTTTAAGAGTCGGATTTTCACACAGAATTTCTTGCTGCCCAAAATAGTATAATTTTTACAACTATTTTTTGCCAAATTGGTTTCTTATTGTGAAAAATTAAGAAATTTTTTCTCTTTCTTCCTTTCCTTTTCTGTAGTTATTTGCCTTCAAGTTATGAAGAAAGACTCATGTAAATAATTCAACACATTTTTTTCTAATTTTACTGATGTCCATTAGATTTGTTTTTATTTTTCTTCTCTCATCAAGAGCTGTCTCATATTTTCTTAAGTCAAGCTGTTAAACTGGTGGGTGGGATCTTTTACTTTGTGTGTTCCACAGACAGGCATCTGGCAAATGCCACCAACTGAGAGATTAATTTTCTTGCAAAAATTCTAGTAAATGTAAAATTAAGAGCAGGTTAAGGTACTAACATGAGAGAATCTCAGAATCTCTCATATATTAATTACAGATAATTGTTATTAAAGTAACACTGGGCCGGGTGCAGTGACTCATGCCTGAAATCCCAGCAGTTTCGGAAGCCGAGGCAGGTGGATCACAAGGTCAGGAGACCATCCTGGCAACATGGTGAAACCCCATCTCTACTGAAAAAAAAAAAAACAAAAAAACAAAAATTAGCCAGGCTTGGTGGCATGTGCCTGTAGTCCCAGCTGCTTGGGAGGCTGAGGCAAGAAAATTGCTTGAACCTGGGAGTCAGAGGTTGCAGTGAGATCACGCCACTGCACTCCAGCCTGGCAACAGAGTGAGACTCTATCTCAAAAAAAAAAAAAAAAAAAAAGAACAGTGGTTACTCTTTTGAGACTTAATCTCCCAGCATTTTACCTCTTTTTTGTTCTTTTACACAGAACATGTTCATTGCTTTGTAATTCTCAAAATAATTTCAGTCTTGATTTATTCTCATTACAAGAAATTATTAGTTTTTTTCTAGCGTCATTTATTCTATATATTCCTAAAACATTCTTCTTATGTTAATTCACCAGTCTTTGATCTTTATTAATATTAGCATCTACTTTTGCCACTAATTTTCTTAGCCAGGCTCCACTGCTATTAAAAGATTTTTTTTTTTCTTTTTAGGTAACTGTGAGTAAATTCCTAACATAGCCCTCAGGGAGTTTTTCTTACTTCTTGACTGTGTGGCTTTTGCTTACAGAAGGGGCAAATGCCTTGCTTTATGGAAAAAATACAAACATAGATGAGTGTATCACCATTGGCACTTGGCACGATGTCATATCTATAAGAGATTCTTAAAACTTGGTATGTCTACAGAGTTTATTGCCCCAGGATTTAGATTTGAATTTCATATTTTAGTATTTTCAACTATTGGTAAAATTGATATTTCATCATGTTTTTTAAGCACTCTTTCAAAGAAAAAAGTAAAAATCTAATTATTTTAGAATAGAATAAAACTGATTCTATCTTATGAATTTATTATACATATCTCTAAGCAGCATTATGAAATCTTAATCTTAATTTTTATATCTTGAAACATTATGCTATTTTATCACTATAGGAACTCTTTCATCATAATCATCAATTATTCTTAGTTATATTTTAAAAGGTGAAACAGTAAGAAAGAAGAATGATGAAATTATCTATATTCACAGAAGTGTATTGATTGAGGGCCAAATTTCCTTCTTCTTATTAAATTCGTATGAATTATTCTTATGTCATAACATAAGATGTGTAAACTTTATCATAGCACTTAGGTTGTAGGGTATCTAAGAGAAGACCAGACATCACTCAAAAACCTTATCTCCTCTGGGAAAGGGATTAATGTGTTTGTGGTTGTATGCAAGACAGTTGAACCATGCTAGAGGGAATTATGACTTTGTTATCATCTTTTATTTGGAGATTAAATATGTTTTAAAGAGATGCGTATGGGGCCATGCTGATAAGGGTTGGACTTGTGATGGTTAATTTCGGATGCCCAGATATTTGATCAAACATGATTATGGATGTGTCTCTGATAATTTTTCTGGATGAGTTAACATTTGAATTGGTAAACTGATTAAGGCAGACTCTCAATATGAGTGGGCCTCATCTAATCCCTGTAAGGTTTATATAGAATAAAAGGATGAGTTAGAATTCTCTCTCTCTCTGCTTGTCTTTGAGCTGTAACATAGGTCTTCTCCTGCCTTAAGACTTGGACTGAAGCTGAAACTTGTTTTCTCCTGGGTCTGGACTTCTCAACCTCAACATTTACATGAGTCAGTTTCTTACAATAAACATCTTTATGTACATAAAAAACACATATACATTCTATTGATTCTGTTTCACTGGAGAATTCTTACCAATACAGATTTTGAAAAATATTTATTTGAACACAGTTACTTTTATTTTTATAGTGTTCATGGCTGCTTTTGTTTGTTTCAGTGACAAAGCTGAACAGTTTCAAGTGAGAACATGAGTCCCATGAACCTAAAATATTTAGCATATGGCCCTTTCAGAAAATGTTTACCTGTGCTATGTTTCCTTTAGAAGGATAAAGTAATAGTGAAAGACTTAGTAGTTTCTTTATTCTGTTGCCCAAAATGTTACATCATCTTTTAAAAATGTATAAAAGCCTGGAAATACCATCTTTATAGTCTGCTTTTAGCTTTTATTGAAGATAATTGAGAATTTAGAATTTTTCCTTTTCTATCCTGATGGCATAGATAATAAAGTTGATGAATAAGATGTTTTACAACTATTAATGAATCAGAAGATTTATTCAAATAAATAGATAGTAATACTCTAATGATGATGGTGAAATGGATAATGTAAGTAAAATCTCGGGTAATGATACAATGAGTCTTCAGGTGACAATAATGAGGAATTTTCTCAAACTCAAGTATCGGTAAGTGAAAAACATATTTCCAAGGACAAAAAGGAATATAATAATTTCTAGTTAGGCATTAAAAAGAAAAGACTTCATTAGGCAATGTTGTGCAGCAAGGATCTGTTCTATGCTGCTTTGCTAAAGGGAGATGTAATGGTATTTTTTTTAGCTATTATGATGTTTGCCTGCCAAAGTTTACTTGTTATAAAGAGGTCTGCAATGATAAAATTTATTTTAAAATGTCCAATATAAATTAGTGTTCATATAAGTTATATTATTATGTTTCTAATATAAATAAGAGTGTCTCCCCTATCTCTTTATTTTTACTTCTATGAATTATTTATTAAAACACAGAATTATTTTTAAAAGGTTTCCATTTGAATACAAATGACAAATGATGATGATGATTTTCTTGATACACTGAAGGTTAATTATTAATGACAGAAAAGAAACACAAAACAGATAGAAGACATACACTTAGGCAATGTAGAATTCGTGGTTTTAATTTATATATATTTTTATATTTTATCTTGTGTTTGTTTTTCTCTAGGAGGGTGAACCTGTCTATCACAAATAAAATCTCAAGTATTTATATATAAATTGGCTTATTGAAGAACTTTTGTTACACAACACACAATTAGAATGGGTGTTTGAAGCAGTTCAGTGTAGTGAGATTATCTTCCAGTAAAATATAGATGTTCTTACCATCTTTCTCCAAAGAAAATGTCAAGTTCCAGGAATTATTGTTTTTATTTGTAATTTTTCCTTTGTTCGCCTGCCTTTTCACTGTATTTCTAATTCAAGCAGATGGTTTCACAGCTGGATTGTAGTGTGCTTACCTCTGGTTCTTTGATGATTTTTTTCGTGGACATTTTAAGAAAATAACAAGACAGCATTTTTGTTGTTGTTATATTTGTAACACTAAAATATTTTCCCTTATAAAATTCTAAATACAGAAATAAGGTACAGCATACAGGAAAGAAAAATATTCTCAATATCAAGATTAAAAAATCAGCATAATGTGTAAAACTTATTTCTTTATGCCCTAAGTAATTTAAGTCAATAGTTTGATCTATGACACACTGGGCACTTTAAAACTTGGTGGCATAGGGGAGAAAAGTTAGGCTAATTGTTTCAGGCTTAAATTCGATAGTTTGAAAACTGCCCCAAATTTTCTCATTTTTATCTACTTTTGCCTGCACAGAGTTAATTACAATTCTATATAAATATGTATAATGTGGATTTTTCTTTGGGAACAGTGCCATGGAAGAAGAAAAAAGAGAAAGGTAGGAGAGATCTTGTTGGGTTCTGATCTGATGCTAATATCCATCTTACATTAAGGTCTCAAAACAATAAATGTTTTACATCTACAATCTGATTTCATTCATTTTTAATGTTTCGTCTTTGCTTTTGTTATGTAAGAGCATAATTTGGCATTTAAATCCGAAGGCTCTGAAATTAGAGCCCAGGCTTTGTACTATTTGTTTTGCCCTAGGCAATTTTAATAACAGCTGGGACTTAGTGACATCATTTGTAAAATGGACGTTAAAGTGCACTTTATTATATAAGGCTACTGTGACATAAAATAAAATACAAATGGTTAAAAAGAATATTAAGCATTAAGCATATCATATTTTTATTTCTTATAATGATGTGGGGGAATTCAAACAACCCCAGTTTTCACTTACTCCTATGTTCAGTAAGTATTGAGGTTTGTGTATGTGTATGTTTGGAGCTAGAGGTACAATGATAAATGGGTCCAGTCTCTTCCAAAGAGATACTTAGTGGAGATAGAGAGATAAACATAAACTCATTCAACTAAGGATTCAGAGAACTGCAATAAAAGTATGTGTAGAATCAGTAGGCACATCCAAAATGAAGTGGACAGTTCTATATATAGAGAAGGAAAAATTTCACTGGAGTAAGACACTTTTTTTAAAAACTGGGGAAAGAATATTTCTTATCCGAAAATATAGCTAGAATAAGGGACATTTTACATGGAGCGAAGAGCATGATTAAAAGTATAGAGGTATGAAATAACATACCCTGTGATATAATTTAGGTTATTTGTCCCCACCCAAATCTCATGTTCAAATGTAATCCCCAGTGTTGGAGGCAGGGCCTGATGGGAGGTGTTTGGATCATGTAGGAGGATCCCTCATGGCTTGGTGCTGCCCTCATGATAGTGAGTGAGTTCTCAGGATATTCAGTTGTTTAAAAACGTGGCACCTCCCCAGCTTCATCACATGGGGAGAGCTCCTGCTCCCCATGTGATGTGAGTGCTTCTGCTTTACCTCCTGCCATGAGTAAAAGCTTCCTGAGGCCTTCCCAGATGCTGAGCAGAGGCAGCACCATGTTTCCTATGCAGCCTGCAGAACTATGAGCCAATTAAGCCTCTTTTCTTTAAAAATTACCCAGTCTCATGTATTTCTTTGTAGCAATACATGAATGGCTTAGCACACAATGCTTATTATCCGTAGTTATTCCTTAAGCCTGGAGTGGAAGAAATAAGTGTTTAAATCTGAGTTAAAGTCTGGGATAAAGGAGAAGATGGAAAAAAGAAGCTTGTGGTCCTTTTAATATTTTTACACATATGTTAGAAAGATTATTTGTCATCAATTGGAAGAAGAAATGGAATGTTATGAAATCATGGGCAGAAGAATAACTCATAGACTATTGTTGTAGTCCAGATGAGAGATCAAAAATTAATGAACAAACATAGCAGTCCCTTTTTCCATTGAAGATGGAGAAAAGGGAATGATTATGGTAATGCAGAGGGAGTCAAAGTGATGCAATTTATTTGGGTCGCAGTAGTAATAACCTCACAGAATGACAGAGAAATGAAAGAAGTTAAGGTTACTTTATAAGAAATAATGCCATATGATTTTCAGTTATCTACTTTTAAGAATATATAATCAGTGCCTCTAAAGACACGATTTAGTATGTTACACTACAAAATATAACTATCACCTGCTCTTAAAACTAAACATTTTAAGGCTTTAAATTTTGTTAACCCAACTTTTAAATTCATCTGGAGACTGTTCTAATAATCCCCGTATTGGGAGGAACATATGCCATAGTGACACAAGTGCTTCCATAGAATCAAAATTTCTTGTATACTTATAACATCAGGTCAGACTAACCAAACCATAGCATTCTCCCAGAAGATACAATGTGCACACAAGCACAAACAAGTGGGGTAAACATAAGGAATTCCTGAGGGAGTAAATTTGCAAATAGATTTTCTGGTGCTTTAGCTAGTTTGCAAGGATATAGGAAATTACGCAGTAAATAAAGGATACAATTGTAGACATAATTCAAAATAGACTTACATGATATGCATTTTTTCAATTGAGACTCAACTTGTCTCCATGTGTACAGGTGACTGTGAAGCAGCAAATTAATTTTTAAGTGATAATAAATCTCTTTACAGAGCTAAAGTTTTTTGGTGGTCAAAGTCTTATAAGCCTTGACAGTTGCCCTACATGCACCCTAGGTCTTTCATTTATTGTTGGAGGAATCCAACCATGCCTGGAATGAGTTTAAAAGCATTCAGAGATCTCGTTCTCATATTCCACATTTTGGGGCCATTTATCCATTGACATTAGGTCTGCCACATCTGTTCATGCATTTAAATGAAAGTTAAAGACCTTCCTTTTTGATCAAGTTTTAGTGTTTTCATAATTTATATGCACCACAGTATTCTAGAAGAGTTTGTTCAGAGCAATTTTCTCTGTTTTATCTGTCACTGGTATTTTAATGCCTTTTATTTCTCAGTATTTAAGATGTGAAGTGAATAAAAATAGCTTTCTAAATAAGGATGGATTGTTGGGTAACAATTACCCAATAAACAAGTCTTTATATGAGACTAAACAAATAGTATATATATTGGTTTAAATTAGGAAAAACACATATATTAATATTGGGGTGTATAGAAAGCAGTATCCTCATATACATGTTAAAGTTAAATTGAGATTTTTAAAGAAAAAAATATTTTGATAAATCCCTTGTTCAAATACTGAAAACATCTGTGTGCAGTGTTGTATTAATATGGGCATTTTTTTCCATTGAGTATGCTTCTGTCCTGCGAGGAGAAATGGTTCCTATTTGGATTGGATGAAGTCATTCCCAATAATGTCCACAGATTAAGAAATCTCTCTTAATAAATTTCCTTCCTTATCCTTATCTTTAACAACTACTCTAACACCTTTTCAATCTACTGACAGAGTAAAAAGTTTAGAACAAATGTTATTAGCCTTTTCTAAATAAACAGGTTTGTTGGATTTATATTCATATTATCTTCTTATAAAAATATAATGTACATCAAAGGAGCTACATTTTTAAAATTAATCCTCAATGTAGAAATGAACTTATGTCCATAAGATAATAATGTAAAATATGTTTTAAAATTTGTGGTAAAACCTGATGCTACTTAGACGCAGTATAAGGAAACATAAAATTTGAATAATGTGAATATGTTTGAAATAAAATGGTGTTAATTACCTTAGATGAAATAAAACATTTCCTAGGTGCCGGGCGCGGTGGCTCAAGCCTGTAATCCCAGCACTTTGGGAGGCCGAGGCCAGTGGATCACGAGGTCGAGAGATCGAGACCAACCTGGTCAACATGGTGAAACCCCGTCTCTACTAAAATACAAAAAATTAGCTGGGCATGGTGGCGCGTGCCTGTAATCCCAGCTACTCAGGAGGCTGAGGCAGGAGAATTGCCTGAACCCAGGAGGCGGAGGTTGCGGTGAGCCGAGATCGCGCCATTGCACTCCAGCCTGGGTAACAAGAGCGAAACTCCGTCTCAAAAAAAAAAAAAAAACATTTCCTAGAAATTCTATGGTGAAACAACTCCTCCTATTAGATACACACATATACACATGCATACTTACTCTTATTCCCCACGCATACTTATTCCGACATGCTCTTCTAGAATTTAACAAAACTTTTTTTTTAAACTCACAAGAGTTCCAAATAGGATTTGCATTTTTTCCAGTTATCTCAGTTTATATGCTTGAGCATATACTCAACTCTCATATGTGTATTTGAAAAACTTAGATTAGGAATCCAATTTTTTTTTTGACAAATAATTCCTAAATTAGATCTTGAGCTGTAACCATTATTGTGAGCTACAGACTTGAAAGTCTGACTACCTTGAAAGTCGAGATGACATTCCCACGTGAATATCTATTCAGTGTCTCAAGTAGTTTCATGTATTTAGAAGAGAATTTTGTGTTGATTTTCTCTCACCTTTTCCACAAACTGTTTCTTCCACATTTTTCTTATCCCATTTCATTCACTACCATTCAACCAGATAAACAATCTAAAAATCTAAGCGTCAATTTTGGTTTCTCTATACTTGTTCAATCTATATCCATCTATTAAAATCCTGTAGGCTCAAAAATCAAATATATCTCAAATTGTATTACTCTTCACTTTCTAAACTTCCACAGTTCTTATGACTGGGCCAGCTTTATGTCATACCCTCAATTGTGGCAATTTTCCCCTAAGTGGTATTTCTGCTTTCACTGTTTCCTCTCAATAGTTCATTTGCCTTATAGCAACCCAAGTGACTGACACACACAGAGAGAGAGAGAGAGAGAGAGAGAGAGAAAAAAACAAAACTCTGTGTTGTTTTTTCTTTATACTTAGTGCAAAATCTAAACTCTATTTTGGCTTACAATGACACATATGATATGATTATTGGTTCCCTTTTCACCTTCGTTCTCTTAACCTTCACTCACTCTGCTCTATCCACAATGGCCTTTTTGTTATTTCAAACAAACTCATTTTCACCCTAGTTTAAACTAGTTATCCACTTACTGAGAAATACTTTTCTCTCACACTTTTACAAGGTTCCCTCCTTCTCAATATCCAGTTTTTTTCTCAAATATCTCATCAGAGAAGTTGTCTTCAGTGGACTTATCAAATATAACCTGATCACCATTTTCTCTACCCTTACATACTTCCACCTTATCTTGCTTAAATACATCTATATGATTTATAATTTATATAATTATTACTCATCTCCCTCACTAGAATATAAGTACCAGTAGGTCAGACCCCTTGTCTTGGTTAACTACTATAACATCAGCATCTAGAATAAAACCTGGTATATACCTAATACTCAATATATAAGGGCTGCATGCATGCCTAATTGAATAATTTGAACTTCACCTAGAACTTTTTTTTTCCTGCTTTTAGCTCTCATATTTTATTCTAACATTTTGCTGTAATTATCAGGTATGTTGATCGTGTGAAGTATGTATAGGTGACAGGTGCTATTGCCTCTGTATTTCCTGTGGCCATAAGTATGTCAATTACATCAATGCACCTTATTTTCTTTATTTTGAATGGTATAGACATCCTTTTTGGGGAGATAAGAAATTAGCTTTTGTTTAAAAGCTAAAGCAAAACGATTTTTTTTTTACATTTGAAAATGCTGGCTATGTATGAGAGAAAGTTAGTAATATGATTAAAGGTGTATTGAAATTCTTGTCTTGCAAAGCACACCAAAGTCCATAAAGCTTAGCATACAACTTCGTGTTTATTAGTAAGAGAAAATAAAATATGAAAATACTATTTAAGAATGAAGTACTCTATTAAATAACATGTCAGGCCATATAGTCCATTGGCTGCTTATTGAGAAGTTCTGCTGACTAGTATTTCTTCTCCCAGTTGGAAGATTTGTTATTGGTATGGTTTGGCTCTGTGTCCAAACCCAAATCTCATCTTGCAGCCCCCATAATTTCCACTTGTGGGAGGCACCAGTGGGAGATAACTGAATTATTGGGGCAGGTCTTTCCCACGCTCTTCTCATGATAGTGAATGGTCTCATGAGATCTGATGGTTTTAAAAATGGGAGTTTTCTGCACAAGCACTCTCTTTGCCTGCTACCATCCACGTAACGTGTGACTTGCCCCTCTTTGTGTTCTGCCATGATTGTGAGACCTCCCCAGACACGTGGAAATGTGAGTCCAATTAAATCTTTTTCTTTTGTAAATTGCCCAGTCTCATGCATGTCTTTGTCAGCAGCATGAAAATGGACTAATACAGTTATAAATATGACTTTTCAAGTATTCCAGTAACCTTTAACTCCTATTCCCAAGATACTTCTCTTTTGAAAGTTTCTGTCTTCAGAAATGTTTTTTCACAAAAATAATTTGCAAAATGGCACTCTGATATTAGACATTGTTACCTTAGCCTGTCATGACTTGACTCAAGGTTAAAGGAATCATTTTCTCTGTGGCTTAAAAATGGACTTGTAAGGAAATGGACTTACCAACTTTCTGAAATCCAGACTTACGAGTGAGTATATACTTTCATGAGAAGGTTTATCCAGCTCTGTGTCTCCTGATCATTGCTTCTCATACCAAATTCAGAAAGTTCAGCCTTAAGATTCAAGCAAAGAACAGCACAAATTGAAAGCTTTGTTCTCTTTGAAGAAATTACCAATAAAATAATTTCTCACTATTTTCAGGAACTTTAGGGAGATATTATAGTAACTTGTTGAAATTGGGCTTGTTATTATGGTAACAACTTGACTTAAACTTACTATGCCTAATTTATTATTTCTTAAATACAGCTATAAAGGCAATGCAGAGTGATAGAAACACTAATTTTAGGACAGAAATAATAGTTGAAACATTATCATGCAAGGATCTTCAAAAAGTTCATGGAAAATGCATATTATGAAAAAGCTATGCATAGACTGTAATTTTTTTATACCAAAATAAACTCATACTAATTTGTTGTAACATATTTGAACAGAATCCAGATTGTGGCACTAAGAAAGATAAGATATCAGTTTTAAAAATGCCCTTATCAGAGTAACATTAATTCTGCTAAAATTGAAGCAGGAACAAACTTCAAATTTGTGATGAAGCTTGGGCAGAAAATGATAAAAATCATAGATGCTTTACAAAAAGTTTATAGAGACAATGTCCCAAAGAAATCAGCAATTTACAAATAAACTCATTTTGGGAAGAGATGAGACAGTGTTGAAGATCAAGCTCATAGTGGCAGATTATCTACATTTATTTATGAAGAAAAGATTAATCTTGTTCATGTATACATATATGTACATATATGCACAGTATATAAAATACATATAAATATATTGTTATACATCATAATCTGTGTACTCTAAATGAAACCTTCCATAAGTTGTTTCTTCATGTTTTCTACATGTATTTCCTTAAACTATTCTAAATCATTTGCAGAATTAATGATTCCATTGAAATGTTTGATTATAATACTCTTCTTGAGAAACTTTGCAGTGGCTTTCTATGAGTAAATGTTGGGATTTTTACTTTGCCTTCAAGACCCTACAGTCTGTAACCCTCACCTGAACTGATAGCTCGTTACTCTCACACTTGCTCTCCTCAAGACACACTGTTCTCCTTGCAGTTCTTTGAACATGGCAAACTCACTTTTTGTTTAGTGTTTTTTCATTGGCTGTCCCACATTACCAATGTTTAAATCTCCTTCAAGTCTGTTTCAATGTGTTCTAGTTGGCAAGAAGGAGTTCTACCTTGACTGCCCTGTTTAAAATTGCAACCTGTTTCCCTGCACCTTCCCACTCTCTTGGATTCCTCATGCTGCACATTGGCCTATTATTGTCCTAATTCATATCACTAAGTATATTCAATTCTGATTTCCAGAGACATATCAATATACTTATTTTACTTGCACCAATAATTTAGTACATCATATTCTAAACCTATGTTTTTACATCCAAGAAACGGGAGATCTTTACTGAATCCCCACAGTGAGTTAACTCTGTTTTCTGATGCTGGGATACCATCTATTTTCTGTTTTTGCACCCCTCCTCAATTCTTCCTTTGATACTTGAGTAAGAAGGTATACATTTTCAAATCTATGACTGCCCACAAAATCCAATATAAGCCTTGTTTTACCACTTACAGCTTAAGTAAATGTAGCTTTGAATTCTCTATTCTTTAGTTGTAGAAATCATAATCATGCAATCAAGATAAAATAGTGGCCTTTACGATGATTCAGATTCGTTCTTATTTCTCTCTTTCTTTTGTCCAACGGTCACCTAATTCCAGAATGTAGTTATGGGAAAAACATTTGTTTTTTGGACCCGTCTCTGTTCTCATTCATTGCAACCATGCTCTGGCTTACTTTATCTGTTTTATAGTACTTCCCAGCCCTACTCCTGCTGTATATACATTTTTGTTTACTATTTTTAACAAACTTTAAATTTTTAATAGTTACAGACTTACTGAAAGTGGCAAATATATTGGAATTTCAATATATCCCACACCCAGTTTTTCCTATTATTAATATCTTATGTTCGTATAGTACATTTGTTACAACTAATGAACCAAAATTGATATCGTTATCAACTACTCTGTGCTGTTTCTCAGATTTCATTTGTTTTTCTCTATTTTTTTTTTTCTGATACAGGATCTTATCTAGATAGCACTTTGTATTTAATCCTCATGTCTCCTTTGGCTTCTCTGGACTGTGACAGTTTTTCCTTGGACTTTCCTTGCTTTTGATGACCTTGAGAGTTTTTTAAGAGTAATGGTCAGATATTTTGCAGCCTGCTTCTCAATTAAAATTTGTCTGATTATTTTCTCATGGCTAGACAGGGCTTTGGGGTTTTTGTGAGGAAGATCGTAACATATCATATAAAAGGCACATGCTATCAACATGATTTACTATTGATGATATTAATGTTGATCACATGTCTAAGATAATGTTTGCTAGGTTTCTCCACTGTAAACCTACCCTTGCCCCTGTCACACACTTTTCATAATTTACTCTGTGGAACTAAGTCACTAATCCCACATTATTGGTAGAGAAGGGAGTATCTACACATGTTATTTGGACTTCTTCCATGTAGACTTGTACTCCTTGGTTGGTTGATTATAGTATTGAATTATGGGTATTTATGCATTAGATTATAACCCCGTGCTGTATGTGATGGCTAATATTGTCAACTTTATTGGATTGAAGGTATGTCTGTGATGGTGTTGCCAAAGGAGATTAACATTTGAGTCAGTGGACTGGGAAAGGCAGAGCCACCCTTAGTCTGGGTGGATATAATCTAGTCAGCTGCCAGTGTGGCCAAAATAAAAACAGGCAGAAGAACATAAAAAGACTAGTTTGGCGTAACTTCCCAGCCTACATCTTTCGCCCATGCTGGATGCTTCCTGCCCTCAAACATCAGACTTCACATTCTTCAGCTTTGGAAGTCGGACTGGATTCCTTGCTCCTCAGCTTGCAGATGGCTTATTGTGGGGCCTCCCCTTGTGATTGTGTTAGTCAATACTCCTTAATAAACTCTCCTTTATATATACATCTTCCTTATTAGTTCTGTCCCTCTAGAGAACCCTGACTAATACAATATGCTACTTATTTTGTTGCTCAAACTGTTTCATCTTTGGCTGTTGGGAGAACTTTCAAAACCCTTTTGACTTAACCCAATCATTTTATTTTTTAAGCACTCATTTTCGGGCATCCAGCTGTTCCAGGCTCATTCTGTATGATACTTGCTACTTTAGACTCATCCATTTTAAGGATTTCTGTTTTTTTTTAATTGAAGAATGAGTTTAAAAATTGAGTTCTGGGTTCTAGATGTGCTCATTGCTATTAAAGTGTCTTTGGTTTAGGCCCTCTTTGTGAACAGAGCTAAGGCATTTATGTATGTGTACTGACTCGTGCATGAAGAAATATTTATAATTATTTGTATGTCTGTCCTTCAGTATCTATATTAAACTAAGCATGAGATTATACAGATTTTTATGACTCTAATCCAGAACGACA
Organism: Callithrix jacchus; assembly: GCF_049354715.1. NCBI lineage: Eukaryota > Metazoa > Chordata > Mammalia > Primates > Cebidae > Callithrix > Callithrix jacchus. The sequence goes on along the minus strand of NC_133510.1, from coordinate 77,205,594 downwards.
TGATTCCTTCTGCCTTTCTTATCTATAACTTCTCCAAGAATAAAAACTTCACTCTCACTGTTCACCATGAACTTACTTGTTGGTTCAATTTCAATATACATATATGGTAACTTCACATCTTTTACTCTGGACCACCACCGAAAGCAACTTTCCCAACTAGAATAATGCTTATGTACATTTTCTTTTGTTTTTAGTCCTACAGTCCATTCTAGTTTCCAAAGTTATTTAGAGTAACATCTCTTTTTATCCATATCCTACAGTTGGTTATGTCAGATATTTTTAATACTGGTTCCTTTTTTTGAAGAATGAGTTTAAAAATCGAGTTCTGGGTTCTAGATGTGCTCATTGCTATTAAGGTGTCTTTTTTAGAAATTTTTAGAGTTTTTTTCTAAAAAGAAAAAACGTCACATATTAAGGTTTAATATTTGCACTGTAACATTATACCTGGTAGCCATTCATCTTTATCTGTCACCAGTAATTCTGACTTCCTCATATATCTTCTTTTGACATTTATAGTCAGTATTGTAAATACTGTTGTTCTGTTTATTAACAGAGATTCCTTGGCAAGATTTAATAGCTTCTTCTATTCCACTGACCCTTTCAAGCTCTTCTTTATCTCTTCTGGGACACAGGCTGCTCTTCTCAGGGTGTGACCTTCTGTTTTAGTTTGTTATCAAATGATTCAGCCTGAGGCAACACACTCAACCATTGCTATTCTGCTTCTCTGGTGAAACACTAGACTTGAGGGCATTTGAAAAGAACCCTTAGTCTCTCCAGTTTACAGCATGAGAGGTAAAGCAAAAGACATCCTCTGTTGAAACTTATCTGTTGCCTTAGCCTAAGAATAGTTTCTCTGCACTATGTTGAGAACGTGAGGCTCTTTTCTTATTAAGAAAGTTGGTAAAGGATGTTGATGAATATTTATGAGAGAGGAAAAGGAGGAAAAGAAAAGTGTATTGCATATGTTATGTTCCTTCTCTATCTGGACTCTATTGTATTCTATTTATATATGTCTTTATTTTTGCAATAATATCACATTGTCTTTATCACATAGCTTTGTAGTAATTCTAGATATCAGATAGTATAAATCCTTTTACTTTGTTCTTCTTTTTCAACGTTGTTGTGGTCATACATTGTCCTTTGCATTGTCATATAAGCTTTAGAATCAATTTGTCCATTTCTATAAAAACCTCTGATGAAACTAGATTTTGTATTTCATTGAATGTACAAATCAACTTTGATATAACTGATCTTAATGATATTGAATCTTCTAATCTTTGCTCATATTATGTCTTTTCATTTGTTTAGGTTTTCTTTAATTTGTATTTTTCAGTATAGATACACTGTACTTTTTCAGTCAAGTTTATTTCTTTTATTATATGTTTTCATATAATAAAAATAGAAATAAATCAAATAAAATCACAATTTAGAACACACCGCACAGGTATTCTATTTTCAGTTCTAGAATTTAATTGTTTTTTCTTTATAGAGTGTATTCTCTACTACGATTCTTTCATTGGTTTACTTATTATAATTGATAGTGAAGGAAACTGAAAAATTCATAGGCCAGCAGGAGGTGGATTCCCAGTGAAACCAACCTTCAAACCAAAGGCAATTTAAAGCCTGAAAACCGAGCTGCCAGTTTGGAATAAAGTCCACCACGACAGTGAGAATTTCTGTTCCTGATTGCCCACTCTTTTCTGATTGGTTCTTTCTGAATAATGCTTTTTAACCAATGAAATGTTGCCTTTTCTAAGCTATCTACAGTCTGTGCCTCCTCATTGCAAGCCTATAAAAACCCTGGATTCAGCCACACAGAGGGTTTCCTGCTTTCAGACCACCCTCACACAGAAGGCTACTCGCAAACCCCTCTCATTGTTGAGAGCTTTTCTCTTGCTCAGTAAAATTCTTCTCTGCCTTGCTCACTCTCTGGTGTCCATGTACCTCATTTTTCTTGGTCACATGATGAGAATCTGGAACCCACAGAACAGCAGGTGCAAAAAAGGGTTGTAACATATTCCCAGCCAGCTCCTGGCCAAGCTGTGGGTGTCATGAATGAAAAGAACTGTGTCACACTCTTGTTTGCCAGACTGCAGGAGGGAAGAGCTGTGGCCGTTTTGGGGGCCCAGACCACTGGACTCCCTGAGCCAGAGCTATACCACATCCCTGTTCAACAAGCCATGGGTGGTGGGAAGGAACAAGCTATAACATGCCCCTATTTGTCGAGCTGCTAGCAGCTGGAATGAGAGAAAGGCCTGTGGCATTCCCTAGTGGCTCAGACCACAGAACTCCCTGCCCAGAAGCTGTGATGCTACCATGGGGTTCTGTGGTTGCTGGCATCTCTGAGTTTTTAGGTGTCACTGCATCCCCTTAATCTAGACATCAGTTCCCAAGGCAAAAGCCTGTTGGTGGCAGCATGCCTGGACCAGCCATGGGCTAAACTCAGCCCCATGTTGGGCATGGGATCCTGGCTGGTAGTATGAGCTGAGGTGCTGTGGGCCAAGATTTCCAGCTGGTGAAGTGGCACTGAAAGAATCCTGTGTCATAATTATTCTTTACTTTAAGTCTTTTAACATATTTAACATAGCTGTTTTATTATCCTCATGTGCTAAATACAATCTCAAAGCTGTATTGGGTAGTGTTTCTATTAACCAATTAAAAAAAATAGAGTGTGCTTCCCTGCTAATTTACGTGTCTGAATTATATTTTCTTTCTTTATAGTGCATTAATTATATTTTGTCAGACAGTTAATTACTATGGATTCTTGTTGCTTCTGCTAGTCTTGGTTTCAGTCTTTATTAAGTTAGGTCAATTTTGATTTTGTCATTAGTTAGAGAGTGTACCCTTATTTCAAAGGCATGTCTTTTCTGACTCTCAAATATCTGAAATCTTCAGCAATGTATCTCATTTCTTTATGGGCCATAATTGCAATGTTATTTATCCTGGTGTGACCTCCATTATCTTAATTCCATCTCAGCCCAGCACTAGCAGATATTCTGCCAAGTGTAGCTGAGTCATTCAGTGAACATTACACAACAGAGCCCTCAGTCAAAATAATAGTAATAATAATAATAACCCACTGTGACTTCTCACAGACCTCTGGGGCCTCTTCTGTTCAACTTCTTTCTTTTTAGGAACCTGCCTTGAAAATTCCAACTACTTCAGCAATGTAGAATTCTAATCTCGGCCTCCTTTGCTCAGCAATACAAGTGCTTCACTTGAGCTCTACTTCCTTCAGACAAGTAGAGAAAGTACCCCTACTCAGAGTGCCGTTGTTGCCTTCTATCAAGTATTATAGTCCTGCTTTGCCTGTTGTTCAATGCATGAAAATAATCACTTCATATATTTTGTCAAAGTTTATACTTACTTTCAGTGAAAGGGCAAGTCAAGTACCTGTGGTTTATTGATGGATGGACACTGAATTGTCACATAAATATATTTTATTATTATTTCAATGATGGAAATTTTTGACTAGTTAAAAGTAAATTTGCATCACTATTAATTTATCATTCTAAAAGTTTCATAGCCATCAATATTTTTGGCATATTTATCACCCGTCCTTGGAATGTATGTGCTGTTGCAAAAGTTTTGAGAAGCTCTGGTTTTTAGTATAAAATTTATGCTGTAATTTGTTGAAAGTTTGTTGTGATATTCCAAGCCAAACCTTTTGAATCCCAAACAATTATATTTTGCCAGTATCTAATCCTGGAAAAAAAATAAAAGGTCATGTCTTACTGCATAAAATTTTGGAGAGGTGAGTATGTTTTTCAAGACCATTTTGGAATTTATACCCAAGAAATCAAGACTATTTATAGTTATACTTTTTAGTATGCCCTTTCCTTGGATAATAAGCATCACTTCAAAGTCTAGTTTAAATGGGCAAAGGAACATACAGTCAAAGGTATTACTGAGAAAGAAAAATACACAAGAGAATAAATCAAAACACTATCCACTAAATCAATCACTTTCCTAGGCTCAATAGTCTCCAAGTAGAGACCATTATTTCCTGTTCTCATTTTATGCACGTTGAATAACATCTGAGAGTCACGTTAATTCCTGAAGTCCTGAAATACACTGCAGGAATAGAGTTTTTATGTGCATGATTTGCTTTAAACAGGAAATATAAAATGAGACTGGGAAAGTTAATTTAATATCTTTTATGCAAACTTCCATCTCATCACTTAAGATAATTTTAGTATGAGAAGAAGAAAAAACCCTAATAAATCAGTAAATATGACAACTACAAAAGAAAAATCAGAAAAAAACAAGTAAAATTTCTTAAAGTATTACCTGTTTTATGGTTAAACTTTTATCCTATAGTCAAGATATTATGATTTCCACTGTGAAACAAGAGCAATGTTTGATATTGCTCTTGTTTTACAGTACAAATGGTGATATGATGATGTCGCTTTCCTCACCAATTTCAGTTTGTGTTGTGTGATTATTTCTGAAAATATATAAGGTTTTCACATAGCTTTTCTCTGATAAATTAATTTCAGAAAAATGAGTTTTTTGTTGACTTCCTTTTCTAATTAAAATTTTCTCATGTGTATTTTAATAAATGAACCATAATAGTATCACACAATATGAGGAGATAAAATTCCTAATGTTCACACATTGCACTCTGACCTAATTATCACAGGTTCTGGTCTAAATGTGATATTTTATATTTATATATTTTGATGGTAAATTATTTTTATAGAAGTGAAAAGGATAACTGACTTCCCAATGTGATATTGGCAATCTGCCTGTCATAATTTATACTAATTTATACTACTGGGCTTTTGAGAAGATGCAAATACAAATTTCATCAGAATCATTAACAAATTAAGCTTTGATTTATTTTTGCTTTTATCACAAGGCTACTTCAAAGAATAACCAACATACAATATGTTGACTATTGAGAACAGTTTTATAAGGTTCTGTAGATTATGCAGTTCATTACATTTTGAAATTAAATGACATGATTCATTATATTACTGCATATGACCTTATATTACTAATGCATTTATTAACATTTTGTATGCTGACAATCAGCAAGAAATCACAGAAGCAAGTAAATTCACTAAAATAATACTGGTAGAGCTTGTTACGGTTGCTAGGAAAAACTAATTAAACAAAATAATATTCAAGAAAGGTTGTATTAGTCCACGTACACGCTGCTGATAAAGACATACCCAAGACTGGGTAATTCATACAGAAAAAAAGGTTTAATTTCACTTAGAGTTCCACATGGCTGAGGGGACGTCACAATCATGGTAGAAGGCAAAAGGCTTGTCTTCTATCACAGTAGGAAAGACAGAAAATAAGAACCAAATGAAGCAGGTTTCCCATTATCAAACCATCATATCTCATGAGAATTATTCATTACCATGATTACAGTATGGAAGAAGCTACCCCATGATTCAATTATCTCCCACTGGGTGCCTCCACACAACACATGGGAATAATGGGAATACAATTTAAGATGAGATTTGGGTGGGGACACAGAACCAAACTATATTAATGGACTATCAGGTTTAACAACAAAATAAGGGAAACTAGGAGATTTTTGATAAATGTTTTTATTAAAAACATTTATCTCAGATCATGATTTTACATATTTATGGAAACCTACTCTATCTTTTTGACTTACCTGGACTTACAATAGAATGCATTTATTTGTCTCCATGAAGCAGTCAGGGTTACAGAGTTTTATAATTGTATGGTAGCTCAGTAATGACATCTGGGACTGAGAAGTTCAGTAATGACATCTGGCACTTTCAAGCAGGAAGAAGGGTGAAGAGTAAAAGAGCTGATGGCAAATGGGCCACTTCATCTCATTTACCTGCTTTCCCAGAGGCTCCACCCAAGAACTTTTGTTTTCATCTCCTCATTAAAAGTAGTCATCCCTAACTTCAGATAAGTCTGCAAAGGTATTTACTTTTTCTACCTACATAAAGAAGAGCAAGAAACAAAAGAGTTGTGTCTAATATTGGGGTAGCATATCAGGCATTGGGGGTTCATACTGCCTGCCATCACTGTTATAAGCCAACCATAATATTACGACTTCTTTGAGCTTGAGGTACCTATTGTCAGCAATAAAAAAATTAGATAACATTTGCTACATTTGAGTTCCTCTATTTAACTTCACATCTGGTAGACAATTTTCTCTTATAAAGAAATTCAGTTTCGAGGGAGATCTTTTTCTTTTCTTCTGAATGTGAGTATCCTTGCAGAATGGATAATTTGTATCCAGATGTCAAACAAAGGGGGCAGGGAAGCTACCCTGCATAAGAGGAAGTTTTAAATTCTTTAGGGAAGAGGTTCATGGTGCAAATTCTGAAAAGGTGACTAATTTATATGAACCCTCAAAACTCAAGTAAAATTACGAAATTCATAAAATTTATGTTGCAACTTAATATTTTCAAAATTGCAGAGGGGCTGTATATTGCATCCTGTTCAATATTAGGGAAAAATAGGATAAACATAGGATATATAGGACCTATAGAAAGGCTACTGGAGGAAATCAGCCTACAAGACTATTTTCATTATAGAGAGTAATTTGTACTGTCTTAAGGTGTTGGGGATTTCCTGTAGTTTATTTAGAACTCTCAAGACGGGAAAAACCCTGCTGGCACATAGATCACACAGAAGACCTGAGCTAGTAAATTACTAGCAAGTGAGAATTTTTGCAGAAATTTATGCATATATAACTATGTAGTTAAATAAAGAAAAAAGACAGAGAGAGAAAGAGATGTAAATACCTTTGAACCTATAATTTTCTTTTCAATTTATGGTAACTGTTGTTGGAGACTAAAAGACAAACTTCTCCAGAGGGAATAGTCTCGACTAATTTTTTTACTGCAGTGTTGCCAGTGTTGTTTTAACAACCAGGAACTGCATTCTTTGTTTAAGTGGTATACAAATGTTTTGTTGTCTAAAACCTCTTCATATGTTAGTCAACAAAATATTTATGTACCACTTTTTATGCAATCATAAAAAATAACAAAGTTTTTTGTATAAAAAGCATTGAATATTAGGTCAGAATGGCTGCCTGACAGTGACTGTAAGAAGCTATAAATTGTATGACAAATCCCAGTTTCAGTTAATGTTAAAATATGAAAAGAAACCACGTGTCTTACTCCTAATAAAATAAGTTTCCCTAATTTTCAGTTTCAGCAAATCAATAAGACAGTATCACGCATTTCTTCTCTTTTTTGCAGTTATCTACAAAGCACTGGGTCACTTCTTTTATTCTTTAGGATTTTAGCACAATTGTTGCCATAAATTCTGATAAATTCAATTTTCCTGTAATGTCACTCTTGTCTTTCTTTAATTCTTTAGCGATGATCTTATGCTATGATTGACCTCTTACATGAACTCCCAAGTTAATATTAATAAATTCATTTCCTTCCCAATTTTAACTTTAAACATTCCATGCCTCAAACTTCACGTTTTATCTTTCAGTCATGCTTCACAGTATTGTATTTCCTACTTTGTGTTAATACTTAGATGAACAAGCACTTGTCTCTACTACATCCTTCATTATTGATTTCATATTATCTTCACAAACCTCACATCACCAATTCTTCCTTACCTAACCTAGGTTTCATTCATATCATTATACTCACACCCTTACATATAATCCCTCAACTTATTTCCCTCATCTGCCATTGTTTTACTCAGTTTGTATGCTGAGTAACTGCGGAGTAAACTAACTCATGGCCCACTCTGAACCTGTGCCTGAACAGCTGAAAGTGGCTGGAGAAAAATGCACAACTCTGTGCAAAGCTGGGTTCTTTTTGCTGCCCTTTTCTTCTGCCTTATTATTATTTGCCTTCTCTTTTTTCCTTCTTTCCTTTCTCTTGGATTATTCTCATTGGCATAAAAACTTACAATGCTTTCTATAAAAAAAATAATCTCCCTTGATCTACATTCCTTAGAACTACTGTCCCATTACTCTGTTCTCTTTTATGGCTACACTCTAAAAAAAAAAAAAGATATTAATATTCTGTTGTGAACTGAACGCGAGCCCGGGAATCTCGTCCAGCGAGAGGGTCCCAAACCTGGAAGAGAGCGCGCGCCAGAAAAAAGGAGATAGAAGAGGCGAGGTCTGGAGGGCTACATGTGCTATGCTCATGCAGAAATTTTATTTTTGCAATGGGTTTCATTGTATACATTTCTGAAGTTAAAGTTGTTTACGCCAGATTAACGTACTTAAGTTACAGTAAGCAAGTTATGCCCAGTAAGTAAGTTAAGCCCGGTAAGTAGGCTACGCCCAGTAAGTAGGTTACTTCCAGTAAGTAGGTTACACCCAATAGGTCAAGGTAAGTAGATTACAGTCACGCCCTGTAAGCTATGGTAAATAAGTTACAGTTACGCCCTGTAAGTTAAGGTAAGTAAGTTACCACGTGTAAATATTTAAGTTAATATTTTGCAATGAAGGTAACACGGGTCCAAAATGAACACAATGAGACAATAAACCATAAGAAGCCGAAAGTAGACACAATGCCTCCCAAGTCCTCATATCCATAAAGTAACGTCTGTTGATTATTTTGAATAACATATAGTTCCTCTCTCGGTTCCTGCTTTCCCTCAGCTCGACTCCTCCAACCGGGGATCTGTGTCCGGGCTCAAGCTCACTGTATGGTGAGGCCCATTTCCCAGGGGCCTCACGCGGGAGCAATCCCCACAGATCCCTCAATATTCAATATCTCTAATTATTCTTGGAAAAAAATGTTTCACTAGAAAGCCTATGTTTCTAGATATTATAATATGTATATTCATAAATTGTTGACATACAACGGATGTAAACCACCTTACATGCTGCCTAGACAGAGCTGATTCATCAAGACAGGGGAATGGCAATAAAGAGTAATTCACTCAGATCCTGCTGTATAGGAGACCAGAGTTTTATTATTACACAAACCAGTCAATCAGTCTTCCCTAGCATTCGGGGATCAGAGTTTTTAAGGACATCTTGATGGGTAGGGGGAAGCCAGTGAGCCAGGAGTGCTGATTGGTCAGTGATAAAATAACAGGGAGTTGAAGCTGCCTTCTTGTGCTGAGTCAGTTCCTGGGGGCCACAAGATCAGATGAGACAGTTTATTGATCTGGATGGTACCAGTTGATCCATCAAGCAGGGTCTGCAGAATATCTCAAGCACTGATTTTTGGAGCAGTTTAGGGAGGGTCAGAATCATGTAACCTCTAGCTGTATGGCTCCTAAACCATCATTTCTTATCTTGTGGCTAATATTAGTCCTACAAAGGCAATCTAGACACCAAGCAAGAAGGAGGTCTGCTTTGGGAAAAGGTCTGTTGTAATATTTGTTTTAAACTATAAACTAAGTTTCTCCCATAGTTCAACCTACATTCAAGAAGGAATAAGGACAGCTTGGAGGTTAGAAGCAAGATGGAGTCTGTTAAGTTAGATCTCTTTCACTGTCTCAGTCATCATTTTGCAAAAGCAGTTTCACTGACAGTTAAAAAGTTCTTACTAGGGTTGTTAAGAGTTAAAATTCTGATTAATATATGGTAAATAAAATGAGATAAGAAGGAAAATGACTATATGTAGTATAAGAAAAGTAAAATATGTTTTTAGTAAGGAAGGTTATATGAAACATTTAAATATTCTTTTAATGCTTTTAATCTTACAACTCTACCAAAGAGACATCAGAATCATTTTCTCTTTTAAAATACAAATTTTATTTTTATTTTATTCATCATCTGATATGGTTGATCACTTGCTCCTCATTTTTAGGAGGATTTTTTTATTGATACATAATAGATGTACACATTTTGGGGGGCTCTCTTTAATCCGTTTTCTTCATTGAATTCTTCCAATGCATAATTCTCCTCCTGCATCACTTTCTACTTTTTCTAAAAAATTTGTGCTGATCTCTCCCATTTTTCTAACCTTTAAACACAGATTGTTCTAGGTCTATATCTGAGGTATTTAATCAAGGCTCACTATCACTAATATTGTTTTTATTCTAATAATTTTCACATTTATGTCTCCAGCACAGACTTATCTCCTGAACTCCAGAGATGTATATTCAACTTTATACTTACTATTTCCTAATGCATATATCTAACACATACCTCAAGTCTTAGATTGCCGGTTAAACAGGGCACCCGGACCAGTGCACTTTGTGCAGAGCGCTGTGGAGCGCCGCTGCGCTGTAGCACCGGCTGCTGGCTGCACCGGCTGTCAGCTGCACCAGCCAAAACCGCTGCGCTGGTGTCCCACATCTCTTTTATACCTGGGAATTTCCCTGTTCTGTGTGCAACAAAGATCCGTCTGGAAATGCAGCCCTGACTCACCCTCCGCGTGTTCACTGAGAGCTTCAATCCTGGGTTGTTCTCACCGTGCCATCTTGAGTCGTTCGATTGATAATGTATACATTTGAAAGCACCCACACATAGGTCTCTGAGCTGAATTAACAAAACAGTATGTATGGAGAAAGCTAAGGTTCAAAAGCCAGGATGGAAGCTTTTGTTATGCAAATTAAAATCTTTAAATTACTGAAGGAAAATAATTATCAACCTAGAAGTATAAACCTCATAAAACTGAGTACTGACGTTAAATATATTTCCTATCAAACACTACCAAAATAGACTTTAAACAAAATCTACATTCAGATACTCACCATCCTAAAGGGGTTTCAAAAGAATCTAAGTTGAGTTAGATGTTCACATTGTAGAAATGTTAATACATTTTTCTCAGCGAAGTCGAGGTTAAAATAAGGCTAAATAATATTAGAATGATAGAAATATTAATCTTGATCTAATTTACACATGTGAAACATTAAAATATAGAAAATAAATTTATTTTTAAAAGCAGAGAGAATATTTTCCAAGGATAATTAAAAAGTCATAATTCAGTATTTCTTTTAAGTTTTAATAAAATGTGAATTGCAAAAGAATATAATTAAACTAAAAATGCAATAAAAAATAAGTTATAAAAGATACTTCATAAAAAATTGAATATCAATGTCTTTCATTAAAATTCTTAATTAGTATATAAGAAACAAAAATAAGAATCACAATGAAATATACTTTACCTATAATATTGACAATGAATATTAGAATATTATCATTTCCACTGCCGAATCGCATGAAGGGAAACAGATAATTCAACTATTGGGAGGATGGTACATTATTACAATTTTTGATAGAGTATTTGGGAGATATTTGGCAAAATTTTAACCTGGAAATTTCCTTACTAGGAATTTATTTCAAGAATATTTCTGTAAATGTATAAATTAACCTAAAAAGTAGCTTGTAGCATTATTTCGAAAGAAAACATAAATTAGGGGAAAAATATTTAGCTGATTTGGGTGTGGTGCTGGTATTTTAGATACAATACCAAAAGCATGATCCAGGAAAGAAAAATTGAATAAATTGGTGTGTATTTGTTTGCTAGGCTGCCTTAACAAGTTGCCACAGATAGGACGATTTAAACATCTGAAATTTGTTTTCTTACAGTTCTGGAGGCTAGAAGTCAAAATGTCCACAATGCTGGCTTTTTGTGACAGCCAGCAGGGACGAATGTATTCAAGGTCTCTCTCCTGGCTTGTAGATGTCAATCTTCTCCCAGTCATCTCACCTCTCTATATGTCTGTGTCCAATTTCCTCTTCATTTAACGACACTAGTCACATTAGATTATGTTCTTACCAGTATAAATTGGAACTATTTACTAGGGTTACTCTATAGCTACATTTCCAAGGTTGAAGAAAAAGCAAAAGAGGGTAATTTCTCTCTACATATTTCCAAGCAGCTGGTGATCCACAGTCAGGGACTATCCAGGACCAGCAGGGATGCTTGTGCCTAGCTAACTGTGAGTGTTTCTATTTTGTGTTACTTCCCAGGGGATGGATGGAGGAAGAAATTTGACCTTTTTTCTGGCAATGATAATAGCATGGGAAGTCCCAGCTTAACATCAAAGTCAATTTGAGAGTAATGTATGCAAGTAATAACACTTTAATTTGTGGCTCTGATGAACCCTGAAATAATGAACAAGAAAAGGATACTGCCTAATAGAAGAGCAAATCAGGAAACTGGTTTGACACATTGTCCCAAGCCCTGGTCACGGGCCCCCTACATGTCAGGTTTTATGTACAAATAATTGAATGAGGTCTGATATAAGCTTCTCTATACAGATATAGCTCTTAAAATTTTTTGGTTACTGTAACATCTGTATGTAGGAGTTCAGTCAGGGTAGTAGCAAAAATATTAAAAGAAAAATATTAAAGAAAGTTATATAATATAGTCTCAAACCCTTTTAGAAGGCCTAAAAGTTTTTCCTATAGTTCTTAGCTAAAAGCAGCCAGAGTCTCTTTGCAAGTCAGAAACATTAAGGTGCAAATATGAAAGAATGTGAAGAGTTTACCTAATTAACTTATTTGCTCATATAGTTCTAAAATTAACCTTTGATTATTCCAGATAGCTCTCTCAGGAAGAAGTCGACCAAGGATATTACCCATTAATGGTGTTTACTTTAAAGCTCAGAACCTGTCCTTTAATCTTTTCACTCTAGTAGTGTTGATTCAAGCCTTTGTCAATTAAACTTTGCTAAAAAATGCCAGTCTCATTAGCTAGTGAAGGCCAGGTGTTGCAACTGTTTCCAGCACTCTCCAAGGAGTCTGTAAGTAACCACAGACAGTTGAACTAGCAAAGCATAATATCTGCATGTCAGTGTACTTTCTTCATCCGTTGTTAAGTCAAGGTTTGCAGGACAGACCCCTGCAGGTAGTGACCCCGACACCTGTGCATTGCTAAAGCTCTTTGCCTTACTGATTCTCCTCTGGCAGATACTTGGTACTCCTTAACCTTTAATATGGAACAACTAGAACTTGGTACCTATAAAGGTTACCTTGATGTCCTAATATGTCATGTTATAAATTAAGAGAGATAAGAGCGAGTGTTTATATGACAAGCTCCTAAAATCTGGTTATTTGTTGTCAATCTTCGTTACACTCAACAGAATTGTATGACTTTTCACAACTCTAGTAGGAAATTAAATAAGCAGAATGAAAGTCCTCTATTTCTTTCCCATTGTAGACTAACTTCCCCAGCTTAAGCAGAAGTATCTGAGAGCAGAATGACACTCTTCACAAACTTAGTAGACCAGTCATTCAAATATTGCCGTCTGTTGCCATGTGGTGCATTGTGAAGCTGACACACATTTAGCCTTTGAAAAAAGTGCATGTAATTGCATAGCATGCCATGAAATCCATTTAAATCTGGCAAATGTACTGCAATGCTTTGTTAGCAATTATAAATTCACAGTGGTAGGTGATAGGAACACAAACAGAAATGGGATGTCAGGAAAAATGAGGATCACTTGCTGGTAACTGTCAATTAGTTGCCAAAAAATCTAACAGTTTTGAGTTTCATTGTGGTATTAGCGCTATTGCTGAGAAACTGGCTCATTTTTATATCCCTCTGCTATCCCTACCACTCTTCTCATGAAGCAAACAGATTTACTTTGCAATGCGTAGAGGGACACCATGATGAAAATGGGTATTTCTCTAAAGGCAAGTATAGAAAGGAAAGTATATCTCTCTAAGATTATCATTTTAAACTGCTTCAACAGGAACATAACCAGGAGTGTCAAATGGAAAACATTTTGCTACTTAACTGTCCAATATATGGCATGCGTGAGTGTGGTGTTCTTGTTTGAAAGACATCAAACAAATGTCAAACAAGTAGTGGGGCACGTAGAAACAGAACTCCTAAGTTCTTGGAATGTGAGAATGGTAATGCTAACAGTGAAAATACTCATTTTACACTGCCTTTAATCCATAAGTACCATCTTTGTTTTTTTCAGTCAAATATAAGAATTCAGTCAGCTGGGCATGATGGCTCACACCTGTAATCCCAGCACTTTGGGAAGCTAAAGAGGGTGGATCGAAAGGTCAGGAGTTCGAGAACCAGCCTGGCCAACATAGTGTAACCCCATATCTACTAAAAATACAAAAAATTTTCCAGGCATGCTGGTGGGTACCTGTAATCTCAGTTGCTCAGGAAGCTGAGGCAGAAGAATCGCTTGAACCTGGGAGGTTGAGGTTGCAGTGAGCCAAGATTTTGCCATTGCACTCCAGCCTGGGCAGTAGTGAGAAACTCCATCTCAAAAAAAAAAGAATTTAAAAAGAGAGAGAGAGAGACAGAAGAATGCAGTCAAACTACATGTCTCAAAAACATCGATCATTTTGACCCTCCTGGCATGGGCAAGTTCCATGATTGCTACCCAGTTGGGTAGTGGCAAATGAGTTTAATAGATTAGGCAACATAGGGCACTTTAAGTAAACCTCCCAAACACATTGTAAAGCCTAAGTAATTTCTATGTGAATATTATTCGTTATGCAATGGTTGGAGAGTACCGGAAAGAAGTTGTTTTTTCTTAAAGCATCATTTTGTTTTTATATTTTTCCTAATGCTAAACTCTTAATCAGCTCTCTGGCTTTCCTAATCACTCTGATGCCCATCCACTCCTCCAAAAACTTACCTCACAAATAACTACCTAAAAATTACCTCTTATTCTTTTGTGCCACCATACATCCTCAACTCTTTCTTTTTCTTTAATTTTGTATTTCAAAATACGTCCTCCTTTCCAGTTCTCTTCTAATATGCTTCTCTATATTTCTTCCTCAAGAATCTGTGGATGATAGCAATAATTGCCAAATGAATAATATATGGAGAAAAATTTGATTAGCTCAAATGCCAGTCTTATTTTTATTGCTAACCAGCAACTTAAAGTATATTGAAATAGGCCATTCTTTTATTTCTGGATTAGGAGAAAGTGCATCTTTATTTGAAACTCTGATCAGAAAATGCATGTTAGATAGCCTATTATCTAATTTTGAGAATGCATGAAAAATAAATTAGACATTTTCTCAATGTAGTGAAATCATATTTCAAATGATGCACCTGTAGGACTAGAGTTGATCATTGAGCTTACATACAAGCATTCTTCTGTAGAATTTTTAGTAATCTTAATGACAGTCCACAATGATGAATTGAAGCTCACAGTGAGAAAAGCAGGATGAGCTCATTAATCATTTCAATACAGTATCTGTCACAGGTAACTTTAGAATTATCTATTTCCTTCTCATATCTGAAAAGGCTTAGTTGCTAGATGACTATTGATAAAATGTCATAGTGAAAAAATATCTCAAATTGAACTATACCTGCTTTGATATAAGGTACTTGAATTATAAAAGGTGAGCAATGTTTGATATTGTATTAACTCTCTTAGATACCAAGAACAAGGCATCATTTACATGAAAATAAAGGCTTCAAATAAATTAGACATAAATAACATTCTTTTTAAAAGAATAAAGGAACCACAGTATAGGTACCAAAGTAATATGCTGATAACTCCCAAATCTGAATATTAAGCCTTGATCTGATTCCCAAATCTGGATTTTAAGTCCTGAGCTGTCATCAGAAATCCTGCCTTATAGTCTAACTCTCTATGTTATCTCCGCAAGGATGCATACTAAGTGGCTCAAACTTAATGTAACCAAAAGGGAGCTTTTACCTTTAGTTTTCAAACTTGCTTCTGCCTTACCCTCCCAATTCAGTAAGAATACCATAGTCTATCTTTTAGCTTAAACCAAAAATAATCATTCGAACCATGTGACACGGTTTGGCTCTGTCTCCTCCCAAATCTAATCTTAAATTGTAGCTCTCATAATTCCCATGTCTTGTGGGAGGGACCTGGTGGAAGATAATTGAGTCATAGGGAGGGTTTCCCCAATACTGTTCTCGTGGTAGTGAAAAAGTCTCAGAAGATCTGATGATTTTATAAGGGATTTCTGCTTTCACTTGGCTCCCATTCACTCCTTGCCTACCGCCATGTAAGATGCTTCTTGCTCTTCTGCCATGATTGTGAGGCCTCCCCAGCCATGTGGAACTATGAGTCCATTAAATCTCTTTTTCTTTATGAATTACCCTGTCTTTGGCATGTCTTTATTAGCAGTGAAAGAATGAATTAATATACTGTGATTATACTTGTTTACTCTCTTTTTATTTCCAACCCATATGCAAGTCATGTAGACCCACCTCCAGTTTATATCCATGTGTGTCTTATCATTCCTACTACAGTTACCCTAATTCAGGTCACCATGATTGTTTTAGCAAGATCATGTTAACAGTCATTTTAGTAATCTTCCTGCTTCTTTTGTTGGCTTCTATTTTTCACACTATAATGTAGTTAATCATTTAATGTCAGGTCAAACTCTATAGACTTAAAATCCACACATATACTGGCTCCTGCTAAATGTTCAGAATTCACATTGAATCACTTTCTCCCTTAATTATTGTGTTCTAAATTGCTGGAATTCTTTTGGTTCATTGACTATCACAAGCTTCTTCCCAGATTTAGATCTTCACAAAACTATTCTCTGCTCAGAATACACTCCTGTTTGACTTTGGAAAGGTGGCTCCTTTGTGCCATTCAGATCTTTGTTGAGTGTCAGTTTACCACAGACTCCTTTCCTGATATCTCAAATTATTGCAGCCACATGAATGATCTCCATCTTATTAGTCTATTTTAATTTTCTACAAAGCACTTGCCACTATCTAATATTTTCTTAAATATTTACTTATTTCTATTATGTCCCCTTACTAAAATGTAAGCTCCATTATAGCCTGAAACTTCTTTGTTCACTCTTCTACCCTCAAGCTATACAAAAGCAATTGATATATATGGGCATTCTAGAAGTATTTACCAAATAAATGAGTTACCTTAGTATACATTTTTAGTTGTGTAAGTGTTATTACTCTGGTAATTATGAGCCAGGCAGGAAACCATTCAGAAAAATAATAATGTAAATGCCAAATACAGTCACCAACATGATGTTTTAGAAATTAGATTCATTTTGTGTCCCATGTTTGACATGAGTTGGAATAATTGCAAGTTTAATCTTATCTTTTTGGATTGTAAAAATTTTAACATAACAATAGTGAATGCATCATATATTGGAAAACATGTTCTATGAAATGGTTTAGGTACTTTACACATGTAATCTTTGTAACACCCTAATAATCTAAATTGTTATTTAATAGATGTGGAAACTAAGACACAGAAAGATTAAACAACTGTCCCAAGGTCTCATGACTAACAATGAGCAGATTTGGGAGTCAAACATAGGTAGCCTGTATTACTTATGTTTATAACCTCAGATCTACGTTGCCTTTTAGCCTGGAAGTGCAAGTTGTATCATTTGACTGACATTCAACTATCACATATTGACAAGTCTTTTTTAAAGACGAAGTCCTAAATATTTTAGATGGAAAGACAAATATTATTCAGTTATTTTCCACAGACAGCTTTTATATTTGATGGGCTGGCAGAAAAAAAAAAATCAGTGAGTGTGAAAATTAATTTCACACTCACTGTGTAATTACGAGTGTGAAAAATGTTCAATAGAAGTACATGAGCTAAGTGAAGACACAGTACACATAGAAAGGGCACTGGGAATCCATTGTGAAAGGGAATTTGTCAGTCACAGGATCCTGGAACACCTTATGTTTAAGCTAAATCCAAGAAGCTCAGTAGGTGTTACCTCGGATAGGAACAGGCATGTTTAAGGCAGAGGAATGCAGCTGATAGTAACGCCTAATCAGGGTTCAACATGGCATATGTTTTGTTTCAGGTATACACTTCAGGATAGTTATTCTCAGTGTAACTTATTCTCACTGGCTATCAGTAACGTGTTCTCATGATAGTCAGTCTTATAATTCCTATATTCAGTAACCTGTCTGACCTGCTGATAACAAAATCAACTGTAGGTCATTGCACCAGAAGGAAAAGAAAATTATCAAAATAAAAAATTTTAAAACCTGTGCAAATAAGCAAGTTTAAAACAATGAAACTAATTTAGACAATAGAATTAATTTTAGGGCCGGGTGCGGTGGCTCACGCCTGTAATCCCAGCACTTTGGGAGGCCGAGGTGGGTGAATCACGAGGTCAAGAGATCGAGACCATCCTGGTCAACATGGTGAAACCCTGTTTCTACCAAAAATCCAAAAAAATAGCTGAGCATGGTGGCACGTGCCTGTAATCCCAGCTACCCAGGAGGCTGAGGCAGGAGAATTGCCTGAACCCAGGAGGCGGAGGTTGCGGTGAGCCGAGATCGCACCATTGCACTCCAGTCTGGGTAACAAGAGTGAAACTTCGTCTCAAAAAAATAAAATAAATAAATAAATTAAAAATCCTACTAATTAGAAACGTGATTATTTTATTAATGAAATTCTTTCTAAAGAAACTTCTTTTAGATTTGACAGTATCCAATAATATGACAATTGATATCTTCAATATGACTTAAATTGAGTTTTAGTCACTCCCACTCAAGCAACCTCAAGTTCTTTTCTAAACAAATTTAATGATAAATGTTGAAATAGTAAACATCAAAATAATCAGTATAAGCTTCAAATATATTTTTTAAAATTTTAGTCTGTGATATCTGTGAACTACTTTATAATATTGTTCCTAAGAAAAAGTAATTCTATCCATCCCAAATTGTGTGTGTGTAAGTGTGTGTGTGTGTGTGTGTGTGTGTGTGTGTGTTTCTTTGATGAGCAATTTTGGATCAGAAGAGTCAGATATTCTACATGTATTTACTGTTATCTAATGCCCTATCATCACAAAGGAACTCTTGGTAACTCCATTAATCAAATAAGATAAAAATAAAGATAATATTGGAATAAGTTCTATGCATTAGATTTCAGGAAATTATTAGAATGTTAGATTCTAGAGTAATAACCTTTAGAATGGTTAATTTCCTTTTGTGTATTAGTTTATTTTTATACATTAATATGTGATTGAAGAAGAAAATGGAGCAGTTCATTTCTTTACTATTTATTGGTTCATTTATTTTCAAGATAGGAGGATCTATCTAATGATTAACTGCACAACTTTTCAGCAGCTATAGTTGTTGCTAAAAACATCCCATCAGAAACTTGAGAGAAAATTTAAAGACATTTATCAAAGTTCCCATTTGGAATCTAGAGAAACAATAAAGTAGATATTGACTTCTCTTGAGGAATGGATCAGAATTTATTGACCCAAAAGGAGAGTGAGTATTTACCTTGACTCTCATTCTATGGTCAATAAAATGTAAAATTTCATATTATTTCTAATCAAAAATATCTTGAAATCTGTTAAATGATGACATTGTCTAAAAAGCATTTATGTTTTTTAGTGTATAACAATATATGTGCATTATTAAGAAACTGTAATGTATAAAATACTCAAAGTAGAAAAAATACTTTCCCAATAATAATTTTCCATCAAAAGGAAAACAACTGTTAATATTTTGGTATATTTCATGTCAGTCATTTTCCTATAAAGTTATTTGAGCATGTTTATATATGTGAATTCTGATTTAAAATGTGACAAAAATAAAATTTGTAGTTTGTGTTATTCTTCCCAAATACACATTCCTTCTTCCTGTAAAAAGATTTATTGATCCATGATTTGCTATAACTCATGTGCAATTCATGTACATCTCCATCCCACTGACGTGTTTGTCAGTGAACCTTGGTTTGGGCATTGGCATCGGGACATACGTACACCTAATACATCCAAAGCTTAAGAGCCATTGTATGTCTCTACCACCTCTTAGTTCTTAGTCTGACTAGAGGATTAGTAATTTTCTTTTTTTTTTCAATATTTCTTACTGCATTTTAGGTTTTGGGGTACATGTGAATAACATGCAAGATTTTGCATAGGTACACACATGGCAGTGTGATGGGCTGCCTTCCTCCCCATCACCTATATCTGGCATTTCTCCCATGCTATCTCTCCCCAACTCCCCACCCCCTGCTGTCCCTCCCCTCTTTCCCCGCTACAGACCCCAGTGTGTGATGCTCCCCTCCCTGTGTCCATGTATTCTCATTGTTCAACACCCACCTATGAGTGAGAACATGTGATGTTTGATTTTCTGTTCTTGTGTCAGTTTGCTGAGAATGATGCTTTCCAGGTTCATCCATGCCCCTACAAAGGACACAAACTCATCATTTTTAATGGCCGCATAGTATTCCATGGTGTATATGTGCCACATTTTTCCAGCCCATTGATGGGCTTTTGGGTTGGTTCCAGGTCTTTGCTATTGTAAACAGTGCTGCAGTGAACATTCATGTGCATGTGTCCTTATAGTAGAATGATTTATAATCCTTTGGATATATATCCAGTAATGGGATTGCTGTGTCAAATGGAATTTCCATGTCTGGGTCCTTGAGGAATCACCACACTGTCTTCCACAATGGTTGAACTAATTTACACTCCCACCAACAGTGTAAAACTGTTCCTATTTCTCCACATCCTCTCCAGCATCTGTTGTCTACAAATTTTTTAATTATTGTCATTCTAACTGGCATGAGGTGGTATCTCAATGTAGTTTTGATTTGCAAATGGTGTTGGGAAAACTGGCTAGACATGTGCAGAAAGCAGAAACTGAACCCCTTCCTGACACCTTTCACTAAAATTAACTCCAGATGGGTTAGTAATTTTCTTAATCTTCCTAGTGAACTGGCTTTTTGTTTCAGTGGTTTTCCTCTGTTGTTTCTCGGATTTCTCTTTTATTGATTTCCACTTTGATCTTCATTATTTTCTTGCTTCTACTTATTGATTATTTAATTTGCTCTTATTTTTTAAATGTATTACTTTATTTAAAGCTGAAGCCTTTTAAAATTTAAAAATCTTTTACTTTTTCATACATACAGGTGACAAAAATACTTGTTCCTCGAGTATTCCTTTAGTGACATTCTGCAAGTTTTAATATATTGTGTTTATATTTTCATTCAGTTCAAAATACCATCTAATTATCCTTTTGATTTCTTTTATAACCCAGGGCTTATTTTGTTTACAGATAATATGGATTTTTATGAGATCTTTTCATTGTTGATTTCTATTTAAATTCTACTTGAGGTCAAAGACCACAGTTGTTGTTTGTAAACCTTCTCCAGAAGCACATGTTGAAAGTTAACAAACGGCGCAGTGAACCCTGAGTGGATGAACCCCATCCAGGGTGTCTAGGGATTTGAGATGGGGTTCTATAGCAGTCACTCAGTGTGTGACCATGGGAAGAAAGCCTCTTCTTTCTGGGCCTCAGTCTTCTTACCAATGTAGTGGCACAGTTGGACTACATGGTCTTCAGCATCAAGATTCTACAGTGCTTTTAACCTATTTCATCAACTCTTTGATGTGCAAGCTCTATTCCTGGGGACTATGATGTTTATAGCTTGAGTCTTTTTAACTTTGTTGAGACTTAACTTTAGGCCAGAATATGATCAGTCTTAGAAAATAGTTCATTGTACTCAAAAAGCATTATTTATTTTTTTATTGTGAGATTGAATGTTCTGTAATTATCAACTAGGTCAAGTTGGTCGATTGTGTTGATCAAATTTTCTGCATCCTTACTGATTTTTCTGTCTTCTTGTCCTATTAAACTGATTGAAAATGGATACAAATATTAAAATCTTTGACTACATAATTGTGTGTTTATTTCTCCTTGCACTTCTATTAGTTTTAGCTTCATGTATTTTGAAACTCATTAATAGGGCTAGAGTAATTTATGATTGCTATATTCTCTTAATGAATTGACATTTTTAGTATTATTAAAAGACCTTTTGTGTCCCTGGTAAAATACTTTGTTCTAAATTTGATTTTGTCTCTTTGTGCTTCTCTCTCATTTCACAATCCATGTCCTATGAACTTTTAGCTGCCTTTTCTGGGCTCTTAGGTTTACTTTTTTTTAAAAAAATTATTTTATTTATTTATTTAAGTTCTGGAGTACATGTGCAAGATGTGCAAGTTTGTTACATAGGTAAACATGTGCCATGGTGGTTTGCTGCACCTAGATCCTAAGGCTAACATGCATTAGCTCTTCTCCTTAGTGCTCTCCCCCATCCTCCTGACAGGCCCCAGTAATTGTTGTTCCCCTCCCTGTGTCCATGTATTCTCATTGTTCAGCTCCCACTTATGAGTGAGAACATGCAGATTACCGCCTGTAATCAGGAGGGATGGCAGAAAATTTACCAAGCAAATTGAAAGCAGAAAAAAGGGGTTGCAATCCTAGTTTCTGACAAAATAGACGTTAAACCAACAAAGGTCAAAAAAGACAAAGCATTACATAATTTTAAAGGGTTCAGTTCAACAAGAAGAACTAACTGTCCTAAATATATATGCACCCAATGCAGGAGTACCAAGATACATAAAACTGGTTTTTTGATACCTACAAGGAGGCTTTTTGGTTATTTCAGGTAAAAGAGGGTAGAAATAGAAGGCATCTCTGTAAAGTTATTATATTGCTGATTTTATTTCTAAATAGTTATGAAACTATAATATTTCTCCAATTTCTCCTGAGCATTTTATCAAGTTGTGCTTTTCTGAGACTTTACTGCTTTAAGTGTTCAAATTTATATTATAAAGTTGTTCATGATATCCTTCTATTGTCTTTTGCCTACAGGATATAGAGTGTGCCAATTTTTTCTCTGTTCTAGTTTGGTGAATTGTTTTTCTATTTTATTTTTCATATGAATCTTACACAAGTTTATCAATTTTTGTTGTCATTTTGAAAGAACCAATTTTGGGCTTGTTCTTCATTTTATTAAATTTCTGCTATTCTCATTACATTCTTCTTTCTATTTTTCTTGGTATTAATCTTTTTATCTGTTTCTATTGATGAAAGATGGATCCATCAATCATCAGTTCTTTTTTAAATAAGTTTATATGAAAGTTTTCAATGTACGAGACATATTATAATGCATCCAGAAGGATAAAGGGAGACACCTTATATTAAACACACTGATATTTCTGCATGTAAACATAAGTATTACACTCTTAAGTATAAATTAAGACTTTAGATAATCTCACTTCAGTTCAGGCAAGATTTTCTCACCAAATGAGTTTAAAAAAATTGTTAGTTTCAAAGCATTTTGGTTTTGGAATTGTAGTTTAGTCATTCTGAACTTGTATTATGAATTATTTATTTAATTTATTTATTTTGAGATGGAGTCTCACTCTGTAGCCAGGCTGGAGTTCAGTGGCATGATCTCAGCTCACTGCAATCTCTGCCTTCTGGGTTCAAGATTCCCCTGCCTCAGCCTCCCAAGTAGCTGGGACTACAGGCACACACCACCACGCCTGGCTAATGTTTTGTATTTTTAGAGATGGGATTTTACTATGTTGGCCAGGATGGTTTCAATCCACTAACCTTGTGATCTGCTGCTTCTGCCTCCCAAAGTGCTGGGATTAGACGCAAGAGCCACCTCGCCTGGCCTAAAATTATTTTTTAAGAATCTAAATTTAATTAGCTGAACATTTATCCAAAGGTGTAAAAAATCATGTATTTGCTTCTCAAAAATGTGAAATAACTAGTAATTCCAAAAGTTGATTTCTTTTTCAAAATTAGTAAAACAACTAAAAATATTGTTAGGTTTATAAAGAAAAAGAATAGATGACTGTTCTTGGCCAAGAATAGCCAAGGCCTTTCTGAGGAGGATGAACATAGAAGGGAAATGTTTTTTAACATATACTGAGATTTGGTAAAAACCTTAGCAAATAAAGACTCAAATAACTTGAAATAAGTAAAAGTAAGAAAAGGGACATGACAGAGAGTCAAGAAATAAACTATAATTTTTATATAGTTGTAGGTAGCTTTCCTATAGTTTCTTTACAATTTTTGTAGAGAAATTTTATGTATGACAGAGGTGTCTTTACAGGTCACTAAAAAAAGATTAATTATTCAAGAAAGGTTTGATTCAAATGATTGACCATATGGGAAAAAGACATACTAAATAGATTCCTAATTTATAGTGTCTATCAATTTCTGTTGCCTTTAGAGAGGTAACATTTTAAAATATTTGAATAATTTATCAGATATTAGATTTATAACCTAGGATTCGAAAGGTTTTTCAAGATAGAACATGTATTTTGCAAAACATTAAAAAAATTGATAAATTCTACTATCTTAAAATCAAGAATGTTTATTAATCAAAAGGCACCATAAAGAGAGTAAAATAAAAGCCAATTTCTCAGAGAAGGTATTTAGCACATATACAACTGTAAAGGAATAATTATTTATTTAATAATTTTAAATTATTAAATAATTTAAAATTTAATTAATTTAATTATTTAAGTGTATTCTAAATTAA
Source organism: Callithrix jacchus (assembly GCF_049354715.1). Classification (NCBI taxonomy): domain Eukaryota; kingdom Metazoa; phylum Chordata; class Mammalia; order Primates; family Cebidae; genus Callithrix; species Callithrix jacchus. The sequence continues at coordinate 77,181,444 of NC_133510.1, read as the reverse complement.
AACTTAATTAATTTAATTAAATTATTTATTTAAGTGTATCCTATACAGTTTAAGACTTTATATGTGTGTGTGTATGTTTATGTATATAAATTTCTATAAAATAAAATTTTAAAGGCAAACCTGAGAGAAAACAGAGCAAAATAAATGATCATTTTACAGAAGAGAAAGATCAAACATCAAATAAACATATGAAAATATATTAACATTTCTCAGTAATTAGTGAAATAAAAGTTAAAAACTCAATCAGACACAAGCTTACTCTCACTCTCTCAGCAAAAATCATAACTGAAGTTACCACATATTGAAGAGAATGTGTATCAGTGGGGCAATTGGAATGCTTACTATTTTAGTTGCAGCATATTGGTACAATCACTTTGGTAAACAATTGGTGCTTATTTCCCAATGTTTTTATTATTTTAGTAAAATACACATAACATATGCTTTACCATCATAATTATTTTTAATTGTAGAGTGCAGTGGTATTAAATACATTCATAGTGTGGTGCACTCATTACCACCATCCATCTCCATAACTTTTCATGTTGTAAAACTAAAATTATCGGTACTTTGCTTCTGTACTAGAAAACTAGGAGATAGCACACCCGGGTGTGCTTTCTTAGGAAAATGGAGAGACTGACTATTGAACAGTTCTACAAAACTATTATGCAGCTACACATTAAAACACAGATCAATCCTCAATATATGGTTACTGCAAGAAAACAACCTGGAACATAAAGGGAAAAGAGAAGAAAGAAGAAAATCATGGATAATTATTTACATTAAGATGCGTAGTATGAAGCTCACACACATATGTACAACAGTACTTTGTTTAGGAATGCTTATGTTTTATAGTGATAAAGATAAAATTCAGGAAGAAATTATCTGTAGGGAAAGAAAGCATAGAAGTATGAGCATGCAGACAGTGGATTAACAGCTGTTTATTCTGTTATTATGTTTTATAACTTACATTAGTATTATACTATTGCCTCATTTATAGTGTGTGCTCAATAAATTTTTGTAAAATCCATAACATATAGTTTTAATTCATTTAATATTACAATTCACTAAGACGAAGAAAATATATTCAACATTAATATTTTTAAAACAATAGTAAATATTATTTATAATTTTGTTCAGATATTGTGTTATTTCTTTAGGATGCAATACCTAGAAATTGACTTAATAAATCTGAATATTTTTAAATTTTTTACATAAATTGACAAATATTTACTCAGTAGTTGTTCCAGTATTTTTATTTACCTGAAATATGTGATTCATGCATCAATACTGTGTATTTTCACTTAATAAATTTTGCTGTTAATTACCAAAAATAATATTCTAATGTAAAATATTTACTTTTTTGCTTGTTAATGAGTTTGATCATTTTTATTTACAGTAAATATTAGTTTCTGTTTCTTTTAAAATAATTTATATGACTGTTTTACAATAGAAATAATAAATTCTTAAATTCATAGTTATTGCAAGCAACATCCATTTTCTGACTCTTATTTTTTAACTACAGGGATTTTTAATGCTCAGATTTTTTTTTGAGTTTTAATATTAGAAAACCATTCATTCTTTAACATTTAAAAATCAATAATACATTAGCTTCTAATTTTAGTGTGTACTTTTACATTTAATTATTTTACCTTGATGGAAATTATTTGAAAAGTGTAAGTTGCATTCATTTCTCTTCACCTTAACTGGTTCTCCTAACACCGTGTATGTCTCTCTTTATCATCACAGTGACATGTGTGGTCTCCTTTGTCAGTTGTCACATTTTATTTTTGTGACACTTCTATTTTATTTGTCTGGCACTTTCTTCATTGTTACTGGTTATAATATGGTTTAATATTCACAGTGTTAACCCTGATTAGGTTGAAAATCCCTAATCTAAAATGTTCCAACATATGAAATTTTGAGCACTGACATTATTCCATAAATGAAAATTTTCAGAGCTGACCTCATGTCACAGTCAAAACACAGGTACATGGCACAGTTTATTCAGTGTTCCTCAGCAAAAACTAAAATTACTTTCAGGCTATGTGCATAAGGAGTATATGAAACATAAATGAAACTCATGTTTAGGATTGAATCCCAAAGTATTTCATTGTGTATATAAGAATAACTCCAAATGAAAAAAAAATTTTTTTTGAAACACTTTTCATCTCCAACATTTCAAATAAGGAATACTCAACCTGTTATGCTATTTTAGTAGTTTTTAGATAGTGTAATATTTTTCTTCCTTTTCAGAAATACTGTATTAATTTTCATTCCCATGTACTGAATATTAATTCTTCAAGAGTTATTTCTTTAAATAATTTTATATTCTCTTTGAGACATTTGGTGTTTCTTCACATTTTTTATGCCTTTTAAAAACTTTTGTAATTTTCTTCTCATGTGTTATAGATGTATTTCTGTTTTAGAAAATTCTTGGCCTTGTATATTATGTTACTATTGTGAATCACATTATTTTATTTTATTTTATTTTTGAGATGGAGTCACATTCTGTCACCCAGGCTGGAGTGCAATGGCTCAAGCCTGGCTCACTGCAACCTTGCCTCCTGAGTTCAAGCCATTCTCCTGCCTCAGCCTCCCTAGTAGCTAGGACTACAGGCGCATGCCACCACACCCAGCTCTTTTTGTATATTTAGTAGAGGCAGGGTTTCACTATGTTGCCAGGCTGCTCTTGAATGCCTGACCTCGTGATCCACCTGCCTTAGCCTCCCAAAGTCCTGGGATTACAGGTGTAAGCCACTGTGCCTAGCTGAGGTTTATTTTTAATTAAGTTTTTATGAAATAAATGTACTAAATGGTAAGATTTGCTCCTTCTACCATAAGCGCTTTTTTTTTAAAACAAAACAAAACACCCTCAAAATTTATTGTTTTTCTTTGTTAATCATTGAACAAAGAACTCTTTGAAGTCTCCAGTGTTGAGATTCAAAGATTGAACGCAAGTGTCTCATGGGTATTAAGAGTGTTGGCAAATTTCTAACTGTATATTTGTATGTGTTAGGAATTCAAACTAAAATTAGAATACTTGTAAAATTTTAACAATAATTATATTGAAACTGTGCTATCTGGGGAGCTCAGCTGTGCTGAAAAAGACGCAAGAGGCAGCAAGGAGAGAAAAGGAAGGTGGGTCCATGTTCAGCCTTCCACCCAGAACAACACAGCTTTATTCCGTTTCTATTTGATGCCTCCACATAAGATATTTAACATTTTATTTAAGAACCATTGTCCTTACAAAAAGGAGATGTTGAACAAATGCTAATTTATCTTTCTAGGCTTTATAATATTCAACATCAATATTTAGTATTGACAATAATCAGGAGATACCTTAGCGCTGCCCTCCCGCACTCCTGCCCACATCCCTCTACACATACCAAGTTTGGGCTGAGTGTCAATATCATCTCAAAATGAAGCTCCAATTTGAATGACCTTGTGCTAACCTACCCTATGTTAGTCAGACAGACTCCATTTTGCTGAGAGTCAGAGAGAATTCCATCATAACCTCCGCCTTACACCTCCCACCATTTCTCCTTTAAGTGGATATCTGGGTCATGTTGTACTTAGAGCTATAGAAATATATAACCGTTGTAACCATATCCTGCTTGGCAAGCCTACTTACTATTGTGAATACCCCCTTGATTGTATGGAAAGTACCAAAATTCCATCCCCCGCCAACCTTGGTAACCAGCAATCATAGGAACCACTTGTGTATACCCTCCTTAGTTAATCAACAATCATGGGAGCTGCCTGCCCCCTAGTTACCAGCCTCCTCCCCTAACTTGCTTGTTCTACTTCTGTAAAATTCCACTTCAGCTAGGCTCCTCCTCCCATTCTTAAGCAAAGTATGAAAAGAAATCAAGCCCCTTCCTTGGGGCCGAGAGATTTTGAGCATGAGCTGACTCTCGGTTGCCAGCAATAAAGGACTCACAATCAGATTTCAGAGTGCAATGCTTTCCTAACAACTCACTGGGTTATAACAACCTGATGGTATATCTTTATGGACTTATTGAAAGACCTTGAAGGATTTTCAGGCTGCAAATGTATAGAGTAAGGAAGCCTCATCATTACATAATATATTTTAATGGCAGCAAAACAAGGCTAAGTGCCAAACTAGTTGTGAGCAAAGTCACCAGAAAGGAGGTCATTTATGACACTAACCAAGACTCTTAGGTCAAAAGGGAGCTAGGATCCTTTACATGTTTAGAAAATTCTATATACTACAAAAAAGGAGAAAATGACAATTTAGTATTAAAAAGGCATTTTCTTACATTTCTTTAATAATAGGTTTACGTATTTTACACACATACAAACACAGACACATGCTACAATGACTGTTAATTAGAAATCATAAGCATAAATTTGAGATCTGTTAAAAATGTGAACAGAGACTGTGATGGCTAATTTTAGGTGTCAACTTGACTGGATCAAGAAATACTCAGTTAATGAGTAAAGCATTGTATCTGGGTAGATTTGTAAGGATTTTTCCTGAAGACATTGGCATTTATATTAGTGGACTGAATAAAGAAGATCTGTCCTCAACGTAGGCATCATCTAATCAGCAGACAGCTCAGATAAAACAAAAAGGCAGAGGAAAGGTGAATTTGCTCTCTATTCGAGCTGGGACACTCTTCTTCCCCTGCTATTGAATATTAGAACTCCAGTTTCTTCAGTGTTTGAATTCTGGAATTTGCACAAGCAGTCTCTCAGATTCTCAGGCCTTCAGCATAAAACTGAGAGTTAAACCTTTAGCTTTCTTGGTTCTGAGGCTTTCAGACTTAGCTAAGCTACTGACCTCCCTGGGTCTTCAGCTTGCTGATGGCCAGTTGTGGGATTTCTCAACCTCCACAATCACATGAGTCATTCCTTAATAAATCTCCTCTCATATGTCTGTTTATTCTATCTATGTGTATCCTATTGGATCGCTCTCTCTCTGAAAAACACTGACTAATACACAAGACAGACCCTCCACTCACCCTCAATGACAGGTCCTAATTGTAATTCTTTTGGAAAGAGATATGTAACATAATATCCTAACAGGATCTCCACTGTGATCCAGTTTCTTTCAAATCCAGTAAATTTTAAGCTACGATTAGACAACCTTTTATTTTTAGCTCATTTCATGCTATTTGAAGGGAATAGGGGTAAGGCAATTCTCAACATTTCCATTAATTTCACCATTGACCCAAGCTGCTTTTTTGAAGATTTCTACTAATCAAATGCAACTTCTGTATGTATTGATTATGAATCTTTCATTTCACAAGTGTTGATGTGTCTTCTGTATGAAATTTAAGGCATAGGTGACTCCCGATAAAATATCTGCCCTTATGAGATCCAAATATATGGATTTTAGAATGTATAATTAATTCAGATGGGGACACGGATATAAAATATGGTTAAATTCAAGGAGCATTAAGTGATTTTTCTTTTTTGGCTTAAAGTTTTATAGAGATTTTTTCTTTCACTTTGGAGCTTTCTTTTTCTCAGAGAGTTCTCAAATTAGTTGACAAAGAACAGGATAAGGACCTGGGCTGGATTTTTTATTGACAATCTGTATACATTCTTTTTGTCTCCTTGTTTGTAAGCCTGTCTGAACATCACGGGGGCTAGAAGACAAAAAAACTGTCTTTTCTGGATTTACTTGCCTTTAGTGTTCTGGATGCAGTTTACCTTCGGCCAGTCCCTTGCACTCCCAGAAAATTTGGAACGTAAAAATGAATCACAGGCCATTATTTCTCTAGCAACAGCAGTGGATAATGCTATTGTAGGTTTTAGCTGACAAAAGGCTTTGTAATGGCTAACCAGACTGTAAGTTTGATTTTTAGTCACTAACTGCAAAGCCGATGATCAGCTATAACTCTGACAGTAGATTCTTTACATCCCTAAAGTCTGGTGGCAGAAACAGGTTCTTGACCTTTCAAGCAAAATTTTCTATGACATCACCTTTATTTTCACACTCCCAGCTTTTCTAACAAGGTTATAAATACCTGGTTTTCTCTAGTAAATATTTTCATGCCTGCAATACCAAAAACTGTTTTTATTTTCCTAAAATGAACACTGCCAGAGAGAACTATTGTGTAGCATGAATTCTTTTTGCATACTATGTAGCAATCATTTTTATTCATGCTTTAAATATATTAACATATTCTTTCTTAGCAACAAGTCAACAAAGTAGTCAATTATGTTACTCCCATTTAACAGGTAACGAAACTGAGGCACAGAAATGCTTAGTGATTTTTTTCTGATACACACAGCAGTTAGGTGGTGGAACATAGATTCAAACCAGGCAGTCTGGTTAAAGGGACTGCCTGCATTACTCCACTTCTCAGTCTAGCAGAACTACTATTTATCTATCCTAGTTTACCTAAGGGAAAGGTTAGACGAAGAGTCATATATGTACATGTATATTTCAATGTCATAATGTATGAGATGATTTCCATTTCATCTCGAATTGTTCAGCAAAAGTCCATAGTATTGCAGTTGCTTCTAACCCAGGATACTCCCTGTATTATCAGTTAACATACTGGTTTCCTTTGCTAGAAATTCTATCAAGACTTAGATTAAGTTACCTTACTCTAAGCTATTGTTTGAAGTGGCTTTCTCCTTAACAAATGAGAAGTAATAATATTTCTCATGTATTGTCAGGCAGTTGAGAATATTATGATAATAAAATCTATATAAAAATTAAACTTAATTTTGTGAACTAGATACTTATTTTACTTGCAATGGATTTCAATGAGAATGTCATATTATTTGTAAAATATGCTATAATAATATTGCAAATAATAAATAACCATATTTGTTGAATTATGACAAAATTACTAAGATAAAAATTATATGCTTTTAATATTTTTGAAGCCATAAAGCAAGTTTTCTTTCAACTTGATTTGAAGGTATTGCCTAATAAAAATGGCAGAATTTGTTCTTATCAGCCTCCTTCAGATTCATTTTATTATGCTTTACTACTCTAATGATACTATTTAATAACGTTATGTTTAATTTACTTGAAAGTACGGATTACAAAGTATTTCTTTTTTGCCTCTTGCTTTTCAAGATTTGTATAGTCTATGAGAAACACTAAAATGTTTAAAAATTATAGTTGTACATAATTTACATTGTCAGAGGCACTCCCTTTCCACCGCAAAGTTTGCCTTTTTGGGCTGCCAAAGCAAGAGTTTTTATCTGGGCTTGAGGTAAAGGTCCACACTGAGATTTTCATTGGATTCAGAGTCCAGGGTGCTTACCATTACACCATGGAACCACCGGAAAGGTGGATGCTCTGACTCACTGCTCGTGTGCAAGTTCTTCCTCAGACTTTAATTAGAGTTGCAAAATAGATATGATAATGATCATATCTATTTTATGTCTTCTAGAATTCTCTTATCACTTTACTAAATTCATTAAAATATAATCATTTGCATATTTTGACCCTTTAGGTATTTTTAAGCTTTTATTCATTTTAATTTTTTTTGAGTACATCTTTCTCACATCACCCAAATCTGCTTCCAAAATGCAGTTGAGCAAGGCTAAAGGCAAATTTGGCTTATTCCACTGATCACATTCAGTTTCAAGTTAAAGCCAGTTACTATGGACAATGCTTTGCAACTCCTTAAATTGGAAATTAAATGGTCCATAGATGATTTTACAGAGCTAACTTGAGACTTCAAAATCCGTTATTAGACACTGAGGATTTCTTCAACATGTTCCAGTTTTGTTCTATGTCCAAGTAAATGAGCAAGAACTAGGCTATGTTATTCATAGATGGGTATTTACCATTTTATTTGACATTTACCCCGATTAAGGCACAGGAAGAGACCTTTAAATACAGAGGCATTCAATTGGTTACTGTATCTTTCTCATGTCTGTAGCATACACATGATTCGTGTGATGGAATAAACTGAAAAGACCCTAAATATGGAGAATGGGCACTATTTTGGTGATGTAGGAGTTAGCAGATGTTACATATAAAGAATATTTTTTAGTCCTTGACTTCTGCATCATGTGGTACACTTTAGAAGTCAGATTCAACTTGGGAGTTGCCAATAAAGCCAGAAGTTCACACAACCATTCATAGTATCATGGAAAGAGATGGGGGGGGCGGGGGCGGGAAGCAAAATAGGAAGTAAACATACAGTATGCAGTGAATTAAAAGAAAATAACCTATTTTCTATTGGTTGTATAAAGACAGAGAAAGTGAAACTTACAACACTAAGGTAGACTGGCACTAAGCTCTAAACATTGGCCTATTACAGACAGAAAATAACACTACAATTTGTAATAAATTCTTGCAGAAGAAAACCAAGACATAAGTTGGAGAAAAATACATAAATGGAACAGTGCTAGGGACCTTTTCCTCAGTCTCATCTGATTGTTTTCTCAATTGCCCAATGTGGAAATTTAGAAATTAATGTTAAGAAGCACATTGGAGATTATTTCTAGTGTTTCATATATTATTATGCTGTTAACTCTTTTTCAAATTATGCCTTTATTCTATGAAACAGTTCAATGATTGTCAATTGATTTTTTCACTATAAAGCACCTAGCTGAAGAAAATCTTTGTGTGATTTTTGATAGGCATATGAATGTGATAGTTATAAATTAATAATTAATTTTTAGAACCTGGTTTCTGACATGGACAGACAGCTATATGACACTTTATATGCACTGCTAAAGATATCAGGCAAATTCCCATTGTCTATGTCCCTTGTTGCCCATGTGTACATTATGGAATGGTTATGTAATTTGTAATTTATCTAAAAAACTTCAGAAACAGTAATTACCTAAAGAAGCCCACGGCATCACAGTATATACATTTATACTCTAATGGATTCTTATATTAGGTAAGTGAGAATAACAGTCTTATTATCACTGAAATACATTAAAGACAGAGAGCCTTCTAGATATGCCAACAGTTTTCATCCCTATTTTCCATTTTAAAGACAGAACTATTACTATACATAATCCATTTGTAACTGCTGGAAGATGCTTGTTCTTGTAAAGAGTAGTGCACTCTAAAGATAAGTGGCATTAATGCAGCTCAGAAAACCTGAAACTTCAATATACTCTTGTGTGCAATTAGGATTCTGTCACATAAGTGCTAGACTGTATCTACTTAAACTGGTTTTCTATATCATGGAAGGTAAAAAGGTAATTACCAAAATGGATGTAAATGAAACATGCATTTTAGAAATAGTTGAACCAATTACTCTCAAAGGATAGATAAGGGCTGAAAAATCTTTCATCCAATTTACTCATCCACTCAAACTTTATTTCCAAAAGTAAGCAGAGATCATCCCATAAATATTTATTTATGAGATTTTATAAATTGTGGCCAGCTTAAGCTGCAGAGTAATTTTTGAGGCAGAAACCATTTAACAACCAATGCAGACTATTCTTAAGTAAGAGATATTTCTTCTGCAGAAGTAGACTGAAAAAAAGTCTTTAATACTATCTTATGACATATCATTATAATAGCAGAGAGAATTTTCTCAGAGTATATTAATTCTTGTTTGTGACCCTTTTCACAGTAAAGGATGGAACAATTAACAGAATCACCAGAAAAGGCAACAATATGCAAATTCTTATTTTTATTAAAATAATTAAATCACAAAATTAATTATGGGAGGCACAGGGACGTAATTATTTTACATTTGACATTGAATTCCTCATTTATAGCCTATACTGATGCCTTATTTTTTTAAAAAATTTTGATTCTTGTGAAAGTAATGAAAAACAAAATGTTGTCTTTTCCTTCCCTCTGCCTTCTCTTTTTCCCCTCTTTTAAAACTCCATTATCCTAACTATCATTATATTATCATTATAAGCTAAACTATAAAATGTGAATGGATAATTGATCATTAAAATGATGATAAAGGGAAAGACAAACAGGATAGTGATGCTACTGTACTTTATGTTTCTATATATTTGAATCATTTAGGTAGGGGTTATTACATCCATTTCCATTTGTGTAACAATCTTATGAAGTATGCATATTGAAATTTAAGAGAGACTGTGTAACTAGTTCACACTTAGAGATCTATGTAGCAGTATTTAAACACATGTAAGGGCTTTGGTATCTGAGAGTCATGGATTCATATTCCAGCTCTGCTAATTTTCTTGCTTGCTGATAGCTGGTGAGTTGTTTCATCTTTATGCTGTCATGAGTTCTCTATACTGGCTCAAGTGATTTAAAGTTAAAATTTAAAATTTTCCCTGACCTCAATTAAATAATATATATTTAAAGTTCTTAGAAAGGAAAAGAGGCTTTTGTGTTCATGTATGTGTGAGGGAGGAGAGTATTGCCAAAAAAATATATAGTGTCAGCAATAACTGTGTCCTTTTGTACATGACTCAAGTTAAAACATTTTTACAGTTCCGAACAGTCTTTCCCAAGGGATGGATGTTTCATATGCCAGGTGCAGTGTTAGTGGCTCCTCTTATGGCATGACTGAGCTGTGCTGGCTGATATAGCATGGTAATTGAGAGCATAGGCTCTAAATTCACACTATCAGGACTTAGAGTTTAGGTGTACCACTTACTAGCTACATGACCTTGCTGAGCAAACTACTTAACCTGTATGAATCTTGATGCCTTTATTTGTAAAATAACTCTAAATATAGTACGTACATTCCAGGGTTGGTATAAGTATTAATAGGTACATTAAAAAATTGGTGGGGGTGTTGTTCACGTGATCCTAGTTATCCAGCTTTCCCAGAGGCTCCTTTTCCCCTTTGGTCTGATTCACATCAAAGATGCATGATATGATTTGGCTGTGTCTCCACCCAAATCTCATCTTGAATTGTAGTCCCATAATTCCCACATGTCATGAGAGGGACCTGGTGGGAGGTAACTGAATCATGGGGGTGGGCCTTTCCTGTGCCGTTTTCATGATAGTGAATAAGTCTCACAAGATCTGATGGTTTTATAAAGTGGAGTTCTTCTGCACACACTCTCTTGCCTTCTGCCATGTAAGACATGACTTTGCTTCTCCTTGCCCTCCACCATGATTGTGAGGCCTCCCTAGCCATGGAACTATGAATCCACCAAACCTCTTTTTCTTTGTAAATTACCCAGTCCTGGGTATCTCTTTATTAGCAGGTGAGAACAGACTAATACAGAGTATTAAACACTGTCAGATGATGAAGCAGTTTATTTTGACAGCACTCTTGCAAGACAGAAAGTAGGAGCAAGCCAGTGTCATGGGCCAGATACAGTTAGGGGTCATATGACTGCCTGATTGAGAGGGTCTTCTTCCAGAGACCATTGTAGAGTTCAAGGAATTCTTCCCCATTTCTTATACCTGTGTTTACTCCAGGTCAGTTACTAGGTGTTTCCTTCTTATAGGGAATTCAAGGTACTCTTATAAGAGTGAGTTCTATTAAGGTTTATGAGAGTTACATCTGTGCTGAGAAAGTTTTGTCTCCTGCAAATCTTGGGCCAGGGTTAGACAACCCCAGGCCAGAATGCATCATACTGGGCATTATACTAGGCCGACACTATGTCTGCCAGCTGCTTGCGTAGGCCGTATAGATATTGTTAATCTTGTAGCCATGATATATTTCTTATGCTACAAAAGTATTCAAAACTGTTTGTTATATAGTAAGTAATATACACATGCTCACTATTTTCCTTATTACCAAATCTCTCCCCAGAGGATGGTGGAGAAGTGACGTTGCCCTGAGAGCATCATTCAATTGTTAACATGTTTCCCTCAAACAAGTGACACAGAACTGGCCAGATTAGAGGCTCTTATCAGGAATTCTTCCCAACCCCATTAGCTGTAATTCATCACAGCAGGCTGATGAATGTTGTTAACTCAGAGTCATTTAACAATTTGAAAATGGACAGTGAGGGGTGGTTATTAGTATCATAAAAACCAGGCGAGAATAGGGAGAGTTTTGTTTCAAGTAGTTCAATTAATCTATCATTCTTGTTTTCTGGTATGAAATGGTGTTCCAAGTTCATGTTGTACATTTCTTATTCAAGACTGAAATATTTCCAAAGACTTGATAATTTTGATGGGAAAAATAGTACTTATACTAGGTACTCACTACCGTGTGGGTTATTATTTTTTTTTTTTGCCTATTCAGTTTATAATAAGAGATAGAAATATATCTTAAGTTTTGTACTACTAATTCCCAATGTTTCCCATTCAAATTTAGTCCTATGGGATATTTACTTAATCTATTAATCTTACATCTGTCTGTGCCTTTGAACTTCCACATATACATTCCCATTTCTCAACATAATTAGTCATTTGCATTATTTTACTTTACACACAATACTCTCAAACTGGCATTAACAACCATATCACTAACAAGATTACTATGAGCAAAGTGAGCTTTTTTATTTTCAGTTATTTTTGTCCTTAGAATATATCCCACCACTGATACATAGAAAATTACTCTGTTTTAAATATTCCTTTCCATAGTTAAATCTAAAAACAAGTATATTCAGAGTTGTATGGTAGTTATTCTCATTCTTCCACTTTTCTTCTTTTTCACCTATAAGCATTTACTTTGCTTTTATCTTATTGTATATTTTTGAAAATAATAGCATACTATATTACACAAGGTTTTCTTCACCTCCCTCTTTTACTTAGCAATATATTTTGAGAATCACTTCATAATAGTATGTAGACATATGTGTCATTCCTTTTTCAGCTGAGTTGTAAGAATATTTGGATATAACCTAGTACAAACAATGCTGATAGCAACAGATTTATAAATTGTAAGTGCATATTTCTGGAGTTTCTTTGTTGCTGTGTGTAGCTTTTTTGATTGGTGATGGTGCTTTTGCCAATGTGCCTTCAGGGTATATTCCTAGAAGTGAGATTGCTGGATGAAAGTGCACATGTCCGTGTAATTTTGTTATATATTCTCAAATTTTCCTCCAAGTTCTGTACTCCTGCTAGTGATGGATGAGTGCTTATGTTTCCACTGGTATATCCACAAAATATGTTTTCCAAATTTTAAAATTTCACCAAGGTATTGGTGAGAAATTGTATGTCAGTATAGTTTTGATTTACATTTGTTTTATTATGAGTGAGAGTAGACTGAGTAGCTTACCTGGGTTTAAAGACCAGTTATATTTATTTTTTGGTAAAATATATGTTCATATGTCTAGCCTACTCAGTGAAGCAAAACACCAGCACATTGCTAATGCTGGATACATTTTGGGATGCAAGGTTTATTTTATGCTATAGATGTATTTATCTGTGTAGTTCCAAGAGTGCACCGTATAACCCTCTGACAGCTCTCCACTTCTCACACATTTTTTCCAAGGGCTTGGTCCATGACTTAACCTGACTGGTGAATTTAGGAGAAATTGATCCTGTTTATCTCTATTCTGATTTATGCTCTTCCTCTGAAGCTGCCTGCAAGCACATGTGCTCTTGAGGGATGCTTACTGGTTTAAAAGTAGCATTAAAGACCTTCTTCTATAACCTGTCATTAGATATGTACATTTGTCCAATTCTGTTGTTTAGCATGTAGGAGCTCAGTTGTCTACAAATATAAGGATAATATCCTTACTCATGGGAGGCAGACACATGCCAAGGTATTTGGGAATGAAAAGCCATAAAATACCATGTTTGTACTAGAAAGTATCACAAATGGGAATGACAATCATACATTTCTTTTTCTGTAATTAATAAATCTGGAATTTTAAATTCTGATTAACAATTCAGAATAGTCAGCAACGTGTCTATTTCTTTAAATAAACTTTCCCTTTAACTTTCTACTGAAGATAATATTGTTGTTTCTCAATTCTCAACTGTGAGATTTGTTTCATTTTGTTCCAAATGTTCACATGTCAGGCAAAGAGGATGAATACTTTTATTTCATGGTCAAGTTCTGTTGATACAATATTATCACTACTCTCAAAGAGATGAGGTAATTTGACGTTACCATTTATAACCTAATTGATTGTAATATGATGATATTTAAGTGTAATTTTATTTTTTTGGACACTGACATGTGGGCTCTCTCATTTATTTAATAGAAGTATTAGAAAGTAGCAAGTGTGCACCATTTGTTTCCTTCTTTTATTGTACCTGGTATAAATTATCTTTGGGGATGCTGTGCAAAAGGCCATGTAGTATCAAGCCCTAAGAACATGCTGCAGGTTTTCAAACAGCAAATTGTCACAAGAAAAAAAATGAGTGTATAACTAATGTCCATAAATCTTGGCCTGTAAATAGGATATATTCAGGGTTTATTTTCTTCTATTTAGTGATATCTTACAAGGAACATTTTCTCATCTTCTATTTATAAATGAATTTGGAATTATTAAAATTAAAGTAGATTGTGCAACATTTAATTCTATAGCGGGTCAAAATGTTTAAGACTCTTTCTAGCTCTAGAAATACAGGTTACTATGGGTTTAGCCTTTGCCCTTTTTGGTCCGTCTCTTTGAAATAATCCCTGTTGGGTTAATCTGAGTTTGGCACCCTTCTTCAGACCCTTACTGGGTCCTGAAACCTTCCTGGGTCCCCAGGAAAGCCTGCACTTTTTTCTTGCTTCTGTGAAAGTGCAGCATATCCCAATATAGAATTCTTTGATTTGCATTGAGGCCACAGCTTAGGACTCTGACTCCCACATGGGAGTCCATTAGCCTTCAGAAGACTTCTGTTGAGATCTCTGAATCATCCCTTTGAACCCCATCTCATGCATTCTGAAGAATGGGACATATCCCCCATGGTGAGAAAATTATACATCACTCTGGCAGCTTACTCCAAAGGAATTTTTTCCATGGCCACCCCCATCTCCTTTTTTATAGCCTAGTATAGAAGACAAACTTAGGAGCAGAAGAACAAGTTGCTTCTAACATGTTTGCAAGGTGATCCAGCACTCCCGACCGTAGGTCTAAGGGGCCTTTGCTGTATTACTGTTGTCCTGTGCACATACTGCCAGATGTGTGATTGGAGTCCAGTTTATCATTCTGTCACTTTTACTCAACCTAATCAAAGTCAGTTTCTATTGTTTATGTTTTAAAAACCTTAATTAATACAAGCAACTGCAGAGAGTAAAATTTTACTATACAGCCAAGAACTGTATTTAGGGTGCAGACAAGAGACCTTGATCTCTCAGTTACCATGAGATCTGAGGAAGGAATGGTCTTTGATCTTACAGAATGTAAAATATGAGGGAAAAAACAAAAACTTTAAGGTGCCTAGCACTAAAACCTAAAAAAACGAATATGTTTAAGAACAATCCAGAGAGAAAATTTTAATAGGCTAGGCTGTGTTATTTTAGGCAATGAACACATGATTTTGTGTAATGCCATTTATGGAGTTAGAGGTGAGAAATAGCCAGACTAAAAGTCAGATGCTTTTATCTTCTTAGTAATCAGGTAACCTTATAAAGTCAAATGCTTCAGTCATCCAGTGAGAAGTGGAACAACTGGTACCTGCAATTAAAGCAGTCTAAACATTCTTCTAGTATTTTGTGACTTATTTTGAGATGTGTTCATGGTGTAGTTTCAAGTCTAACTAGTTTTCAGTCTGTCATTTAATTCATTCATTCAACAAATATTTTTGAGCTTTCGTTATGTGCCACACCATCTTCTTGGCATTTGGGATACATCAGCTAGAAAGCTAGAAACATCTAATAGACAATCTGGGAATATCCAGTAGATAATAACCATATTTACTACAAAAATAAATTTCTAGAAAGCTAGAAGGTAGTAGGGGCTATGGAAGAAAACATGGAGCACGATGAGGGGTTGAGGAGTAGAGATGAGTGGAGAGTTTGTAGTTTAAATAGGATAGTCAGAGTAGTTCCCTTAAGAAACTGACATTTGAATAGATCTGAAGGTGCCATAATTAACCCCTGAAATGTGGTACTGAGGCAAATGGCTTTGTAGACTGAAGCCATCATTCAATATTCGAAGGCCTATGGTAAGCTACCCTGGTCTGTCTTTCCAGAATGAATGGCCAGCATGCAGAACTAGTGCCTGAGGGAGATAGGGGATCAGAAATCAGAAAGGAAGAGATGTAAGGGTGGGAACAGAAACATTAGAGAGCAGAATATTGAAGTTAAGTGAGATGGAAGGATCCCCAGCCCTGTGGTTTGAAAGAGCAGAATATATGCATTCTGACAAGGTCCAAGGAGCGTTACTGTTTATCGCTTTCAGGGTCCATTTCCTTTCCCAAGGAACAAGTACACTTAAAATATAAAACTATGTGCAGAGGCCATGTGTCTGATCATTGTTTCGGTTCTACCCAATTTGTTACACAGAAGTTAAAGTATTGGAGAAAGGTGGAAAATAAAACAGTGACAAAAAGAATTAATGCCAATTAAAACCATACCTTTAGCACCAGAACATTTGGAATATTGGTTGCGTCTCTCTTTTTCTTTGTAGTAATTGTTTCCGTTTTCTTATATTATTTAGAAATCTTAAAGATAATTTTTCAAAATTAGAATTATTGATCAATGAACAATTATTGATAATTATAAAATTAATTATTTTAATCAGTGTCAATGATAATCATTAATACAAAAGTCCAGGATCACCAGGGTGATCCTTTACCTGCTCATTTATCCAGGTGACAGAAAATACTCAAACCCTAGGAGATTACTAGTTCTGATATGCTATTTAGGTAACTTTTGAGGGAGCTTCTGAAAATCTCAGATGAGTTTTTTTATAATTTTTGTTCCAAGATAATGGTGCTATCAGGAAACACAGTGAGAACATTAGTATTTCTGATTGTTGGGGTGTAGAAAGTGGGAATAGAGGGGGCCTGTATTGTCTGTTTAGGGAAAGCAAGAACTTCAGAAGTAACTTGATATTACCTTCAGCCATTCCAGGAGGATTATTTTTTACTGTTTTTCTTTTAAAATAGAAGTATGTGTCGTTTGTAGGGACATGGACGAATCTGGAGAACGTCATCCTCAGCAAACTGACACAAGAACAGAAAATGAAACACCGCATATTCTCACTCATAGGCGGGTGATGAAAAATGAGAACACATGGACACAGAAAGGGGAGTACTAAACACTGGGGTCTATTGGGGGGAAAAGGGGAGGGCCAGTGGGAGGGGGAGGTTGGGAGGGATAGCCTGGGGAGAAATGCCAAATGTGGGTGAAGGGGAGAAGAAAAGCAAAGCACACTGCCATGTGTGTACCTACGCAACTGTCTTGCATGCTCTGCTCATGTACCCCAAAACCTATAATCCAATAAAAAATTAAAAAAAAAAAAAAAAAAAAGAAAAGCACACTGCTATGTGTGTTCCTACGCAACTGTCTTGCATGCTCTGCTCATGTACCCCAAAACCTAAAATCCAATAAAAAATTAAAAAAATAATAATAATAATAATAAAAATAAAATAGAAGTATTATACTTTTCAGCCAGGTAATAAATAAAGAACTCTGTTTAAAAACAATGTTTTATTATACTTGGTAAAAACTTTTATTATACTTGTAATTATGTATCAATCAAAGATATTAATACATAATTACAATCAAATAAAGTAATGAATGAAGTTGTTATTTGCAATGTACCAGGGTCTCTGCTTTACAGATACAGGAAATGAAATATAGTAAGATTTCATCTTTTTTATTGACTGGTATGAAATGGTTGTGGAATAGGAATAAACACTAGAAATCTAAACCAAAAGAGGTTTCTTGCCTTACTTTATTACAGCTAACCCCAGATAAATTGAGATTATTTTATTTATTTGAAATATATTTCCACAATGCACAAAAACTAAAGGTGTTTATTAACCTTAGAGTAATTTTATGATGTATATTTTTAAGTCGACAAAATAGTATTCATATTTTTTTATTTTATCTAAATGCTTTCATCCTATATTAACTGGTAAAATATTGATATGAAATGTTACTTAAAATCTGTCTAAATTTGGTAATATCTGACATAGAAAAAATAAATACAACTTAATGGAAAGCTGATTTAATGTTTTAATTATCCTAGTTATGTAAATAATAATTTCCTTTGGTACTGACCTATCGTTTAGTTAGAGGAAAAAATATTTTTCATTGTAAAATTATCATTAACATCTAGAGCATAGCTGTTGCATTTATTGTGACAATCTCATGGAATTTTAAAACTCAGAACCACTTTTTTATGTGTCTGAATAAAAGATTTTATAAACTTCACACCATGGTTATCATACATGTACAGATATCAGCCACTTAATAAACAGGAACCAGAGGCGAGGGCTCTTAAATCTGGACTGTGCTGTACTATGTAAGAACAAGGCATTTGTCAAACTGTCTTATAGACATCCTGTTAATCTAAATGTGTCTGGATTAAAGTACCAGCAATTTATTTCACCATTTCATCATTTGTAAAGTTTGCAGCATTAGTATTTAATCATTTTAAATACATAATTTTTATCATTTTCTTATTCTTACAGGTCCTCTGAAGGACAGTCAAGCATGCATCATATTTTCTGTACTGATTTCTGCTCCCAGTTTTTCGCATTAAAGAAATATACCAGAAATGCAGTATGTTAAAAGTCCACAAAAGGGGAGATCAATTCTGTCCATAAATCTTTAGGAGGAATGCTTCTGTTTCAGTAATGTATGCAATTAACTTCATGTAAAGTTATTCATTCTTACCTTCTTGGCACATTGATAACCCTACTCACTAGTTTTTCTTCCATAGTATCACATCTTTTTGTCCTTTTATAAAAATCATAATATACACATTCATATTTTCCTTGGATATTTTTATGACTTCTTCCTCCTATTTGGTTAAAAAATATCCTTTCTTATTTTCAGAGTATTTATTATATTAAATATGTTTGTCTGGTGGTTCTAGTAAACTTGCTTCATGAGTTGGAGTATGGGGGTTCCTTAAAAAACTTAATTAAGTTTTAATTAATATAAAAATATAAAACATATATAATAAAAACTACCATATAATCCAGTAACTTCATTTCTAGGTCTATATCCAAAGGAAATAAAATTAGTAAGCTTAAGAGATACTTGCACACTTAAGTTCATTGCAGCATTATTTACAATAGCAGAGATATGGAATCAACCTGTGTCTATCAACAGGTAAGTAGGTGCAGACAATGTGGTATATATCAACATGGTAGTACTATTTAGGATTAAAAAAGAGAGAGAATCCTGCTATTTGTGATAACACAGGGGAACCTGGAGGACATTACGCTAATTAAATTGAAATAAGCCAATCACAAAAAGACAAATGTTGCATGATATACGTGGAATCTAAAATAGTCAAATGGACAGAAGCAAACAGCAGAATGGTAGTTACCAGGCACTGGTGGGTGAGGCAGAGGAGGACTGAAAAGATGCTAATCAAAGGATAGTTATCTTTCTTTTAATGTGCTGAAACTCTAGCCTGTGAGCTCCTGCTTTAGCATGTAAACTATTTTATCTGGTAAGGGCTGTTGTGGAGGAACAAAACCCCTGGCCCTAGTTGGAATACCTTGTATTTGTAAGTACAGGAGAATGGATAAGGGTCAAGGTAGAAGGCTTCAGATAGTAACAAGAAATTTATCAGGTTAGAAATTATATCTTCAGGTGGGGCGCCGTGGTTCATGCCTGTGATCCCAGCACTTTGGGAGGCCAAGGCAGGCAGATTACTTGAGGTCAGGAGTTTGAGACCAGCCTGGCCAACATTGTGAAACCCTGTCTTTCCTGAAAATACAAAAATTAGCCAGGAGTGGTGGCGCAAGCCTGTAATCCCAGCTACTTGGGAGGCTGAGGCAGGAGAATCACTTGAACCCCAAGAGGCAGAGGTTGCAGTGAGAAAACATCGCACCACTGCACTCCAGCCTGGGTGACAGAGTAAGACTCCATCTCAAAAAAAAAAACCAAAAATAGGTTAGAGGAATGAGTACCTAAGACTGGCCTCCTATCAGTTTATCACTGCTGGAGAGCTTCGACTTTTCACTAAGCAGCTGCTGCCAACTCCTAGTCCACAGTGATTGTAGTTACCCAAAGGCAATGTAGAGTTCAGGGAAGAACAGAATTTAAAAGCTTTCACCCAACCTATACTCTCTCCACAGAGCCCTGCAACTATACTAAATCTTCACCTAATTTAAGACCTCCACTTTTATTGTCACTCACCATTCAATAATGACAGAGGTTAGCACAGTTTTGATGTTGATTCCTTAGACCCATGCTTTTTTGTCTTTAATTATTTTTTCCTCAAGTAGGCTTGAGGAAGACAGCAGCTTTTGGTTATTAACTTTATTATCAAGAGTATGAACACTTTTGTGACTTTTCTTATACTGTATTATATATTTTTTCATTCCCATTTTCTATGAGCGTCTCAATTGCAGTTATTGTGTCTTTATATTTATATCTTAATTCTTCCCATATTTTTTACACTTATTAGGCTATCAATGAATATAGGTCAAAATAATAAATGCTTAAATAAAATTGATCAAATATAGTCTGTATCACTGGTATAGGAGTAAGAACAAACAAGAGTATTATTCTTCCACCAGAATATAAGCTTATTCTCCTTAATGTTTTCCAGTACAGTATCTGGTACATAAGAATAATATAAATATTCATTACATAAACTAAGAAATCCTAAAATATAGATCAATATTTTTACTATAATTACTTAATTATGAAATGGTTGTAAAGAAGCTGTAACTAGGACATAAGCTAGAGAACTAAATGCTAAGAGAGGTCATCAGGTACCTTCTACGGAAAAGAAAAATTTAAATAAGGCACTATGGCTGATAAAACTGGCATGATGATAAAAAAATTGCATCTATGCTAAATAAATATTACAAAAAATTTATCCTTACCATTATGGGGTTTTCAACCTCCTTTGTTGCTGAAACAAAGATAATCTTTGGTAACACAAAATAGTTTTCAAAAATCCACTACATCCTAGAACAGGAATACTCAATGCATTATATTCCAGTTCTGCTTAGGGTGTACTGTCACCAGGTAGAACAGCAAGGTATATAAATTTATGAAGACTTAGTTTATTTAATCTGATACATGGGGACAATAGCACATAATTTATAAGGTTATTTTGAGGATTGAGCACATATATTTAGAAGATATAAATATAGGTATAAAAATTACTCATCACATGACACATAACACCCTTGTATTGTATCACTATGAGTATCATTTTAAAAATATTTATTGTGATTTTTGACTGCATCAGAGTTAGTCAGTCCCAGTACTGGTGACACTTTTCTTGCTTGCGTGGAGCTTAAATCTTAACAGTGGAGACATAATATATCCAAAGATCACATAAAATAGCTCAAAGGGATATGCAGTGAATTGATGCTGTGGAGCATTTTTGGTGGATACTTGACATTGAATAACTCAAACGCCTTCCTAGTTGTAATTACATTTAAGCTGAAACTTGAGTGACAGGAAGGAGGCAACAATAGTAATACATGGATTTCTGCCAAAAAGAATAGCAAACATAAAGACCTTAAAATAGAAGTGGGTAGAGGTGGGATGAGTGAAGCTAGTATTGGTTAAACTGATGAAAGGGAAGAAGACTTGAAACAGAGTAAGCAAGCACAAACCTTTCTCACACTCCTTTTCACCATACCACATGCAAAATGCTGGCTAGATATAATAACATGATGTTGGATCTTAAATCTTAACTGCTTATTTGCATTTGGTTTTATTCATCAGATTAACATTATTGAGTAGAGAAGCCTGCATACCCAAGAATCTGCACAATTTGCCTTTGTTATATTGTTTGGTTAAACCTTAATTCTTTTCTTGATTCATCTCACTCTTAGAAACAGAGGATTTATTTTGTTTATTCCAGTGTCTCCTCTGAAGTTAGTGACTTAACATATTTTTGAAAATTTTACCTTAATATGTTGTCAGTGTGAGATGTTTTTCCAGCTTTGAAAATAAGCAAATGAATCTGCTTATAATTGATATGATCCCGTAATAGTGAGCCTTATAGATCCCAGAAGGCCATAAAGTAGAGTGACTCATAAAGTCACCTTGAAATATTGTGTTACTATATCACAGTGGTCCAATAACAGAATCTCCTAGTTCATTATTTTTAAAATTTCATGTTTCCTTGTTTTTTATACATTTATTAAATATAAGTTTAGCAAGCTACTATGTGCAGAAAATATTCTAGGTGTTAGGGGTGCAGTGGCAAAAAACAAAACAAAACAAAAAAAACACCCACATGCTCCATACTCACATGCAGCTTAAATCCTAGCAGAAGTGAGACAAGCTGTGACTACCACAATAAGCTCGATACATACTCTCAAAACAGAAATTGGTGTGAAGAGAAGGAAATCTCAAAAGATGTAGTGATGACTAGGATGGTCAGCCTGCCTAGATCACCTCTCTTTCCATCTGAGGCACTTATTCCTCCAGCTTCCTGCAGTTTTGCAGGCTGACTGCTCTCAAATCAGTTTCTCCCTAGGGTTGTCTAAAAACCCAGTGTGATGCTGTACCCAAGATTACATCCTCTCCCATGCTCCATTTATATTTTTTATGCATAGTTTATAAAGACAAACCAAATTCCTTGTCTCAATTCTGGACAATTCTGAAAGGTTATCCCAGCTCCAGAGCTCTCTTAAGAATATATTGAGATATTTGCTAGAACTACATGGAGGATTAACTTTTGCCTCTGGCCAGTGCTATTTCTCTCATTTCTGCTTAGGCACTAAAGCTGAGAGCATCCCCCAATAAATTGCCTTCATGAAGTTTATTTTACTCTGACAGTTTCTTGCCCATGGAAGCCAATGTAAGACACCTGTGTAATTTGCTAACGATGAATTAATGAGGTTTTGCATTAATCAAAATATTGATATACTTTGTCTTTAGAACATGACCTTTAGAGAAAATTCAGTGTTTCAGGCACCAGAAGTTCTGTGAAAAGAGAATATGCAAACCTCATGATAATCTATAAAAATAATTTTGTAGTGAAAATCATATTGTGATGGATGACACAAATGTTACTTAGTTCTGATAAGTTATTCAAAATGGATTTTAGAGGCATACATTACACCTAAAACCAACTAAACTCAGTGATAGCTAGTATCAAGTTATGAAAAATTAGGACATTCTGATTAAAATTTTACAAATCAAATAAATTATTTCCTGGGGATTTTTAAACAATAGTAAGTGGGAAATGTTTTTGTATAATTTCAGTATAGTCATTCTGCATACAAATTTTAATGAGTGGAATTTAGATTATTTATTTTTCACCCTGTATAAAACCTTGATTTTATATGGGCCCGTTAGCTTGTCACAGGACATTATTTTGGTTCTTTATGGAGGATGCTTCTAAAATGTTTGATATTTCTAGATGAAAGTCAAACAAGGTTTACAATGCAAGA
Organism: Callithrix jacchus; assembly: GCF_049354715.1. NCBI lineage: Eukaryota > Metazoa > Chordata > Mammalia > Primates > Cebidae > Callithrix > Callithrix jacchus. The sequence continues at coordinate 77,158,145 of NC_133510.1, read as the reverse complement.
TTGAGTTTGGCAAATCTTAATAGTGTCTGATGAAAAAGGATTACACCAATCTGCAGAAAACATGTTCCTCTGCTGCTTCAGTTATAGTTAGAATTTTACTAAGGAAGGTTGTAAATGTCCCTATGGGATAAAGCTGTGAGAGTAAAAACACCATTATTGTACAAAGGCTGTTTGAATTTTAATCCCTTGAGAACGTTTTGATTGTGTGCTTGTTGCAGAAGCAGGCATACAGAAAAAAAAAAGCTGTATTTCAAAGAGGGAAGCTAAGATGGTGAAACACGTAGGTGCTATACTCCCTCTCTGTCTGTCTCTCTCTCTCTCTCTCTCTCTCTCCCCCTCTCTCTCTCCCTTTCCCATCAGGTGTGGTTAATGCTAGCTACTGCCCAGATCATCAAAGGCTAGGATATAGGTAGCCAAAGACTCATAGCTGAGTCCCTTTGTACAGCCTCAGTCAAGATCACATCCTCTCCCTGGGGACAGCTCACATACAATGATTGGTCCCTGCTGAGATACAAGGTTCCCAGCCTCTTCTCTCAATTCATTACGTCTCTATGCAGGATGATTCCAGCATCAGAGTGCCCATGGAATTAGCTGAGGCTTCTGCTTCAGTTGCATCGATAATTTAATTTCTCCATTTGCTGTATTCTCTTCTCTCTCTCTCTCTTTTTTTTTTAACTGGAGGCGTTCCAGAGAGCACACCCCAATAAGTTCCCGTGTTCAGGTCTCCATCTTATTCAAGTCTGTTTTGGGAGAATCTCACCTACAACACACTGAATGACAATTTCCCACTGAATTCATTGTGTTTCTGCCTTCGGAAGTCTTGGGTTTTATTCTGGGGTTATAGCATTTTTTATCCCTTATACCTTTTTGCAGTACTGAAGGTTTATTGAATTTTTAATTAAAAAAATATTTTTTAATTTTAAAATTTCTTTTAATTTTTATAGATATGTAATAGTTGTTTATATTTATGGGGTACATATGATATTTAAATACAAGCATACAATGTATAATGATCAAATCAGAATAATTAGGTTTATTTAAATTTATCCAGTAGCTAATGAGAATGATCTGTTACAGGGGAAGATTACCCAGATATTCAAAATATATTTAATAATTATTATGTCCTGATATTTACATTTGCTCCATATTATCACATCAACATCTCACATCATAATACGAACAATTTTTTTGTGGGGACAGGAACTCCTGACTTTAATGATTTTAGTGGTTATATGAAAAGTTAGAGATCAACACTGGGATACTATGAAGTGTGCATTAAAAACCTATATATACATGTATGTGCATATATATATGTGTGTGTATATATATATATATACAAGGTAAGTGTTGCAGAACTACATTTTTTTTCATTTTTCACTTTATTTTTTATTTTTGTGGGTACACAGTAGTTGGTATGTATTTTAGGTGTACATGAGTTGTTTCAATACAAATATGCAATGCATAAAATCATATCATGGAGAATGGGGTATTCATCTCCTCAAAAATTATCCTTTGTGTTATAAACAATCCAATTATACTCTTTTGGTTATTTTTAAATGTATTATTAAAGTATTATTGACCTTAGTCCCCATGTTGTGCTATCAAATTGTAGGTCTTATTCATTCTAATTATTTTTTGTCACTCATTAATTTTTTCACCTCTCCTCTTTGATCCCATCCCCACCCCACTCCACTAATCTTCACAGCCTCTGATAACCATCCTTCCCTTCACTGTCTCCAAGAATAGAAGATACTTTTTTCATCAAAACAAATGAAGTCCAGAGGGTCAATTGTTTTGATTTTTAGATCCCCCAAGTAAGTGAGTATATGTGATGCTTGTCTTTCTGTGACTGGCTTATTTCACTTAACATAATGACTTCTAGTACGTTCCATGTTGTTGCAAATGAGAGGATCTCATTCTTTTTTCGGCTTCATAGTACTCCTTAGTGTATATATACCACATTTTCTTTATCCATTCATTTGTCCATGGAGTGTTAGGTTGCTTCCAACTCTCGACTATTGTGAATAGTGCTGCAAAAACACAGGAATGAAGATATCTCTATAATATACTGATTTCCTCTCTTTTGCGTACATACCTAGCGGTACGATTGCTGAACATATGGCAGATCTATTTTTAATTTTTTGAGGAACTTCGAAACTGTTCTCCACAATGGTTTTTACATTTTACATTTACATTCTCATCAGTAGTGTACAGAGTTCTTTTTCCTCCATATTCTCACCAGCATTTGTTATTGCTTGTGTTTTGGATATAAGCCGTTTTAACTGGAGTGAGATGATACCTCATTGTAGTTTTGATTTGCATTTCTCTGACAATCAATAGTGAAAGGATCCATCATATGCATTTTCATATGCCTATTGCCATTTGTATGCCTTCTTTTGAGAAATATCTATTCAAATATTTGGCTTATTTTAAAATTGAATTATTACATTTTTTTCCTATAGAATTGTTTGAGCTTCATATATATTCTGATTATTAATCCCTTGTCAGATGGATAGTTTGCAATATTTTCTCCTATGCTGTGGGTTGTCTCTTCATGTTTTTTGTTTGTTTCATTTGCTGGACAGAAACTTTTTAACTAGATGTGATCCCATTTGTCCATCTTTGCTTTGGTTGCCTGCGTATGTGCGATATTTCTTGAGAAATTTTTGCCCAGATCAATTTTTTTGTAGACATTTCAGAGTTTGAAGTCTTAGACTTAGGTCTCTAATCCATTTTGATTTGAATTTGGAGTATATGGAGAGAGATAGAGGTCTAGTTTCATTCTTCTCCCTATGGGTTTCCCAGCACTATTTATTGAAGAGACTGTCTTTTCCCTGGTGTCTGTTCTTAGCACCTTTGTCAAAAGTGGGTTTGCCCTATGAATGTGGATTTGTTTCTGGGTTCTCTATTCTGTTTTGTTAGTCTATATGTTTGTTTTAATGCCAGTACTATGTTGTTTTGGTTATGTAGCTTTGTGATTTAATTTGAAGTCAGGTAACGTGATTCCTCCAGTTTTGGTCTTTTTGCTTAGGATAGCTTGGCTATTCAGCATCTTTTGTGGTTGCATATAAATTTTAGGATAGTTTTTTCTATTTCTGTGAAAAATGTCTTTGACATTTTGATAGGGATTGCATTGAATCCATAAGTTGCTTTGGGTTTTATGGCCATTTTAACAGTATTCATTCTTCTTCTTTTTGTTTTTGTGTGTGTTTTTTTTTTCCTTTGAGACAGAGTTTCACTCTTGTTGCCCAGGTTCGAGTGCAGTGGCACAATCTTGTCTCACTGCAACCTCTGCCTCCTGGGTTCAAGCAGTTCTCCTACCTGAGCCTCCTGAATAGCTGGGACTACAGGTACGTGCCACCACACCCAGCTAATTTTTTGTATTTTTAGTAGAGACAGGGTTTCACCATGTTGACCAGGATGGTCTTGATCTCTTGACCTCGTGATCCACCTGCCTCAGCCTCCCAAAGTGCTAAGATTACTGGCATGAGCCATTGCACCCTGCCAACAATATTTATTCTTCTAAACAAAGAATATGAACTATTTTTTTCATTTTTTGCATCCTCTTCAATTTCCTCCATCAGTGTTTTATAGTTTTCATTATAGAGATATTTTACTTCATTGGTTAGTTCCTAGGCATTTAGTTTTATGTGTTGCTATTGTAAATGGAATTACTTTTTAAAGTTTTTCACATTGTTCATTGATTGTATATAGAAATGCTATTGATTTTTGTATGTTGATTTTGTATCCTGCAAGTTTACTAAATTTATCATTTCTAAAAGTTTTATTGTGGAGATTTTAGGTTTTTCCAAATATGAGATTATATCATCTGCAAACGAGGATAATTTTACTTCTTCCTTTTTAATTTGGATGGTTTTGACTTTTTTCTCTTGTTTGATTGCTCTAGCCAGGATTTTCAGTTCTATGTTGAATAATAGTGGTAAAAGTGGGCATCCTTTTCGTGTTCCAGATCTTAAAGGAAAGGCTTTCAGTTTTTCTCCATTCAGTATGATACTAACTGTGGATCTGTTATATACGGCTTTTATTGTGTTGAGGTATGTTCTCCCTATGAGCATGAAGGGATGTCGAATTTCATCAAATGCTTTCAGCATCAGTTGAAATGATCATATGATTTTTGTCCTTTATTCTGTTGGTATGCTATCTCACTTGATTGATTTGTGTATTTTGAGCTATCCTTACATCATAGGGACAAATCCCAGGTGGTCATGATGATCTTTTTAATGTATTGTTGAACTTGGCCTGCTAGTTATTGAGGACTTTTGTATTAATATTCATCATAGATATTGGCCTATAGTTTTTTAAATGTGTTTTGTCTGCTTTTGGTATCAGGGTAACACGGGCCTCTTAGAATGAGTTTGGAAGTATTCCCTCCTCTTCTATTTTACAGGTTAGTTTGAATAGGATTGGTATTGGTTCTTAAAGTATTTGATGGAATTCAGCAGTGAAGCAGTTGAGTCCCAGAATTGTCTATACTGGAAGACTTTATTTCAGCTTTGGTCTTGCTACTTGTTATTGTCTTTAGGTTTTGGATCTCTTCGTGGTTTAATCTTGGTAGGTTGTTTACGTCTAGGAATTTGTCCATTTCCTCTAGATTTTACAATTTATTAACTTATAGTTACTCATAATAGTTTGAGTAGCTATGAACTGTTATTAGAGTGAACATTCTCAACAGGTAGAATGGAAGCACTGTGGCATAGCTGGTAAAGGAGGCCATGGTGAGCAACAAAAGTATCCATGGTAACATCAATCTGTCTATCTGTCCACCGTCCCTCCATTCATTCATCTATTTATGTAAACAATTTATTAAGTATACATTTTGCAGAGTTCTAGGAATTAATGAAGGGGCCTTTGATCTGCCAAATACATGCAGCACAGTGGAGGAGATTGATAAAGGGGCAATCAAAACCCAGAAAAATAAGTTTTGTTACAGAAGTCTGAATTGGGAGCTCTGTGTAATTGGGGAACTCTTAATTCTTCTTGGATTTTCAGGGTTATAGAAAGATTCCTAAAAGGGGCAATTGCTAGTAATAAAGACAAAGGAGGATTTAAGTTGCTGAGAAGGGTAAATATAAATATAAATAAATATAAATATAAATGAATTGCAGACCAGATGTTACTACTGTTCACTCTTGACAGGGGAAAGCCTAGTCAAATTAGGTTTTTTTTTAGTTTTTTTTTTTTGCCTATTTTTCCATTTGACGAGAGGTAAACAAGGTATTTGTAAAGGGCTTGATAAACTAGGTCAGAAGATCCTCTTGTGTTCCACTATTCCTTGGCTTGGAGTTATCTGATTATACCCAAAGATATTGCCCAAGAGAAGGGAGCATCAGAGTTTGAAGAAGGTAACTATAAATAGAGATTCTCTCCTTAGTATTTTTAAAAGGTTTCCTACATTTTCCCTAACAATTTCTTATGAGTCTTATGGATAATACAGTTACATTGGAGTGAGAAATTAGCAGTGATTAAAATGAATCTGTATGTTGACTAGAGAAATAGTGAAAAGGAAAGGTCGATTCAGATAAGTGAAATGGTGTGGTGTATAATTGTAAAATGGCATCCATTTGAAAGGTAAATGTTGTCTGCATTTTTTGGCAGGCAAGAGTTTGGGTTAGGGTCACACTGAGATTTGGTCATAAGAGTACTTACATGTCATTAGAACATGTTAAATATAGAAGTGATATGACCAATTATGTTTTATAATATAGGTCTGTATGAAGAGAGGATTTCCTAGACAGATAAAAAGAAGGAGATTAGTGTACCATCCATTTAATTTCTGTGACTCCTGACTCTACCTGAAAACCATCAAGTTACCTTTCTGTTTGTAACAGACAGAGAGAAAAAAGAACACAGCTGCTATAGCTCTGCCATCAGTTGATTTATCAATGCTGTTTTGTAGTGGGCTCAAGTTAGCTTTGATTTTCTAGATTCTCTTACTGGTAAAAGCACCTCAATACATTTGATGTATTATCTGCTATTCACTTTTAATTCATGTATTACAGGTACTGCTGACTAGATATGGTCAATCAGATTTATAGTAATTATTCAAGGATATACATATGTCTCAATCCAAGTATGATCAACTTCAGAAATTTTGCATGGCACTGTCAGGAAAGAAACATGCTCTTTTTCTCTGGAGTTAATAAATCATAAAATCCAACTCTTGATTTGCTGTTGGTCACGCTGTTGACACTTTATGGGGAAAAAAACCTTCTCAGATTAAAGTCAATATATAGAAAAAAACAAAGGAAAGAGACAGGGATATATAATTTCTTAAAGATATAACTTGACAAGCTTGATAGAGCCAGGTCTAAAGTTTATTTAGTGATGGGTTTTTTTATTATATAAGCCAGGCTGAATTGTGTTACAATTTGTTGGACTCCAAAGGGTTCTGACTAGTAAATTTGCTTTTCTATCAAAGCTCCAAACAGCATCATGTCTGTCTACTCTTGACCTAGAACATCCTTGGCTTCTCATCTCTTCATTATTTGTTTTTCTTCATTATTTGTCTACTTCCTTCATTATTTTGGGGTTAATTACATCAGCACAGATCTAGAATTATTAGTGGAAAGTGCTGCTGCCACCATAGAAAGCTCAAGTCATTTGGGAAACTCTTTAACTGGCTTGCAAATCCCACTTCCTTTCCCAGGATGATCCTTGGCTGAAGAAATAAAATTAGAAGAAATTCACAGCAATTCATGTCATCAGTGTTGAAAGCATGAACAATGAGATAGATCTGAAGCTTTTTAAGAGGCCATGGTGTATTTAGAATACACCATGACAGAGTTTGCAATGACTTTGACTTTATTTGGTACCCAAGTACATAAAAGCAAGTTTTAAAGATATAATTCTGAGTCTATCTATCTCCATCTCGACGGCTCAAATACTAGTTTAAATTATATCTACTCTGGTTCCTTGCTTCCTGATGGCCAGGGAAAATTTTTAAAATAAAAGCCTGAATATACAATGTATTAAACATGTAATGTCTTTGTTTTAAGACACTTTAAAGGCTTTTATTATAAATGTTTTCAGGATAAGAAAAAAAATCGTAACAGGGATTTCAATTTTGGGGGGAATACTGTTTCAAGGGCTCTACAAAGTTTACCAGCAATCAAGTAAACGCTTACTTACAGTGTGGAAATTGTAGATATAACAACTAACTGGATCATCTGGTGCCTCCCTGCCCCCATGAAACTCAGTCAATCTCAAACGTCACTCTCTCTAGTAACTCAATACACAATCTGTTTCTCAACACCTCCAATTCCCTTCATTTTTTGAGGTTTTGATTATGCCCTTCATTTTGCTGTAGCAATGCTCCTGTCCATAGCCCCTTTATCAAGTTAATTTTTACTTATATCCTGACATCCCTCACTAGAGCAGATCTCCCTGTGTTAGTCTTCTCACAGTGTTAATAAAAACATACCCAAGAGTGGGTAATTTACAAAGGAAAGAGTTTAATTGGCTCACAGTTCAGCATGGCTGGGGATGCCTCAGGTATCTTACAATCATGGCAGAAAAGGAAGTAAACATGTCCTTTCACATGGTGGCAGGAGAGAAGTGCTGAGCAAAAAGGGAAAAACTCCTTATAAAACCATCAGATCTCATGAGAACTCATTATCACAAGAATAGCATGGGGGTAATCACCCCTATGGTTAAATTACTTACCACTGAGTCTCTCGCACAACATGTGGGGATTATGGAAATATGATTCAAGATGAGATTTGGGCAGGGACACAGCCAAAACATATCATTTTGCCCCTGGCCCCTCCAAAATTTGATGTCCTCCCATTTCAAAACACAGTCATGCCCTTCTAATAGTCCTCCAAAATCTTAAACTGTTACAGCATTAACTCAAAAGTCTAAGCTCAAAGTCTCATCTTAGACAAGGCAAATCCCTTCCACCCATGAGCCTTTAAAATTGAAAGCAAGTTAGTTACTTCTTAGATACAATGAGAGTACAGGCATTGGATAAATACACCTACTCCAAGTGAGAGAAGTTGGCCAAAACAAAGGGGCTACAGATCCCATACACATCTGAAATTCAATATAGCAGTCATTAAAACTTAAAGCTTCAACGTGATCTCCTTTTACTACATGTCTTGCATCCAGGTCAGACAGATACAAGAGATGGGCTCCCAAGGTCTTGGGTAACTCTGCCCCTGTGACTTTGCAGTTTGTGGACTGCAGTTGACTGTAGCTTTTTCAGGTGCATGGTGCAAGCTATCAGTGGATCCACCATTCTGTGGTCTGGAGGATGGTGGCCCTGTTCTTACAGCCCTATTAGGCAGTGCCCCAGTAGGGTCTTTGTGTGGGATTTCTGACCCCACCTTTTCCTTTCACACTGCCATAGCAGAGGTTCTCTACAAGGGCTCTACCCTTGCACGAAACTTCTGATTAGACATCCAGGAGTTTCCATACATGCTCTGAAAACTACATGGAGGTTCCCAAAACTTAATTCTTGACTTCTGTGCATTCACAGGCACAAAATGTGTAAGCTGCTGAGGCTTGAACCCTCGGAAGCAACAGCTTGAGCTGTACCTTGAGCCTTTTTAGTGTTAGTTGGGATGCAGGGCACCAAAGATCTAGGCTGTGCACAGCAGAGGTGCCCTGGACTCAGCCAAGGAAACCATTTTTTCCTGCTAGGCTTCCAGGTTTGTGTTGAGAGGGGCCTACTGTAAAGGTCTCTGACATGCCCTGGAGACACTTTACTCATTGTCTTCCTGAGTAGCATTTGGCTCCTCATTACTTATGCAAATTTCTGCAGCCTGCTTAAATTTCTTCCCACAGAATGGGTTTTTATTTTCCACTGCCTCATCAAGCTTCACATTCTCTAAACTTTTATTCTCTGCTTCCTCTTGAATGCTTTGCCTCTTAGAAATTTCTTCCTTCAGTTACCCTAAATCATCTCTCTTAAGTTCAAAGTTCCACAGATCTCTGGGTCATCAGGGGCAATATTCTGTGAGTCTCTTTGCATTTCAAGAGTCACCTTTACTCCAGTTCCCAACAAGTTCCTCATCTCCATCTAAGACTACTTCAGTCTGTACTTCATTGCCATATCACTATCAGCATTTTGGTCAAAACCATTCAACAAGTCTCGAGGAAGTTCCAAATGTTCCCACATCTTCCTGTCTTCTGAGCCTTCCAAATCTCTAGGAAATTCCAGACTTTCCCACATTTTCCTGTCTCCTTCTGAGTCCTCCAAACTGTTTCAACATCTGCCTTTTACCCAGTTCCAAAATGACTTCCACATTTTTGGTTATTTTTACAGCAGCAACCCAAGATGTAGTAACAATTTACTGTATTCGTCCATTCTCATGCTGCTATGAAGAAATACCCTCAACTGGGTAATGTATAAAGAAAAGAGGTAATTGACTCACAGTTCAGCATGGCTGGGGAGGCCTCAGGAAACTTACAATTATTGTGGAAGGGAAAGCAAACATGTCCTTCTTCACATGGTGGCAGGAAAAACAAGTGCCAAGCAAAGAGGGAAAAGCCCCTTATAAAACCATTGGATCTCAGGAGAACTCATTCACTATCACAAGAACAGCATGAGGATAACAAACCCCATGATTAAATTACCTTCCATTGGGTCCCTCCCATGACATGTGGGGATTATAGGAACTATGTAATTCAAGATGAGATTTGGGTGGGGACACAGTCAAACCATGTTACTCCTTATTAAATCTACTTTGCAATATTGGCCAAATCTGCAGTTTTATCTATTTATGGGATTATTTAATTATCTAATTTCTCTATTACTAGATTGTACACTGCAAGAGGGTAGAGAACATATAAGTTTTTGTTTACTAATATATTCACAGTGACTAGGAGTTTACTTTATGAACCCCTATTATATATTTATTTCTTAAAGTAATGACTCTTTTTTGAGAGTGTGTATATTTTTAAGAAAATATTATCCTTTTGCTTGCTGTTGCATGTTTGAGTCCATAAGGATCAGGGTTTTCAAAAATGATTCCTCTCCCTCTTATGGCTATGCCTAAGTTTCAAAAATTATTCAAAAATTATTCCTTTCCCTCTTATGGCTATGCCTCAGTTTCATTTTTAGATGAAACCCTGTCCTTTTCCTTTGACAAAAAGTGTTTATGCCAAATATTAGTTGGTTGGATTTTGAATCCTAAACATATTATGTAATGATTGCGTGTAGCTCCATGGATGGCATTGCTCTCATTTTAGGCAGGATTACTGATAACATTCCTTTGATAGAGGAAGTTAATTTTTCTCACTGTAACTTATTTACTCTGAAAATATCAGAAAACTCACTATTCAGAGGTTTCTTAATCTCTTGCCATTTAAAATGACAGTTTATGTGGTAGGAATAGTGGCACAAGGGAATGTCATTTATTTCCACAAGGTTTATGTAATGGACAGAGTGCAGACAGCAGATAAAGCTCAATATTTGTGCCTGGGATAGAGAATATTTTAATTGCAAATTCACCAGTAGAGAAATTCTTGTCACTACCTTAGAGGAGAATAAATAGATGTTCTTCTTACTTCTGCATGCATGCTTATGAACTTTATCAGAGAATCAGGCCAGATATAACTACTCTGTTTAACTATTTCTATGCTTTTCCCCCCGGAAGTGTTTTAGCTAACTCATTAGCTACAATATAGCTTATTTGGGGATGTCTCTGTAGAATTTTCTACTGATGAGATCTTGGCCAGGACAAAATGCATAGTTTGCACTCCTGTAAAGTGATTTGCACAGAGAAAATAAATGGTAAGATCATGAGATTAAAAAAACCCACTATTTGTCAGATTTTCATGTTGCTTGGGTTTAGAGGTGTTGCTAAAATGTTTTTATTTACCTCTTTATAATGTTTTAGGCACTGTTGTAAGTATTCACAAATATTAACTTATTGTATCCCCACAACAAGTTGTCAGACTTTATCATAACCCTTTAGAGGTGAAAACTGAGGCATAGAGAGGGTAAATTGCCTGTAGTCCATAGCTAGTAAGTGTTGGTGCCAGGACTGTAACTCAGCCATCTGGTGTCATATTCCATGCCCTGTACCACTATCTGGAGTTGCCTCTCAAGTTTAATAATGGTTCATTTGTTTTGTTTTAGCCTGATCTCTAAAGTTACTGTGGCTTCAACTCAGATTAAACAAACAAACAAAGAATCTTAAAAAATGTGCAACTTAACAAATATTCATTTTGCCTACATTCATCTACTTTGAAAAACTACCCCAAAGATCACTGCTTGCTTCCATCCCCTTCTTAGTTAATTGCAGAGAGTGTATTTTCCAATATAGGTGCAATGCAGTATTTTTTCCCACATGCTCTTCTTCCAGCATGACTTTGACAGTTCCGTCATGAAAGATGGGGCTGATGTCATCCTGTGAATCTGAGTGGAACTCTACAGTGAAAGTGACCAAGGAGAGGTCATTAAAGATGATATCACTTTTATTTGGTCATCTTGAGGTGCTTGCTATAGAACCCAGTCACCATGCTGTGATGAAACCCCAACCACATGAAGAGGGTGCATGCAGTTCTGATCGTCGATCCCAGGCAAGAGAGAGCATCTGTATCCAGGCACACATGTGAAGACACTTCTAGATTATTTCAGTCTTTAGATTTTTAGTCTTTCCAAGTGAGGCCTCAGATACTGCAGATCAGAGAGAAACCATTCCTTCTGAACTCTGTCTAAATTCCTGACCCATGAAATCTGGAGCTTAATAAAGCTGTTCATTTATTCCACTAAGGTTTGGGATTGGTTTGTTACTCAGCAATAGATAACTGAAACAATAAAATAGGATTAACACCTCTAGCTCAATGTAAGGCATATAACTAATTAATATTTAATTCAGTAGCATAAATCTAATTATTCATTATAGTTAAACCCTAGAAGAACTTTCAAATCACTTTAGGTCACAGACATCCAATATTTTTAAAATAAGAATGAGAATTTAAATTCAATAGCTTTCTCACTTTTGCCTCTGTTGATTGCTTATGTAATTTTTGTACTATTTCTTTTTAAATACTCTGTGCCTCAGTGTTTTCTCTTTCAAATTCTGAACTGCTACCATTATAATTTTTTACATGGTTGTGTACAAAGTTTTGCAAAAAGCGCTCACTTGCATGGCCATGTAAGCATATTTTATTGCTGAATGGTTAAGCACATGGTTGATATACCTACAAAGTTTTACTAAAAAGAGGTAGATTCAAGGTCACTGACATCTAAGATTAATTTTATTTCAAATATTATGAATGGAAACTGCACCTTAATGAAATGCTTCTTTTTTTTTTTTTTTTTTTTTAAGCAATTGGGAATAGTAGTCATTACTCTTGGGTGTGGGAGGAAGTATTAGAGGAGATTTTTCTAAATTATTTTTAACTGAAAGAAACCACAAATTATGACACTAGGTGTGTGTGTGTGTGTGTGTGTGTGTGTGTGTGTTGAGGCCTGACCTCTTTGAACAGAGTATCTTAATCTAAGATTGTCCATGATTTAAAAATATCAGAATAATTCAAGTGCAACTTATAAGGTATTATTTGAATATATTAAGTATCTGACTAAAGACACTTGAACATTTTATTTTGATATATGACAGTAATTATTCCTCAAGGGCTAAAGTTTTTCAGTGTCTTGACAACTTAATGTGACATGTTCATATGCTTTAATCTTTTAAACATATAACTCACTTGATGCTTTAAAAACTGAAAATTAAAAAGAAAACAATCACAAATATATTTCCGTGGCTACAGTAGCATTTTCCTCAGGTCATCACTATGAAATGTGAGATAGTCTTTATCAACAAAACAAAAGCTAGCAAGAGAAAAGAAAGTGAAAATGAAAGATCTTTGTTGTAAAACACACAAGAAAACAAGTTCCTTAGTTCACCTGCTCAGGAAAGTCCCAAATTAGTCAAGTAGGCATACTAATTAAAAACCAACAACAATAAAAAACAAGTAGTAATAGTTTTAAGAGAAGCAGAAAATAGTCTCTTTTCCCCAGTTACTTCAGTTAAATAAAGGGTACTGAGCCCTTACTGTGAACCAATCACTGACTGGGATAAGCTTGGAGGATTCAAACAGCAAGGTTCAAAATGAAAAAAAAATCTCATCAAGACTGTGGTAGTGGGGGAGTGGTAGGAACAAGCTGGATATGAAGGTTTTTATTACTATTAATCATTTCACTGGAAAACTTAAATAAGTTGAGCAGCAACTGTTTAGGAAGGTGTTCTTGGTTATCTGTAAGGGGATCTAATATAAATTTAATAAATAAATATATTGTAATCATGATTTTAAAGAAGTGTCACACTATATTTTCTGAAGATCTTAAAAAGCCAACTAGAGATAGGTAACATTATCTTATTTCATCTGTGTTGCTAAAAAGGAATACCTAAAGCTGGGCAGTTTATAAATAGAAGGTTTATTTAGTGTCTCATTGTGGTTTTGATTTGCATTTCTTTAATGATCAGTGATGATGAGCTTTTTTTCTATGTTTATTGGCCACATAAATGTCTTCTGTGGAGAAGGGTCTGTTTGTATCCTTAGCTCACTTTTTGATGGGATTGGTTTTTTTCTTGTAAATTTGTTTAAGTTCCTTGTAGAATTTGTACATTAGACCTTTGTCAGATGGGTAAATTGCAAAAATTTTCACGCATTCTATAGGTTGCCTGTTCACTCTGATGGTAGTTTCTTTTGTTCTGCAGAAGCTCTTTAGTTTAATTAGATCCCATTTGTCAATTTTGGCTTTCCTTGCCATTGCTTTTGGTGTTTTAGTCATGAAGTCTTTGCCCATGCCTATGTCCTGTCAGAATGGTGACTATTAAAAAGCCAGGAAACAATAGATGCTGTTAAGGATATGAAGTAATAGGAACACCTTTACACTTTCGGTGAGAGTGTAAATTAGTTCATCCAATGTGGAAGACTCTGTGGTGCTTCCTCAAGGATCTAGAACCAGAAATACCATTTTACCTAGCAATCCTATTGCTGGTTATATATGCAAAGGATTATAAATCATTAACTATAAAGATCCATGCACATATATCTTTATTGCAACACTATTTGCAATAGCAAAGACTTGGAACCAACCCAAATGCCCATCAATGATAGACTGGATAAAGAACATGTGTCACATATACACAATGGAATACTATGCAGCCATAAAAAAGAATGAGATCATGTCCTTTGCAGGGACATGGATGAAGGCGGAAGCTTTCATTCTCAGCAAACTAACGCAGGAACAGAAAACCAAACACTGCATGTTCTCACTCATAAGAGAAGTTGAACAATGAGAAAATATGGACACAGGGAGGGGAACATCACACATCAGAGCCTGTTGAGGGTTGGGGGGAAAAGGAGGGAGAGCATTAGGATAAATACTTAATGCATGCTGTGTTTAAAACCCAGATGATGTGTTGATAGGTGCAGCACACCACTATGGCACATGTATACCTATGTAACAAACCCGCATATTCCGCACATGTATCCTGGAACATAAAAGTAAAATAAAATTAAAATCAAAATTGACAAAAAAGGTTCATTTGGCTCAGCATTCTTCAGTCTGGACAAAAAGCATGTACCAGCATCTGCTTCTGATGAGGGCCTCAGACTGCTTCCACTTATGGTGGAAGGTGAAGGGGACCCAGCTTTTGCAGGGATCATGTGGCAAGAGAGCAGAGCAAGAAGGGAGGCAGGTGCCTAACTCTGTTAAACAACCAGGTATTGCTGGAACTAACAGAGTTAAGAACTCACTCATTGCTGTGAGGGCAGCACCAAGCCATTCATGAAGGGTCCACTCCCATGATCCAAATACCTCCCATTAGGCCCTACCTCCCAGTATTGGTGATCAAATTTCAATATGAGATTTGCAGGTGTCAAACATATTAATAGATAAATTATATAACTTGAGAGATGAAGACCATGTGTCAGTGCCATCATGTCCTGCAAGAAGAGAATTTCTGCTACCAGTTATTTAGTCTTCTTGTCCTTTTTTTCTTTTTGAAGTAAATCCTTATTTCAGGAATGAAACGACCTTTATGATGTTGACCTATAGAAGCTAAAGTACTAGAAAATAAAGTGATAATAAAAGGAAGCAGTGTCCCAGAATGGAAAGGGAGAGAAAAAGGGATACCAAAATTAAACTTTCCTGAGCTTTCTAAGAAGAGTGATAAGAGTCATCTGCATGACATTTTGTGCATGTATTATTTTAATCATACATAAAATGCATATTACATATAAGACTATATGTTGCATTAATTCTTAATCAAAAATCAATTAAGTCATGTGTCTTATCATTCATGTTTTGGTTTTTAGATTTTATTTTTGACCAGAGTGAATTGTTAAATCTTTTGGCAATTAAAATGCCATTTTTATTATTTATTTATAGAGATTAGATATATGAAATCACACAGAATAGGGTTAATAAGAGATTAAGCTTGACTTGATCAATTACTTCAATCTGCGTCTTTGATAATTTACTCAATAGTGAAGATACTAACATTTGTATTATATTATTCAACAATATAATATACATGAAAACATTTTGATATTATTTTGGCAGATTCATGGCAGGCATGTTAATACATTAACATAGCATATTATCTGGGTTTTCTTTTACATTTATTTTATGGGTTATCTGTTAGTGATTCTTCCTTCTTTGCTGACATGGCAACAGAGACACAGCTTTCTTCTGCATAATTATCAAGGAAGAGCTTCATGTCTAAAGTAAAAACTTAGCTAAAAGCACATATGACTGAATGAGTAAAACCCCCTGTGACACAGCATAATTAAGGTTGTGCACAATTGCATACATTTTGGAGGTTTGGTTGGTAGCAACTTTTCAAATTACTTCTACCACGAATTTATTTATAAAAGGCAAGTTCCTCAACCAGTGACAAAAAGAACCTATTGGGTACTCTATAGTCCCAGAATTGTCTAGTGTATATTTTAGCATATGGTTATCAGTTAATACTTGATTTACTAAGATGATAGAGTATTTTATAGTTAGGATTTGCGTAGCAACAGATTGTATTTGTTGTAAAACTGCATCATGGGATGTGTATAATAATGAATGAGGCTTCAATCCCAGTTAAGCCATTTACTACCCATATGACCTATTCAAGTTACTCAGAATCTGCAGGCCATTGTCTCCTCTTTAAAATAGGGATAATGCCTATTTTATGTAGCTCTAAAGACTTAATAAGAAGTTGTACATATAATGCTTAGCACAGCTCCTGACATAAAGTTAGCTTTCAATAAATATTAATTCTCTTCTGGCCCATCATTCTCCAGAAGTTGAATTATATGCACACATTATAGGCAAAGTAATTAATAGCTGGTGCTGGTAACATCTTAAAATGTTAGTTACAGGAACATCTTATAGTCTACAAGTGCCAAAGAATAACAACAACATCTTAAAGGTAAATGTGCTCAAATAACTTATGACAGCAATCTTACTACAAGGCAATAAATTATGATAGTAGTGATTTCCCTATGAAATTGGAAACCTTTTCATAAAAGAACAGTTCTTTTATCTTTAACTTCATAAATCATAGTATATGACTCTCAACTTGAAAATAAAGACATTCTTTGGTAGGTGTTGAAATGTATAATGTTGTTACTTGTACCACTAGAAGGAATGTCGCTTAAAAGGAATCTGACTGCATATTTTTTTCAGTGGAACTAGTTTTGTCAACATAAAAGAGAATTATGAAAATTGTATTGTAAAATCTCCTCTGATATTCAGTTCTTGAGAAACTGCTTAACTTTAACCGATGTTTGTGATGTCACTGGTGTTTTATTGTCTTTATGTTCATTTATTTATGTTCAAATAAATGAACAGCCCACATGCTGCTTTTGTTTATGCCATTATTTTAAGTAACTGGATCCCATAGGTGCTACTGGTTCCAGTAACTCTTCTCCTGAGAATGAAATGTGCCAATGAATGCCGCAAATTCAAATGACTCTTTACTCTGGATGAGCCCTTGACAGACTGCGAGTAATAATGATCATCAAGAGGGATTTCTGAGCAGAAATTTAGGAAAATACACTTAACCTGAATAGTTTTTTTATTTATGATTTTTTCTATTTTTAGTTTTTTGGAGACTTTGAATATTCTACTTGCCTTAAAATATATTCATGATATCTTCTTATTTGGTAGTATTATATTTTATATATTAGAAGATTTTTGCCCCTATAGTGTGTATTTATGGAACTATTATTATGAAAATATGCTTCTCAGAACACTATAACAGAGTATGCTACTCATGTACAACTGATACTGTAAAATTTAACTTTAAAAAAAACCTCCTAAAGCCATGGCATTTAATCTGCCATTTATACCACCTTTTTCTGTATATAATTTTTTTTCAGTTAGATTTGAATTCTTGTTTTATTGTTTGGACATTCCTTGTCATATTTCAAATTCAATTTAATATTATTTCCATAAAAGAAAAAGTATTTTCTGAATATACAAAAAAGTTGTTATGGTAGCCATAGAAGTGCTTCCCTTAAATCACCTTTAAGAGATTTGAGAGAAGCCTTGGAATGACAGCCAGCTACTGACCTTTTAGGTCCTGTGCTGCATTGCACTGATTTCATGCTTCCCTGAGGCTGCTCCCAGCCAATAACTGAGCTAGACCAGGAAACTGATGTGGGTCCACCCTTGTCCAATATGGCATCTTTCTAACGGGCAACTTTTACTTAGGGAGCTTGTTCAAACTTTATTTTACAGGTATAGCATAGTCTAAGGTTGTTTTTACCTAATTCTCTCTCTAATTTTACATCTTTCGGACATGAATTATGGTCTAAATTCTTTCCCTGCCTAATCATGATTCCATTCTTTTATTCTTTACAAGTGTTTTTCTTAATAAATTTCTTGTATATTAGTATATATTTTTTAAAAGGACCTGAACAGATACAGAGGGACCAAAAGTGGTGTGAAAAAACTCACCGTAAGACAATGTTTTAGGAATGGTGAAGGAGGCCAATCTTGAGTAGAAAGGGAGAAGGAACCAATAATCTCCAATACAAGGTGGTAGCCCAATTGCTGAAGATTTACCAGTGGTGAAGTTAGAAAATATTCCAAGAGAGGGGAAAACCTTGCTGTATGATGACTCAGGCATTTGAAAGATATGGAGGGGAACAATGCTTACAAGGACAATTGGGTTGGCTTATTATTTATTACATGTTATTGCCATCCTAAAGAGAGATGATGAAAAACTAAGGGCTATTAAGAATATTTAAAGGCTAAAAAGAAATCATGAAGAAGTCACATTTATAATAGCTACCAATAACATACAAATTTAGGAATAAATTTAATTAAGGGGGTGAAAATCCTGGAAACTGAAAACTATAAAAATGTATGAAACAAATTAATAAGACACAAATAAATGGAAAGATATAGCCCATGTTCATGAATTGGAAGAATTAATATTTTAAAATTATTCAAACTACCCAAAGAGATCTACAGATTTCATTCAATCCCTATAAAAATTCCAATAACATTTTTCACAGAAATAGAAAAAAATCCTAAAATTTACATAGAACCACAAAATATTCTAAGTAGCCAAAGCAATATTAAATAGGGAAAGCAATATTGAGGAAAAACAACAGAACTAGAGCTACTACTATACTACCTAACTTCAGAATATACTGCAAAACTATAGTAAACAAAACAATAGGATACTAGCATAGATACAGACCCATAGACCAGTGGAACAAAATAGAGAATCAAATAAATCTACACATCTATGGTCAATTAGTTTTTGACAAATGTGTCAAGAACACATAATAAGGAAGGACAGTCTTTTCAATAAATGGTGCTTGGGACAACTAGATGCCCGCACAAAAAAGAATGAAATTAGACTCTTATCTCACACCACATAAATATACACTCAAAATGGATTTTAAAGAGTTAAGTATAAAACCCCAAACTGTAAAACTGCCAGAATAAAACATAGGGAAAAAGTTCCATAACATTGGCCTTGGCAATGATTTTTCAGCTATAACCACCAAAGTACAGGCAATAAAAGTGAAAATAGACAAATGGGATCACATGTAATGAAAACAGCAAAGGATACAAGCAACAGAATGAAGAGACAACCTATGGAATGGGAGAAAATATTTGCCAACCACACTTATGATAACAGGTTAATATACAATACATATAAGAAACTCAAACAACTCATTACTAAGAAAACAAGTGGCCCAATTTGAAAAAATGAACAAAGGATTTGAATAGACATTTTTTAAAAGAAGATATACAAATAGCCAATTAGTATATGAAAAAAATGCTCAACATCACTAACCATCAGCAAAATGAAAATTAAAATCCTAATGAGATATCACTTTACACCTGTTAGAATGGCTATTATGAAAAAAGATGAAAGACTTGCAAGTATTGAGGTGATGTGGAAAAAAAAGGAATTCTTGTATATTGTTGATGATAATGTAAATTAGTATAGCCATTATGGAAGACAGTATGGAGGTTCCTCAAAAAATAGGTATAGAACTGTCATAAGATCTAGGAATCCAAATTATGGCTATATATCCAAAAGACATTAAATCAGTATCTCAAAGAGATATCCACACTTTCTTGCAGTATTATTTATAATAGTCAAAATACAGAATCAACCTAAGCATCCATCAATAGATAGATGGATAAAGAAAATTTGGTATATTGTTGGGATATTATTCAGCCTTAAAAACGGTATATTATTCAGCCTTAAAAATGAAAGAAATCCTGTTATTCGAGACCACATAGATGAACCTGGAAGGCATTATATTACATGAAATAAACTAGGCACAGAATTATGTCTTATTTATATGCAGAATCTAAAAAAAAAATTGAACTCATAGAAGTAGAGAGTGGAATGGTGGTTACCAGGAGCTCAGAGGTAGGTCAATTGGAGAGACGTTAGTTAAATAATACACAATTTTAATTAGGAGAAATAAATTAAAGAGATCTATTGAACAACATGATAACTATAGTTAGTAACAATGTACTGTATTCTTGGAAACTGCTCAGAGATTAGATTTTAATTGTTCTCATCACAAAAACAATGATATATATGGGAGGTGATGCATATGTTTAGTTCAATTTAGCCATTCTACAATGTATAGAATACATACAATGTATGTATCTTTCAAAACATGGTATAAACAATAATTACATACAGCTTATATTTGCCAATTTAAAACAAACAAAAAGTAAAGTCTATGTGTAAGAGCCAGAGAACATGTTTGGGAACTAACAAAAAGGCTTTTTTTCTACTGCAGATAAAAAGCTGAGAAGCAGCCACAAGATTGATAATGTTGCAAAATCCCAGCAATATTTAAATGCTCAAGGCAAGTTTGTTATACTAAAACTAGAGCCCTTGTTGGAAAAATCTGGGATCCTAAAAAATAGGACAGACGTCTCTGAGGATTTTTGTTCTGTTGACTTCCTTCAGCCCTCAGAGTTTGTATAAGTAACCCACTTTTCCTTATTAAGAGATAGCATTTTACTGCTCAAGAATACACTGCTGAGAACTCATCCCTTCCACCCCAAGACAAAAAATATCCCTTAAGGAGCTGCCCCGCTCCTGACTATTAGACCAATAGCTAGTATTAAATCCTAGCACCAGCCATCTGGAGACATGCTGGGACTTATAAGAAAACAAAAAAATATCAAGGCATATACAATAATTATTTAGCATGTATCAGTTGGAACCAGAAAAATACTCCTGGAATTAATATTTTGAGGGTGCTTGATCAGAACATAAAATTGGATAAGCACGAATTCAATGAATTATGGGCACTTTTTTGGGACATAGGATTTAACCACCCATCAAGAATTGTAGCAATTGGGAACAAACTTACTCTTTGGATGAGGGTAATGGCTTATTCAGAGTGAAGTGAGAATGGCTGAGTCACCCTGGTACTTGGTAGACTGAAGTCACACCAAAAAGAAATAAAATAAAGGCTGGAATAGATGGTTTGCCATTCACCAAGCCCTTCAGGAATCTGCTGCTGAGATGGCCTTATGTAGTATGAGAAAATTCAGTGGTGTCTCTTTTTTGCAGGCCACAGCTGACACAGTAGGCTAGGCTTACTCAGTATTGGACTTGTTAACATCCTTGCGGATTGTTAGATCACAGAGTATGGAAGCTAGGTGGCAGTGCTTAATCACAATGAGCTAGGGAATCACAAATACTTTGAGCATCAGCAAGGTCAGAAAAACAGTCAAGGGGCCTTCAACAGCAATGAGTTGTGGAGATGGTTAGCAGACTAGGACAAAACAGACAGGCAGTCAGCAATGGTGCCAAGTAACTTCTGTGACCTGAAGAAAAGAATGGAGGAACAGGAACCTGAAGGTGGTCCTCCAAATGAAAGGTCACAATATCTTGCTCAGTTTAGTTCCAGACCCCATGGACAGAGGGCTCTGCAACATTGTAATATATATAAACTGTAATTATTCCCTGGCCCTCACTGAAAGGATAGCTCTTTATTCAGGTGATTTTTCAATGGGGAAAGCGAAATACACAGACATTTCAAAAACTGACAGATATAGAATCTGAATTGATGCTTATACATGGAGATCCAAAGGATCATCATGGCCCTTTGCTAGAGTGGGAGCTGACAGGGCCAGATAATAAACAGATCCTGCCTAAAGTCCAGGCAGGCTTATGTGCCTTTAGTAGGTATGTGGGACCCACTCAGTGGACATTCCCCTAATCTCTGAGTGTATGATTGGAATTGATATGCTTGGAAGTTGGAGTAACTCCACCTTGATCACTTGTCCTCTGAGGTAGGAGCTGTCAAAGTGCAGCAGGACTGAAAGAAGTGTCTGAAACTTCTCCTTTCTCATGTATGCTAAGATAGTAAATAAAAAACACCTAGCACCCAGATCTTGGTTTGTAATATCATTCTCCAGTTAAAGGAACTAGGGCTCCTTGGAGACATGGCTGATTCTAGAAAGAGCTTTTGATTGCCAAAGCTGGAAAATTTAAGTAGTACTGGATTATAATCAAAATTATAAAATAAATATTTGAATTCATGTTTATATAAAGAAATGATTGGATAAATACATGATGGAGTCATAGAATTCCAAATAATTTATGAAGATTCTTCACCTTCAAGGAGATGCAGCATAACTTCCTACTCCTTAAGTGTAGGGTGCAGATATTGATTTTTCTCCAGTTTCAGTATAGTGTGGAAGAGGTTGGGATTAACTTTATTGTGGGAAATTTAATAAACATTATCTCAGCCAGGTGATTAATGTTAACATCAATAGTGATAAATTATGTCGACAGTATCTACTTTTGATATGATGTGCTGAAAATGACACTTCTGTGGTGTTTGTCTCCAACACTCAAAATCCCAGTCTAATCATGAAAACAGCATCACATGTACCAAACTAATGAATATTCTACAAAATGCCTAACCAGTACTCAAAAAACGGTGAAGGTCATTAAAAACAAAAGTCTGAGAAAGTGTCACAGGAAACAGAAGCCTAAGTAGACATCATGACTAAATACAGTATGCTCTCCTTGAACAGAAAAAGGACGCTAGGTTAAACTTAAAGAAACATGAATCAAGTGTGAACTTGAGTTAATAATAATGTGTCAATAGTAGTTCATTAAAGTTTTTAAAAATAAGATATCATGAATAGGTCAAACTATGTGTGAATTTTATGGGAAGTCCCTGTACAACCTTTGTAACTTTTCTATAAATATAAATCTATCCTAAAATGTTAAAAGTTCATTATACATCAGAAGAAAACAAAATAATGTCATATTCATGGGCATGGCTGTGAAATAGTGGATATTATTTTCACCGTTAAAGATTTAAGCTTTGCAGGGGTCGTAGGACTTAATATGTCTCTATTTATTATAATTAATTGCGCTGGCCCCTGCAGAAATGATAGATCCTGGAGAATGACTGTGAACGACCACAAATTCAAAAACATGTTACTCCTATTAAAGCTGCTGTGCCAGGTGGGGTTTTTTGTGAGAGCATATTATTATTATTATTATTTATTTATTTATTTATTTTTTTGAGACAGAGTTTCGCTCTTGTTACCCAGGCTGGAGTGCAATGGTGCCATCTCGGCTCACCGCAACGTCTGCGTCCTGTGTTCAGGCAATTCTCCTGCCTCAGCCTCCTGAGTAGCTGGGATTACAGGCACGCGCCACCGTGCCCAGCTAATTTTTTGTATTTCTAATAGAGACGGGGTTTCACCATGTTGACCAGAATAGTCTCGATCTCTTGACCTCGTGATCCACCCGTCATGGCCTCCCAAAGTGCTGGGATTACAGGCTTGAGCCACCGCGCCCGGCCATGAGAGCATATTATTATGGCAGCCAATAAGTTGTGTTCATCTATTGATTTGGCGAATGTGTTCTTTTCTATTCCAACCAGAAAGGAGGATTGGAAACAGATTCATGTTCACGTGGAATAGACAACAATATTTACAGTTTTGTTAAAATATTATATTAGCATCCTGCTTTCTATAGTAAAATCATGTAATGATACATGGACCAACTGGGAATCCGACAGAATATCACATTAATTCATTTCACTGATGATATACTAATTGGACAGTACAAATGAGAAGTGGCTAAAAGAGTGGTGATTTTGGTAAGGTACATGTTTTCCAATATCTGTGGAGGGTAAACCTATGATTCAGGAACCTTACTAGACATTTTAGGGATCCAGTGAGCATGTATAAGAATAACCCCTTCAAAGAAAAAAGCAAGTTGCTGCATCTATATTCTCTACAATTAAAAGGAAGAATCACATTTGGTAAGCATCACTGTGTTTTGGAGGCAACACATTTTACACTTAAGAATTCAGTTCTGGGCTGGGCTCGGTGGCTCATGCCTATAATCCCAGTACTTTGGGAGGCCAAGCTGAACAGGTCACCTGATGCTCCCTACCACCAAAACTCTACAAGTTGAGAAGTCCTGATTCCCAAGGGAATACACAAGAATACAGGAGACAGAGCAAAAGAATCACTGAATAATATAAGTTAGGCTACTTTAGACTCTTTGTATCCAGGAAAATGGAGTCATCATGCTGGTAAGGGTAATTGACCCTGATCAAGGGGAGGAAGTAGAACTGTTCTCAAACAATGGGGTGGGGGGAAAGAATACATAGGGAAGCCAGATGATCCACTTTGGCACCTCTAGATACTCCCTTACCTAATTTAACAGTGAATGGACACATTCATTAACCTGGGCTGAGAAAGGCATAATGTTCACAGGTTTAGACCCCACAGGAATGAAGGGTGGGGCCAAGAAACCAAATAATCCAACCAGACAAGCTGAAGTGATAGCACAGAGTGAAGGGAAATTAGAATGGCTGGTGGATAACGGAAAGGATGAATATTGACTGCATTCCCAAGACCAACTTAAAGTGACAAAGGTTATAGTTTATCTTTCTAACATCTCTGTTCTACGTTTTCTCTAAGGAATAAAGGCCAATGGGCCAATGGAGAAAAGGCCTTCTGAACCTAAAAGGAAAAGTAGGTCTCTATAGTATCACCTCTCAGATCTCCTTCAAGAAAATTCACTGCTGCAGGCATAGTTGACTGACAGCCCAGCTCTCAATTCTTTTATCCCTCATTGTGCTAACACAGGCCACATATATTCTGGGCTGCAGCCAGCCAGTTACAAAGCCTGGCAGTTTATTAGTGCTTCTTCTTGCCCTGTGAGAAATTTTTCTAACGGGAAACTTGTGCTCTGGGATTCCTCAGCAGGCCAAGACTTTCTTAGAACTTTGCTGCAATTTAAGGGCCTTTCTACCCAATTGTGTCTTTCCTCTCTCTCCTTTTACAAAGAGAGACCTGAACTGTTGTCTGAAGGGTTTTCTCACCTATTCCTGTTCCCTTGACTTTTATCTTTCATAAGGAGTCATCCCAAAAAAATTTCCTGTACATCAAATCCTATATTTGCCTTTGTTCCTGGGAGGACACAAACTGACACAGAGGTCATCAGGCCCTCCTACGTGTGACTTCTTTTTTTTTCTAATTTTGCATTTACCATGGGATATTAAAATGGGTTTGTTTACATATCTATTTCCCTAGTAGACTACAAACTCTTAGACTCTCTGGTAAAATGAAAATGTACTTAACACACAGTCAAATATATAGTAGATGAGTAATACATGTATGTTTGCTGAATAGAAATTGTATTAAATTCATGGGCTCTTAACATGGCATACATACATCAAATTTAGCATTACTTTAGTGTTTTGTGATTATTGACAAAACTCTCTCCAGTGACCACTAATAAGCTGTAAGCCATTTAGGGTAAGGATTTTCTCATTCCTCTTTGTGTTCCTGACACATAGTAATGGCTAAATAAGTGGTAAAAATGTTAATTTTTATTTCAAATATTAATGGTTCATATAAAATAATAGAAGATATATAGCATTAACTAATGACAAGCAGTCATTACTTCATAAATCAGTTTAGGAGTAGGCCAGATATCATAAGGGTATGCCAAATACCCAAAGAAATAGTTAAGACTCACTTACATAGTATCTACTGACAGATTAGGAAAAATTCACAACAAAATTAAAAGCAAGCATCTCTAACTCATTGAATTAAGAATGAAAGTGCAATGGTGGTTCTTAATATGTGGCCTCGCTGAATGCCCTAGAGGGTGGCTTTACATAAAGAAAATCATTTCTTTATTGATTCAGTTCATTCATCATATCCATATTGAGCATTTCCTAAATGTCAACCACTGAATTGGATACCACATTTTCTTATATTAGAATATAACTGTTTATAACCGACCATGTTTAAACATTTATTTATTTGTTGATATGTCTTAATTTGTTATATATTATTTAATGATATTGATACTTCTCAATAATTATTTATTAACACCTATTGATACTTAATAAGATATAATCTCATATTAACAACATGTTAAATCCATAACATTTTACATATTAATCATTCTCTGTTGCTCTTTCTTCTTCTCCATTGTTTTATTTTTTCACACTGAAAAGTAAAAGCAAAGAAAAAAGAAACAATAAAACAAAGGAAGAAAGAGGAAAATTATATCTCCCTTATATAAAATAATAAAATACTTTGATTTTTTCCAATACTCTCACAATTAAATGCTTTATTTTATTGGCTTTAATTTCTCATATTTCCCTACTGATGAACTATGGTTGTGTAGCCATTATTCCACTGAAACTATTCTTCTAAAGATGAAAATAGCTGACTAGCTGTCTATATCATTTCCAAAGGGTGTTAACAATCCCCACCATGAGAATTTGTGACATGGGGATTCATGATCTATGAAGTGAGAGATGGCAACAACAATGGAATGGAGAAGATCACAAACCAAAGTAAACATTTTGATAATGAAATGGGTCAAGCTAAAGAAGCTAGTAAACAATTAAGTGAAAGTTGACACTAGAAGCTAAACTGAAACACCAGTGTGGTGAGCCCAGTTGAGTTCTTGTTAGCCATCAATTTAAATAATATATAAAAATATTTTTAGAAGAATCATCTCTGTAAGCAGGGTCTACCTGAAGCAGGTAGTGTGGTGTACAAACCATGGAAGTACCAGGGGTTATTCAACTACCAACTTTTCATTACCTAGATTGAAAAGTTTCTCAGCTTTGATGCTCTTGTCATGGTTGTTGCCCCAGCTTAAGTTCCATATCTCCTACTTGCTGGACGTAATTCATTACCTTACTAACCAGCCTCTTTGCTTACAGATTTTTCTTTAATACATTTTTAACAATTCTATACAAGCTGACTTTCTAAATCTGATATCCTACTCCTTCTCTCAAAAATACTCAGTGGTTTTCCCTTCATGATGGTAAAAACATAAAATCCAAATTCCTTAATATGGTATTCAAGATTTTGGTAATCCCTTTTCAATCTGCATTTCCATCTTGATCTCAGGTCATGTTTTTCAACATCTTGTCATGTTAAACTTTCTTTTCTTCTCAAATTCTCATTCATTACTTCTCAATTTTGCTTAATCTGTTCTATCCATCTGAACTATCCTTCTTTTTCTTTGTAGCAGCTAGAATGTAACTACTCAGTGAGGATTATCTAGAATGAATGCCACTGAGTATAACTAATCACATTTAGATTAAATGTACTCTAGTTACACAAGTACTGGGGAATATTCTCAGTACCTCAGAAGATGGCTCAAATCCTACAGTAAATGATTATTTGAATTCCATTGCCTTGTCTGGTGTCTGGAGAGAATAAGCTATCAACAAATATATATTAAATATTTATTTGGGGGGTCTTTGTTTCCTGACATTTTCCATGATTTTTCATATTTGAGCATAGGATTAATGCATGTGTAGCTCTAGTTTTGTGAAACTGAAGCTGAAGATTGGGTTATGGGACTGGTTGGACCCACTAGAGAGGCCACATCATTCTGCAATGCAGGCTAAAATATAAATGAGGTTTCCAGGGCTGAATCTGGTGGAGGACAGGGTAGGTAAGGACATGGTCACATTATACTCTGAAAGGCTTATTTGAACATCTATGTTTTTCTACTTGTACAAAGATGTTGACACAAAGATATCATGCTTGGGAATTACAAAGGTATTAAGCCCCAAAAGGGGTCAACTTTAAGAATCTTGGAATCAGACAAAGCAGGAAATGGGATCCAAAATGAGGATTTTAGTCAAAATTGATAGTGGAAATCATAAGAATGTCTTTGTATCAGCAAAGAAAAGATGTTTATTCTTCTAAATCAGACAGGATCTAGTAAAAAAAAAAATGCTTTAACCCCATCAGTCCAGTATTCTCCACCACAGCTCTGTGTGCTTTGCTCTCTGTTGGGATGTCTTATGGGAGTCATAATAAATTCTGGTGACTCACACAGAATAGAACAAAGAAAACAATTTATATATTTGGAATAAAAGCTTCCTTATTCTCCTCCTACCAGAGAAAGAAATCATTTCAAAAAGAATTTAAATACTTGAAATGATTATTTGAATGATTTGTATTGTCTTTGTAAAAATAACACAGGCAAAGCTTTTCTTATATACGAAAGAAGAGGCAAATGAACACAGAATAAACTCATAATTTTAGAGCAGAGAGCAACTTTAGGAAAAGTAAGTTTAACCCTTTCATTTTACAGATGATAAATTTTGCTGTCAGGAAAAATGTTTCCCTACTAGGCCCCTAGTGTCATAAATAGGTCTTAAGCCCATGACTCTTGTTTCTTTCCGTAACATAATTGTATCAAACATTCTTATCTAAGGTAGGGGATGGCAAACTGTAGTCCATCAGCCAAATCTGGCTTGCTCCATGTTTTGGTGATGTTTATTGGAACACAACTATGCTTATTTGTTTGCATATTTCTTATGAGTGCTTTCATGAGACAATAGCAGCATTAAGCAGTTGCTACAAATCCCATATGGCCCTTAGAACCTAAAACATTTCCTAACTGGCTCTTTATAACTTCAGGTATAAACAACCACTATCACTTACAGTCTTTCTTCAATACGCTACTATTTATTTTTCTTATAACTACCCACTTTCCAGCACCAGCCACATTCTCCTAATAGAACGCATGCTGTGAAAGGAGACAGAGAACTTTACCTTTCAGCAAAGATTGCCCAGCTCACATTATTCACTTTTTATAAAAAAGAAACACATTTTCTAAAGAAAATTACTTTTAATGCCTTTCCAGAAGCCACCAAGAAAACAGCATTTTTCTAAGTTGGATAATGGTTAACATTGTAGACATCATTGTGACTGATGCAGGTGTACACAAGCAGTACCAAAAACAATGGATGATTTGGAGTTTGTTGTAGAGACTGATTTCAAAACTTTGGTAAAGGATCTGTAAGCTGAGGCAGACATCTTCAATATTATATGCTTTTGTGTTGATTGTTGATGATCTTTGTGATCACACTTTGCAACCACAGTTCTCATCTTTGCAATAGAAATTTTGTGTGAATTCTCTGCTGAAGATCTTTCCACATCTGAGTTGATAATGGTGACCACATTAGCTAGACCACCAAAATGATACTATCAGTGAAAGATAAATAAATAAAAATTACATGGGTACTCTCAAAGAATAAAGTAACACTAATAGTTAACTGACTACCCTGCATCCATAGAAGAAATGAGAGAGTAAAATGAATGATGATGATCACATAGGAAAAAATGTGAGACTTAATAAGGTAAGTGAGCTTCACAGGTTATAGAGATAAAGATGAAGCTCAAGGAAAAATAACATGGAAAATAATAAGCAGAAATACATGATAAAAGGAACTGAGAAATATAATGTCATTTTGAACCTTACACTCGATGACACTAGACATGAAGAAAATGGCAAATTCAACTGTAGCCTCACATGAGTGGAAAGAGAACTTGATGTTCTATACTGCTCAGTAGGGTTCAGTTATCATCGAGGGTGTTAGTATCAATCACTTGATGGACTCCCTTTGAAGCTACTGAGGATAAGAAGAATAGCAACCTTGAAGTGTACATGTAGCTTCAAGGATATTATTCTGAGGTGTCTCAACTTTGGCTATGGTATGACAGACTCATAGGTGCTTTCGCTTAACATTTTCTGACAAATGCTTCCACAAACCAGGGCTAGGAGGAACATTTAAAGAAATTCAAGAAGCGCTATGAAATTCTTTCAGCTGACAAAAGGACAATGATGGCAACAAATATTATATGATATATCAAAATCCCCAGACCTAGGATTCTAGGCAGATTCCAATGACTGATGACATTTATCTGAGTTGATGCTTAGAGTCAGGTAATAGGACAGCCCGGTCAGAAAAGCATCATGTACGAAGGAGGCCCAGGTAATTCTGATGAGGAACTAGGTCTGGGAGTCATTGAACAGTGTTTTGACTAATAAAAGATTCTAGGTTTTTGCCTACTCCTATGTCCTGAATGGTTTTGCCTAGATTTTCTTCTAGGGTTTTTATGGTGCCAGGTCTTATGTGTAAGTCTTTAATCCATCTGGAGTTAATTTTAGTGTAAAGTGTCAGGAAGGGATCCAGTTTCTGTGTTCTGCACATGGCTAGCCAGTTTTCCCAACACCATTTATTAAATGGAATCCTTTCCCCATTGCTTGTTTTTGTCAGGTTTATCCAAGATTGTATGGTTGTAGATATGTTGTGTTTCCTCCGATGCCTCTGTTCTGTTCCATTGGTCTATATCTCTGTTTTGGTACCAGTACCATGCTGTTTTGATAACTGTAGCCTTGTAGTATAGTTTGAAGTCTGGTAGTGTGATGCCTCCTGCTGTGTTCTTTTTGCTTAGAATTGACTTGGCTATGCCAGCTCTCTTTTGGTTCCATATGAAGTTAAAGGTGGTTTTTTCCAGTTCTGTGAAGAAGGTGATTGGTAGCTTGATGGGGTTAGCATTGAATCTGTAAATTACTTTGGGCAGTATAGCCACTTTCACGATAGCAATCCCATTACTGGGTATATATCCAAAGGACTATAAATCGTTCTACTATAAGGACACATGTACATGAATGTTCATTGCAGCACTGTTTACAATAGCAAAGACCTGGAACCAACCCAAATGCCCATCGATGATAGGCTGGACTGGGAAAATGTGGCACATATACACCATGGAATATTATGCAGCAATCAAAAACGATGAGTTTGTGTCCTTTGTAGGGACATGGATGAATCTGGAGAACATCATTCTCAGCAAACTGACTCAAGAACAGAAAATGAAATACCGCATGCTCTCTCTCATAGGCAGGTGATGAACATTGAGAACACATGGACACAGGGAGGGGAGCACTACACACTGGGGTATATTGGGGGGAATAGGGGAGGGACAGTGTGGGGGGAGTTGGGGAGAGATAGCATGGGGAGAAATGCCAGATATGGGTGAAGGGGAGGAAGGCAGCAAATCACACTGCCACGTGTGTACCTATGCAACTATCTTGCATGTTCTGCACATGTACCCCAAAACCTAAAATGCGATTAAAAAAAAGATTCTAAGTTTTGGAGTTCTCAAATAATCTATAGCTTACCTAATATGTCAAAGACACTGCATTTTACATTTCATTATATGTTAAAATTAAAACTCTCTTTGAATTCATTTGTAAATAAGCTCTTTTCAAGACCCTGTGTCTGACCTTCATGAAGTCTGGGTTGGGTCCAAGCATATCTCTAAATAAAGGCCCCATTTCCTATCTACATACTGGGGACCAGCTCATCTTGTTTGCTTCATCCTTTGTGAAGTCATTTTTTCCATTCTTCCTAAAAAGCTACAGCTGTCTTCCTAATTCTTCCTCACTCCTTCTTTAATATGATTAGTAGAAAGTTCCAAACCCTGTGTTCATGCTTCTCAACTGGCTTACAAGGGAATTTTTACTAGAGAATTGTTCCCCAGATGAGTTTTTCTGCCTCGTCCAAATAGATGTGTTTACTCTAGTTCTAGCCACATTTGAGTAACTTATCCAGTTTATTCTTGGAATGAAGAAACTATGAATAAAATAAAATAATACAAGCAAAAACAAGAAACAAAATAACATAGGAATTAATTTTTTTTGAACATTGGCAATATACCTGCATGTTTGCTTTCAAAAACAACTCTCTTAACATTACCAAAGGAAAATGAATTGTATCGTATGTCTGATTAATAATATGCAATATAAAATGTGAATATAAAAGTATTATAATATAATTTTATATTTGTTCTGCTGCCTTTTGTTTTTCCAGTGAAATGCTCTTATACTGACTAAATTTTAGTTAGAAGTCCTTCTCCTGGAACTTCGGCTTTTGTGGCTTATACAACATGCGATGCAGTGAGCCTCGAGTTCCATAAGGTGGCATCAACCCACTAGAGTGAGTAGGGGACACGGCTGATTTTATTTCAGGTGACCTTGGACCTTCAACTTTCATTAATTCCTATAGTTGTTTATGCAAATAGAAAATTCAAAGACATTGTAAAAGCTTCCTTCATATCTAATAGCTTCTGACTTACAAAAAGAAAATTTCAAATATCCATATCTTTTCTGAAGATGGTAAAGTTCAAGTGCACAATTGAAGTTTATCTGAACCTCTCTAGTCTTCCTTGGACTGTAGACTCGAGCTTGAAATCCTGCAGGAATTCTATGCTTCTGAGATATCTGGCATTTCATCTTTTGGGTTGTAGTCAAATGCATAGTCAAATATATCATGCAAATAGTAATTTTCTTAGTTTTCTTATACAGCAAGAAAAGGTGAGAAATGAAGAAGCAAGATATTAAATATTTATTATTGTGTCTTTTTACAGGTTGAATTAAATCTTATTTAAGTAAAAATAATAGAAATAAAATAATGCTGCTCCTTGAATTGTTTCTGCATAAAATATCAAAATCTCTAAAAATACATGATTAAAATATTCAAATAAAAGTGATATTGAGCTGCATAATCCTCATAGGATAAAGGGGGCAGCTTAAACAAGTGTGTTAATAATAAATGAAAGGGAAAAAGAAAAGATGTTTTGAGCTCCATATTCACTTATTAATGAATCTTAATATTATCACTTATTAATGAATGCTAACTAGTTTATATAACTAAAAAAAACAAATTTAATTTTCTTCTATACATTATTAGAACATCATACACCATGTTTTACCAATATAAATACATTTATATTCTCAGCTATTATTTCAAAAGGCCATTTTAGAGAACACTGTTACAATTAAATATGAAGAAACCTGTTCAGTTCTAAACTACTAGTACCAGGTATCTCTCTGAAGAGGTTCTTGTAGTATGAGAAATAATGACCTAATATTGCAGTAAAAGCAAGCCTTAAGCAGTTTTCTTAACTCTGCTTTTTACTGGCTCGATGACATAGTATAAGTCATTTAATCTCCCTACATTAGAATGGGAATTTACTCCTTATTCTCATTTTACAGCAATGTTAGGAGGATTAATTGGATAATGAATCTAAAGGCTCCTAGGCTCAGAAAAGAAAGACACAGATGCAATGTATTATTTGCCAGTGAAAGAGACAATGAGGAAGCACTTTTCTTACTAATCAAAATTATTCCTAGTGAGAGAGTGAATGTTAGCAAGTAAATTAAGACAATTTTTGATAGAGTTTCTAGT
This sequence comes from Callithrix jacchus, assembly GCF_049354715.1. Taxonomy (NCBI): domain Eukaryota; kingdom Metazoa; phylum Chordata; class Mammalia; order Primates; family Cebidae; genus Callithrix; species Callithrix jacchus. The sequence goes on along the minus strand of NC_133510.1, from coordinate 77,125,097 downwards.
CTCACATATCCTACGGCAGCAAGCTAGGAGAGCAAACAGCTCTCAGACAATTTAAATATATTTCTCTCATTAAGAAAGTGGGACCACCTCAAAGGCATAGTGGAAAAGGTTTCATAAAGTCTTTAAAGCACAAACTTTGAGATAGTTGGGCCAGACCTAATGAAAGATACATATCAATAAAAAAAAATAGTGGCATTTCAAATGGGGGTTTCTACTTGCATTAGCTTTCCACTGTTTTCTTAGAACAAAGACCACACCATGGCAAATGATTTTAAAAACAATGTAATGAAAAGCTATCCAATTTGGTAGCAAGTATTAAATATAATACCCAGAATTAATGATAAAAGGGAATACCCGTGAGCGTTCATAAGAATGTACGCATCGTGGAGTTATTGAAATAGAATTGAATTGGGAGTAAATTACCTCAGGCTGCCCTTTTTAACCGTTTCTCCTTAAGGATTTTTGACCTCAAATTAATTTTTTTTCACAGTGAGAAATCTGCAATATATTTAGGTTGTTTTCTAGCTGAAGGATAAAATAATTATACTTTCCATTTAGAGTCTGAATTTCAACAAGGGCTATTTTCTTGACCAATAGAATATGAAACCAATAGCTGAGTGCGGTAGCTCACGCCTGTAATCCCAGCACTTTGGAAAGGCCAAGGCAGACGGATTGCCTGAAGTCAGGAGTTCGAGTTCAAGACCAGTCTGGCCAACATGGTGAAACCCCATCTCTATTAAAAATACACACACACACACACAAAATTAGCTGGGCATGATGGCGTGCACCTGTAATCCCAGCTACTCAAGTGGCTGAGGCAGGGGAATTGCTTGAACCAGGGAGTTGGAGGTTGCAGTGAGCCGAGATTGTGCCACTGCACTCCAGCCTGGGTGACACAGTGAGATTCTGTTTCAGAAAAAGGAAAAAAGAAAATGAAACTAACTCTGCCTTTGGTCCCGATGTGAAAGCTGCCAGGTGTGCCTTTCCCTTTTTTGGAAATTACTGTATCTGATGCGGTTTCGTGAACTAACTCACAGTGGTGCCCCATTCAGTCTTCTACGTTGACTTTAACCACTCTTCAAATGGGAAGTCAGGTTTGCGGCAGGATTTCTGAAATTGTTCTATAAAACCAACAACTCTCATCTTGACACTCTTTACAGGTAGTCTATGAAAACAGTTAATTAATACATTGGATAGTAGAGTTCTTACAACCAAATACTGTCTAACTTTACCTTTGAATAGTTACCTGGTTTATGAATTGGAAGCATTAGCAACCATTTGCCAAACACCTTCCATTAGTTTGATTGATGGCCTTGTGGTTAAACACCTTTTCTCTTTCACTCTGTGTTATTGGATTGTAGCAATTATCTTGGTCTTTCAATTATAAGTCCTAATCGAATGATATGATTTCTTCTGAGGAAACTCATGGCTTTTTCTCAGTAATGCAATTAATTTAGTTTTAGACACATACTAAATATGTTCACAGAGGGCAGATTACAAATGGTCATCCAGACTAGAAAAAACAAGTACATACATATTTCAAGTGTACTAATTAAGAAAATTATATTTTTATCAATTGATAATTTCAATTTTAATGGTAATAAAATAGTTAATAAACTATGTATCATATAGTTAATTATAAATACATTCTTTTAAAAGTTGATTAGTGTAACTCTTCCTATAATACATGTAATTTCTTATTAAATTGATATTTATTTAACATCTAAATCTAATTTTCAAGTTTATAGAAAGTAACCAGTGAATTAGGGAAAGGTTTTGAATTAATTTGATGATATTGCATATATTTTACATGGATTGAGGCAATGTTTTTTCTGTTTTTTTCCCCATGTAATGTTTCAAATAAAAAAGATGTTTCTTTTTAAACAGGAATGATTTTTAAAGGTTTTTGTTAACCTAATTGTAAAACTATCTTCTATTTGTACATAAATTACTGGCAGTTTAATTCTCTCTTTTTTAAGGAATGTTGGAAACCTGTACATGAATTTCTTCCACTAAATTTTTTTACTTTGAAAAAATCTACCACAAGGTGGCAGTCAAGAGAAGTCTTTTAAATTTAATCTTGGAAAACAATTTGTGAGGTGAAGAAATTAGGATCATTTGAAGCGTATCACACACCTGACATGTCAGTGGCTAAACCAGTACATAAAAGTTGATGTACACTTAAGTTAAAAATCATAATTACTCATAGAAGGAAAGTAGCACGTTATGAAACCGAATGCTCTGGAATTGAGCCAGAAATCTTAGATGGACATCTTGACCTTAACGGTGTGAGCCTTGGCAAATCTCATTAATTCTCTGTGTCAAGACATATTCATTTCTTCACGCCAATCTAGCAGTGATTTTTATATCGTAATGAAAAATAGCTATCTGAGTCATTCAGCTCCAGCTACCTCCAGGATGCTATAGGAAGAAGTGCTGAAAGAAGCTTTCAGTTAACAGCAATTGAATTTACCTCACCTAACCTCCACTTTCAGAGATGAAGCAGATAAGAGCATTGTGCTGGACACACTGGAGTATACACAGGCAAAAAAACAAGAAACAAAAAAACATATCCTTGTCCTCAAGGAAAGGAACAATCAGAAACATAGGACAGACTAATATGGTTGAGAAGGAAGTTTTTAGGAACTTCTTCACTAATAACACTGAAAATGTACAAATATGAAAAATACATAAAAATATCCAAATATCTCAGAATAACTAAAAGTAATATTTATAATTTATATAGTTAATATTTAATATTGAAACAATATCTAATTCATTTGGTAATACTTTATTAAAAAGTCCATAATATTGACTTGTGTTTACCTGTTTAGCATGAGTTTCTAATTCACTGCAAACATGGCAGCTTATGTTTCTTATTTTCAGAGTTAAGTTTTTACAACAGTAAAACTGACATAATATTGCTTATATACAGAAAATTTATCGCCATATATTTATTAGTCATAGAAAAATGCCTGTACGTAGTAGGTGTTCCACAAATATTAGTTACCTTATTGATAACCAATGTAGTTGAATATCTGCTATGTTTCCAACATATGATCTCAGTTAATCCTCCATTATCTTTATTGTGCTGGTGAGAAAACTGGGACTGAGTTTATTTGATTTCCTTAATGCCATATAATTTATAAGGGACAAGGACAGGATTCCAGGCTAAGCCCACATGGCCACAGTCTATGGTCTTAGCTATCACATGAAGATGCTTCTTACAAGTTGATATGGTTTACATTTTTCTTCCCTCCAAATCTCATGTTGAAATGTAATCCCCAGAGTTGGAGGTGAGGCCTTGGGAGGTGTTTGTATCATGGGAGTGGATAGCTAATAAATGCTCTAGTCCCTAATAAATTGTCTAGTGCCGTCCTCTTGGTGGTGAGTGAATTCTCATACTGAGTTCACATGAGAGCTGGTTGTTTAGAAGTATGTGGAACCTCCCTCCCCTCTCTCCTCCTCCCTCTCACCATGTGATATACTGGCTCCCCCTTTGCCTTCGGCCATGATTGGAAGCTCCCTGAGTTCTCCCTAGAAGCAGATGCCAGCACCATGACTCCTCTACAGCCTGCAGAACTGTGAGCCAATTCAACCTCTTTTCTTTATAAAGTACCCAGCTTCAGATATTTCTTTATAGCTATGGAAGAATGGACTAACACACAAGTTTTTGTCAAACTATCTTCACAGAGGTGTGAAAGATGCATATTTTCTTTCCTATAAACTGGTATTGAGCCATGTAAAGCCCTTTTAACGTTGATATAACAGAGTTCATGTGAATAAGGGTTTTGTTCCTCACACTTTGAAAGTAAATTGATTCAGAACTAAACTTTAAACTCTAGTCTTGAAAATATCCATGAATAATGGTTATTGAAAAACAGAGACTATGTCTTCCCTCACTTTTTAGGCCTTCATATGTCTGCATGTTCTTCAAATAGTGGGAGCTTGGTGAATGTCGGTTTGCGTATTTATGTGCTCTGGAGGGATTTGGTAATATAGATCAATGACTGGGTAACTAGTAAACATCATTATCAGACTGTGTTGCTAGCTGTATAGGCAATTTTTATTACTAATTTAGTAAGTCTCATTACATTTTCTCAAGAAATAATTTTAATATATACACTTCAAATTCAAATTTGTGAATTAAATGAAAGGCTGGAAACAACAGATGTCACACGTTTACATCAAATTATCAACTAAGAACTTCTCTGAGTGATTCTTTATGTGTGCCAGGAAAACTATAATAAATGTATGTTCAACATATACTAAAATTTGTATTTAATACCTTTTTATATTTAATCACATTATTATGTGATCTCTTTCTCTCCTATATTATTTAAGATTTATAGAAATTAACCTCCAATTGTATTATTTTAAAATGACTTTTTATACTGATGAATGCTTGCCCAGCTATGGTCTGGTGAGGCTATCTTTGGAAATTCTCAAACGGGGTGATTTTGTCACACAGAGACCATTTGGAAATGTCTGGAGACATTTTTTATTGTCATGCTTGGGGAGAGGATTGCTTCTGGCACATAGGGGATAGAGTCTAGAAAGCTGCTAAGTGTCCTAAAATGCACAGGACAGCCTGTCTCAAAAAAAGAACATCAATAGTGCTGAGGCTGAGAAATCCTGCTGTTTTTAAAATCCTTAGTCTTTAATTTGAATTTGAAGGTACATATGTACACACTTCACATATTAAGAGAGTTCATGGCTCTCATGGTTTTAAGAGTCCCAGATGTTTAAAAAATGCAAATGAGATATACACAATTGTACTACCAAATTCTCATTGTATTTAATTTAGTTTTCTAAAAATTGACATATTTGTAATATCTTTGCATAGTGCTAAGTTATAATCTTTGCACTAAAGAGTTAAAGAATTAGGAAGAATATAACAGGCAAAAAATGACATCACAATAAAGCAAGATATTCATGATGGGGAAACTGTGCTGGGAATATATGTGAGAGGGGATATATGAGAACTTTCAACTTTCTGCTCAATTTTTCTGTAAACTGAAAACTTCTCTAAAAAATCGTCTATTCATTTTAAAAACTGTAGTGTGGTGTATACAATAGTAGCAATAAGACAAGCATGGGCCAGGCAGGAGTGATGGTATACTTGAGCCAGCACAGTATAAAAGGAGAGGGATTTCCAGGCCGAGAGAAAAGCCCATAGCCATCTCCTACGACATGAATAATTCACCTGAAAGTGAAAACTTTCTGTGGAATTTTCACTGGTATAATTAGTAGATACTTTAAGGCAGTGGTTTTCTGGCACCAGCACAACCTGCCCTGTCTAATTTATGCAGTTAGATAGATCTTGTATTACTTTTCATATACCCAGCTGAAGTCCCTATATTGTCTTACTTCTACATAGCTTTTTAAAAATTATCTTGTTATTATTCTTCAAGACATTTTATTTCTTCTATTTATTTTTCCACCTCCCAACTCCATTTGAAATTGTGGTTTGCAGTAGTCTAATACTAGAGGTGGATAAAAGAGAATTTCAAAAGATCCCCCCAAAAATCCCTGTTACTGTCTTCTTTCTCTTCAATAAATTAAGAACATCTTCTTGAAGTCAGTCTTTGGATGGTATACTACCACTTTGGATGGTATACCACTTCCCACTGTATACTACCTAAGAAAGACCCAGGGCAAGAAATTTAAATCTGCCAGTTTTAGCTTCTAACAAATGCTCTAGAGGATTCTCATATCTTTTTGTTGTTGCTATATTTAGGATATACTTTTTCTATCACTGGGGTACAAACATTCAACTTTATGTTTGGGTTTTCAGATGAAAAGCCTTTGGCCCATGTTTGCTCTACCCAGAAAAGTAGTTCTAACCCAACCCTTCCCCATGGAATTTAACATTGAAGTTTGGGGAGAAGTACCAAATAGTGTTAAGAGCCCTTCTCTGCCTTGCATTATCTCTTTGAGACATTCTTAGTGAAATATAATTGGAAACAAAAACTTCTCTCACCCAGCAAACCTCTGTGTAAAAGTAGAAAATAAAGAATGCAGTTTATTAAATAAGCATTAAGCAGAATGTGAAACCCATCATACTCTGCTAATAAGAGCTAAAGACAGTAAGAAATCTCACCTCCTATATAGCCAAGCAAACGGAACCCATTATTATATGCATGTTTGCAAAATAAACAATAATGAGACCCTATTAAGAGGACTTGGCCTTACCATTTGTTACACATCATGTATTCTAAATTCACTTGTTAATTGAGATAGTCATTTGGGTTTGCTCATTTCCTTTATCCAAAAAACAAAAACAAACGAACAAACAAAATCTCATACATAACTTCAGGATGGGGAAGGTTTGAAACTTGAAGTCAGGCACAAGATGAAATTAGGGCTCTATCTCCCCAGGAAACTGGGAGACAAACCTTCCTAGATTTTTTTATTTCAAGAGGCTTACTTAGTCTTTAAAAACATTTATGCATATTTCAAAGGAGTCACAAGTATTTTAAAGTAAATGTCAAAGAATAGATGTTTGTGGGGCAGGGGTGTCTTTCCCTTTTTGCACCAAAGAAAATTAATTTTTCTATTTCAGTTTGTATTTACCTTTATAGCAAACAGTTCATTTGTGTGTGATGGTATCCCTTTGACGGGTCATGTCAAAAGTGTGTGGTATTTGTTTGAGAGGTTATTTTCAGCTGGTTCAAATATTATTCCAATGCATACACACACACACACACACACACACAAACACCTATTGATATTTACTTATAATTATCAGTCACACACAAATTTAACAAACCTTACACCTGTTTTTAAAGATTTCTATCAGCTTTGTTGTGTTTTTTATCTTCATATACTCTAAAGAATTATTGCAAAAATATTTGGAACTAAGTTTTTATTAAACTCTCTAGAGAAAAAAAAATCTGTTGAAATATATTTCTAAAATTGAAATATAAACCAGAGAGTGGCCAAAATAACTTTAAAAGAAAATGAGACTCTGCTCCTGTACACAACTTACTTTAAAAATGTTTTCTGTTGTTGTTGCTTGTTTATCAGATGTTCCTCTAAGCAAGTAGCCTTTAAAATCTTGCTACTCAAAGTGTGGTCCATCGACCAACAGCACTTGTATCACCTGGAAAGCTGACGTTAGAAATGAGGATCTCCTTCTAGGGTTTTTATGGTGCCAGGTCTTATGTTTAAGTCTTTAATCCATCTGGAGTTAATTTTAGTGTAAGGTGTCAGGAAGGGGTCCAGTTTCTGCTTTCTGCACATGGCTAGCCAGTTTTCCAGGACATAGGAGTAGGCAAGGACTTCATGAACAAAACACCAAAAGCATTGGCAACAAAAGCCAAAATAGACAAATGGGATCTAATGAAACTCCACAGCTTCTGCACAGCAAAAGAAACAGTCACGAGAGTGAATTGGCAACCAACAGAATGGGAAAAAATTTTTGCAGTTTACCCATCTGACAAAGGGCTGATATCCAGAATTTACAAAGAACTCAAACAGATTTACAGGAAAAAAACAAACAAGCCCATTCAAAAGTGGGCAAAGGATATGAACAGACACTTTACGAAAGAAGACATATATGAGGCCAACAATCATATGAAAAAATGCTCATCGTCACTGGTCATCAGAGAGATGCAAATCAAAACCACATTGAGATACCATCTCACGCCAGTTAGAATGGCGATCATTAAAAAATCTGGAGACAACAGATGTTGGAGAGGATGTGGAGAAAAAGGAACACTTTTACACTGTTGGTGGGAGTGTAAATTAGTTCAACCATTGTGGAAGACAGTGTGGCGATTCCTCAAGGCCTTAGAAATAGAAATTCCATTTGACCCAGCAATCCCATTACTTGATATATATCCAAAGGACTATAAATCGTTCTACTATAAGGACACATGTACACGAATGTTCATTGCAGCACTGTTTACAATAGCAAAGACCTGGAATCAACCCAAATGCCCATTGATAATAGACTGGATTGGAAAAATGTGGCACATATACACCATGGAATATTACGCAGCAATCAGAAATGATGAGTTTGTGTCGTTTGTAGGGACATGGATGAATCTGGAGAACACCATCCTCAGCAAACTGACACAAGAACAGAAAATGAAACACCGCATAATCTCACTCATAGGCGGGTGATGAAAAATGAGAACACATGGACACAGAAAGGGGAGTACTAAACACTGGGGTCTATTGGGGGGAAAAGGGGAGGGCCAGTGGGAGGGGGAGCTGGGGAGGGATAGCCTGGGGAGAAATGCCAAATGTGGGTGAAGGGGAGAAGCAAAGCAAAGCACACTGCCATGTGTGTACCTACGCAACGGTCTTGCACGCTCTGCTCATGTACCCCAAAACCTAAAATCCAATAAAAAATAAAAAAAAAAAGAAATGAGGATCTCAGTGTCTATTAATCCACTTAATCTGAATCTAATTTTTAATAGGGCTTCCACTAACCCTTAAAAGTCCAAACAAAATAATTACAAAGTCATGACTCATCTCTACACACTACATTTAATTTTATGTACCAATGAAAACTGCTCACTCTCTTTTAAAATTAAGAGTCCCAAAGAGTCCCAGTACTCTTAGTTACTGTTTCAATCACTTAGTGATTCGTTTTCTAGTATCCTCATAATCTCACTTTAATATTCTGTAACCTGTAAATAACATTTTAACATTAATTATCAATCCCTTATACTCTTAAATAAAATAGAAGAGGAAAGAAGTTAATTGGTTAATACATAAATACACTGAAGGGAGGAGGGGAAAGAGAGAGAGAAAGAGGAAGAATAGGAAAGAAAACTAAGAGACATGATAGCCAAGTACCTTATTCACAGCTTCCTTCCTCAATACCCCTTCTATGTTTCCTTTGTCCTCATTCAACATCCCAACTGGATGCTGTTCTTAATTAGTGCAATGATTCAGACTTTCATTTCTGGGAGATTCTAGCTCCTCAAAAATCCTGCTCTTACAAGTGTACATTTTCTGTAGTATTTCATTAAATTACCACTGGACAAATAGTAGGAAGGGCTCCAGAGGATCTCTGGGGCATACAGAGGAAACTCTATTTGCCTCCACTGCTTAACAGCAACTCTATTTTCCCTGAGCGATCAGATTTATTTATCACATTCCCTTTGTTGTTGGTGAAGTAGCCTAAGGATTCTCAAGTGATCAGGTGCCTATTCACATTCTTATTTAGTGGAGTGACATTTACATCTTAAGTAGGGTAATTTCTTTTTTAAGAAATAAAGATCTCCAAATAAGTAGAACCCAAAGACATGGCCATGGAAAGCTAGATTATTTACAAATAGGCTCTCGTTTCCTAGACTAATGATTGGCTACGTAAGAAATATTATTATATGTTGATCACTGTTAAGAAGTGATCACTGTTATGAGGTATTACCGTGGGGCAACATTTCAATGTCACAAAGGCTCATCTACTAGCTATTACTATAAGTCTTTAATAAGCCATGCCAAAGTTGTTTCTAGACTAAGGGATACATGTAAAAAGCAGTGAATGTCAGTATATTACTTCATTTGTTTTTCTATAAAGTGCAATTTTAATATTTTAATAAGTAATGTTGTATAAAATACAGGATAATAAATATACTCAGTAACTCCATAAAGTTTTGATTCTGACAGAAGCATTATAGTCAGGAAAAAGGAATTCAAATCACTCTTTCAAAGAACTGTCCACTTCATGTTAGAATGAGACCATTTTAATCAATCCATCATCAGCTGGTTGCAAGACATTCCAGGTTATAGTGACATATTTGAGTCTCAGCATTGATATTCATGACGGGTGTTTTTGATTCTCAGTAGTGACTATAGCCAAGTTATTGTTGGAGAAGTAAAATCTTTTTCAGACTTTGGATAATATCCTTCCCTATGAACATGGCTTCTTTCTCTTTGAGTCTCTCAAATACAAACATATTTATCCAACTTTCTTTTGACTTCGGAGTTTTCTCAATCACACTCCTAATCGATGATGGAATGCTGATGCACATTGCCCAGCTTATGACTTGGAATATCCATTAATACCTGATTCCTGATAAGTGGGTGAGATCTCATAGTGAGTTGGTGTCCCATTGAGAGCTATTCACTTCCTGCCAGAACCCACTAACAACCTGCTGGATTATTTTGAAAAAGAGAAAATTTCATTTTAATAGTGGATATAGAGTCATCTAAAATCCTAGGGGTCTGCTCTGTGATTTTCTTAGTATGTTACCATAGGCAAAAGAACGTGCTGGGAGAATAAAGGGGGAGTCAGAATCCCTTGCATTCCAAAAATGTTGTCAAAGCTGCCTATTCAAAGACAAATGAACATAAAGACAGGTACCCGAAGAGGAATTTTTCTGTGCTCAATTCTCCCCAACTCTGGAAAACTATGTTTTTATCACTACCAAAGTATTTATCAGTTGAAATCTAATTTGCTATTTATTTCCCTACAAGCAACATTATATTGGGAGGACAAAAATTATATCTTTATTTTCTGAAATCATTCAGGTCTCCCTGAGTGGCTGGCAGATAGTATATGATGAGAAAATGAATTAATGTGCAACTTCTCACCCTATACCCAAGAAAGAAACCCTAGGAGGAAAAAAAGATTAAAGAATTGAAGTAATCCCTGTGGAACTTTAATTGATCCTGTAATTCTGGACTCTTTTTTTTACTCCTGGACTTTACATGTGTAATTTGTCCTAGATAAAAGGCAAAAAAGAAACCTTGATGAATTTGACACAAATCATACATTCTATTTTCATGTCTCATATGACTTTCCCTATTCCATTGTTTAGGTCTTCTTAAACAAAAAAACAACTCTTGATTTGTATGAATTCTGAGAATCCCAGGATGCAGCCACTTGTCAAGTTCTCTGGATGATTGGGGATTTGAGTATTCTGACAACTAAATTTGCAAAGCTGTGAGTTTATGTCTTTCTTCCAAAAAAATCTGAAAAAGGTAGGCTTATGAGACTATGAACTATTGCAGTTTTCAAAAGAATAAAAGGTTTTTCTAGGTTTTGCAGGTGATAAGAGGGACTTCAACTAAACCTTTTAAAATCTCAGATTCAAATGCAAAGGAAACCAATATAAAGTACATGCTGCTGTTGTTAGAAACAGAGACCAAGTGAATATGATAAATGAGTGTTTCAAATGCCTTGTATTTATGTTAAAATATGTCTCTTGCTGAAAGACAAAATGTACCACCCATGGCTAAGTGAGGAACTATAATTAAAATACAACTAAGCAGTCATGGCAGGGTAAAGAAGGGGTCATGATGATGTGTTGAGAAAGGTGTTGTAAAGGTGTCACTGGGTATTTACCCAAAGGATTATAAATCATTCTATTATAAAGACACATGCACACGTATGTTCGTTGCATTGTTTACAATGGCAAAGACTTGGAACCAACCCAAATGCCCATCAATGATAGACTGGATAAAGAAAATGTGGCACATGTACACCATGGAATACTATGCAGCCATATAAAGGATGAGTACATGTCCTTTGCAGGGACATGGATGACGCTGGAAACCATCATTCCCAGCAAACTGACACAAGAACAGAAAACCAAACACTGCATGTTCTCACTCATAAGTAGGTGTTGAACAATGAGAACACATGGACACAGGGAGGGGAACATCACACACTGGGGCCTATTGCAGGGTGGGAGAGCTAGGGGAGGGATAGCAGCGGGTAGGGGAATTGGGGAGGGATAACATTAGGAGAAGTATCTAATGTAGATGACATGGGGATGGATGCAGCAAACCACCATGGGATGTGTATACTTACGTAACAATCTTGCAAGATATGCACATGTACTCCAGAAATTAAAGTGTAATTTTTAAAAAGTGTCACAGAACCTTCCTATCTACAATCAAGCCAAACAAATTCCTGTTGTCAGTGTCAAGATACAATGTGGTTATAACGCCAACCTACACTCCCCAACATCTGCCAGATTTCTGGTTTGGGGCTTGAAAACCATCCACTCAGAGCTCGATTGTTTCAACCCATCAGAACTGAACAAATGTGTTATGTTCATGTGGATAAATGGACTTGATTGAGAACCAGAAGAAGAAATTTCCCTATTTAAGCCGGATTTTCCCTTTGTTCTTCTGGGAACATACTTTCAGTTGTACTGGAGCCTGTGTCTCCCCAGCCTGCAGACTGTTTTTTTTTTTTTTTGTTAAGAAAACAAAGCAATCCCTCTTTCTTCCACAGATCTCATGGTCTTTAGTTAACATTTAAATTTCCAGTGAACTACTTGTATCATAGTGCATGATCGATTTAAAATAATTCAAATAGAGGAATTAAATGGTTTCCTTTATTATAGTTATTTTTAAATTTTCAGTCTCAGCTATGAGACTAGCCATGCCTAGAGAGATCCAAAGCTTGAAGCAAAGCCACCCCCACCCCCAGCTGAATATAATCAAGATCAGCTTACCCCCAGCAATGAGTAATTGAGGGTTTATTGTTGTATGCCACTGAAATTTTATGTTTATTTTATAAGCAACTTACTTCTCCATGACCAGGTGGACACGATTCATGCTCTGAAACTGTATATGTCCATTTCCTTCAAACTGAAGCTGTCATTTAATTTGCATTCCATCAGTTGAATCAGATAATATGATCTATTGTAGCCTGTAAAACTGACAATGTCTCCTTTCTTCAAATCACATTGATGTAAGATGATTTGTATTTTTATAGGAAGAAAATATTTTGCCTAATCACCATCAAAGAGCCTTGTACACAATCCCTAGGTGAGGAACGATTTTGTAATTGAAGGCATAGCGTAATAGTAAATGATAAATCACCTATTACTTAAAAGAGAAACTGTGGCACCACTCCAAGATAAATGTTTATACTTTAGTTCAGCCTATCATTCTCTGTAAAATACAGTTCAGAGTGACTCAAAAGTTAAAGTGATTCATGTTGATGGATAGGAAAGAAGATTTTTTTAAAATAGGAAATTGTCTTTTTTCTAGGATACCTATAAAATGTGTAAACATACAATGCATATATATAATGTATATCATTATGAGCTGAATTATGTCTCACAAAATTTATAACTTAAACCCTGACCCTCAGTACTTCTGAATGTGACTGTATTCAGAGACAGAACCTTTACAGAGGTAGGTTAACATGACGCTGTAATTCAATGAGACTAGTGTTATAGAGGAGAGAATGCACAGAAGAGAGATCATGTGAAGAAAAGAAGAAAACCATCAGCAAGCCGAGGAACCAGGCCTCTGAAAAAACCCACCCTGCCAAGAGCTTGATCTCAGACTTAGCCTCCAGGACTGCGCGCAAATAAGTTTATTTTTATAAGCCACTCAGATGGTAGTGTTTTGTTATGTTAACCCTATCAAACTAATGCATACATATCTATGTGTGTAATGTATGTTTTATATATATACTTTAAAATATTACATTTATTATTACAGATAATATACATATACATACACATGGGAGGCATAACAGACAATATGGCATTATTACATACATATATGTTATGGCTTAGTAGATTCCATTATCTTCCAATTGATTACAATTTTGTTTGGGGAATTTTCTCCACTGACTGATAAGTTATCACCTCATAATCTTTTAAGTGAAGGTGGTAAATAATACACATTTTAAATAAAAGTAAAAGTTCTACCACACATTTCTTCAGCTGTATATTTTAATCAGTTCTACGGAAATCAGTTAGGTGAAAGACTTATTCATCTCTCTTGGATTATAAAATAGAAATTTTAAAGTAAAATACTAAAGCTATCAATATTTAAAGACATTGTTAAATCAGTTATCCACACATAAGGGCATATATGTAGTATTAGTACAAAACAAAAATAATAAAATATTAGTGAGATGTGTTTTACTGTGGGAAGGTTTTAAAAAACTTATTTCCTTCATTAGGGAGGTTGTACATTTTCCCTAAATATGATACATATTTCTTCATTTTATTACTAACTAGTGGTCAGATAAAGTTAGGATGATGCCATCAATGTAATTGTTGTTTTGAGTCAGGGTCTCGATCTATTACCCAGGCTGGTATACAAAGGTGCAATCTTGGTTCAGTGCAGCATCAACCTCCTAGGCTTGTTATCCTCTCACTTTAGCCTCCCAAGTAGCTGGAACTACAGGCTCATCATGCCACCATGCCTGGCTAATTTTTTTATTTTTACTGTTTTGTAAAGACAGATCTGACTATGTTACTCAAGCTGGTCTCCAACTCCTGGCTCAAGTAATCCTCCCTCCTCAGCCTCCCAGAGTGCTGTGATTATAGGTGTGAGCCAATACATTCAGCCTATTTGTTTTTTTGTTTGTTTGTTTTTAATTCCAACAGGGTCATGTTATTGTCAGACTGAAACTAGTTGATGCATGGCAACTCATTTTTTCCCACAGAAGACTAACCTTTATTTTTTTTATTTTTATTTTTTTAGAAAGGAGAGAAGGAAAGAAAGAAAAAAAAAGGAGTGAAGAAGAGGAAGAAAGAGGAAGAAATAGAGGGAGAGAGAATGGGGATGTTGCTTTATACTAAAAATGGGTATTGAAAACCTCTTTTATGCCAATAATTTTGCTTAATAATGGCCGATCAATATTTCATTTAAACCTATGAGTAGGTGTGATGTGGTATTGACAAGAATGTATATTTTATGTATTTAAAGTGGAGAGCTCTATAAATGTTTATTAAGTTTACTTGTTCTGGATCTGAGTTCAAGTCCTGGATATCCTTATTTGTTTTCTGTCTCGTTGATCTATCTAATATTGATGTTGAAGTCTCCCACTGTTACTGTGTGGGAGTCTAAGTCTCTTTATAGGTCTTATGTATCTGGGTGTTAGGATTGTTAGCTCTTCTTGTTGCATTGATCCTTTTACCACTATATCTTTGTTGCTTTAAAATCTGTTTTATTAGAGGTGAGAATTGCAACTCCTCCTTTTTATTTATTTATTTATTTTTGCTCTCCATTTTGTTGGTAAATCTTTCTCCATCCCTTTGTTTTGAGTCTTTGTGTATTCCTGCATGTGAAACAGGTCTGGATGTAGCATACCATTGGGTTTTGGCTGTATCTTTTGATTGGGGGATTTAGTCGATTTAAATTTAAGATTACTGCCATTTGATGTTAACTGGCTGTTTTGCCCATTCATTGATGTAAATTCTTCATATGTTGGTGCTCTTTACTTTTTGGTGTATTTTTAGAAAGGCTAATACTGGTTGTTCCTTTCTATATGTAATGCTTTTTTCAGAAGCTCTTGTAAAGCAGGCCTGGTGGTAATAAAATCTCTGAGCACTTGCTTGTTCATAAAAGATTTTATTTTTCCTTCAGTTGTGAAGTTTAGTTTGGCTGGATATGAGATTCTGGGCTGAAAGTTCTTTTCTTTAAGGATGTTGAATATTGGCCCCCACTCTCTTCTGGCTTGTAGGGTTTCCGCTGAGAGATCTGCTGTAAGTCTGATAGGCTTCCCTTTGTGGGTAACCCAACCTTTCTCTCTGGCTGCCCTTAGTATTTTCTCCTTCATTTCAACCCTGGTGAATCTAATGATTATGTGCCTTGGGGTTGCTCTTCTTGAGGAATATCTTTGTGGTGTTCTCTGTTTTACCTGGAGTTGTACATTGTCCTTTGCTAGGTTGGGAAAGTTTTCCTGAATAATATGCTGAAGAGTATTTTTCAGCTTGGATTCATTCTCTTCATTGTATTCAGGTACACCTATCAAATGTAAATTAGGTCTTTTCACATAGTCCCATGTTTCTTGGAGATTTTACTCATTCCTTTTTATCCTTTTATCTCTATTCTTGTCTTCTCGTTTTATTTCATTAAGTTGGTCTTCGACCTCTGATATCCTTTCTTCTGCTTGATCAAGTCGGCTATTCAAACTTGTGCATATTTTGTGAAGTTCTCGTGTTGTGTTTTTCAACTCCATTAATTCATTTATATTCCTCTCTATATTGTCTATTCTTGTTAGCATTTTGTCAAACCTTTTTTCAAAGTTCGTAGTTTCTTTACATTGGGTTAGAACACGTTCTTTTAACTCCCAGAAGTTTCTTATCATCCACCTTCTGAAGCCTACTTCTGTTAATGGAACACAGTCCTTCTCCATCAGGGCTTGTTCTATTACTGATGAGGAACTGTAATCCCTTGTAGAGGGAGAGGGGTTCTGATTTTGGGTATTCTCAGGCTTTTTAGGCTGGTTTCTTCCCTTCATTATAAATTTATCCATCTGTCGTTTTTACAATTACTGCCTTTCTAATTAGGTTTCTGAGTAGATGTCCAATTTATTGATTCACAGTGCCGGAATCTGAGCAACCCACTGCGCCAGCCAAAACAGCGGTGTTAAGACTGATGGTGCTCTTCTGCCCGGGAATCTCCGGTCTGGCTTCCTTTTTGAGTCCATAATAGGCGACTCTGCCTTCTCGGAGCTCCAAACATCGGTCAGAAGGGTAACCAGTCCTGTTTACTCTGCACCAAGAGCCGCTGCACCGAGGCGCTGGCAAAATCTCCGTGCCAGCCACAAGAGTCGTGCTGGCGACCCATGGGGCTCCTCCACTGGGAATCTTCTGGTCCATGAGTGACAAAAATTTGTCTGAAAGTGTGGCATCCTCTCATTCTCTGCACTTTCAGTGAGAATTACAATCCCAAGCTGTTAGTGATTGGCCATCTTGGATCTCTCTTGAAGACTAACCTTTAATACCTCTGTAACCAAAGATGCACTCTCTGGTAGTACTTGGCAGTTAACTAGAAGTATGAGAAAGGGCAGAGGTAATGACACTAAGAGTGTTTTTAGTTCTGTCTTAGCATTCTTCTGGCCATACTTTGATATTTTTATTCATCCACAATAAGCACTTATTAAGAAACAAAAAATTTATCTAACTCATGGGTCTCTGATATCTATCATGCATATCAAAGCATTTACATAGGAAATACCCAGCAAGTGTTCTATTAACTAGAACTGCTAAGTTGAAATCTACTTTATTACAACCAAACTTCAGTGATCTTGGGTCAAAAAGAATCAGAGAGATAAGTTTATAATCAGTATTACTTGACTTATGAAATTGGTTAATATCATTATGCTAAAAGGACATTTAAGAAAACTAGGAAAACATAAAAATCATTTTTCTTATTTATGCATCTAATAGAAATCACTTCCCCCTTGGTACAACATTCATACCAACTGAACACAACTGCGTTTTTAAAAAGTTTACATGCTGATTATCCCAATGCCAATGTACTATCCTTTATTGGGGAGGCTTCTGTATTTTCTTACTAAGTATAATCAGATAAAGTTAAGATAATGCAATCAATTTATTTATTTTTTTGAGACATTGTATCACTCTATTAACCAGACTTATATTGGAGCAAATGAGACAGATGGTTTGGACTATTTCTTCACACAGCGCAGACACTGAAAATATATTATATTAATTGTACACTATGAATCTGCCCTTAGCTAACTTACTCACAATATCTTTATGACTTTTGGCAGTTTCCTCATTTGCTCCTTCCTCATCTGTAATACCTGCCTCAAAAAAATTGTTCTGAAGAATCAATTATGTAGGTGGCTTGGCCCTGGTAGATTGTCCTTGGAGAGTGGAGGTGCTTTGCACAGAGAGATGACATCTAAGACAGTAAGTGGTACAAGCGATTGACATAAAAGCAGAACTTCTAGACTGTAGTAGACATACCTGATTATCCCAGGAATGGACAGTAGACAATGGAAGAAATGACTTGATTGTATTTTAAAAATTGCAGTTAGTAATTGGAAGGTTCCCAAAAAAGCACAACAGAGGACGAATCCAAGGAGGAAAAGTGAGGGTGTGTACCTGACCTGTGGTAGGAATGCGATGTTTGCTCTCTGTTGGCTGCAGTGAGTAAGGAATGGCCACTCCAGTTATTCTCTGAGTGTCCTGAGGACTTTTTTTGAAGAATTAAGAGACCCACTCAGATGTAAGAAATGAGCCTCTTACTGTAGGAAACAATTTGGCTTTTAGTCTACTGGCAGAAACGAAAGCTGCCACTCAGAACAACTCTCTAATCAGGATGGGAATACAGGCATAAAACAATAAAAAGAACAAATAATGCATACTTAGAAGTTATGTAAGATTTTTATTGTCAATTATGTGAAAAAAGTTACATTCTGCATACAGAAAATGAGAAGTAGAGTGACTGGCTTATCGAAAAATCTAAAGGTAAAAAGAATAAATACTATTCCAAGAAAATTTGTGAGATTTTTATGTTTACTTCTTTTTCCTTTCTAAGAAACCATTAAATTTGTCATGTGGAGGATTTGTCTGTAGGACAGAACACTGTCCCAAAATATTTATGTTGATTTCAGAAAAATAAAGTCCTGGGACTTTAAAAACTACATATTTATATGATATACAATTTCAAATATTTAATTGAAAAAATAAGCTCTACTTAGATGAGCTAAGGCATGTCTAGGTAAATCAAATTATATTTAAAAGTTAATTAAATAAAATTGTTATTGGCTGGGTTCAGTGGCTCACATATGTAATCCCAGCACTTTGGGAGACTTAGGCAGGCAGATTACTTGAGTTCAGGAGTTCAAGACCAGACTGGTTGACATGGTGGAACTCCATCTCTAATAAAAAAACAAAACGTAGCCGGGAGTGGTGGTATGCATCTATAATCCTAGCTACTCAGGAAGCTGAGGCACAAGAATCATTTGAACCTGAGAGATGGAGGTTGCAGTGAGCCCAGATTGTACCAGTACAGTCCAGCCTAGATGATAGAAGAAGACTGTCTCAAAACAAACAATCACTATTATTAATTATTATTAATCACTGTTATTAATTATTAAGGATATTAGTGCATACAATATTGGGTAGGTGATTCCAAATTGATATGGGGGGTGCATAATAGCACCCCCTCAATACACACACACAATTTCTGAAGAAATGGCCAGTAATAAATCCTTCAACCACAAGATACAGGGTGAATTGGATTCCCAATGAGCTGGTGACATAAACAAAATTTGCTAAGTTAAATCTAACTATTCTCTGACATATTTTTGGATGGGAATGGGCATTGGCAATTGGAATATTATTTAGCTAGGAGGAGATATATTTTCTTAGTTGACAATACTTTTAAGAAACTTATTAAAATGTTTCTTACTCCGATTCAGTCAAAGTTTAACCTTAATAGTATAAAACTGTCATAGTCTGGGGAAATTTTATTAAAGTTGAAATAAAATAGCTAATAGATGCTGTTACACTCTTGGAATTTGTGGGTATGATTTATATAACTTTTATTTTGATACATTTTAAATAGGCATGGTAGATCTAGTTAAGATAGAAAGTTTTAACACTAAACTAGAGAAAAGTTTAAGTCTAATTAGATACACTTCTCAGAGTGAAAGGAACTATTTATTGACCCTAATTTGAATGAAGAAAATGTTTTATCACTAGTTTTTGTAATTTAAATTTTAGAAATAAAGAGTATTATTTGCACTCAAAGAGAAATGAGGATTCAATAAGGTGATTAAAATGAAAGATTTACTCTTATTTAATTATCTATGTTTTCTATGAAAGTGTTTGCAATTTTGATAAGGACAACTGAATGTTTTTTGGAAAGCTATTGTTAGAATCTGACACGCTGAATTTCACTAGGGCTATGTTTGCCTTGCTGAGTGAGTAAGAAGGAGATATATTATATCTATGTATCTGCTGTTCATATAGAAGGAGTTGTTTAATTTTACTTTTAATTATTTGTTATGACTTGAATCTCAGGTCTCAGCTAACGGTTAGATGGATAGTTGGGCTTAAAGAAAAATATAAGCTCTAATTACTTGGGTAAGCATGTCCCAATCACAATGTTTCTTTATTTCTTTTGAAATTTTGAATTGCCTATTAAAAACTAAGTTTATGAAAAATACATTAATTAAGTTGAACCTTTATTAGAAACTTGCTAGGAACATTCTAAATCTTTATTATAGGCTTTTTCTAGGCTACTTTGTTATCTCAAGAACTTTGGTCTGTGGTTTTCATGATCAAGGGCATTTTTTTTTTGTACTTAAGAACCACTGGAATAAACTCCTTTTGGTACAGAAAAAGGATCATAGCCTGAAATTGCCACAGTTAAATCCAGAAAAGGGGATTTCAAATGAGGGATGTTTAGAAGCTTATGGAAGAAATGGAAATGAGAAAGAGAATAAATAGTGGAATTTTCACTGGAGCTGTGGAACATTTTGCTCACATGGAAAGAGAAGTGCTAGTACAGAATTTTCAATATCCTAAAGCCATTAAGTCATTATCTCTGCTTTTTCTTTCTGTTAAATTTATCTGTACAAATGTATGGGGGCTTCAAAATATGATATTGGATGATTCATAAAAATGTTCTACAGCATTTATTCCTCCATGGAAGAAAGACGTGTTTTTATTTTGTGTGGTTATTTTTCCTTCTCAGGTTATCTGTCCTCTCTTGTGTGCATAGTGATAGAGTGGAGCCACCAGTTCTAAATACTATGCAGTCAATTTTTAAAAATGTGTGCCAGAGTCAAGGACAAAAAATTGAATCTAAAATCATCATTTTGTTTCAGTGCTTTTGAAATACTGTGTGCTTTATCGTTAGGTAATTTTGATTCATTTCAGACTTCTCTGAAGGCTAGTGAGAAACATACAAGTTGGGAATTGTGTAGGTTACATTCTAAAAGTATTAGACTAATGACAGAAAAGAATATTTTTATATATGAAAATAAAATACTTGATCTCTTTCATGTGACAAGTACCTAATTAATGGAGATAACTAACTGAAAGAATAAATGAACAAAGGGTGAAGAGGTATTATGGGTTGTGAAGAATTATGGCTCAGAAAATATGAGAAATCTCATATATAGGTTTTGAAATATTTTTTGAGGTTATCATAGTGCATTGTGATAAAGAAGGACCATATTTATCTGACGTACTTTGCTTAAGAGATAAGTTGTGAAATAACTTAAAGAAAAATAAACAGGAATTGGCTTGGAATTATAAAAAGTTGTGCTTTTTAAAAGGAGAGATTAGATATAGAAAAAGTAAATGAATTAAACATAAAACAGAACAATTGATTTTTTAACCTCAATTAACAGAATATATTGTTCCAAATTTCACCTAGGGGCAAAATTCTAAGTAATGAAATTATTATACATTTACTAAAATCATTCTAATTGCATGGCTTTATTCTAATCTTTATTAATGGTAAAAATACTCAGTAATGATATTATTGAACAATGAATTTACTAAAAATATCTAACTAGATAGTTTTGGATTTGTCCTTCTGTGTAATGACTAAAACACTATTAGAATATGCTAGGTATTGCTATCTTCATTTGAGATTAAACCAAGTAACTTGTCTAAGATAACATTTCAGATAAGTGATAGGACAAAAATTAAGGGTTATATAACCTTAAATTAATGTTCTTCCTATTCTAAAAGGCCTCCTAGCATTCAGTCAGAGAGAATAACTACACTTAAAATATATACACTATATTTATTATATCAATGAACATGAGAATCGGATGGATAGAAAGTGATGTGGTTGGGGGTGTATTTCAGGCTGATTAGGGAGAGCCCTCTCTAATGAAGAGATGAAGCAATAAAATAAGAGATCTAAGCATCGTAATCAAACCTTCCCTGATTATAGAAAGAGTGAAGAGAGGAGCATTCCAGGCAAGAGAAGAAATATAAATGCCCTGAGGTAGAAAAGCGCTTAAGTAATGTGTTCAGCTGTGCGCAAAGAGGCCAACATGGCTGGAACTCAGTTGTCCAGTGGGAGATGACTTAGAAATGTTACCAGCACTAGATAATCTAGGGACTTGTAGGCCACAGTCACTGTTAAGAAGTCAGAGAATTTAGAACATGGGATAAGTTGGCCAGAATTGCATTTAAAAGTTTCATTTTGGCTGCAGTGTGTAAAAAATTCTTTGGGAGTGTCAAACAGTGAAAACATCAGAATTAATCAGCTACCACGATTATTTAGGGACTAGTGGGGAAGTGGTGGGAATTGATCAGATTTGGGACATTTCAAGATAGCGCCAAATATCTTGAAATAATAAAGATTATTTTAAGATATTGGAGGGTAAGTATATTAAAAAGAGAGATACCAAGGCTTTTGGCTTGAGCAATTGGGAAAAGTAAAGTAAGACTAATACAAATTTGTAGCATGTTAAGCGTACAATACCTGTTCAAAAACCCAATGAAAGTAGTAGCTCAAGAATTTGAGGCAGAAAAAAGTTACAAAGTATTAACATATCAATGATATTCAAAAGTATGGGGCTGGATTACATCACAAATGGCATATGAGTCATTGACAAGTGAGGAAGTACGGAACGTTGGAGATTCCAAACTTTAAAAGTCAAAACTATGAAGAAGATAAAAAGAACGTGAAAAAAAGTGTTTTTGTTTGTTCATTTGTTTTTGTTTTTCGTAAAGGCAGGACTTCATGTGTCCCAGGGGTCAAGTGAAGGAAATGTTTTAAGAAAGAGTAATCAATTATTTTAAATGTTAGTGTCATAAAATTCTGTTTAATTATTAACCATTGGATTTGGTGATGTAGAGCTCAGTGTTGTTAGTATTAAATTTTAATGGAGTAGTGAGAAGAAAAACCAATTTGAGGTAGGTTTAGAAGACAAAAATGCAGTGGTAATACAGAGCAATGGTAAATCTTTAGGGACTTTGTAGAGATGAGGGATAAAGAAAGTTAAAGTTGAAGGGGGGAATATATCCAAAAGAAGAGTTGTTATGATAGGAGTATTACAACATGATTGTGTGACAATGGGAAAATACTATATGACAGTGGAAAAACTCAATTGGAATGGAAACACTCAATTACCACGAAATTGTAGAATTATCAACTCGAATTATTCAATGAGAACATTAAGCAGGGTAGAAGAAGAGACGTTTTTATTTGATGGGGATGCCCACAGGGGTACTATGTATTTGTTCACTAAGAGAAACTTTTTCTTCTGTACATCTCTGTTAAAACCAACTTGGAAATAGGCTTGCTTGTCTCTAAATACACTTTACAAGAAAGATAAAGCCTATAGATTTTTATATGTAGTAGGAGACATTTCAAATTGTTAGTGTAAGAAGTGTATTTTGTATTTATGGTCCTGTGTGGGAGTCTAATAATGCCTATTACCTATGGTAGATGCACATAATTCTGAATTAGTTAGCACCATTAGTCATAGAATCTCACAATATGTCTGAGTATTTGCTTTTGTCATTTTACTGAAGTACAAGGAGGTTAAGTGACTTGCCAAATGATCATCAAACATGCTGGAGAAGAAGTCAAGAATAGAATCTTAAGATTCTGACTCCAAGTTATTTATTTCGCTGTACTTATTGACTTTCCCTTCTGCTTAGGCATTTGTTGGGCACATTTACAATAAATATAATAAAAAGTGACATTCTAATTTTTAAAATAAAGCTTTACCTTATACCTCTGGCAGAATGGAAACAGACTAAGTTTGCAAGACAAATGTAGTAGATTTTTCACTAAAGTCTCCTTTTAACAACCCAGTTCATTCATGTAATTTCTTAAAGTCTCAGTTTCTACATCTGCAAAATCAATACAATAGCTTCTTAGATACCTTTTAACTCCTCTGTTCTATTTCTCAAGCAGAAGATAACTGAAGATTTGGTCATTTTAACTTCATTTGTGAGATGTGTGACATTACCGTTTGGGTTTTTGATAAAATATTCCCCTCATCTATTATGAGGAATCCTTAAAGTACAGATTCTTAGGACTCATCCATCACAAGGCCCATTAGAAAGTCCATATCTCTTCCTTCTAGATTTAGCTTTCTTATAGTTTAAGCAGTATCTTTTCATTACTTCTAGAAAAATATATGTCTTTGGAAATTTTAGGTCCTCTTTGAGAATTGAATCTCACGAGAGAGCTACCTTTTTTGTTCCCTAACATCATATATATATATATTTGGTGACTGGAATAGTGTCTAGCACATAGTAATAAAAAGCTTATATGAATTTATTAGGAAAAAAAGTATATGAACTTATTCGGAAAAAAAAGAGCCAGGACCCTGCGCTGTACAGTCTCAGGGATACCATTGGCATAATGTGCATGATAAAAGCACAAGACACATAATACAATGATTAGATAATAGCAGGTATTTCCTAACATCCCACCTCCACTTCAAGACCAATTCCTCCTTTTTTTTTGTATGTTTTTAGTTCCTATAAATGTTACCATGACAATTCTAATGAAAATCTGTGTACCTCTATTTTTCATCTTATCAGTCTCTACTTTGAAAGACTAGGAAATTTGCTTACCTATGCTGATTTGTAATCTGAATACTTTATGAACTTGTTTCCTATATTACCAAAATTCTGATTTCTTCTGATGTTTGTCTCTACTTATTCTTAGATGTCTATTTCTTGTTATTCCAAATCTAAATAGATTTTTTCTTATCTTTGCTTTCTAAAGTGAGGAAATTAGATACTGCTTTTATTTACTTCTAGCTCTCTATACCCAAACTATTCCTTGCTATGTCATTTTAATACAGACAGGAGGCAGGAAAATACTGGATAGAGGGTGATTCCCCAGCAAAGGCCCCACCCTTAAATCTGGTGACCTGCAGCCCTAAAAAGGAACAGGCATTCCTATTTTTGAACCCAAATGTCTTTTCCAAGACCAGTCTGGCCTGCCATGCTCCAAACCTGTGCCCATGTAAACCTCAAGCTCCAGGGGCAGAGTGGCAGAGTGGTGCAGCAGAGAAGAGAGAAGAGGAGTGTTTGAACATTGAGAGAAGTTCAGCTGGGGATGGTTGGAGAGGAGATTGACTGGGGGACGGCTGAATTCAAGGGGAAGATCAGATCATCTCCCTACTCCATCCCATTTCAGCTCCCCATTAATCCCACTGAAAGCCACCTCTATCACTCAATTAAAATCCCTGCATTTAGCATCCTTCAAGTCTGTGTGACCTGATTTTCCCTGGATGCTGGACAAGGACCCAGGCACCAAGAGGGCAGGTTGTAAAAGCCTATCACTCTGACTCTCAACTGAGCTGGTTAATATTTAGCCATCCAAGAATGGCAAAGCTAAAAGAGCATTGTAACACCCCTGGACACTGCAGTGGGGCTGGAGGCATAAAGAACTCACCCCAGCTCACCTGTGTGCTCCCCATCCTATAAGGGGTTTGAGGGTGTGGCAGCTGAGTAAACAAGCAATTCCCTTCATGAAGAGTCTCCTGAAGGGGCCAAGGGAATTTTCCCATTTTGTCTGTGTTCTCGCTGAGGATCCAACACATGGGTGAGTACAGATGTAGAACTGTTGGATCTGCCTCTTTTCAAGGCCTTGCCATTCCTCTCTTTCTTTTGGGTGAGAGGAATGTTGGCTCTGTTTCTCTTCATAGGGGTTTAACCATCATGTAGAATCAGGACAAGGCCCTGGGGCAGCTGAAGGCATCTGGCTGAAGCCATTCCTCTCTGTGCTGGGTGGCCTCTGGACTGGCTCCCAGTTCCTAACCACAGGCGGCCACTGGCCAAGATCCCCAGACCTTGCTATGGTATCTCTTTTTATTTCACATTTTTGAAATGGCTCCTATTTCTTCTTTTATAATGTTAAGGGTTTTGCTACAGACTGCAGCAATAACATTAAGTAGAATGAGCATTTGGCCCAGCCATCAGAGGTGCAATTCAGAACAATGTAGTTTCGATTTGTTCTTAGATGTGTGACCCCAAACCTCATCTCAATGATCACAGGAGTGTGTGCAGACAGGTGCACATTTCAGACTTAATCTAAACAGATTCATGCATCCCTGAAATACTTTTATGTTCCAAACTTGATTCCAGGCTTCAAGTTGAGGACCTAGAGAGGAAAACTAGATCTAAGGGATCCAAAGACAGGTAACAGGCACAGTCAGTGTAAATGGGCAGGACCAATTCCTGCTTACTAAACCCTTGCATCATGGAAGGAGGTCGTGCCTCACAACATGGATGAGGCTGATATCTGGAGGAAGTCACAGAAACAGGCCCTGGAACCAGATACTACATTTGAGGACTTCCTGAAAGTGGCCACCTTGATCTTGTACAATACAGATAGGGAGACACAAGAAAGAGACAAGCTTTGATGGCCATCACGCAAGCCCACAAACCCCAGAATTTCCAGGGTGCACCTATTAACTGCTACAGATGTGACAAGAACAGTTATCTCTCTTCTAAAATTTCAGTGTTCCTATACAAGTTTTAATTTCTTTCACCAGGTGAAACATCTTGGGGTACAAGTTGTTAGTATATTTTACTTCTTATTTCTGTAATTTTTGTCCTAGATTCTTTTCTTGTATAATACACATTTAACCCATGCATACTTAACCTTATAAAACTTGGTGTTGCTTGTTTGTTTTGTTTTGTTTTATTTTGTTTTGTTTTTCTCTCACCTAAAGGCCATCAAACTCCAAATGGTCAGTCAACAGGAGCTTCAGATGATGGCTCTCTTTGGCCGGAGAAACTTAGGCGGGACCTCTAGGAGGAATCTGACTGCCATTTTCCCCAAAACAATGCCCTATGTCAGCAGGAAGTAGCTAAGATTGGTTGTCATCCATATTCTAATGGGAGTTAGATGTGCCTCTTCAGAGGAAAACAATGATACAGAAAGTAGGCAGGTAAATACTAGGTAGAAGATAGAGGTTCCGCAGCAAAGACCCCACCGTCAAAACTGGAAACCTGTAGCCCTGATTGAGAACAGGCATTCCTGTTTTTGTACCCAAATGTTGCCTTTCCAAGACCACTCTGGCCTGCTATGCCCCTGTACTGTGCCCATAAAAACCCCAAGCTCCACTGGCAGAGCAGCAGAGTGGTGCAGAGAAGTAGAGAAGGGAAGCATCTGAACATCAAGAGGAGCGGGGCACAGTGGCTCATGCCGGTAATTTCAGCACTTTGGGAGTCCAAGAAGGGCAGATCACTTGAGGTCAGGAGTTTGAGACCGGCCTGGCCAATATGGTGAAACCATGTCTCTATGAAAAATACAAAAATTAGCTGGGTGTGGTGGTGGGTGCCTGTAATCTCAGCTACTTGGAAGGCTGAGGCAGGAGAATCACTTGAATCTTGGAGGTGGAAGTTGCAGTGAGCTGAGATTGCACTCCAGCCGGGGTGACAAGAGCAAAAACTCCAACTCAAAAAAATAAAATAAGTAAAAATTAAAATTAAAAAAGGAATTCAGCAGGGGACAGTGAGAGAGGAGATATTCCACAGGATGGCCAAACTCCAGGGGAAGATTATCTTTCCACTCCATCCCCTTACCAGCTCTCCATCCATCCCACTGAAAGCCAACTCCATCACTCAGTGAAATCCCTACATTCACAATCCTTCACATCTGTGAAGGTCACTTCTGTGACCTGATTCTTCTTGGACACTGGACAAGGACCCAGGAACCAAGAGGGCAGGGTGTAAAAGGCTATCACACTGACTCTCCACTGAGCTGGTTAATATTTAGCCATCTGCAGACAGCAAAGCTAAAAGAGCATTGTAACACTCCTAGACATGCGTTGGTGCCAGAGCCAAAAAGTGCTAGTTCTGGCTAACCTGTGTGGTCCCCTCCCATAAAAGGTTTGTTTGCATGCACAGCAGCCAAATAAATGAGCCACCCACTTCGTGAGGGGTTCCATGAAGGGGGCCAAGGGAATTCTCTCATCTCAATTTGTTTTTCAGTGTGAAGATATGCCTGTTCTTTGTTGCAACAGCTCCACTTCACCCTAATGAATGTTTCTATTGCAATGAGATTCTGGTTACCTTCTGCAAATGGGGCCCATTAGTAGGAAATTAAAGAGATAAGTGGTATTTTTTTTTTCTGGTAGTCAACTTAGTGTAACCTTTTCCAATCTTTTAACTTTCCTGCTTTTTATATTTAAAGTTTTTTTCTTATTGATAGCATGTGTTTGGATATTGCTTTTTATATATCTGACAAATTTGACTTCTAACTACGGTATTTAGCCCACTTATATTTAACATAATTATTGATAAAATTGAGATTTAAATAACCACTTTCTTATTTATTTAGTTTTGTCTCATAAAATTAGTCTCCTAAATTTTTTTTTTAAATGTGTAGAATTGGTATTATTTCTTATGTTTTTGGTAGAATATGCCAGTAAATCCATCTAGGCATAGTGTTGTACTTATAAAGGGATTTTTAGTTAAAAATGTAATTTCTCTAATGCATTTAGTACTATTCATACTTTCTGT
The DNA here is from genome assembly GCF_049354715.1 of Callithrix jacchus. Taxonomy (NCBI): domain Eukaryota; kingdom Metazoa; phylum Chordata; class Mammalia; order Primates; family Cebidae; genus Callithrix; species Callithrix jacchus. Next base: position 77,096,925 of record NC_133510.1, on the reverse strand, counting down.
AATTTAAAGTCCACTTTGTCAGTTTATGTCTTCTAGGAAATTCATCTATTTTATCTGTTGTTAAATTAATTGCCAGTAAGTTATTTATAATGTTTCCTTTGACTGGCAATAGTATCTGCCATATCCTTTACTGATTGTAGGATGTATAGTGATTTTTTTTCTTTTATTTCAGATATCAGTCACTTTTTTCCCGCTCTGGTCAGTCTGCCATAAGTTTTATCAATATTACTGATTTTTTTTTAAAAGAAAAACTGCTTTTGGTTTTATTGATATTCTTTATTAATTTTCTATTTTTTATTTTTTTATCCTTTTTCTTGTGTTTATGATTTTTGTATTCAATTTAATTTGCATTTAATATTTTCTTCCATTCTCAGCTTTTTTGGGTGATAACTTAAGCCATGGATTTGAGATATTTCTATTTTTCTTATATAACATGTAAATCTATACATTTTCGTGAATGCACTCCTTTTTGTCGTATCCTAAAATTTTGATTTCTGGCTGGACATGCTGGCTGGCTCATGCCTGTAATCCCAGAATTTTGGGAGGCTAAGGAGGGAGGATTGCTTGAGCCCAAGAGTTAAAGACCAGCCTAGGTGACATTCCATCTCTATAAAAAATTAAATACTAGCCAGGAGTCATGGTTCCTGCCTTTGGTTCTGACTACTGGGGAGCTGAAGCAGGAGTATCACTTGAGCATGTAAGGTTGATGCTACAGTGAGCTGTAATCCTGCCACTGCACTCCAGCCTAGGTGATACAGCAAGACCCTGTCTCAAAAAATACATATATATTTTATATTTCTTGTGCTTTCACTTTCACTGAGGTGAAAACGGTTTATACTTTCCATTGCAATTTTTTTAAATCCATGTTTCATTTAGATTGTGTTGTTTAATTTTGTGATATATAGGAATTTCCAGATAAATTTATTGATTTCTGATTTATTTAACATATTGATTTCTAGTTTAATATCCTTGTCAAAGGACATACTTTGGATTTTTTTTTTTAACAGAGAATTTGAAAACATTGCATATTCATCTATTGCTGGTTGACATGTTCTATAAATATCAATTAGATCAATTTTCTTTTTAATGTCCTTTAAGTGTTCTGTATTTTTGCTAATTTTCTGTCTTTTTTGTTAAATCTAAAACCAATAGAAGCATGCATGTTGAAAACTCAAATAATAACTTTCCCCTCTACTCTCCTTCTGATATTCCAAATATACATATTTAGGTTACTGGGTGTTGTTACATTGCTCCCTGCAGCTCTGTTCTTTTCTTTTCTTTCTTTCTTTTTTTTTTTTTTTTTTGAATCCATGTCTTTCTCTTTTGCCAGGCTGAAGTGCAGTGGCGCTATATCAGCTCACTGCAACCTCCACCTCCGAGGTTCAAGTGATTCTCCTGCCTCAGCCTCCTGAGTAGCTGAAACTACAGGTGCTTGCCACCACGCTCAGCTAACTTTTGTATTTTTAGTAGAGACAGGGTTTTACCATGTTGGCCAGGATGGTCTCAATCTCTTGATCTTGTGGTCTGCCCATGTCAGCCTCCCAAAGTGCTGAGATTATAGGTATGAGCCACTGCAGCTGGCTAGCTCTCCTCATTTTTATCCATTCTTTTTTTCCACTGTACTTCATTGTGGATATTTTCTATTTCTACATCCTTGTGAATAGTGAGCCTACATTCTGCAGTATCTAAGCTGCTTTCAAGTCCATTCTGTTAATTTTGATCTTGGATCTTGTACTTTTCATCTTTTAGAAAGTTTAGGCCTTTTTTTTTTTATAACTTCCATTTCTCTCTTCAATATGTTCATTTTTTCCTTTAAATTCTTTAACACAATGATAACAGTTATTTCAATGTCCTTGTCTGCTAACTCTATTTTCTTTCTTCGTTGTAGATGTATTTTTATTAACAAAAATTTTTGTCACATTTTCCTGCTTCTTGCTATGGCTAGTGTTCTTTTAAATTGTATGCTGAACATTATGACTCTGTGTCTGGACATCATTTTCTTCCTTTAAATAATGTTGGGCTTTGGACTGATAGGGAATTAAATTACTGGTGATTCCATTTGTTACTTTTGAGACACATTTTTAATATTCATTTGGTTATTTAGGGTAGCTTTTATTAAGTCCACAATTTGGCTCCTCTATTAAGGTGTGTCTTTCTGTGGTCTGTACAGAATGTTCTTCATGGCTAATAAGAACTCTTGTCTCTGGTTGATTGAAATTTGAATAGCTTGACTGCATGGAGTGTGGTTCAGCTCACAGCTTTCCGGTTGCTCTGCCTTATGGAATTTCACCATATGCATGTGCAGTTTAGCACAGTCATCCATCACTTAACAATGAGGATACACTCTGAAATGTGCATCATTAGGTGACTTTATCTTTGTGCGAACATCATAGAGTGTATTTACCCAAACCTAGATGGTATAGACGACTATACACCTAGGCTATATACAAACCTGTACTGCATGTTACTGTATTGAATACTGTAGACGACTGTGGTACAATGGTATTTCCATATCTAAACATAGAAAAGGAACAGTAAAAGTATGATATTATAATTTTATGGGACCACCATTTTATGTGTCATCCATTGTGGACCAAAACATCATTATATTATATAGTACATGCCAGTAGTTGTGATGATTAATTTTATGTGTCAAATTGGTTTGGCTAGAGTACCCAGTTATTTATTCAAGCACTGGTAAGTGTTGTTGTGAAGGTGTTTTTGTGGATATGGTTAACACCTACAATCAGTTGACTTTAAGATTACTCTTGATGAGGTGGGTGAGTCCCATCCAACCAAACTGAAGGCCTTAAGAGTAAAAATTGATGTTTTCTGCAGAAGAAAAGATTCTACCCCCATGACTGTAGTATCAACAACTGTTTGAGATTTCAGTCTGCCAGCCAATTCCTTAAAATCTCTCTCTCTCTCTCTCTCTCTCTCTCTCTCTCTCTCTCTCTCTCTCTCTCTCTCTCTCTCTCTCTCATTGGCTCTGTTGTTTTAGAAAACTCTAATACAGTAGTCAATAAAGACTCAAAGGGATAAGGAATGGAAGTTTCTGGAACTTTTTAAAAAGTTGTACCATTTGGCTCCTCCTTTCTGGAATTTAGCTCTTCAACTTTCAAGTGCCACACAATCGGAGAAATCCAATCTCTGGCTTCTCACTTAGACTTTTTCTTCCTGATCCTTGTTTTGTAATGTGCACCAGGCACAATTTGGGGGAGTCATAGGGTTTACAATATTTGTTTCTTTTATTTTATTGATCACACTTCCACACTGCCAGTTGTCTAATGACTTGAAACAGCTGTTTCATATATTGTGTAGTTTGTCCAGTTGTTTATGATGGGAGGTTGAATTCAGTCCTTCTTATTCCATTTTGGTCCGAAGCTTGTCTCTTGATCTTCATCATTAGTAAGGCAAGAACTCAATCAACTAAGAATCTTCATTTTAAAATGGAAAATCTTTATATTTTATTAGGAAGCAGATATTCATTGTTCTGTTTTCAGCAAAGTAGAAATAGAAAAATTTTGTATAAATACATTTTCTCTCATATGTTTGCATTGCAATTTACTTTCACACTGAAGTAGCCTTACGTTTTGATATGAGCTAGTGTGTAAGCAATCTTTTCTGCCTTCTTATGCTGTCTTGATAGGGAGTCTGAGTAAACCCTGGTCCAGTGAAAGGTCACAATCTGTTATTTGTTTAATATGTTATTTTATATGTGCTCAGAACCATGATCTTTGGGCATTCTTGACAAATGTATGTAATAGACCTCTCATCCCTACTTATGACTAGCTGGTCAGCTACCTCTTTATAGATTTCTTTTATTGCTTTGGGGCATCAGCTTGCCAGAGGTTGAAAAAGAATATCCTCTCTGAGCCTAATGTTACAATTCCCACTCCTTCCTCTTCTTACCACTTTTCTGGGCTAACGAGTTTTTCAGAACTTTTCCTCCTGGGTTCACATGCTGCTGCTCCTTTTCTTCTTTTATTGATTCATTTCTGGTCTAGTATAACTGGAGAATTACTCTTCACAGCATTACATTTTTGTATTATTTTTTCCATTTCAGTAAGTATATGATGGATATAAGACTTAGTTTCCTTTCCTATGTAATAATGATTGAGTTGCACATAATGAACAAATAGAAAATGTTTTATATATGATAGCCTAATGGAAACACTTTTCCTTGTTTAAAAAACACAGTGTCTTCCATTTTTATGTCTATTTGATGCTTTTCTCAACTCTCAATTTAGCTTTCCCTGGTGGGAGTCATCATTACTTGCTCTTGGCAAGTAGAAAGATTGCAACATAGTCATTTAGCTTCTCCCATTTCCTTTATCCCATATTTTTTAAGTCACCCCTGTAATGAGATGGTCATAAAGCTATTTCGTTTGCATTCTCCAATTCCACTTTTTTTCTCTTCTGAAGTACTATCCTATGTACCTTGTACTCTATTTGAATCCCAGGTTAAAATGTTGTGTGTTAGCTATATATATTGTCTCAGTCATGACAAGGGTAGCTGTGTTTTGACTAATATTTATGCATCCTTGAGAGGGTGGTAATTGTATGACCCTGATTTGTGTCATATTAATGTCTATAATAATTATGTTAATATTATTAAAGAATAAAATCAATCCATGAGATTGAATGTCCTCATTATCTGTTGCATTGTTTACTTTTAGTTTTATGGTTATCTTATCAAAAATAATAAATTTATTGAAGACACTCAAAGAATATTACTCAAAAAATTTCTTACTTCATTTTGCTTCCTTAGCACTTAGGGCAGTGAAAATGTCTAGTCAATAAATAGTGTTTGTCTGAAATCAATGGGGTCATTTTAAAGCATTTTCAAATAAATGTATGTTGGAAATAATATGTTGTGATTTTAACATATCATCATATTAAGAAATAAATATCATATTCAGAATCATGCTATTCTCATTTATTTCTTTATCATATAAAATTTCAGTTGGCAGACATTCATTTTAATATAGAATCTGAAATCATCTTCTCTCTGAAACTCTGCCACTGTTAAACTCAAGACTTTTATATATATTGCCTAAAATAAATATTCTCTCTAGGTAAGTTTATTTTTATTAGTCATTCTCTGACTATATAGATGACCAACAGAATTTTTCTTTTTAAATATAGAATTTAAATTTTTATGGTTAACTAAAAAGCTGTGAAGACATGGGATCAATGTTATTATCTTTTTAATGTTTGGAATATCCATTTTAGCTAATTTAAAATAAAACTATCCTATTCATAAAATTTAGCACTCTATTATTTCCTACTTCCATTTCTATAACAAGGGATTTGGATACTTTTGGTTTAAAGCTTGCCATCATTGTGTCATTTTTGTAATATTTTAAAGTATTTGGTGAAAACTGGTTTTGATATTGTTTACATAGCATTATCTGAAACCTTATATTGCTTAGACAGTCAATATTCAGTTTTTGTTCTTAATGCTGCTAAAAAGAGCATTTTTTTAGTGTTAAAATAAAAGTTTTCTTATATCCTTTTTATTCATAAAGATGATAATAGCACAGTTGGGTAAGTAAACTTAATCTGAAAATTAAAATAGCTAAAAAAGTGTCAAATTAGTCATAGTTTTAAGAGAAATGTGCATATTATATTCCTTGATTATCTTTAAGTACACCAAAATAGGGGGCCTCTACTTAGCCCTGGAAATACTATGATTATTCCTTACCTTTCATCTCACTTCTGACTTCCATCATCTGTTATAAATCATATGTACTAAATATTAACAGCAAATTCAGGGACCCATGGACCTTTGACTGGTATTTATGTGTTACTTTTAATTTTTATGTGACTATTTATATAGTTAGATATCTAACGTCATTATTTCCTTGAGCACAATCTTTTGTCACACACTTTCTAACCAACCTCTGTCTGATGTTGTTTCGGTTGGTACCAATATTGATCTTATTTTCATAGCTTGACAATGAAATACTGCAGCTTACTGAATGTCTAAATTTTGAATAATGTCACTTATAGGGAGATTGTATCTTCTTACTGATACTGCATTTCTTTAATTGAAGGTGGGTTATATTTTTCCTGTTAGATAATTTATTTTTTACTTGTTTAATTATTTGGGATGAACACAAGGCAGAAAAAATCAGATAATTGAGCTTAATCTTAATCTGCTTCTATTTCTGTAAATTTAAACACACACTTAAACATTCCTGGCCTCTTGCATTGATAAAATAAATGGGTTAGACTAGATTGTCTCTAAGAATTTTAGCTTTCAGTTTCTATAACCTAGTTTTCTATTTCACATATTCGATTAGATAGAAATTGTATATAAGCAATATTGGTCATGTGAGAAAGGATTCATTTAGGCTACACAGATGATCATTGGCAGAGGAGCAAAATGGAACATAGTGGAATAAACCAGCAATAGATGTGTTGCTTTTCCACTCTGGGTCATTGCTATTACACAGATCATTTGTGCTTACAATTCTTCCCCAGCCCAGATATCTCCACCATTTAGGTCATGCAGAAGAGATTACTTCAACAAGTTGGCCTTTTAGTTCTTTGGGAAACTTTAGTCTTACAGTTTTATCTTCCATTTTATCAACTTTTCCTATGACCATAGTCACACTCCAGAGCACCAGTGTTTAATTTTGGAAATTATAACAACATTTGGCTCCCCAAACACAGTCTCTAACCTTTTCATTTTCCTTCTCAGCTGCTATTACAGCAAATGTTCTTTCCCTTGTCTATTGTTTTCTTCTGTATTATCATATTTGGATATCCCCCTTACCCCAACTATATGCTTAAATTATCCAGTGAAACAGGCTCCAACCTTTTCATTTTCTCTCTCAGTTACTACTACAGCCAACGTTCTTCCCATGGTACCTTGTTTTCTTTCATAATATCTTATTGAGATTCCCCCTTACTCCAACTATATGCGTAAATTCTCCAGAGAAACTCAAAACCTGGAAGTATATAATGCCTTTCTTAATGCTTGCATTCAGATTGCTGAGCCTTAATGGATGCATACTGAACCACCAGGCAGATCAATAGAAGTATTCATTTATAATCACTAGCATCAGTGCCCCTGTGATGACTTGTGCAATCAATAACTTAAAATAACTTTTACAGCTTGGTAAAACTGTCCATTATCCATTATTCTCATCACATTTTATATTGTTAGTCGAAACTCACACTTTTTCTTTAGACAGAAAAGAGGAAACATCAGAAAGAAATTAGTTCAGATTCCCATTACTAATCTACAAACCAGTATATATTTTTACCCCTTCTCTATTCTTTCCTTTCTGCCACAGTATTGGAGTTGTCACTCTTCCTTTCTAAAAAGAGTGTTTAAATTGTTCTTTAGATTATTTCATTCCTCTTCTCTTTCTATCCAATGTCTTCAACTTTTAAAATGGGACTAGCTCTGCTCATTTGTATTTATACATATTAAAAACATTCCAGTGTAACAAAAAGGCCTCTATTTAAGATATCTACAACTTCAGATAGACTTTTGTGTTCTTTCTTCAGTCTAAGTTTCTGAAATCTTTGTTTCCGTTTCATTGTCTGTCATTTGCACATCAACCAATCAACTGAAACCACCCTGGTAAATGGCTCCAAAGACCTCCACTTCACTGTGATACAGTGGCCACTTCTCAGTCTTCTTGCATAGCCTCTCACTATCTTTCTGAATAAATGATATTCTCATTGACACAATACTTTCTTTTCAAATTTGATCCTACTTTTTAAATTCCTTCTATTGGTTTATATGTGCATACCATCTTCCAACACTGGATTTCCTCATGCCTTCTTTACCAACTCTATTTTCAGTTTATGCTGTCTTTCATGTTTTCCCATGTCTTGCCAAAGCTAGGAAGTATGTATTTTTAGTATGTACCCTTTTGAGCTTCAACTGTGTCTTCCTATCTGATCTATCTGTCTATCTGTCTTTACCTATACATCCATCCATCTATATAATTTATACTGAACAAGCAAAAAATCTATTAAGCTGGAGTTTCTCTGAAATTCCCAGAGGTGTAAAGTAAATTCTTCTGAGGTAGCACTCTTTTTCTCTTTCTAACCTTTCAATTACTCCTTGCCATAAGAAAAGAGAGTTATACGATCAGTGATTTTGGGGAAAAGAAAACCATCATGCTTAATTCAGTCTTTTTCCTTTACTTCCATTGTGTCAACTTTTTCAGTACGCTATTTTTTATTTTCTCTTATGGTATACACAGTTGCTCCAATCAGAAAGGTAAAAGTTGATTTTGTCTTTTCCTTACTCTCTTTATCCCTACATGGCCACCTAACCGTCTACGTCCCCAAACTGTCACTGTCATCCTTCTATTTTTGCTTTCCCATCTCCCTTTTCTGACTTCTCTAATGGTGTTCTCTCATTATTTCTTGCATCCTGTGCAGCTTTAATTGATATTCTAAATGTATAGTACTGTCACCATATTATTTTTTTAAAAAGTCTTCCAGAGCTTACCATTAGACGGACAGGCCTTGATATATATCACTGTTGTGAAAGGCAACAGTGGAAATGCCATTTATTTTGTTAATCCACTCAGGCAGAACCTTTCAAAATAAAACAGATTAAAATAGAACATTTTGGCCAACCTCCCTAACTTATTTTCTATCTTTTCCTATATATTCCTAATACCTATGATTAATATTCTACGATTACTAATCACATATATTATTGAGCACTTTTTATGTATATTCCAGTGCTTTTTTTTTTTTTTCTGAAACTTAAGGGGTGGATCCTGTGGCACTATTATTCCCCAGAGTTTATATGTGAGGGCAACACATAGAGACTATGTAATTTGCTCATGATCTGGGCCAGTAGAGGCAGCCCTTGTTTACAAACTCACTAGCATGTCTGCAGATGATAGTGCCACAGAGACCAGCCGTTGCCACAGCAGCTCCGTTAGGACTGACTCTGGAAATGACACTAGAGCAGATGATACTATATTCAGGATTATAGTTATTTGAGGATTATAAAATAATGCTGATAGAGCTGCTATAGCAACAGCTTGTCTCTGTGTCATAGGAAGAGCACTTCCTATGAAACCCGACAGACCCAAGCACAGAGTAAAAAGTCCACCCTACCTTGTGTGTCTTCAAGAAAACCATTGGGTTTCTCTAAGGACTAGTCTCCCTGTCTGACAAGAAGGAATAGGCATATCAAATCTATCTCATAGCTTCAGCTTAAAGAAAGAAAAAATAATGAATATAAAGGTTTTTTGTAACTCAAGATACAAATTGAAGCACTGTTAAAGTCTAATTCATTTACATTAGAATTTTGTTGTCACAAGGTAGAGGAAGAGTTAGGCAAACAGCTGTTTTGAGACTTATAATTTTGGGACTGTTAATTACTCCTTTAATTTCAATTTTGTTGTCTGTAAAATAGAAATATAAATTACTAATTCCATAAGTTATTTTAAGTTTTAGTATGGTGGAGGCATGTTTTAACTCCTCAATAAATATGAGTTCTCTAATGCATTCTTTCACTGCTCTAGGATTCAGTGACCCAAAACTCTGACTTTTGGCTGGTTTTTAATGTTTGTTTAGAGTTTTACTAGTTCCTTTCTGACCTTTAAAACTTGAATCCTAAAGCTAGATGCTTCCTTTCCACTTTATCCTTCAGCTTTTACAACAGTAGCTCTGAAAGAGTCAGGTTTGGATGGAGTAGTGCCATTTTCTGAAAGGGTGTCATGTATTCTTCTCCGCACATTCTAGGTATCATTCCCTGTCTGATATGTGAATACAGGACCCCCATCTGTGGCTTGTCTTTTCATCTTCCTAACAGGGTATCCACAGAGAAAAAGCTTTTAATTTTGAGGAAGTTCAGTTTATGAATTTTTTCTCACATGGCATGTATTTTTGATGTCAAGGGAAGAACTCTTTGCCTGGCCTTACACCCCAGAAATTTTCTATTTGTAATTTCTCTATTCTGTTCCATGGACATACGTGTCTATCCCTCTGCCCTCATTCACTGTCTTGGTTACTTTTGCTGCAATAAGTCTTAACATCAGATAAAATGATTCAGATCACTTTATTCTCCTTTGCCAAGGTTGTTTACAGTCTTTTTTAAGTTAAAAAGTAATATATGAAGGCACACTGGAAAGTTTTAAAAATAATAGCAGATTCATGTGTTTCTTGGTAGCATTATTTGGTAACTTTTGGAGAAAAACTCTCCCTTTTCAATCACAAAAGTGGGTATATGTTGGTTTCCCAAATGTGCTTAATCCATTATGAGCTTAAGACTAATGCTTCTAGATACCCATAATGGCTCAAGAGTTTATTGCTTTACATGTTTTAACTGAAAAGGCTTGAAGCAACATGTGGCTCTGGGTGGAAGTTTTTAGACTGTAGTGGTAGATATTGACAGGATCCTATTGCTTTCCTGCCATTGCAGCAACTCAAGATGGCTGCAGGTCTAAACTCTGATGCCGATGTCATCGGATTGGAGAGAAGTTTGGAGCAAATTCAAAAATGCAGCTCAGGCTTTTGTGAAGAGTAACTTCCAGATAGTTGCAGAGAGAATTAGCTCCATTTTCACATGTTTAGTTTCTCTAGTGCCAGAAAGGCTCCTGTTAAGCTGATATTGTTTACACAATTTTGGAGATAAAGTGATTAAGCAGAAACGCCCATGAGCTATCACTCCCAGGACTGCAGAAAATATTCGACATAGTAAGTTCCAGTGCTAGGAAATATGGCATCTATCTCCAGTTGATTCCATGCTAGAAGTGTTTTTTACAGCCTAAGGGAGTTGCAAAATGGCCCTGTGCTAATCCATATTCAGAAGTTTTTGGCAGGGAGGTTGCCTTATCAAAAGACGCTGCATCCTAAAGTAGGCAGCATGTTGTACAATGGACACTGAAGGAAAAAAAAATAGCACCTTCTACAAAAACAGGTTTGGAATATTGTGTGAAAAAATGATCGTTTCAATAAATTTCCAAATGTATCCCTTCTGCTATATCATTTGGTTTAACAAATAGCATATAAAAACACAGGGAACATACATTAGAACAAAAAATAGTGTAAAAGTGATATCAAGAAGCTTAATTCTTAATGACTTCTGCTGTGTAATTTATAGATAGAAAGAGACTTGAGGATGTATCAGCTAGACCCACATTACCCAGAATGGAATATTGGTGGAAAAGACAGACACCAACGGAGTAGAATGTCACTGAGGTTTATTGTTTTACTATCCCAAATCCTCCCTTCACCATTTTGTTTAGGGAGATTTTGCTCCCCTCGCTCAGATCACAGAGTCTAATGGTGTTTCACAATGCCCTTTTCCCTTGATTGCAGGAGTGACTATGTGACCCAGTTAAGCCAAACCTAGACTCTCAACCATTAGCCAGAGTAGTTGTTCTAATGCAGGCAATGTCCCAAGCTGGGTTGATCAGACTGATTTTCTAAGACTTCTAGGTGGGACTTACAGGTTAGTATCTGAATATTTGGAGCTGCTTGGGGACGGTATGCCAGACTGTTAGGGAGTCTGGCTCAAAACGCATCAGAAAATGACAGATACAGAGACAATCGAACCAATTTTTTTCTAAGTCCTTGCTTGTTTTTTCTTTAGGTGGTGTTGGTTGATAGCACTTTTCAAATCTAACTTTCTGTTGACATTCTACTTTTTCTATCAGTTTTTGAGAGTTCAATTTTCTATATTTAATTTTGTATTTGTCTCTCTCTGTCCTTTCATTTTAATCAGTTATTCTTCAAGTAGTTAGGCATTCTGTTATTCGTTTCTCATAAGAACTCATTTTGGGTTCTTATGTCTTGGTGAATTGGCTTTTGTATCATCAGGTACTGCCCATCACTGGTACTTCTTGTTCTAAAGTCTACTTTTTCAGATATCCATATGGCCATATAAGCTTTCATTTTTATTTAGCACCTATGTATAGCAAGTACAACTTAAGTATAATTCCTAGAACAGTAACTTATCTAGTTCATGTAAGAATCCTAATGCTTATAGGAGTATTCTTCTGAATTGGTGAGAAAAATCTTATTTGAAAACAATGAATGCCTTCAAAAAAGATTTTAAGCAGGTAGAAATTTATTAAAGGGTGTATATGGTTTGTAGAATCATGGCAGGCATTGAGGAAATAGTCTATGGGTTGAATGTTCAATAATAGTTTCTATAACCACACAACATAGCTGGCTCTCAAAGATAGCCAGTGCCTCTGGCATAAGCAGGAAAATGCAGAATCAAATAACTATAACTATGGGGTCTGAGCCATTCAGTACCATCATCAAAATGAATGTGTTGTACTTTGCCACCCTCCATAGGTAGCTTACTGTTAAAGCTCACACATGTGTATATGACTGGTGAAAATCAAACAATAGTCAGAAACATATATATTTAGACTAAAATATATTTGAGTTATTATTTGCTTTTTGCTTTCTTTTGTTTTGTTTCTTAGCTGTCTATCCTTACTGTAAAAGGGATATGTTATAGAAAGTGGTGGGAATGATTATTGCAAGCCAGTTTACAGTTTATGACACATTTCTTGGGCTAAGATAAGTTAAACATCAAAGAAACTATTACAGATTTAAAGGATAAGAGAAACTAAGAGTGAACATACATACATACTTGCATACATAGGTATATGTCTACATATGTTTGTTGAATATTGAAAAGTGTTCTGTTTTCTGTTCTACTTTGAAATGAGGACATCAGAAATTTATGGAAGAAGTTTTCAAAAGAAAGCGTTTAAGTGGTTGGTTGAGTATGGTGGCTTACACCTGTAATCCCAGAACTTTGGGAGGCCAAGGCGGGCGGGTCACTTGAGGTCAGGAGGCCAAGACCAGCCTGACCAACATGATGAAACCCCATCTCCACTAAAGGTACAAAAATTAGCCAGGCGTGGTGGCAGGTGCCTGTAATCCCAGCTACTCGGGAGGCTGAGGCACAAGAATCGCTTGAACCCAGGAGGCGGAGGTTGTAGCAAGCTGTGATTACACCAGTGTATTCCAGCCTGGGCCACAGAGCCAGACTCCATCTGAGAAAAGAAAAACGAAAGAAGGAAGGAAGGAAGAAAGGGAGGGAAGGAAAGGTGGAAAGGAGGGAGGGAGGGAGGGAGGGAGGGAGGGAGGGAGGGAGGGAGGGAGGGAGGGAGGGAGGAAGGAAGGGAGGGAAGGGTAGGGTAAATATTTCTGGCTATTTTCTTCAGTCTAGTCATACCTGTTTCAAATCTCATAGAATCTCTCTATTATCTACTTCTAGTTCTCTTATTCTAGTAGACAGTTAAACTTTATGATTTGTTCACCATGTCTCAACTTTTATCATTGTATTTCCTTATTCTTTTGTACTATATTTTGAACTACACTGAAGTTTATAGCCATTTAATTCACTACTCAAAAGTGTCTCTACAGAAATTCACCTGAGCCATTAAGGTTTTTATTACTATAACTATTTTTATTATTATTAGCTTTTACTTTCATCTAGCAAGCTTTAAAATCCTACATGGTTAGCTTGATTATTTATAGCTACACTATATTCTAATATGTCTTTGAAAATATCAATAACAGTCATTTTATTGGATTTTTTCAAATATTTGGTCATTTCTGTTTGTGTACTTGTATCACTTAACTTGGTTCTGATATTTAAAAGGACCCACTATTCTCCACAAAGTATAATCACATAGTATTTTATTTAAAGATAAAGATGCAATAAAGTAAAAGAGGATGCAGGTAGGTATTAGAGATTAAAGAGACATTCCACAATGACTTCATTTAAAAAAAAATTTAAACACATGCATGGACCATGCTGAGTCTCTGGTTCAAGCTGCCATGATCTATGGAGAAATCTTGTGCTAAGGAGTGTTCCTCCAACAAAAATTATCATACCTTTAAATAATCAAACCACATTTGTTAAATAAGTTTGGCCAGTTGCAAACCAGCTGTAATGAAATTGGTCTGATGGGTCACTAGGGAAATGTCAGACCTTAAACATTGCATCATAAATCCCATGGTTCTCATCTTTCCAACAGTCAAAAACCAGACATCCAGAAGTCCCAAGATAAAAAGACTGAGCTTTTTCGGTCCAGCTGTTAATCAACTCTGGTTCCACCTCACTAACATTTTATATTGAAAGGCTCTATCTTGTCTGTGCCTGTCATATCATCTTATGACAGTTTGTCTCTGGATCTTATAGAGGAAATATGGAAATGGGCTATCAGGATGTGGGTTTCAGTGCTAGTGTTCTGAGAATGGGGCATACAATTGTTTTCTGTTCTCTGATATGGGGAGTACTGCTCAGTTTTTTTATATTCAATGATACACATATAATTCTGTTATTTGAAAACAAACATTTCAGTAATCAGTATTTGTCTCAAGAAGCAGGGATGCAAGCTAGAGCCAAGAATGGTTGAGACTGGGATGAAGTTAATCTACCTGGCTAATACTACTGTGGTAACATTAAATGATATTGTTGGTCTCTCTCTAACTGGTGTACTAATAATACAAGCTCATGTCCCAAACTGGGCTAATCAGACAGATTTTCTAAGACTTCCAGCTGGGACTAACAGGTTAGTATCTGAATTTTGAAGCTGCTTGGAGACAGTATGCTAGACTCTTAGGTACAGTAAGGCTCAGAAAATGACAGGTAAGGAGACAAGATTCACCTTACAGTTTAAAGTTTGTAACTCTCATGAAGTTTCCCAACTTTGCATCATTAACATGTTTTACTTATTGTTATTTATTTCTTTTTGAGACAAGGTCTTACTCCTGCCTAGGCTGGAGTGCAGTGGCACAATCATGGCTCACTGCAGCCTCGACTACCTAGGCTCAAGCAATCCTCCCACCTAAGCCTCCCAATTGGCTGGACGACAGGCATGTGCCATCACACTGAGCTACTTTTAATTTTGTAGTTTTTGTAGAGACAGGGTCTTGCTATGTTGCCCAGGGTGGTCTCAAACTCCTAAGCTCAAGCCGTGATTGCCTTGACTTCCCAAAGTGCTAAGAGTACGGGCATGAGCCACTATGCCCGGCAAATGAACAGACTTTGAAATACATTTTTTTCTCCTCATTTCAACAATGCTGAGAATTCTGGTTTCCCTACCATAACATTTTAATTTGCCATACTCCTTCCTGCATATGGATTTTAAATTTCCTGTTGTCTTTACCTTGAACACTTCTTTTTCTGCCTTTTTCACCTTTCTATAGCCCTGTAATTATTCATATCTTTTATCGAAAACTTCCTCTAATTCATCACTCTAATAAGTCTGTTTCCTCTCTTGGATTTTAATACAGGACTTGAATTTGACCTTCTGGGATTTCTGGCCATTGTTTTAATCCTCTACAGGATTTGTGAAGTTTCTTGAATCTGTGATTTAATTTATTTTGTCAGTTTGGGAAAATTATTCAGTATTATCTCAACTATAGTTACTTTCTTTTCCTTTGGAGAGATTTCAGTTGCAATTACTTGAGATTTCTGCCCTATTAAATTCCTTTTGCTGTTTTCCATCTCTTTTTCAATCTCTGCTTCAATCTCAATATTTTAAACTTACTTAAGTTCCTGATTATCAATGTACTTTTCTAACTTGCCTAATATGTCATAAAATCCACCTATTTCAGTTCTTATATTGTTTATTAATAAACATTTTATTTTATAATAGTTTCAGATTTACGTGAGATAGTATGGAGAGTTCTCATATATTTTATATTCATTTCCCGATTATTAACATCTAATATTAATATGGCACTTTTATTATAATTAGTGAACCAAAAATAAATTGTTTTTAACTAATATCCATAGTTTTTTCAAATTTCTTTAGTTTTTAATCTCTTTTAATGTTTCATAATTTCAACTATAATAACATATTACATTTAGTTGTCATGAGTCCTTAGGCTACTCCTGACCATGACAGTTTCTCAGACTTTCCTTGATTTGATGATCTTGATGGTATTGAAGAATACTCATCAAATATTTTCCAGAATATGCCTAAATTGAATGTATATGAAATTTTTCTTATAATTAAACTGAGGCTGGGTGTTTTTAGGAGTAAGACCACAAAGTTAATGTGACATTCTCATCACATTATCCCAAGGTTAGGACTCAGCACTCTTCATGCTAATCTTGATTAACTGGCTGAGACAGAATTTAATAGCTTCCTCCACTGGAAAGCTAATCTTTCTTTCTCCCTTTCCATATTATACTCCATGAAATAAAATGAAAACATGTAGCCTACACTTAAGAAGTACTGATGCATGTCATCAAGAGCGGAGTATCTACATGATTTATTTGGAATTATTCCATGTGATAGATATGTCTCTTTCACTTATGTATCTATTCAATAATTTATTGATTCCTCTATTGGTTCACATATGTTTATTTTACACATTTGGTTAAAACCCAGTACTAATTTATTTTATCACTCAAATTATTCCAGTAGTGGCCACTACAAGCTCCTTCATTTAGTTCCTGTGTCTTTTGACATACATTTATGATTGTGTGTGCATGATTTTTGCTATTTTTATAAAACATATTCTTATACTCTAGAACTACAAGATGTTCCAGGCTCACCTTGCATCCATCCTGAGCCAGTCCTATAAACAGCTATTTCTCCAGGGGGTCTGGTTCTGGTCCCTTTAACTGAATAATAGTATTAGAAATCAAGATCTGGGGATCAGGTGTCCTTGTCCCATTGGTTCTCCCATGGCTGAATACTATCCCATGTATCTAAAAATTTATATTTCCACGTTTTTTTTTTTTTTTTTTTTTTTGAGACGGAGTTTCGCTCTTGTTACCCAGGCTGGAGTGCAATGGCGCGATCTCGTTTCACTGCAACCTCCGCCTCCTGGGTTCAGGCAATTCTCCTGCCTCAGCCTCCTGAGTAGCTGGGATTACAGGCACGAGCCACCATGCCCAGCTAATTTTTTTGTATTTTTAGTAGAGACTGGGTTTCACCATGTTGACCAAGATGGTCTCGATCTCTTGACCTCGTGATCCACCCGCCTCGGCCTCCCAAAGTGCTGGGATTACAGGCTTGAGCCACGGCGCCCGGCCTATTCCCACGTTTTTTAAAATATGTAACCATCTGTATGGATATAAATCTAAACATGAGTTTATGCCTCCAAAACTTACCTGTTACCACATAAATAATTCTTGCCTCCTTCTGTTGTTTATTTAAAACCTCCAAATTTAACTGTAAGAATTCTAGCTACCAACATCTGCTATCAACTTATGTAATTGTTCAGTTATACTGTTTACATATAGTGGTTTAAGAATGGTTAATTAACTTTACCCTTGTAGAAACCAGTTTATCAACTAGAGCAATTATGTAGTTTCTTTTTGCTGTTAATCTTACAGATTCCCCTCATTTCAACAGTTACTTGAGTTATCACCTTATTACCCTAATCCTTGAACAAGTTTGTTTTATGTATTTGTAATTTATTTGTATTGTTTGTCATTTTCTGAATTCTATCCTAAAATCAAAGTCTGTTTCTAGAGACTCTGACAAGTGCTTAATGTCTAGTACTTAATGTTGTATTATCAGTCCAGTGCTCAACATTATAGTATTGTTTAAAATTTCACCTTCCTAAAAAAAAAAAATCCCCTCTATTTCACCAATTGAACAACTGCCTTCCTAAAACCCTGGAGAAAACTTATTTGTTTTCTGTCTTTATATAGTTTTGCTTTTACAGAATGTTATATACATTGTAATCATATAGTATACAGCTATTTTAAACTGTCTTCTAATTAGCAGTAGGCATTTAAGATTGATGTATGTCTTTTGTGACTTAATAACTCATTTCTTTTTTATCACTGAATAGATTCCATTTTATAAATATATTACAGCTTATTTATCTAGTTCTATTGAAACATCCTTGTTGCTTCTAGCTTTTGGTGATTATCAATGCTATAAATGCTATAAACATTTATAATGCGATAAAAAGGTAATTTGTGTGGACATGTTCTTAATCTGTTAGGTAAACACTTAGCAGCAGGGGATTGCTGGATCTTATAGTGAAAATATGTTTAGCTTTGGAAGGAATTGCCAAATTGTCTTCAAAATGTCCTTGTCAAGAGTTGGTATTTTTGGGTTTGTTTTTTGTTTATTTTGTTTTATTTATATTTAAGGATTCTAGCCACTCTAGTAAGTATGTAATAGTATCTCATTGTCATTTTAATTACCAATTCTGTAATAACAAATGATATTGAACATCCTTTTATTTACTTAAGATATCTGTATATCAACTTGGTTAGGTGTCTGATATTCAGATACTTTGCCCATCTTTAGTTGAGCTGTTCACTTTATTGTTGAGTTTTAAAAGTCTGTTGCATATTAGATATAAGTCCCTCATCAGATATGTGTTTTGCAAATATTTTCTTCCAGTTTGTGGCTTATCTTTCCATTCCTTTCATAGTGTCATTAGCAGAAGTTTATAATTTTGATACTTAAATTTGTGGATTGTGCTATTATTGTTGTATTTTAAAATCTATCATAAAACCCAAGTCATATACATTGTTTGTTTTCTTCAAGAAATTCTATCATTTGTACTTTACGTTCACCAATTTTGAGTTAATTTTAACAAAAGTGTAAGATGTTTAAATTCGTATTTTGCATATGGATGATAGAGTTTAGATGTTCGTCCCCTCCAAATGGCATGCTGAAATGTGATTCCCAATGCTGGAGGTGGGACCTAGTTGAAGGTGTTTTGATCCCGGAGGCAAATCTCTCATGAACAGCTTGATGCACTTCTCATGGTAATGAGTGAGTTAACACTCTGTCAGTTCACGTGAGAACTGGTTGTTTAAAGGAGCCTAGCACTTTCTCCATTCTCTCTTTTTGTCCCCTTTTCCAGGTGACACTCTGGTTCCCCTTTGCCTTCTTCCATAATTGTAAGCTTCCTAAGGCCCTCACCAGAAGCAAATGCTGGCACTATGCTTCATGTACAGCTGGCAGAACCATGAGCCAAAGAAAAGCCGTTGCTTTTCTTCCTATTATTACCCAGGATCAGGTATTCTTTTATAGCAGCACAAACAAACTAATACAATGGGCATCCAATAGCTTCAGCATGATTTGTTTTAAAGACTATAATATCTCAATTGAATTGTTTTTGCTTCTTTGTCAAAGATAAATTGACTATATTTGTTTAAATTGACCATATTTGTTTACATGTATTTGTGGACTTCATGCTGTTTTCTTGATCTGTGTTTATATTCTTACCCCAATACCAGATTTTCTTGATTATTGTAGCCTTATAGTAAGTAGTCTTGAAGTAAGATTGTATCAGAATGCCAACTTTTTTCTTTTAATTATTTGTATTGTTGTGTATTCTAGATCTTTTGCCTTTCCATAAAATATGTTGAATCAGATTGCTGACACACACACACACACACACACACACACACACACACACAAGCTTGCTGAGGTTTTCATTGGGATAACATTGAATCTGCATATAAAGCTAGGATGAATTCACATTTTAACAGTATTAAGTCTTCTAATCCATATGGCCTAATATATCTGTTTTAGAGAATATTTCATGTGCTAATGAGAAAAATACATAGTCTGTGGTTGCTGAGTAGTATGTTGTGTAAATGTCTGTTAGGTCCATTTGGTCTAAAGTCCAATTTAAGTCCAATGTTTCTTTGTTGATATTTTATCTTGATAATATGTCTAGCGTGGTAATGTGGTGTTGAAGTCCCCCACTATTATTATATAGCTATCTATCTCTTTTCTTAAATCCAGTAATATTTAGTTTTTATATTTTTTGGTGCATATATGTTCAGGATTATTATACCTTGTGGAATAGATTCATTTATCATTGTATAATGATCTTCTTTGTCTTTCTTTACTGTTGTTGAATTAAAGTCTGTTGTATCCAAATATAGTTGCTCCTGCTCATTTTTGGTTTCTGTTTGTGTGAAGTATCTTTTCTCATCTCTTTATCTTTTGGTTTCTGTTTGTATGGAAAATCTTGATTTTTGGTTTCTGTTTGCGTGGAATATCTTTTCTCATCTCTTTACCTTCAGTCTATAAATGATTACTAGTAAAGTGAGTTTCTTATAACCAGCATATAATTGGTTTATGGGTGTTTTTGTTTGTTTGGTTGGTTTTTGAGATAGTATCTTACTCTGTCACCCAGCCTGGAGTGCAGTGGCGTATTCTCGGCTCACAGCAACCTCCGCCTCTCAGGGTCAAGTGATTTTCCTGGCTCAGCCTCCCCATTAGCTGAGACTACAGGCATGCACCACCATGCCCAGATAAGTTTTATATTTTTAGTAGAGATGGAGTTTTACCACATTGACCAGACTGGTCTTGAACTGCTGACCTCATGTTATCCACCTGTCTCAGCCTCCCAAAGTGCTTGCATTACAGGTGTGACCCACTGTGCCCAGACAGGTTACGGGTTTTTAAAAATCCATTTGGCAAATCTACATCTTCCAAGTAGAGCATTTAAGCAGTTTACCTTCAAGGTTAATATTGATATGTGAGGTTTTGTTCCTGCCATATGTTCATTATTATCTAGTTGCTTTGTACGTTCTTTGTTTTCCCCTGTCTGTTTTCTTTGTGATTTGGTGGACTTCTCTCATGTTGCCATTTTATTTCTTTCTCTTCTTCATTTGTGTAATTGTTTGATAAGACCTGTGAGTTTTAAACTTTTGTGTGTTTTATGATGGCAAGTATAGACCTTTCATTTCCATGTTTAGAACTCCTTTGAGCGTTTCTTGTATGTCTGGTCTAGTGGGAATGAATTCCTTCAGTGTTGGCTTCTGGGAAAGACTTTATTTCATTCCATTTATGAATCTTATTCTAACAGGATACAAAATTCAGCACTGACATTTTGAAAATAAAATCCCATTTTTTTCTGGTTTGTAAGGTTTCTGCTGAGAAGTCCACTGTTATTCTGATGAGGTTTTCTTTATAGGTCACTAGCTTTT
Organism: Callithrix jacchus; assembly: GCF_049354715.1. Lineage (NCBI taxonomy): Eukaryota > Metazoa > Chordata > Mammalia > Primates > Cebidae > Callithrix > Callithrix jacchus. Next base: position 77,076,026 of record NC_133510.1, on the reverse strand, counting down.
CTCTTGCTGATTTTAGAATTTTTTCTTTCATATTTACCTTAGACAACATGATGACTGTATGTTGTGGTGAAGTCTTTCTTGCAATATATTTTCCTGGAGTTCTTTGAGCCGCTTATAACTGAATGTCTAGAATTCTTTGTATAATAGGGAAGATTTCTTTTTTTTCCCCCAAATACAAACTTTGCTCTTTCTTCTCCTTCTGGAATAGTTATGATTCACAGGACATTTTAAGTAGTCTCATACGTTAGGGGGGCTAGGTTCATTTTTTAAAATTCCCTTTTTTTTTGTTTTTGTGTGACTGAATTAATTCAAAACACCTGTGTTCAAGTTCTGAGATTTTCTTCTGCTTGCGTTGTTCTACTGTTGAAGCTTTCAGCTTTATTTTGTAATTTCTTCAATGAATGTTTTAATTTCCAAAGCTCTTTTTGTTTTTCAAAATATGAATCTTTTGGTATATTTCTCATTCATATCCCAAACTGATTTGGTGATTTTTTAATGTAGGTTTCCAGATTTCTCTTGCATTTCATTGAGCTCCTTTAAAATCATCATTTTGAATTATTTATCTGTTACTTAAATAATTTTATTTTGGTTAGAATCCATTGCTAGAGTTAGTGTGATCCTTTGGGAATGTTGTAACAGCCTGCTTTTTCAGACATCCAGGATTGTACACTGATTCCTTTCCATGTGTAGAAACTATTACTTCTTATGTTCAAATTTATTTTCCATTGTACAGGATTTAATTTTTTTTGCCCTTAAGGATGTGACTATGATGTGTATTAACTAGGGTAATTTGTCTTTGCTTCCAGGTGCTTTATGGCAAAGACTCTGAATGAATTCCTTGGCTATTGATAGCCTTGCTGTGGTGGCTTTCTGAAATGCCAGATGTACTAGCAGTGAGTGTACTGAGCATTTGAGCAGGCTTATGGCCTCCTGTGGACCCAGGATGGTAGAGGTCTCAAGAAGCTCATATGATTTCCCAGTGTTGTTTATTAGGTTGATGCAAAAGTAGCTGCAGTTTTTGCCTTTACTTTTAATACTTGTGTCAAAAGAGTTTGTATTGGGTTGTTCAGGTCAACTTCCAGGCCAGCAGGTGGCACATGCAGCAAAGATCTGACTGCCAGTGGCAGCAGCTGGGTTTGTGCCTGATCTTCATTTATGGAGAGCAACCCTCCAGGGCCTCAGGCAATGGGCTTGTTCAGAGAATACAGAGTGACCTAGGCTCCGCACAGCCTGGAGAGATGAAGCTAAGTGGAGCTGGACCAAACAAACCTGCTGTGCTTGGGTTCACTAATAGCATGTTCAAGCATCAACATTGATGGGGGTAGCAGGGAAGTCATTGGGACTTTGATGAAATGTGCTGAGGTCCCTGCATAGGTTTGGGAGAGAAGGATGGGACTGTCTCAGTGCTGTGGCCTTGGAAGGCAGGAATAGGAATGGGATCTGTTTCTCTGTCACATGCCCATCCTGGAGCTTGGAATATTCATTTTGGTTAAACACTGCTGCTTACTTCCAAACTGCAGTGCGTCCCAGAGCCATAGGAGAGTCCTGCTCCATGGCTTACCACTAAACCTCTGTGTGGTCTGGAGCATGGTGTGGGGTCTCCCCTAACAACACCAAATACAGCTAAACAGCTCTCCTAGTCTCCATGGCAGGAAAGCTACAACTTCATGCAGAGATGGGAAGGGACCCTGCCTTTTGGGCAAGCTGGGGCCAGGAGTTATGCTGCTGATGGGTACCCAGCTACCCTTCACATTTCCAGACAGCCTGCCCTATAGCTTGCCTGGGTCAACATCCCATGGAAAGAGAAATGGCCGCCTTTCAGTGGTGAGCGGAGAGGGAGGAGAAGTCCTCCTCTCTATGCATGGGTTTGTACACAGAGGTCACTCAGTCAATGGGATGGGATTTTGCTTCTTGCTTACAAAGCCCAGAATAGAATTTGTGTCTCTGGCAGATGGAGCTGCCTATCACAGCCCCATGTAAGGAGCTGTTAAACCCTAAAAAGTATGTTCTTTGGTTTCCTTTGTCCCAGAAACTTCCCCTGTGATATGCTACACTTAACTTTTCCTTAGGAGTAGTGCTCCCTGAGGGCTAGATCCCTGGAAACCCTGCAGCTGCCTTGGGTAGGGCTAGCACTTTGGTGCTGCTGCTCTGTAAATGGGTGCTGAGGAATGTTTTAAAGAACTCTCAAGATGTGGAGCTACAAGCTCTGAGGTTACCAGGGCAGAATACAGCTCCCCAATGGCTGTGCCCTGACAATGGTAACACACCACAGTTACTTGAATGTCAGGGGAGAGCAAGGGACACAACCTGAATTCACAGTCTGGTGTAACATTTTCAAGAAATCCTCAAATCACTACCCTCAATGGTGTCAGGGTTTGCAAGTGTAGAGGAGTTCTCCCACAGTTTCAATACTGGCAGTCTGCCACAGGAGTGAGGGGAGTAAAAGTACTTCCACTTACCTTTCCATACAACACCAAGGCCCTGGTGGCTCCCTGCCAATCTCTGCTAGCCACGTTGGCCTCTTGCTTTCTTCTTTTGCTGTGCCTCAGTTTTTTTCCCAGGAGTTATCCATTGGGTTCTGGTAAACCCTCCTTGATAACCTATTCGAGGTATGATTATCTATATGTAATTTTGGTCCTTCTTTTTGAGGAGAACTGATATCCAGTATCTCTAGTTAGCCATCTTGAAGAAAAAAAAGGAAAGTGAGTCTTCTAATCCATGAACATGAACTTTTCTTTCCAGTTATTTAGATCATCTTTGATCTCTTTCGTAATTGTTTTGTAGTTTTTGTACATATGTCATTTGCATATTTTGTCAAGTTTCTGTGTTAGGTATTTCACTTTTTTGGTTGCTATTATATATGAGATTGAGGCTATTTCTTTGTATACATAATTTTCTAAGAGTTTTTATCATGAAAGTTTCAGAATACAAAATCAATGTAAACAAATCAGTAGCACTACTATACAAGAGACCAAGCTGAGAATCAAATTAAGAACTTAACAGCTTTTACAATAGCTGTAAAAACTATATAATTAGGACTATACCTAACCAAAAAGTTGAAACACCTCTACAAGGAAAGCTGCAAAACACTGTTGAAAGAAATCATAGAATACACAAACAAATGGAAACACATCCCATGTTATGGATGGGTAGAATCAATATTGTGATGTGGCCATGCTACCTAAAGTAATTTATAGATTCAATGCTATTCACATTAAACTACCATTGACATTCTTCACAGAATTTGAAAAAGAAACTATTTTAAAATTCATACGGAACCAAAAAAGAGCCTACATAGCCAAAGCAAAACTAAACTAAAAGAACAATTCTGGAAGCATCACATAACCTGAGTTCAAGCTATATTACAAATCTATACTCATCACAAAACCACGGTACTGGTGTAAAAATAGGCATGTAGACCAATGTAACAGAATAGAGAACCCAGAAAAAAGGCCAAATACAGCCAACCAATCTTCAACAAAGCAAACAAAAACATAAAGTGAGGAAAAGACACCTTATTCAACAGATGATGCTGGGATAATTGTAAGCTACATGTACAAGAATGAAATTGGATTATCATCTCTCATACAACAATCAACTCAAAATGGATCAAGGACTTAAATGTTCAGTCTGAAATCATAAAAATTCTATAAGGTAACATCATAAAAAGCCAACTAGACATTAGCTAAGGCAAAGACTTCATGACCAAGAACTCAAAAGCAAATGAAACAAAAGCAAAGATAAATGGATGGGACTTAATTAAACTAAAAAGCTTCTGCACAGCAAAAGAAATAATCAGCAGAGCAAACAGACAACCCACAGAGTGGGAGAAAATCTTTTCACACTGTGCATCTGACAAAGGATTAATATCCAGAAACCACAAGAAATTCAAACAAATTAGCAATAAAAAAAAATAATGGCCATCAAAGTGGGCTAATGACATGAATAGAAATGGCCATCAATAAGTGGGCTAATGATATGAATAGAAAATTTTCAAAAGAAGATATTCAAATGGCCAACAAACCTGAAAAAATGCTCAATATTGCTAATTATCTGGGAAGTGCAAATCAATCACAATGCTATACCACCTTACTCCAACGAAGATGGCCATATTTTAAAAATAAAAAATAATAGATGTTGACATAGATGTAGTGGAAAGGGGACACTTTTCCACTGATGGTGGGAATATAAATTAGCACAACTACTATGGAAAACAGTGTGAGGATTCCTTAAAGGACTAAAAGTAGAACTACAATTTAATTCAGAAATCCCACTACCTGGAGGAAAATAAATCATTATATTAAAAAAACACTTGCACATGCATGTTTGGAGCAGCACAATTCACAATTGCAAAAATATGGAACCAGCCCAAATGCCCATCAATCAATGAGTGGATAAAGAGAATGTGATATATATCATAGAATACTACTCAGCCATAAAAACGAATGAAATAATATGCACAGCAAACTGGATGGAGTTGGAGACCATTATTCTAAGTGAAGTAACTCAGGAATGGAAAATGAAACATCACATGTTTTAGTTTGTGTTCTTACTGTTATAAAGAACTGCCCTAGCCTGAGTAATTTATAAAGGGAAAAGGTTCAATTGACTCACGGTTTAGCATGGCTGTGGAGGCCTTAGGAAACTTAATATGGCAGAAAGTGAAGGCGGAATCAAGGCACTTTCTTCACCGGGCAGCAGGAAGAAAAAGTGCTGAATGAAGAGGGTAGAGTTCCTTATAAAGCCATCAGATAGTGTGAGAACTCACTCAGTATCATAAGAACAGCATAGAGGAAACAGCCCTCATGATTCCACTATCTCTAACTGGTCTCTCCCTTGACATGTGGAGGGTTACAACTCAAGATGAGATTTGGATGGGGACACAAAACCTAACCACATCATTGTGTGTTCTCACTTTTAAGTGGTAGCTAAGTTGTTAGGACACAAAGGCATGAGAATGATACAGTAGACTTTGGGGACTCAGCAGGGAAGGGGGGGTGAAGAATAAAAGACTACACATTCAGTATAGTGTGCACTGCTCAGGTGATGAGTGCACCAAAACCTCAGAAAATACCACTAAATAACTTATTCATATAAGTGATCACTACCTGTTTCCCAAAAACTATTGAAATAAAAAAATTAAGGAAAATGTGGTACATATACACCATGGAATACTATGCAGCCATAAAAAACGATGATTTCATGTCCTTTGTAGGGACATGGATGAAGCTAGAAACCACTATTCTCAGCACACTGACACAAGAATAGAACATCAAACACCACATGTTCTCAATCATAGGCAGGTATTGAACACTGAGAACACATGGACACAGGGAGGGGAGCATCACACACTGGGATCTATTGGAGGGGGTTAGGGGAGGGACAGCAGTGGGTGGGGAGGTTGGGGAGGGATAACATGGAGAGAAATGCCAGATATAGATGATGGGAGGATGGAGGTAGCAAACCACATTGCCATGTATGTACCTATGCAACAATCCTGCATGATCTGCACGTGTACCCCAGAACCTAAAGTACAGTAAAAATAAATAAATAAATAAGACCTAAATAAATAAATAAATAAAAATAGGTTGGGAGCAGTGCTCATGCCTGTAATCTCAGGATTTTGAGAGGCCAAGGAAGGCAGATCACCTAGGTCAGGAGTTCGAGGCTAGCCTGGCCAACATGGTGAAACTTCATCTCTATTAAAAATACAAAAGTTAGCTGGATGTAAGGGTGCACACCCACCTTCTCAGGAGGCTGAGGTTGAAGAATCACTTGAACCCAAGAGGTGGAGGTTGCAGTGAGCTGAGATTACACCACTTCACTCACTCCAGCATGGGAGACAGAGTGAGACTACATCTCAAAATAAATACATACATACGTACATACATACATACATACATGCATACATGCCTACATTGTTTGGTATAAAGTAATTTTTTAATTAATGAAACTATTACAACATTAAAAATAGAAAATATTAAAATATAAAAAGCAGTTTTATCATTAATGGAGGTTGCACATTATCAAATGCATCAATTGAGATAATATTTTTCTTCTTTAGCTTTTTATGTGGTGGATTATATTTATTGGTTTTCAAATGTTGAAGCAGAGTTGCATGGTTGGAATGAATCCCACTTGACCATGAAGTACTGTATGATTCTTTGTGTGGAATGTTGGATTCAATGTGCTAATATTTTGTTGAGAATTTTTGTATGTGTCTTAATGAGAGATATTGGTCTATAATTTTCTTGCAATGTTGATCTGATTTTGGTGTCAGGGTATGCTAAGGCTCAGAAGAATGAGTTAGGATCCTTTCTCTCTGCTTCTATTTTCTGGAGATGTTGTAAAATGTTGACGGCATTTTTTAAAAAAAATATAACAATTAACTAATTAACCCATTGGACCTAGTTTTCTTTAGTTTATTATTGATTTGAATTTTTAATATACAAAAATCCTTTTAAGATTAACTATTTTCCCTTTATTTGAGTTTTGGCAACTTGTTTCTAATACAGAATTCATTTCATCTAAATTATCACATGGTGGGCACATAGGTGGATGTCTCATTTTTTTTTAATGTTCATATAATGAGTAATGATAAACACTCCTTCATATTGAGATTTGTAATTTTTGATTTATTTACTTTTTATATTAGGTAGACTGGTTAGAAATTTAACATTTTGTTGACGCTTTCCCAAATAACCAGAACTATTTTCATTGATTTTTCTCTATCATTTCTTCATTTTTAATTCATTGACTTGTGCTCCAATTTTTTTTTATTATACTTTAAGTTCTGGGGTACATGTGCAGGTTGTGCAGAATTGTTATGTAGGTATACACATGCCATGGTGGTTTACTGCCTCCATCCCCCCATCACCTACATTAGGCATGTCTCCTAATGTTATCCCTCCTCAATCCCCACACCCCATTCTATCCCTCCCCCAACTCCCCCATCCCCGTGACAGGCCCTGGTGTGTGATGTTGTGACAGGCCCTGGTGTGTGATGTTTCCCTCCCTGTGTCCATGTGTTCTCATTGTTCAACACCCACTTACGAGTGAGAACATGTGGTGTTTGGTTTTCTGTTCTTGTATCGGTTTGCTGAGAATGATGGTTTCCAGCTTCATCCATGACCCTACAAAGGACATGAACTCATTTTTTTTTTTTTGAGACAGTCTCACTCTGTCACCAGGTGCCAGGCTGGAGTGCAGTGGCGTGACTTCGGCTCACTGCAACCTCTGCCTCCCGGGTTCAAGCAATTCTCCTGCCTCAGCCTCCCGAGTAGCTGGGACTACAGGCGCGTGCCACCACACCCAGCTAATTTTTTTGTATTTTTAGTAGAGACAGGGTTTCACCATGTCGGCCAGGGTGGTCTTGATCTCTTGACCTTGTGATCTGCCTGCCTCGGCTTCCCAAAGTGCTGGGATTACAGGTGTGAGCCACCGCATCCGACCAAACTCATCTTTTTTATGGCTGCATAGTATTCCATGGTGTATATGTGCCACATTTTCTTTATCCAGCGTATCACTGTTGGGCATTTGGGGTGGCTTTAAGTCTTTGCTATTGAAAACAGTGCCACAATGAATATATTGAAAACAGTGCCACAATGAACACAAATGTGTCTTTATAATAGAACAATTTATAATCCTTTGGGTATATACCTAGTAATGGGATTTCTGGGGATTAAAGATTTAAACTAAGACTTAACACCATAAAATCCCTAGAAGAAAACCTAGGCAATACCATTCAGGACATAGGCATAGGCAAGGACTTCATGACTAAAACAACAAAAGCAATGGCAACAAAAGCCAAAATAGACAAATGGGATCTAATTAAACTTAAGAGCTTCTGCACAGCAAAAGAAGCAATCATTGGAGTGAACTGGCAACCAACAGAATGGGAGAAATTGTTTGCAATCTACCCATCTGACAAAGGGCTAATATCTGGAATCTAAGAGAACTTAAGCAAATTTACAAGAGAAAAAAAACAAACAACCCCATTAAAAAGTGGGCAAAGGATATGAACAGACACTTTTCAAAAGAAGACATTTAGGCAGCCAACAAACATGAAAAAATGCTCATCATCACTGTTCATTAGAGAAATGCACATCAAAACCACATTGAGATACCAACTCATGGCAGTTAGAATGGCAATCATTAAAAAATCTGTAGACAATAGATGCTGAAGAGAATGTGGGGAAATAGGAACGCTTTTATACTGTTGGTGGGAGTGTAAATTAGTTCAGCCATTGTGGACTTGAACTCAAGGATCTTGAAATAGAAATACCAATTTTTATTATTTCATTTCTTCTGTTTGTTTTAGGCTGAAAAAAAGTCCTTTTTCTATAGTTTCTTTGGGATATTGATTTCAGATCTCCTTTTTGTTAAATATATGCATTTCATGTACACATTTTCCTCAAAGCACTGTTTTTGCTGCATCACACAATTTTCGATAATTTGTGGGTTTGTTTTCATTTTTATTTAGTTCACAATATTTTTATTTTGCCTGGACTTATTTTATTTAAGTATGTTTTAGTGTTTACTATTTCCAGATATCTAGGATTTTCCTATTTTTTTCTTATTGGAATTTCTAGTTTAATTTCATTGAGTTCTAGGATTATGCTTTGTATAATTTCTATTCTTTTAAATTTGGTTAAATATATTTTATGATCACACTGTAGTCTACTTAGGGAATATTTCACGTGATGATTCTAATTTTGTTGGATGGAGTATTCTGAAAATCTCAGTTAAGATGGTGGAAGGGGTGCTGTTCAGTTCATTTATATCCTTATTGACTTTCTCCCTGCTTGATCTATCAATCTTAGAAAAAGAGTTAAATGTCAATTATAATAGTATACTTGTCTATATCTTCTCAATTATATCAGTTATATTATGTATTTTTAAAAATTGATCAAGCATCATTTATTAAAGAGACCATTTATGTACACAGCATCGCGATATAGCTGAATCTGATTCTAGTACAGTGCTCTATTAACTTGTCTGTTACTAGGTCTATTTTCCTATTCTAGTGCACAAAATATCATAAATTAACTTTGTAATATCTTTTTAAAGAAATTTTAGATTCAGCAGGTACATGTACATGTTTGTTACATGGGTATATTGCATGATGCTGAGATTTGGGATTCTAATGATCTTGTCACCCTAACAGTGAACGTAGTACCTGATAGGTAGTTTTTCTATCTTTCCCCTCTCCTTCTCTCCCACCTTTGGAATCCTTAGTGTTTATTGTTCCCATCTTTGTGTTCATGTGTAACCACTGTTTAGCTCCCACTTATGGGAGAGAATATGTAATATTTGATTTTCTGTTTCTGCTTCAATTTGCCCAGGATAATGGCCTCCCATCTGCATGTGTGTTACTGCAAAGAACATGATTTCACTTTTTTTCATATATCACACATTTTGATATTCAGTTGTTAGACACATAGACATTTAGTATTGTTATCTCTTATTGGAGAATTTGCACTTTACTGGTATGTAGTGCCCCTCTGTACCCCCACTAATTTTCCTGGTTTAAAAGTCTGCTTTGTTGGAAATTAATATAACTATTCAGCTTTCTTTTTATTAGTATTAGCATTTTTATATTTCTGTACCCTTTACTTTTAATCTATTTGTGTCTTCATGTTTTAAATGGGTTTCTCTATAGGCAACATATGTTGGGATTTTTTTTAAAACACTCTGACGGTACCTATCTTGCACTGAAACCTTCATATTTTAAAGTTATTAGTGATGTAGCTGGAGTAATATTTACCATGTTTCTAAATGTTGTGTATTCCTTCCACTCTTCCTTTGTAACTTTGTATATTTTTCATCTTCCTCTCTGTTTATGCATTCTGTGGTTTTAACTGAGAACTTTATGTGACTGAGTTTTGTCTCTTAGCACAGCAATTGTGCTTCTGTTTTAATTTACATTCTCCTGTGATTAATAAAGAATTTTTTTCATTTGTTAATTAAAAAAAAAATGTTTAGCAGTTGTCCTACAATTTGCAATATACATTTACAACTAATTTAGGCACACTTCAAGTAACTCTGTATTGCTTCATGCATGGTGCAAGTATCTTATAACAGAATATTCCCAATTCCTTCTTATCATCTCATAATTTTTTTGTCATTTATTTTATTTATCTATGTGTTATAACAATCCAATACATTCTTTCTACTATTACACTAGACATCTTTAAAGATAACTTAAGATCTTAAAGATAACTAAAGACACTAGTTATCTTTAACACTGATTAAGAGTAGGAATGATAAAAAGATTTTATTTTACCATTAATTACTTCATCTCTGTGTTCTTTCTTTATGTCAATCCACATTTCTAACCTATATAATTTCTTTCCCTCTGAAGGGCTTCTAATATTTCTTGCATGGTAATTATGCTTGTAATTATTTCCCTTAGTTATTTTTTATCTAAAAAATAATTTATTTGTTTTTTAATTGGAAGTACAATTTTGGTGAAAATTGAATTCTAGATTTAGGGTATTTTTCCTTCAACACTTTAATATTTTATTCCACTCTCTTCATGCATGCATGATTTACCGCAAGAAATCTTCTGTAATTCCTATCCTCATTCTCCTCTAGATAAGATGCTTTTGTCAATTGTACTTCTTTCAAGATTTTCTATTTATCTATGTTTTATACATGAGAAGCCTACATTTATTTTGTTTTGTTCTATTTTGTTTTGGTATCTATTTTTGGTGATCACTGCGCTTCCTGACTGTAGTTTACGGTCTGCTATTAATCGGAAAGCCCGAAGTCATTATTTCCTCAAATATTTCTTCTGCTGTGACTTTTTTCTCCTTCGCATGTTTTACTTAGGCAATGTTACACCTTTTATAACTGTTTTATAGTTCTTGGATGTTCTTTTGTTGATTGTTCACACCTCTTTGCGACTGCATTTCATATTGAGAAGCTTCTGTTGACTTGTATTCAAGCTCAGTGATTCTTTTGTCAGTGTCTATTCTGTATTTTAGTTAAAATGTTTTAGATTTCTAGCATATCCTTTTGCTTCTTAGAGTTACCATAATTCCACTTACTATCATATATGTTATTTTATGTGGTCTGGTTTTCCATTAGAGCCTTTAACATATTAATCTTAGTTGTTTTATTAATAACTTACCTGTCTAACAAGTCCTACGTCTGTGGTATCATTTGATTCTGGTGCTAATGCTTCTTCAGACTTTTTCTTTCTCACTGTCTCTTGCCTTGCCTTTATTTGTTTTTGCTGGAAGTTGGAGATGTGTGTTTATCAGATAATAAATTTAAGGTAAAAGGCCTTTAGAGTGAGAATTTATGTTAATGTAGAAGTGGGTCTGTGTTCAATGTTTCCATAGCCATAGATGACAGGGACTTCAAATTCTTTTAGTGTTTTTGTTTCTGGCTTCCCTCTTGACTTTGGATTTCCTAAAACACTCCTCCTATGGAAAGATTCTGAATATTGTAGTTATTTCCATTGTAATCTACTGTTATTATAATAGAGATCTGGTCATGTGGTGTGGGGAGGAGAAGCATTTGGTAACTTTGGATTTAATTTACATACTTTAATGAGCTTGTGCCTCTGGGCTATGACTTTCATAAAAGTTTCTTCCATGGCACAACTTTTTGTTTTTTTAAATTTTCTAAATATGAGATAGAAAGGTTAGATGGGAGCTGAAGTCTAAATAAATTACATCATTCTTCAGTTAAGATAAAAATATGGATTTTTATTTTTTCCATGAAAAAGGCATTACTCATACAAAACATGCTGGGAATATTTGACAATTATTACTCTTCCTCTTCTATTGTCTGAGACACAAAGGGATCGTTCTAGTATATCCACCATGCAGAGATAGCAGCTTTGCAAAAAGTGGGGCATCTCCTAAGATAGTGGTCCTTACATTTTTTTTTTTTATTGTCATGGTACTTCACCCTCCAGTTTCTAGAAATTTATCAAAATTACCATTTAAGTGTCCCGACACATTTATGGTTCCCATGGCTCCTGCTCTGCATAAGCAGTTGTTAGCTCTGGTTTTTGATTTGCTTGTCCCTTCAGATTTCAGGCTGGCAATTTGCCCTGAAATCTCAGTTCTCTGATGAGTTCAATAAAAGTCATTGATTTTCTTTTGTTCTGCTTCTTATTGTAAGGACTGGAGTGACAACTTCCAAGTGCTTCTTTACATGTTGCTGCTGGAACCAGAGTATTTGGCTATTCAATTCTTAACTTCTAGAATTTTAAATGGACTCAAAGTTTTTAAAAAACCTTTTAAAACCTTAAATTTAAATGGAATCTGTGAAGATTTGAGGTTTATACTGATAGTCTCCTTTTTTTCTCTATTCTTGCCAACATATTAATCATATTTATTTTATAAAATTCCTTTCCGAAAGCTATGATGTCTGATTTATCTATTTTTTGCCTTGGTTTTTGGTGATTTGCTTTTGATAAATCATACCGTATTTTTTTCATTTAATGCCAGATATTGTATATAGAAAATCACAGGTGCTCTGTTTGATATTTTTCTCAAAGTGGGGTACATATTTTTCTGGAGAGAAAATAGAGCAGAGGCTGATTCTTTTGATTCCACAGAGGGTTTTATTGGGCTTTTTTTTAAATTTCAGGCCAAATTTCTTCAACTTTGGTTTTCCTTCTAGTGCTTAGTCTCTACCCCTTGTCTGTGCCCCTCTGAGGTCTTACCTGCAATCTGTGATTGTTTGCCAGTGTCTATAATCTTGCTGGTTATAGACCTATTCCTCCCCAGTATTCCACTGCTGCTGGAATACTCCTCTGAGCAGCTCTTTAGCTTTCTGTACAAATTGTTGTAGTATCTCTCTGAGCATGTTCATCTCAGGTGCAAATACTTTGGGAGAAATTGTACAGAGATATTTGGGTTCACTTTTTGTGGATCCCTTCTCTGAAATTTTGACCTACAAGTCCAATATCACTTTGAAATTGATAGACTCCAATCCCTGAATTATCAGATTTGTCAATTACATTAAAGTCTTAAATGTTCCCATTATTTTAAATTGTCCAAAACTAAATCAATATACATTTCTATTATTTTGAAAAATGTAGTCAGCCAGCTGAAATAATATTTTAGGACGGTACAGAAGCATCATATGCAAAATATTAAAAGTGGAAATCAATGTACACAATAGTAATCATAAGATCAATGCTTGCTAATTTTAATTCTCTTATTTAAAAATCATTTAAATTGAAAACAGACCTACCAACATTTTAAAATCAATTCTATTGCTTTGTGCTTTATATTAATTAGATTCTACTCAAATCTGATGCTATTTTTGATATTCCAGTTTTAATTAAAATTTTTTTGAGACTGATTCTTGCTCTGTCACCTAGACTAGAGTACAGTGGCATGATCTCATCTGACTGCAACCTATGCCTCCCGTATTCAAACGATTCTCCTGCCTCAGCCTCCCCAATAGCTTGGATTACAGGTGTGTGCCACCATGCCCAGCTAATATTTGTATCTTTAGTAGAGTCGGGGTTTCACCATGTTTGCCAGGCTGGTCTGGAACTCCTGACCTTGTGATCTGCCCACCTCAGCCTTCCAAAGTGCTGGGATTACAGGTGTGAGCCCCCATGCCTGGTGATATTCCAGTTTTTAAAAACTTTGGTGCTAGTAAACTGAGAAATAGTTATCTTGAAAATGTCATAGGCACAGTAGCTATGAAGTATAAGTTATAAATATGTAGAAATTTTTAAAAATCTATGTTTTGTTTACTTTACCATTTTTCATGTCAGATTACATAGTTAAGTGCAGTGATATGACATGTGACATGAAGGTAGCTAAATGGGGACAATGCCAGTGCAGTACTTTCAACAGTTGTGTAATTGCTTACACATTAAATTCATTTTCTTTCATTAATTCCCTCAAAAAAACCTAAAACACATGCATGTAATTGCCCTTTTTTGGGTTAATATTATATATTAAGCTTTACTTAGGACTCAATTTAGATTGTATATATCTCTAGTGATAAGAATTTATTTGAGAAAGAATACACATACTGTAATGGCTATCTAATTTATTGCAAATACAAATGTGGAAAAAGAGCAAGGGAGAGGGAAAGAAAACTTAGCTATGATAAAATGGCTAAAAATATCATTATACAGAAAATAAATTCTTAGACTGTGCTAGTCCATGAAAAGAGTAAATTTAATCTTTTAGATTTCAGTGTTTACTGCTGATTAGCTTTTCCCTAGATCTAATATTTTGTCTGTAAAATGTATATTGTTTTGAATTTACCTTGTATCACTATAAAATTTAAACCAAATAACCTATTTAAAACAGTTGACTCTAAAACCACAAAAAAATGGTGTTTACATTTCACATGGTCAGTGTTTAAATATTTAAATAAATGCTATTCTAAGTTTCTCATTTTGTAGACACTGACTAGCTATTCTAAAACTACTAAAATTTATTATGCCATGTTGTTCACACATAAAAATACACATATTTTGTCTCTTTCTCTTTGTCTCTCTCTTACTCTCTCTCTCTCTCTCTCTCTCACACACACACACACACACACACACACACACACAGAGAGAGAGAGAGAGAGAGAGAGAGAGAGAGAGAGAGAGAGAGAGAGAGAGAGATCTGAACTATTGTTACTTTTGCACCTGGGACATTTATTGAAACAAAGACTACTATTTTGCCATAATTAGACTTTGAAAAGAGCAATATTAGATTTTGGCAATTTTAACAGGCATGGTTCTTTTTCTTTTGAAATGGTTCGTTGAAGATAATTGAAAAAAGCAAAGGAATGTCCTTGGTGAGTGTTAGCTGGATCTCATGATGATAGTGGATGGAAATGAAGCTATAACCATGACAACCTCAAACCTGCAAAAGAACAATAATAAAAAAATTCAAAACATTATTGTAGAGGTTCAAATGAAACTAAAATGGCTAGAAATTAACATTCTCTGCTTTGTCTTTCAGAAAATGTTCCTCATTCACTTTGGTGGTAACAAACTTAAAAAGAAGCCCAATTAAGAGCTTATCAGAGATGTTACCCCTCTTTTTTCTTTTATTATAGTTATTCTACTTTGTTTATTTTGATTACTAGATTTTGAATAATAAAAGTTGAGAATGCAAAATTGACTAGAGAATTGAAGATTAAGGGATTTTCACTCAGGCCTAAACACACACACACACACACACACACACACAGAGAGAGAGAGAGAGAGAGAGAGAGAGAGAGAGAGAGAGAGAGAGAGAGAGAGAGAGAGAGAGAGAATACTAGAATCAGCTATTTTAACATTGCCGCTTGTGGTTCTTGTGATTTCTTGTTTGATTTTGTTTTTAAAAATGTGAAACATTCCGGGCACGGTGGCTCACGCCTGTAATCCCAGCACTTTGGGAGTCCGAGGTGGGCAGGTCACGAGGTCAAGAGATTGAGACTATCTTGGTAAACATGGTAAAACCCCGTCTCTACTAAATACAAAAATTATCTGGGTGTGGTGGTGTGTGCCTCTAGTCCCAGCTGCTTGGGAGGCTGAGGCAGGAGAATCGCTTGAACCCAGGAGGCGGGGATTGGAGTAAGCAAGATTGCGTCACTGTACTCCAGCCTGGCAATAGAGTGAGACTCCATCTAAAATAAAATAAAATAAAAACATTACATATGACTCATTCTCTATTTGAATAATGTCTCCTTTGGACGTAATCTTGAGTCCCATTTAGCTTTCTGCTTAATTAAAGGCAACTAACATCATGAATGTCTTGTGTATGTTTTTAATCTATTTTAGTTATTCTATTATGTGTAACTGGGTTATTATTTGCATTTTAAAAATGTATAAATATTATCAGTGTATCATTTCTCAATTAATTATTTTACTAAACAGTGTTTTTTTGAGATCTACCTGTGTTTATATAGATAGAGGATAGATAAAAATACAACTAATGCATTCCGTTTCCTGGTTATACTTTCCATTCTTATATTTTTAACATCTCCATATTATATTATGCCCTACAAACTCCAATTTAAAAGAATACAATTAGAAATTTTTATTTAAAAATTCAGTTTAACAGGCTTCAATTTGTGAGTTTTATTTGGTTTCCATTATTGCTTATAACTTTGTTGGTATTGTTTTTCTATTTCTTTGTCCCATATAATTTATCTTCTATTTACCATGTATTTACCTTAATTCATTTCCCTTCTACTTTTATTGGATTAATAAAATATTTCTGAAGCAGGGTGCAGTGGCTCATGCCTGTAATCCCAGTGCTTTGGAGGTCAAGGCAAGAGGATCACTTGAGCCAAGAGTTTGAGATAAAGTATTTCTGTCAGTTTTATATTCTCTATCAGATAAGAACTTATTTATTCTACATTTTTTATGAAGGATCTTTGATGAAATCTATTATACATGTGTATGCATGTTTACATACAAAATTGATTAATATTTTTTAGCCTTTCTGGACACTTCAAGGACTTTTGCTTAAACCTCCTTAAAATTTTTTCAACATTTTCAAGTGATAGCTTTACTTGTCTCTTTTAGCTCTGTTAGTTTCTAAATGTAAAAATATTATTACATAATATATCAATTGTTTTGAAATAAGTTATTTGGTTTAACTTTTACAGTAATATATAGCACATTAAAATATATAACAATCATTATATAATAATCTGTCTCAAATTATTTGCTAATCATTACAACTTGAATCTCAATTCTTTTTCCTAGATAATCTTGTTTTCCTTGATAAGAACTTTATTTTTTCTGCATGTTTAAATTATGGTTTAGCTTAGTGTAGAATTCTTGACTGATAATTTTTAAAATCTACGCTTTGAAGATAATATTCTTTTTCTTCATGTTATCTTATGATGAAAAATTCTGCTGAAATTCTGATTGGCATATTTTTGGAGGCACTCAGATTTTTCATTTGATAGATAGCATTTAACTTTTCTTTTTAAACTTTGAGTTTCTATTGTTTTATAAATATATAATTAAGATTAATTTTTTAATCCATGAATTTAAATATTTATCTAATTTTAGGAAATTCCCAGCTATCTTCTCATTATATATGACCTCTTTTCCATTCCTCCATTCTATTTTTCTATTATTCCTCTACCCCCTATTTTGCTAGAACAAATAGACCTATATTCTAATATCTCAACTTACCATGTTATCTTTTCAAGTAATTAATGAATTCTGCATTACACTTTGTTTTTTGAGGTTTGTTACGTTATATTTTAGAAATACAATTTTTTTTGTATTTTTCATCCATTTTGTTCTCTTCAAAGCTGTCTTTTTTGTTTTACAATCTATACCTCTCTGGATCCCATCTATTATTTTATCTTTTTGAACATTTAGAGCATACTCAATTTAAGTTTCCTTCAACCTTATTCCATTATCTTTAGTTCCTTGACCAACAGTTCTCCCACTGTGGCTCTGTCAGCAATTTTGGCCAATGGACTTTATAGTGGACATAATTTTGTTCCTTAGATCATCCTCAGTGAGATAAATCTGGATTCCTAAAAGTGGGAGAAATTATGGTGCCTACCTATGGGGTAGTTTTTATGCTGATACAATGTCTTTAAAGATGTTACCAGTTTTGGACAATCATCATTAGTACTTGCCCTGCACAGCTAGTATGAATATAGTCCTAACACTACTTTGCTACTTTAGATATTTGTTTACCTTTTTCTTCCTAGAGTGTGGTGCAGATAGCTTAAATTATGCAGGAACCCTAGCAGCAAGCAGGTGAAGACTATTTCACTGACATTCTAAACATCAGTGACTCAGATGGAGGAGTATACATGGGGTTGAGGGACTTTACTTTTTATTCTCAGCCTTTTGTAGCCAGTTAAAACCCAAACACAATTTCTTTATACCAGATACAAATTCTTATACCACCAGTCCTATGATTTAAACACCTTCAACTTCCTTTTAGGGCCAAAAGCTAAGGATTATTATTTGATCAAGTAATTAATTGCATATTGCTGAACTAAAAGGAAGAATCATTCATCATCTCAATCTGCCAGTTGGACAGAAGGAAAGTTCATAAAAATTTACCTTTTATGTTTTATTTTAGCTACATCTTTGGATTCAAATAACTACTTGAAAATCTTTCTATTCACAATAAGCATATGAATTTCAGTAATAATTTTAAACTTTGTATATAATGTAGATATATTTTCAGAAAATTGTTTTTGTAAAGTTTTTTCTTCCAAAATTCACACAGCATAAAAACATAAAGAGTTTAACCATGAAGCTGCATACTGAACACTAAATTCATTCATATTTAATTATAACATGTATCTTAGTTTTATTTCTAGAATCAATGAGATACAGTCTTATCATTGTTGAGAACTAGTTCTTGATTTAATGGGCCCATTTAAGATATGAAGATTCTCAGTCTCTTAGCTTCAGGGTCAGCCAGATGCATCACATATGTATTGAAACAAAAGAAATATTGGCTTTCTCATAGCAGTTATGAGGGAGGAATTATAATAAGTGTGTATATCAAGAAATAAAGGAGAAAGCCGAGAGAGATCACTTTAACTATAGCTGGTCATCAAATTTTAGTCAGTTTGCAACATACAAAAGAGCATGTTGTACCAAGTGTGTATCTCATGTCCTAATGTACCCTTAATCAATAGATTAATAAAGTAAACTAGTTAATTTTGTCTATCCAGTATCATATTGAAAATGGGATAAAACCAAATTAGGAATGTAATATGTCTCACTTTGTACAGAGCTTTTTGCATTTGTAAATTTTAGTTTCATGATTCATGGCAATGACTTCAAGGCACTGATTCTGAAGTGAACTGCATATCGTTTCTCTTTTGCAACAGTTGAGTAAATAACATGGGGTAAAGATGAAAAGAATGGTTAAACATAATTCACAGCATAAGAATATAGGAAAGAAATAAGAAATAAATTAACTATATCTAAAACTTTTAAGATTTAGTACTTACAAAAAATTGTTGTTTTATACTATGTTAACTTTTAAGGTTTATTTTTCATTTTATTTTTTTTATTTTTTATATTTATTTTTCAGATAGGGTCTTGTTCTGTTGCCCAGGCTGCAGTGCAGTGACACAATCACAGCTCACTGCAGCCTTGGCCTCCTGGACTCAATCCTCCTGTCTCAGCCTCCCAAGTAACTGGGGCTACAGGTGTGCAGCACAACACCAGGCTAATTTTTGTATATTTGTAGAGATGGGGGTTTCACCATGTTGCCCAAGCTGGTCTAGAATTCCTGGGCTCAGGAAATCCATTCTCCTCAGCCTTCCAAAGTGCTGAAATTATAGGCATGAACCACTGTCCTCTGCCAGTTTTCAGTTTTAGACTTTGTATTTTCTCTATTGCATATTACATAACTAATTAGATATTAACTACTTATTATTTGAATTTTCTAGAATATTTAAGGATTGTATCAAAATCACTAAACCAAGCAATGTAGTCAACAAACAATTTTTGAGGAGCTAAGATGTATGAGGTATCTGGTATTAACTGTACATATACATTTTTAAAAAATAATTTTTATCTTCAAGGAGATTAAATCTACTAGAAGAAAGCTCTCAGAAGAAGCATTAATTTATAAATACCTAATGTGAATTAAATAATTAAATAATTGTTTACTAGAATAAAAGAAGGTATGTGCAAACTAAAATGGAATAATATGGAAAATGAGAAATCTGTAGGAGCATATAGATGGAAGAGGAATGAAGAAAAGGGAAAGAAACTTTACATAATTTAAAAATTGGAAAATAAAACTTAAT
The DNA here is from genome assembly GCF_049354715.1 of Callithrix jacchus. Classification (NCBI taxonomy): domain Eukaryota; kingdom Metazoa; phylum Chordata; class Mammalia; order Primates; family Cebidae; genus Callithrix; species Callithrix jacchus. Next base: position 77,056,295 of record NC_133510.1, on the reverse strand, counting down.
AAATCAGAAATGAGAAAAAGAAAATATATAGTAATAAGAAAATAAGAATGGGCAAAATGTTAGCCAGGCTTCTGGAACAGTGATTTATTCATTAAGATCTTAGTTTTACTTACATATTAAAACTATTCTAATATGTAAGTTTACTTATTATTACATATTACTTATTTATTATTACATAAATAAGTTTTATTTATTTATATTACATATACTTATTTATTATTACATATTACTTATTTACATATTAAAACTATTTTAATATGAAAATATCCTTAGCAAATTCACAAAACATGTTTTACTAATATTTTGGTAGAAAATGTCACTATTATTTTTATTGCATTATTCTATTTGGCATTGACAATCTTTGATGTACTTAGCTTTGAGAAATATCAAATTTTTGTCAAAGTGTACCATTTCTTTTGTATTTTATAAATACTTTAAATCTGAAGTTGAACTTTGGGAGTAACATACATATCAAAGAGTCAATCTTATGTAACAAGAAAAGAAAACAAACAAACAGAAAAATCAAGATATCACAACAACCAGATAGAAATATGTATGTTTCCTTTGTCCTGGTAAAGCTGTCAGTCATAATTTTTATTTCTCTTGAGAAAATATTATGTGATAATTCTCTCTGAGAATAATTTAAGAAATGAGCAAAATATTTAATAAATATCTTTAAAGCATCAAAAATTATCAGGATAGTGAAGAAACTGGGTCAAATTAAAATATTTAAAAATTTAAAATAAAATAATTTTTAAAAGATTTAAAAAATTAAAATTGGGTCAATGTTTAAAGAATATAAGACCTCCAGGACCAGAACTTTAATATGCTTTTTATGAGGCATATAATTTCTAGATAATTTTTTAATGCAATGTGCTACAAGTAATCAAAAATAACAAAACAAACAAAGAAAGGACTGACATAGCAAAACCTGGAGAGAATTCAAAAACAGACCACCAATTGACTTCAACTTCAGTGTTTTCAGCTACAGGTTAAATGTGTACGTGCACACAAACACATACCAGTTTTACCATGCTGATAGAGAGTTCTAAAAAGCATAAAATTTTAGCAGAAAGTAAAAAATCTATAATGTGTAGTATATTTGAATAAAAGCCAAGTAGAAATTATTAAAAAAATATACCTATACGTTAACCAATAACAGCTAAAAGCTAAAAAAAAAAAAAAAAAAAAAGATACTACTAAAAACTGATAGTAACAGGAAAAAAAACACTACTAAGTAGTTTTGAAAACAAATTTTATATGTATGAGCTGGTTAGACATCCGTCGAGAAAGAACCAATCAATTGGAAAATAGATCTAAGGACTCAAAATACAATACTGAGAGATAAGGAGGCTCAAATTAGAGAAAAGAGGATAATAAAACCACAAATACAGTAAGAGATTCAAAAATCCATATCACTGAAGTCTCAGAAAAAGGAGATAGAAGGAATAGTTTAGAAACAATGCTAGACTATAAAATGGCTGAGAATGTTCCATAATCAATGATGTCAACAGTCCAGAGTCAAGAAGTTTGCTAAATCCATAGCACAACAAAGTAAAATACATTTTAAAGACAATTTAGTTGTATTTTCTTCAAATGAACAATGGCATACCATAGAAATTTTATTTCTAGATCTCTACCACAAAAACAAAAATATATGTGGGTCAAAAATATGTGTAAGAATACTACTCATGGCAGCTTTATTCATTATAGCCCTAAACTGGGAATGACTCATATGTAAATTACAATACAAGATATGCATTGTCTATATTTTTCAATAAATGGAAATTAGAAAATCATGCAGCAATGACAAGGAACATGTTAGTGCTACATGCAATAGCATGAATCTATCTCAAATACATAATGTGTAAAAGGACAATAAGGCGATGTACCCTAAGTGGTTTCATATACATAAATTTTTAAAATATGCTAAACAAATTTGTTGAAGGTCAGAAACATAGTTATATATGAGATACTGTTGGCTGGAAAAGAGGGTGTGAAAAGTTTCTAATATGCTGTTAATGTTCTATATTGTGATCTGAGTAGTGATTACATAGTTGAAATTGTTTGCAAAAATTGATAAAGCTGTATACTAAATAAGTGTGCATTGCATTATGTGTTTGCTATATTTCATGAAATAAAACCTTGCCATCAAAATCTTTAAAGCTTTTGAGAAGAAACAAATTATAATGCATAACATTTTCATCAAATGTGGGTAGGGAAAGTTTTCTTACCAATGACATATACAGGAAGTAATTAATAAATTTACCTAGACCCAAATTAAGAGCTATTTTCATCCAAAGAAACTACAAAGAGTATGAAGAGACAAGTCACAAAATGGGAGACACACTTGTAACATATATGATTGATGAGCAATTCATATCTAGAATATTTATAGAACTTCTATTTATTTTTAAGGAAAGAAAAACATTTAAAAAGTTGTCAAAACTCTTGAACAAGAACCTCAAAACAGAATGAAATTTAAAATAACCACAGTATCATATGAAAAATTGGGAAGTGTTTAATAATCACTTAGAAAATCTGTCAAGTCCATGTGTTAGAAAATTTATGGAGCAATGGGACTCTTTATATGTAACTGGTTTATGTGTACATTTTTACGATCATTTTCAATATTCTGGTATTATCTGCTGAAGTTGAAGGTATGCATACCCGATGAACAAACAATTCCTCCCTTGAGTGAATTGCAAGTAGGGGCATATCAAGACTTATGCATAGAGATGCTTGTAGCAGAATCATTTATAATTGTCCTAAATTAAAAATAATATTTACAGTAGGATGAATAAATTTCGATATATTTATAAAACGCAGGGATTTACAGTGAAGAAGTTAAACAAACCAAAGCTAAATTCAACATCATGGATACATCTTAAAAAAAAAAAGAACAATATTGAGCCAAAGAAGCACACTAAAAATGTATTTAGTAGGGTTTTTTTTTTGATAAAAAGAACATAAAGGGAAAAAACTCTGCTCTATTGTGATGTACACATAGGAGGCAAAACTATAAAGAAAAGCATAAAAATGAATACCATAAAAGTCAAGGCAATGTTTAACCTCAAGGGGTTAGGAAGGAAATGTGATTATGAAGGTATACAGGGTTGATGGGAATGTTTCCTAACTTAACCTGGATACTGGTTGCATAGATGGTCAATGCATGATACATGATTTTTCATTTTAATTACATTTGTCATGTCGACATATCTGCCATCTTATATTTAATAATAAATATTTTTAAAGATATCACTATCTCATAAATCTGATAAATAGAATGCAAATACTATGACTGAGTATTAGCATTGCTTCACTAATAAACAAAAATTCAATGAGCAAAAAAGCTCAATTTTCTGCCATTATAACAACTGCAAGAAATGAGTATATAATGAATCAGATTGTATTGTTAAACCAGAAACATTCTGTTGCTAAAATCCGCTTGACATAAACAAAAGTTGATTCAGTTTGTTCAGTACTTCAGAGGGAAAGTACAAAGTGACCTTTTTTTTCCCACTGTAATACTGTGATAGGTTAAGTAAATATCATGTTTTTTATTATTATTATTATTTTTTTTTTTTTTTTGAGATGGAGTTTTGCCCTTCTTGTTCAGACTGGTGCAGTGGTGTGATCTTGGTTCACTGCAACCTTTGCCTCCCAGGTTTAAGCAGTTCTCCTGCCTCTGCTTCCTGAGTAGCTGGGATTACCGGCATGCACCACTACTCTTGGCTAATTTTTGTATTTTTAGCAAAGACGGGGTTTCACCACGTTGGCCAGGCTGGTCTGGAACTCGTGGTCTCAAGCAATCCTCCTGCCTTAGTCTCCCAAAGTACTGAGCCACCATGCTCGGCCTAAAATTGTGGTTTTTTTTTTTTTTTTTCCTAAGTATAGAATAGAGGTAAAGTGTATATATTTGTAAAGGAAAGCTAGACATGTAAAGCAGAATTAATTCATGAGAGAAAATATTTATTCTGCTCTCAAGTTTTTCCAAAATTATTTATTATATTCATTTAAGCTCAATTTCTAGTTTTTTAGTTGCCCAAATACTTTTGCATTAAGTGCATTAGAGGAGAACAAGTACCTAGAGGATATGTGAGAAACAGTTTGACTTGTTAACCATTAAAAAATGTCCAAATATCAGAATTTATTTCATTTTAAATTTTTTAAAAATCCAAATTTTATATGATAAAAATTAAGCTGATTTGTAAGTCATGTATATCAGCTTATTTTCTAGAACTATTGCTATGTAATAGATATTAGGACTGTATCATTAGAACTATATAATGGAAATATTTACAGAAGACTATATCTGCCAACATGAGATACTCAACTATCATAACTTCTATCAATGACTCTATTTCTACCATCGTGTGCATTATAAATAGTGCAAAATTTCCAGAAATTTCCATTTAGAGATATAAGAAGTCAATATGCTGGGGAAATGAATGTCAAACTCTGAAGTAGACATATTTCAATTTATATAAATTTTAAATGACCTTTCTTTAACTAAAGGTTAAATTGGACTGAAACACTGAAGATAAAATTTCTTCTTATTGTTATCATTAAATTACCATTTTGTGACTCTTACGATTCAACTAATACTACATCTCATAATAGAATGATAAGCACATTTCTTTTTTATGTTAACCAGTGTTTCTTTTGAGACTCTTGTTAAGGCTTTGTTTGCAACTCTGGATGATTTATGTGGGACATGATAAAACCAACTTCCACATAGGCTAATTTGAGACTTGGCATCAGAGTCTTTCTGAACAATCTGGAAGCTTTTTTACAGTAGTGAATTGATCACTTGGGGTGAGAGGATTGAAGCAGGCAAGTGTCTGGGTCATTATGTGCTCAGCCATGTCTTACGTAGGTGTTTGGATTTGTATAGCTCTGGTTAGTCTGTGATGAGTTTTAATTTAGAGACATAAATGCTGCCCAGAATTCTGTGCTTTAATTAGTGTCAAGGGATTGATTACAGTATATTGATCCATAACTGAACATTTTATCCACAGAGGCACAAGTCCACTGAGCTGTTACATTTTTAGTTCCATTCTGATTATAGTCTATTATCAGGACAATGTATAATTTGCATGTTTTTCATTTGAGGGTAATGATACATAGCCATTGATAATCCATGTTCCTCTTCCTTTCACCCCATTAAGCTACAAGTTTGGATAAACAAGTGTACTTAATTTTAATTTCATGTATTTTTTGATGGCACCCCTGAGAATAAAGAGACAGCTTTCATGAGATAATGCACTAACAGAAAATCAATTTTGGGGTACTTTTTTATACAAACTTGATACACTTAACTAGCGAATAGTACCTCTACTTTTTTCTTTGAAAGATAAATGATACTCTATTTTCCCCACTCAGCATCATTGCTTAGAACACCCTACTCCAAACGATGAAACTCGCTTTCAGTCTATCACCATCTTTCACTCTTTATTGAATGAAACTATGCCCACGTAGTTTCTAGATGTAGTTCCATGGTTTCTCTATATTGTTGGAGAGGTAAGCATTGGCATTGAGCCTTTTCACTTTTTACTTTCTGTATACATTTCAATGGAGTTTGTGCCAATGTTACATCTTTTATTCCTATTTAAGCAGCAGTCAGTAATATGCTTTTGTACTTTTTGTGGTTTGAGAAAACTGTTAGGAAACATTTAGGACTAACATAAGCAAAGTATTAGAGAATCCTGACTCAAAGCCTGTGACACACTGATAAGCAGTATTTTAAAATTTAAGACATGGAGTTGTGCTGCTGTCAGCCAAAGGACTCAAAGAATTGCCAGCAGCCACCCGAAGCTAGGAGAGAACTTGGAACAGATTTTCCCTCTGAGCCTCCAAGAAAGAACCAACACTGAAAACACTTTAATTTTGGATCCTGGAGTCCTGAACTGTTAGAGAATGTATTTTTCTTGTTTTAAGCCGCCCACATTATGATACATTGTTGTGGCAGTCCTAGGAAACTAATATAAACCCCAAACAAAACAAACTAAACAAGAAAAACCTGGCTCTAATTACATATTGAGAGACAGTTTCAATGTAGATCCATCTGAAAGGATTTTCAAAGATAATCTATTTGGGTAATCCTATTTATATGAGATCTTGTTTGACATTAGCATCTAACTCATTGTGATTACTGGAGCCTCTTCTTTATTTTTGAAATACTAATCCGTGGTTATAATATTGATAGTTGAATTTATATAATAACTATATAACATTTTATACACTTTTATAGGTAGGCAGTTGAAAGCAGTGGTTAAATGTGGGGTTTCTGAGTTAGGAAATATCCAAATATTCAGATCCAGCTCCTATACCATTAAAAGTGACATGGCTGAATTTTTTAAAACCTGATAATATGAAATATTGACAACATATACACTAACCTTTATAAAACCAGAGGCAAAAAGAACAATTAAGAAGTTATTGGGACAAGGAAGAACTAAGTAGCACTAGAGCTAAAAGAATGGCCACAAGTAAAAAAAAATAAAATAAAATAATAATTTAGGAGGAAAAAAGCAACATGACTAAATGACTGATAAAATAGAGAAACAGTACGGTAAAAGGATAGGGAGCAGGAATATGTTGAGGTATGAGTAAAAGGAAGATAATGGAGAGACTGTAGCCTTAACCTAAGGTTTTTAGTGAGATTAATACGATATTAGCCAGGAGGGAGGACAATTATATATGTATTTTTGAAATTTAAAGAAGCAGTCTAGGCCAGAAGGAGTGATGTGAGAGTGTGTAGTAATACCTCATGTGAGAATTCAGTCAGACAAAATACATTGAGTGGTAGAGGAAGAATTTAATAATGAAATAATGTAGAATGCCAAGTGATAATCTTTTTTAAAGAGATAAGATATATTGGTACACTTTCAAAGAACCCGTACATTGAGCTCACATCTTTTCAGATATGATAATACAAACTTTTGTTTTCTACTCTAATTTCTTCAAAACATATCACTGAAGACTCATTCTGCAGTTTCTAAATGAGAGCTCAAGCAGACATGCAACTCTTCTGCTCTATTTCCTATAGGATGAATATTTTCCTGTAATAAGAGTTATTGTAAACAGTTCCCATAAGGCTATAAGAATGTTCAGAGAAAAATATTAAATTATTAAGCAGAATTGGAATTAAAGTTAATTTAACCCCACCTGTGTCTCCTTATTCAGATGCGTTTATAGCAAGCTGAAAGACAGATTGGGAAAAGTAGGGAAGTGGTGTGTTTCTCTTTTATCTTTGTCTGGAATTTGTCTTCATCTTTAGTTTTCAGCAGTTTAACTCTGAAAGGTCTATCTATGTGTAGGTTCGTTGTATATGTTCTTATTTATGGGTTCGTGACTTTTCTCATCAGTAGGTTAATATTTTCATATGTTTTGAGAATTTCCCAACTATTATTAGTTCAGAGACTGCATCTTCCTGACTCTCACTCTCCTATTTTTCAGAGATTTTAATTTGAAATATTCAAAGCTTTCATGACTCTTTATTTTTCTTTTAGAAACTTTTCCTAAAATCATTTATCATTTTTATGATTTTATGATTTTTGTTTACGCTTTAGGTTGCCTATTTTTTACAGAATTGTTTTCCTGTTCACTGGTCCTGTCTTTTACTCTGCCTCTTCTGTCTTCAACTGATACTTTGAAATGTTAACATCATTTACTCTATTAGTTATAAATTTAATCGTCTTATTTTCTGTAAATTCAATGAAAACTCTGCTCTTCTTCTTAGAGGACTTAAACTTAGCTCTTTAGTTTCCTGTCTGAAGAATATTTCAGATTTCAGGACTGTGTTAGGGGAGCATGTGTTTAGGGCTTCTCTTGTTTCCAATTTTGTCTCTCAGTGGCCTTTTTTCAGGGAAAAGTTTATATCATAGTCTTATGTTCACACCTGAAAAATTCAAATTCTCTTAGGGAAAGTACAGTCTCAGATGAAGACATCACTTTTCTGTGGGTTTTTACCCTTCTTAATTTTATCTTGTTCGTCCAAGGCGTTTCAGCAGTTTTCTGATACCTTTAAATATGTACTTATTTTTTAAACTTAATATAACTTTTCTAGTTTTTCTTCAAGAAAATATTGGTCTTCCATAAGTCATTTTATCTTGCCTATCAATGAAAGTCCCAAGAGGTTCTTTTGTGGAAATATTATATTCATTACGGGCCCCCCTAATGCAGTTCTCTTGTCTCAAAAGGATGCCTCTCCATTTTTGAAGACTACTTGCAAACTCAAGTCTCTTCTCACTTAGGAGTCACTCCAGTTGTAGATGCTGAGTCTCTCCTATCTTCCTGCCATTCTCTTAAATTGAAATCTGAGATGACACTATAATAAGTTTGTTTACCTCATAGCTTTTATCTGTTTTACAGGACATACTTACACACTGCTGGCACCAGCAATGGAGAAGATCCGGGAAGACTTACCATAGTTATGGTTAGGAATAGGAGAAGATGCTAAATTGGAATACAAAAGAGGATAACCAAATGGTAATTAGAGTACATCTGGAGTTGTGGACCATAATTTGGTTTCAGTTTTCAAGGAAGTATATTCCTCAAACAATCTCAGTAAACATAAAAATGAAAAACTATGACTAAACTAATCTTGCCATTAATTATTTAAAAAACCAGTTTGGGGAGTATATAATAGCTATTATGAATGAGTAACTGTCACATAGTCCTTGTGAAATAGGTAGTCTAATTCAATCAGTCTGAGTCATAATGATGTTTTCAACTTTGTCAGTGCTTAGTTTAAGGATGGACACGTTTGACAAATTTGGACCATAAAATGCAACTAAATATTTGCTTTGGACCTTTGATAATGCTAATCCAGCCTTTTCCATTTGATGTGAACACAGATGCTGGATATCACAGTTTCTGCTAACAGACATCTCACGTTGATGAGAGCTGGTCTTATGAGAATATAATCTTCAGTGGCAGAGAAGGGGCACAGAATTAACCTTAGCCCTCCATAAGATTTTCTGGAAGCTAAATCAAACATTCCAGGAGGCTGGCCTAAATCTGGACTGCCTACAATGTGGGTTCATATATTTTATTTTTAAATACTATTTAAACTGAAGTTTCCATTTTTCTTATATAAAATAATTAAATGAAATGCAGAATAGGTACCTGGAAATATTCTTTACATATATTTTACAATGTAAAGGGCAAAAAATTTAAAAACTTGTGAAGAAAGAGATTTAATTATTGAATATTAGATCAAAATTATGTTTATATATGTTAATTACATTTGCATGTTATCATCATTATTTAATCACTTTATCTGTAAATTATGAGCTCTTCCCAAACTGAAAATTCTAAAGGAGTTACCAGAATTATTAGATCTGTGGACTTCAAAGCATCTGAGTATAAAATGAAAGATTCAATTGTACAAGTTCACATTTGGCTAAAGGTAGTCCTTATGATATATATAAATCATGAAAATGGTTCAGTTGAACCAATCCTACATATTAAAGCATTTAAAAAATTCAGAAAATATATCCCATAATATGGTAAATGGCATGCATTTGCTTCTTTCCTATTTTTAGCATTGCTATCTAGTAGAAATTCACCAAATAAAGCATTTGGTCTGACTATATTGCTTTGAATCATTGCAATGACTCTGGATTTTATAAATGAATTACAAATTATTGGAGAGGTTTTACATTCTAACTGTATTTTACTTCTTTTTTTCCTCTCTCTTGATTTGTAAGCAGTCTTCCTAGCCTACCTCATTACATTATGCTCAGAGTACATTAATCTCACCACTTTTAAAAATAAACACCTGCCAGGCTTCTCACACTTATTGTAGCTAAAGAAACTTTTCTGAAATTGTCCTTTTAAGCATCTCTTATTCCTGGGGATAATTACAAGAAAAGAAAATGTAACATAAAGCTAAATTCAGTTTTTGTATTTTAATACAATAATAACTAAGTACTCTAACATAAGTGTCCTTTCAGTCACTCTTAAATATATGCTAAATATTATATTGGAGCATGTTATTTAGAAGCTGAATTCTTCATTCTTCCTAAATATGTGCATGGGCTAGAAACAAATTAATTAATTTCAGAACCCATTATAATGTTATTTGTTTAGTGAATGGAAAGATGGAATCTCACACAAGCACAGTTTTACCAATCAAAAAAAAATAGCATTAATACCATTTCTTCCAAAATCATATGATGCTCTTACATTCTGGGAAATCATTCAGGCTTGACAGCAAGAAAACACTTTTAAATTGGAAGAGCCTTTAGTTTTCAAAGTTTTCTCCCAGTTTTTACTTTTCTTTTAAATTCTTTGGTCAGTAATGTTCCACTCAGGTACACTCTTCACAGCTTTTCCACACCATTCCCCATGTACTTATTTCCCACTTGAGTGCTATCTAGAAGAAAATTTTTATCTACCTCCACCTATAAAAAATAATTATTTCTTCCTGATTGATACAAATTAATAGACTGAGCTACATGAAATTGCCGACATTTGACCATTTTGATCTACAAAACCAGCTTTCTCGGATGGTACAAGCTAGTACTATCAAAATATTGAAAATTTATTCATATCAGAAAAAGGTACTCTAATACAATTAATAATAAAAATCACTGTTTTTTTCTTGATTTCTAATGTTTCTGAGATTTTAGTTTCTTGGATTTCTTTATTTTTGCCTAATATTATTTCCTCTATTGCTAATTTCGGGACAATTTTATTCTGTATTGTTAGAAAAATAGTATTGCAGGACTAAAGGGTGTAAATATAGGGGTTTCAGTTTACATGTATCTGGCAGAAACTGGGGGAGCAAAAATAGGTAAACTAGAGCTAGAGGACTGGAAAAAGAGTTTCTAATGCTGTCAGCAGAAGCATAGGCTGAGGCAGGTGGGAAGGAAGCCACCAACTACAGGGGCTTTTGACAAGCCTCCTTCTTTTTCCCGGAACTGCAAGTCATAGAGGACACTAAGCATCATGCCTGATCAGCATTGAACCAGCCCTACCTTAGTGTTTATCACTTTACTTCCACTTTCCAATTTCATTCAAGTTCCTATTATTGAGAAACTCAAACTTGTACTAAAACAAGGAAGAGGATTCCAAGGAATGTATGTTCATTAAGTTATCATTCAAAGGTTTTTGTCTCCAAGAAAATATCATTTTTTCCCAGAAAACCTAATGATGTAAGCTTAACACTGAAATATATCACACCCATAATCACACAAACACACATACAGAGGCCCACAAACTCAACTGAAAGACCTTGCCAATAAGACTAAGTGAAAAATTTTTTCTGTATCTTTAGAACATATGGACACTTGTAGGCCACAGGCATAATTAGAAAGGTAACTGGTAGGAGTTAAAGTGCAAATCAGCCCTAATAACAACATTCCTTTCATACTCTGAAAGAAAGGTGGTCGACTTAATCCGCATCTAGGTGAGTAATGAATCTCACATCTGCCTGATCACTTCTGAGGCCCTCTGGTCCTATTAGAGTATTAGTCAAATACTCATGCATTAAAGCTGCTACCCACTAGACCTCCAAATCACCTAATAATCATTAATATAAGTAAATACTAACAACTGTGAAACTGGAAGAAAAACATTTTGCCCCATGTGAAATCTCTTTCCAAAGAGACAAGCTCTTATTTTTGAAATGTTGAGGTATAACTATTGTACCAATCAGTCTTATCATTTGGATAAAACTACTTTCAATTTGGAACTTTCTGGTGTTTTCCTCATGATTAGATTGGGGTAATATATATTTGAATACAATAGAGAAAAATAAGGTTTAAGATTGTCACTCAATTGAGTTATTATTATTTTGCTATTTACTTGGAGTTCATTATATATTTTGGATATTATCTCTTTATCAGATATATCTTTTGCAAATATTTCATCTCATTCCATAGGTTGCCTTTCCATTCTGTTGTTTGCTTTGCTGTACAGGAGCTTTTTAGTTTGAGGAAGTCCCCTTGTCTATTTTTGTTTTCATTGCTTGTGCCTCTGGTGTTTTATCCAATAAATCATTGCCAAGGACAATATCAAGAAGATTTTTCAATGTTTTCTTCCAGAAGTTTGTTTGTTTCAAGTCTTAGGTTTAAGTCTTTAATCCATTTTGAGTTGATTTTTATGTAGGATGTAAGATAAGGGTTCAATTTCTTTATTTTGCCTGTGGATATCTGATTTTCCCAACATCATTTGATAAAGAAACGATCATTTCCCCCATTGTCATTCTTGACAGACTTATCTAAGTTAACCATATATGTGTGATTAAATTTCTGGGCTCTCTGTTGTGTTCCAGTAGTCTATATGTCTGCTTAACACCAATAGCATACTGTCATAATTACTGTAGCTTTGTGACAAGTAACCTCATTAAAAATTGGAAACGGAACTGAATAGACATTCCTCCAAAGAAGTAATATAAATTACCAACAGGTATACTTGGTCAACATCATTAGTTGTGCACAAGATCACTAATCATCGACAAAATGCAAATCAAAACCTCAATGAAGTATCACCACATACGTATTAAGATGGCTATTATAAAAAACAGAAATGTTGATGAGGATGTGGGGAAAGGGTATTCTTGTATACTTTTGGTGAAAATATAAATTGGTGCAGTCATTATGGAAAATGGTATAGAGTTTATAGAACTACCATATGATATATAACAGTTTCACTTCTGAGTATATATCCAAAGGAATTTACATCATGATTTTGAAGAGATATTTGCATTCCCCTGCTTATCGCAGCATTGTTCACAATAGCCCATACATAGAAGCAACCTAAATATCTATCAACAGATGAATAGATAAATAAAATATGGCATATACATATAATGGAATAGTATTTAGCCTTGAAAAAGAAGAAAATTCTATCATTTGTGATATCATGTATGAATCTAAGAAACATTAGGCTCAGTGAAATAAGTCAGACACAGAAAAACAAATACTACATGATACCATTATATGACAAATCTAAAAATAGTTTAACTCACATAAACAGTGAGTTAAATAGTGAGGAAAGTGGAAACAGAAGTTTTTGTCTAAAGGTATGAAGTTTCAATTATATAAGGTGAATAAGTCCTAGAGAACTACTGTACAACACAGAACCTATTGGTAACAATACTGTATTGTATATTTAAAAATTTACTACGAGGGCAGATCTTATGCCAAATGTTCTTATCACAAAAAATAATACTAATAAATAAGAAAGCAGAAGGAAACCTCTGGAGGTGATGAATAGGATTATGGCATAGATTGTGGTGATGGCTTCGTGGGTATATACAAACTCATCAAGTTGCATACATTAAATATGTATGGTTTATTGTAGGTTAATCATACCTAAATAAAGTGGTTTAAAAATTATCAATAAAAATGTTTTTAATCTAGGAAACAAAAGTAAATAAAGGACTGATTCAATAATATCAATGTAGATTCTAAATAGTAGATTATCAAATATTTTTAAAATCTCAGTCCATAACAATGAAGACATTTGACATTGTCATACAATATATATACATATATTACTGAAAAAATCAGGTAATTTTATTTTAAGAAGTATTGCTTGTAATCTACTAAATTCATTTTTCTATTCCTGTATGACTTGCAATTTTAATAATCTAGTCTAATTTAGTCCATATCACAGATGAAATCGAGTAGTCCTTTCTCCCCTCTTCAGCTTTGGAGAGCATTTGATTGAATAATCTCAAAGATAGGGAGGGAAACCGACAAATAATATTTTGACAGAAGATGCAATCTTTATCATTATAATGTCTCCTAAGAATTTATTTACATGGGCTGGAAACACTAAAGGCTAAGTGTTAAAAAAAAATAAGTACATATTTTTGTAATTTTCATGGCCATTACAGTTAAATTAGATGAATCAAGAATAAAGAAGTTAATTGCATGGATAAAGGTTGTAAAGTAAGTTAGCAGTAAAAAGGGGAATAAAAACCAAGCATCTGTCCCCCACAGTCAGTTTTACATACGTCCTACAAGTTGTTGATTTAGCAGTAAATTGCATTTTCTCTAACGCTTGTTATTACCTAGAGTTGCTTTTCACTATAAAAGGGAAAATGAATGTAGAAAATTCAAAGCTATGTACGAATGATTTTGGTTCTCAATTTCACTTCTCCATTGAATATAAAATTTTCAAGTACCATGTAAAAATGTCCTGTTTCAAGTGACTTGCATTATAGCAGTCCCCATGGCATATTCACACACTTAAACTGAAAGGTAATATTACAGAGATCATTTCCAACTGGAGATAAAAACAAGAAAAGAATCTTTTATCCTAAATCCCATTTAGAAATGTGGCTCAAAAGCATGTTTACTTGTTACTTCTGTTTGCTTAAAGAGGAGGACATACATCTAGGGAGCAGTTTCAGAAAGGACAAATCTGTCAGGGATCTGTCAAGTGCCTAGAGTATGGTCTAGGCATGTGAGGAATTCTAACATAGGTATTTGGAGAATCTTACAAATTCAGTTCTTGTTTAGGAGCCTAAAGAGTGATTCATTAGCAGCATTTTTTTTTTTTTTTTTTTTGCCAGAAGAAGTGAGGCCAGTTCCCAGTGTCAGTTGCTACCTCTTCAGGCTATTTGGCACACATTATGTAGTAGATGTTGCCTGAAAAAAAAATTAGAGGCCAAGAGATAGGACATGTTGCTCATCAACAAGTCTTCTAGCCAAGAAATAAGCAGCATGTTGATGGTCCCTCAGATATTTGCTATCCATGATATGCTGCACTGTTATGGCGCATGTGTATGCATGAAGAAGAAGGGGTAAAATTAAATGTAGGAAATAGATGGGCACAAGTGTCCTTTATACTTGACCAGCTGTATGCAAACATTAGGGTGATTTACTTTGTCTAAATGCAGATGAACAATGATTATAGCCATTTTGAGTCAATAAATTATTGGCTCTATTCGAAGGAGTAAAGTCTTAATATAAAACAAATTGTTTTGTTGACTTTTACTTACCTGATTCTAATAGGGTTTGTTTTGCTTATTACACTTTCTTATTTTAAATCTACAATGTCAGTAACTTTGCTGTGACTCACTGAGCCTTCCAATGGTAATAACTCTTTAATTAGTCAACCTATCTCTTGGTGACACTTTTTTTCAAGTTAAAACAAGTTTGATAGAAGAAAGAACTGGAGTATTTAAATGGATTTGAATTATAGATATTAACACTATAAATGTCCAGGGAGAAAACAGCACCAAAGGATAAAGGACATTTTTGATAAGGGATGATAAGCCTTCTGACACTTGGTTAACATTGTGTTGAAGTAAGTGGTTTATAAACGTGATTCAATTAACTGATAAAGGGACACACAAAGTTGTGTGCAAAACTTTTGAGTATGTATTTGTGCAATGGCTTACTAATTAAAGGACCCGTATTTTTCATAATGTTTAAAAGCAATCTCAAGTGGATTTGTGATCAAAAGTACTAAAAAAATCTCTACTCCCTCCAAAGAGTAGAGAGTAAAAGCTCAGAAAAATCTTGCCAAACTTTAAAAAAACTAGATAATGTATACTTTATAGAAAATGTTTCAGAGAATTAAAAAGGAAAGAAATATATCCAACTTATTTTGGGTGCCAGTTTATACTTGATATAACTAGACAATATAAAGGTGAAATGATAATTATAGATTACTTCTTTGGATTTAACATGTAAAATGAAAATTTTCTGTAAAGAACTCAACAGTATATAAGTCAGTCTAACACTAATGACTGTTAATAGGTAAAACATAAAGTCTCAGAGACTTAACACAATAGAGACTTTTTTTCTTACTCAGATAAAAGTAGTGATAGGGATGGAAAGCTGAATGTTAGGCATCAAGCAGTGACTAAAGGACCCAGTTAACTTCTCTCAAGGTCATAGGGGTTGTGACTTCCAGCCAATAAATGGGAGAAAAATTATACTATAATTCAGTAGGGATAAAGGAAACACTGTTTAGTGGATGGTGCTATGTCGATTGTTTATTAATATCAAAAAATTAAATTAAATACCTACACATTACCTATAGCATATTTAATTACTATGAGAATATTGATATTTGAATTAGAATCCAGCTTCTAAAGGCCTGGATAAGGAAATTAAGTGAAAGAATCACTTCCACCTTTATTCTATTGGTCAAGCTGTCACAGAACCAAGAATGTCTAAAATAAAAATAAACGATGACAAAGAAAGTAAATTATATTGACAGACAATTATAAAATGTGTTATGTAATAATGCATTTGATTTCTAAAAGCACTTAAATCAACAGATCTAGTGCCAGATGTAATAACTTTCATAACTTCAAAGTAGTGATTAGTGTGAATACTTTGAAATTTGTGAATCAACTATGTTGTGATATAAGATTATCTACTGTTTCTACTAGTAACAAAGCAGTAACAGATGCTCTTAATTGTACCCTGCTTTTATGCCTGTATACTTAGTTGAAAGAATTACTAAATTTCAGTAAGTTTATAGAAAATATTATTTTCTATGCAGGTACTTTGTAGTTATGTATTCATAGATATCAGTCGTCCCCTGCTGAAGCCTGGTTTTTATTTGCCTACTGGTACTTTCATGTCGTTGAAAGGTTCATTATCTTTTTTTTCTTTTCCTTCTTTGACCACTACATCTACATCTTTCAACAGATTATCTTTTTGCTCTGTAGTTGCGATCTAAGTTTCAGTCTAAGCTGTGTTTACTGTTTTGGAAACTGGTAAGAATTGCTCATTGGGGATATCATTTTATCAAAGAACTTTCAAAGAGATAAAGAAAATAATCTTGAGGCAGAGAAGATAGCCAACCCAATTCTTCTAAATAACAGCTCAGCTACATAACAAATTTTTTTTTTTTTTTTTTGAGACGGAGTTTCGCTGCTGTTACCCAAGCTGGAGTGCAATGGTGCGATCTCGGCTCACCGCAACCTCCGCCTCCTGGATTCAGGCAATTCCTGCCTCAGCCTCCCAAGTAGCTGGGATTACAGGCACGCGCCACCATACCCAGCTAATTTTTTGTATTTTTAGTAGAGACATGGTTTCACCATGTTGGTCAGTCTGGTCTTGAACTCCCGACATCAGGTAATCCACCTGCCTCGCCTCCCAGAGTGCTGGCATTACAGGCGTGAGCCACCACGCCGGCAACAAATTCTTAATAATCGTTAAGATGAAGTGACTTTTGAGGATAGGCTGTTTGTAACTAAATTTTATTTTTCCCTATTCCAGAAGGCACCATTGCCTTTATTCTGTGTCCTAGGAAGTGAGAAGATTGTGACTATAAATCTGATTTTACTAAAATTTCTAGAATACTAAGGTGTAAAACATTGCTAACTTGGTGTCTCTCTAACAGTGAACAAAATAGGACAAACAAGCATTCTGGAAACGTTAACAGATCATACCTTCGTCTGAAAGCATTTAGGGCTCAAGAGAAATCATTACCGCTTTAGCACCTGGAGAGCTACAGCTCAGGTGTTCAACAGAAGAGATGCACACAGGCATCTATGTTGTCAGCAGCCAGTACTATCAAAGCATCTGGAGACAACAATAGAAGACAAGGATAGCACGTCTAGTACAGCCCCCAGGTAAGCAGGCCTTTCCGGGAAGTCTTCATTACAGTTCAAGTATTCCAGGAATCTCATCACAGAGATCTTCAATGTGATCAGATCACCCTATCTCACTTAGCTCTCACACTAACCACTTTATCTATTATTTGCTTTGTTCTTCTCATTATAGTTTTCATTGTCAGAAATCACCCTTCTTTTTATTTTAGTTTTCTATTGTTTATCTCTCTTGGCTATAATGTAACTTTTGGACAAGAAGCTATCTTATTTGTCTGTTCATTGCTTTAACTGTGGTCCTCCAAAAGCCCAATAAATATTTATCAAAATAATGAAAGGATGAATGAGCATCATCTATCCTGACTTTCTTCACTCTTGCATGGGAATAGCTGTCCCTGGGTTCACCAATGGTTTTCAAGTTACTCGTTCCAAAGGATCCTATCACCACATTCGACAAAATTGAACTCTCATTTTTTTCTTAAAACAATCTGGATTGTCGACATCCATGCATGCCAGTCTTCAGATTCTTATTTTTTCCTTTCCTTCTCAGTCTCCTCTACTGCCTCTGTCTCAAACTGACTGCTAGCTGAGACTTTTAGAACTCTTTCCTGAGTTCACAACTGTTCACATTCTAAATGCACTGTAAACAGCATATTCTTATTCATAAAAAGACTATTTATTTCCCAAATGCATATTTCTCTGTCCTATGGATATATACAACTATATCTTTGATATACACACTTTTTTTTCCCAAAAGTATGTAAGGTATGTTTGGTTGCGTGCAGTGGCTCATGCCTGTAATCCCAGTACTTTGGGAGACAGCGATGGGAAGATCACTTGAGGTCAGGAGTTAGAGACCAGCCAGCTAACATGGTGAAACCCCATCTCTACTACAAATACAAAAATTAACTAGGTGTAGTGGTGAATGTCTATAATCCCAGCTACTCAGGGGCAAATGTTGCAGTGAGCTGAGATAGGGCCACGGCACCCCAGCCTGGGAGACAGAGTCAGACTGTCTCAGAAAAATAAATAAATAAATAAATAAAGATATAATGTGTGCTAAACTAAACTCTTAAATTTTAGGACCCCAGATTTATGAATGCTAGTGTTTACCATTGCAAGAAATAGTTCTACCACCCAATTCATCATACAAAACTTACACATTGTGCAACAGATAATTTGTGACACCTTCTCTTTTCTCATACCACTCAAACCACTACAACCTGTCTTGTCATTTCTGATTCTAAACATTTACTCATTTCTTTTTCTTTCTTTTTTTTTTTTTTTTGAGACGGAGTCTTGCTCTGTTGCCCAGGCTGGAGTGCAGTGATGCAATCTCAGCTCACTGCAACCTCCACCTCCTGGGTTCAAGAGGTTCTCCTGCCTCAGCCTCCCAAGGAGCTGGGACTACAGGTGCATGCCACCACCCCCAGCTAATTTTTTTGTATTTTTAGTAGAGACAGGTTTCACCATGTTGACCAGGTTGGTCTCAAACTCCTGACCTCAGTTGATCCGCCTGCCTCAGCCTTCCGAAGTGCTTGGATTAAATTCATTGTTTTTATCTTGTCTTGTTTATCGTTTTATCATTGTTTATTGTTTTGGCACCTGTGAGCCACTGTGCCCAGCCCCATTTATTCATTTCTTCCACATCCGCATACATTATTTTGGTTCAAGATTGGACTGTTACAATTCCTTTTTTTTTCTATTTTATATCACACGATTGTCTTCTTCTAATATATTATGCATTTGCAGTCAGTAAAATTTTGATGTACTCTTTCAAATCCCTTAATGATTTTCTATTGCTCTTAGTCCTTAACATACCTGAAATATCATGACAAATCTGGCCCCTGTCAAGAACATTGGTCTACCTAACACCTCTATTTGGGTATCTCTAATTTCACTTAATGCCTGGTGACTCAGTCTAGATTTCTAAAAGTAACTGTTGATTATTTTCTGTTATTCAGCCCATGCCCTAATCAATCACCAAGTTCTTCATGTATTTGGCTTTAAAATTTTATTTTAAAAATTTTAATTTATACATAATTGTACATATTTATGGGGTACAATGTGATATTTCTATAAATGTATAGATTGTATAATGATAAAATCACCATAATTAGGATATCCATCACTAGAAACATCTATTATTTCTTTGTAGTCAAAACATTCAAAATCTCTTCTAGATATTTTGAAGTATACAATAAGTACCGTTAACTGTAGTCACCCTACTCCACAATAGGACACCGAAGTTTATTCCTCCTAACTGTAACTTTATACCTATTTATATTTTTACATGAAGGTATCTTTAAATCTTTCAACTATTTGTATTTTGCTTATTATAACAACTAACAACTAGATTTTCAGCCCAATGCAGTAGTTTATGCCTGTAATCCCAGAACTTTGGAAGGCTGAGGTAGGCAGATCATGAGGTCAGGAGTTCAAGACCAGCCTGACAACATAGAGAAACTTCATCTCTAATAAAAATACAAAAATTAGCTGGGTGGTACATGCCTGTAATCCCAGCTACTCAGAAGGCTGAGGCAGAATAGCTTGAACTTGAGAGGCAGAGATTGCAGTGAGCCAAGATCATGCCATGCACACTAGCCTGGGTAAGAAGAGCAAGACTCCTTCTCAAAAAAGACATAACAAAACAAAAAACTAGATTTTCTTATGTAATTAAAAAATAATTATATAGTAATATAGTAATATTCTTATGAATATTATATTTCAATATTATACAATATTGAATATTTAGGTTTTAATGACATTTTAAATTGTGCTGCACTGAAGTTATTAATTTGTTCACTTCTCCAATTATTTTGTTAAAATTTCTGTGATAATGGATCTAAATATATGCCTTGGTTGAAATATACATATTACCCTCAAGAAGAATTGTACTAATTTATGTTTCATAAAACAATGTATGGCCGGCGTGCTGGCTCACGCCTGTAATCCTAGCACTCTGGGAGGCCGAGGCGGGTGGATTACGAGGTCAAGAGACCATCCTGGTCAACATGATGAAACACCGTCTCTACTAAAAATACAAAAAATTAGCTGGGCATGGTGGCACGTGCCTGTAATCCCAGCTACTCGGGAGACTGGGGCAGGAGAATTGCCTGAATCCAGGAGGCGGAGGTTGTGGTGAGCCGAGATCGCACCATTGCACTCCAGCCTGGGTAACGGGAGCGAAACTCCATCTCAAAAAAAAAAAAAATGTACAAAAATACTCACAAGTGACACATTGTGATCTTTTTTTAAAAATGAATTTATTCATTACATTGATGTTTAAAAAATTAGTTTCTTTATTACATTGAGCTTACATTACAAACATTGAAAATTATTTAAATGTTTAATGTCCCTTTAAATTTTCTCTTATGCTAATTACATGAACAAAACTTGTGTGCATCTTTCTGCTATGGTCATCATTTTCATGTTGACTTATTAGGACATTTTACATTTTCAAAATTTATGTTCTTTATATACTGAAAGTATTCTTCCGGATTGTCCTTTATGTATGTTTTTATTTTTATTTTTTTAAGTAATGATGTTCAAGTATTTTATTTAAACAAATTATTCAATTTTATAAATTATTACCTCTTCTACTTTGCCCAGTTTTCTACAGTGAAACTCACAGCAGGATTATATATATGTTCAAAATTTTATCATGTAGCAATTTTATGGTTTTCTACTATCTGCTACAATGTAGTTCTCAGGTCAAGATTTATTTATTTATTTTGTATCTACTCCCATGCTTGTTCTTTACATCTATGCCACTTGAATATTTCCTGTTTTACCATTATTTGTCATTTTTAATCTCATACTCATTTATGTATGCCAATATAGATTGGATATATATTGTCTATATTTCAGAACTATAAGCTTTTATTTTTTTGAGACAGAGTCTCCTCCCTCTGTTACCCAGGCTGGAGTGCAGTGGTGCAATCTCAGCTCACTGCCACCTCTGCCTCCCTGATTCGAGTGATTCTCCTGCTGGAGCTTTCTGAGTAACTGGGATTATAGGTGTGAGCCACCATACCTGACCTAGTAACATAAAGCTTTTATTTACTATATGTTATTCATTTTTAAAATTTGAAGGAATATTATTTTTTAATGTTCTGAAAATTGCTTAACTCACATTTGCTCTGTGAGGTAAGCTTTATAATTAATTTTTTGAGAAACATCAACCATTATTTTTGGATTTTGATGCTGAGGACCTTGCATATTATTTCTTAATCCTTTTTTTTTTTTGAGATGGAGTTTTGCTGTTGTTACCCAGACTGGAGTGCATTGGCACAATCTTGGCTCACTGCAACCTCTGCCTTCTGGGTTCAAGCAATTATCCTGCCTCAGCATCCCGAGTCACTAGGACTACAGGCACGCAACATCATGCCCAGCTAATTTTTGTATTTTTTTTAGTAGAGACGGGGTTTCACCTTGTTGACCAGGATGGTCTCGATCTCTTGACCTTGTGATCCACCCGCCTCAGCCTCCCAAAGTGCTGGGATTATAGGCGTGAGCCACCGCATCCAGCCGCATATTATTTCAATATGATAAAACTGACATCTTTACATTATGTCTTTCTTTAGATGAACATTCTGATAGAGGCAGTAGGCAGACAAACTTCTAGGCAGGTATGGGAAGATCCCTTGTGAAATCATATCTTTAAACCATAATCAGCCTGAAGACTGAAAACCAGGTAGCCAGTTCTAGATGGAGTCCATGACCCGAGTGAGAGTTTCTATTTCTGTTTGCTGGCTCTTTACCAACTGCTTCTTTCTGAATAATGCCTTTTAACCCATGGAATGTTGCCTTTTGCAAGGCTACCTATGGCCTGGGCCTCCCCAGTTCTGAGCCTATAAAAACCCCAGACTCAGCTACATGTGCTTGCCTTCTCGTAGGGACCTGACTTCTGGTAGGGACTACCCACTTTGGGTTCTTCCCTCTCTTCTGAGAGCTATCCTGTCTCTCAATAAAATTTTTCTCTGCCTCCTTCACTCTTCAGTTGTTCCATAACCTTATTCTTTTTGGACACAGAGCAAGAGCCTGAGCCGAGACCTGCTGAACAGCAGGTGCCAAAGATGCTGCTTTAACACCGTAGCCCTCCTTTCCTCCATCCTCCACTGGTGCTGAGTGGCAGCCCCATGGGACAGGAAGTGGTGGCAGAGCTGGGCCAGCCCAGGAGTCACATGCTGGAGTTGGGTGAGAGAATGAATAAACTGGGACATGCCCTCTTTTGCCAAAGCATGCAGGCAGTGGGAACAAATGAGTAACACAAATGAGCTGTGACCCTTCTGGGGCCCAGACTTCAGGACTCCCTAAGCCAGAGTTGTGACATGCTGTAATTATATATTAGTACTACACAAATTTGTTGCTCTAAATTGTGCTTTATGTTTTATTATTATTATTATTATTATTGACATGGAGTTTCGCTCTTGTTACCCAGGCTGGAGTACAATGGCGTGATCTCGGCTCACTGCAGCCTCCGCCTCCTGGGTTCAAGCAATTCTGCTGCCTCAGCCTCCTGAGTAGTTGGGATTACAGGCACGCGCCACCATGCCCAGCTAATTTTTTGTATTTTTAGTAGAGACAGCTTTCACCATGTTGACCAGGATGGTCTCGATCTCTTGACCTTGTGATCCACCCGCCTCGGCCTCCCCAAGTGCTGGGATTACAGGCTTGAGCCACCACGCCTGGCCATGTTTCATTATGTTTTTACACATATTTTGAGATAGTTTAATCCCTAATCTTTCTAAGTGCTGCATATAGTGGAATATTCTGACTTCATACTTGAAGGTCCTATGACAAAGTCTAAAAATCTTGGCTCAGTAAACTTTTTCCTATTGAAAACATTTATCTTCTTTTGCAACCTGTTGCCAAAAAGACTGCTAAAGAGGAAGCTTTGAAACTATCTCATTTTTTCATACTTTATTATTTGTTCAGAGAATATGAAACTTTTATTTTACCTTGTGAATGTAACTAAATGTAGATCAATTTTCACTAACATTGCTTGCAATTCACTCAGTCCTTTTAGCTCAGGGAAAATCCATTCTAATATAACTTCTGACCACTGCTTCTTTTTCATTTAATCTAATCACTTAAAGGAGCAGATGGACAGTAGAGTTTTTATATATATAAGCACTTTTTTGATTTGTTTCCATCCCAAATCTCTGAGTCACAAGGCAGACAAAAACACAGGAGGGATCAGGGTAAATGTATTTCTCTTTAAAGACTCAGAGATTCAAAATGATATGTTGAATTTGGGAGAGGTCAATCTCAGCCTAGTTCTGTATTTTGTAGTCAGCTGAAATGTCTTCAAAATTTTTGTCTTCAATTGTCCCTCAGCTTTCTATTCTACTTTATTATACATCTTCTTAGAGAGGTTTTCATTTTTCCCTTTAATTTTGCAATGTAGGCTGAGGCTACCTTTTAAAATGATATTTGAGTGTGTTGTCCAAATAGCTTTTTAAGGGAAAACCTATGCATTTTTTTTCCACAAAAGGCAATTTGGGTTAACAGGCAGAATATGGTATTGAGAATTTGTGACAAAGAACAGACACAGGCAAGTGGTTAATGTCAGGGACTTTCCAAGAGGGATATCAGAAAATCACTGATAGGGTGGTGGAGCATGACAATGAACAATTTAGAAACTGTCACTGTTCAGGGATCCACAGAAGTAAGCTAAAAAATAACTGCATGAAGTAACAGGGCGACACATTAGGGGACTAATTGTAGTCTCTGGACTGGTGAGAGAAAAGGGGCTGACTGGAAAGAAAGCAGGAGTTCAGGCTGAGGAACTTAAGGGGGAACCTTTGCCCAGGGGACCAGGACCAATCTGTGGTTAGTCATGTTCTTTCAAACAAAGCAGAAGCATCATTTCTTAATTTGGCCTGTATGGTCACAACCAGATTGGTAGCAATGACAACTTGTTGCTGACCATCTGGCTGTGAATTAAATCCTTGCTGGCAAGGGAGAATTTTGGGTCTAGAAAGTACAGCAGGGTTAAGCTTAATGTCAAAAAGTCTGGCAGATAAAAGGTAGCCAGCTTCTGATGCTGTGAACAACTGGCCCATTTCATAATGTATTCATACTATATTTTTTTCAGTAGTCTTTAATTACGTATTTTAATTAGGATCATTAGAGCTTTCTAGCAATAGGTACTTCTCTTATTATTAATTATAATATGTGCAGGATATTTTTTGTTTCTTGCTAAGCATTATGTTGTCCACTTCATAGTTACCTGTCAAAATGTTTATCTCAGCCATTTCAAACTGTGGGACACATTATTTAAAATCATGAAATACAGAAATATTTTTAAACTTAAGATATTTCACAGTTAAGCCACACTTTAAAATCAAAATGTTCCATTCAAATGAAAAAAGAAACGTGTCAAAATTTGGTAAATGGTGTTTTCCATAAATGTCATAATTTCTTCTTCTTTTAGAGACTCTGTTATTAAATTATTCCACCAAAGCACGTTTATGACTTATTTTTATTGCCTATTCTCAAATTTTTACAGATGCAGACATGAACCCTTTGTTATACAACATCACTTTTTGGACATATTTGATAAATTATTTTATAAATACAAATTTTAAAGTGTCCACAAAATTTTTAGTAATCTAGAATGGAAACCAGAATATTTGATGGAGTAGGATTAGTGATTAGAATATTACTTTTACTTTTACTCCTTAAAGATTCTATTTTGAATAAGATGCTGCTTCTTTCCATTTTTGTATCAGCCTGTTGACTTTACAGTCTGAAAGCTCTTGATCTTTAATGATCTGTAGCACATCTGTATGCATAATACTGTCTTCCAAACTCCTCAACAATACAAAAACATTAGGCACGTATCACAGAGCTCTTTTAATACATTTTCCATGCAACAATGCTTTTCCCAAATGCAACCCATTTTTGCATAAAAAATAAGATTGTACTGTGTGGAGATAATCAGGTAGTTATGCTGAACTAATGAGATTTTCTTTTTCTGACAGTACTCTGATACTGTAATTTGAGAATTTAGTTATTTCTTAGATTCAGGGATGATGAGTTCTCTCCCTTTGGTTATCATGAAAAATTTTCTTACACTAAAATATCCTGGCCAGGTAAGCTCATTAACAAAGCAACACTCCAATCCATTGATAACATTATGAAATAATAGGCTGTCTATTCATTTACATAAAATCATTCATTAAAACTGAGCTACTTTGCATATAATGTAAATTGATTGTGCCCACTTGCCAATGTTATTTTTATTACATAAATGGATCTGAAACTATGTGTTATTTTCCTTCCTCATTATATAAAGCAAAATCTTTAAAAAGTGGTAACAGGGAAATGATAATACCAGTTAGGATAACTTCACTTTCTTTAGAGGCTATATCTTTTCTAACTTGAAAGAACATTTTATGAATTCTCTTTTCACAATTTTAGACATTCCACCTCTCATTCTTCTGTCTCACATCCTGATTATGTTCGAGAATTTAGTCTTAATGCTTTATAATCATATATATGCTCTTTCTGCACTCTAAGAAGAATATTTAATATGAAATACAACATGGGAGATGAAGAGCTTGCAAAATTTATTTAGACTAGTAGCACATTTATTTAGCACATGTGGGCAAACATTCTTATTATTAAAAGGTGTTTTGTTGTTTCCCCAATATGACAAACAAGCTAGTGAGAAAGTGGCAAATTCTCCATGTTTGGCTATTTTACTTTGAAGCTCTGGCCTATTTCTTACGGTGTTGTGGCAATAGCCATTGGTTTCCCATTTGGTTTCCTCTCTGATGTGCCCTTCCTTTCATAGTTTGCTGTATTCGTGGTTGAGGAAATGAAAGTTTCCATACTGCAATGAAGTTAGTTTCCTGCATGTTCCCAACATAAGAAACTCAAGTAAATGACTACCTTTTAAGATAAGTGTGTCTTAACTCCAAGTCTATGTTTAGAGATTTTAAAAGTATTGTAATACTTTTTAAATATTTCTAAGACAAGCATACTTGAAAATGTTATTTTTTTCTAATTCCTTTCATTTTCTGGCTTGTTTGAGGGACCCTAAAATATAAAACAAAGCTGATGGGAAGCCAAGAAAAGATGATTAAATTAAAGCCAAAACAAAAAAGAACAGAATCACTTACAAATTCAGTAATAGACAGCAAAATAAAAAATACAAGAACAAAAAGAGAGAAGGGAAAGAAGAAAGGAAGGAATGAAAGAAGGAAGGAAGAGGAAGGAAGGAAGGAATAAAGGAAGAAAATGTTCTTAAACTAAAATGTTATCTCATAGCAAGTGTTTTCTGTAAACTGAGTGGGCAAAACAGATATTTCTTGCACTTATTGCATTTGCTCTTAGAGCTGAAGTCATAAATCAAGCTGATCAGTCAGCCAATCAAGAAATCTTTACATTTTGGCTTAGTCTTTGGCACAGAGATCTAGGTGGTCACAGGTTGCTTTCTTGTAGGATGATGTTTAATGTACTGTACTGCACATCCTTGAAAACTGGCCAAGACTAACATGGACTTGGCAGACACTTTCTGCAGCTCTGGGTGCCAACAGATGTCTTCGCTAGGTGAAAACAAATAAGAACCAAAATTCTTCCCAGCCTGCTGAAATAAAAGGTTCCTGGGAATTACTGAGTGTTAAATTGCTGTCCTAAAACCCTTCATTTTATGTTCTTGTTCTGAGTTGTGTTTTTCTTGCAATTGGCTCCCTGCCTAGGAACTTGGTGTGCTCCGCTGGGTTAACCATGATAAGCAGGTGGCGTGAGGGACCACGAGCTGATCTGAACGTGGCTCCGTGGAGTTTAGGATTACCTCTACCACAAGAGGGTAGTATAAATCTTTGAAAGGCAGAGATGATCTTTTGATTTCCCATTCCCAATCACTCTTCTCTTTTAACTTGGTCTCTTTAGCTCTCAGTCTTTTACCTTTACCCTTTCTCTAGAAATTCATCCAACAGCCATTCTGCAAGCTTACACTGCTGTGACACTTTATTAGCTTCAAAACTGTCAAAAACAACCAGCGTGACTGTTTGCTGTCTCCAGGGGCAGGGGGTTTTCAACAGTTAGAGTCTATATTCATATACTGGTACACATTTTGAAACTGTCCCCTTTAGATCCATGAAGAATACTATGGAATGTTTTCTTAGTATTCAATATCTATGTAATAGAAGGAAAAAGGGATTAGCCGGAGGTGAATATGCATTCACAAATATTTGTGTTATTGAAAATTGCAAGATAACTTATTCATTTATAAATATTTTATTGAGATTTTAACTAAACCTCTACTACATATTAAGCACTAAGGATACAGCAGTAGGCTAGAGAGACCACCCTGCACTCCTGGAGCTTGCACATGAGTGCAAAAGACAAATACCAAGTGAGTTTACAAACAGTTATATATGTCAAGTGTGAAGAAGGAATATAAATTAGGATAAAGAGACATGCAGGGAAAAGGCCGGCGTGATTTAGATAAGGTGGGTGAGTAAAGTTCTTCTTAATCAAATACACTGGTGAGTACATATAAATTGAGTGGTATTTATCCATTCATTTAACATGTATTTGTTGACTACCTAATATGTATAATGCAGGTCAGATGTTCTATTTAGTATTTAATCAATATTATTTACATTTACCAAGTATCAATTATTACAACTCATGTATAACATAGATTTCAAGATCTTAGTTTTTGGTATTATACACCTGTGTTTGCATCTTACTGTAGTGTGACCTCTGGTAATTTTTAAAGTCTTTTTCTCATATATAAATAATATGTACCATAGAGTTGTTAGGCATATTAATGATGTAGCAAGGGAAAAACACCAAGCATAATATTTGAAGCACAGTTTACACCTATCAAATATCCGTTATTGAAATTCTTAAAATCAATGCATAGCCATAGCTCTCCAGTTAAAAATATTAACAGTATAATCATGGGAACCTTTCTGTCCTTAAAAATCTTGCATAATTTAATGGTATCATGTTTAAATGAATAGTTGCAGATTGGAACAGAAAAAAAAAATAACTGCCATTGCTTTCCTGTAAAGAAAACAAATTAACTCATAAGCCCCCATTTTCAAGATTTATTAGTTCAAGGTAAATCAACTACAGATGGTCTCTGACTTACCATAGTTCAACTTATGATTGTTTAATTATACAATGGTGAGAAAACAATATGCATTCAGTAGAAACCACTGTAAATTTTGAACTGTGATATATTCCTGAGCTAACAATATGTTGTATGATACAATCGATACTCCCTTCCAATGCTGGGCAGCCAGTGAGCCAAAGCTCCCAGATGGCCAAGAGAACACAATGGTGAACAACTAGTACTATAATGTGCTGTGTTGAAAAGTGTCTTTTTTTTTTTTTTTTTAAGATGGTGTCTCACTATGTTGCCCAGAGTGGTCTCAAACTTCTGGACTCAAGCACTCCTCTGTCCTTGGCCTTATAAAGAGCTGGGATTACAGGTGTGAGCTACCGCACCTGGCCAGAAAATGTCTTAAATCATAGATTGTAGAGCCCTACCACTAGAGTTTGTGATTCAGGAGGTCCCGAGTGGAGCCTGGGAACCTGAGTTTCTGAAAAATTTCCAGGTGATGCTGATGCTGCTTTTCAAGGGACCACTCACCCAGATAAATCATTATTTTCTTTCATGCTTGAAAGTCATCACTATACATTTTTCTTTCTTATTTTATAATATAAAACTTATCACTCAGTATTTCAAAATCGGCTCTTAGTATTTAAAGTCTAGCTTTGCTACGCTCCCTTTTAATATTTTTATAGTTTTATATCTTACATTTAAGCCTTTAATTAATCTCAAGTTAATGTTTTTATGTGGTGAGAGATAGGAGTTCCAGTTTTATTCTTTTGCATATGGCTTACTAGTTTTCCCAGCACTGTTTATTGAATAGGATGTCCTTTCCCCAGTGTATAGTTTTGTCAACTTTGCTAAAGAGCAGTTGGTTGCAGGTATGTGGCTTGATTTCTGACTTCTCTATTATGTTCTGTTGTATACCAGTATCATGCTCTTTTGTTTACTATAGCCTTGCAATATAATTTGAAGTCAAATAATGTGATGCCTCCAGCATTGTTCCTTTTGTTTAGGATTGTTTGGGCTATTCAGGCTCTTTTTGGTTCCATATGAATTTTAGCATTGTTTGTTTCTATTTCTGTGAAAAATGACATTGATAATTTGATAGGAGTTGCATTGAATTTGTAGATTACTTTGGGCAGTATGGCCCTTTTGATAATGTTGACTTTTCCAATTCATGAGCATGGGGTGTTTTTCCATCTGTTTGTGTCATCTTTTATTTCTTTAATCAGTGTTTTATAGCTCTCCTTGTAGAGATCTTTTATCCTCTTGGTTAAATGTATTCCTAGGGTTTTTCTTTTTTTTTTTTTTTTTGTAGCTATTGTAAATGGGATTGAGTTCTTGATTTGTTTCACAGCTTGATCATTATTGGTGTCTAGAAATGCCTTGGATTTTCATATGTTGGTTTTGTATGCTCAAACTTTGCTGAAGTCATTTATTAAGTGCAATATTCTTTTGGAGGAATCTTTAGGACTTTCTAGGTATAAGCTTATATCATCAATAAATAGAGATAATTTCAATTTTTCTTTTCCAGTTTAAATGCCTTCTATTTCTTTGTCTTGCCTGATTGCTCTTGCTAGGATTTCCAGTTTATTGAATGCTTTCTCTGCATCTATTGAGATAATCTTACAGCTTTTGTTTTTAATTCTGTTTATGTGGTGAATCACATTTATTGATCTGCATATGTTGAAGCATCCTTGCATTGCTGGAATAAAACTTAACTGTGCTGTATTATCTTTTTGATATACTGTTGGATTGAATTTGCTAGTTTTTTGTTGAGGATTTTTGCATCTGTGTTTATCACGATATTGGTCTGTAGTTTTCTTTGTCTGTTGTATCATTGCTTGGCTTTGGAATGAGAATAATGCTGGCTTCATAGAATGAGATAAGGAGAATTTCCTCCTCCTGGAATTTTTGGAACAGTTTCAGTAAGATAAATACGATTAGCCTAGGCAAAAAAAGTTATGACAAAGTTCTCAAAAGCAACACAACAAAAACAAAAATAGACAAATGAGACTTCATTAACTAAAAAGTTTCTGCACAGCAAAAGATATAATAACAGAATAAACAGAAAATCTACAGAATGGAAGAAAATATTTGAAAACTATGCATTTAACAAGATGGCACATATCCAGAACTATAAGGAACTCAAACAACTCAAGAAGAAAATTCAAAAGACTCCATTAAAAGGTGGGCAAAGGATAAGAACAGACATTTAAAAATAATACAAGCGGCAACAAACATGAAAAAATGCTCAGTATCGCTAATCATCAGAGAAATGTAAATTAAAACCACATTAAGATATGGTCTTACATCAGTCAGAAAGACTATTATTTAAAAATTAAAAACAACAGATGTTGGTTAGGATGTGGAGAAAAGGGAATGTTTATACATTATTGGTGGGTATATAAATTAGTTCAACCTCTATAGAAAACAGAATGGAGATATCTCAAAGAACTAAAAATAGAACTACTGAGTATCTACCCAAAGGAAAAGAAATCAATACAAAATATAAAAGTGACATCTGAGTCACTTATATTTTTATTGCAACACTATTCACAAAGCAAAGACATGGAATCAATCTAAGTAAGTGTCCATTAATGAATGATTAAAGAAAATGTGTGTGTATATACTGAATATGGTATATATATACACTGAATGTTATATATATGCATATTTATGTGCATATGCACATATATATGGACACACACTAGGGAAATACTACTCAGCAGTGAAAAGAATGAAATCTTATCTTTGCAACAACATAGATGGAACTAGAGGCCATTATCTTAAGTGAAATAACTCAGAAACAGAAAGTCAAATACAGTACATTTTCTTACAAGTGTGAGCTAAACAATGTGTACATATGAATATACAGAGTGGAATAGTAGACACTGGAGACTCCAAAGGGTGAGAGGTAGGGTAAATGATCAGAACTTGTCTGTTGGGTACAATTTACATTATTTGGGTAATGGTTACACTAGCAGCCCACATTCCACCACTATGCAATATATGTATGTCTTTTAGAAATTTAGGAAAACGTTTCATCTTTCACTGAAGTCTTGTTCTTAAAAAACTAAAGTGTTTTGTCTTTCAGAGAGTGGTTTACTCCTTTTTCCTTACTGTGCTTGCATTTGCTTCAAAGATGAATGAAGTAAAATACCAAGAGGAGGAACTATATTTTAGAAGTAATTTAAAATATAGACTTCTAATTTTTTTCCACTGGGACCAAGAAGATACTTGATTTAATTTTGATATTTTTGAATTTATTAAAACTTTATGGCCAAGCATATGGTCTATTTTGGAGAATGTTCCTTGCATAGCTAAGAAAAAATGTATATTTTGCCACTGTTGGATAGAATATTTTTGTAAATGGCTACTAGTTCTATTTTGTGTAGAGTCCCATTCAATTCCAGAGATTTTTGTTGATTTTTCTGACTCAGTCAAATGTACTTTTCCATTTGGAAGAAAAATAAATCTGCATATATTTGAAAAGTATCTACTGTTAAAGTATTTTCTATTTTAGCCTTCTAATGACTAAATATGATTTAGGCACATAAGAGTCTTTCAAACTCTGGAGGTATCATACTGTTTTGCAATTATGTTCTGTTAAATAACGCTTAGGCAGATTACAAGTACTTAGCTAAATTAATATGAGCAACCGTTTACAATCTGTTATATTTTGCTTATGGTAATTTTTAAGAGATTATGTTGGATGCACAAACAAGCTAGCTGAACCTGCTAAATGAGTGTATGCTCTTAATCCTTTTTCTCTTACTGCATTTAAATTACACCATAAGAATTGTTCTTTTTATAGCATGTCCTTAAGAGTCTAACTGAATACCTTTGCCATTAAGAAGAGTATTATATATAAATGCATACCTACAGACAGATACACATACATATACATATACTCATACATTTTTTTAAACTGTGATGAGACTAAACTAAATACAGCACATGTATACAAGAGTTTGCTAATATAATTTCTATCACTAAAGCAAACTATCACTAAAATTTCAATTTTCCTGGCTTCATGCAGACCAGACAATGTACTTCTTTTAAAGTTCTTAATCATGTTTTCTCAAGTAGTCTTAAATTTATCTGGGACTTAAGTATAAGATCTCTATTTTGATTACTGGAATTTGGGCATTAAATTGTAGTTGGTATTTTTTTGTTGTTTGCACAGATGGTTGTTTTGGAGACAGGGTCACTTCACTACATTGCTTAAATCCATGTGATGGTTCTCCTACAAGGGTGTGCATGGCATTTACACCTATATGGTATACAAACATAGTTATCATGCTTTAATATTTGGAACTGATGGTGATAGTGGAGGAAGAGACTTAAAAAAACAGTACCTGTTCTGAAACAGGCAGTTATTGGAAGCTGCTTTTTAGCAAGTGAGGTTTCTGCTTTCAGACATGCCTTTGTGTTTGAAGTGCTACCTCTTTTCTATTAGTCTCTATAATGTAGTCCTAAAGAGGCTGTTTTTCTCAAAATGGTATCGGCCCATCTCAGATTTCTAGCTGCCAGCTGCCTGCTGCTATTTCTATTTATTTCAAATAATTAGCAATTCTTTTTACATTTCTATGGGCTGAGTTTCTGTAGTCCAGTACTTCTTTTGGCTAAAAAATATACTGGCTTCATATCAGAGCATGTCTACTAACCATGGCTGTAAAAGCAATGGATGCATTCTGGTACAGCATCTTGATAATTTCAAGTGCATTTTGCTAATTGAAGACAACATTAACACAGTGCTTGCCAATAAATCATGTCCGAATACTGAACAATGGAAATGATAGTGTTTAAAGGCTCTCTAGGCTCTGAGCATACATTATTATTCTTAAATTCTTTTAAATTTCATTTCTTCTCATGAGTGCCATTCATACTGGACACCTAATATTTTACCTACCCAGCAAACATTTACCTTTTTTATGGTAAAAGAACCTTGACTTTTCCGGGAAGAGATAATTCTTTCCTCAATCTTAGTCCATGTGATTAGAAAGAGTTTGGCTCAGCCTTGAGCTTTAGGAAGAGATGTGACCCCAATGTGGCCATTCAGGACACTTTAAGCTTCTCAATGACTCATTACCTCAGTTGGACCAGTGAGATCCTTACATATGAGTTTGTTAAAACTCAATGAAAAGAATAGTGTTTTGTTTGTTTGTTGTATGTTTCCAAAAATAAATTTTTAACTGATCCAATATCATCATCTTGCTGTCACTGGTTTGTCACCTGGCACTATTTGTGTTTGAGAATAAATGGCTAAAAATAAAGTCACCAAAGATAAAAGCAAATCAGTAGTGAAGACTTAGCTTGTGAGCTATTCTTGACTATCTCATTCGAACATGTATATCATGTCATATCTAAAAGTGTTCCTACGCTTGAATTTTTCTGTTATGCCAGCCAAATACTCCTTATCTTTATTTTTATTTGGAACAGTTTGCATTGGGTTACTGCTCCCCACAGCTAAATTATATTATATACCATCCTTAAATACAGCATCCTAAGCTCTTAACACTGGTATTGATAATTACAAAAAAACAATCATAATCGAACCATAAACTCTAGGACAGAGTGAATCATTTATTATGTGATAAATTAGTAAACACTGTTTTACTGATATTAACATCTGTCATTTTACTTCCATGGCTATAAAGAAACCGTTTGATGTAATATGTACTCGAATACAAAAGTCTTTGGGTCTTCCTTATCCTTTTTTTTCTTCGTTTTTGGTTTCCTCCCGGGTTTACCCTTAGGTATAATGTGGCTACTTTGGTTTTATAATACTTAGTGATTTTTCTCTTTTATGAAGCCAATCCATAAATAGGGTGCTGGCGTATCAATATAACACAGTAAAATGGAGACTGGCGATGAGCTATGGAGGTAACAGAATACAGTGACAGCTCTGAGCCCTATAGTTCAGGAGAGAGTTGCTGCCAAGTGTAGGATTTGCCCAGCAAGACCTTGGTTTTCAGGATGATTGTCATTTCATTGTATTATACTGGGCCTTTACACAATCCATAATTTATTGCATGTCTTCTGAAATGTGTGCTTCCAGGACAGAGTCAGCAATGTAGGGACTTTCCTAAATAACTTTATCAAGGTCTCCAACGTATGCCTGTAAATACCAGGGATAGAAGGGTTTTCTATACTTTCCAAACGCCAGACATAAGGCTTCTGTTTAATACCTGATCAGTGTAAAATGCAAGGGCTGGAATGTCACTTTTACCTCCACGCCTTTAGCTTCACAAATATACCCAGGGACTCATACTTTTGCTGACTATAATATTTTGCTGATAGGTAGGGACAGTTTTTAAGACCTTGAACTGCTCTGAATTGTAATAGACATATATGTTAACCCTGATTCTCCTGCTTATTATCTAGGAGCCCTTGGGATGTGGTCAGTTTCCTCCCTTGTAATAAGGGAAAAATTTAATGAACTATTTTATAGAATGCTGGCTATTGTATAATATAATCATTATTTTTCCTCAAAATTTGATTTAAGTATTAGCGTATTACAGTCAAATATTAAAATAATAATCTAGGGCTGGGTGTGGTGGCTCACTCCTGTAATTCCAGAACTTTGGGAGGCTGAAGCAGGTGAATCACAAGGTCAAGAATTCGAGAGCAGCCTGGCTAACATGGTAAAACCCCGTCTCTACTAAAGATACAAAAAATTAGCCAGGGGTGGTGGCACACAACTGTAATCCCAGCTACTCGGGAGGCTGAGGCAGGAGACCTTGAACCCGGGAGGTGGAGGTTGCAGTGAGCCGAGATTGCACCATCGCACTACAGCCTTGGCAAGAGGGCAAGACTCTATCCCAATAAATAAATAGATAAATAAATAAATAACAATCTAAAATAAGTTCAATTCTCAAGCAAAGATTTGTTTTACTAATAATTTCTAAGATGTGTTATTTATTCAAAAATATTCTCTGACCCATATATGTTATAGCATGAAATTATTTGGCTAAAGTTACTCCTTGATTTATATGTTCTACCTGGCCTCTTCCATTCTCTTACCTATGTGACTATATTGTAAGCATATATATTGGCCATGAGTTTGTACTTGTATTTGGTGCCCAGAGAGGTCATATACATGAAATTGTCCCCATGAAGGAAGAGTAGCAAAGACCCTTGAGACAAATGAATCACCCAGAGCAAAGGAAAGATGCTCTTCTCTGGAATTCAACATAGTCATGGAGTCAGAGCACACAAGAAATGATCTATCAATACAGCCTCAAGGTCACAATTTCCAATTCAGAGAATCACCCAAGAGAGGGTTTCAGAATTAGTAAGTGCTTTTGGGACTGAAGAAGAAAGCAGTGCAGGAAGAAACACCATTTATAAAAATGAAGAAGCTACAGTGAATACTAAATTTTTTTCTCCTTTCTCTGCAAATGACAAAACAAGTAAGCACTCACTTATCTAACTGACATCACATGAAATGAGAAGTGATAGTAATTATGACTTATTAAAAGTATTGTAAATCATTACCTTGCTAACAATGATAAACACCAGTTATCCCGGACAGAAGAGATACTTGACCAAACAAACAAACAAAACAAAAAATACTTTAAAAGGACATAAAAGTGAGAAATCAAGACAATAATTTTTTTTTTTTTTTAGAGAAGGAGTAGAGAGAAAAATAAATGACACCCTGGAGTTAAGAAGTGAATGTGTCCCCCAAATTCATATGCTGAAGCCCTAACCCCCAGTTTGATGGATCAAGGAGGTAGGGCCTTTGGGAGGTAATTAGGTTTAGATGAAATCGTAAAAGCAGATAACAGTGATAAGATTAGTGTCCTTATAAGACGAGAGTACTGTGAGAAATCCATGTCTGTGGTTTAAGACATCCAGTGTATGCGATTTTGCTGTGGCAGCCCACACTGACTAATTAACTGGGTGAGATTTTGTTTTTTATTAGAGTTAAAAAGAGCAAAGTCCCACATACCATACCCTACGAGACACAAGGTGAGCAGACGAACCTTTGTCATGTACCAGAGCTGTAGGGAGAGGCTGTCCGCCCGGCCTGGGCTACTCCAACTGGGCGGGGAGGCGGCCCCATCGCAAAGTGCAGTTTCTCTGTGGAGGTGGCGGCCAGTCAGTGGCAGAGGGCCATGGTTTCCATGTTAAGGAAGCAGATGTGCATCTTGGACTCAATGTCGATCCCCTGCAAGATCTTCAGGAAGTCCTCGAAGGTGATCCCTTCGTACACCTGATCAGGCTCCATTTGCCCCAAGCACACGCTGGCCGCCTCCATCATGGCCCCCTCGGCGATGGAGCCAGCGGACTCCTCCATGTGCTGGTTTTCCAACAGCAGCTCCTCGAACACATTTCGGTATTCTTCCAGGGTGATGCGGCCGTCGCTGTCGGCGTCATACATGTGGAACAGAAATCTCAGCTTCTCCTTCCGGGACTGCGCCACCTGCTCCTCGCCCGTGTTGGTGTCGATGGGCCGGAAGTAGGACATGATAGTCAGGAAGTCCTCGAAATTGATCTCATCAGCCAGGCCGCTGGGTCCCTTGCGCAGGTTCCTGTGGTCGAAGAAGGCACGAACAATTTTGGAACGGATGGGGTTGAGCTCCAGGTCCGGGACATTGTTGAAGTTCTCCTTGCGAATGGTAGGCTGGTCTCCACTCAGCTGCTTAAATCTCCGATGGAGCCGCTCGATCTGATCCGATGAGAAGCCGGTCTTGCTCTCGAGCTCCCGCACCTCCTTTGACACAGAGCGGGAGTGGGCAACGCCCATGGTGCCCGCAGCGAAGGTGCGAGGTGGCAGATGCGCATCCCTTGCAGGCTCCACAATGGCCCTGACTGCGCGGCCAGACTGGCCTCGGGGCTGGCCTCGGGTCCGGCCTCGGGTCCGGCCTCGGGTCAGAACGCTGATGAGGTGGAGTTCCTGATCGAGGGAGATGGTTACCATCATCCCCTGCTTCAGTCTGGACAAGATTTACCTCATGGTTGGTGGGGCGAGGGAACTGGAGCCTTTTAACCCAGGTTTGGTTTACCAATGGAAGTGCCCTGTAGCTGGCAATTAACCTGAAACAAAGACAGAAATGTCAGCTGCTCCCTCCGGAGTGGACGGATATAGAAAAGCTGGAGAAGATGAGGGATCATGAACGAAAGGAACATTTACCTACCCCAATGCCCAGCCCTTACTACATGGATCTTACCAAGCTGCTGTTAATCATACTTCAGACAACATCCCGAACACAGGAGAAATCCCGATCCTGGTCAAGGATATGTGGGACACTTATATAGCCAGCCTTCGAGTGTCTGCTGACAGCTTTGTGAGACAGCACTAAGCACATGCCAAGCTGGATAACTTGACCTTGATGGAGATCAACAGCAGTGGGACTTTCCTCACGCAAGCACTCAACCACTGTAGAAACTGCGCACAAACCTCCAGCTTTCGGAGAGTACCCAGTCTCAGGACTTCTAGAGAAAGGTCTAGTGCGGGAGGCTCTCTGGGGGATGTGAGTGCGCAGGACCTGAGGTACTCGTGGTTCTGGAGCTCTAGAAACTTTTGAATGCATGAAAAACGTCTGATGGTGCAAGGAATGGATTCATGACATTGTTAGAGAAGCGATAAGTTTGTGATTCATCCGTAAAATTTGGCTCCCTGGGACAGTCTTCAATTCTACATCTGTTTCTAGAAACCAGCTTTTTTTTTTTTTTTTCCTTTTGAGAAAAAAGCTTTAGGCAAATAAGTTATTCTCCCTAGCAGAGCCACTTGGGTCTCCTGCGTGGAAACCGTCACACTTGGGTGACTGTTAGGTGTAGATATAGCAGTAGCGGCCATGTAGCCCAGGGCTTTTTTTTCCTCCTTCTTGATCCTGATTTCTTGGGCTAAATTTAGGCTCCCCCACAGAGGTGGCTCACAGAGAAGGATGGTAGATGGTGCAGCTAACGATACTGACCACAACGAGCCGTTATCCACAATAAAAATGGACTAAACTCAAAAAAAAAAAAAAAAAAAGGTTAAAGGTTAATATTTTAGTGTTCAGAAGTTTTATAAAACATTTATAAATTTTATTAAAACATATGTAAGTACACTCACTAGGACAAATGTCTGTATTTTATCTGGAACATTACCGTATTTGTTTATAAATAAATAATATTAAAACTAATATTAATAAGGTTGATAGTAGTAGTTTACCTTTATATATTACTTCCAGTTTTGTCATTAACTCTTACTATCATGATTTTAGTAAGTCCTAGAGAGAATCAGAGACTTGTCAAGACTACAAAGCAAGTAGAATAGAATTGGCACAAAAATTTATATTTTTTCTAAATGCTCAATCAAGGTTTCTCCTGTTATAGCATACCCTCTCAAATAGGTTCTTCAAAATTTTATGAACATTTGACACAGACGTAGACCTTATTTTTACACATAGTACCATTGCTTTTTAAAATTTGGGATATTTTCCGTTGAAATCAAGTAACAATTATATTGGTTAATGCATGTCTCCCTGGGGACAAACTGAAGCTCTGTTCTAATAATTTCTTGTTGTTCTTAGCAATATAAAAAAATTATAAAATTGGAAGTGGCCTGGCCTAAATTGTTGTCAGAGTGTGTGATATATTGAGGGGATTAGAATTGTTTTTTTTTTTTAGTCAAAACAACCAACTGTGGGTCTTTGGTTTGATTAGTTTCACTACACCTTGAGTGCAAAGAAAGAGTATGTAATGATGCTTTGAAGTTAAAAGACTTAAACACACAAGAGTGGGACCTGGTAGAAAACTGAGGCAAACAGAGTTGAGATTAATATCCAAGATTGGGGATATGTCAATGAATTCAATATTTTAAATATAAAACAATTCAAGCTGCTATCTCTATGGTAGTTAAAATTGCCAGCTTTTATTACAATTCCTACTTTGTTCTGAAATTGGCTAACTTTATAAAATCTCCATTAAGCTTATGGACAAAATGTTATTGTTTAGCTAAGTGGTATTATAATTTTTCTCTTTTTCTTTTCCAGTTGTTCAAGTTAGGAAATTTAGAACACAATTATCTTTCATTGTTATAACACTGGACTTAAAACACAGTGTATCAACGAATACACTAAAATAATATTCTCCATAATTACTTCGTATATATCTTAGCTTTTTATTAGTTTATATTT
Source organism: Callithrix jacchus (assembly GCF_049354715.1). Taxonomy (NCBI): domain Eukaryota; kingdom Metazoa; phylum Chordata; class Mammalia; order Primates; family Cebidae; genus Callithrix; species Callithrix jacchus. Next base: position 77,016,538 of record NC_133510.1, on the reverse strand, counting down.
TCCTACTGTATATTATATTATTCTTCAAATGCATGATCTTACTATTCCTTTCATTAAAACTCATCTCTTTCTAATCTGAATAATTTCTCCAGCTGTCCAGATCCATCTGTATTTTTGATCAAACTGATTTATTATCTCTCAGTTCTAACATTTTATTATTATACATTTGGATGTGCATTCATTCACATTTTTCACTGACTGCTTAATTATTGTGTGGAATAATATCAAAGCACATTCTGATCTCCAGGGACCTTCCTTGATACTTCTATCTTCCAGTGAAGCATAAAATAATTGCAGTTTTCTGTTTGCTGGGCTAATTTGTATATTCTTATTGCACCATTATTTATATGTAATAAAACATTAATGAAACTATCAATTACATTGTGTTTTTCAAAACTCAACTTTTAGAAAAAAGCAGAAAATTATAATAACTAGCAAGTACTGGGTTTTTAAAAATTGACACATAGTAATTGTACAGGCATATCGGCATATCTCCTTTTATTGTGCTGTGCTTTACTACTCTTTGCAATACCCTGTTTTTTACAAATGGAAAATTTGTGGCATCCTTGACTTAAGCAAGTTTTTCAGCGCCGTTTTTCAATAGCATGTACTCACTTCACGTCTCTGTATCATGTTATGGTAATTCTCACAATATTCCAAACTTTTTCATTGTTATTATACCTGTTATAGTGATCTGTGATCAGGTACCTTTGATGCTACTATTTTAATATTTGAGGGCACTATAAACCAAGCCCATTTAAGACAGTAAACTTAATAGATAAATGTTTCCGTGTGTTCTGACTGCTCCACTACCTGTCTCTCTCATTCTCTTCAGGCCTCCCTATTCCCTGAGGCTCAAAAATATTGAAAGTAGGCCAATTAATAACACTACAAGGACCTTTTAAGTGTTCAAGTGAAAGGAAGAGTCACATGTCTCTCACTTTAAATCAAAAGCAATAAATGATTCTTAGTGAAGAAGGCATGTTGAAAGCCAAGGCAGGTGGAAAGCTAGGCCCCTTGCTTGAAACAGCCAAGTTGTGAATACAAAGAAAAGGTCATTGAAGAAAATTAAAAGCGCCACTTCAGTTAACACAAAAAAGAACACAGAAACTAAAAGAGCCTTATTGCTGATATGGAAAAAGTCTTAGTAATCTGGATAGATCGAACCAGTCACAACATTCCATAAAGTCAAAGTCTAAACCAGAGAAAGGGCCTCTTTTATTTCATAAAGGCTGAGTGAGGTGAGAAAACTACAGAAAAATATGTGAAGCTAGCAGAGATTGGTTCATGAAGTTTAAGGAAAGATGCCATCTCTATTACACAAAAGTGAAAAATGAAGCATCAAGTGTTGATGGAGAAGCTCCAGCAAGTTGTCCAGGTGCAGTTAAGGTAATTTATGAAGGTGGCCGCACTAAACAAGATATTTCTGATACAGACAAAACAGATTTATATCAGAATAAGATGCCATCTGGGACTTTCATAGATATAGAGAAGGAAAAGTTAATGTATGTCTTGATTTATGTAGCAAACTTTCATAGCTAATATTGACAAACTTTTAAATGTTAAGACTTAGATACAGCAATATCTTCAGGCATTCTATTTGGAAAATATACTACAGACCCTACAGGAAATGAAGATAATTGGTCCTGCTAATTTCATGTGTAGAATGAGACCGCAGGCAGTTTTTCATCCTCTATCTCCAGGCAACACTTACATATCCAGAGAGAATAATCGGTAGAATTTGTTAGGCAAACGAAAAATATGGACACATAAGTCTCTCTCTTTTTATGATCAGAAAAAATCAGCTAACTCGTTTAACTTAAATGTTAATTTCTGGTTCATATAATGCAGGTTTTGAATAAAAAATTTTCTAAATATTTTTGCTAATATGTAAAACACCAACACATAATTCCTTCTACCTTATATTTAAGAAAGTTTCTATTTAAATCAACTCTATGGCAGTGCAGCTATTTATATTCTAAAGATTTTTTTTCTAATTCAGAAACAGATAATGTAGCAGTCTTTGCCTTTCTCATGGCCAAACTCAGCCTATCTTGGGGTCTGTCTTTGAAAAGGAACACTACATTTTCTTCCTCTATTATAGTGGCTGCTGCTTCCTACATACAATTGTATTTTCTATGAAAATATTAAGACAGTGCCCCAAATTCATAGTCTCTGATCTTAGTCCTTTATCCTAATTCCCCTATTCCTACACAGCTTTAAATTTTAGCTATGATCAAGAAACTTGATTATATTTTTAAGGGACTTAATTAATTGGGCCTTGTTTGGAATGAGGACATAATCAATCCAGGTAGGTAAAACCCAAAATAAAATATCGCGTGATTTGCATTTCATAAGTATAAACACGGGGTAGTTCAGGGATGTTAAAGAAAGCATTTATTAAATGAAGAAAATAGCATGAATAATAAACAAGAAGGAAAACTCATATGTTGGTTAACATAAGGAATTACAACTTAGAATAGGAAGATAAGTTAATAGGATATCAAAAGTTTCAATTATAACATATAAGTTCTTCTGTGATTGTCTTGATTAAATTACATAACCACAGCAATCTCTTGTTACATCATTTTAAAGATGATAGTTATAAATGCTAAATTGTTCCTGAGATTTAACCTAAAAAGCAGATCTAAAACTGTCAAATTGGCTTGTGCATAATGATAGGTGATCATAAAATGTTAGTTGTGTAATTCCTTTTATAACTATGGGGTGTATAAGTTACAGTGTAATATGGAGGAGCATTATGAGACAACAGAGTGACAGGGATTTCAAAAAAAAAAAAAACAAGGAACACATGGTTAAGCTTATCATCTCCAGAGAGGAAATCTGTAGTATGATAATTCACTGGATAGGTGAACCTCATATTAGTGTAATAGAAACATGGTAACAGATATCCAATAAAACCATTTAGCCAGGTATGGTATAACACTAGCCAATCTTATATTGCTATTGGGTTACCCAAATTTTGTTTAAGAAGGAGCTTTATGTATGTATTATATGTACATATTCATATTTTAAGTTCTTTAAAATATTGATGCCTCTTCACATTGTCATAGGTCAAGCAGTAGAAGTGATTGCCTGCGCTTCAGGTACCTTAGCTATCATTTCTTATGCATAGTTAGACAATGTAGGGAAAGCAAAATTTTATCTCTATCTTAGAGTTTTGGCTGGGCCTGAAAATTAAATTAATATAAGACAAATTAACAGGAGAAGAGCATACACATGTATTTCACATAAGTGTTAAATGACATGAGAGCTTTCATGAAAAAGTGAAGACCTAAAGAAGTGGTAAAAGCTACATATTTTTATACTGGATTGAACAAAGATAGGCAATTACATAAAAGCAGCTAAATCTTGTGCAGAAGCTAAGGGAAGATAAGAATTATTTTAATAAAATCCATTTGTATAGTGCAAGGGGAGGATCACAGTGCTCTTCTTGCAGCTGTAATATTTATAAATGCCTTTATCTCAAAATAATCTTTATGCCACAATGGCATATTTTGGGGTGGCATATTCTGCCACCCTTCAACAACCATAACTCCTTGCTTTAATTCAACAGGGCATTTAAGAACCATTTGAGAAAAAAATATGGTTTATCATTGTTGCCAAAAGTTATTCTGTAAAATCTTCTGAAAAGTCCAAGAGAACAACAAAATTAAGTCTGCAGAATGGAAGTAATTGACATGGAAAAATAACTTGGAGACAAAACTAAAGTATTCCTGAAAGGAATTCTGTATCATTTTATTAGTAATACTATTGATATCACAAGGGATGTTATTCTGAGGTAAAATACAGAGATTGACAATTCTGTGGTTCCAAAGAGCCAGACTACATGGAAAATGTTTTAGGCATATTTTAACCAAATTATTTCTTTAGTATATCCTTTTTAATGTATACACAAGAGGGATAAATTTTTAAATGCAAGTCTATGTTGAGTCTAAAAATTTTTTCCATTAGTATAAAGAAAATACTGAGATATATTTTAATTTACGCTGTTTTCTTAATGATAAAATAATAGTGTGTCATGCAATTGATCTTGTCTTGGGTTTAATGAAATGTAGTTGCTCAGAAGCTATGAAATAGTGATCTAGCATGTGTCCTAAGATAAGCATTTTATAGACATTTTAGGTTTTTTCCTTTTCTCACAAGTTTGGATATAACAGCCAATAGACCCCCACTTGCAGATGCCACACAAAGTTACAAATTTTACACTTTGGGACATGAGAGCATGGAAGAATGAACAGAGCACACATTTAAGAAAAGTTAAGAGAAATGAGGAGGAGTTCAGTTCTCAAATAAAGAATAATTGTGAGATTATAGTAGATCCATTTGATATTGATTTTTGATGCTTTATGGCCATTTTCCCTAAGTATTCTCTTTGGAAAGCATGGCTGGATTAGCCACATTATATTTGTGCAAATAAAATGGCCCAGATAATATTTTTTGCAGTCTGGGAAAATGCAAAGTCTAGCTAAGAGGCAAAGACTTTTTAATTCTAAAAAATGTATGTGCCATTCTCACTTTTCAGAACTTTTAAAGTAATCTATTTTAAAAGCCTCCTAGGCAGAGAGAAAGTAGAAAAGAGAAGAAAATGATTTGCATTGAGCCAAGCATATAGATTAAATGAAAACACAGAACTACTTAAGTCCAAATTTGCTCAATTGTGGCCTGCATTTTGCACCTGCACTGTGTGGGCATAATTTAAATGAAATAACATCTGGCATATTGTAAGTGTAGTCATCCACAATTGCAGAAGCATTTAAGTTGTGACTGCATTTATGAGAAAAAAATTAGAGAAAACACAATTAAGAAGATGTGAGTCTAAGATAGGTTTAAACTCACAATTTCCACGTAACTCATTCTTCAGACTCCAGAGGCCAAAGCCCCAAGCTGAAGAGAATCTCACAGAGATATAGAAGTTCTGAAGCAAGTAGTTCAGTCATGGAGTGGTGGAAAGACAGTGAGCTTTGGCGGTGATTAGCTTGGGTTACATAGCTCAGCCTCACCACTTCTTAGGGGTAGGGAGTTGAACCAATTAAACTTTTTGCATCATGTGTCTTTCAGTTATAAAATGAGAATAATAAAAACCACATGAGTTTACAGTGAGAATTACAGTAGAATGTCATAAAATAGGAGGCACTATAAATGGCAGCATCCTTTCTCAACCCTCTTTGTTTTTTCTTATATTTCTCTTCTTATATTTTATATAATAATGATATTTTTATGTATTTAACTTGACGCTATGTGTGTCAATTTGACTTACAGATTCACCTACCTCATACCCCAGGGATTGGAGAATCATTTATTCATTCCAAACCATGTATAGAGAACCTCTTATGTGCAAATTAATAGGCTAGGTCCTGGAATTAAAATTGTGAGCATGAAGAGACATGCTCCCTTGGTTCATATAATCTACTGGGTGAGACAGACATTAATCAACTGTACATAAAAAGTAAAGTGACATTACAAATGTGATATGCACCATGGATGAGGGATATACCTTGTAATATAAAAGGGTGCAGAAGTCAAAGAAGTCACAAAAGTACTTAGTGAACTAAAGGAGAAAGACAAAGTATCTAGGCATAAGTGGGAGGAAAAAACGTGAAGACAAAAAACAAACAAACAAACAAACAAAAAAATGCCTGAAAAACATAACACAAAAAGATCCCTGAGGCCTTTTTTGACAGAAAAGACCAAGGTATATGAAATCAAAAGAAAATGTCTGGTATTAAAGTAAAGATGAAACAGACAACTGAAAAATTTAGAGAAGTCTGTATCAGGTAATATGGAATGAATAGTAGGGTTATCTATAAAGGGTTGAAGCCATGAGCTACGTTCAAAATATGTTTGAAATTTTATAACAATGGAAGTGTTCCTTAAAATGCAAATTGTGTCCATAATGGACATGTTGATTGGCAGTCAGATAAATTTAATTTTCAATGACATTTCTTTGAAATGCGAAGTCTAACTTTGGGAGAGATATAATGTACAACGCGTAAGTGGGAACAGTATAGTTTAGCATGACAGATGTTCACACATACATTCTTCTTTCTCTTGATCACTTCTATTTTTTCTCTGTATTTAGTTCATTTAATGTTAGAAAGTGGAGTTTCGATTCAATTTTAATCTGGATTAGACTACCATTTCTGAGATACACTGCACAAATACAGCAGTACAGCTGATTAGAGAGAGAGATAGATTTAGATGGCAGGATGGACAATGCAATGACATTGATGTAAGATAAATGCAGTTGTAGAACAGTCCAAAACTTGTCAGAATATGGATTTGTTTTTTGAGGTTGCAAATCCTAAGGGAATTATAAAAATGTGATTGTACCTTAAGTCTCTGGCTAGACACTATAAATTAGACAAATAATATAGAGCATATTTTAATTCTTTACCATTCTCAACTTATTCTTCTTATGTAATAGTGAAGTAAGTCATATAGCTACATTTTAATAGGAATAAATTTTCTAAGACACTGTCACTAATACAAACACCATCTAATAGGAAACTCAACTATTTAACACTACTTAATATTTTTGTAAAGTCACTGGATTTTTACAAAAAGCTTCAGACAAATATTATTACTCTTCAGATAAATGTTATTACTCTGATGCTGCAAATGATGAAACTGAGATCCTGAATATTTAACTTGGATAAACAAAGACACAAAGCCATAGGGCTAGTAGTAACTTTTTGAAAAGTATTTGTTGAATTAATAAACCCATGTACTATCCAAAGATAAAACCTAGTTCTCCAGAACTTACAGTATCTCACCATATAACAAATAGAACCATCTGATAGTGTAAGACATAGAATCCAGAGCTACATTTTCTTTCATTTGGTCATTAGTTTATGTATTCATCCACTCACTCATCTATTCATTCTACGTTATTTCTCATAAATTTGTTGATAGCATATTATCTCTGAGAAATTTTGTTAGGTATAAATACCCAGAACAATCATGTCCTCAGTCTTCACAGAGTGGGTACTTTATCAGAGAATATGAACAATTACACAAGTAATTTCCATGCAGTTATCATAGGAAAAGTAAAGAATGCAAGGGGATCAGAAAGTAGGAAATAATGATCTGTGGGTGGGAGAGGGAGACAGTGAGAAAACCTCAGAAGTGAGTTGAAGCCATGTCCTTACCTAAGAATGGGAATTAGCTAAGTGAAAGCAGACAGAATTAGGAAAAAGTAGGAGAACACTGCATGCAAAAGAATTGCAAGTAGAGAGGAAGCTTATAGCCTAGAAAAATAGTTCAATATGGATGAAAGATAGAGTACAAGATGGAGTGTGAAAAGACATGAGAACAGAAAGGGCAGTAAGGGCCAGAAGATGGAGAGATTGTATATAGACAAAACTATAGAAAAAAACAGAAAAGCCAGATGATGTATAGTTATCAATTGATCTTACTGGAATTAGAGAAAAATAAATCATTAGGAGATAAGTTTAAAGACATCTACAAGGCATTCTAATTGATTTTCAGTGAGTCTTTGAGATGGCTTCCCAATTCTGAGTCCCAGGATTAAATAGACCAATTCTGGACTGTGCATGGTGACTCATGCCTGTAATCCCAGCACTTCAGGAGGCAAAGGTGGGTGGATCACTTGAGGTCAGGAGTTCGAGACCAGCCTGGCCAACATGGTGAAATCTGGTTTCTATGAAAATTACAAAAAAATTTAGCCCAGCGTTGAGGCACACACCTATAGCCCCAGCTACTCAGGAGGCAGAGTCATGAGAATTGCTTGAACCTGGGAGACAGAGGTTGCAGTGAGCTGAGATGGTGCCACTGCACTCCAGCCTGGGCAACAGAGAAAAACTCAATCTCAAAAAATAAAGAAATAATATATAAAAAATAATCAAAATAAAAAAAACAGATCAATACTGACTCTGGTAAATATTATAGATTGGTTCAATCAATAATATTTTCTTTAGGGAATGGCAAGGGAAAATCTCATTTCTTACACTTTTGAAGCTAAGTTTTCAAAAGTGACAAAGTTCTACAATGCAGGCTCCCATGCAAGACTTGAAAGGCTAAAAATTTTCTGGAAGAGGTCATGAGGCTTCTCTAGCAAGCAAAGTCAGAAAATATTTTTCTATTTCATTTTTTGGAGGTGTTTGTTTGTTTGTTTTTAATAGTAGCCATATAAGGGTTTCTGTCATCCAGTCCCTGGCATTCTGTGTGTTTGAGGGAGCAGAAAGCTGCTGCTGCTTCAGACTTTCAATAAAATATTTCTATGGTATGATTGTATAGTTTTCCTATTTGTATTGTTTCTAAAAATTTAGCATATAATTCTAGGAACTAAATAATCCTCTTAAACTTGTTTGTTCTTTCATTTAGCTATAGTGAATTTTATTGTCAGCCATAAAAATTCTCTCCTAGTTACAACTTGTTTTTCTAGATTTTGCTGGGGTCATTACTGGCTATATAATTTTTGAGAATATGAGCTTCCTTGTTCAAAACTATTAAGAATTTTAAGATGGCAACAATAGAACATTAAATCAAACACTGAGAGCTTCTAATTCCAGCCCCTGTGCACCTTTACAAGTCATACACTCAGAAAGCTGATCCTAGCTGAATTATAAAACACCTACATGGGCACACGTGGTTTGGGGCGGGAGGGTGGTGATTCTGGAACCAGGCATTTTTAGGCTTCAAGTTCCACCATCTTGTAGCTGTAACACCTGGAACGGCTGCTAGTTTGGGTCAGCAAAAGAAGTCCTGGAAATCCGCAGGCTACTACCACCAGACTGGAGCTTTAAAAACTAAAACTAATAGGCTTAAAACAGGATGCGTCAGGGAAGTATAAAACTTGAAGATGAGTAGAAAGGAGCTGAGTTTTGGAGTCCTAACTCCCCTTCCCAAACTCCACAATCTAGTAATTTATTATTTTTTAAAGAGGAGTAGAGATATATCTAAAGTATTATTCTGTGGGAAATCGATATACATAGAAACTAAAAGCCATTGGAGATTACCTGCGAACAACTTTTCTTCTCTATGCCCCTTCTATTGGCATTAGTCATGAAAGTATCAGGGATAATATGGATGATAAGGATATTGTATTGTTTTAAGGCAATAGCAGTACCTGTGGGAGAACCTGGGGCCCAGCTATGTTCAATAAAACACTTATGTGCCCAGAACCCTGAACATCCCAGAAAGGAAGAAAGGTGGGCTGTTTAATGAGTACATCTCCCAATGCATTGGCATCCCAATTACTGTTCTTTTCAAATCCCCTTTCTATGAAAAGGCTTTTAAAACTGCTGGGTTATTTTTTTGTTGGTGGTGGGTTTTTGTTTGTTTGTTTTTATTTTTATGTTTTGGTAAAGAGTTGCTGGAGGGACAGGGGTTGGAATTAGCCAATTATTTTCACTTTTAATTTTACAGATATTTGCATTCCACTTATATAAACTCATTCAAATAGTTAAAATAACCTTAATAACAAAAGAAGATATTTTAGAGACAAATATAGAATTATAACATGTAACAAAACCAAAGTCACTGATCTATTATTTGATGTTTCAGAATATATACATCATTCTTTTCATGTGTGGAGTGTGCTTAAGCCCTGGAAATGTCTATTATGAAGATATAACACTGGAATTTGACATAATTACATATCTGAGTGGTAGACTACCGTATTCATAATGGCACGTGATTTCAAGTTTATTTGGTTCAGTGTTTAGATTTATAACCTTTGAAAGTCACAAAATATTCCATTAAACTGTTCTAATATTTTATATAGGGTCACTTTATTCTTGCCTCGATGTCACCTTTATGTGGGCGGTTGCTTCAAAGCAGATTACTGGTTCCCAAACGTTACATGGAATTCATCTTTCTCTAATTTACTTCCATTCTCAGTCCCATTTAGCATCAAACTGCAAACTCCTTTACGGGTATGGGATTCTCTAATACTACTCTATGTTAATATGCTAAATTATTTTAAAAGTTATAAGACTAGTTTTTATATATTTGGTCATCTATCACAGATTTAAGCACCAAACATTCGATTTAACCGCTGTTTATTTATGTCTCATTTTAAGAACATTCATAGAAATATATCTTAATGGAGAGAAGTGAAAAGTGTGGAAGGACTTCAACATTAAGAAAAGACAAATAGCACATTGCATGATTCAGTTGCAACTGGAACCAGCTAGAGCACTTGATAAGGCCTTCAACCATTGTTTCAGCATGCCTACAATTTTCTTAAAAAAAATTACTACTTTCCTAAAATTTGCAAATAATATGTAATCATCTCCTTCTTATGATAATCTTCAACTACTAAAATTGCCCTTATTTTTAAATTAATGATAAAAAATTCTATATAAAGCGATATTTTGACTTCACAACAACGAAGAAAGCATTCATAATGGCATAAGCTAAATACTATAAACACTCACATGCACTGAAAATTCAGCTACTGAGAATCAAGTAGACTTTTTTTAACGTGAAATTACAACAGATGAACAAATGGAGTATGATGATTGAATCAACAGATTCAAAAACTGGAACACTAAGTATTTGTAATACTTCAATATTTATTGAATAAATCCTATTGAATCTATATCATTTAAATAAATTAGCATAAAAGAAATGAGACCATCCAGCAAAGTACTGTATTAAAAATACCTTAATATGCAAAAATAACATCTTTGTTGTATTCATGATATCAAGGAATATATAGTTTTAGTCTGAGATTCCCACAGGCAGGAATTTAAGGCCCAGCTAAGAAGCTTTCCACCCACCTCTGCCAGAATGGTAGGTGATTCTTTACTGAAGGTAAAGAAGAAGCACTGTACAAATGGGGGAGAATGTAGAAAAATATATAAAGGCCCAAACAAAATATACCTACTTTACACTGATTAATCCACAAATATCTACAATTGCAATAGTTGCCAATATGTGATTAGAATCTTGCTCTTTAGAATATCCAAGAGTGTACAGCAAAAGTTATTCTATTCTTCTCTTGTTGCAGTGAAACAGGCTCCCTCTATATGGCTTACTTTTTGGCCATAGTTGTAATAAAAGCTATAATATTTACTATTTTGTTTTGTTTTTTAATCTAAATGTGTTCTGTGAATTCACAGAGATACAAATATCTTGTAATGTGGCAACTTTTTCCAACTGTGTTTAAAATAGATGTATTGCCTACCCCAAGCTGGAGTGCAGTAGTGCCATCTCTGCTCACTGCAATTTCCACCGCCCAGGTTCAAGTGATTCTTATGCCTCAGGCACCTGAGTAGCTGGAACTACAGGCACAGGCCACAACACCTGGTTGGTTTTTGTATTTTCAGTAGAGAACAGGTTTCACCATGTTGGTCAGGCTGATCTTGAACTTCTGGCCTCAAGTGATCCACTCATCTAGGCATCCCAAAATGCTGGATGATTGTTTAATTGACAAAATAATATTTGCTTTTAATTTTTAATGTTACTATAATGTCAATGTACTGTACAGTTTAAGCACTCTTTCCTTCAGACCACATATTTTGAGGTTTTTTTTTAACTTTTGCCAATTAAAGAGAGTTTACTTTGATTTAATTTCTTGTGATAATATTTATTTATGCTGATGTGGTGGCTCATGCCTGTAATCCCAGCACTTTGGGAGGCCAAGGCAGGTGGATTGCTTGAGGTCAGGGGTTCTAGACCAGCCTGACCTCTACATGGTTTCTACATGGTGAAACCCTGTCTCTACTAAAAATACAAAAATTAGCTGTGTGTGGTGGCACGTGCCTGCAATCTCAGCTACTTGGGAGGCTGAGGATGAGAATTGCTTGAACCCAGGAGGTGGAGGTTGCAGTGAGCTGAGATTGCACTACTGCACTCCAGCCTGGGCAACAAAGTAAGACTCTGTCTCCAATATATATGATATATTATATATATATGGTTGTGATACATATAACTATCAAGCAGATAGAATATTTTAAACCTACAAAATACATTTATGTCATGTGTCTAATTATATTAGACTGGTTTATGTGACATCAAAAAACAGATGATAAATTCTGTAAATCGGGGTCACTTACAGCAGTGATGAACATCTACTAAACTGAATTCCCTCATCTATGTTTACAAGATACAGTTTTGGAGGATAGGATAGAAAACAATTTTTGACATAGAACATACCAACTCTTAAAGTTGACACTTTTATAGTATAATTTCTACTACCTTACTTATAGCAAAACTATAAAATGTATGAATTTTTCAGAAATAACTGAGCATGGCATTTTCCTTTAAATGTCTTCTTACATTGAGTTGTTTCTGTCAACTTCAAAAGCACTAGGAAATCTCTTCCAAGTAACTGATCAGTCAGTTGGCTAAAGTCCATATTGAGGGCCAGGTGTGGTGGCTCACACCTATAATTCCAGCAATTTGGGAGGCTGAGGTGAGTGGACTGCTTGAGGCCAGGATTTTGAGACTAGCCTGGGCAACAACAGCAAGATCGTGTCTCTGTCTCTAGACACACACACACACACACACACACACACACACACAAACACACAAAAGACCAAACAACAGCAAGATCGTGTCTCTGTCTCTAGACACACACACACACACACACACAAGACCAAGTTGTGATCTGGCTCAGAGCCATTCTTTCCAATCACACATCCTTCCCTTTTGTTTCAGAGCACTTAAAAGAAACCCAGCAACCTCCAAAAAAAAAAAAAAAAAGAAAAATCCCAGAAGGAAGAACCACAGATCCTCAATAGGTTTCACTGTTAGCATACCTGAAATATCTTGGAAAGGAACTTACTGGAAATTTACTCCCTCTTCAGTTCTTTGAAATGCTTTTCCCAACTGTACAATGTGTATCAGTAGTACAGCTTCTGGAGAAGAATCTTTCTCCCTAAAAACAGAGAGCAACTACATCATTAGGGAAGAAAATTGTATAATTTTACATATAATTATACAATGTATAATTGTATAATTTTATGTAAAATTATGTATAATTTTGTAGTTATTTTATTTTCACATATTTTTAATAGAAGGAAAGTAAAAGGATATAAAAGCTAGTTGGTCACATGTTTTGAGTAACATTTCCTCCCCCTTATACTCAGGGTCAGCTCACATTCTGCATTCCATTTGATTAACATTGATTTGATGTTTTTATCTATAGAATTGATTTAGATATACAGGTAGGATGTCTCTATTAGAAAATTTTCTCCTTAACAAGCTGCTTGCCTTCTCTATACAATCTTTCATGTCGTTTCAATTTGGGTGATAACAATCTAGACTCAAAGCAGCTGTTTAATCTTCATTCATAGCCACTTTCTAGGGAGTGGCAATTGTCACCACTCCCATAAAAATTCTAATAGATGTGACACTAAGTAAGATGATAATCAGTACCATGTTCCCAGGAATCAAAAGCGTTAAGGACTATGTGTAAATAGCAGGATTTTGACAATATTTAATGAAGTCTTTCATCTACTGCAGTAGACATTATCAGAGAAAGAAATATCAATGATATCTCCTAATTTATGTTATATATCCTAAAAGAATGATATTTGGGTAAGTTACAAAATGAGTAAACTGTAATTATGGACAAATTTGGTCATGGTAAATAATTTGCCTAATAACTTTATTCCATTCAATTAAAATTTATTTTTAGTAAATATGTGGATGTTAATCTAAGTATATTGTTAAACAGTAAGAAGGGCCAGGTGCGGTTATTAATATACAGATTATTATTATTAATATACAGATTATTAATATATAATAATACAATTATTAATATACAGATTATTAACATGCAATAATCTAAGTATATTGTTAAACAGTAAGAAGGGTTGGCTCACCCCTGTAATCCTAGCACGTTGGGAGAGTGAAGTGGGCAGATCACGAGGTCAAGAGATCAAGATTATCCTGGCCAACATGGTGAAACCCTGTCTCTACCCAAAACACAAAAATTATCTGGGCCTGATGGTGTATGCCTGTAGTCCCAGCTACTTGGGAGGCTGAGTCAGGAGAATCACTTGATCCCGAGGGGCAGAGGTTGCAGTGAGCCGAGATGGCACCACTGCACTCTAGCCTGGTGATAGACCAAGACTCCATCTCAAAACAAAAAAACAGTAAGAAATCAGGTCTCTAACATTGATGCAATATAGAAAATGCTTGTGTATATGAGAGCATGCCTATTATGTGTTTTCTTAAACTTGAAACATAGCAACTATTTGAGAAAAAATTTCAGCCAAATTTTGAAGATATAAAAACTGAAGTTGAGAGCTTGAGAAAATCATGTCAAAAAGAAACAGGAATTAAGCTTATGTTTGGCTTATTTCAGTCCCACCCAAGGACCACACAAAGACTTAAAGCTTCTTAACTAACCACTAGAGACAGAGAGAAAAAAATAGCATTGTACTCTTACCTCTAGGCAATAAAGCCAATGTTTCCTCTACTTGCTCTCAGTATTTTTATGAAAAGATTTACTCATGATTCTCAAGCAATTTCAATGAAAGCCCAACTGGTTCAAAAATTTTTATCTCAGCACTAAATAGCAAAAGTCTTAAAAAGCAATTTAAGAATCATATTGATATAGTAAATAATCATATGTTTGCAGGCTGATAGGGTCTGAAACCAGATATGTTTTGTGGATACAACCAATCACGTGGAACTAATCATCAAGTGTGAAGTTAACCTAGCTTATGGCAAACGCATGCAGATTTCTGCTATGTAAAAAGGAATAAAGCACAAATCAAAGGAAAATTAGTAGTGAGCTAGAAACAGCCTTATCTTTGAATTGTCTAATTTATGAGACTTACCTGTTCCACCATATTTTTCAGTAATATAGCTTTTTGAAGTGAATTGCCTTTTTGACCAAGAAGAAATAAATAAATAGATGAACAGAGGGAAAATGAGGTACTGAAGAAGAATGAAGACTGTCTAATATATCTTGTATCTACCAGGTATAGCATGAGTACTTATGTAGTTAACTATTCTCCTAATCCCAAGCAATATCAAGATTTACTGTTTAATACTAAAGATGAAATAATACTTGAAGTTACACAAAATGTCATATACTGCAGGTATCATGATTACTGTCATTAAAATAAATTGTAAATGAACCTTCTTGTTTCTGAGACAGAAATTTAGCTGCTGTGAAATGCTGGGAGCTTCCTGCTTTTCCACTAAACCATTATTGTCTTTTATATTCTAACAACTATCATATGAATTCTCTCCAAAATAACAAAGAACAAGGAATCACTGCTGCAGAGAAAATCCTTTGGGAATTCCTCATAGGCAAAGTATTCTCTTTTTCGTTTCTAAAGACACACAAAGATTTCTTAAAGCAGGAGTCAGCAAACTTTTCTTAAAGGGATAGATAGCAAATATTTTAGAATTTTGCTGGCCACTCAGTCTCCAGAGAACCGTAAGTACTAAACTCTCCAGTTGTCTCGGAAAAGCAGCTATAAACAATATGTAAAGAAATAGCAGATCTGAAATACAATAAATTTTTGTTTACCAAAACAGGCCAAAGTTGGCCCACTGATTCTAGTTTACTGGCTTATGTCATATAGGGTGGGTTCCTCCTACCTTCCATTTGGCCAGAATAGCTCATTGGAAGTTTTTAAAAGTATTTACAAATCCACGTAATCTGCCTTTGTCTTTACTCTCCTAGAATGAAATCTCTTTATATATAAATATTAGTCATTCTTCAAATTCTACTGAAATCCACATCAGAGAACTGCAGAGTATGATATTTTGTGCATATTAGACTATCATAAACTCCTTCATCCATTATGCCATTCTATCTTGCTGCACAATAGTTCTCTAAGCATGAGAAACAGAGAAGCTAAATAAATGTCCATGATCAAATGAGGGAAAAGCAACGGTAAAGCCAAACTTTTTTGAATTCTATTTTGGCAGTCTTTATTGAGCTGTTAACAATTTTAGCATTACCAAAGTATTCCTAGGAACATAGAGCTCGACATTCCATCAAGTACAAAAAGCCCCTCTATCAGTTAACTAACAATTAATACTCAGTTTTAATATTTCTAGTCATAAGAAACTAGCTACAGATGTGCCTTGACTTACAAACAGCTTATTTTTAAATGGACCTTTGTGAATACATTTCTTATTAAATCAAATGGCACGATAAAATTACTTGCTAATGTATGCAGAGTTGCTCAAATGGTGAATGTCTGTCCCTATTAATAAAAACTGCAAGTAGAAAGAAAACTAACGAGCTTCAATACCTCCTATGGCAATATAGCCCCGATTGGACAGGTCTGAACGCTATTCCTTATATTGAAAAAACTATCTCTGCTGCAATATTTACTTTTCTGCTACAGATTTACTTTCATAGTGTCTTCTCTCCCTTTTCTGTGACAATATGCACATATTTAAGAAAAAGTTGTCATGTGTCCTCTAAGAATTTTTAAAAGGACTATACCACACTAAAATCGTGATTTTTTTTCTCCATAGCATATGCTTCCAAGAAAACATCCAACAACTCACATGTACATGTGTCAGTTTCAAAATATGATGTTTTCATATTTTGCAAGTGGTCTGACTGGCAAGAAACAGTGAGACTTGTCTTTTATGCCTTGTGAACTTGAATTTCCTTAAAATACACTGTGCCAATGATAGACTCCCTTGATAAATCTGTTAGTAGTTTACATATGTTCCTTGCCTTTTAAGTAGACTTTCAGTAAGTTAAAAGCAGAAATAACTCATTCATGTTACAATGAATTCTTGCATGAACTATTTCCTCTTATTTCCTGGTCACGTGAGTATTCAATGGAGGCTTAAAACTCACACTGTAATGTGGAATTCTACCTGATTTAACATCATATGTTGTCACTGTACAGTGGACCGTCCTAGGCTTAATTTCCTAAATCAGTGGACCTGTCCTTAACAAAGGAAAGATTCTTCCATGAGTAATGAAGTCCCAGATAAAAAAGTTTGAAAACAAATGTTCTTTTTGAAGCCTTAGCAGTAAAGTCACGGACATGACAGGGTACTGTGCATTTAGATCTATATTTCACTTGCTTTTGCTAGGATAAGCACTCTCTGGAAGAAATTCCCAGAATGCTGAAAGCTGAAACTGCTCCCAGCTTGTTTTCATACATAGTCATGGATCTCACCATTTGTGATCGAAAGTTGTGAGAACAGACTCTCTAAAGCTGGTGATCAGCAGTGAAAGAGCTTAAATATATCCATTTCTTATTTGCTTAAGTTAAATAAGCAAGAGAAGAAAGTTTAAAGATATCAGTAATATAGTAAATGTGACTCTATTTATTTCACATAAAGTCAGCATTTTTGCTTAATTTAAATATTTTGAATCTGTTTAATTTTTAGATTTATATTTATAAATATTATTTTTAAATTATTATTTTGAGAGCACAAAAGCGGAAGATCTTGTGTGACAGAAAGATGTTTAGGCAAAAGCAAAAAAAAAACAAAAACACATGGGTAATATATCTGATTCTATCAATGCTGCAAGATTTTCTCATCAAGCTATTTATCTATTGATCTGCAAATACTCATGGCAATTTCTAAGCCTTCCAAATCACTGTGATGCAGCCTAGAGCTACCATACCAAGGCTCTTTTCTATAGGATAAGCAGACTAAACTCATTTGCAAGTCCTGACTTTTTCCTTTTATTCTCCAGTGGCTCATTAACTTGTTTCTAGTAGTAATATCAATGTATCAAGGAGCTGTTTAAAGGCTCTCAGCATGAACTTAAGATTTCAAAGTGAATGTGACTGAAGTAGTGACTATCATTTTCATTCAGCAGCCATTCTGTGGAATTTGATGATCTCCAGATTAGGAGCAGAGCAAGGTGGGTTTCTGAAAAAGTTGTGCCTATAGACAGCAGCTTCAATCATATCCAAGAATTCTAAGATTTTGCTGCTGTTGGTGTACCTTATGGTTGTGAAACTTGCCTAGCCAGCCTCCAAAATAAGTGAATTCCCTTCAATGTATGTATTTCTTACTGGTCCTGTTTCTCCAACTGAACCCTGACTAAAACATTTATTAATGTGGCAGAAGTAACAATGCATGATTTCAAATGTTATGTCATAAAAGGTGAAACAGCTTCTGTCTGGCTTTCAGATGCTTGCCCTGGAAACCAGCCATGATGCCATGATGAAATCCAGGCAACAGAGTTGTGTTTCAGCCCAAAGCATCAGATGGGATCCAGGTGACTGGCATCATTATCAGTCAGACATGTGAGAGAAATCCTTAAGATGACTTCAGACTCATCACTCATTATCTTCAACCACATGAGAAACCCAGAGCGAGAACCACCCAGCCAAGGCCAATCTCTAGAACTTCAAAAGGTAATCATAAATGAAGGTTGTCATTTTACACTCTTGTTTATGCTACTGTGTGCTTTTCACACAGCGGTACATATCGGTTACAGACTGCATTTATCTTGTGTTAAAATCACACATTTTGAACCACATTTTCCAATTCCCTTTCTTACATGATTCTATGTTATGGGTTTCCACAATAAACATCTTAACAAGATTTGGAAGAAAGGAGTTAAGCAGCAGTCTGGTTTATACTTGGAAAATCAGACTAGAGTGAGACGTTCTTACAAGTCACATATTTTTTGGTGGACCTACAGGCTCACTTCATTGGCTAGAGGCAGTAGCTAGCCCACTCCAGCTTTAGATTCTGCCAGATCTCCTTGGGACGGCAGCCAGACCCAGAGCTCCCTCATCCTCCATCTGATCTCTTTCTTCAGTTTCCTTGGATCCTGGACCACACTCACATGAAACTGTAGAGGAATACCTCAGCTATACTGCAGGCCTTCCATACAAACAAAACTGTAGGCTGGAGATAGCGAGAGACTAATAAAGCTCTATGTAATGGACAAATTTCAGTTTATCCTCATGGCTTTCAGCTCATTCTCAAATATTCTAGCTTGTCTTTCTTCTCTCTCACTTTATTTCTTTTTTCCCTTTCTAGCTTTCGGATCATCAACTGACATAGGGGAAGAAGACTTCCATAGGATGCTCAACCACCACCCAAGATCATGTAAGGTTTAAACTTTATAATAAATCCATTTTGTTTCTCATAGTTCTACTTTTCTCATCAAATCATAACTGATAACAATGATCCATATTTTGAAATCCAGTGTCCTCTCTGAAGTTTCTGCTTTCTGCTTTCAATGATTCCCAGTGTCTCAGTCAGTTCAGGTTGCTATAATGAATATAGCACAGAATGAGTAACATAAACAATAAACATTTTTTTCTCACAACTGTGGAGACTGGCAAGTCCAAGATCAATCAAGGTACTGGAAGATTTGGTGCCTAGTGGGGGCCCACTTTCTGGTTCATAGATAGCCATCTTTTGGCTGTGTCCTCACTTGGCAGAAAAAGAGAAAGAGTTCTCTGGATCTTTTTTATAAAAAGGACAGAAATCCCATTCATGAGCGCTCCACTGTCACAACCTAATCACCTCCCCAAGGCCTTGCCTCCTCACACCATTACATCGGGGGTTAGGATCTCAACATATAAATTTGGCGAGGATACAATCAGTACTCAGCACCCAGTCTCATTCATGTCTCTATTCACTAACTTTTTTCTGTATTTTAAAACCCAGATATGAAGTGGACCCCCCCTTTTTTTTTGAGACGGAGTTTTGCTCTTGTAACCCAGGCTGGAGTGCAATGGCACTATCTTGGCTGACTGCAACCTCTGCCTCCTGTATTCAAGCGATTCTCCTGCCTCAGCTTCCCAAGTAGCTGGGACTACAGGCACGTGCCACTATGCCCAACTAATTTTTTTGTATTTTTTAGTAGAGACAGGATTTCACCATGGTGACAAGGATGGTCTCAATCTCTTGATCTTGTGATCCACCCGCCTCAGCCTCCCAAAGTGGTGGGCTTACAGGTGTGAGCCATGGCACCCGGCCTGTGGACCCCCTTTTCTTGTATTGTTTTTATAGTCACTTTTGTTGAATATTTCATTGAAGTTCACAGCCAGTGGAGAAGTTTTCCAATAAAAATATAATGTAAAATGTCTTTGGCAACTTTCTTTTTTGGCATTTTTTTTTTTTTTTTTTTTTTTTTTTTGGCTATCCACCTGCCTTTGCAGTCTTCATCCTCCATGTACTTTGCTTAGTTCTGGACTGTCTCTAAGACAGTGCTTGCCTGTCTATGTTTTTCTATTTCTCCAAACACTCCTTACCCCTGAATCCCAATATATCTGTTTTCCTCACTTTGTATTTCAGAACCATTCATTTCTCCCCTTAAAATTTGTATCCAAAAATGCTAAAAGTACTTCCTAAACAAAGGCTCATCTATACTATGTGCCATCCTTTAGTATCACAGAAAAGCTGAAAGAATATTGAAATTGAATGTTTTATAATTCTCCAGATTGTTCTTATGGTTATATAAGTTTGAAAATTTTAAAAATAGAAAATCATATACATCTTTATTCATTTAATAAATTGCTGCCCAGTGCCTTCTGTGTATCAGACATTGTTCCAAATGTCAGTGAGGCAATGAACTAAACAAACATTTTGCTCCCATGCAGCTTATCTCCTAGTATTAAGTGTGAGTGTAGATAGATGATAAAGTATCGTTTATATGTTATATCCATTAGTGATCACTGCTATGAAGATAATTAAGCAGGATAATAATAAGGAAAGTTAGGCTGATACTTTGTACAGGGTGGTCATGAAAGATTTCAACAATAAAGATGTATTTAAGCTGAGACTTAACAGGAGGGAGGACACAAGCCATGTACTTACCTCGCTGAAGAGTGTTTCAGGTAAACTAAACAACAGCACTATCCATGAAACTCAAAAGCAGAGTAAGTAAGGAGAAAGGTGGCAAACGTAGAGCCATGGAAATATGAAGAGGCAGGGTCGCAGCAAATAGGGACACTTTAACAGCAAGGACTTGTATTTGGAGTGCGATGGAAAGTCAAAATTTGTAAACGAAAAATATGATTTCACTGATTTAGTATTTTTTATTTTTAAGACTAAATCACAGAATTAAGAATCACAGGCAGAAGCAAGGAAAAAATTCTGAATTCTCATTATTCTTAAAATTATTTACTTAGGCAATAAGTAAATGTAAGCTCAGTGTAGGAAAGAATGTTTTTGTGTTTTGGATCCTCAGAAGCTAGGGCAAATTATTATGCAATAAGTGCTCAGTGAATATTTTATATGTATTGGCGTATATCAGACCCATCCACTTTTGGGTGGTGCCTGAATACTGTGCAGAACCATTCATGAACCAAGCCCTAGTCTTATCTTCCTCTGTCAACTGATCATAGGGAACTCCCCATGAGGCCTTTGTTGCAGGCTGAGGGAGAGAAGGCAGGATGGCATAAGTGGAGTGTTTGAGCCACCTCTTCAGGTAAGTTACTTGTGCCTTTGGGACCTGCTCGAGCCCCAACATATATATACCACTTCCATTTGATGATAGAATGTTGCTGTGCATGACTCAATTTATGGCTAGACAGGTCAGGAAGCGACCAGTCCATGATAGGCAGTTCAGGTAACATGGTTGCTTGATGACCCACAGTCAAAATTCAGTTTTCCAGAAAATCCAGTAACAGGTCAAGAGCTGTCTCTCAAAAGGAGAGTAATTATCTGCAGAAGATGGCAGATCTAGAGGCCTCTGGTGTGATTCACCTATGACAGCCTGCCAAAGGCTCCAAACAGCATCTGTATTTGCCACTGAGACCAGAAGCAGCATTAGATCTGCTGAGTCATATGGCCCAAGTGGCAGAGAAGCTTGCACAGCAGCCTAGATCTGTTGCAGAGCCTTCTCCTATTCTGGACCCCACTCAAAACTGGTTACCTCTCAGGTCACTTGATAAATGGGCCAGAGTAACACACCTGAATGAGAAATGTGTTGTCTCCAAAATCCGAATAGGCCCACTAAGAGTTGTGCCTCTTTCTTGGTTGTAGGAGAGGCCAAATGCAGCAACTTATCCTTCCCTTTAGAAAGAATATCTCAACAGGTCCCACACCACTGGGCCCCTAGAAATTTTACTGAGGAAGAGGGTCTCTGCATTTTACGGGATTTATTTTGCATCCTCTAACATACCAATGTCTCACCAATAAGTCCTGTGTTTGGTACTTCTTGCTCACTGGATGCAATCAGCATAATGTCATCAATGTAATGGACCAGTGTGATGTCTTACAGAAGTGAAAAGTGATCAAGATCTCTCCAAATAAAATTATGACACAAAGCTAGAGAGTTGATATACCTGTGAAGTAGGAGAGTTAATGTATATTGCTGGCCTTTCCAGCTGAAGGCAAATTGCTTTTGGTGGGCCTTGTGGACAGGAATAAAGAAAAAGGCATTTGCCAAGTCAGTGGCTACGTACCAGGTACCAGGAGATGTGTTAATTTGCTCAAGTAATGAAACAACATTTGCTACAGCAGCAGCAAGTGGAGTCATCACTTGGTTAAGCTTATGATAATCCACTGTCCTTCTCCAAGATCTGTCTGTCTTCGGCACAGAAGAATAGGGTGAGTTGAATGGGGATGTGGTGGGAAACAACACCCCTGAGTCTTTTTTTTTTGAGATGGAGTTTCACTCTTGTTACCCAGGCTGGAGTGCAATCGTGCGATCTCGGCTCACCGCAACCTCCGCCTCCTGTGTTCAGGCAGTTCTCCTGCCTCAGCCTCCTGAGTAGCTGGGACTACAGGCACGCGCCACCATGCCCAGCTAATTTTTTGTATTTTTAGTAGAGACAGGGTTTCACCATGTTGACCAGGATGGTCTCAATCTCTTGACCTTGTGATCCATCCGTCTCGGCCTCCCAAAGTGCTGGGATTACAGGCTTGAGCCACCGCGCCAGGCCTCCCCTGAGTCTTTCAAGTACTTAGTGGCACTAATCTCTGCCATCCCTCCAGGGATGCATTTTACTATTTTTCTAGGTCAAGTCAGCTCTAATGGCTTCCATTTGGCCTTTTGCACCATAATAGACCTCACCCTACCAGTCAGGGAGTCATTGTGGAGGTTCTGCTCGCCGCTAAGTATGTCTATGCCAATTATACATTCTGGCACTGGGGAAATGACCACAGGATGAGTCCAGGGACCCACTAGACCCGCTGTAAGTTGGACCTGAGCTGACACTCCATTAATTACTTGACATCCTTAAGCTTTCACTCTAACTGGAGAACCACAATGATATTTTGGCTCCCCTGGAATCAATGTCAGCAAATAGCCAGTGTCCAGTAGTCCCCAAATCGTCTGATCATTTCCCTTTCTCCAGTGCACATTTACCCTGGTAAAAGGCTAGAGATCTCACTGGGGAAGAAAGGGAGAAAGATTCACTGCATAAACTGTCAGTATGTAGTGGTGTCCTTTATCAAGGGGACCTGGCCTCCCTTTCATTCAAGAGGTTCTAGGTCTAAACTGGCTCAGGTCTGGAAATTGATTAAGGGGCCGTGATTCTCTGTTTTTATAATTGAAATTAGTCTTTTGTTCACTCTACCTAGAAGTTTTCTGTTTGTATAATTTAAGTAGCAATGCAGTAGGCTTCCTATCAATTTCACTTCTTAGGAACACTGTGGTTAATTAGCTGATGCCAGAGCTCTACATGAGGCAGACTATTCTGATTGTTGCTTTGCCTCTGCTTTTCATTATTGTAACAATGCCCACCTTGCTTTTGACGGTTTAGTGCTGCCACTTGGCCCCTGCCACCTTGGGATTCAATTATTCCCATTGTATTTACATTTCCTAGTAGAGAGACTGTGGTTCCCACCATTTCATCTGACATACAGAGAAGAGCTATTACAGGGCTCTTCAAAGATGCAGGTTCTGTCCTCACAAATCTATTTTCCAAGACATTGGTCAAGGCTATGTCTTCTAGATTCTCCCAGCTGGAATGAGTGGGTCTAAAGTGACTAATCCACTCTATCATCCCAATATCCCTAAGCCTTTTGATCCCTTCCTCTACATTAACCCAAGGGAGATCAGGCATTTCCAGCTGGCTCACAGTGGGCCATCTTTCAATCCATATTTCAACTATCTACCAAATAAACTATTAGAACTTTTTTTTTAACTTCCCAAGCTGCAACATTAAATGCAGAATTCCTCCTTAGAGTTGGATCAGGCTAAATTTCTTGATTTTGGCCCACTATGTTTCTTCCACCATTATCCCATACCCTTTTATTCATTCCCACACTGGTTCTCCAGACTCCTATTTATATAAATTAGAAAAGTTGGCCGGGCGCGGTGGCTCAAGCCTGTAATCCCAGCCCTCTGGGAGGCTGAGGCGGGTGGATCACGAAGTTAAGAGATGGAGACCATCCTGGTCAATTTGGTGAAACGTCTCTACTAAAAATACAAAAAATTAGCTGGGCATGGTGGCTTGTGCCTGTAATCCCAGCTACTCAGGAGGCTGAGGCAGGAGAATTGCCTGAACCCAGGAGGCGGAGGTTGCGGTGAGCTGAGATTGCACGATTGCACTCCAGCCTGGGTAACAAGAGCGAAACTCCATCTCAAAAAAAAAAAAAATTAGAAAAGTCAAGCAGTTCTTTTTGAATGTAGTGCCCCTCCTCATGGGTCACACTCTCAACCTCATCTCCAGGGGCCCACTGGGACTTTCTTTAGTCTAGTTATAGGTCTAGAAGGAAACAGGGGTGTTGGGGGTGACCTCTGAGGAGAATCAACATTATCTTGCCTGGCAAGTGCCTCAGGAGAGGTCATCACTGCTGCCTCAGGCAGTACAGGGTTTATTTCCTCAGACAAATGTGGAAAGGCTGATGGCAGCATGGATCAGGGAGGGGATGTCACCCCTGCTGGGGATGGGGAAGTGGTTCCTTCTGGAAGAAAATGTTCAAACTCAATGTCCCCAGCTTCATCAGGGTCCTCGCACACATCCTCATTCCAAGTTGCAGGGTCCCATTCTTTCCCAATCAATGCCCTCATTTTAACAGTAGACACCTGGTGAGTCTGTGCATCCATCTTTTGTTGCAGGTCAGCCACTCACATGATAAGAGTTTGTATCTTTTTCCCCACAATTTTAGCTCTTTCTCTACAGAAGATTCTCACTCAGGGCAATCTGAGCAGTTTTGAGGCTCCGTGTCTGCTTCTGAAGCTGGGAGACAGAATCCCTGAATTTATCATTTTGTTTAATCACTTTGTCCTGTAAACTTAGGAGCAACCAACCAGCTTCATTATGTTCCTTTGTTCTCCATATGTGGTCAAATGTATTATGTACAGAGCCACTAAACTCCATGTCTCTCACAAGCAGTGAATCAGGAGCGTCAAATGCATTTATTTTGCATAACTCTGTAAACAGTTCATTCCAAGGATTATCAATGTTCTTCATACTATTAGAAGTAGAGTCCTTAGCATTTTTTGGGTCTAAGCATATTAAGCAGCCACTTCTAGAAACCCCAAAACCAACGAAAGAACTCCATCCTTAATATTCTGTTCCTTTAGAGCCACTCCTGGTGCCAAAATCTGTATTAGTCAGGATTCTTCTAGAGAAACAGAACTAAAATGGGGAAAGTATTGACTTATATGTCCACAAAGTCCCACAATAGGCTGTCTCCAAGCTGAGGATGAAGGAGAGCCAATCTGAGTCCCAAAGGGAGTCCAGTGTTTGAGGGCAGGAAGTATCTAGCCTGGGAGAAAGATGTAGGCTGGGAAGCTAGGCCCATCTCTCCTTTTCACAATTTTCTTCCTGCTTTATATTCGCTTGCAGCTGATTAGATTGTGCCCACCAGATTAAGAGTGGATCTGCCTTCCCCAGCCCACTGCCTCAGATGTTAATCTCTTTGGGCAATAGCCTTACAGACACAGGATCAATACTTTGTATCCTTCAGTCCCATCAAGTTGACACTCAGTGTTAACCACCACACTTGTTGATTTTCTACCAGTTGATAATGTTAATTACTGAAAGAGTGTTTTGAAATCTCCAAATGTAATAGTCACATAGTGGGAATTTTTATGTTAAACTTGCTAGGAATTGGGCTATGTTTAATGTTTACTGTAGTTGTAGTTGGCAGTCTTCCAATTGATATAGTTTTTCTTGATTTTAATATTTTCTGTTTTCCTTGGATTTTCCTAAGAATTTCTTAAATTGAGTCTTTGTCTTTCAGCAGTTTCAGCAGCAATCCACTGTTGTTTATGGGGCCACTGATGATGTGGAGGTAAAGTTTTGGGAAGGGGAACATTCTCCAATCTTGTTACTATTTATCAGTCTTAGAGGGACCATCCCTTGGACTTTAACCTCCACAGATACTTTTTGAACTCTCTTTTTCTTCACTTGGGTAAAACAGCCAGGCTAGAAGGGGCCAGAATAGGACAATTAACTTTTCATCCAGATGAGATGAGCCCTTCGTTATGAAGAAGACTCCAGGACTATTTTAGGATGGTTACTTTTTCCTTCCTCCTGCCATGGCCACAGGGATCTTTACTGTATTTTCACTGAGATAACTGGTGGGGTCCCTGGAGATAAAATTCACAGAAATTTTGAGGCCCTCCTAAATCTGCATCACCCAGGAGTTCTCAGCCTCATGCTGTTGTTCCGTACTCAGCCTTCCACAATTTGTCTAAGTTACCATTGGAATATTACTACTAGGTTATGGCGGCAGTGGCTTCTGCTCCAAGTAAGCAGGGCTCTGCTGTGATTCTCTGAATTCACCTATTTGAAATTTCAGTATGGTAGTTTGCCCTGTGACCTCAATTCTCCGATGGGTTAAAAAAAATTGTTTTATTTTCTGCTTGTTCAGCTTTTTTTTTTTTTTCTTGTTGTAAGCATGGGAACAGTGAATTGCAAGCCCCTTACCTGTCAGAGGTGAAACTGGAAGTTCCCAAGTGTGACAACCGGGTGAATGTCAATTGGAGGATAGTGGACTGTATTCAGAAAAGTGTCACCACTAAAATAATAAACATATACTTATTTTAGTATACATTGTCAATATACATAAAACAAAAACTTAATAAAGTAGGCTGTGTATAAATATCTTCATTAAGATTCTATTATTTTAAAGAGTTAATGGATTTTAAATACCTGATTATACATGTGTTAACAAAAGGTATGTTTCTTGTTATTTCTACCGAGACCTCACACTACCATTAACAGATGCAAAAGAAGTGTGAAACATGGAATCCAACTGTATTTGGAACATTTTCAGGGTGTTCTGTGACATCTTACAGTCAGATAGCAGGCTGAGTGCCTGGCATAAACACGATAGTGACTGACCCAGAAGTCATCTTGTGTCCCTGCTTCTGTTCTTGCCAACATAGAAAATGGGATTAAAACTGGCAAATGGCAGAGAGGAGCCATTGAAAGAGCAGCTAACTTTCATTATGTGGCATATGGTTTTATTATTTTTCCTTAAAAATCGTTTCTTCCTTCTTATTCTCATTGCTTTGTGGCCTAAAAAATAGTTGAATTGCTTTGGACCCCTGTCTGAAAGTTAGGGCTCAAATAGAATGTACCTTTTCTAAACAGTAACAATAGAAGTTTTCTTTTTCAAACAACCCTGCAAACAGGATGGCTCACAACTGGCCTATTGTGACCTAGTTACTGTTGGTTTTATAAGAATATTCACTATAATGCAGCCACCAAATGCAGCTTGCTGAACAGCTAGAAACAAATTCAGGGTCTTCAACAGACTTATCCATATCAGGGGAAACTTGTCCTCCAGTTATTCAAATATGTTTAGATATTCTTATGTTGTAAATATTTTTTCTTTGTTGTCTTGCTTCATGTGAAGAAAGATTTCCAAGAAATTGGAATTTCTAAGAGATTTAAATTTGCTGTAAAATTCAAATTCCTTTTAACTGAGACTGTATTTTCCTCACTAGTTTCTTCTAAGGGTATGGAGTTGTGGGGAAATGCTAAAGAAATACCAATTTATTTTCTATGTATTTTCAATTCATTGGTAAGGTTAAAATTCTGTGGTTCTTTAAAGAGTGGACAAGTACAGAGGATACTTCCAAGAAAGTCAAAGAATGAATATCATAAAGTCACTAAAGTACTAGTTTTGTTATCAGAAATATTTTACCCTAGTTTATGCTTGCTTTTTTTTTTTTCTTTGAAATGGAGTTTTGCTCTTGTTGCCCAGGCTGGAGTGCAATGACGCCATCTCGGCTCACCACAACCTCTGCCTCCCGGGTTCAAGGGATTCTCCTGCCTCAGCCTCCTGAGTAGCTGGGAGTACAGGCATGCACAGCACGCCCAGCTATTTTTTTTTTTTTTTATTTTCAGTAGAAACGGGGTTTCTCCAGGTTGGTCAGTCTGGTCTCAAACTCCTGACCTCAGGTGATGCTCCCGCCTTGGCCTCGCAAAGTGCTGGGATTACAGGTGTGAGCCACCACATTCAGCTGGTGCTTTCTTATTTTGTTTTAAAAAAGCGTGTGTTAGAAACTTCTTTACCATAAGATACTAAAATAGAAGGTATTACACACAACGTTTCAATGTTACTGTTCTATTATTTCTGTGTCCTGAAATTTTAATACTATCTTCCTTAAACTGTATGCCTTTTTTCTACACACAGGCATGCATGCATGCAGTCACGCACCCTGATTCACTTGGCTTTGTTTTTCCAATTCTCTAGTTCAAAATGAGCTACTCTTTACCTAACTGGATACAAAGATGCCAAGATGCCTGCTAATATATATTAGCCATGAAGAACTTACAGTCACAGATTTCTGTGGATTGAATGTTTGTTTTGGGGGAGCCCCAGCATGGACAGCATTGTCAAGCTGTGGAAGTGAAGGTGCCACCCCAGGGTGTCTGGAAAGTAGAGCCATTAAGGCAGAGGATTATTCTTGAGCCTTAGGGTGTTATGGACTTTGCCTTGCTAGGTTTTGAATTTGTTTGGGAACTCTCACCTCTCCTTCCCTTCCAGTTTGTCTCTTTTGGAATGGAAATGTCTATTTACTTTGTCTACAGGTTCACAGCTGGAGAGCAATTTTGCCACAACTCTCACTTCTCTCTGATTTAGATAATATTTATTTTAAAGTTGATGCTGAAATAACTGAAGGCTTTGGGAAATGTTGGGATAGAGTGAATGTATTTGGCATGTGAGAAGAACATGAATTTGGGGAGGCCATAGGTGGAGGGTATGGACTAAATGTTTGTATTTTTCTAAAAGTCATATGTTGAAACTCTAATTACCAGTGTTATAATATTTGGAAGTGGGGACTTTGGGAGGTTATTAGGTCACAAGGGCCCTCATGATGGAATTAGTGCCCTTATAGAAAGAGACAGGAGAGACTTTTCTTCCTCTTTCTTTGCTCTCTGCCATGTGAAGATAAAAGAAAATGAACATTTATTAACCATGGAAAGAGTCCTCACTAGACACTGGATATGCCAGTGACTTGATCTTAGATTTCACAGACTTCAGAACTATGAGAAATAAATTGTTCTTGTTTAAATCACCCAGTGTATGGTTATAGAATTCCAAGCTAATTAAAACAGGAATCATTTTTTCTATCTTAATCGTTGTGTCCCATGTTTTGATATGTTGTGCTTTTTCCCCATTCATCTCTATGCACACTCTAATTTCCATTGTGATTTCTTCTTTGATCCATTGCTTTTTCAAGGATACAGTGATATATTATTTCCATATTTTGGCTATTGTCACTTGCCACAACATGGATGGTCCTGGAAGACATTATGCTCGGTAAAGTAAGCTATACACAGAAAGAAAAATATCGCATAATCCCGCTTACATGTGGTCTCCAAAAAAAGTCAAATATATATAGGGAGAATAAAACAGTGGTTATCAGGGTTGAGCAGGGAATGGTGGGGGGAGGAAATGGTCAAAGCATGTAGGATGAAGAAGCTGAAAAATTGAATCTGCAACATGAGGACTATGGTTAACAATAGTGTATTGCATTCAGAGGTTTTGCTAAATGAGATTACAGATGCTTTTGCCATAGGGAGGAAAATGGGTGATTATAGGAGATAATGGACATGTTAATATGTTTCACTATAGTAACCATTTTACTATGTGTATATGTGCCTCATAACATTATATTGTATTCTTATGTATCCATAATAAAATTCATTTAAAAAAGAATAAATAAATAAACCAATGTATTTTTAATAAACTGAGAAGTTTTCCAGGACTAATATAGAGTAGATGCAACAAAAACTATTTTTGAACTGAATAAAGAATATAGTACGTCTCAATCTTTTTATACCAGTCTTTCCCATTCTGCTAAATGTTGTATCAATTAACAAGCTTAAAGAATTAAGTAAGATGATTGTAATTTTTAACAAATATTTTGGAAAATTCCATGACACAGAGATTGATTTACTTCAGATATATCACAGAAATGTCAACCTGAAGGTGCCTCTGTTGATGAAAAAGTGTTGCAATACTTTTTTTGGAATTGTGTTTAGAAACAATGTTCATTAATGTTATGGAGTCATTCAATTCTAGGCACCACTACTAGGCTCAAATATCCTCTTGCAAAGGGTTATTCTAGAAAATACGTAGCTGGCCGGCCGCAGTGGCTCACGCCTGTAATCCCAGCACTTTGGGAGGCCGAGGCGGGTGGATAATGAGGTCAAGAAATCGAGACCATCCTGGTCAACATGGTGAAACCCCATCTCTACTAAAAATAAAAAAAATTAGCTGGGCATGGTGGCGCGTGCCTGTAATCCCAGCTACTCAGGAGGCTGAGGCAGGAGAATTGCCTGAACCCAGGAGGGGGAGGTTGCGGTGAGCCGAGATCGCGCCATTGCACTCCAGCCTGGGTAACAAGAGCGAAACTCCGTCTCAAAACAAGCAAACAAACAAACAAACAAAAAAACCGTAGCTTAGTTTTTCAATTTTTTTGACATTGATAGGAGTCATTTTTAACCTGAGTAGCATGAGCTACTTCATTCTCCATATAGTAATTGTTCTCAGGAATCTGTGACATAAAAACAGAGAATTAACATTATTAGAGATATTCTCCCGATGTAGTTAAACCGTCTTGAAGGCAAAGCAGGAATATATTTCTTTCTACATTTTTTAGACTTTCTTTGCTAATTATCAGATTCTATTTAAATCAACTGGATACACCCCAGAATGCTCTAGAAAATAAAACATGCAAATTCAATGCAAATAGTATAGTTTTGTTAATTCTAACTTAGCATGTCAAAAACGGAAATATTTGCTATATAATTATTCATTGTTCAACAAGTATTCATTGAGAGCCTACATTATGGAGGACACAGCCTTATGGTTGATGATCCAATGTAAGTAAAATGACAGATTAGGTAGCTATATATAGTGCTATTTCTTTTATGAAGTCTACATAGAATTTCTATAAAGAATAATATTTCGTTCTGTGTTGTAAGTAGAGAGAGGTCAACATAGTTACAGAAAATGTAAGGAATGTAACAAAAGCAGAAAGGAATGACAAAAACTACTGTATAGCTATGATCAGGTAGAAAGAGAGCCTAATGTTCAGTATCAAAATGATGCAGTGATTATAAATAGTTCCGTAGTTGAGTTAACATTCTATACTTGATGCCACCAAGCCAACTCTTTGACTCTGGGGAAATAAATTATCTGTGTGAGATGAGAACAATAATTTTAGTATAAAGAACCAAACTTTATAATACTGAAGTGAATGGCAAACGAGATTATGTCCTGGGCTTGACAGATGTGGAAGAAGAGAAGGCAGACCAACAGGAGCTAGCATTACTAATTACCGATTAAAAGATTAAAAGGAAGACTTTATATAGAGGGGAAAAGCATGGCTTATTCTAAAAAGATTGGCATACACTATTGAGGCTAAAGTTATTGTGTACAAAACATTTCAAATTAAGGAAATACCATGCACAACATAGCAGAAATAAAGAAACACATAAGTTTGTACATGTAAAAAGTAAATTGATAAAGTTGATATGGACTCCAATAGGAAATATTTAAATGAGTGAGTGGAAATATTTAAATTTAAGCTAAAGTCCAGTGTGAAGCCAGATGAGGAATGAATTTAGACTTCATCGGGTTGGTAAACAGAACTGTAATAGGATTATAGCAGGAGTATTGAAATATCTGAGATAATTTTTCTTTAAATTACCTAATAAAAGAACAATAAGGACCATAGAGGGAGAGACTAAGGATATCATTTTTAAATAGCATCATAGTATTTTTCCTCTTGGAATGAATTTGATATTAGGAAGGGTCCAAAAGTCTTTCAGAGTAAAGTACAAGTAATATGATCAGCCATATGATCAAGCTAATAGTAATAGTATTTGAAATAATTATAAATTATAGGGTATAATTTTAATCAAATTTAAATTTTTGAATATTTCATATTTTATGTCTCATATTCATTTAAAAAAATCTCTAACTTGCATTTGGGCAATAGCTATTATACTTAGAAGCTAATATATTTTTGGTTTTGCCTTAATTTTCTTCATGATAAATAATCATACATAATACTAATTAAGTTAATCTCTTAATATATATATTTTAAATTTATTAGTATTGTTTCTGTTTGAAACTTAACTTTAAATTCTGTACATTCCAATTCAAGTGTACCTGTATGTAATAAAGATGCCAATATATCATCATATTATAAAACCAAATTCATGAAAATATATAGAAAAATGTGTACATATCATATTTTTAAAAAATTCAAATCATGCTGGCTCAAATATTTTTTAAAAAACCTTTATTTACTAGAAGTCAGCTTTTTGTGAACGGAGTTAAAACTGTCTTAGCCACCCTCATCTTCTCTCTTCTCCCTAGGTAAAGCCAAGATGTAGGCTATGTCTGATATAAACAGTAAGTAAACATGGTTTTGAAATGGAAATGGACTTAGAAGTAGATCTGATGCTATAAGTACCTCTAATCCTGACGCAAATATGCCATTAGTGAATTCTATAATATATGTAAGGTGGAAATTTTTCTCAGCAGGGAAAATAAAGTAAGAATTTGAAATAACGTGATGTGAGCTGGTCTAATTTTCCACTCTGTGTCACACGTTGATGGCCCTTATAATTCATACCTGGGGGAAAGTACAAGCAAAGCAGGAGGAGTCTGAAGCCATATAAGTCCTACTATATTAGTGAAAGTGCCGGTTAAAGAACACGTTATATTATCAACAAGAAATCATAAGACCATTAGTGCATATTTAAGCAGGAAAATAATTTGGTTTAAGAGGATTAGAAATCCCTAGTTTCTAGTTAAAAGTAATTCAACCACATAGCAAATAAACAAATTCAATAATATTTAATGTTTATGAATAAAGATAGCCAGAAGGGGAGAAATGACAATGTGATGATAAATGCAAAGCTTTGTTCTCAGAGCTTCTGAAAAATCTATGTTTCAGAAAAGTCTCCCAGAGGGGAGAAAAACAAAGCTTGCTGCTGTTAAACCCTTGTGGCTAAACCATTGTTTTGCGTTGATTTGTAACATGTTCCTTTTTCCTAAGAATCTCACATTATTTATTGAAATCATGATATTATAGTAATTAATACAAGTTCAAGCACTCTTAAAAAATAAACTTTGCAAGAATGGTAATTAATTTATCTTTTTTTTATGTGGGTCATTTATGCATCAATGTTTAAAACAGTTTCATTTGCTTTATGCTCATGTGTTATTTGCAAAGTCTATTGATGTTTCACCTATGGACAACAAATCAATAGAGACAAAAAAAAGAAATAAAATTATTATTCTTCCTCCCTTTGGCTGATATAATGTAGCTTGTCCCAATTATTCCCATGCAATAACAGAAATAATAATTTATCTCTATCTCAAAGAATTATTCTGAAAATTGAATAACATAATTTTAGTGAAAATGCTTTAATATTATAAAACAATTTGCAAATAAAATGATCCATTACTTTTTTATTAATATAATAATTGCCATTGATTAGCATGCCTTCCTGGACATATAAAAATGCAATAGGACAATTATAAGTAATTTTGAGAAATGATGGGGAAAAGGCTAGAGAGCAATTACACAAAAATATATTAAACCTGTATCAAATTTTGGTCTAAAAATTTAAAATTTAAAACATTAGATTTTGCCCAAGGTTAGTTACTAACTAACCTTGGTGTGTTTGTACACGCCAAGTGATACAAAGCAGAAAGACATTCTCAGTTATCCTGTCTTCACCCTGCATTGCATCTTTCATTCTTCGGGGCTGCAAAATGTGAATTTGCTGCAGACACTAATTGATTTTGCCAAAATCTAGCAAATACACCTGTATCCTATCTTCCCACATCTTCAACAGAGAAAAAGGGGCCAGCTTGTAGGTGCAGAGATAGGGAAGATGAAAAACAATTTCAAAATTTGGTGAATTTCACTAATAAACGGTTAATTTCAGAATGAAGAATTATTTTAATCTTATAGTAATACGACATGTTTCCTAGTGTGTTGTAAGTAGAACCCAGTGACTAGATACTCGATGTGGACAAACCAAAGTTTTACCATTTGAAAAGTATGTGATTTCAGCCAAGTTTCTCAAACTTACTTGCCCTGGGAAGAAAATCTAAAAAGAGGTGAGACATTTAGTATATTGCAAATATAAAGTTGACAGCAAGTAATGGCAGTTGAGTTTCTTATTACTATTAATACTACAGATGTCAAATTATATCTTAAAAGTGAATATTTTTGGCAGTTACGAGTGTGATCTGTCCCCTCAATGTGAGCATTCTGATGTTAGTTGATAGACTATCCTCCCTCTTTCATTGTGAAAAACTTTTAAATTTATTAGACTGAATATGTTAATGCCAGACGTAGGGAGAATGAACAAAACTTAATAAATGATATGTTGAAACTAGAGTATGATAAATCTAAGTATTTTCTCTCTTTTGTGAGTTATTCAACACTTGCAGTGTGGCAGGTTTGTCAGTCTGAATACCCACTATTTACAAATGCGTTAGAGATTGGCCAGGCACGGTGGCTCAAACCTGTAATCGCAGCACTTTGGGAGGCCGAGGCAGGTGGGTCACCTGAGGTCAGAAGTTCGAGACCAGCCTGGCCAACGTGGCAAAATGCCATCTCTACTAAAAATACAAAAATTAGCTGAGCATGGTGGCAAGCACCTGTAATCCCAGCTACTCAGGAGGCTGAGGCAGGAGAATCACTTGAACCCAGGAGTCAGAGGTTGCAGTGAGCCTAGATTGTGCCATTGCACTCCAGCCTGAGGAACAAAAGCAACACTTCATCTCAAAAATAAAAAAAAAAATGCATTAGATGTTAATTAAATACTTAAGTGTATTGTGTTGATTAAATTTATGTTAAACCCAGGTTATCCTCAGGATTTGTAAAACGAATTCCCCATCTTGGCTTATTTGTTATTTGCAAATTACTCCTAAAATAAAATGTAAGAAAATTTCATGAATGTTGATTGTTCTGACCACTATTTGCTTAGCATGTCCTTAACATGATAACAGTATCATCATCAGAAATGATCTTGCCTCACCTTTTTGCTTTTTCTTATTATATTCATTAAATATAATTTAAAATAGTAATGTAGTATTTTCTATTGGCTCCTAAGACTTAAGAGTAACATAATTGAGCAACAAATCTGGTGTATTTTCTTTTTTTCTTTTCTTTTTTTTTTTTTTAACATTTCTCATATGGCTTTAGTAGATTTCTATATATATACGGCTGGGCTGGATTAAAATAACAGTATCCACATTTAGTTTTGCAATAAGGCACTACAAAGTAAACTCATGTTTCTGGACATTATTGTTTATGGTGCTTTAGTAAATAAAATATTAACCTTTTAAAATAGATGGATTTTGCTAATGTTTCTGTCCCAGTTAGTGAATGAGTTGTATGTTATAAATATAACCCAGCAAAGAAATTACTTTATAAATGTCAGATATCTGAACACACTATAGTTTTCTAATATGTTGTAATACCACTGGCAAGACAATTCTTGGGGTTTCTCTATAACATAGGTCAATTTGTTGAATGCAATAAGGACTGTAAGTCATTTTACAGAGTTCCTGATACATCTGTAATGTTTAAATAAACATTACTTTTCATTTGATCACTGGTCTAGGCTGCCTTGCTTTGATCATTTACACCCTCTTTTTCAGTTAGATGCACTTTTTAGCTCAAGTTCAAAATCTTGCTCATATCACACAAAGTTCGGGTGTTTCTCTAATACAATAATGCTACCTGGATTATTACTTTTCTATGAACCATTCCAGCCCTACGTGTTCATGTATAGTTTAAACTTTTTAAATAGTTAATACATTTTTTATGAATTCATTTTGCCACACTTCATGTTGCTTTTCTGCCCCACTTAATGTTGCTCTATTATTCAGATGTCCTAAAATAAAAACACCTTGTACCACAAGTGGTGATCCTTGCTTATTAGTTTAATAGCTGAAATTTGCCTTCTATACTTATTTTTCAGATTGTCAGTCAATTTGACAGTTTGGTTATGTCATTTGTAATATTGATATTAGCCAATTATTTCAGCTGAAATTAAATCTTCATATAAAAATGCAAAGATATATTATTTTAAATTGCTTACATTTGCAAGACAGGTATTGTGACATAATTATTGCACTCTAATGCTAGATTAAATTTAGGTTAAGTACTTAAGCTCTATGAGATTCATTCAGCTATGCAAATTTGTGTAGGCCAGAGGGTTCAGAACTTACAACTATTTAAAGGTATTATAATGTAAAACCCTAAAATTCATAATTAAAAAATGGGGAAAGTCACTCTCAGTGCTGCCAGTATGTCCATAGGGTTTTTATACTGACTTCCTTCCATGTTTAACATTTTAGCCTGTGACTTATGAAAAACTCATCCCTTTCTGCCTTCAAAGTGTCACTTTGTGTGAGTAGTTTCTTCACGAAGCTCTGGTCTTTCTTGTTTTGTAAGTGGAAGAGAAATGCAATGTGATTAGGGAAAGTATGAGTACTTAGGGTTTAAGTTAGACAAAAGAAGAAATTAAAGTCATAGATGGCCCTGGAAAACAGCTTCTGTTAGTAATAAAAAATAAAATAACAACAAAATCCTAAGCAACTTAAAACAGGGTCTTGAGAATTATGGACTTCTAATTTACCATTTTATACATTTCTTAAAATAGACATCAATATTAGATAATTATTTCAGTTGTGGACAATATACTTTTTTATCAACTAGCACCTTATATAAACTTAATGTCAGCTTACAACTGCCATAAAAGTTCAAATTACTTTTTCTGTCATTTCAGATCTTACTTGGTTTAAGTCCCTGAAATGTCTGGGATACAAACATAGACTAGTGTTTTTATTCTCCAAGAATTAGGTGAGACACAATTAAAATGTTGCCTTGACTCCTGCTTCTCATGTCTTTCAAAATCTTAACCAGCTTGCAAGGTGGAATACAGGTCCCACTTTCATCATGACTATTTGCCTGAACATTTCAACATACATAATTTTTTTCTCAAAATACATAAAGCATCTCTTTCTTGCATACACAATTTGGTATTATACACTACTTTATAAAGTTTTAACAATATTTAAAGATGCTATGTGTTTATATTTTCTTCCTTCTATCTCCTAAAATATTTTACCTTCTTATATTTCAAAGACGGTGATTCACACTTCACTTTTATATACCCAAGTACAAGTGTAACTGTAAACAAGACAGGCATTCTGTTTTTGAGCTGTGGCTTTGGTGTCAGACGTTTGATCTCTTCACTTACTAGCTACACAACCTTGGGAAAATCAACAGATATTTCTAAACTTTGTTTTTTGTTATGTATAAGATGTAATAATAATATTAAATTCATTGGGTTATAGGTATAAAATAAAATACCATATAGGAAATAGTAGTGAAACCATAAAGTACTAGTAAAATTGGATATTGTGACAAAATTTGTGGTTGAATGGATAGAAGAGTTTTTAATATTTAGAAGGATTTACTTTGGAACAGATATAAGGGATTCCTTCTGAGATGCAGACATAGTGCACTTTTATAAATATCACCCGACTTAATTGTGTTCTACGTCTAAATTTCTAAGAAGTCATCAGTTCTGCAGCTTCAGCACCTGTCTTGTTCCCTTTCTGCTTCTCAAAGAAATATGACTGTTTACCTTTTTGCTATGTCTCAAAAGCAGATGTAGAGTCAGGATGACACCTGGATGTACCCAGCATAAAAATATCTAATTTCTTACGCTTGTAAGAATTTAGCCTTCCTGTTCAAAAATCCAGGCTCCAAACTTCTCAGTATGACTTTTATTCCTACGACTTTAATCATGTAATAGGTATCAACTAATTGGTTATATTAAGCAACATATTTATTATTATGTATATGTTGATATTTGACAAACTAAAGATGGCTGGAGAAAGATAAATCTGCATGTGGGTTCTAAGGTATTCTGTTATGGAAGAAATTATAAGAGCAAAATGAGGAAATTATCTTTGATTAATTATGGAGAGGAAACTGGCATTTTCCTCTCCCTTCAGTAGAGTGTCCCCTTGAAAATATAATATGCTCAATAAATAGGCCCAATCTTTTGATTTTATACTGTAAAGTTGAGTCCTTTCTGCCCCTTGGAACTGTAAACATTCACCCAAGAGTCTCTCAGGAGGGTAGTCCAGGATACTATCACAAGTGTAACCATTTTTTTCTCATGGAGGTAACGTAGTTTTGTTTCTTCTTCTATTTTACTGTATAAATTAATGTGAATTTCTGTCCACACTTTGCGGTCTCTTATGGACTTGTTGTATGCGTATAATTAACATGTATACTAAATAATTCTCCATCTTTTCTCTATTGACACAAAATTGGGGAGGGTGGCATAATTTTCGATTTCCCCAGCAGAACCTCTTTGCAACCATTTTACCAGAAGTTCAAAGATTTGTAATAATCAAGAAAATTCTAATCAAGCCTTAGAGGGAAAGAAGGAATAAACAGGACCTGTAAAAGAGAGAAATAGGTAGGAAGTAGTTGGCCCTATTTTGCATCTAAAATGTCTTGTGAATTTTGAGATGAATCTTGTGAATTTTTGAGATGGAGTATGTGCACTTGACCAGACAAGTATCAATTCTGGGAGTGCACAGGCATAAATACAAAACAATAACACATATTATAGTTCTAATTTGTTCAATAATCGCCTTGCTTGAACTTAGAATTAACTACCTGAGATGGGGCCTTTGCTGTTCCTCACATCCTGAGGTACCATTCTTCAAATGCTATAGAGCAGTAGAAATCTGCACGGGAATAGGAGCTTTAGACAGCAGACCTATTGACTGCTCTGTAATCTGGAGAGCCGAGAGTCAAATTCTTCAGCTAACTCTGCCTTTGAAGGCATTTTAAGGTGACTTTTTCTGGAACAAGGATATTCTGGTAATGATTGTAAAGTGTCACAAACTCATAGAGGGTCTTCTGAAGTTTTATATTTAAACAGAAGTTTTGATTGCCTATAAGCAATAATATATATGTAATAATATATTAAGAGAAGGAATGTCAATGGTACAAAGTTAGTGCCTTATTCCCTGATTATTTGGTCTTTAGGAGAATCAGTTAGAATACTAGGTGTAGGACATTATTATTCTGCCAAAACAAGAAATTCCATTCAAAAGCTTTATAAAAATCTAGTCATTTAATGAACATACATGTGCATGTGTCTTTATAGTAGAACGATTTACAATCCTTTGGGTATATACTCAATAATGGGATTGCTCGGTCATATGGTATTTCTATTTCTAGAACCTTAAGGAATCTCCATATTTGACAATGGTCAAACTAATTTACACTCCCACCAACAGTGTAAAAGTGTTCCTATTTCTCCACAACCTCTCGAACATCTGTTGTCTCCATATTTTTTAATGATCGCCATTCTAACTGGCATGAGGATGATATCTCAATGTCTAGTAAAGACTTGGAACCAACCCAAACACCCATCAACGATAGACTGAATAAAGAAAATGTGGCATGTATACACCATGGAATACTATGCAGCCATAAAAAAGGATGAGTTTATGTCCTTTGCAGGGACATGGATGAAGCTAGAAACCATCATTCTCAGCAAACTGACACAAGAACAGAAAAAGAAACACCACATGTTCTCAATCATAAGTGGGTGTTGAACAATGAGAACACATGGACAGAGGAAGGGGAACATCACACACCAGGGCCTACTTGGGGGTAGGAAGCGATAGCAGGGGCTGGAGGGATTAGGGAGGGATAGCATTAGGAGAAATAGCTAACGTAGGTGATGGGGGGATGGATGCAGCAAACCACCATGCCATGTGTATACCTGTGTAACAATTCTGCATGATCTGCACATGTACCCCAGAACTTAAAAGTCTAGTCATTTAAATATCATTATTTATCTGAATGGTTTATATTTTGTAAATAAAACATTTGTGTTAGATAAAATAATGTTTGAGAATTTATAAAAGTTGTGATTCTTACATTGTTAGACTAACCTATAAAAGCTTATACCATGACAGATTTAACATGCAATGCTTATCAAATTCTTATACATTAAAAAAATTATAATTTATAAAAAATTTATATGATATCTATTAAATATGGCTATATAGTTATATAATGAAAATGTAAATTACTTTCAGATCTTGAAGGTAGATGTCTTGATGGTTCATATCAATTCACAAAACTTTATTAAATAATGAAGTAACTAAGAATTTGCTACCATAATCCTCATGAAATACATATTTCTTTAAGGTTAGAAAGTTGATTTTCACTTAGTATCTTCTTATTTGAATAAAGCCTAGCATTTTAATGTATGGAATAAATACATATTAAAGAAAATATAATGAATTATTCAAATTTAATACAAATATTAACAGTCAAATTTCACAATAGAAAAAACATAGATTAAATTGTCTAGCACATTATTTTCTAGGTAGTACACATTCCCTCCTTATGGAGCAGGGGACAGTGAAAAAAGGTTCTAAAGTGCAGTGTCAGCTTACAGATGCAAAAATCACTAGATGAGTTTTCATTCACCAACAGATGTATTTGAAGAAGCATAAGTACGACAGGATTTTTTAAAAAGCTTTCATAAATAAGCTTCATCATGAATAAAATTAAAAGACTTTATTGCTTTCATCACTTTTCTTTCCCCCAAATCTCAAGAATATGCCTTCAGTATCATTCATCAGAATCATCTGTGGAAGAAAGGTCACAGATCTAATTCTTCATTCAGGCACAGAGGACATTAACATCTAATACACAATGTGAGATATCATATATAATAATTAGGGTGTAATTATGTTCATATATTTCCTCATAGATGTCTTTAGGCACTAGCTGTTCTTTCACTCCAGGAAATCACAGTGGACACTGTTCCTATGGTTACCAGGAAGGATGCATTTATGGAGATAGCCCAAGACCATAAAAGGAGTAAGAAACTAAGCCAAAATTGCCAGCTAGTCTGATAGAGACTCTGCCCAGCAGTATTTCTTGGTTGTCCTAATGCTAAGATAATTAATGAAATATTTTACATAAATACACTAATTTAATTAATTTTCATTAGACTTTAATCCATTTATTGCTGCAGCTCTAGATTCCAGATAAAATCTTTATAAAACAAAAGAACTTGGGGAAAGAAGTCTTTTATTTAAAACAAAATCATTCTTTAAAAACTGCTCCCTGAAACATTGCTATAGTTATAAATGAAATAGTACAGATAAAGTCAATTAGTATTTAAAATAACAATCCAATGGGAAATAGCTATGTTCTCTGCACGGACTCATTTAACTGAACATTGGCCTATTTTTTTGTTGTTATTCTAGTTTTGTTTTTACAATAACAGATTTGAAATAAAACCTCCTTATCTTGACAAAACATCTGCTGAGAGAGACAAAGATAAAGGAAATTATAGCATCACATGCTCTAAAATGAAGTATAAGTAGAATTAGTGGGTTAAATGAAGATTGTAGGAAATTATTAATTTTGTCTAGAGAAAATTGTAATTTGTGAGAAACCTTTGAATCTTTCTCCCTTTTCTGTTTATTAATTTGCATCACAAAGATATGATTGGCTAATGCACCTAAATATTCTTGCTAATTTTTATATGGAAAGCAATAATCTTCTGTGTGCTAATGTTTACAGAATGCAGATGTTTACACATATTTATACACAGCTATGAAAGCTTACCAGAAAAAAAATTTTTTAAGTCAAAAATAAAATATTTAGTCACCTTTATCTAGTTCTCTTTGTTTTTAAAATCTGTTTGTTGCTAATAATATTTGATATTCTTTGTTTCTAAGACCTAGGTTGAAGCCGAAAAAAAGCCAGTGTTTGTCTAACTCATATATTTTTCCATGCTTCTGACATTAAGTATCTTGGAGAAATTCAGTTTTCCTCAGTCCAGCAAGCTTGATCCTTGACTGCCAGAGCTGAGAAACACATACTAAAAAATTGGCATTTTATGCAAATTTTCTAATTAAGCAAAGAGAATCCAAAAGCATTCACTTGAACCCTCATGTATCCTGATACATTTTTTGAATAAATAAGATATAATTATTTGTGTATGTCATCACATGTTCCATGGCACCTCTGAGAGCAACATCTGATAAAGAGCAGGTACCCCATTTTTCGTGGAAGATTCTGAAATAATTAAGTTAGTAAATCATCACCTAGTCAGGACATCAGGCTCCTGCAGTTACTGTCTTTGATCTTCACCTGAATTATGTACTTGTGTTGATCTCAGACTATAAAATGAAGTATATGCCTTCATGCATGTGCCTTTGACTGCTCTATTCTGGAGATAGTTCACAAGGTATTCATGATTTGATGTTTTTATTCTAACTTCTGATGTTTCTTTGACATATATATCTAGGGAGAGATGTGTGCCATAGACTGCAACCTCCTAGGAGGTAAGCTACTTACAATCAATTCTCATTGTTCAGTAGCCATCAAAGTGACATTTACAAACAAGCAGTTAATCAATGCTTAATGTCATAATAAGGATGATTAAGACAAATGTATATTTTGGTTAAGGTATAAATATATAAGGAAGATAGACAATGCCAGTTTTTTTCACATGTACACACACACACACACACACAAT
Organism: Callithrix jacchus; assembly: GCF_049354715.1. Lineage (NCBI taxonomy): Eukaryota > Metazoa > Chordata > Mammalia > Primates > Cebidae > Callithrix > Callithrix jacchus. The sequence goes on along the minus strand of NC_133510.1, from coordinate 76,973,618 downwards.
AAGAAATGTATTTTATAATAAATTTTACCTTATTTTCAAGGCTTATCAAGACTGTAATTATTCTTTAAATGACAATAAGTGGGAAGTTAATATAAATTGCTACCACCAACAAAATGAAGTGCAATGCTGTTGATTACCAATTACAACGGTACAGTAGTATCATTATCTGTTGGACATATAGATCAGTTTTATTTATTCTAAATGTCATTTCAAATTTCTATTGTTATCATATAGATGTATGCCTATATATATGTAGGTGTGCATATTTTTATTAGAGAGCTAACATAGTAAAACTCAGTTATCTACTAAATAAGTATTACTCACATTCTCAGTAGAACACTGACAATATTCTCTTCAGGAAAGTGACATCGACTATTCTTCACATAACAAGTTAATGTGAAAAATAATGTTTCAAGCCCTTATTATTTTATTTTCTTAAAAAGTAATCAGAGAGAAGGGAGAATAATACTTCATTACGTTGTCTGTAGATGAATGGAAGAGCACATTGTGCAAATAATAAATACAAGGCATTCCTTGAACCATAGTCATCCTTGAGAGAAGTGGAATGTGTATCAAGTTCTTTTTTATGAAGATATCAACATTTTTTTAAAATATAGAGACAAAAAACAGTAACATAAAAATAAATCTCAGACCTTGAGTAGTGATTGAATTTTTTCACCTACTATCCATTACTATTTAATATGTAGAGAAAAAATCAGCTGAGCTGTCCAGAAACATCTGGATGTTATGATACCCCACAAATATAATAGCCACAGCTAATGAGCCTAAAGATAGGAAAAGCATTACCTGGTTGCTGTTTCAGCCTTCAGCCAATGAATATAAATAAGCTTTCGTTGATCTTTTGTCCTACTAAAATGTAATCCAGTTTATTGAACTGGTGAATTACATTAACCATTTTGACATTATTTCTTTATAAATCTAACATGGTGTCCTTGTTCTGTTCTTCCTTTCCATGTATTAGAGAAACCACAATAAAACAATATAATTTTCTTAAGCTCAGGGATTCTAATAATTTATTAAATAATTTATATCGAAAATTTCATTTATAAGTGTGACATATATATTTACATATGTAATATATACATTTTGCGTATATTAAATACACAGATGTAAACATTCTACCTCTCATATATCTTTATGTCTACACTTATTTCTTTGTACTAAATGGTCTGCCTCAGTACATCTCCTGTAAAATGAAAATGATGCTAATGAGATCCACCCCACAGAGTTTTGTAAAAATGATATGAAATATGTATAAAGTGCTACACACATAACAGGTGCTGAAGAAATGCACTCATTGGTATGATTATTGTTGTAGCTATTAGCGTATTATCAGAGCATAAAATCTAGAACTAGGATTGATGCTGACAAATTCACCCACAATTAGGAGACAGGCTGCATTGAATTCGGAAGTATGCCCAGACTAACCAATAGGTTTATAAAGTAAACACCCAAAAGCTGAATCTAGTTGTTCATCATTCAAGACTGGGACTTTTACTTCACTAGAAGAGAAGTGTCTTCAATAAGCACCCTTAATACCTCCCTGCTCAACTAGAGGTCATTGCATTTTGTATTGTGTATTCTGTATATTCAAAGTTATGCTTTGAGATCTTGATTGTATTTTTTCCTTGGGAATGATGCAACAGGAAACTATATCCACTATGTATTTATAGTGGTAAAAACTTCTATTAAGTCCTGTGCATTTATTGGTCTAAGAATGGGGGAAAATAGGAGAAGGAGGACAGCAAGGGCTGGGAAATCATTTTGGCTTTCCTAGAAATATGCAGAAAAAAAACCTTGATCCCAGGTTTTTATCTTAGGAAACAGGAATATTAATAAAAATACAATGTTAAAAGGCAGAATTAACAATGAAAGTAAAACTGTAGCTTTTATTTAGCAGTGTTACAATACACCTGGTTTCATCATTTAAAATTATGGCACGTGCATAGCTTTGCATAAATTTCACAACCAGTTAGTAAACTAGCTAGAGCTAAGTAAATAATATTTTTTTCATTTTACAGATAAGAAAACTGGTTTTGAGAAGTAAAGTGGTGTATCTGTTCTCATATATATGTAAACAATAAGTGTAAGGCATCTTTTACCTTCCAACATAACTTTTCCTTAATAGTCTTATATTTCAATTTCACAGATTCATTGATGAAACAAACATTTATAAATAAAATGCCAGCAACTTCAATGCTCAAATATGAAATATGTGTGTAGATGTGAATAAGAATATACCATGTAATGTGCAATAGATAATATTCAGCGTTAGTTCTAAGTCTTCTTTTCCTTATTATAATCAAGTCATAGGTGCTTGTTAATAAGTTTATCAAAGAAGATAGAAGATAAAGTAATATTATTATTATACATGTTTTGTTGTATTAATTTATTTCATTACAAATATATACTAAATTTTTATATTACAAAATCAACTTCAGTGTCATTTTATGCAGTTTTAATTAGTTCAAAACTACTTTGGGGACCTACACTGTTCTCATCCTGAGGCATCCTGTATTTAATTAAATTACAGCAAAATCTATAGAAACACCAAAATGTCCAAGAAAGGCTTTCAAGTGAGTGGCTTAAGTAACTGGGTAGTGTGTACCATTTGGTGAAAAAGAGTAGTCTTGGCTCAAATAGTTTTGAAAGACAGAGAAGGGTGGGACTCAATAGCTCAATTTTTCACACATGGTATTTCAGAATGCTACCCAACATGGAAGTACAAATATCAAAGAGACATATAGGTCCATAAGTCTGGAGTCCAAGAGACCTGGGAGAGGCTATAAATGTGGATCAGTCTACAGAAGTGAATTTCACCTACACGTGGTAGAGATAAAAATAAGAGTTTGGCCTGAAAATGCTCCAACACTTAAAAACGTGTGAGAAAGAAGATCCTGCAAAAGGAATAATAAAAACTTACAGTGGTACAAGAAAAATTATAAGTGTGACTGAAAACAGGAGACAAAAGTGTTTTAAATATGCTGAATTCTGGAAAAAATTAGCATGAGGTGATTAAGACTCGTAAATGTTTCATTGGCCTGGTAGCAACAATGTATCTTTTGAGAATTTTTTTTTTTTGAGAGATTTGTATCAGTCAAGGTTTGATCAGAGAATCAGGACTAATTACTAATTACATGAATAAATATTTTTTTCTAGGGATTTGACCTTAGAAACTGATGGGAACTCATTAGGCTACTGATGTGGTTTGGTTGTGTTTCCACACAAATCTCATCTTGAATTATAACTCCCATAATACCCACATGTGGTGGGAGGGACCCAGTGGGAGGTAATTGAATCATGGGGGCAGTTACCCCATGCTATTCTCATGATAGGGAATGAGTGCTCATGAGATCTGATAGTTTCATAAGGGGCTTTTTCCCTTTGTTCGGCACTTCTCCTTGCTGCCATCATATGAAGAAGGACATGTTTGCTTCCCCTTCTGCCATGATCATTAGTTTCCTGAGGCCTCCTCATCTATGCTGAATTGCGAGTTAATTAAACCTCTTTCCTTTATAAATTATCCAGTCTTAGGTATGTCCTTAAAGCAGCATGAAAATAGACTAATTTGGTAAGTTGGTACCAGGAGTGGGGCACTGCTATATGGATACCTGAAAATGTGGAGGTGATTTTGGAACTGGGTAACAGGCAGAGGTTATATAGTTTAAAGGACTCAGAAGACAGGAAAAAGGTGGGAAACTCTGGCACTTCCTAGAGACTTTTTGAATGGCTTTGACCAAAATGCTGATAGTGATATGGACAACGAAGTCCAGTATGAGGTGGTCTCAGATGGAGATGAGGACTTGTTGGGAATTGGAGCAAAGGTGACTCTTGCTATGCTTTAGCAAAGAGACTGATGACATTTTACTCCTGCCCTAAACATCTGTGGAACTTTGAACTTGAGAGAGGTGATTTAGGGTATCTGGTGGAAGAAATTTCTAAGCAACAAAGCATTCAAGAGGTGATAGAGCATAAAAGCTTGGAAAGTTTTTAGCCTGACAATCCAGTAGAAAAGAAAATCTCATTTTCTAGGAAGAAATTCAAGCCAAATTTGCATAGTAACAAAGAGCCAAATGTTAATTGCTAAGATAGTGGGGTAAATGTCTCCAGGACACATCAGAGACATTAATGGCAGCCCCTCACATCACAGGCCTGAGGCCCAGGAGGGAAAAAAAATGGACCAAGCCTAGTACACCCCTTCTCTAGGCAGCCTAGGGGGTGGGTGCCCTACATCCCAGCCACTCCAGCCATGGCTAAAAGGGGCCAAGTCACAGCTCAGGCCATTGCTTCAGAGGGTGCAAGCTCCATGCTTTGGCAGCTTCCACATGATGTTGGTACTGCAAGTGACTTGAAGAAACAAGGAAAAACTGAACTCTCTAAGGATAAATGAGCCTTATGCCTACAGGATGATACTGACATTGGTCTCTGTTCACCTCCAAGCCTTTAGCTTTCACAATAGAGTAGCACTGCAAGAACAACTGGTGTTTTTTGTCAATAAACTGAGTGCACTTTGCCAAGCTAAAAATGCACATGACTGAGGAGTCTGTGACCCGTAAGCAGGAGATGAGGCAGGAGCTGGAGTTGCCGTGAGCCCAGCTGCTGTCCATGCCAACTAGGTGAGCCACCAGTAAATGACAAACCTGCATGAACTACATACAGTAGCACCTCATTGCCTCTTCTGTCCCTTCCTATACTAAAAGGAACGTGACTTCATTTCCATCATCTACATCCTGATTACAATGCCTCTTGTGGTCCAGATAAACCAGAATTGTGCAGGGAAGGAAAATGATAAAAGCTAGTTCTGGTTTAACTAACTCAATACAATACAATTTTTTTCAAAGGTTGAAGAATGAGAAATGAGTAGGTATGTACAGCTCTTCCAAAAGTTTTGTGAAACAAACAGAAATACAATGTAAATATTTCATTTAGTTTCTGTTTTTGATATATTTTGGTTTTATAACTTGGTAGATCATGAAGCAATATCATTCTATATAAGATGGTAGGTAGTGGAAAATGATTCAGCAGAAATGGAAAGATTCATGCTGAAGGAAAGAGAGGCTAAGAAGAGAATTAGCAAAGCCTTTGAAAATAGATGAACCGATGCTGTTAACACTGTAGGTCTAAGATATTTCTTTTCAGTCTTTCTTCTTGCTTGGTATTTCTAATGTAATTTAGTAGTTAACAGAACAGATTCTGAGACAGATTGTCTGGCTATAAATCCTGATGCTACTACTTAATAGTTGTGTGACAGCATGAATCTCTGTATCAAATTATTCTTTTGAAAGTGTCAATACTAATAGTTGAAACTAATAGGGTCACTGTGAGGAAAAAAAATTCTAGTGGTACTCATCCACAGGATTATAGTAAATATTAAATAAGTTAATACATGGGATTCACATAGAATATCATTGGCACTTAGTGAGGGCCTGGTTATTACCTAACAATTTCAGTGCTTATAGTTTGTATAATTTTTTTTACCATTTTTGTTTAACATTCTAATGTTAAGATTTTTTTATTATTTAAACTTCATTACAAATAATGTTTTATTATTTATAATATTCTAGCATATAGAGTGTAACAAAATATACTTAACTTTCACTTTCTTGATATATGAACATTCATAATTATCAACTATGGCTGGGCATGGTGGCTCATACCTGTAATCCCAGCACTTTGGGAGGCCAAAGCAGGCGCGTAACGAGAGCTCAGGAGTCACCGGCCTAGCCAACATGGTGAAACCCTGTCTCTACTAAAAGTACAAAAATTAGCCAGGCATTGTGGTGCATGCCAGTAATTCCAGCTGCTTTGGAGGCTGAGGTAAAAGAATCACTTGAACCTGGGAGGCAGAGGTTGCAGTGAGCTGAGATCACGCCAGTACACTCTAGCATCGGCAACAGAGTGAGACGCCGTCTCTAAAATAAATAAATATAAAATAACAACTGTACATTCAAAAAGCTTCTAATTTTTTAAAACACTTCTTTTGTATTTTTTGTTTGCTTTTACACAATGCTGTGGTGAACATCTTTAAACACAAAGATATATCCATTTTGATGATTTTTATAGAATAAACACTGCAAGTGAAGTTCGGTCAATGATTCCCAGTATTTTTAATTTTTTTCATCTTCTGAGTAATAAGAAAGTATTTCTAAAAATTAAATTTTAACTTTATTAAAATTAAACATTTAGCAACGAGTGTTTTTCATTTATTTTAAAATGCACTCTAAATACTATTAAATACTAAAGTACCATGGCTTTTCATCAACTGCATCTGTGCTAAAATGAATACTGAGCCCTCCATTAAAAACAAACAAACAAAAACAAAAACAAAAATACCACAGACATGTAAATTATAGTAATTACAATAGTTTTTCAGGTTCTGTTAGCATTTGCTCTTCTAAATATGATGTTTACAATTATAGATTTTTACCATGAAACTTAAAAACTCACTAAAGTGAGATAATATACATAACTTCTGCACTTCACTGATGTCAATGACCATTTTGAAAGTGTCACTTGTTAAATTTCACAATTAAAACATATGGATAATTTCTTTGTACAGCAATTGCTTCCACTATCATAATAACAAGTGACAAACCTGCCAAGATAATAGTCCCGCCTGTCTCTAGAAGTTTAAGAATCTCCTTTGTGTTATTAATTTGTCCAAAGTTGATCTCCTCCAGTGTGATTTACCTACTGTTGGTAAATTTGTTAACAACTGTAACTATGTCTTTATTTCCAGTGTTAATCATGATTTTGTAATGTGGAGTTATGACAGATATCCCTAAACATTTTCTAGATGAATACCCACAAGTCACAAATGTCCACTTGGTTGTTGAAAAAATTACATTGTGAATAAATAGAAAAATATATGCCTGCAAAAGGGAAGAAATAATGTTATTCTATGTAAGCGTACTCACTAATAATGCCATAATCACTGTTATTAGAAGCTGCCTCATTTTCTTTGCAATCAGCTGTCTTTGAAGTGAAAAGATAAACTGTTCCTAAGAGACAGAAGCTAAATGAAATGCATTTGATGTTTTTTCTTTCTACCTTCAGTCTGGTGTTCACATCCATAAGAAAGGGGAAAAGTACATTTTCATAAAAGTTTACTCTCATGATTTCCTTGACACTACACTCTACTGTGCCTCTCTAATCTTTTTTCTTCTTTTTCCTAATATCACCATAGTTACTAATAATTAGGTATTTATAATTTTAGAATACTCTATTGAGTATTCCAAATGCATTTTCTCCTTTAACTGTCTACATAATTTGATTAGGTATTTTATTACAGAAAGAAAACTAACTTTCCTCCAAATACTGACGTTAATAAGAAACGAAGATGCAAATCAAATCCAAGAAGTATGACTGACTCGATACTCATGCTTTTAACATTTACTGTTTGTCTTTTATTCCATCACTAGCTCCTTGTGATTCATAGAACTTTTTAAGTATTTAGTAGGACCTAAGATTCTTTCCTCCGTCATCACCTCACTCTGAACACTCTCCTTCCGTGATTTCCTTCAGATGATTTCAGATTCTATTATGGGTTGAAGGCTTCTATATGTTTTTGTACAAATGCAGATTCTGCTTCTGAGATAAATTTTCTTAGTTTCATCTGCCTGGTGGATATTGTACCAGGAAGGGCCGCAAAATCTCAGCATCATTTTGCCCATATGTAATTACATAATTTCTGCAGCTCCAAACTTTCTCTGCCATACTAGTTTTCATCTTGAATTTTCTATCCCTGTGACTGCTTCAATATTCATAACATACTTAAGAAGTCCCTTGCCTCTTTCCCACTCCACAATTCAATTACTTGCTAAGGCTGAGTAATATCAGCTCCTATAAATCTGAATTTATCTTTGTTTTCTATTCTCACTGCTACTAACATGTTATTTCTTTTCTGTATTTTCTCTGTAACAGAATAATCTGTCTTTCTTACATCTCATATCCATTTTTTTCAGATGACCTCAGTAATTTTTAAAAAATATTTTATAACAACTCTCATTATATTCAAAAGAAATTTGAAATATTTAACTAGTATGGAACTCATAATCTATATTATTCTGTAATAGAGTTTCACAGAGAAACAGAACCAATTGGGGATATATGGATATATGAGGAGATTATTATGAGAATTGGCTCACACAATTATGGTGGCCAAGAAGTCCCAAGATATGCCATCTGCAACCCGGAGAACCAGGAAATCAGTGGTGGAATTCAGTCTGAGTTCACAGGCCTGAGAACTGATGGAATAGCCAGTATATATAGGGAGAGTCTAAAGGCTCCAAAACAAAAGCTCTAATGTCCACAAGCAAAATATGAATATCCTGGTTCAAGAAGAAAAAGAAAAAGAAAATTCACCCTTCTGCTCTTTTGTTTGATTCAAGCCCTCAATGAATTAGATGATGTCAGGCCACATTGGTGAGGGAAGGTCTTCTTTACTCAGGCTACTGATTCAAATTCTAATGTTTTCTAGAAACACTCTCACAAACACACTCAAAATAGTGTTTTATCAACTATCAGGTATCCCTTAGTCCACTCAAATTGACACATAAAATTAACCATTGAAAGTCCAACTCTTGTCAATTTGGCACCCATGAGCACACCCTTAAACCATCCTTAATCTCCAAATAAAGACAATAGCAAGGTCAAAAATTCCATCTGACATGATACAAATATTCTGCTTGCCTACAGCTGAAAATTCAGAAGTGGAGATAAAAATTCTTGAGTGATATTTATTCTTCTTCTGATGTATCCTAATTTAAATAATATGATATAAATTAACAATACCTAAATACTGATATAAAGTCAATACATCTTATGTTATATCATAAGGGAATAAAAAAAGATAAGAAAACCAATACATTTGCTTAATATGCACGCATATACACACAAATATATTAATAACAAAATAGAGAGGAAATACAGTTGAGCTTTGAGCAACAGAGGGGTTAGTGTGATTGAAAATCTGTATATAACTTTTGACTCCCCAAAGAGCTAAATATTAATAGCCTACTACTGATCAGAATTCCTACTGGTGACACAACCAATTAACACATATTTTGTAGGTTATATGTATTATTCACTGTTCTTACCATAAAACGGGCTAGAAAATCATAAGAGAAAATATATTTACTATTTATTATGTGGAAATGTATCATCATAAAGTTTTTTTATTGTAATTGTCTTCACATTGAGTATGCTGAAGAGGAGGAGACAAATAAGAAGTTCTTGTTCTTTTAGCAATGTCAAAAGCAGAAGAGGTGAAGGGGGAAGAAGAATAGGCAGGTACACTCTGTAAATTTACAGAAATACCTTGTATTTTATGTCTGATTTTCTTTTTTCATTTCTCTAAAATTGTTTCCATGTGATACCAATAACTCTTCAATTTACTATTCTTGTTTCAGTGCCCGTATCATAGGATGGTCCATGTCATGAAAGAAATCAAAAGCATAATTAGAACTCTTCTGCCAGATTGTTCAAAGTCAATTTGTTTTCTGGAACTGTTTTGGAAGCACTCATCTCCATCAAGTAGCCTTCTGTAAATTCCTCTGGTGTGGTGTCTATTAGCTCTTAAGTTTGTTCAGTATCCATATCTTGAAGCCCTTCATCATCCTAACCCCCTCCTTCGTTTCCACATTCACAATCTCTTTCATGATTCCCTTGATTGCCTCTATCATAAATCCCATAAAGTCATGCATGACATCTGGACACAGTTTTCTTCAGCAGTATTGTATGTTTTGGGTCTGCTGGCTTTCACAGCTTTTTCTATGATAACAATAGTATTTTTGGTAATCCTTCCAAACTTTCAATGATATTCTCTCTATATCAGGTTTCTCTTCTATAGTGTTAATTTTTTTCATAGAGAAACATGTGTGATGAACATCAAAGGTCCTTATGACCCTCTGATCCAGAAGCTAAATTAGAGACATTGTGTTTGGGGGCAAGTAGATCACTTTGACACCTTTGCTATTGAACTTATGGGGTTCTGGGTTTCCAGGGGCCTTGGCCAATATCAAAATAACTTTAAAAGGCAGTACCACACTGGAAAAGTATTTCCTAACTTTAGGAACAAATTATCAGTGGAAACAATCCAGAAGAAGAGTTTTCATTGTCTAGGAGCTCTTGTGATGCATCCAAAAGACTTGCAGCTGATGTTTACTTTTTCTCCTCAAGTGTCAGGGGTTAGCAACTTTATGGAAAAAGGCAGTCCTCATCATCAACCTGACTTATTTGCACAAACAGTAGAGTTAGCCTATCCTTTCCTGCCTTAAACTCTGGTACTCACTTCTTTTACTTAATATCAAATGTCTTTTGTGGCATTCTTTTAAGAAGAGGATACTTTCATCTGCACTAAAAGTCTGTTTAGGCAGATATCGTTTCTCCTCAATAATTTTCTTAATGGAGTCTGGGAACTTGTCTGCTCCCTATTGGTAGGCAAAAGCTGCTTCTTTTGTTATCTTGACATTTTTTTTAAGCCAAAACATCTCACTAAAATGATCAAACCGTCCTTTGCTGGCATTAAATTATCTAATTTTAAATTCTTCATCTTCCTTTTGCTTTAAGTTGTCATATAATAACTTCACTTTTTCTTGAATCATATTATAGTCTACCAGTATGCCTTTCTTATTGGAATTCTGCACCCACATAAAAGCTGCATTTTCAGTATGTGATAAAAACATATTTTACAAAAAGATTTTTGCATCTGGTGGTGGAAAACAGCTGCATTGGTGACTTTACAAGTTTTATTTTCTTTCCTTACGGTGGTCCTTATTCTGAATTCATTTATCTTCAAATGGTAGCAAACCACAGCTGCAAACATCACTTTATGGTACATATCAAGTAATTCAACTTTGTCTTGTAATGTCATAACTTTTTTTCTGCTTCCTGAGAGCACTTTCAGCATCATTTATGGCATTCCCTATTAGTCCCATGGTGCTATTCAAGGTTTACAGTTTTGCTCTAAACATGGTGAAACATATGTAAGAACTGCAAGAGATCACTTTTTACTGTGACAGGCAATTTACTAAAGAGACAAATTGCTTAATTGGAGATGATTAGCACTATAGGTGTTTTAAATAGATACTCAGAATATGTGAGTTCACTGCAATATCAACAGGAGATGGCTCCAAAACTATTACTGTAGAACAGTATTAGTACAGTTAATTTTATGCTGTTTTGATTAATGCTACAAATTTATATTTGTTTACATTTCTATTGACTGCAAATGGCCCCATGTATGATCTATAAGTAATATCTGTGATTGTGTACATTTTTATAAATTTTAACTTTTATATAGATTTGTGTATATTTCATGATAGTAAATGAAAAAATTGACTAGTATCTCTGTATATTTTGGCATTCACAACATATCTAACTTTTTCTAATTTTTTAACTTTTCTGGGCTATGTGGCTATTTTTCCAGTTTTCGCAAATCTCCAAAAAAATTTTCTGATATATTTAATTAAAACAAATTGCATACGTAGATCAGTACAACTCAAATTCATGTTGTTCAGAGGTCAACTGTACCAATGACAGCTATACTGCTAGTTTCTATCACTGGTTATGTGGTTGTAGGTGGTATTTATAATTAATTTCTAGTACTCATTTTATACTCACTTTGCCTTCAGCAAAAACCTCAACTAGTTGTAGTTTTTGATGTTGCAGCCTGATACAAACCTTCATTTCTGGAGATTCAGGGCCAGTTTTAGTTCTGCCTGGATTGTGTTATAATTTTCCATTGAATTTAATCACAGCACATGGTAATATAATCATATGCTGCTTAATGACAGGGATACATTCAGAGAAATTTGTGGTTAGGCAATTTTGCCATTGTGCAAACATTATAGAATGTATTTATAAAAACCTAAATGGCATAGCCTACTGCACACCTAAGCTGTGTGGTATAGTCTATTGCTTCTAGGCTATAAACCTGAACAATTTATTACTATTCTGAATACTGTAGGCAATTGCAGTACAACGGTATTTGTGTATCTAAACATAGAAAAGTCACAGTAAAGTATAATATTATAAACTTTTGGGATGTGACCTGTCATTCAGTGAAACATAATTATGCATCATGTGACTATACTAAGATGTGATATGCCCTCATGTACCTCCTGTATCCAGACATACTCTTACTCACCTTTACTGTGGCATAGTAGCAAAATTTCCACGTGGTAGTAGGGTTTATCACCCCAGCCAACATTGCTATTCCCTTCAAGACTGTTAACTCAGAGGTATGAGATGCCCAAAGTGGCCGGGTGGCAGTCTAACTTCAAGTTTAATAAAATCATTTTTGTACCTTCTAGTGAAAGCATTTCTTCCCCTGGAATTAAGACTCGTAGGCCAGAAGAGCATCAAGTTGCAGGAACAAGAAGCAAACATTTTGCTAGTGTGTGAATAGGGATAATGATTAGTGGTGCCACTCCAATTTCTACCCTTTGATTTCAGAACTCATAAATCCTGTCTTTCAGAGAAATAGTACCATATATTATACTTTAATTAAGAACATATACAACCTTATGGAGCACATTACTCAAACCCTGCAAGGTATCGCCATCTGCCTAGAACTGTAAATAAGTCTTTAAATGGCCATTCCACCATTTTATCAAGCCAGCTGCACTAGGGTGGGGGGAACATTGTAAGATCAGTGAATTCCATGAATATGGGCCTGTTGTCACACTTTTTTTTTTTTTTTGGCTGTGCAATGAGTTTATTTTTCAGAGGCAATTGTGTGTGGAATACTATGATGGTTGGTATGTTAGTTTATTTTGCAAAGCCATAAAGGAATACCTGAGGCTGGGTAATTTATAAAGGAAAGAGATTTATTTGGGCTGCAGTTGTACAAGTTGTGTACATAAGCAAGCAACAGCCTCTGCTTGGCTTCTGGTGAGGCCTCAGGAAGCTTTTACTCATAGCAGAGGATTAAGGGGGAATAGGCACATCACACAGTGAGAGAGGGAACAAAAGAGAGGAGAGGAGAAGCCCGGCTCTTTTTAACCACTATCTTATATCTTGTGAAATAATACAACGAGAACTCACTCATTACCACAAGGATGGCACCAAGCCATTTATGAGGAATACACTCTCATGACCCAGTCACCCCCTACTAGGCCTATCTTCAACAACGGGGATCACATTTCAACACGAGACTTGGAGGGAAGAAATATCCAAGCTATATAAGTTGGCAAAGAATTTTGTAAATCCATATGTATTTTGTCCAAAGCATTGGTGTAGAGAAGACAAATCCATATTCACAGTAAGTGCCTATTTTAGTAAGGACAAAATGCTAGAAGCATTGATAGAATGCTTCCTTCCATGATAGAAGCGATCCTCTGTAATCAATCAGCCACGAAGCAGCTGGCTGGTCATCCCACGGAATGATGCCCTATCAGGAGTTCCATCTTGGTCTCTGCTGCTGGGAGACTGGGAAATCAGAGGTGGCTGTAGCCAGGCTGGCTTCTGTGAATGGAAAATCTATGTTTCTTAGCCCCTGAGTAGCTTCCATCCTGGCCATCATAGCCCATTGTTCATTAGCCCATTGGGTGATGACAGGGGTGGCTGGAGAAATGTTCTGACTGGTATCTAGTAAACGAGTCATTCTATCCACTTGATTATTAAAATTGACCTCTGCTAAAGCCGCCCTTTGAGCATTAACATAGAACACAAATATCTTCATGTTGTTTTCCCATTTAGGGAGGTCTATCCATATGTTTTTTCCAAATTTCTTAGTAGCAAATATTTCATTCATGTTCCTTCCAAAATTCCTCACTATTCACCACACTACAGAGCATAAATCAGTATAAAATTTCATATCTGGTAATTTCTCCTTTGAAGCAAAATGCAGAACCATGTAAACTGACAAAGTTCTGCCCACTGGGAATATTTCCTTTCACCATTGTCATTTAGGAATGTCCCAGAAAGGGGCTGTAGTGCTATGGCTGTTCACTTTGGGTAGTGCCTGCATATTATGGAGAATCACCTATTAATCAGACCTGAATCTTTTCTTCCTCTGTCTAAGTATCATAAGGAACTCCCGATTAGGCTGTAGGTACAGGCTGGGAGAGAAATGGCAGTGTTAGAGGAGTGAGGATGATGAGCATTTGGGCCACTTTTTTATGTAACTTACTCGTGCCTTCAGGACTTGCTCAGCCCATCACATATATGCAACTTTTATTTTATGAAGTAATGCTACTGCACATATTCAATTTTATGGCTTACTGATTCAGGGAACACTGTTTATAATTAGCTGCTCAGGTCTTATGGTAACTTGATAGCATAGGGTTAAGCATTCAGTCTCTATTAAAGCCCAGTAGCAGGCCAAGACTTGTCTTTTAAAAGGAAGGTAGTATCTATGAATAATGGTAAATCTTTGCCTCAGAATCCCAAAAGGTGTACTATAATTCACCTATCAGGGCCTACTTAAGGCTCCAAACAGAGTCCCTACCTGCCACTGACACTTAAAACACCACTGATGTCAAGCACCATTGGATCTGCTGGCTTATATGGCCCAAGGGAAAGGCGGTTTGTACAGCATCCTGGACTTGTTGCAGAGCCTTTTCTTGTGCTGGGTTTCACTCAAAACTATCAACTTTTGAGTCACTCCATCCTCAATGGACCAGAGGAACATACTTAATGAGGAATATGTTGCCTCCGAAACCCAAATAGCTCCACTGGGCACCGGGGTTTTTCTTGATTGTAGAATGGCCTCAATGCAACTTATTCTTCACCACAGAGGGCATACATCAACGTGCCCCATACCACTGGGCCCACAGAAATATCACTGAGGGAGAAAGCCCAGAATTTTAGTAGTATTTATATATCATCCTTGGACCCACACATGCCTTCCCAATAAATCTAGAGTAGTTGCTACTTCTTATGCATGAGGTCCAATCAGCATAATGTTATCAATGCAATAGACCAGTGTGATATCTTGTGGAAGAGAAAGGAAATCAAGATCCCTGTGAACTGAATTATGACACTCGGATGGAGAGTTAATATACCCCTGAGGTGAGACAGTGAAGAAATATTACTGATCTGGCCAGCTGAAAGAAAACTGCTTTTGGTGGGCTTTATGGAGAATTATAGAAAAAAAAAAAACTAATTTGGCAGGTTAGTAACTGCATAATAGTTACCGGGGGAGAAGTTAATTTACTCAAGCAATGGAACCACATCTGTTATAACAGCTGCACTTGTAGTCACTACTTGGTTAAGCTTACAATAACCTATTGTCATTCTCCAGAATCCATCTGTCTTCTGCACATGTCAAATAGGAGAATTGAATGGGAATGTATTGGAAATTACCATCCCTGCATATTTTAAGTCCTTTATGATGTAACTCATCTCCATAATTTCTCCAGGACTTTGATATTACTTCTGATTTATAATTTTTGTGGGTAGAGGCAGGTTTAATGACTTCCATTTGGTCTTTTCTACCATATTAGCTCTTGCTCCACAGGTTGGAGGAAAAAATATGGGAATTCTGGCAGCTGCTAAGTACACATATTTTAATGATT
This sequence comes from Callithrix jacchus, assembly GCF_049354715.1. Taxonomy (NCBI): domain Eukaryota; kingdom Metazoa; phylum Chordata; class Mammalia; order Primates; family Cebidae; genus Callithrix; species Callithrix jacchus. The sequence goes on along the minus strand of NC_133510.1, from coordinate 76,958,076 downwards.
CATTCTAAAACTAGGAAAAATAACCACAGGATGGGTTTGGGGAACAACTGGGCACACTATGGGTTGAACATGAGCTAAAACTTGATTGATTACCTAATTTTCATAAGCCCTTAGTTTAAATAGAAAGCTACACTGATACTTTGAAACCAATTTTACCTAGTGGCCAGAAAGGTCTTAGTATTTCCTTTTTTTTTTTTTTTTAAGTGCATAGTTTACCTGGGAAAAGGACATTGGTCTCTCTGGAGAAGACCCATGGAAAGATTAGCAGAATAAATTTTCAATGATGTACTGACAACTTTCCTTGAGGCCTAACTGGCCTCCCTTGTATTCATGGAGTCCTGGGTATGCAAACTGGTTCAAATATGGGAATTGATCAAGGGAACTTGACTTTATATTGTGATGACTTGAGTCAGACTTCTGTTCATTGGACCTGTAAGTTTACTGCTTATAAAGATCAGATAAGATTTAGTAGCCTTCCTATTTATTTTACATCTAAGAACATTATGGTTAACTTGCTAACACGATAGGTCTGAGGAAGACATACTTTTCTGAATGCTCCCTTGATTTTCTTGTCCATTATGATAATTATGCCCACTTTGCTTTCAATGGTTGAGTGCTGCCATTTGGTCTCTGCCACCCTGGGATCCAATTACTACCATTGCATTTAGGATTTCCAATTGAGTGGGAAAGTTCCCACTGTTAGGTCTGCCCTACACAGAAAAGTAATTACTGAGCTCTTTAAGGATGTTGGGGCTTCCCTCACAAATTTACATCTCAAAGTTTTGTGGAAAGATACATCTTCTTGACTCCCCCAGTGTGTTTGAGTCAAGAAGGTCTTAAATGGCAAATTTACTCTAATACTACCATCTCCCTAAGCCTTTGAATCTCTTTCCCTACATTAAACTAAGGGAGATAAAGCATTTCTAATTCACTCATTTTGGGCAATCTTTTGATCCATGTTTCAACCAACCAACCAAACTGTTAGAGCCTTTTCTAACTCCATGAGCTGAAAAATCAAATGCAGAACTTCTGTTTAATAGGCTCATATGAATAAATTTATCCAGATCCAACTTCATGTTTCTTTCACCATTTCACACATCCTTCATATTCATTCCCACACATTTTCATCTGGATTTCTGTTTTTATAAATTAGAAAACTCAAGTGGTTCTTCTGGAGTATAGTCCACACCCTCATAGGTCACACTTTGTACCTCACCTTTAGGGGCCTGCTGAGATTTAAATCTAGTTATAGGTCTACAAGAAAGAGGAGGAAAGTGGATCCTGAGGAAATGACAATGTCTTTCGTGGGAAGGTAATTACCATTTTTCTCAGGCAATGCAGGGTTAATTCTTGAGTGGAGTTGGAAAGATCGTACCACTGTGCGTGGGAAAACAGCTTCTGCTGGGTTTGGGAAGACCACTTTTGTTGAGGAGGGGGAGACCTCTTCCACTGCAAAGAAGACTCATTAAACTTTAAGGGCTCAGTGTCTCCAGCTTCATCAGGGTCTTCCTACAGATCCTCATCCCAACTTACAGGATCTCATTCTTTCCCAATCAATCAATCAGTGCTCTCGCTTTAACAAGAGATGTTGTGTGAGGCTGAAAGTTTAACTTGTGTTATAATTTAGCCAATGACAGGATAAGGACCTTGAAAATCAAAGGTCCTACATCTGATTTTCAACAATTGTAGCTCTGGACAGCAGGAGATAAGGCCGTCCCTCAGGGCACACCTAGAAGCTCTTAGGTCATTTGCATGGCCCTTGATCTCGGAATTCACATTCCTTAAACTCCTCTTTTCCCATCACCACTTTGTCCAGCAATATTAAGAAGAACCAACCAATGTTATTACACATTTTTCATAAAAAATATTTGGAAGCATAATATTTAGTTACTTAGTTCTTTGCTTCCTTCAGGTGATTGCTTAGTAGTGTCCAATGCAGATATTTTGCGTATCTCTATGAACAATTCATATCATATACTAGCAAAGCTCACTTTATGACTATAAGTACTTATCATCTCTAAATGTAATTACATTACAGGTGAAATTCCTCAAACCCCAAAACCAATTCAGAAAACTCAAAAGTGTATTTCTCTAAAACAATTTTGGGCACCAAAACCTGTATTATTTAGGGTTCTCCACAGAATCAATGGGATATATAAATGTTCCTCATCTTACACTGAGGTTTCATTCTGATAAACCAATCACAAATCAAAAATATTGTAAGTTAAAAATGCATTTAATGCTGACAACAGAGCAGATGGTCCCAAACTTATGATGGTCTAACTTAACAATTTTTTAACTTTACAATGGTGTGAAAGTGATATGCATTCAGTTGAAAATGTAACCCGATTGTAAGTTACAAGGAGTTTTTTACTTATGATGGAGTTACATCCTGATAAAACCATCATAAAGTTGAAAAATTATTAAGTTGATCCACTGTAAGTTGGAGACCGTCTACATGTAAATATAAGAGGAGATTTATTATGAGAATTGGCTCAGGCAATTATGGAGGATGAGAAGTGCTGTAATAGGTTATCTATAAGTTAGAAAACCAGGAAAACCAAATGAGTAATTTACTCTAAGTCTGAAGGACTGAGAACCTGGGGAGCCAGTAATGTAACTAACAATCAGAGGCCAAAGATCTGAAAACCGGGGGGAACAGGGCTTGAGGGGTATTGGTGTAAATATCGCAGTCTAAAGGCCAGAGAAGCAGGAACTGTGATGTCTGCTGGCAGAAGATGGGTGTTCTGAGTGAAAAAGAGAAAGAGAATTTACTTTTCCTTTTTCTTTCTGTTCTACTCAGACCCTCAATGAATTTGATGATGTCTGTCCACATCACTGAAGGCAATCTTCTTTATTCAATTTATTGATTCAAATTCAAATCTCTTTCAGAAACACCCTCACAGATAAACCAAGAAATAATGTGTGATCAGCTATTGGAGCATCCCTTAGCCCACTCAAGTTGACACATAAAGTTAATCATCACATATGCCAACATTACTAACCTCATTATTTGCTCCTCCTCCAATGGACTTCTTTCTTAACCAGATCAGAATTTTTACTGTTTCATGCTTTGAATTAAGTTCAAATTTAAAGCCTAATTTGTATTCCATTTTCTTAATAGTGTGCCAACAGGAAAATTTTTTACTGGCTGTTAAGATCAGATTTATTTTGTTTCATTCTCTGACAAATTCTTCTTGATCATTACTTTGATTTTTAATTAAAATATTAAAAAGTACTCAAACAATAAATTTACCACATCAAGTGCTATCTTAATTTTTTTCTTTGTTTTAATTATTGTTTTCACTATTTTTGTCACTACTCTCCTTCTAGTCACATTCTAAAGACTTCAAAATATGTAACAGTTTTGTTTTAGTAAAATTTTAAGATTTTTATATATGCAGTAATTGTAGTATTTCTAAACTTATCAATAGCTCTTAGATATTTCTCTTTTTCTATTTAAAGTTTTCTTGGTTCAGATAAAGCAGTATTATATAAAATATTAATCTAGAGAAAATGACATTTTGAATTATTTAATCTTTTTGTCCAATAACAGAATGTGCTTTTACCTTTTACTAAAGTAGTCATCTCTGCATTGTTTTGTTTTGTATTCTTGATATTCTGAAAGAGTTTATAGTAGGGCATTTGATATATTTACTTTGTCAATTGTAAATATATTTGAATCAATTTCTTTGCTCAAAATTTATTGTAATAATAAACAGCTGTGTTATTTGTTTATGTGTATACTATACTATTAATCTTTTAGTGTAGTCCTACTTATTTAAAAAAAGTTTACTGTAAAGCAGCCTTAGATAGGTTCTTCGGAAGTTATTCTAGAAGAAAGCAGTATTATTATAGAAGATAATATAATGTGTGTTATTGCTCCTTCCATGTGTGTTATTGCTCCTCAAGACCTTCAAGCAGGACAAGATGCGGAGATGGAAAACAGTGATATTGATGATTGATATGGGTTGGATCTGTTTCCCTGCCCAAGTGTCATGGGAGTGGCTTCTCATGAATGGTTTAACACCATCACCCTTGATATTGCCATCATGAACGTGAGTGAGTGAGTTATAGGGAGATCTAGTTATTTAAGTGTGTGGCACTTCCCCTGGCTCGCTCTTGGTCCTTCTCCTGCTATATAAGATGTCTGCTCCCACTTCGCTTTCCATCATAAGTGAAAGCTCCCTGAAGCTGAGGCCTCCCCAGAAGCAGACACTACCATGCTTCCTGTACAGCCTGCAGAACCATGAACCAATTAAAACAATTTTCTTTATCAATTACCCAGTCTCAGGTATTTCTTTATAATAGTGTGAGAATAGACAATACAATGACCCTGATCCTTGTGTAGACCCAGGCTAATATAGGTGTCTGTGTCTTAACTTTTAACAAAATGTTTAAAAAGGGAAACCAGAAATAAACATTTAAATATAGTAAACACTTACAGAATAAGGATATAAGGAAAGAGCATATTTTTGTACAGCTATAGAATGTTTTTATTTTAAGTTGTATTACTACAAAAGCATCAAAAAGTCTATGAAAATAAAATTTATAAAGTAAAAAAGTTATACTAAGCTATTTATTAAGCTAGTTATTTATTTAGTAAGCTAAGTTAATATTGAAGAAAGAAAGGTGTTTTTAATGAATTTAGTGTAGCCTTAGTGTGCAGTGTTTATAAAGTCTACAGTAGTGTACAGTGATGTCCTTGGCCTTCACATTCACTCACCACTCACTCACTGAGTCACCCAGAGCAACTTCAGTCATACAAACTCCATTTATGGTAAGTGCCTTGTACTGGTGAAACATTTTTTATTTTTTAGACCATATTTTTACTGTACCTTTTCAATGTTTAGATACAAAATACCTAGCATTGTGTTACAATACACTAAAATATTCAGTACAGTAACATGCTGTATGGGTTTACAGCCTTGGAGCAGTAGGTTATTTGTACCATATAGCCTAAGTGTGTAGTAGGCTTTACCATCTAGGTTTGTGTAAGTATGCTCTATGATGCTACTACAATGATGAAATTTCCTAATGATGCATTTCTCATTGCTCATTATTAAGTGATGCATGACTATGTTAACAACTAACTTGCTGTCTATGATTTGCTATATATGCAATGTCTTTGTGTGTTACCCATTTATCCTTTTTACCATTTGATGCATTTTTGAGAACACATGAGGTTCCAGGTAGGATGATTGAAGAGGATGACTCAGAGGTGATAGCAAATATGAACCAGCTGCTGCTGCTTTTTGTTCATTCCTGTATTTTCTACTCTAGTCTTTTCTGAGAGTAACAGAGACAATAAATATCAAGAAAGGGAAGAGTAAAGAGAATAGAGTGTAGAATTCTAGGTGTTTCAAAAAGAGTATCTCCATAGTAACATATATATTTGTAAAATATTGTTTAAAAAGAGGTATACAACTGAAAAAAAGCAAGTGAACTATGTTTCTTCTATATAGTTGATTATATATGTGTGTTTTAAAAATAGAATGCAGAAAATAGATGTAAAAATTATTGAATAATAAGTACAGTCAGTAATATGCTTTGATTATAAACAACTTTGACAAACATAAAAAATTTCATAAATACTAATACAGGTTAAAAACTCTGTCAAATATATGCATGCAAGGTACCAGTCAAGTTTTTTCATGGGGTTTTTAATTGGCTCCAGGAAGGTAAACCTCAGTCTCTCAAAGCAGTCTGGCCATATTTGAAATTAGGATATTCCAGTGGATACAGTTCCTATATGTGCCCCCACCCAAATCTCATAAAATAAGAACAATCATGAATAGTTTCTGAATTCTGGATGTATCCAGTAGAAAGAAAAGTAAATATTTCCATTTTGTCCATAAATATATACTTTATCTAATTACTGCAAGCTATAAGTAGCTTAAAATTTTTTGGTTCTGAGAAACAAAATAATCAGCAATATTTCAAGTTTAAAAAGTAAAAAAATCATTTGAGTCCCTCATTGGTTTAGTCCCATGTAGTTAATTCTAGTTCTGCTTGATGTTAGGTTAGCAATTTTGTAAGTCTAGTTTTCTATCATTGATGTGTAACTTGGGGAAGCCCAACAAATAATTTTTGCATTTTTAGCATATGGACAAATCAAGCAAGTATAAAATATGACCTTAACATCTAGCATCAGGAAGATCAATTTGCCTGACCAATAGTCTTAGGCAAAAATGTCTAAATTAAATTCTGAAGACATTTCTATTTTATTTTGCCAATAATTTTAAAACTAGCTTTATTTACCAAAGATTATCCTAGATCATATAGAAATATCACATACACATGACACATATAGACATACAGACATGAACAGAAGCAGATCTTCTAACTTTCATTAAGATTCTTCATTTGCTAGCTTATGGTTTGTTCTTTCCATTCAGACCATCAATCTTCTGATTACATGTTCCATTGCCCTAAGTATTTGTTAGCTAGGTGATCATAAATTTATACTTTTAAAGGGATGACTCTTAGATTAAAAAGTTGAACATTTATATCCATTTATATTGCAAAGACACAGAATTTATATCTACTAGGTGTCAGAATGTTGAACTTTGGAAGCAGGTTTATTTCAGTAGATGGCTTTTTAATTTGGTTTATATTTCTTAACTGGATTACTGAGTTCAGGGAGGAGTCCATTAACAAATAGGGCTGAAGTCACTCATGACTCTTGGGGCTCCACTTCAAAGATGGTTGACCCCAACAGGGATCAGTGGTGCCCTGGCTATCTTCTTCAAGGATTCTCAGAATCACTAGAAGTGATTCTTTGAGAACCCTTTATGTGATAACCAGAACTGTGTGAGTGTGTGTGTGTTTGTGTGTGTGTGTGTGTGTGTGTGTGTTTCTTAGTAATTCTCCATTCACTGCTCATCAAATGGAGGAGGTAGAGACTTGAAGGAAAACATATCAATGATTAAAGGAAACTAGATGGTACTATGAAGGTGGCTAACAGAAGGAGTAGAAGCAAATGGAACTGACTCTTGGAAGAGTCAGTTTCGGGAAATTTTAATCTTCTGAAAAGACCAATAAAATTTATGTTTTTCTCAGCAAAAATTATGCCGACAAGAAAAAAAGCAGACACCAAACATATAATTTTTATAAAAAATGTTTCAGTTAACTAAAAAAAGTCCCCAGAGGAGAAACAGGATCCAAAAAAAGCAGAAATATCTTTAAAAAATATGTATATATAGCCAGAATATCAGCTTTTATTTAAGCTGATTTCTGATCATCAACCTTTTTAAAGGTACTTTTTTTTTTCCAAATGTCTTATTATCGGACTTTAGCCTGGGCAAACAGCTAACATTCCTGCATTTTAACCTTTTTTTTAAACTAAAGATATTCACCAAGTAACTCAGAATGGAAACCAATAAGCCTTTAATGATTTAACCAAGGACTTGTGAGGTATCTTTAAAGAGATGCAAAGAAGCAGTTCTCACAAGATTCAAATGCACTCCCAAAGGCAGCTAAAAGAAGAGACTTAGCAATGAATAGGAAAAGTATAGCTGCCATGAAAGGGAGAAAGATCAACAATAGATACCCTCAAAAGTCGAATCACACAAACATAAACTAAAAACAAATAATTCAAACTAATTTCTATAAATGTTTCTTCTTTTCTCAAGGTAAAGTATGACATCTTCAAGTGATTGCTTCTCTGATGAAAACTGAACTTGAGACATGCTGTGGCAGTGAATGTTCGGAACCATAGCCACTAGACTACAGGGTCAAGTGCCTTTTTTGGAAAATCTTGCAGGGTATACAAAGCAGGAAGTTTGAGTATACAGAGGATTTTAACTTTAAATCCTTTGTTTAACATCTGATTTCTGCCTTAAGGAAATCTCCCAATAAAATTTTTAAGGCTATATTTTTGGGGTGTTTTCTTAAAATCTGATTTCCGCCTTCAAAAAAATCTTCCAAGAGATTTTTTAATGCTCTATATGTGTTATACTTTTTATAGAAACAGTTGTTTAAGATGAGTGCACTCTAAAAGAATTTTCTTTTAAATGTAACCAATTTATTTATTCCGTAAGTGACTCAAGTCAGTAAACCTTTTCACAGAAATTTCCACAGATAACATTCTAGGTTTAGAATACACCATGGATGTAAGTGGCATTTTAAAAATGGGCCCAGAAAAGGCATCCCCTCATGATTCCTCAAATTCACTCCCAGGAATAGGCTAAGATAGCAAAAGAGCAACCGTCTTGTTGCCTTGGATGGTTAAGAATGGTGTTTTTCCATATCCTGCCTCCAATATCTTACAAATTTGTTGAGGGTTGCCAATCTCAGACTCATTAATTCATGACACTGAGTAGGTCCTCCAGGGTTTGAACTTCCTTAGGCTAACCAGGCAACCAAGGTTGAAATAACAAAAGCCTGTAATAGGTGGTAGCTCTTATTAAGATAAACTCTCTTGAGAGCATGACACATAGAAAACTAAGAGAACAAAATGTGTGCCTTTTAACATCTCACATGACTCAGGGTTCCCAGCTCTTTCACACTGGCCACCGGAAATGATCTAACATATCACAGTCCCACTCCGTTATGACAAATGAAATGGAAAGACAAAATAATAAAGACTTTCTGGGAAGAAAAGGATCACACAATATAAATATTCAGACCAAAAAATACACCATAATTGCTATACCTAAGACTAGTCTAAATAAGTGCTTTTCTCCCTTTAATATTAAATGTGAAAAAGAAAAAAAGAGACAAACCATACTTTTATCATTCAGTTGATGGGATTCCAAAGACAGACAACCAGATATCTGACTGGTAAGAAATTCTTATACTTCTGCCAGCTTACTATGTTCTAGGTTCGCTCTACTGCAGCTTACAGAAGAGAGAAGAGTTTTGTTTATTCTACTCACAGCACCAAAACTGTAGGGACCAAGAGGAAATTTTTCCTTCCCCCTCTCAAATGTCACTAAAAAAATCAACTAGCAAAAAATGGATTCATAGCATAAAAGACATACAAAGTCTATCAATCTGCACATATGTGCAAAGGAGTTATGAACTCAAAGAGGGGTCAGATGGTTACTGCTTAAATACTCTCTTCATAGGGGAGAAATGTATATATCTGGGAGTCATTACAGGAAGAGGAGAGGCAGAGCTGTACAGGAACAAAAGTCTTATGAAGATAAAGTTTCCCAGGTAATTTCTTTTATCTGCTTTCACAGGAATAGATGGAAAATCTCTGGCCATGGGGATAATGTCTAGTCTCTTCTCAGGTAGTTGACTTTTCTTGGTTATTTTATGAGATCTCTAAAGACAAGGTTAGGACAATTGCTTGTCTTCTGGATAGAAGCTTTCTGGGCAAGCTAAGAAAACTCCAGAGAAAGTCTCTTTCTGCCCTTAGGGTAAGAATAAAATAGGATCACAGGAAACTTGATTCTGAGGCAGCTTCTAAGGCTTCTCAAAAAGTGCCAGTTTTTGGAAATTCCATTTTCTGAACCTCAACATACTCCAGAGAAACAATAGTGACCAGAAAAGAAGCAAAAATCAGAAATACATCCTAGGCTAAAACATGACCTAATTAAGAAAAAAATATAACATTACGGGGAAATCCAATGTAAAGAGAATCCAAAAAAGAGAAAAAAAGATAACTGAATAAAATATCTACAAAGGAGAAGAAGAGCTTTCAAAAACATTTTGGCTTAAAAGAAAATCTTACCTATTTATTCAAAAAATAGGGTTCCCTCAGATTTGTTTTCACAATGCCAAAACTAGAAGACAATTTTCCTGGAAGATTTAATCAGAGACTCTAACATAGCAATCCATCCTGTGATAAATCCAATCTGCATCTGATACAATCAATGTCTACTATTCCTATACCTCTCACTTTGAGATATCAAGGTAAATAAATATTTATTATATAATTTGTTTCATCAAATAACTTGGACCTGTGGCACACAAAAACCCTAATTTTACATCTAAAATTTTTATTTTTTTCCTATAAGTTTCATTTGTGATCTCAATCCATGAAAGAGACCAGATGACTTTGGGAGGCCGAGGCGGGTGGATCACGAGGTTAAGAGATCAAGACCATCCTGGTCAACATGGTGAAACCCCGTCTCTACTAAAAATACAAAAAATTAGCTGGGCACGGTGGTGCGTGCCTGTAATCCCAGCTACTCAGGAGGCTGAGGCAGGATAATTGCCTGAACCCAGGAGGCGGAGGTTGCGGTGAGCCGAGATCACGCCATTACACTCCAACCTGGGTAACAAGAGCGAAAACTCCGTCTCAAAAGAAAGAAAGAAAGAAAGAAAGAAAGAGGCCAGATGTAAGAATCACTCATCTTCCTCCCCTTGAAATTCATCTTTTGAAATTCATCATGGTGTTGCTTCTCTAAGATATCTTCTAGTTTTAAAGGTTTTTCAATTTAACTGGATAGACCATCTTGAGAACCTTTGGCAGAAAAAGGGCAGTCAGAGCAACTAATGTAATTAGAATGAATACATAAACTGACTCAATAAATACATAAACATAGGATAATAAAGTGTCTTCTAAATTCAGTGATTACATTTATAGGTACATTTTCTTGAGGTTTTCAGCTACTTACATGTAATAAAAACTTCGCAAAATTAGCAAGTACAATTGTTAGTTTTTCATTTGCATATGAAGACCTGAATACAGAATGACCCTGTCTTGTTTTTGATGTCAGATGATTCCCAAAGTTTTTCCTGAACTTTTCTTACTTTGTAATCAGCAGCCTGAATATATTGTGACTAAACTGTCCTTAATTATTTCTTATTCCAGTTTACTTCCATAACATCATACTATAATGTCTTCAATTAACTTTTCCCACCTTTTTCCTGTTAAAATTAGAACCACAACTTTCCCATCTCTAACACTGCTCTATCTCATTAGCAAAGATATTTGAGCCTTAATTGAGTATAGGAATGTTATGTTTTATGGCGCTTCACTTTATTGACTTTTGCAGATGTTGCATTTTTTACCAATTGAAAGTTAGTGGCAACCCTGTGTTAAACAGATTTATCAGCACTATTTTTTTTGACAGCATGTGCTCACTTCATGCCTCTGTGTCACATTTTGATAATTCTGTAATATTTCAAACTTTGTAATTATTATTATATTTGTTATGATGATCTGTTATAAGTGTTCTTTCATGTCACTATTGTGATTGTTTTGGAGCACCAAAAATGGTGCCTGTATAAGACAAATAACTTAACTGTTAAATGTTGTGTGTGTGTTACGACTTTTCTATCAGGTGGCTATTCCCACATTTCTCTCCCTCTCTACCTCCTCAGACCTCCCTATTCCCTGAGACACAACAATATTGAAATTAGAACAATATATAACCCTGCAATAGCCTCTATGTGTTCAATTGAAAGAAAGACTCAAACATCTCCCACTCTAAATCAAAAGCTAGAAATAATTAAGCTTAGTGAGGAAGGCAGGTCAAAAGCTTAGACAGGCTGAGAGCTAGGTCTTTTGTACTAAACAGCCAATATTTGAATGCAAAATAAAAAATTCTTGCAGAAAATTAAAAATATGACTCCAGTGAACAGATGAATGATAAGAAAGCAAAGCAACTTTATTACATATAGGAAAGAAGTTTTAGTAGTCTGGATAGATGATCAAGCCAGCAGCAACATTCCCTTAAGACAAAGACTAATCTGAAGCAAGACTCAAATTCCCTTCAATTTTATGAAGGCTAAGAGAGGTGAGTAAGCTGCAGAAGAAAAGTGTGAAGCTAGCAGAGATTGGTTCATGAGGTTGAAGGAGAGAAACTATCTCCATAACTTAAAAGCACAAGGTGAAGCAGCAAGTGTTGATGCAGAATTTGCAGCAAGTTATCCAGAAGATCTCGCTGAGAAGCCTGATCAAGGTGGCAACACTAAACAACAGATTTTCAGTGTAGATGATACAGCTTTATATTGAAAGATGATGCCATGTAGGACTTGTAGCTGGAGAGAAGTCAATGCTTGGCTTGAAGGCTTCAAATGGCAGGCTAACTCTCATTAGGGGTTAATGCAGCTGGTGACTTTAGATTGAAACCAATGCTCATTTACTATTTTGAAAATCCTAAAGCTCTTGAGAATTATGCTAAATATACTCTATCTTTTTTCTATAGATGGAACAACGAAGACTAGATGACAGCTCATATGTTTGCAGCATGGTTTGCTGAACATTTAAGCTCACTGTTTAGACCTACTGTTCCAAAAATAGTTTCCTTTCAAAATATTATTGCTCATTGACAATGCACCTGGTCACCCAAGGGCACTGATGGAGAAATACAAAGAGATTAATGTTTCCATGACTGCTAACAAAACATTGTATTGGCAGCCCATGGATCAAAGAGTAATTTTGACTTTCAAGTCTTTTTATGTAAGAAATAAATTTTGTAAGGCTATAGCTGCCACAGATAGTGATTTCTCTGCTGGATCTGTGCTAAGTAAATTTAAAATCTTTTGGAAACGATTCACCATTCTAGTTGCCATGAAAAATATTCAGGATTCAAATTGTCAACATTAACAGGAGTTTGAAGGAAGTTGATTCCAATTTTCATGGATGACTTGGAGGGGTTTAAAACCCAGTGAAGAAAGTAACTGCAGATGTTGTAGAAACAGCAAAAGAACTAGAAATAGAAGTGGAGCCTGAAGTTTTGGCTGAATTGCTGCACTTTCATGATAAAACTTGAGCAGATGAGGAATTGCTTCTTATAGATAAATGAAGAAAGTAGTTTCTTGAGATGGGATCTACTTCTGGTAAAGATGGTGTGAACAATGTTGAAATGGAAAACAAAGAATTTAGAATATTCATATGAACAGGAGACAGAGAAATACTGGGTAGAAGAGGGCAGTTCCCTAGCAAAGGCCTCACACTCAAGCCTAGAAACCCCAACCCTAAATGAGAACAGGCATTCCTGCCAAACAGGCATTTAGAGCCAAAAAAAGTTGCCTTTTGGACCACCACACCCCCGTCATGTACCCATAAAAACCCTGAACTCCAGGCTCCAGAAGGAGATGAGTAGATGAATGGTAGAAAGGCATAGTAGAGAAGGAAAAAAGAAAAGGAGCATCTGAACACCAAGAGGAGTTTGGCTCAGGACAATTGAAGAGGAGATCAGCCACTGGATGGCCAAACTGCAGGATAAGATCATCTTCCCACTCCATCCCCCTTCCTGCTCCCCATTCACCCCGCTGAGAGCCACCTCTGCCACTCAATAAAACCCTCACATTCATCCTTCATGTATGTGTGTGACCTAATTCTTCCTGGATACTGAGGATGCAGGTACCAAGGACAAGGACATGGGTACCCAGAGGACACTGAGCTGGTTAACACTTAAGCCATCTGTGGATAGCAAAGCTGAAAGAGCACACTAACACATGCCCACTTGGGCTTTGGGAATTTCAGACACCCACCTTTAGACAGTAATATGGGGCCAAAGCCCAAAGCGCTCACCTGGCTCCTGCACCTGCCCATCTGCGTGCTCCTTCTCCTGTAAGGGGTTTGAGCTCCCAGCAGCTAACTAGACAGGCACACCCCTGTTGCTCATTCTGTGAAGGGAGAAAGAGAATTCTGCCATCTCTATATTACAAAAACTTAGTTAATAAAGCTGTAGCAGGATCTGAGAGGATTGACTCCAATTTCAAAAGAAGTTCTACTGTGGGTAAAACAGCATCACATGATACAAAGAAATCTGTTTTCTAAGGAAGAGTCAATCAATGTGGCAAACTTCATTGTTGTCTTATTTGAAGATATTGCCGCAGCCACTTCAACTGCAGTAACCCCCACCGTATCCACCAGTCAGCAGCCATCTACCTTAAGGCAAGACCACACCAGCAAAAACCTAATGACTGGCTGAAGGCCAAGATGGCCATTAGCGTTTTTTATCAAAGTTTTTTAAATTTGAGGCTGTACATTTTTGACATAATGCTATTGCACACTGAATAGACTGTAGTATATTATAAACACAACTTTTATATAACTGGCTAGCCAAAAACTGTATGTGACTGACTTTATTGCAATATTAATTTTATTGTGGTGGTATAGAATAGAACTTTCACTATTTCCAAGGTATGTCTTGGAAATTTAGAAATTTCCAGTTAGCTTAGTAGGATTATTTGTGTCACACTTAAGGTTTCACTTTGTTGAATTTATATTATTCACATTTCATAAGTATATTAATTTAAGCAAGTTTTGTTGATCATTTTGTCATAAACTTTTTAGGAAATTGTACTAATCAAGTTAGGTAGTCCTGAGCATTTTGAAATAGAATGTCTATCAAATACAACCATTGTTTACTTAGTAAGAGAGATGATATAAATTGATTTATGTAATTAGGAATATGTTTGCCAAATAAAATATTGCACATCATATTATAACGAATCATAATGTAAGGATAAGAGCAGTAATATAAATTAACTTTTTTAATCCTTTTTTTATACCATGGGTATAACACTTAACCTAAGTTAAGTTACACACCCCCTTACACATTTTAAGTTTGGCCTAAAGGTTTCTCTGTACATCATTAACTATAACCTAAATGAAGTTATAAACAGACTGTAGCCTACTCTTGTTCCAGTCACTGAATTTTGGCCAATCCAAGGTGGCCAACTGTTCAAACCATGTTAAAATAAGGCAAACACCAGGCTGTAACCAATATGTCTGTTTCTCTTCCTCACTTCTGTTTTCTGTACATTATTTTCCCTTTTCAGACTATAAATCTTTTTCTACCAGGAGGCTGCATGGGAGTCTCTGAGCCTACTCCAGCTCTGGAGGCTACCTGATTTGCAAATTGTTCTTGGCTCAATTAAACTCTTTTAGATTTAATTCAGCTAAAAGGTTTTATTTTAACAATAGATAGGGAAACAGATGCTTATAGTTCTTATGTGTCTTGCCCAGGGTCAAGATGTTCAACCTGGAATTTAAACTCAGGGGATCTTGTATTGTGATTTAATTTATAACTATTAGGATAAATATTTGTTATACACAAAGTGACAGTGTACATGAAAATACTATCCGACACTTTCGTAAATTTTTGTTTTTTCAAATTCCCCCATCTTTCCTAGATAACATTTGTGTAACATGAAAATTTCAAAGGAAAATTAATATTAAAAATGCATGGCTCTGATTATTCCCATCAGCAGTTTGCAAGAACTATATTAGTAAATCATCAGGGAAATGCTGAGTATTGATGGCTATTTATTTAAAATCACCCTCATTTTTCATATCAATGCTGAAAGATGTGTTTTAATTTATAACAGTGGCTATATGAACTACCACTGAGTAATCCATCTCTCACCCCCCAAGAAAGAAACAGAAATTCTAGAATTAGAGGGAAAGTACAATACGTATTAATATGAGGCTGTGAGTATAAATCTTTTTTTTTCAGACTATATATTTTTCTCTTGTATCTCATTTGGCCCCTTCGGTGAAGCTGCATATTTAAAGGACTTGCAACAATACTGACTAATATGACAGAAAACCATTGACTTTGCAGAGAAATTTTGAAATACTGACCTTCAAGCTCTGCTAATTGATGCTTTTATAAACACCAAATAGCTTATTTCTTGTAATATATTGTATGAAATCAACTATTTTGGAGACCTTTGGAATTTACAATTCTATTTCTGCTGTCTTGCTCTTAGAATAGACACACAAAAAATTCCCCAAAATGTGATGAGTTCACAAAATCCTACTTACAATTAAAATAAAGCAATGTATGTGTGTGGAGGAAAACAACTGTTTATTTTGACAGATGCCATTACTAGTTACCATATTTATTTGCCAGTGTCTTAAGAATAGAAAACTAAAAAACACATCATTAAAAATGTATAGGGAATACATCTGTTATGATTGAGATCAAATAATTAACCAATAACTTAATAGTCATACCTATTTAATACCATTTTATAGAACATGAGAAAATTTATGCAGGTTTATTGAAATAATAGCGATAATAGTAACAGCATGGATACTGTAAATTATTTAAGAACCTGTTTATATAATGGTTGAGAGTTTATTAAATTTTTTGTTTTCATTCACACTCTACAGTCTATGCCTAGAGATTGCTAGAGAGAAAAGTTAAGTTTGCAAAATGATCACTTTATTTAATTAGCCACATAAATAGTCAAAATCAAAAACATCTTTTTCAATTTTGGGAGGAAACTCCAACACTGTTTTCCATAATGAGTATACTAATTTATATTCCCACCAACAGTGTACAAGGATTCTTTTTTCTCTGCATCCTCACCAACATTTGTTATTGTCTGTCTTTTTGATAATAGCCATTGTAAACAGGTGTAAGGTGACTAAGGTGACTATAGTCAACAAGAATGTATTATATACTTGAACATTTCTAAGAGTAGATCTTACATGTTCTCACCTCACACAAAAAATAAGTATGTAAGGTGATAGATAAGTCAATTAACTTGATTTAATCATATCTTAAAGTATAAGTTTATCAAAACATCACTTTGAACACTGTATATAAAATTTCACTATGTCAATTAAATCTTAATAGAGTTTAAAAACAATTATTGCTTGTTAAATATAGAATGCAATTTAAAACAAAATTCAATATAAATTATCATTCTATAAGTATTAATATACATATGTGTGTATTTATGTATGACTGTGTAAAAATTATGAGTCTAATTTTAACTGCAAAATCTAAAATTTTAGAATAGAGAAATGTCTGACATCATTTAGTCACACTCTCAATTGAAACCCCCATAATGCACTTTTTTTCTCTTTCACAGATGATTAAACTGAGATCCACATAGACTTGATTATTTGCCTAAATTTATACTATAAGTAGCTAAGTTCCAGAGAGATCTTGTTCTCCAGTATCCAACCTTAGTGTTCTTTCTCTAACATGAAATAAGTTAGAGGCAAATGTAAAAGACAGTAAAAAAAGGTAAAATGCAAAGCATATAAATAACTAAATTAGGAGCATTGTTATGTTATTTATCTTTGTAGCTAGAGTTCTATCATGTATAAATAGTTTATGTGTCTCTTTAATACTCAATAATTGAGTTTCTAAATAGTTTCATATTGACATAAAGGTAAGCAAATTTTTGTTCTAATTTTATATAGAATGACAAACTTATTTTTATTTCTTTTTTTCTTATACTATTAGTCTTTTCTTTCCTCCTTGTCTATTCCTTTCTATACACATGTATAGCTAACACATAAGGTTTACAAAACAAAAAACAGCATCCTTATCTTTGTGGTTTCTTTAAATATGGAATAAATATTTGTAGATATTAAATTTAAAACTTGTAAAAAATTCTTATGTCTGTTATTTAACAATTAGGGTATGACTTTAAAGTGTTTAACCACCCTATGATCTCAGGTATTCAAGCCCGATTTAAAAAATTTAGAAAATGCACAGCTTTATTTACTCGACAAAAGTTTCTCTTTATAAATACACTTATTTGAAATTTAATTTATGGATAAATCAATACACAGATTTTAAAGGCACAGTTTGATGAATTTTACAAATACATGTACTCATGGAACCAGCACCTCAATGAAGCTATTATCTCAAAACATTTCATCTTATTCCTTTGCAGATGAACACTTGACCCCCACCCTCTACCTCTAGACAACAACTAATTTGCTTTCTTTCACAACTGAGCTGTTTTGAATGTCCTGGAATTTGCTATAAATAAAATCATATAGTATTTAGTATTTTGCGTCTGATTTCTTTTGTTCAACATAATGTTTCTGAGATCCATCTGGTTAGTGTATCGCTAGTTTGTTCCTTATATTAAGTACTCCAGTGTACGGAAAAAAATGCATTTAAATAGTCATTTGTTGATGGGTAGTTGCAGTATTTACTGTTTGGAACTTTTATGAATAAAGTTACTATAAATCTTCACATCAGGTCTTTTTTAAACTTATGTTTTTAATTATCTCAGGTAAATACATAGTGAATAAAAAAAATTGCTGAATCATATTCTAACTGTATAAATGTATATTTAACATTTTAAGAAACTGCCAGAGTTTTCCAAAGTGTTTGACCACTTTAATTGCCATTGGCAATCCAGGAGAGTTCCACTTGTTTTATATTTTTCCCAACATGTGGGATTGCCAGTCTTTTAATTTAGTTATTGTAGTTGGTATGTGGTGGTAGCTCATTGTGATTTTAATTTTTCTTTCCCTGCAGATTTTTTTTTTAGACAGAGTTTTACTCGTGTTGTCCAGGCTGGAGTGCAATGACTTGATCTCCGCTCACTGCAAACCCTGTCTCCAGGTTCAAGTGATTCTCTTGCCTCAGCCTCCCAAATAGCTGGATTATAGACATGCACCACCATGCCCAGGTAATATTGTATATTTAGTAGAGACAGGGTTTCACTGTGTTGGTCAGGCTGGTATGGAACTCCTGACCTCAGGTGATCCACCAACCTTGGCCTCCCAAATTGCTCAGATTACAGGCATGAGCCATCATGCATGGCCTTTCCCTGAAGATTAATAATGATAAGTTTTTTTAATGTTTGTATTGATCATTTGTATTTTTTGGGAGGAAGAGAGTAAAGTATGTTTTTTGGTTCATTTTTAAGCTGGGTTGTTCTCAAATGAGACCTTTATGTATTCTGGTAACAACACTTGTTGTAATATATTTATTTTGAGTAATTTTCCCCAGTATATAGCTTGCCTTTTATTTTCTTAGTAGAATATTTAACATAACATAATTTTTAAGTATTTTAAAATAAAATCTAATTTGTTAGTCATCTATTACTATTTAACAACCATCTAAACCAACAACATTTATTATCTTACTTAGTTCTGAAGATTACAAATCTGGGAATGGCTAGGTGGATTGTTCTGGGCTCAGGATCTTCTATGAGGTTGCATTAAAGCTCTAGGTTTGACTGGAGCTGGGAAATATGCTTCTGAGCTCACTCACATGGCTTTTGAATGGTCTCCAGTTTCTGCCTACCTAGACTTCTCCATAAGTCTGTTTATCACAAGTCAGCTCAATTTCCTGAGAGTGTTATTCAAGAGAGGAAAGACCAAGATGGAAACTATAGTGTCTCATAAATCTTAACCTCAGAAAATGGAATACTGTCACTTCTGCCGTAGTCTGTTGGTCACACATATCAACACTGGTACTGGGTGGGAGGGACTCCTACACTGGGGAGTGAAGACCAGGAAGTATCAGGGGTTATCCAGGGTTATCTTGAAGTTTGATTACCACATGTACTTATTAATATTTCTTTTTTGAACTGTCTATGCAAACTTAAACTGCTTTTATATCATAAGGTGTTTTTTTCTGTGTGTCCTTACATACATTTTACATTTTTGTATTTCAGTTCTAGATAATTACCCATTTCAGATTAATTTTTTGTGTGATGGTATATAAAAGGATTGAGGTGTCATTTATTCCATATTAAAGTCGTGTTTCCAGAGAAACATTATAATTTCCCTATCTGAATTATATTAGAAAATATTTAGAACATTAATTGCCCACATTTCCATTTTCAGTAAACTGAGTAACATTTCACCATTTGCCACTCATCCATATGTAACAACCATGAAATGTGGAGAAAATTAAATGACTGGTGCACTGGTGAGTCAATCAAAATATGAAACTTCTGAAATGAATTAAAATATGAAAGCTGCAGAGTAAGTTGCTTTTTTAATAGCTATTAGCAAGAGGGTAGATTAAACTCAGTTCCATGATGGGTGGTTAAAATTTTGATAAAAACATGAAGTCTATCTGGAATTAAAAATAAAAGAGAATAACTTGGGGCAAATACAGCCAACTAGAAAGTTAAGGTAAAATGGCAGAGCCTGAGAGCACACGCCAGAGCTTCATAGGTAAACTCTGAAGAACCTTTTGGTTGACTCTAAATCATGCATGAATGTAAAATAATTAGCTAAAGTAAAATAAAAATAAAAATGAGACAAAATAAATCTATAAGTCTGAGTTGCCACCAAAGAGCAGAGTTTAAAGTTTTAATCCAACCAAGTTAACAGCTGACTGACACTGAAGTTTAAGCACTCTTTGGAAAACTCCAAGAGTCTTCAAAGAAAATATCAACCTCATCCAAAGCACAGTGGAAAATTACTTAGACTGTGAACCAAGAAATGCGCTCTGTTCTCAATAGAAGAGACAATGAATCCAAGCCAATTCTGTGATCACAGATAAGAATCTGTAGATGAGAATTTTAATCCAGACATTATAACAATGCCCAGTGAAGTTTAGAAACAGTGTGTTCACAATTAATTAAAGTATTTAAAATATTAACAGAAAAATAGAAAATGGAAATTCTGCAAGTGCAGAATATGATATCTGAAATTTTAAGAAAAGGTAAATACTCTAAGTAGTATAATAGAATTAAGAGAAAAAAACAAACAACGGTGAACCTGAAGGTAGATCAATACAAAACAACTAATCTGAGGAACACAGAGAGAAAAATTTTGGAATATATACCCAAACCTAAGGAATTCAAGAGAGCATAACACAAAGTGTGACATATGTTTAAGAGGAGTAGTGGAAGGTGGAGAGAGAGAAATTTGTAGAAAATATATTTCAGTATATAAAAGCCAAAATTTTTCCTTAGTTAGAAAAAGATATAAATGTATTAGTTTAAGCAGCTCAGTGAGTCTGAGCAGGATGCATACAGAGAAAACCATTATAAGCTCAGAATACTCAGAGTTACAAAAAAGAACAATAAGGGAAAAATATTAACGTCAGACAAATATGGCAGATTACATACTGGGGAATAATCACTTGAATGACTACTGGTATAGGCAAATATGATGGCTAGAAAACTCTAAAATACCAGAAAAAGATTAACCACATCCTGTGAAGATATCTTTCAAAAATAAAAGCAAAATGAAGATATTTTCAGACAAGATAAAGCTAATAGAATTTACTACCAGAAAACCTGCACTAAAATGAAGTTCCCAAATACTAAATGAAGTTCCCAAAGCTGAAGTGTAATGATGACAAAAGTAACTTGGAAATCTCTGAAAATGGTAAAGAACATCAAAATGCTGTAGCAGCCTTGCCAATGCACCAAAATGTTTCAGTTTTGTTGTTTGAAGTAAGAGTTCGAGTTCTTTGTCTCAGAACCAAGAAAATTATAGAGCATGATGAACACAAGGGTGAGGTTGGAGTGAAAGTTTAATAAGGGAAAAGAATCTCTTCACAAATGAGAGGGGGCCTGAAAAAGGGTTGCTGTTCTGCAGCTGAATACAAGGGCTTTTATAAAGAGGCCAGTATGGTGAGATTTCATTTATATAGGGTGCAAAAAACTAGTTAGGACTAGGTATTCATTTGCATAAGATGCAAATTCCCTGTTTTTTTAATGTGCATGGGAACTCTTAGCCTAAGTCATTTTATGTTGTTTAATTTCCCTTACTGTGTATGTGTGAGGGGGTGGAATTCTCCATTGCAGACATTCCAGGTTCTGTGTTACTCCTCTTAGGCATGTTTCAAGCAAGTCCCCCACCTCCCTTCCCTTTGCAAACTTCCTTATCTGTGTATGTCCAAAAAAGGAAAGGAATGTGCTTACTGAATCCTACCATATATACATGACCCTTGTTAGTTACACAGAAGGTATCTTTATGGTGGAACTTGCCTCCTTATCTATGCTGGCTACTTGATCTTTCAGGTTGTTCCTTTGTTAGAAAAAAAGAAATTCTACCAAAAACTTGTCCTAGCTATCTACCTAACTGGTTCTTTTCTACCTTTTTCTTCAATAGTAATGGTAAAAAGGTCAATTAATTAGGACAACATAGCAACTGTAAATTTGTGTGTAGAAACATTTATATGAAAAAAATTTGAGAGAATTAAGGTAAGAAATAAACAATTCCATAATCATAAGGGTATCGACACCCATCTCTCAGGAATTAATAAAACAAATATATTTTAAAAGTTGATGAATTATCTGAAAAACACTATCAAGGCATTGACAACTTATATATATAAAAGACTAGATACCACAACTGCACCATGAAAACAAAGAACATTAACCAAGATAGACCATATATGCCAACTTATAAAAAGTCCCAACAGGGCCGGGCGTGGTGGCTCACGCCTGTAATCCCAGCACTTAGGGAGGCTGAGGTGGGTGGATCACGAGGTCAAGAGATTGAGACCATCCTGGTCAATTCGGTGAAATCCCGTCTCTACTAAAAATACAAAAAAATAGCTGGGCATGGTGGCACATGCCTGTAATCCCAGCTACTCAGGAGGCTGAGGCAGGAGAATTGCCTGAACCCAGGAGGTGGAGGTTGCAGTGAGCTGAGATGGCGCCATTGCACTCCAGCCTCGGTAACGAGCGAAACTCCTCAAAAAACAAAAAATAATAAAAATAAAAATAAATAAAAAGTCTCAACATATTTCGAAGTATTGAAAGCACTTCTGAAAAATGTATACATAAAGATGAGTCCCAAGGGAACTTAAAGATATTTAAAACTGAATGAAAGTAAAAACATATCCAAATACATGGGATATCTGGATATTATCCAAACACTTAAAGTCTAAATCAGACGAGCATCAATAGCTGTGAGATATGGCAAGGTTTCTCTACACACAGCCTGCTCAACCTTTTATTCTTGAGTTCCCAGTACACCCCCACTCTCTCTTTCTTCTCCTTTTTTTCTTTCTGACTTTACTATATGCCCAGGCATGTAACAGCACCAATGGTGTTATCAGCACCATCTCACATTCCTTTCCTTATTTGGGAAAAGACCAACTCTCTAGTTAGCAGCAGATGACCCCTTCCTCCTCTCCCCTCTCTCCCATCACACATCTACCTTAGCTAAGAAGTTTAAATGTTTAGCCAGTTGGGTCTAGTTTAGATTGTGCAGTTCGACCCCAGCCAATGGGGAAAGGACATAGGGGCCCCAGTTGTGTTAGGGATAAAAACTTCTACTCTTCTTTGTTCGAGGTGCTATCATGGCAGCCAGCTATATGGGAGGCACCCTCCTGTGCAGGAGCAAATTTACTTTGCTGAGATCCTTTGTCTGAGTGCTCATTTTTCCTTATGACTTCGGACCTTATTTCTGACCATTTTGGTGGCCCGTATGGGGATTCCTATTCTCTTTTGGGAGGGGGTCTTTGGTCACCCTAGCCGGGAGGAGATGTGTCCCACTGTCCTTTGTGGTGGCCTCAAGGATGGGAGACTGAGATTCACCCATTGTGATAAATAAATCTGGGCTCACAGCAACGTGGGGAGGAGAGGCTGGCAACACTACAGCAACCAGGTAACCCTGTGCACAGACCAAGGTAAGAAATATCACAGGGGGACAAAGTATTTCCTTGGTGGTCAGGATATTCTGGAGGTTGAAAGTGTGTATGAATGGTGCTAAGCACTACTATGCAGAGTGAATGGGTCTTCTTAGTGATTTCAGGGTCACCTCTTACAACTTAGGGCAGAAGTGGCCAGAGTGGACAAAGTGAAAGGATAGGCAAGAAATCCCTAATCGGAGGGGTTGAGCTTTAAAGCCTCAGTGAGCCTCTGGAAGGAGGGAGGGTGAGAAACTGCTAGTAGGAGAGGTTGAACCCCCACACCACGACCTCCAGGATGGGAAATGTTTCAAGTAAGAGGCCAGAAGACTGAGGGGTTAGGGATGGGCCCTCGAGTCCAAATAAAACAACAATATTTTATCATTTGCTGCTTTCTTTTATCTTTCAATGTCTTTCCAATATTTTAACATAAGCCCCATGGAACTCTTAGAAAAAAAATTTCATCATTCTCTTGACTCTTTATTTTTCATGTCTTGTCATTTTATTTCATTAAGTTGGTCTTTGACCTCTGATATTCTTTCTTCTACATGGATGACCTTATATCTGGTGCAGACATAGGGAAAGTAGGTGACTTCTCTATACATATTCTTAACCACCTATAATTTGAGGGGTTATGAGTCTGGAGGGGGAAGCTTCAATATGTAGAGCCTGAAGGTAAATATTTAGGCCACCTAATAAGTGCAGGTAAGCAAATAGAGCCCGAACGGGTTGAAGGAATTGTACCCTTACCCCTGCCTCAAACTAAATAAGAACTCAGAAAATTTTTAGAATTAATTGGATATTGCTGTTTATGGATTGACTCATATGTACTAAAAAGTAAACTTTTATATGAAAAACTTACCTGTTGGAAGCCTGACCATCTCTTGTGGACTTCCAAGGAAATCCATCAAGTTGAGGAATTAAAAGAAATGCTCAAAACTGCCCCTGTTCTAGTCCTACCCTCCCTCAAAAAGCCATTACACCTTTTTGTTATGTGAATAAAACGGTAGCTTTAGGGGTGCTTACCCAAGCGCATGGAGGCCGCCAGCATCCTGTGCCCTTCCTGTCAAAGTTTTTAGATGCAGTCACCTGTGGATGGCCTCAATGCATCCAGTTCATCATGACTACAGCAGTATTAGTTGAAGAAAGTAGAAAATTAACCTTTGAAAGAAAGTTAGCAGTAAGCATGCCCCACCAAGTTAAAACTATCTCAAATCAAAAAGCGGGGAGGACAATCACTGACTCAAGGATTTTAAAGTATGAGGCTATTCTGCTAGAAAAAGATGATTTAACGTTAACTACTGATATTCACTCAACCCAGCAGGTTTCTTAACAGGGGATTCAAACCTAAAAAGGGAGCACACATGTTTACATTTAACTGATTACCTCATGAAGATCTGGCCAGACTTGGGAGAAACTTCCTTTAAGATAGAGTGGCACTTATTTATGGATGGGTCCTCCTGGGTAATTGAAGGGAAAAAACATAATGGGTTTTCAGTAATTTATGGAGAAACTTTTAAAGAAGTAAACTCAGGAAGACTGTCCAATAATTGGTCTGCCCAAACCTGTGAACTGTTTGTACTCAGCCAGGCTTTGAAATATTTACAAAACCAAGAAGGAACTATCTACACTGATTCTAAGTATGCCTTTGGAGAGGCTCATACATTTGGAAAAATTTGGACTGAGAGGGGCCTTATTAACAGTAAAGGCCCAAGATCTAGTCCACAAAGAACTAATTGTTTATGTCCTAGACAATCTCCAGTTGCCAGAAGAGATAGCTATTATATACGTCCCAGGGCGTCAAAAGGACTTTTCTTTCTCAAGTTGGGGAAATAATCTTGCAGCTCAGATAGCCAAACAAGCTGCAGTTTTTCCTGAAATGCCTGTCTGTCACTTAACTTTTTGCCTTCCTTTCCCTACTTCAGTCCCCATCTTCTCTTCTACTGAAAAGGAAAAGTTAATTAAAATAGAAACATTGTTCTGGTGGGTAACTATCAATAAAAATATACATTGGATAAACTACATTTACTATGACCAGCAATGTTTTGTGGACTATACTAGAGATGCCATTAGAGGGATAGCTGAACAATTAGGGCCCACCAGTCAATGGTCTGGGAGAACAGAATGGCATTAGACATGATGCTGGCAGAAAAATGTGGAGTTTGTGTTATTATTGGAACCCACTGTTCCATTTTCATTCCTAATAACACAGCCCCCCTGATGGAATGATTACAAAGGCCTTACAAGGCCTCACCTCTCTATCAAATGAATTAGGTAAGAACTTGAAGATAGATAATCCCTTTACAGGCCTCATAGAGAAGTGGTTCAGTGGATGGAAAAGGTTAATAACATCAATACTTACCTCTCTGGCAATTGTCACAGGTGTATTAATCCTTGTTGGATGCTGCCTCATACCCTTGTGCTCGAGGAATAGTGCAGAAACTTATTGAAACAACTCTCACCAAAACTTTTCTCAACTCTCCCCTGACCTATTCAGATGGACTTTTTCTTCTGGAAGATCAAGCTGAACGGCACAGTCAAAATACACTAAAAAGGTTTGAAAAGAAAGTTATAAAAAGTAGAAGCGGGAAGCTGTGAAATATGGCAAGGTTTCTCTTCAAACAGCCTGCTCAACCTTTTATTCTTTAATTCCCGGTTACCCACTCCCCTTCTTCTCCTTTTCTTCTTTCTGACTTTACTACATGCCCACATATGCCACAACCCCAATGGCATTATCAGCACCAGCTCACTTTCCTCTCCTTATGTGGGAAAGCCTACCTCTCTAGTTCACCACAGATGACCCTATTCTCCTCTTCCCTCTCTCCCATCATGCTTCCACTTTACCTAAGAAAGTTTAAATGGTTAGCCAATTGGATCTAGTTTAGATTGTGTGGTACATCCCCAGTCAATGGGGAAAGGACATAGGGAGTTGTGTTAAGAATAAAAACTTCTACTCTCCTTTGTTTGAGGTGCTCTCCTGGCAGCCAGCCATATGGGAAGCACGCTCCTATGCAGGAGTAAATTTGTTTGCTGAGAAATCCTTTGTCTGAGTGCTAATTTTTCCTTTCGACTCTGATCCTTATTTCTAACAATAACCCAGATGTCAAAGCAGAAATTAAAAGTGACACTATAAAATACTTTGAAAGGAGAGAAAATTAAAAACACATATTAAAAATAGCAAATGTGGCTAAAGCAGTACTTGGTGTTTTATGACACTAAATAACTATCTTAGAAAAAGAGAAAGATCTCAAAACAAATGACTTCATCTTCCACTTTAAGAGAAAGATCAAAGTCATAGTTATTAGAACAAATTAAATAATAAAGGCCAGACTGAAAATAAATAAAATACAAAATGAAAACAATAGAGACAATCAATTAAATTAAAGCATAGTTCTTTGAGAAGACAAATAAGGTTGATAAAATCCTGACCAGGATGATTGAGAAAATAAACAAGATACAAATTAGTGGCATCTGAAATGACAGAAGTTATATTACTCTAGATTTTACAGGTTTGAAAATGATATTAAGAAGATATTATGAACAATTCTGGGCAGTAAATCTGACAACTTGGATAAAATATACAAATTTATTTAAAGACACAATGACCATAATGCACTATAAACTTTACAGAAAAATCTGAATTTGCCATAAATATATATAAAACTGAATTTGTAGTTAAAAACTTAAGCCCCCAAAATGCTGACCTACTTTGCTAGGCTGTAGAATTTTACCAAATATTTAAGATAGATTAAAGCAATTCTATATAAATTCTTCCAGATAATGGGAAGAGGAGGGAACACTTGTCAATACATGTTATCAGGTCAGAACTATTCTTTTATCTAGAGCAGTCAAATAAATTAGAACAACAGAAAACTACAGACCAATAGCTTTTATGACCATAGATGCTAAAATTATATACAAAAATTTAGCTAATAGAATTGAACAATAAAAAAAGATAATAAATTATTATCAAGTAGATTTTGCCCTAAGGATATTAGTTTGGTTTAATATTCAAAGGTCAATCAATGTAATTCATCATTACCTAAACTAAATTTCTTAAAAATTTAGAATGTAATTAATTACATAGGCTAAGTTTCTTAAAAACATTATCATCTTTTTTTTTTTTTTGAGACAGAGTTTCGCTCTTGTTACCCAGGCTGGAGTGCAATGGCGCGATCTCGGCTCACCGCAAACTCCGCCTCCTGGGTTCAGGCAATTCTCCTGCCTCAGCTTCCTGAGTGGCTGGGACTACAGGCACACGCCACCATGCCCAGCTAATTTTTTGTATTTTTAGTAGAGACGGGGTTTCACCATGTTGACCAGGATGGTTTCGATCTCTTGTCCTCGTGATCCACCCCGCTCGGCCTCCCAAAGTGCTGGGATTACAGGCTTGAGCCACCACGCCAGGCCAAAAACATCTTAATAGACAGAAAAATATTATGACAAAATTCAAGACACATTGTGATAAAAACTTTCAGAGTAGAAATAAAGGTACTTTCTCAACCTGATAGGGCATTTATGAACTATCTATATAGTATTATACCTAATAGTGAAAGACTGAATGCTTTTCCCTAAAGATAAGAAACAAGGAGTTTCTACTTTTATCACTTTCATTCAACATTGTGCCAGATACTCTAGGCAGTGAAATAAGCGTAAGAAAAGAAACAAAGGCCTTTAGATTGGAAAGAAAACAGTAAAACTGTCTTAATTTTCAGATGACATCTTTGTCTAAAATATCTGATATAGTCTACAAAGGTTACAGAACACAAAATGAGCACAAGATTATTATAAAAATCAATTAGATTTCTATACATAGGCGACAAATAATTAAAAGCAACTTGAAAAAACACAATTATGTTATATTTACATTTATATAAACATTTACATTAGATAAAATATTAAATACATAGAGACCAATCTGAAAACCAAGCTCAGAAATCTTCACTAACAACTACAAAACATTGATGAGGAAAATTAAGGAAAATCTCCAAAATAAAGACACTCACTTTGTTCACAAGTCAAAGGACATATTGTTAAGATAGAAATTAGCTGCCTGATATGTTTGTCTATGTGTCCCCACCCAGATCTCATCTCATAGCTCCTATAATTCCCATGTGTTATGGGAGGGACCCAGTGGGAGATGACTGAATCATGGAGATGGGTCTTTCCCATGTTGTTCTCATGACAGTGAATGGGTTTCACGAGCTCTGATGGTGTTAAAATGAAAAATGGGAGTTCCATCCATGAAGGATTTGACTTGCTCCTCTTTGCCTTTCACCATGATTGTGAGTTCAATTAAACCTCTTTCTTTTGTAAATTGACTAGTCTCGGGCATGTCTTTATCAACAGTATGATAATAGACTGATACAGTAAATTGGTATTGGAAGAGTGGGTTGCTGCTGAAAAGATACCCAAAAATGTGGAAGTTACTTTGGAACTGGTAACAGGCAGATGTTGGAAGAGTTTGGAGGTTTCAGAAGAAGACAGGAAAATGTGGAAAAGTTTAGAACTTCCTAGAGACTTGTTGAATGGCTTTGCCCAAAATGCTGATAGTGATATGGACAATAGTCCAGGCTGAGGTGGCCTTAGATGGAAATGAGGAACTTGTTGGGAACTGGAGCAAAGGTGACCTTGATTTTAGCAAAAAGACTGGCAGCATTTTGCCCTTGTCCTAGAGATCTGTGAAACTTTGAACTTGAGAAAGATGATTCAGTGTATCTGGCAGAAGAAACTTCTAAGCAGCAAAGCATTCAAGAGGTAATTTGGGTGCTCTTAAAGGCATTCAGTTTTTTTTTTTTTTTTGAGACAGAGTTTCACTCTTGTTACCCAGGTTGGAGTGCAATGGTGGGATCTCGGCTCACCACAACCTCCGCCTCCTGGGTTCAGGCAATTCTCCTGCCTCAGCCTCCTGAGTAGCTGGGATTACAGGCACGCGCCACCATGCCCAGCTAATTTTTTGTATTTTTAGTAGAGATGGGGTTTCACCATGTTGACCAGAATGGTTTCGATCTCTTGACCTCGTGATCCACCCGCCTCGGCCTTCCTAAGTGTCGGGCTTACAGGCATGAGCCACCGCACCCTGCCGGCATTCAGTTTTAAAAAAGAAATAGAGTGGGGAGGGGAGGCACAAAAAAAATTAAAAAAAAAAAGAAAAGAAAAGAAACAGAGCATGAAAGTTTGGAAAATTTGCAGCCTGACAATGTGACCGAAAAGAAAATCCATTTCAAGCTGGCTGCAGAAATTTGCCTAAGTAACAAGGAGCCGAATGTTAATCCCCAAGACAATGGAGAAAATGTCTCCAGCATATGTCAGAGGTCTTCACTGCAGCCCTCCCCATAACAGACCTAGAGGCCTAGGAAGTAAAAATGGTTTTGTGGCCTGGGCCCAGGGTCCCTGTACTGTGTGCAGTCTAGGCACTTGGTGCCCTGCATCCTAGCCCCTCCAGTCATGCGTAAAGGAGGCTGATGTAGAGCTCAGGCCATGGATTCAGAAGGTGTAAGCTTTCCCATGGTGTTGAGCCTGCAGGTGGACAGAAGTCATGAATTGAGGTTTGGGAACCTCTGCCTAGATTTCAGAGGATGTATAGAAATGACTGGATGTCCAGACAGCAGTTTGCTGCAGGGGCAGGTCTCTCATGGAGAACCTCTGCTAGGGCAATGCAGAAGGGAAATGTGTTGTTGGAGACCCTACACAAGGTCCCCACCGGGGCACCACCTAGTGGACTGTGAGAAGAGGGCTATTGTCCTCCAGGCCTCAGAATGGTAGATCCATCAACAGCTTGCACCATGTGCCTTGAAAAACCACACTCAGTGCCAGTCAGGAGGGAGGTTGTATCCTGCAAAGCTACAGGGGCAAAGCTGCCCAGGACCACGGGAATCCACCTCTTGCATCAATGTGACCTGGATATGAGACATGGAGTTAAAGAAGACCATTTTGGAGCTTTAAGATTTGACTGCCCTGCTGGATTTTGAACTTGCTTGGGGCCTACAGACCCATTTTTATGTATCCCATTTGAAATGACTGTATTTACCCAATGCCTGTACCCACATTGTATCTAGGAAGTAACTAACTTGCTTTTGATTTAACAGGCTTGTAAGTGGAAGACACTTGCCTTGTCTGAAATGAGACTTTGGATTGTGGACTTCTGAGTTAATGCTGAAATGAGTTGAGACTTTGGGGGACTGTTGGGAAGGCATGATTGGTTTTCAAATGGGAATATATGAGATTTGGGAGGGGCCAGAGGTGGAATAATATGGTTTGGCTCTGTGTTTCCACCCAAATTTCATTTTGTAGCTCCCATAATCCTTCCATGTTGTGGGAGGGAACCCAGTGGGAGATCATGGGGACAGGTCTTTCTTATGCTGTTCTTGTGATCATGAACGGGTCTCATGAGTTCTGATAGTGTTAAAAATGGGAGTTTCTCTGAACAAGCTCTCTTTGCCTGCTGCTGTCCACGAAGGATGTGACTTACTGCAGCTTGCCTTCTGCCATGATTGCAAGGCCTTCCCCACCATGTGGAACTGTGAGTCCAATTAAACCTTTCTTTTGTAAATTGACTATTCTCTGGTGTGTCTTTATTAGTAGCGTGAGAAAGGTCTAATAAACCTCCAAATTGGTCTACAGATTAAATGCCATTTCTATAAAAATCCAGAAAGAATATTTAGGAAAACTGATGAATTGTTTCTAAAATTCATATGGAAATGCAAATAATCCAAAGTAACTAAAACAGCATTAAAAATAAGAATAAAATTGAAAGGATAAAATCACCTTTTTGTTGTTGTTGTTATTGTTTGTTTTTGAGACGGAGTGTAACCGGGTTGCAGGACGCAGAGGACAGCAGAGGGGCCTCCTGAAGACGCTCTCAGTTCCCTAATTGGGAAGGGGACTCACTCAGCTCCCTCTCCGTCCAATTCTTTTCCCAAGGAGTCCGAGGTTCTTGGGCTCCCTTGCCCCAGGAATGAGAAAAAGGCCCTGAGGGTGAGGTGAGCTTACTGGTCAAAGTAACTATCGGACTCAAAGAGTTTTGCAGAGAACAATTTATTAAGCAGTGAGAGAAAGAGAAGTAGAGAGAGCTCCCACGTTGTTGTGGGAGGGGATCTCAGACAGGGAAACAGCGCAGGTAAGGGGCAGCAGAGTTTTAACTTTGAAGTTATTCCCGCCCCATTCATGTTCTTGTTCAACGAGAGGAGTTCTTTCAAATGTCCTCTGGAGTGATTGATCTTCGACTATGATACTTGATTGGCTATCCGACCCAGAACAGAGGCCCTTCCTCCCAGAGCTTTTCCAGGGCTTGTTTAAACAAAGGTGCACTCCTGAAATTTTACCTAGCCGACTGGCTGGGGCAAAGTTAGATAAAGAACTCTAGGTTCCCAGGTGGGGAGGTGGATGGAAGCATGGCCCTGGGAAGTTCTTGCCTTTGAAACCATGCGCCTTGTGGACCCGGGAAGACAGGTTTTCTTCCTTTAGCACAGTCCCTCAGGAGTGTTAGTCTATTGCCCAAGCTAGAATGCAGTGGTGCAATCTTGGATCACTGCAGCCTCGGCCTCCCAGGTTCAAGTAATTCTCCTGCCTCAGCCTCTTGAGTAGCTGAGAATACAGGTACATTCCACCAGGCCTGGTTAATTTTGTATTTTCAGTAGAGACCAGGTTTCACCATATTGGTCAGGCTGGTTTCCAACTCTGACCTAGTGATCTGCCTGCTGGGCTTCCAAAGTGAAAACACCTATTTTTAAGACTTTTGTGAAGTTAAAGAAATCAAGATGGTACAGTATTGGCATCAAGATAAACGAAGAGGTCTATAAAACAATACAAAGTGCTGAAGTAGAAGGAAGGAATCAATGATGATGAAAGCGTAACAGCTGAACACAAATTTCAACAGTCAAACCCACACAGATAATAAACACAATTAATAAAGCCAAAATATGATTCTTTAGAAATAAAGGTAACACTTATAATCTCCTAGCTAATCTGATAGTAGAACATAATAAAATAAATAGAAACAAAATATTGAAATCACCAATATCTGGAACAAAGGAGGAAATCTAACTACCTAGTCTACTTACATTACAAAGTTTACAAGAAAAATTTTAAACAATGTTACACTATCAAATTGCCATCTTAGATGAAATTTGCATTTCTACTAGAAAGCATAATAGAATTTTGTTTAGAATAGTATTAAATTTAGGAATCATTTTGGGGAAAATGTGTATTTTAATAATATTAAGTTTTCTAATTCAGGAGCACACTATATCTTTGTAATTAGATACTTCTTACTTTTTCTCATCAATATTTTGTCATTTTTAATGTACTACCTTTTACATATTTGTATATTTTTAATCATCTTATGATTTCATATTTTTTTGTTTTATTAATGGGTTTGCATTATGCTGGGTCCAATCAATAGAAACCACACAGTAATTTAAACAGAAGTTTAATGTAAAGATTATTAATATCTGATGAAAGGGTAACTCTGGTATAAGGGCAGAGTAGAAACTGAAAGAGATTTCCCAGGAAGAGATAAACTTGGTAGGAAAGTTTTCTCACCAAGATTGGGGTTCAAACCAAAGAATAAGGTATACTTGCAACCCACTGGAAAAGAGAGAAGCTTGCTAGTTTTCCTGGGCCACAGGTGGTTCAGTCACCAGGTAAATAGGGTGCAACACTTTGGGATGCAAATAAGTTACAGCTGATAGCCAAGAGTCTCGATAAGCTAAGAAAGTGGAATGTCTAGATCATATGACATTAATGCCGGGAAAGCCTGATAATCATTAGTCAATAATGGCTGCAGAATAAATAAACTTTAATAATAAATTTATAGTCTTTCATAAATTTCATAAATGCCTCTGGAGAATAATGTATGCCATAGACACTAATCTAAGTTTGGCTGCTAAAGAATTGAATAAAATGGGAAAATAACTGCTGTTTTTAGAGCTTCGGTTCTTGTTGTGAAAATAGGCCAAACACAAGTAAGTAAAGGCAGTCCATCAGATGGTGGTAATGCTATGTGAAATGGAAGGTCAAAAGAGGTGATGTTGCCATTTGAAATAGACTAGTTTAAGAAAATGTCACAAAATAGTAGACATTTTAATGTAGAACTGAACATGGTAAAAAAGCAAGCAACTCATGTGTCTGAGGAAAGAGAGCTCCAGGCAGAATAAATAACAAATGCATATGTCAGAGCCTAAAGAGCATGTTCAAGAATTAGCAGCAAGACCAGCATTGCTAGTGTGTAGTCAGCAAGGGAAAAGGTGGGAGGTTAGATCAATTAATTGACAGGAGACCGAGTTATTAATGTCACAGTGTAAAAAACACTCTCTTACCCCAAACATTTTCTCAGGAGTTTTGGGTCATCCTACAATCAATACACTTCTATCTATGACTAGATGTTTTTTAATTTCACAATTAATTTCTAAATAATTCTCAATCTTGATGTAGACTTTATTTTCAAAACAACTTGAAATTTAGGAGAATTTGTAAGTTTTGCTTGCATGATTTTTCTCATCTCACATCATACATAAAATCAAAGGGTGTTAATATTTAAATACACAAATTAAGAACAGTTAAATTCCCAGTGTCAAAAACAAGAGAAAGGCAGAATACATAATGAAAGCAATAAAGAAGTATGTTGGAAAAAAAACACTGACGACATGGGGGAAAAAAGCAAAAGTAAAAGGCCAACAACTTGGAAATTCTATAAAAGTGATACAGGAAATTTATGCTAAATGTATAAGGAATTCTTAAAAATGAATAGGATAAAAATAAAGTGCTTAATAGAAAAACAAGTAAATATGAAAACAAATTTAACAAAATAAAACTATAAAAATCAAGCTTTACCCTAACCATCAAATAACAGGAAGATGCCGTTTTGACACATTGGGTGACCAAATGTTGGCATGA
Organism: Callithrix jacchus; assembly: GCF_049354715.1. Classification (NCBI taxonomy): domain Eukaryota; kingdom Metazoa; phylum Chordata; class Mammalia; order Primates; family Cebidae; genus Callithrix; species Callithrix jacchus. The sequence goes on along the minus strand of NC_133510.1, from coordinate 76,923,952 downwards.
GTCACACAATTATATTATGATCAGGGTTCAGGGATATGGTTCAGTGACCCATCCTGAATATCTGTTTTGTAAAATTTAATTTTAAGTTTTTATTTGTTTTTTAATTTTTTAGCAATGGGAACATATTAAATGTGTAAATAAAAGAAACATTACATTTATGAATATTTTAAGGCTTATAAACACAAATAGGAGAGACCATAATATGCAAATAGGCACAAAATTCCTGTGGGAATAATTTATCAGTACATACCAAATTCTTAATAATGTTTATAATATCTTTAAGCCTGATAATCACATATATAGAAATGTTTTCTGAATTTTAGCTATTTTCAAAGTAATATACTTTATAATTTTTAAAATTTGAATAATTTGTCTAAAATAATTAATGGAGTTAATCACAATTAATAAATTCTGTTATAACCATGAAATATATTACCATGTATATATGACATATTTTATACATCCATATTTATTGATATAAAAATTTTTTTGAAAATGTTTAAATAAAAATCATACTATATAACTAAATATAAAAAGTTATTTTATTTAAAATATTATAGCTAGGGGGAGAATTCTATAGATTGAAAGACCAGAAACATTTTCATTTGCCCCATCTCGGCCACAACTCTTAATAAATAAATATAGTCCTGTCTTTTATGGCAATGTTTCCTTATTTATCTATTTTATATCTACATATGCATCTTTAGACATGTTTAGTATTACACACGTTCTTTAAATTTGGTATATCTTAACCCTCCTCATTTATAGGTTCAAATGCCATCTTTTTCTTGCCACGTTTCAAACTGAAAAACACAATCCATTTAAATTGCAAATTTCCCCCATCTGGATTTTGCTAATTTTATGCTAATGATTTTTTTTCACTGTCCCCTATATCTTTTCTAATTTGGAAGAAATTAGATTTAGATTAGATATTTTTGGCAAGATCCCACATGATTTCTGTTTTTCTACCTTGTTTCTTTTTATGATGTTAGTTCTTCATCATGCTTAATGCCTAGATCCATTATTCATTGAGAATGGAATCCAATCATTTGTTACAGTTATTAACTGGGATACAAGGTGAAGTTTTCACTTTTCTTCATCTATTAATTGCGTATCAGAGTGTATACTTTTTATTATATACAAGTATTAATACTCATTTTATTAGTACATAACAATTAATAAAATACTAATAAAATTAACATTTGGAGAGAAAACAGAATAAATTGTTGGTCCTTCCTTTTATTTTACATATTACTAGATAATTTGTTACATCTCATCTTCTGAAAGTAACTAATTATATTTTAAAGTATGATTAGGAATTCATGCATTTAAACATAATTGATGGGTTTCCATTTGTGAATATAAATTTCACCCATTTTGGAGTTTAGATTGACCTATCTGTTTTCTATTAAGTTGTCTATCTTTGACTAGTAGCACATCTTTAAGTTGGATCCTGGCGCCTTTCGATGTTATACTAACAGACAAGATACTCCAGGTCTGTTCAGGTTATTTTTACTCTCAGGCCTGGAATCAGCCAGTTTTTCAAGTGGCCCTCACTTTCTTTAGTGTAAAAATGTACTGAAAGACTATGGGTGCTAGGAATGCTCAATTTGACCCATATTTTTTTCCTATGCTATGTTGTTGATGGAGTTAGAAAGAAAAAGACAGATAGAATAATTAATTGATCAATAGATGAATAAAATGATGAATGAATTCATTTTGATTTCCAATTCAAATTCATGACTACTCAACATCTTCTACTCCATAGCTATACTTTCTTCTTTTTGCCATTAGAATACTGATTTGGTAATAAAAATCCAGTATTCAGTAATTTCTCATTTGGCTTATTCTAAACCATATCCACAATGGTTACACTTCTAAAACTGAAATAACGATTGGGTATACTTAATTGTTTTGAATGTGTTCTTTTTTTGTCCCTAGCTATATCTATTTTTCCTATACCTACTTTGTCCTAGCATATAGCCTTTATACTCTATATTCTCTTTTCATTTAGTTTTATTTCTACATAGTTAATGATATACCCAAGGCTTATTTTCATATACTGATTTTTATATAAAATTAGATTTCTTGACTTTGAAAAGCCAGTTTGTACCAGAATAACTTTACAGAGGTCTCATATTTTTTTCCAGTTAGTATGTAAAAATATAAGATTATTCTGGTTTAATTTCCTTGCCTCACTTTTTTTTTGATTTGGATTTCAACACTTTAATTTCTTTTGAATATAAGTAACATTTTGCAAGCTAGGAAACATAATCAACCTAAGGCAATCTAGTCTTGTAGGGATCCAGGCTAAGTCTTGCAATCGTTAACAGAATGTCATCCTAATGCAAGGTGCTAGTAATAGAGTTATAGACTCTAGGTAATAACCACTTATCTCTGTTTTTTATTAGGAAATGGCCAAAAGTCTAGTCCTTAAAGAAATGATATTAAAAACATCTTAATCTACAAAGGACAGAATAACCCAAATTATATGTTGTCCAACCTTTTGGTGAACCAGGCAAATCAAAGCTGGCCAAGATTGGTAAACAGTAAATGTTTACATTTTGAAAACTTGCACTGTGGTTTTAAAAATTTCTGGTTGAATTAATTTACATTTCCACCAACAATGTAAAATGTTCCTATTTCTGTGCAACCTTGCCAGCATCTGTTGTTTCCTGATTTTTTAAATAAATGCCATTCTGACTGGCAGGAGAAGATGGTGTGGGGATTCCTCAAAAATCTAAAACTAGAAATACCATTTGACCCAGCAATCCCATTATTGGTGTAACCACCCGCCCCAAAAAATAATTTTATTACAGAAATACATGCACACATATGTTCATTGCAGCACTATCCACAATGGCAAAGACTGGAATCAACCCAAATGCCCATCAATGATAGACTGAATAAAGAAAATGTGGTACATATACACCATGGAATACTATGCAGCCATAAAAAGGAAGAAGATTATATTTTTTGAAGGTACATGGATGGAGCTGGAAGCCATTATCTTCAGCAAATTAACACAGAAACAGAAAACCAAACACTGCATGTTCTCACTTATAAGTGAGAGCTGAACAATGAGAACACATGGACACAGTGACAGGAACAACACACACTATTGGGGGCATTGGGTGGGGAGGGAGAGCCTTAGGAAAAATAGCTAATGCATGCTGGGCTTAATACCTAGGTTATGGTTTGATAAGTGCTGCAAATCACTATGACACATGTTTACCTAGGTGATAAGCCTGCGCATCCTGCACAGGTATCCCGAAACCTAAAATTAAAAAAACAAAGCCCCAGTTGTCAATAAGAAAGTGACTAAAAAGTATTACAGATGAACTCACACTGATATTTGATTTTATGATGATTTCCACTACAACATGAAGGTAAAGTTAAGTGTAGGGGATAAGTTACTTAGATATTTTAAAGATAAATTACTTACTAATAAGAAATTAGACACACTGCATTGTTTTACTTACTGCAAGAACAAATTCACAATGACGACTATTTAAAAGAAATGCTCAACTCTGAAGAGGGTGGTGGTGGCAATACTTTCCAATAAAGAATAAACTCCCATTTTCTCAGGCAATTAACATTGCTATTCTTCCATGATACATATTCATGTGGAAAAATTTGTCAGAAGCTTTTGCCAGAACCAGGAGATGAAAAGCAGAGCTTGTCCTAATTACCTAATTATAAGCTCAGTTAACATCTTTGGAATGGACCCATAAAATCTGGCAATTATTTTGTTAAACATCTGCAAACTGCACAATTCCTTAGCCCTTAGCTGCAGTTTCTGCTCAATATCTTAAAGCTGGGCGTAGTCCCACTGTGACTTCTCTTCAGGCCTGACATGAGTGCTAGTCATCAAAATCTGAAATGTCAGCATAAAAGTAATCCCAGCAGCTTTTGGATGCACAATAGGTAATGCTCTGGTAGTAAAATCCTGGCAGGAATACTAGAATGCCAATGACAGGATGGGATGGCATCATAACATGATGATACAGCTCGAGACAGAGCTTGCTCACGGGTGGCAGCAGAGATGCCTGAGACCACATGGCATAACCCATCTAACTGCCACTCCTCCTGCCCCAGAAGGCAACTCTCACTTTTTTTTTTTTTGAGACAGAGTTTTGCTCTTGTTGCCCAGGCTGAAGTACAATGGCACGATCTCGGCTCACAGCAACCTTTGCCTCCCAGGTTTAAGCAACTCTCGTGTGTCTGCTTCCTGAATAGCTGAGATTACAGGCTCGTGCCACCATGCATGGCTACTGTTGTATTTTTAGTAGAGACGGGGTTTCTCCATGTAGGTCAGGCTGGTCTCGAACTCCCGACCCCAGGTGTTCCTCTGGCTTCGGCCTCCCAAAGTGCTGGGACTACAGGCATGAGCCACCGTGCCCGGCTTCCTTACTTTTATGTAGACTTTTTTTTCTTCATTTAATTGCCCTTGTTAAGTTTTAATTAAATTCTCAGTAGTTTATTTTGCTTTCGCCCACTCAGTGAGGAACTCTTTTCTCAGTTTCAGTAATTCACAGGGACTAAATTGCTCTGATCCCTTCACACCTTCCTAACAGACAATTGTATTAGCTAGCTATAAAGTAGGCAAAACTCCCAGTTTTTGCTGCTGTTTTTAAACTGGCCCATTGTGAACCTTGTGTTCTCACATCTTAAGCTTCCATGTATACAAAGGTTGAGATAACACAGGGCTTGTAGCTGCCATATTTTCTCCCCACCCACCAGCATTTCAGGTTTGTAGGGATAACATGCAACCTAATTATATTGTAAATTTCATCCACGGATTTCATTTTACTATTTAATTGCTCTGTTTTCTTTATAAATATATTTGAGATTAAATATTATGTTACTGCCATCATTTTCCCAGAATCCCCTGTTTTTAAGTTGAAGCCAATGTTTTTTATGATGGAAGTTTGTTTTACTAAATAAAAATAACCTTCTTCTTCAGTGTTCCTATTTCAAGCTATTAGAAGTACTATACCGGCATCTTGTATATAAAGTAGAACACATTTTGGCAGAATCTATGCCAACCTATTAAATTAAAGGGAAAACAAAAACTAGAGCCAGAAACACTGCATCAGACATTTTAATACCAAGCAAGTATCTATTGGCTCTTACCACAAAAAATCTGCTCTGTAGACAAACTTCAATAAACCAAACTGACAGTTATTCAGTATCAGTCAGTTTAACTTCACCCAAAGAGCTAAAGCTTGTGATTTCTCTTAAGCAAGAAAAGTAGTAAAATAGTCAAGTCACTTTTGTTTAATGCAGTTCTGTATAAATTATTTTAAAAATGACTAACTGTTAGCTAAGAAATCAGTCTGCAATACTTCTTTCCCTGCCCAATACCTCCCCTTGCACAGTCTCTTTACATGACTCACTCCCTTCTTTGTTCAAAGTTGCTAATGAATGCATGTTAAAATGTTGTTCATTTATCAATAGTGGTATGGTAGACTAAATTTATTTTTCAATATTCTACAGAGGTTTACATCAACTTTGCATCAGAAAAGGTGAGGCTAAATAAGTATTTATTGATGGAATAAACTATTTAAGTATTGAAATATTATAAAATACATATCATTTTATCATGTCTTCCAATAGCAAAATAATTGGAAAATGCCTGTCAAGTGTGAAACTGTTAAATTATAATGTCTCTATGCACATATGAATAATGTAAACAGAAGTATGAAAATGACATGAGGAAAAAAGCAGGCAACAAAACAATTCAAAAGTATGTTTTATAAAAATATTTATTTCTGTATATTGTTCCATGTATATCTCTATGTATATGATTATTTACCTCTTTTTTTTTTTTAAAGACTAGCAATGTTAATCATGATATCTCTGATTTTGAAGATTTGGGCCTCATTTTTTAATAAAAAAATGTATTATTTTCAAATGTTCTATTTTCTTTTACGTGAGCATGTACTAACATATAGATTAACCTATTTTGTTAACATTTGAAAATACCGCTTTTACAACAATTTTCTATCATCTTTGGACTAAAATGTTAACTTACTCAGCTTTTTCCAAATAGCTTTCATGCTTATGTCCAGAGAGACTGCACAGAAAGGGTGCCATCGCCTAAGGCAGGATGACTATGGAAGGAATAACATTGGTAAAAAGTTTCTGTGACAGATGTTACAGATACGCAAGTGTGGAGCTTAGAAATATATGCCAAAGTGAGAAATAAATCATGCTATACATTGACAAAACTGTCATTTTAAAAGCTGACAGCGTGTATGAGCTGAGAGACATAATTACTATTTAGGATACAGTGATTAATTAATTATAAATTTTTCACTAAATAAAACATGTTAAGGACTAGTTACCATTAGCTTTTTTATGGTCTGCCTTTTTTATGGTCATCTGTCATGTCAACAAAAAGATGTTCAAGGGCTTCAACAAAATAACACACAAAGCCCTTCACTTGAAATTTAATCAAAATTTACTCTAAGTGACCAGGAAGTCAGTTGAAATTAATCCAGATTTGGCAACTATGGTATAATAAAATTGTTAATGAAACACTAAGACATGAAGTTAAGAGCAATGAGGAATATACATAAATAACTAAAAATATAGAAAGTAGCAAATCCCTTGAGAGATTATACGCAAAATTTATTTTAGTTTAGGAAATGGAAATTCCTTCCATTGCAAAAGACCAGGGATACATGAAAAAGAAGATTACAGTGGAACTGGACTTTATTGGGTAATGTGGATTTGAACACGGGAAGGATGTGAGTCGTTAGTTCAAAAACGACTGTAACCGGGTTTTTTTCTTGGATGCCGGTGATCGTTGTGGGTACTTGGCCTCCAACCTTTCAAGGAATAAGCGGTGGGGCCACTGCAGGTTGGCTGTATGCTTTTAAAAGTAAATAATGGACCCAAAAAGTGTTGCAGAAAGGTGATTTTATTTAGGTAGAGAAAAGAGAAGGAAAGCAGAAGAGAAAGGTTTCCATGAAGAGTGTGGGAAGTTGGAAATCCGGGGCAGGTGAGGAGCACGGACTTTTATCCTGGGAGAAACCCCCGCCTTCTCCAAGACCCTGGGCCAATGAACGGAGTTCCTCAGAACTTCCGCTGGAGTGATTGACTTTTAGTTTCTTCCTGCGCCCGGGAAATTCAAACATAAACCGTTTAGTCTCCGGGATGGAGAGAGATGGGAGTGGGGCATGGCACCAGAAAATTATTGCCCTTAGAGCTACGCCCCCTCATGGACCCGGAAAGAGAACACATTCCTTCAAGACCACAGGGGAAAATACATAGGATGGATGAGGTGAGATGTTTGCACTTTTCACAGGTCCCCGTGAGAGCAGCAGGTTTTTTCAGGGGAGCATTGGGTTACTCAGCCAAACAGTTTGATTAGTCTAGACTGGGTGTGCTTTCAAATGTATAGATGTTTTCACCATCCTCCACCAAATGGATAATTGTTCTTTACAAATCCAACCCAATTATCATAAGAGAAATGCATAATATATTGCTTAAAACTTAACTTTAAAAATTTAGTAGTAGTTGTCTGATATTCAAAATAATTTTCAAGTAGAATTTCTTAATAACTAGATCTGATGATTACACACTATCCTATAAGAAAAGATTCCGACAGGTAGGAAAATTAACAATTCATTAAGTAAACCAAGTATTTAAAAATGTAATTTTCTTCATATAATGAGAATCCTCATTTAAAAATATGATTATAAGACAGAGACTGCAAATCAATACCAATTAACTGTAAAGAAACTATATATAATTGAAAGATGTATATATAATTGCTTAAGATGTACATGTATTCAGAAGATATAAAAAGATATTTAAAGTGCTCCAGTTTGGTCAACAAAGTGTAGTTTTTGAACACATTCACTTTAAAAAGCATTATTTCTCAAAATGAATTTGTATTAGTAATTAGTAAACACAAATGTGTTCTACATATTTGCAGATTGATGTATGCTGCATATGAACATATCTTAGCACATATATATATTCTTAGACCTGTTACTTATTTCTGGTTCATGCTTATACCAATGTTAATATTAAATTGCTAAATATACAAAACAAGAAAATAATTCAATAAATATTTAATATAGAAAAGTTAAATATTATCTGTTTTCAGTTTATATTACATTTAACATTTTATGTTTAGCTTGTTCTGACAAGTCTTTTGTCTCTCAATGTAATCAAGTTCTTCCTTTCTGAGTTTTTTCTTTTTCTTAGAATGATTGCATAGACTATGTAAATTATTGTAAGCTCACAGTCAGAAATCTACAGGAAATTAAAACAGAGCTAAAGAAAATCAGGCAAAAAAGGGAGTAAATTTGGGAAAAAAGAAACCCATTATAAAGACCCATTTTCATTACTTTTTCCTGTCTCATCACTGTCTGTACTTAGCATATCCTCCCCCCACTTTTCATTCTTTGAAAATGAACTCAAATGGCATTTTATAAATAATATTTTTATTTTCTGTTCTCCTGGAATGTGAGAGTCAGGCATCAGACAAATGACATTTGTGTGTAATCCTTGCAGTTCTAACTTTTCACTGTGGCATGATATTTTGCCTATCAAGTCACTATTCTATCCTAAGAGAGGTAAGTGTTTCTGCCTTAGGAATGTCTGTAAGAATTTAATAAGCTGAGATATAATACATAATAAGCTAAGAATGATTACATGTTCTACCATCATATTCCTATGTTGTTCTATAAATCCTTTAACTTTCCAGTCTCTGTCCTCTGATTTTTTTCCCTTAAATGTACTTCAGTCAGATTTTTCCCCAAACATTGAAAATTTTCTTGACAGGGCCATCAACTGCCACTATGGCTAAATTCAATGTTATTTCTCAGTTCTCATCAAATTGCAGCTCTGTTTGACACAATTGATGACTCCCTCCCTACAAGAACTTTTCACTGTCTAGCTTTCAAGGCCACACACCACCACTGATGTTTCCCTTCTTCAATTACTGACGACACCTCTTCAGTCGCACTCGCTGGTTTCTCTATATCTTCAACTCTTTAACATGGAAGGTGTCAAGGCCCACTGGCTCTCCTTTGTCTATTCTTGCTCCATGATAATCGCAAGAAGCTTTATGCAGAAGATGCCCATATTTGCCTCTACTATGAATATAATACTTGTAGATCCAATTGCCTACTGATATGGACTGTGTGTCAGCCCAAACATCATCTTGAATTAATCCCCACATGTTGTGGAAGAGAACAGGTGTAGATAACTGAATCATAAGGGCAGCTTCCCCCATCCTGTTCTTATGATATTGAGCTAGTTCTCATAAGATTTGATGGGTTTTTTAAGGGGCTTCCCCCTTTGCTGAGCACTCATTCTTCTCCTGTCACTATGTGAATAATAATGTATTTGCTTTCCCTTCTGCCATGATTGTAAGTTTTTTGAGGCCTTCCCACTCCTGAAGAATTGTGAGTCAATTAAACCTCTTTTCTTTATAAATCACCCAGTATTGAGTATATCCTTATAGAAGCGTGAGAACAGACTGATACAGTCAATTGGTGCCAGGTGGAGGGTGCTGCTTTATGTAAAGATACCTGAAGATGTAGAAGTGACTTTGGAACTGAGTAATAGGCAGAGGTTGAAACAATTTGGAGGGCTCAGAAGAAGACAGGAAAAAGGGGGAAAGTTTGGAGCTTCCTAGAGACTTGTTGAATGACTTTGACCAAAATGCTTATGGTGATATGGACAATGAAGTCCAGGCTGAGGTGGTTTCACATGGATATGAGGAATTACTTGGGAAGTGGAGTAAAGTAGACTGGCGGCATTTTGCCACTGCCCTAGAGATCTGTGGAACTTTGAATTTGAGAGAGGTGATTTAGGGTAGCTGGTGGAAGAAATTTCTAAGCAGCAGAGATTTCAAGAGGAAGCAGAGCATAAAGGTTTGGAAAATTTACAGCCTGATGATGCAAGAGAAAAGCAAACCTCACTTTCTGAGGAGAAATTCAAGCCTGCTGCTGAAATTTGCATAGGTTACGAGGCATCAAATGTTAATAACCAAGACAGTGGGGAAAATGTCTCCAGGGTATGTTAGAGACCTTCACTGCAGCACCTTCCATCACAAGCCTGGAGGCCTACAAGAGTAAATGGCTTCATGGGCCAGGCCCAGGGCACCCCTGTTGTGTGCAACCTCAGGATATGGTCCTTTGCATCCCAGCTGCTTCAGCTCCAGCCATGGCTAAAAAGGACCAAGGTACAGCTCAGGCTGTTGCTTCACATGGTGCAAACTCCAAGCCTTGGCAGCTTCCACATGGTGTTGGGACTGCAGGGGGACAGAAGACAAGAATTGAGATTTGGGAACCTTTGCCTATGTTTCAGAGGATATATGGAAATGCCTGCATGTTCAAGCAGGAATGTGGTGCAGTGGCAGAACCCTCATAAAGAACCTCTGCTAGGGCAATGCAGAAGGGAAATGTGGGGTTATAGCCCCTACACAGAGTCCCTACTGCCTAGTCGAGCTGGAGAAGAGGCCCACCATCCTCCAGACCCCAGAATGGTAGATTCATCAACAGCTTACACTGTGCACCTGGAAAAGCCACAGACACTCAACCCCAGCCATGAAAGCGGCCTGGAGGGGGCACCTATAACCTGCAAAGCCACAGGGCTGGAGCTCCCTAAGGCTCTGGGAGCCCACTTCTTGCATCAGAGTGCCTTGGATGTGAGACATGGAGTCAAAGGAGATAATTTTCAAACTTTAAGGTTTAATGACTTCCCTATTAGATTTTGGACTTGCATGGGGCCTATAGCCACTTTTTTTGGCCAATTTTTCCCATTTGGAACAGGTGTATCTACTCAGTGCCTATGCCCCCATTATATTTAGAAAGTAATTAACTTGCTTTTGATTATACAGGTTGATAGAAGGGACTTGCCTTGTCTCAGATGAGACTTTGGACTTAGACTTTTGAGTTAATACTGGAATGAGTTAAGACTTTGGGACTGTTGGAAGGGCATGATTGTGTTTTGAAATGTGAGAATATGAGATTTGCAAGGGGACAGAGCAGAATGTTATGGTTTGGCTGTATCCCAACCCAAATCTCATTTTGAATTGTAGTTCCCATCATCCCCACATGTTGCGGATGGAAACAGCTGGAGATAATTTAATCATGCAGCAGTTCCCCCCACTCCACCATGTTCTCATTATAGTGAGTTAGTTCTCACAAGATCTGTTTGTTTTATAAGGGCTTCCCCTTTGACTGAGCACTCATCCTTCTTTTTCCTGCCACCATGTGAAAAAGGACCTATTTGCTTCTCCTTCTGCCATGACTGTAAGTTTCCTGAGGCTTTCCCAGCCCTGCAGAACTGTGCACTAATTAATCCTCTTTCCTTTATAAATTACCCTGTCTTGGGTATGTCCTATAGAGGTGTGACATAAAATTTTCCACCCCATTTTTTTCTAATAGTCTTCCACACACCTCAGTTGATGGTAACAATATCCCTCTAGTTGCATAGGCCCAGGTATCTCTTTTTACCTTCTCTGTCTCACATACCACATTAAATTCACACACTGGCTGCCCTTTAAATATATATACAGAATCAGGCATTTACTTACCCAACCACAACTTTCTCTCTTCTCCAGGTTTTCTAATAGCAAAAGCCTTTAAAACAGCACCTCAACATATTTGGACTATATTTCTTCTTTTCTAAAAAAATTTACAGTGCTGTCTCATATCATTCACTTTAATATATTTATGAAATATGGAAAGTTCCCACACATATGTTCCTTAATTCTTTGATGTTCCCTCCTTTGAACTTCACTTACACAGCACGTTTGCCATATTGGCTTCCTTGCCTAAATTTTGAGCTTGCCAAGTAGATTCCTACCCCATGGCCCTTGCACTTTCTTTTCTCTCTGCCTATGGTGTTCCTCCACCTATGCTAGTACAGGCTAGCATCTCCATTCACTTTAAGTCTTTGCTCAAATATAAGTTTCTACATAAGGATGCCCCATCATGACGACCTTATTTTAACTTACGGCACTCCTTATTTCCCTTTCCCGCTTTAGTTTTCCCCATAACACACGTAACTTATTTTGGATTTACTCTGCTTTATCTCATTAGAATATAATCACTGTGAAGCCAATGATTTTTCTCTATCCCCACCCTGATCAAACTATCCTAACAACCTAGAACGGTAGAACAATATTTGGCATATAGTAGCCTCACAGTAAATATTTGAATTGAATTGCATTGAACTGAATCGAATGCCTTCTTTAAATATTGTGTTAGCCTGCTTGGGGCACCATAAAAAATATGTCTGCTTAAACAACAGAATTAATTTTCTCATGGTGCTGGAGGCTAGAAGTCCAAGATCAAGGTTCCAGCTGGTCTGGTTTCTTGTGAAATATTTCTCTTTGCTTGAATATTGCCATTTTCTCCCTATGATGTCCACACATGGGCTTTCCTTGGTATATGCATGAGAAGGAGAAATAGAGAGTGAGAGAATAGAAGTGAGTGAGCTCTGGGGTCCCTTCTTAAAGGTGTAATCTAGAGAGGTGTGTTAAAATAACTGCAAAATTGAGGACCAATTTTGTGTGAATGTGCAGATAAATGCTAGGTTTTGATGCTCATTATATTAGCTCAGAATAAAAACTCACTGCTCTAGAGGGCTCAGAAACAGCCTTTTATAAGTACCTCATTCACTTATTCTATAGTACACAAGGGAATGTCTATTAATACATATTTTACTTAACGGGACACTCTTTGCCTTCCATTTTCCCTGCCTTCCACTAAGCACAAACCTCATATGCATTTAATAGAGAGTTAAAGCAAAATCTATTTTTGTGCTTGATGTGGCAGGCTGAATTACCAAGAATTAAATGTGGCAGAATAACATATTGAGAAATTTAATAACTGTCTAGTTTTTCTTTTGCCATAGCACCAGAAAATGGAGAGAATGTTATTTTCTTTTACTTTCCATTTGCATCAGCATAGCTCTGATTTTGTGTCCTTGAGTTTTGGGATTCCTTTATTTCCTGGGAAAGGAGGCAGGGGAGAGATCTTTGGGAGTGTGTGAGCAATGGAGGAGAAGTTGTCAGGCAGAATATGCAAATAATACATATTAAAAAGTAAAATCCTCGATGTCTCCCTCTACCCATTCCAATATTTTGAAGAAATCCGATTCAATGATAGGTCCCTGAAGTATCTTTCTGTCTACTTATTTAATCATCTTTGTCTTTTTGGATTTTAATGTAAGTATGGAAATGTTTCTGCATAATCCCATATGGTAGTCAGAATCCGTATGTAGTAGTTTTTGAGGACTTAAAATGTGCCTAGTGCAACTGAGGAACTAAATTTTTACTTTTATTTAATTTTAATTAACTTAAAATTAAATTTAGATAGTTAATGTAGCTTGTGAGCACCATATTGTACAGTGAAGTTCTATGGGAGAAATTTGTTTAATTTTATGAAATGTTACTGTGAAAAAAATCATGAAAAAACATACTTTCAAGGCAGTTAAAAGAGATGTAGAGACCCATGCTTTGGATTATAAGTTAATAAGAACAAATAAAAAATGAGAAGATGGCAGTGGTTAAGCCCAAAATTAAGCACAAAAAATATACATTGATTATTTCAAAATGCTAAAAACGTACCTTGATTACTTAGTAACAGTGGGATATACAAAGTTTTCTGAAACAAGGATGCTACAGAAGGTCTTTATTTCATAATGTTTTACAAAATCTCTAAAAATACTGATATTGTTCAATCCCTAATCATCTATATGTTATAAAATAATGTTACCAGTATGGAACAATATCAGTATTTTTAGAGATATTGTAAAATATTACGAAAGCGTTCATATCTATCTCAGACTCTGAAAATTCACAAGATGCAAGTACATGAAATGTAAAATTTTGACTGACTTACAAAATATGATAATATTTTCTCTCCTTGAGTTGACTATGAAAACTCTGCTTGCTTATTTTTGTCAACTTCATCAAATATTAGATGGTTGTAGGTTTGCAGCCTCTGTGAATAGTGCTGCAGTGAACATACAAGTGCATGTGTCTTTTTGGTAGAAAGATTTTTTCTTCTTTTGGATATTTTCCCAATTTCTATACAAGTTGGACAGAAAGTGCAAATCATGGAGAGGGGAATAGATTTTTTTCAATTAGAACATAAATCTGAGATTAATATTCAGGGCTCAGTACTTTTTTGAGATTGCAGTTTTGCTTTTCTTCAGCATCATACATTTAGCAAATTTTTTAGGTAATAAAAATAAAATCATGATATAGCTGTTGAATTACTCTGTTTTCTTGAAAACTTTCTGAAAAATAAGCTCATATAAAATTTCTAAATAATGCTGATATATCTACAGAAAATAGCTTGAAAAGTTCTTATGTAACTTGCAGATAAGTTTAACCTTTTAAATGTAATATTACGTTTATAATTTAAACTTAGCTTTATTTCACACATATATAATTACAAATGAGTTTGCTTTAAGATTTCTAAAAAAGTCAAGGTGTTTCATGTTAAGCATTATGGATATAAATATCTGAAATTAATTTAGTAAAATCTAAGACTTTTATCTCTTCCAGAAATTATCCTCTACCATTGTACATTTACATGAAATATGTCAATAAAATCTCTAGTTATACACTTTGAAATTTTACTAAAAAAATTCAGAGTAAATGCAAAATATTTTATCTTACTTCAATATGTATGTAAGTATTCCATTTTGGAAAGAATTTTTGTTTAGATAAACTTTGTGTATTTCACTGTATACTGTATTTGTCTCCCACTAGTTAGCAAGAGTTATGGAGTAAGCTCGCTATGACGTAATACATCAATTACTTTTCTTGGTGTACCAGTATCTCCCTTCATCTTGTGTTTGGACAGTACTTCTGCTGCTGCTGCTGCTGCTGCTGCTGCTGCTGTGTGTGTGTGTGTGTGTGTGTGTGTGTATGTCTATATGTCTGTGTATGTGCTTGCAAGTAAACAAATCTGTGGAGACTAATGAAGGTGTAGATTTTTCTGTTGTGCTAATTCAATACAAATTTTAGAACTAAGCATTTACAGAGAAGCAATTCAAGACGTTGCAGGTAAAGTCTTTTTACATCATGTATTATAGAACAAATTAAATCCAGTGTTAAAGTTGACTGACCACAATATAATGTATCTCAATAAGGTAAGAAATAAGCCTGACTAGGCTAACTTTCTGAAAAGAATACTACTTATCTCATTTGCCTTCCATAGGCAAATTTTTACTTTTCCTTTTGTTTTCGTGTTTTTTTCAACTCTTAGTTTAGATTCAGAGGGTACATGTGCAGGACTGTTACCTGGTTATATTGAGCATTGACTGTTTTTCCATTTGTTTGTACCATCTATGATTTCTTTCATCCGTGTTTGATAGTTCTCCTTGTAGAGGTCTTCCAACTTCTTTGTTAGGTTCATTCCTAGATATATATTTTTTTCTATTGCAGCTATTGTAAATGGGATTTCATTCCTAATTGGACTCTCAGCTTGAATGTTATTGAGGTATAACAGTGCTACTGATTTTTGTACCTTGAGTTTGTATCCTGAAACTTTCTTGAAGTTGTTTATTATTAGTTCCAGGAGACTTTTGTGCATGTGTTTAGGGTATTTCTAATTACAGAAGTATGTAGTCAGTGAAGATTCTTATTTGGATGCCTAGTTCTTTCTCCTGCCTAATTGCCCTGGCTAGGACTTTCAGTACTATGTTGAATAGGAATGGTGAGAATAGACATCCCTGTCTTGTTCCAGTTCTCAAGGGAAATGCTTCCAGCTTTTGCCCATTCAGTGTAATGTTGGCTGTGGGTTTGTCATCCATGGCTCCTATTATTTTGAGGTATGTTTCTTTGATGTCTTCTTTCGTGAGTGTTTTTATTGTTAAAGGATGTTTATTTTATCAAAGTCTTTTTCTATGTTTATTGAGAGATCATATAGTTTTGATTTTCAATCCTGTATGGTGTTGAGGGTTTTTGCGTCTACATTCATCAGGGATATTGGCCTGTAGTTTTCTTTTTTTTGTTGCGTCTTTGCCAGGATTTGATATCAGAGTGGTGCTGGTTTCATAGAATGAGTTACAGAGGATTCCTTCCTCCTTAATTTGTTGGAATAGTGTCAGTAAAATTGGTACCCATTCTTCTTTGAATGTCTGGTAGAATTCAGCTGTGAATCCCTCTGGTCCAGAGCTTCTTTGGGTTGGAGGATTTTTGTTACTGATTCAATTTCAGAACTCAATATTGGTCTTTTCCATGTTTCAAGTACTGCTTGATTCAATTTTGAGAGATTGTGGTCCCTGGGAATTTATCCATTTTGTCTAAATTATCTAGTTTGTGTTAATAGAGGTGTTTGTAATAGTCTCTGAGGCTTTTGTATTTCTGTGGAATCAATTGTAATGTAACTTTTCTTATTTCTGATTGGGACAGCATTTTTAAGCAAAGTTCTGGATGGGCCATATCAGTTCATGAATGTACTTTATATTATTTGAATGGATTTTAA
Source organism: Callithrix jacchus (assembly GCF_049354715.1). Taxonomy (NCBI): domain Eukaryota; kingdom Metazoa; phylum Chordata; class Mammalia; order Primates; family Cebidae; genus Callithrix; species Callithrix jacchus. The sequence goes on along the minus strand of NC_133510.1, from coordinate 76,907,474 downwards.
ATTACCAGAAATTTGTAGAAATTTAAAATTGTTTATATAATTGATTATATATATATAATATATATAAAAAGAATATATGTCACATATTGGTAATAAATATATTACCAATCAGCTTGTGCTGATCATCTATGATGATTATCCTAAATGTTGAGATTACTCCTTTGTTTTTTAAACATATAATTTTACCAGATAAAGTAAAACTAAATGTTAAAATGGCTTTTAGAATTAACAGCTATCAGTATTACATAGTAAAATTAAACACTTAGATTTATACTCTGATTTTGCCATACTGTCTCTGTCTTTGGACATTTTCAGTCTGAATTAAAAAACAATAAAAAATAAGAAAGTGTGGGAGGCATTGTTATAGGAGGTAACTTCTATATAGCAGTTTTGTGAAGATTAAATAGATAAAGTGCATATAAAATGCACAGTGCAATGCCTGGTGCTTCCTGGATTTTAAAAATCATTATTATTACTATTAGTCATATTACCACTATTATTATAATTATCACATGTTGCTGTATATGTGTGATTGTTGATTATAATTTATTAATGAGTAAATCAACATAGTTTAATTGAAAGATTTGTCTTAGTTCTTAGATAATAATATGTTTTTTCTGTTATATATTAACATTTTAATTAATTGTTTCTTCAATGATTTTATGTATGCCTAGTGTTTTATTATTGGAATGCTAAATATGTGGGAGTTATTTATATCCTACTGATCAAGATCATCGCCAAAGTCAGATTGTTAAAATTTAAGAAATTGCAACTTTAGGCATAAATGGGTTAAGAAGATAATTTTGAAGCACATAATCCTATATCAATATTTGTGAATAACCTCATGATACTTGGGTTGCCAAAATAAACAGAATCTTGAACAACTGTGACAGAACAGAAGCTAATCCTTCTCAATCACACTACATCCTACTCCCGTATCTACATGAAGTGAAACATGCTTGTGCTGATCATCTTATGACCTTCTCAAAGTTTTAATAATTTACAAGCTATTCATACCTCTGAGTTACCACTTCGTTTTTATGAGGAAACTGGAATGAAGTCCCTTATTATCCTAACATTGTTTCTTTAGATATTTATAGTTTATAAAATATATTTCAGAATATTTGTACACATTTCATTCACATATACATACAAAGTGTTGTTTTTAATTACAGAATTAATTAATAGGTATCTAATAATGCTAAAAGAGAACTTATAGATTTCCCTTGGCATTTTATGTCCCTGTAGTGTGTTACTAGGTTTGCTATATGGAAGAGAAAAAATTATATTTTGACAGTTTGCTGTTCTCCTCAGGTTGTTGCTTAGCAGTGCAGATGCCATCATTTTCTTCATTCCTTTTATCACATGCATAATTTTAAAAGACACAGTGCTTGTAATAGCTTTAAGAAATTATTACCATCCAGAATTTAACTATACTATTAGTATGTAACTCAACAGGTACTTATGATACATTCCTGCTAAAATAGGCAATATCATTTTTCTCCACCCCTTTGCTTTAGTTTGATTAGAAAATATGTGGGAATTAATAACTGTTAAATAAAAATCTCTTTTCAGATTAATACAGAAGCAGAAAGAAACACAAATAAACATATTAAATATGATACACTAATGATATAATGAGACCCTAAATAATATTAGCTGTGCTGTATATTATAAAAGTATTGTAAAAAAAAATTTGCAGCAGGGCAAGTTATCTGAATTTAAAAGCAATGAAAGAACTTCCAAATAAGAATGTCCATAAATTCTCAGTATAAAATACTGCAACTTCCAAGAAACCACAATTAAAAGACAAATACTATGAATCAAAGTATTAAAATAAACTGTTTCTACCATTAAAGTTTAAATGCCTCAAATAGATAAGAAAATATTAATATGATAACAAATAAATGAACACACTGTGACTATGAACTGACAACTCAATAATGTTATCTTTCCACAACAGAGGAAAGATAACATTAAATAATATAAATATTCAAAACAGCTGAATATGAGAGTTGATAAAATTTAAGTTTTAACAAAATTTTTAAATTTCTCATTGACTAATACAATTCTTTAGGGAGGATATGAACTCTGGAGTTCAAAATATCTGTGTGCATTTCTGTAGCTCTGTCATAGTAGTTATTTAAAAATCTAGACTCTCTGGTATAACAAAATCCGTATTTCTACTATGGGTACCCATTGCTCTTTTATGATCCTTTGATGCTCTGCTTTTCAGTGATGTCCTTAAAAGGTCTTTCTCTTAGATTACAGTGCAAATTTACAGCTTCTGCTACTAATTAACCTTTCTTCCCCTGAACTGGTGCATGTTTGTCTTTCTTTGTTCTATTTGTGCTGCCTGTGAAATTTAGGAGAGGAACAAAGATTCTCTCAGCAAAAGGGCACCAAATATTTTTACTGCTAACTCCTTGGTTCATGAATTCTCAATGGTCACCTTGAGGCCATCATTGTGTTCATATGTCACCATAGACTAATCTCAAGAGCCTACCCTCTTTCAATTCCTTGTCCCCATGCAGAATCCTAAATACCATTTCCAGTCTTGTTGCCATTTAAACTTTCAAATAAACAATGTCAAGAGACACTTCTCAGGAGAGAAGTGGGGGAAAAATGGTAGTTAAAAACTAGCTTCTGTTTTGTATATATTAAGATGATCAGTAACAAAACTGTGGAGATTTTCCTGTCCCTCCATAACACATTTCTGAAAAAAAAGAAAGGTGAGATGTAGAACTTTCAGAAACCCAGATGCAAGTCTTCTTCTCTATATAAACATTATAAGGTGCAGTTACTTTTTTTTTTAATCAGAGCACCTTCAGTGTGTGGCACTTGATCATTCAGTGCATGCCAAGAAAAGCTTAACCATCTACAGAAAAATATCAGTTACGCTTTGTCTAAATACTACTGCTATATTCTCATTAATATTTGATTTTTAATTTTTATTTGTTTATTTTTTTGAGACAGAGTTTCACTCTGTCACCCAGGCTGGAATGCAGTGGTACAATCCCAGCTCACTACAACCTCCACCTCCTGGGTTCTAGAGATTCTCCTACCTCTGCCTTCTGAGTAGCTAGGATTATAGGTTCATGCCACCACTCTGGGCTAATTTTTGTATTTTTAGTAGAGACAGGGGTGTCACCATGTTGGTCAATAATCTGACCTCAAATTATTCACCTGCCTTGGCCTCCGAAAGTATTAGGATTACAGGCGCAAGCCATGGCTTCAGGCCCTCGTTAATGTGTCTTAAATCAGAAATCACAGTATTTAAATATAAGCAGTTTCTAAATTTTTGTGTGTGTTTCTTTTCTTTATTTGAGATGGAATCTTGCTCTGTCACCCAGGATGGAGCGCAGTACCCTAATCTTGGCTCACTGAACCCTCACTTGGGTTCAAGTGATTCTCCTGCCTCAGCCTCCCAAATAGCTGGGATTACAGGCACATGCCACCATGCCCCCCTAATTTTTAAATTTTTAGTAGAGATGGAATTTTGCCATGTTGGCCAGGCTGGTCTCAAACTCTTGACTCCAGATGATCCTCCCAGCACTCCCCAAGTGCTGGGATTCCAGGCGTAAGCCACCTGGCTTTAAATGTTAATTCTGTCGGTGAAGTGTTACAGGTTGAGTTTTCTTCTAAAAATGATTTGGGTAAAAGATAAGGGATCAACTGCATACTGATTTCATGTGAATTTAGGTCAGTTTAACTATGTCCCAGGAACTACATGTGTAGCACTTGCTGGGACTGATAATCAACTTGACTTAATCAGGCAAATTCAACGTTAGCAACAGGTGAGACAACTTCATTAGAAGCAGTCTCTATGTCAAATAAATCCTAGAAGTCATCGAAGTTATTTTAATACAACAATAAAGAGCAGAACAACTGATGGAAGAATTAGGCTCTACAAGACTTAGGATGGAAGATTGTTCACCATTCATTAAGAGAAAGGGTATGATTGCAGGTCTCAGCAGCCCTGAAGTTAGCCTTCAGCATAGATTCCTGTCAGTCATGAATCATTCTCTGATACAAGATCTTGAAGGTGGAATCCAAGTTCTTTAGAGGCAAAGCAATGTGGCCCTCTACCTAAAGAGTTCATATAAGTGTTTTGGTCTGTCACCAGAAGCCCAGTTACTAAAAGATAATTAGGGAAATTTCAGCTCACATTGTAGGAGAGACTATCCTTGTGTTAATTAATGGTTTTGACCTGAGTCAACTTGGGAGGTGTTTTAATCAGAGACCTTGAGGCTGAAATTTTTAAAATAACATCAAAAATTCAACATAATAAGCTGTCTTTTTTTCTAAAAGACGATTCATGACAGCTCACCAAAAATATACTTTTTAGAGAAGTTTCATTATTTTCCTTTATGTCAGGCAGGTCTCTCTCTGCTGAGAGGTGGACCCCACTTCACCCCTATTCTTGCCACCTCTGAACTTCTGAATTATAATGCTAGACCTGGCTTTGATCCTCTGGAGGGTCACCAAGGAAGGACATCAGAAACTAGTGGACTAAACAAACTTACAGATTTTTTCCTTACCTGTTTTTCCATCAGTTTTATACTGAGTCTCTGTTTTATGCAACCTTCAGAAATAGAATGTTGCTATTCAAAATTCCCTCTGGCTATACAGTTCTTGGTTGATCTTAACACATAATACTAATATGGCTCTAATAGTTAGAAAGTCAGGATAGAGATGACAATAAAGTTGAACCATTCAAGAAAATAGAAGAATTAGAGATTGGTGTCTAGAGTCTTAGAAGTTGCCTCAGTTAGAGAGAGGACCATACAAGAGGACTGAGGAGTTGATTTTAGGTGTTTCAGCCAACATGATCAAGTAAGAAATCAAACAATTATCATCTTATCAGATATAACTATTCTCTTTTAAGTCTAAGAATGAGGGGCATCTTCTTGGTATAGCTTAACATTTCCCATGGCAAAATGTGTATACTTAAAGGAGAAATGCAACTCTGTGTATACACGAGTACATATGTTTACAAACACAATAAACAATAAGAAATTCTTTAAAGCAAAACACCAAAAATAGTAAAAAAAAACAATTTTCTTTCAGTACTCATGAATTGTGTGTTTTCACGTCAACTGTTTTTTAATAGCATAATACATTCTATAGGATGTATGGAGGCTAAATATGAGATATGGCTAATTTTTAAATGTCTAGGTTTTAACATCATTAAATTAAGGCATCAAGAACAAAACCTCAAGAACAAAACTTGAGGTTTTGTTCATGACATAAAGTCATAAGTGTCCCTGTGCTGTTGATAAAATGTTTATTTTCTTAGAATTTTGACTGTATACCACATTTTACTAAATTGTTTACCCTATATTGCACTTAGGCTATAGATCACCTAGATGCAACTATTTACACATTTTCCCATCCTTAATACATTTCTTAAGTCTACACTAAGAACAGTTATCTTCCATAGTGGGTAAATTAGTTTTATCATATTAAGAGTTTGATATTGTCTTTTATAAATTTATGCTTTTATTTATTACACATTTTTGACAACTTAGAATGACTATCAATAATTTGATTCTTATGGAATTTGATATGTGTTGTCTTCTCAGGGTTGACTATTACTTTTGTCATGATATATTTTATTTTCAATACACTGGTGAATTATATTTATAAATATTTTATTTAGAATTTTATTTCACTAGAATTTTAAAATTTGATTGTGTTATTTTGTTATATCGCCAATAACAAAATTTCAGCTCACATTGTAGGAGAGGAAAAAAATAGTTTCACTATTTTTCTCATGTTCTCAAATAGTGTAAATAACAGATAGAGTTCTGAAGGCATTTCGGAACTCAGAGCAAAATAATCTCAATGTATTCTAATTTAGAACAAAATACATTTACTATTTTTATAATTTCTATAAATGATAATTTCCAATTATTTTTTCCTTCAATTTTTTTATTATTCAGCCAACTTTGTTAAATAAAATTTTCTTTGTAAATTACCTGTTTTACTTAGATTTTTATATGTAATAGTTCAATGTTGTATACAGCATTCTACATATGCAAATTATTATTTTTATTTTGTGAAATGATAAAAAGACATTAAACTGTATATATCTTTCATCGTATGTCTGGGTACATACTCACCATCCCATATCAGAAATGATTAATATATTTATTGCATGCTTCAAATCTTCTGTTTGATACCAAGTCCCACTGTTTTCAAAAGCAATTATTATTTAATTTGTTATATAACTGTGTGTGTATTAAAAGATGTCTCTTGGAGAGTCAGGGCTTTCACAATCACAGTAGCAATAAGGCTTCCCATTCCCAGCTATCTGGGTGAAAGTAGGGCCATGTGAGGTACAGAAACAAGGCACCACTCCTCCTACTAGATAGGGAGATATTAGAAGAAATCTAACAGGGAGTCAGAACTCCTACTATCTTACAAAAATTAGTACCTTTCTTCTTGAGTAACAAATTAAATAATATAAAAATATAACAAATAATATAAAAGTATAAATATATATATACACACACAAATACATGTATGTGTGTTTGTGTTTTTATGTGTATATATATACTTTTGTCTTTGCGTAGACACATTTTTCCCTATTCCTTTGGCTATGTACAATTAAAAACTGAGACATAAATGAAACATATTCTGAAAGGTGGAGAGAGAATCAGGCAGTTTAGAGACCTCAGTACCTGAGAGGTGACATAGTGATGAGTTTCCTGGGTTTTCTGTTTGTTTCATATATTCCAAACTATGAGCTGGCTGAGATAGTGACCTGGTAATGCTGACAGAAACATACTTTTTAAAAGCCCTAACAGATGCCCGGTATTCCTAAAAGACCAGGAAGATGGCAATCTAGCAAGATAGAAACTTTTATACAATAAACACTTTATTGAAGAAAAACACTTTAGGAAAGATTGTGGCACCATCCTCATCCAGCCAGCAAATGCTGAATTCAGAGCCTAGATTTTAATTGCCTCTAGGTTGTAGTAAAGTTTGTAAACCTCCCTCCTCTGCCCTACAAGGCTGGTGTCAGAGGAGGCTGAGTTGGGTACCAAGGTATTCATTCTCTCCAGGTGGTTACAAGAACCCTCACATGGTATTAACGAAGACCAAATGGTAAGCTTGCATTTTCACTTCTACCTTGCGGTAATGAGGTGTTACTCTTTTTTTTACTCACTGGGATGGTATTAAAAGATGTCTCTTGGAGAGTTAAGGCTTTCACAATCACAGTAGCAATAAGGCTTCCCACTTCCAGATATCTTGGTGAAAGTAGGGCCCATGTGAGGTACAGAAACAAGGCACCACTCCTCCTACTAGATAGGGAGATATTAGAAGAAATCTAACAGAGTCAGATCAGAACTCCTACTATTTTACAATAATTAGTACCTTTCCTCCTTGAGTGTGGATGTCGGCCAGTGGCAGAGCCGAATTTCTGTCCCCTTCTTGCAGTAACATGGGAGTGCCCCACTCTTCCCTTGCCAGAGTGATGTCAGAGAAAGACACCTAAAACAGATTTAAATAAGATCCAGCATTTCGTAATACCCAAAATGTCTAGGTATTGGTGTGAAATTATAAATCACAATGAGAACCAAAAAGATCTCCAACTGAATAAAAAAGATAATCAATAGATATTGACATGGAGATAACAGAGATGTTAGAGATTATCTGGCAGAGTTGTTAAAGCAGCCATAATAAAAATACTTAAAGAAGCCACAATATATATGCTTGAAACATAAAAATAGGAAGTTATGACAAGGAAATAGAAAGTCTCAGCAAAGAAATTAAAGATATAAAGAAGGTCTAAGTAAAAATTATAAAACTAAAAAGTAATTGAAATAAGTAACTTAATGGATAGTTTGAACAGCATAATGGATGAAACAAAGGAGACAAACAATGACCTTGAAGATACAACAACACAAATTACTTAATGAGAATAAAACAGACTGAAAAAAAAGTAGACAGAACTGGGAAGGAACAGTGGAGTTATAATAGAAAAAAAAAAAAACCCTAACATTTCATGTTATTAGAGTCCTGGAAGGAAACACAAAAAAAAGGTGAGGCTGTAATAGTACTTAAAAAAATAATGGCTAAAAATGTCTCAGAAGCAAACTACAGAAACACATTAGTGTAAAGAATCTAAGTGTGATAGTGTCAGGTGTCAACCTGACTGGATTAAGAAATACATAGACAGCTGAAAAGAACCTTACTTCTGGGTAGATCTGAGAGGGAGTTTCCAGAGGAGACTAGCATGTGAGTTGGTGGATCGGCTAGGAAAGATCTGCCCTCAATGTGGATGAGCGATGTCCATCTGTTTGTGAGTCCTCATAGAACAGAGAGGACAAGGAAAGGCAAATTCTTTCTCTTTCTATCCTGTAGCTGGAATGCCCTTCTGCTAACCTGGGACATCCAGGATGTCCAGCTTCTGAATTCTGAAACTTATACCTGTAGCCCCTTGGATTCTTGGGTCTTTGGCTTTGAGAGTTACACAGTTAGTTTCCTTTGTTCTGAGGCTTTCAAGCTTGGACTAAGCCATGATACCAGCATTTCAGAGACTCCGGCTTGCAGATGACTTTTCACAGGACTCTTTGGTCTCCATAATCAATTAACCAATTTTCTTAATAATCCCATCTTGTCTATCTATCTATCTATCTATCTATCTATCTATCTATCTATCTATCATCTATTATCTATCATCTATCTTATTGGTTATGATTCTCTACAGAGCATTGACTAATACATTGAGCAAACTCCAAACAGGATAAAACAAAAAATATTAGACTTCATAGTCCAGCTTCTGAAAACTACAGACAAAGAAAACACATTGAAAGCTGTGAATGAGAAATGACACTTCACCTATAAGGCAAAAATAATTCTAATAGGCAGCAGATTTCTCATCAGAAACCATAAAGACCAGAAAGAAGAGAACTATCAACCAAGATTCTATATCTAGTGAAAATATCCTTCAGGAATAAAGAGGAAATCAAGATTTTCTTCAATGAAAGAAATTAACATGAACAGGAACATTATAAAGGAGAATATTCAAATCTCCAATAAGTATATGGAACAATATATAATATTGTCTACCATTGGGAAAACAAATTGATTTCTCCATGATATACCACTTTTTTACCTACTGAAGAGCTAAAATTAAATAGATTTACATTATTATTATTGGCAAGGAGGTAGAGGTACTTCTATTCACTTTTGTTGATTGTATAAATCAGTTAAAAGACTTTGGAAAGCTGCTTGTATCCATAAACCTAACATGCCTATATCATGACTCAGAAAATTCATTGCTGCTACATATCTGAAAGATATGAGTGCAAAGATTCTCAAAAATCATATTCAAGGTATTTGCAACAGGTTTATTTATGTTTCAAACTGGAAATATACTTAAACAGTGTAATACTACCAACCTATAAAAAAATACTACCCACCTATAAAAAATAAATGCTACCCACCTATTAAAAATCAATCCTTCCTTCCTATAAAATAATAAAATCTTAATATGCAGAATAATGCAGATTAATTTTATCAACATTATGTTGAGCAAAAGAAGCAGGACACAAAAGAGGATATATTCTATAAATCCATTTATATTAATTTTAAGAATTGATAGTATTAAATGAAGTATTAAATGATGGTTTAAAAAGTCAGAATAATTAGAAAACTGAGGGTGAAAAATGAACAGAACAATGAGAAAAATGAATAAGGGAATCTTCTGGAGTTTCAAAAAATATTGTATATTTGATTTTGGGTGGTACATAAACTATCTTCAAGCTGTACACTTTTGTGTGTGTATGTGTGCACACAGGTGGAGTACAACTGGCTGAAGTGTGTTTTCTAACACTAAATTATTTGAGGTCTTCTACAAAAAAATCCAAAAAATTAGCTGTTCATGTTAATAGTCCCAGTTACTGGGGAGGTGAAATGGGTTGGGTTGAGGCTACAGAGAAGCCAGGATTGCACCAGTGCATTCCAGCCTGGGTGACAGAGTGAATCTCTGTCTCAAAAAAAAAAAAAAAAAAAAAAAAAAAAAAAAAAAAAACTAAAATTAAAAAAGAAAAGAAAGAAAAATGTGAGGTTGGGTTTTTCAAATTTCAAAGTCCATGCAATCTGCATTATGCCATATCGCCCTCCCAAAATAAATAATACATCTATATATAATTCTAAAGTTCAGTAACCCTGAAACATGGAAGATAATTTATCCTGATTAATAATACTGATGAAATCATATTAATATAGGGATAAACATAATTCATCAATAATTCTGCATAAAATATCACCTCAAGTGAAGATTTATTTATGTTTAAAATTGGAATTTTCCTATTTATATTAAAGGACAAATAAAAGAGTAGGACTTTGGTTACACTCGTAGCGTGTGGGTTCAATAGTAATACTGATAAACAATTTGAAAGGTAGTTTTCTTTTTCTACAAAGATTTAAATTATTTGGATATAGTGCAAGACTCATTTAAAAGGATAAATAGCACATAAAGAGAAATAAGACATAAATATAATATGTAATATTAAAATAATATGTAATTGGATATAGTATTCCCTATGGATCCCTTCAAATTAAGATATTTGCACTAAATCTCTCCCAACATATTGCTTATCTGGCTTTCCTAACTCTCTCTCTGGTTTTCAGTTATCTCCTATGTGCAGAAAATTACCAGTTTTGTAACTTTAGGCCAGATGTGCCTCCTCCTCTCCCATCTCCTTTACTATCTAAACATTGAATGGATGCTTCCACAACAAAATGCCCTACAATGGGCTCATCATCCCTTCCTCTCAATTTATTTATGTATTCTCAAAATCATATTGCAGTGCCATAGTTAGCCTATTCGTCTAGCTAAGAACATTATGTCAAACTTTGTCACTTCCAGTCACTTTATATCTTGATTATATGCATATGGTATCCTATGCACAACATGCTGTTTTTTGTCTTTATCATTCCTATATTTAACCATTTTTAGAAATAGCTCAAATGACTCTAATTAATACTCTATCTTTCATTCTGCGCATATGTCTATTTCTAATTATCTAATTATATTACAATCTTGTATAAAATTTTGCTCTCTGTTCTATTGGAAAGTAACTGCATCTAGTCCCTTGCCATTAAGATGATGATCCCATATATGCCGCCTTTCATTTGAAGGTGGTGGTATAAACAGACATTTACTTCTATGTTATTATACACCAATGTTTATGAACTCCTTTCAAAAAACAGACTGAATATCTTAATTAAAAGAGAAGAATGTATATCTACAAAAGTTAAGGTTTATATTTGTTTAGATTATGCTAGATTGTTTTTCTTTTTCCTATAAAAGGAATTGAGGGAAATTCTCTTCTTATTCTAAATGAGATCTGACATTTATGGCTGGAGGTCACACTAGATCCAAAATTTCTGCTCTGAGGAAATCATAAGGGTGTCAAAACACTTTCTCACACTATTCGTAGATTTAAAGGATAAAATTCACAGATACTTGGTTTTAGCAGTGGAAAATTTGTCTGTCTACCTCATTCTGTAAGTGAGCCATGCTTTCTTCTCTTGGCTACAAAACCAGTAGAATACTTGAAGGTGGGAGCAATAGGTTGTTACAGCTGTACCCTCCTTGAAGCGTATTTGGGAGAGAAAAAGGAAATGGTGTCTCGCAATTTTTAAAATAATTTCAGTACAAGGACTTAAAGCATTATCTAATCAATAGAGTGTCAGGAACTCCACTTTGACTGACATGATCTCACAGATAGCTGTTTTATTTTTAAATTTTTAAATGAATGAATATATGCATAAGAAAAGCAAATATAAAATGTTTATCTTTCGAATATATTTAGCTCTTTTAATTTTCATTTTGGAAAGGAACAATCAACACTTGACTATTTAACCCAAACCACGTTTTCCCAAAGTGTGATTTGCAGAACCCTGATTTAAGCAGCTGTTTGATAGGAATTAAGTAGTAGAAAGACTTCAACAATCAAACACATTTGGAATCACATAGCTAAGCAAGGTTAAATAAGTTTCTTCTCTTCATGAGTTAGAGCATTAGATGTGCAAACATACCTTAGAATCTGTTGGCATATGCAGATTTTCCAGTTTTTGAATATGGCACTTTTTAATGGATTGTCTCATGATAAAAATATTTTACGGAATTCATGTCACATACAGCATGCTTTGCAAAATACTACTGTAGACGAACCATATGTATTTTTCTATTTTTTCCTAACATTTCTGCCTTTTTATAAAAATATTATTTTTTCATTCTCTGTTCTTGTTTGCTTAGTTTTCTGACCTTACTAAGCACCCACTGTGCATGGCTTAGCAGGAGGTAGAAGCTATTTATTGTAGTGACGAGCTAAGTAACCTAAGAGGGTAAGGGCATAAGAAGAGATAAAAGGATGTTATTCTTAAAAAAAAATCACTTTTTTTTTTCCTGGTCTACTAGATACTTTGTAGACTCATTTTATTATAATACAAATGCCTACATAGAATGTTAACCTAAAGTACATCTTGCCTCCAAATCCCTTCTGGGTAGCCATATAAGCTATTCAGGGATTTCATTAGCCTCTGAGCTGTCATAATCCACATACTATTAATAGCATTTAGGTACTTGAGTTTAAGTTAAATCTAAAAAAAAAAAAAAATTACAAAGGAGGTTAAAAGTGCTATGAAACTTCTCTATAGTTAATAGTACATGGATTCTTTTTCATCAACGCCATTCTAACTCTCTTATTGAATGATTATTATGTTGGATTATCAATTCAATGATTATGGCTTTTTTTATACTAAAAAGTTGAGGAGCAAATTATAATGGACACAATTCTGAAATTATTTGTTTAAATTCAGTCTAATATTCCTTGTGACTCATTTATTATAGAATTAATATGTGATTTTTCCAAGTTTCAGTATTTATAGTAAACAAGATTGTTCTAGAATAAAACTTCCCATAAGTAGATTATGCACACTAAAGCACCGAACCCCATAGTGAGCTTTTTCTCTCTAACTTTCTATGACTGTAAATCAGATGAAATCATACTATGCCATACTTTATATGTATCTTTGAAGAACTAGTAAAATTCTTAATCCTTAACCAGTTTTTGCCCTGGCCAAAGTTCACATGGTAGACAGACAGATGTTATAGTTCAGGCATTTAGTACAAAGCTTTGACCTCAAACTTCCATGTAGAACATACAGTTGTCACCTGGATAGAGTGACCTTTGAGTCAGGGTTAGTCCTCTAACGTTTGTGGTCCAAAGCTTTGACTAAGACAATAATGAAAACCACTCCATGGTCTGTTATTATGCCTATCTCTATATGTATCTTCTAACTTTTCCCCTTGCTTTCCTCAAAATTTTTAGCAATTTTTTAAATTTAATACTTTTATTTGTTTACATATTGATTATTGCTGTCAGGTAATGTATCATTTTTTTCTAGTAATGATATATCACAATTTAAAAAAATCCAATAATAGAAATCTTGATAACTTTTCTGAAGAATTATAACTTTTTTTTTCTTAATGAAAATGAAGATTATGATAGATTTGGAAAGAGATCCTTAGTACCTTAGTATACTTCATATAGTAGAAAAATTATCCATCATCATTCTTTCACAGATCAAATAATTCAAATCTGGAAAAAGTAGATGTTTCTCATTGACATATATCTTTTTAACAGTGAAGACAAATTATGTTAAAACTAATTTGTATGTTTCCCATGAAGTTGAATGGAGACATATTTAAGGCAAATGTATGTCTCTTGTTCTCTAGGAAGGTGCCAAATCCTCATTTCACCAAAAATGACCATTTGTTCTGGTTTTGTTTACAGTTTGAATTTCTGCTTGATTTCTTCTTCCACTGTGAAATCTGTGTCTATTCAGGTACATTAGAATATTTTCATAGTTTAGTTTCCACGTAGCTTTCTGCTTAGGGCCAATCCGATATCAACTATTCAGCAGCTGTGAATTAAGCTGGCCTTAGGGTTGGAATCAAATTTATTTAGTACCCTCATGCATGCCATATGTTTGTTTATCAAACTGGGAGATTTCTTGGTCCTTAGGAAATGAGAGAATATTTCTGTCAGTAACTTGATTTTGGAAATGTGAGTGAAGTCTTGATAAAATTTCATTTTGAGTCTTTGCTCTGCTACTTAAGCTATCAGTTTGCACAGGCTTCCAGAGTTACAGAAGAGTTCTTTGTTGAGAAGAATAATTTTTTAAAAATTCTATGCTCAATTATCAGTCATTGTTATCACAAGACTGAGTGAATTTTTAAAAAAAGTCTCTCGTTTACTAGATATAGTAAAAACTTTCTTTTATATGTCAAAATTACTTCTTAAAAAACATGCCGGGTGAGGTGACTGGCACTTGTAATCCCAGCTGCCCCAGAGGCTGAGGCAGGAGGTATGCTTGAGGCCAGGAGTTCAAGGGTGAAGTGAGCTATAATCGTGTCACTGAGCTGTTTCTTAGAAAGCAAAAAAAGAAATATTATTATTTGACAGTATGCTGAATCATGAAATACATATTTTTATAGTTCTTTATAATTTTCCACTTGACTTTTTAACTTTGTTATCTTTGAGTGCCAAAAGGATCAAAGCAATACACAGTATACAAACATTAATTTTCCCATTTTACATGTAATGTTAGCAAGTATTTGCAAAGTTTTAGTATGTTCCTGTTTAGTGAATGTTCAGTATGTGCCTGTTCCAAATGTACTCTATACTGACAAACTTATTTAGTTTTTACAAAACTCAAAAAAAGAACCACTATTATTTTCCCCATGTATATGTAATGAAGGAATCATGTCATAGAAAGCAAATAACTTTTCAACATCCCACAGTTAAGAATGGAAGAGCCTGAATACAACCCAGGCAATTGGGCCCCATAGAATTTCATCTTAACCTTTATATTGTACTGCCTCTCACATCACAAATAAGGAATAGGGCATCATGAATTTGTGATTTTTTTATGTTGCTATGTAAGCATATACAATGAGTCTGTTCTAGAGCTCTTGTCTTTTGATTTTAATTTATGAGAGATTAAAAAAACCTAATGAGCATACTGAAATTTCTGAATAAAAGATCAGTATCTTTCTGAAATCCATTGAAATGATTTAATTTCTAGATGGGGTATCATTCTTTTGATCGGAAAAATGTCAGTCAGGAAACCAGGACCAAACGGTAGCAAATATTTTTCAATGATAATTTATGAATTTTTGAATACATGATACATATGAGTGAAGCTACAGTTGCTACATGCTAGTTGAGTGGAATGAATAAAATCATTTATTCAACTAAGACTTATGAGCTCATAATAGGAACTTGTGTAGGTGACTGATATGGGTCAGTGAACAAAGCAAAGTTCCCTCTCTTTTATGTTCTGTAGACAAGCAAATGAAGGGAAACAAAAAAGAAAAGAAGAAAAATAAACCCATAATAAATACATAAATTGTAAGGCATTAGGAATTACAGAGAAAAATAAAATACAAAGCATGGAAAGAGGAAATCTGAAACTTGAAGGAGCTTATGATGGTGAAATGACTACAGTTTTTAACAGGTGTACTGATTAGGTCTGACGTTTGGGCAAAAATGGTAAAGATTTAAGAAAGGTAGTCATCCAGTTTTCTGAGTGAACAGCATTCCAGGAAATGGAATAGCTACTATAAATGATTAAATGGGGGAATGACTGGTATAGTCAAGACATAGTAAAGTTGTCTGGAGAACAGATTATACACATATAATTTACATAAAATTAAAATGTTAAAAGTTTTAAATATTTAAAGATGATAACAATAGAGAATTAAACAAATTTGAGTTCCTCTTAATCACTGGACATAGGTTGCATGCCCATGAAGATGGGCTTGGTGGTAGACTAAACAATCTTGGTTACAATCTTATATCTTGGGGGGATGTAAGATTAGAGATGAAGAGGGGCCATATCTTGTAGTACAATATGAGCCATAGGAAGGTCTTCTGCTTTGACTTTGAATGAAGTGGGAAGCTACTGAATGGTTTCGAACAAAAGAGTGACATGTTTTTACTTATAGTTTTAAAAAGACCTTTTCTGCTGCTCTTTTAAGACTGAAAGGTAGATTGGTAAGAATGGAAGCAGGAACAAGTTACATTAATAATTAATAATTGAGTTGGATGAAAATATTTTTAAGAAATCTGATGTCTTTGCAGTAAACCTAGTAGCTCTATCTTTTATGTGTACATGTACACATATGGTCATATAAACACATATTAAGAAGAGCACTTCAAATTAAGAGGACTACGTGGCTTTATGTACATTGATTATAAGAGATAAAAATAAAACTAGTTCCCAAAAAAGGGTTATATAAAGGAATGGTTGACATTATATTCAATGTAAATTTCTAGTTATGGAAATTTCATGCAGTATTATATTTCAGTTCTGTTGATAATCAGAGTATACATTTAAAACATCCAAGGAAGTTGGGGAGGGACAACATTGGGAGAAATGCCTGATGTAGGTATTGGGGGATGGAGGCAGCAAACCACCATAGCATGTGTATACCTATGCAACAATACTGCAAGATCTGCACATGTACTACAGAACTTGAAGTATAATAAAAAAATAAATAAATAAAAACTTCTAACAAATGAAGGCATATAAATCGTCAGTGAAAGCAATCACAAATCTAAGATAAATATGTGTGAAAAGATTTTTGGGGGTAACATCGTTTGAAGGAAGTTGAACATTTGACTCAGTGGTCTTTCTGAGTGGTAACATTTGTCTTGGTCCTTAGTTAATGCATCCTGAATAATATATTCATAACAACAATTTTATTATGCTAGTTTCAGTGTTAAACTGAGCAGTTTTTTGTATGCATACACATTCTAGGCTATAGAAGTTAAGTTAGATTTAGAGAAAGTCAAACATTAATGTTGACAGAAAGCCAAACATTAATTAACATCACAATCTAGAGAATTCCTCCTTCAAGTATTTTTGTCAACTTTTATATGAAATGTTGAAATTCTGTATCATTACAAAGTGAGAAAAACAGGCAAATTTAATTAGTATAATGTATACTATACATAAAATTTTAAGAGTTTATTGCTTTCAAAAACAAAAAGATGGCTCGAGACAAATAATTCAAAATCTCTAAAAATTTATTAAAAAAATAAGCCAGGGTGGGATCTGGATAGATGGATGCATTGTTAGGGTAGCTTGTGAATCTTCCCCAATCTCTTAAATTAAAAAAAAATCGATAAATTAATATAACAAAACCAAAATTCCCATGAAAATATCTGCATGATAAAATGGTTTCATAAAGTCTAAAATATGTTTGTGTAGTCAAACCTTTAAGACCCACATGGAATAAGAAACAGCAAGAGGAGAATCAGAAAAAAAGTAAATAGGTTCTTGCAGCCCTGGAATCTGATGAACCCTCAAGTCACCCAAGAAAATCTTCCCAGTTTAAACTGAGAAGAGTATCCAAAACTGAGAAGGGTTTTTTGGCCTAAGCAAATAGATGGTTTTAAGGAGACTGTTTGAAGGATAAAAGCAGTCTGAGCCTTTTGAAATCTAGAACCTAAAAAGCCAAAGCTTACATTCAGGAGAAGACCCTCAATTATAAAGAAAGTGTTGGAAATATGATGGAAATGAGTAGGACAGAGACACAGGGACAGAGAGCTCAAAAAGCATGTGAACATGTTTGATAATTTGGAAAAATAACAGAAGAAAAAGCTCTAGAATGGTGGAGTTAGCAAAACTATGCTGACTCATTATTACTTTTTGAAAAATACAGAAACATTAATCTCACTTAAAAGTGAGTACCTAAAATGTGTTATACACAAATAAGGGAATACTCACCTGTAATCCCAGCACTTTGAGAGGCCGAGGCAGGCAGATCACGAGGTCAGGAGATCAAGACCATCCTGGCCAACATGGTGAAACCCCGTCTCTACTAAAAATACAAAAATTAGCTGGGCGTGATGGTGCGTGCCTGCAATCCTAGCTACACAGAAGGCTTAGGCAGGAGAATTGCTTGAACCAGGGAGTCAGAGATTGCAGTGAGCTGAGATCGCGCCACTGCACTCCAGCCTGGCAACAGTGAGTCTCCTTCTCAATAAATAAATAAATAAATAAATAAATAAATAAATAAATAAGTACTTAAATAATTATACTTCCATAAAAATAATTATACAGAAAAAAGAATAAAAAGCAGAATAACATTCCTAAAAGAGGAAGAGCATAATAGAAAGACCTGCTTCCAAATTTAAAAATATATCCTGCTATTCCATAATGATCTAAAATTAGTGAAAAAAAAAAAGAAAAAATGATTGAGTTCATGTCCTTTGCAGGGACATGGTTGAAGCTAGAAGCCACCATTCTCAGTAAACTAACACAGGAACAGAAAATCGAACTCCACACATTCTCACTCGTAAGTGGGAGTTGAACAATGAGAACACATGGACACTGGGAAGGGAACATCACACACTGGGGCCTGTTGTGGGGTGGGGGCAAGGGAAGGGAGAGCATTAGGACTAATATCTAATGCATTTGGGGCTTAAAAACTAGATGATGTGTTGATTGGTGCAGCAAACCACCATGGCACATGCATACCGATGTAACAAACCTGCACTTCCTGCACATTTATTCCAGAACATAAAGTAAAATTGAAGCTCTGAAAGAACAACTGAAATCACAAGTCAAAGAAAATAAGAAATAAGGTCAAGAAAATATTTGAAAGAAAGTTATGAAAAGAAAGAAAAAAACATTTAAAAGCCATAATTTCATAAGATATATAAAATATGGAAAAATGATATTTTAATATTCTTAAATAATGAAAAATTCACATGGATTTGAGTTAAATGTTAGATATAGCATAAAAGACATGACAAATGAACAAGCTAAAATAGAATCTTTACCCCCCAAAACAAAACAATTCAATAGAATGTAATTTTTAAGTGTGACTGAAAAAAAATCTACAGTAAACAAAATATTGCAATGTCACATTTCATACATAAAGTAACATGAAATGACCCACAGACTGACATATGCCAGGGAAAGTAGTAAATTTTAGTAGAAAGGGAAAGAAAAAGATAATCTTTGGATATTTAGGTAGATAGGTTATGTAATGTACAAAGAAAGGAAAATCAGATTGTCATCAGTCTTTCTGACAATACTTAAGACCATAAAACAATGAAATAACATATTTAGAATATTAAGAAAAGAAAAGCTAATATTTTATATTTAGTCAAACCTGACAGAGATCTCCATTAGACCCATAGAACACTCAGAAAGAAAAATTTTCTATGAATTTTTTAGAAATATAGCAGGTGAAATATTTCCTAAAATTAATGATGAGATTTGTAATTTAGTTTAATAGATGATGGTTATCAGATTGTTATAGTATGTTGATTTTTTGAATACATTTACATTTTGCTTCAAGATAGGACTATAGCAATGAGATAAGCATTACATCATTTATAATTATTTAAGGTTTTCAGGAAAAATAATAGATGTCTTCCTAAAATGTGCAGGGGAGTGGAATAATTACTTAAAGCTTTGTGAACTGCTTTTTAAAAAAATATTTTGATAGCCTGTGATAGTAGCAGATTGAATATATTATAAACACAGTTAAAACAGAAGAAAGGAGGTAAGTGTAAGGCTGTTGCAATTATCTACGTAGAAACATTGGTGATTATGTTTTTTGGAACCTCTGGTAAACATGAAGAAGGATCAAGCTGGAACTTATTTTAAAGACATAAGTAGCAGGATTCAGTGATATAGAAGACATAAAGTATTTTTTAAAGAAGGATGCATCACATATGATTCCAAGTTGTCCAGACAGAGAATCTAGAAAATCATCTGGAAAAAACTTCTTTGACAGAATTGGGTTAGCTGGAAAGCAAATGCACTTTGGGGATGATGTGGAGGAGGTGAATTTTACAATAGCAAGTTTGAGGTAACAAGCCTCTGAATGTCAAAGACTTTTATATATGCAAGTTGCAAGTTTGTGATCAGGACTACAGACATACACATGTGGCATTATTTTGAGAGAAATAAATGATTCTAACAATGAACTCAGATGAATATTCTGAAAGACCAAATGAAGACAACTCAGATTTCTAATATTAAGTAACTTCCTATATTTTACAGCCGGTTACATTCTTTTTCAGCAGTAAGTGTTTCCTGAAAGATGGGGTGATGTTAGAGGATATATTTTCAAAATATCTTTGTCTTATATTACTCTAAGTAAGTCATTCTTAACAAATGAAATTTTCATGAAGGTTGCTGTGAGCATGTCATATAAAGTCTCGGCTCTCAATTACATTTTAACCTCTCAGTTTACAATACAGTTATCATAGTGTAGATTGTAGAAGTGTATGCGTTGGGGGGGAAGAAAATGTATCCAAGTGTATGAAGTAATTTATCTTTGTATATAGATCTAAAACACTAGCTATACTCTTTTACTGCAGCATTGCCTATTTTATATGAAAAAAATCAGAAAACAGCCTAAGGCTGTGTCAACCCAATGTGAAAATGAATCGATAAATTCAGCATGAGAACCTTAAAGTTGTATATTAATTTTTTTAAAATAACAGTTGAATTTTAATATTTTCCCTCATTTTAGGTAGATTTCTAATGAGCCAATATACCTAAGTTAATACTATAAAATTCTATCTTATTAACATCTCTGTAGATGTCAAACATTGTACTACTCAAACATATTTTGGTGGGTGGGTTCCATGCTAAGTTTTTATTATTTGAAATATTCAGACAGTCACACTGTAATGACAGTCTATTTTCTGAATCCATGAGCAACTGTGTTTTAGTTGTGACATTATCACCAGTTGAAATATTTCTGTCTTTAAAAAAGTGAACCATCATACTTAAGAATTTAACTGGAAAATAAATTGCAAAATACTGCCATGAAGGAAGATGGTTCATGAAGTCTTATAGTTATGCTGGCCAATAAGTACACTTTAAATCTACCCTCCAGATGAAGTAAGTAGGATTTTAATTGTTATTGAAATTTTGGTAGAATTATTAGAATTATTTATAAATAACATCACATTAAGTTGAAGAGATCAGAAAATGGAAATAAATTATACCTTTCCTGAAATTAATTATATTTAATCTCAATTTCAGATATCACTGCTTTATTTTTATTGTTACTGAGAGTATTATAATATAAATCAAGATGTCAGAAATATATGAGATAGCATGTGTTCAAATAAGAGAAAAATGTAAGGAAAATTAAGTATTAACTTCCTCCCAGAGAATGTAGTATGGCTTTAATAAATCAAGTTTATCTAGCTAGCTAGATATAGGTACTATCTACCTATATCTATCCACCTACTGATGTATTGAATAGATTGTGTCCCCAAACTTTAAAATGTTATAAAAGCCTGTGTGAAAATTGTTTTACTCTTTAATTTCAAATTAATCTTTGTAAGAGTAGAATTACATTTTATTTTTTTAAAAATCAGCCTCAAAACTATCTTGACCTATAACATACCAGAAGTAAAATATTCTCTTAATGTTTTACTAAAATCTCAGCCTCTATATAACATGCTTTACATAAGAATGTGTCCAAAATTGTAAGATTTAATATATACATTTTGAATTTATTGTCCATGAACTAGGACGTAGATTTCAGGAAAGCAATACTGTGAAGGATGCGGAAGGTGGTGAGAGACACTGTGTTGTTTCAAGTAGGTGATGGATTGAGGAGCAATTGCAAGCTGGAACCTCCTGGTGATATAAATACCCAGACATATATACATGTAATTTTCTAAAAAGCTCTCCAGTCACCCTTTCTACTTTTCCATATAGACCAAAATTAATTTTTGTGCATCATTTTTCATTATGGGGGTATCAATACCCCCATAGGTCTCCAGAGACCTACTGTTAATATAAAATGCATTTCATTAATAGGCAAGGTAAAGATAGAGATGACTGTAGAGAACTTGGAATTTCAGGATCTACTACATGTTAACAGTATATATGAGGGACTACTATAAGATCTGCACTTTTTTTTTTAACAGAAGTAGGAAGTCTGAGTTTCTAAATGAAATAAGCAATTTTTAAAATACTCAATTGTTAAAATTAAGTATATGTATAAAAAAAGGAATAACAAAATTAATTTAGAGGCCCCTAATATATTTTTTATAATCTGCATTACAACCTCCATCTTCCATCTTAACAGGTTTTCCTTCTACTCTGAGCAAAGCTTTTTTTTTTTTGAGCCAGAAATTTTTATTGCTGTATACAAAGAGAAAAGCAAGTACAGCTTAAGTTATTTTCCCACTTTGTCTATAATTGTATAAATACTACTGGCTTCCCTGCAGTTAACATCTATAATATTTGTTTATCTGAAAATGACTTCGAATTCGTTTAATATTTGTATAATATTTTCACCAAGTATACAACTCTAATTGCCATTATTTTCCCCTTTAAGTAATGTGCAAGTGTCATGGCAGCATCATAAAAAGTACACTACATAAAATAGTAAAGAAAGTTGTTTGGACTGAAGAGATTAAACCAGAATAAAAACATTGATAATGGTAAGTATGTTGGTAGATACATAATTGTATTGGTCCGTTCTCTCTCATGCTGCTGTGAATAAATTACTGGGTAATTCACAAAGACAAGAGGTTTAATTGACTGAGAGCTCTGCAGAGCTTGGAGGCATCAGGAGAGTTACAATCATGGCAGAAGGGGAAGCAACACATCCTTCTTCACATGTGGCAGGTAAAAGAAGTACTGAGCAAAGTGGAACAAGCCCCTTATAAAACCATCAGATCTCATGAGAACTCACTCATTATCACTGAGAACAGCATGAGGGTAACCACTCCCATGATTAAATTATCTCCAGTTGGGTCCCTCCCACAACATATGGGGATTATGGGAACTACAATTCAGGATGGGGTAAAGACAGAGCCAAACCTTATCAAAAATATATTTTCATTAGCTTAATTTTATTATCCTAAATTTGTTCATTCAAGCAAAATTATAACAATGTAGTATAGATTTCATAAAATTTGTAAATGCTGTATATTAAAAAATAGCACAACCTAATGGAGATAAATGAAAATATACAACTGCAGTTGTTTTTTTTGTTTTATGGGGTATGGTAAAATATAAACACTAATAGTCAATGATAAGTTTAAAATGCATATTATAATTTTCAGATATAACACCAAAATAATCTAAGAGAAGGGAGGTGCAAATGAGAGGAAAATGTGAAAGAAGTACATTAAAAAAAAAAAATGACAGACCTGAATTTAATCATATTAACAATTAAACTCAGTTAAAAGTAAAATAAAGGATGGGTGTGGTGGCTTAGGTCTATAGTCTCAGTACTTTTGGAAGCTGTGAAGACGTGGAGGATCACTTGACCCCAAGAGTTGGAGACCACCCAGGGCAACATGGTGAGACCCTATCATTACAAAAACAAAATAATTATATGGGAGCAATGGCACATATCTGTAATTCCAGCTACTGGGGAGGTAGAGGCAGCTTGAGCCCAGAATATCAAGGCTGCAGTTAGCCCAGTTTGTGCCACTGCACTCCAGCCTGGGTGACAGAGAGAGACTTTCTCTCAAAAACAAACAAACAAACAAACAAATAAATGAATATCTAAAATGTTCTACATTTACTAAAGACATTGGATTTACAATTTAAATTTCCTTAACAAAGATAACTCCAGCCCAGGTGGATTAACTGTAAACATTTTGAAACATTTATCCAATTTATCCAAATAATAAAATCTTACAAAAATTCCTTCAGAATATAGAGAGGGCATTTTATGAGACCAAATTAACACTGATAGTTAAACCTGGCTAACATAATTAAATAAATAAAATTACAAACCCATATGCCTCATAAATATAAATATAAAAACTCTTAAGAGAATATTTGTATATAAAATCCAGCTAAATATAAATGTAAAATAAATTGTACATAATTACCAGGTATGTTTCCCTCAAAGAATGCAAGTTATTTTAATATTGAAATATCACTGTAATTCACCAAAATAAAGGAGCAAAAATAGCATTATCATTTATTTCAAGGATAGGAAAACACATTTGAACAAATTCAACATTAGTTTATTATACAAGTTATCAACAAAGAAAAGAAATAAATGTTTTGTATCTGATAGAGAGCATCCATGAAAAACTTACAGTTAATATCCTTCTATTAGTGAAATATCAGTGTTTCCCCCAAACTTAGGAATGATAAAGTGATATCCATCTTACCATTTCTAGTCATCATTACAGTGGATGCCTTTGCCTGTACAGTGTAACAGGAAGAAATAAAAAAGCATAAAGAACATAAAATAAGGAATAACATTGTCCCTAATTTCATACAGATTCTTTTTGTGGAAATTCCTACGAGAGATATAAAACCACTGATAAAACTGATAGGCAAATTATCATGCTTGAATGATAGAAGACGATAATCCATTGTATTCTATACCAGCTACAAATAATGAGAAGATTAGAAATAAAAAGAATTCCATTTTACAATAGCATCAAACTTAATATTTAGGAAGAAACTTAACAGATGGTAGTTCTCCATGCCCAAAATAACAAAACTGTTTTGAAAAATTAATGAACTAAGCAAATAAAGCGTCCTGTATGTTTAGGGTTGGGAGGATTTGAATTGTGAAGGTGTCAGTTCTATACAAGTCAATTTACAGAGGGAGGAGACCGGCAGGGCTTGTTTTCTAGTCACAACCCTGCTGACCAGAATAGAATCTGCTCCAGAAGGGATAGGTAAAGAAACCTGCAGAAACCAGCAGGTGGTGAAAATAGCGATCCCTAGCTGACCTCATAGCTCATTAGCATAAGACACTCCCACCAGCCCCATGACAGTTTATAAATGCCATGGCAATGACCCAGAAGTTACCACTCCTTTCCCTACCAATGACCTGAAAGGTACTGTCCTATTTCCTAGAAAGTTCCAAATAACCCATCCCTGAATTTACACTGAGCCTGCCCTTAATTTGTATGTGATTGAAAGTGGATTTACCTGAGTATCAATATAGTTTCCAAGCACCCATATTTTGCCCTCTCTGGGGGTGCACTGCCTATGAGTTAGCCCTGCTCCAAAGGAGCAGTACTGTTCAGTAAAAGATTGTGGTCTAATAACCACCAGCTCTCCCTCTAATTCTTTCCTGGGTAAAATCAAGAATCCTGGGCTAAACCCCAGTTTTGGGACTTCATCAGTTCTGTTGAGATATGATTCACATGCAATAAAATTCATTCTTTAAAGTGTAGAATTCTGTGACTATTATATTCTGTTGTTCAACCATTCCCACAATGTACATTTAGAACATTACTTTTTCGCTTCCAAAGGAAACGCTATGCCCAATAGCAGTTATTCCTCATATATCCAACCCTTCCCTACATATCTTTGGCAACTGATAATTTGTGATCTGTCTCTACAGATTGATTTGCTTGTTCTGAACATTTCATATAGGGGAATCACAATATTTGATCCTTTGGAAATGCTTTATTTCACTTTACAAACTCTTTCTAACATTCAAACATATAGTATGTTTAAGTACTTCATTCTTTTTCATTGCCAAATAATATCCAATTGTAAGATACACTGCATTTTATTTATTCATTTATCAGATCATGGATAATTAGATGTTTTCACTTTTTGGCCATTATAAGTACTGCTGCTATGAATATTCATATAACAGATTTTTATGGAAATATATATCTTAATTTGTCTTCAAAATATACATAGAATTGGGATTGCTGAGTTATATGACAGCTCCATGTTTAGCACTTTGAGGAACAACCAGACTGTTCCAACGTGGCTGCAACACTTAACATCCCAGCAACAAGAAACGAGGTTTCACATTTTTTCAGCCTCCTGTGAACACTTGGTGGTATTTGTCTTTTTTGTTTCAGCAACCCTAATGCATGTGAAACAGTGTCCCTTTGTGGTTTCTATTTACATTTCCCTAATGACATAGAGTATCTAGAATGACTCTGTGGGCTTGTTGACCATTTGTACATCCTTCAGAAAAATGTCTGTTAAAATATTCTGTCTATTAACAAAATAGGTTATCTTTTTATTCCTGACTTGTAAAGATTTATTTATATTCTGAATACAGGCCCTTATCAGGTATGTGGTTTGTAAATATTTTTCCCGTTTTTATTTTATTTTATTTTTTTTGAGAGGGACTTTTGCTCTTGTCACCCAGGCTGGAGTGCAATGGTGTGATCTCGGCTCACTGCAACCTCTGCCCCCTGGGTTCTAGTGATTCTCCTGCCACAGCCTCCCAAGTAGCTGGGATAACAGGCACCCACTACCACATCCAGCTAATTTTTGTACTTTTAGTAGAGACAGCATTTCCCCATGTTAGTCAGGCTGGTCTTGAACTCCTGATCTCAGGTGATAACCTATCTCGACCTCCTAAAGAGCTGGGATTACTGGCGTGAGCCACCCACCCTGGCTGATTTTTCCTATTCTTTAGTTTGTCTTTTTATTTATTGGTGATGCCTTTTGAAGCAGAAATATTTTAATTTTGATAAGACTAATGTATCTTTTGTTGTTATTTGTGCCTCTGTTGCCATAGCTACTCCATAGCTACCCCATTGCCTAGTCTAAGAATATAAAGGTTTATACCTATGTTTTCTTCCAGAAGTTTTGTAATTTTAGCTATTACATTTAGGTATATAATACATTTTCAGTTAATATTTTTGTATGGCATGAGGTAGCAGCCCAACTTCATTCTTTTGCACATGGCTTCTTAGTTGTTCTAGCACCATTGGTAAAAATCTATATCCTCTTTGAATTGTCTTGGCACTCTTGTCAAAAATAAATTGACCATAAATATATGGCTTGACTTTTGGACTCTTAATTCTAATTTACTGATATTTAAATCAATTCCTTTCCTTTTATTTTCTTGTCCCCTGCCTCAATGCCCCCTGCTTCCTCCTTCCTTCCTCCTTCCTTTCTTCTTTCCTTCCCTTCCTTCCTTCCTTCCTTCCTTCCTTCCTTCCTTCCTTCCTTCCTTCCTTCCTTCCTTCCTTCCTTCCTTCCTTCCTTCCTTCCTTCCTTCCTTCTTTTCCTCTACCAGTTTCTTCCTTCTCCTTTTTATTCTTCTTTTTTTTGAGACAGGATCTTACTATGTTGTGCAGGCTGGAGTTCAATGGCTATTCACAGATACCATCATGGCACACTGCAGCCTCAAACCCCTGGGCTCAAGTGACAGAACTGCCTCAGCCTCTTGAGTAACTGGCACTACAGGCGTCTGCCACCAGGCCCAACTTATTTAAGTCTATTCTTATGCTAGTATTATCTGTTCTAATATTTATAGTTTTAAAGTAAAATTTGAAATCAGGAAATGTGAGTCCTCTAACTTCATTCATTTCTCAAAATTGTTTTGACTCTTCTGAGTCACTTGCCTTTCCATACAAATTTTAAGATAATTTTACCTTTTTCTGCAGGAAATTCAGTTGGAATTTGTGTAATAATTGCATTGGATCTATAGGTCAGCATGAGACCAATTGTCTTTTAATAATATTAACAGCATGTCCCAACCCATATATTTTAATATCTTCCTATTTATTCAGGTATTCTCTAATTTCTTTCAAAGTGTTTTACAGTTTTTAATGTACAGATCTTGCATTTCTTTTGTTGAATTTACTCCTAAGTATTTTATTCTTGTTAATTCTATTGTAGATATAATTGTTTCTTAATTTCAGTTTGTTTTTTTTATTGCATTTTAAGTTTTGGGGTACATGTGAAGAACATGCAAGATAGTTGCATAGGTACACATGTGGCAGTGTGATTCGCTGCCTTCCTCCCCTTCACCTATATCTGGCATTTCTCCCCATGCTATCTCTCCCCAGTTCCCCACGCCCTGCTGTCCCACCCCTATTCCCCCCAACAGACCACAATGTGTAGTGCTCCCCTTCCTGTGTCCATGTTTTCTCATTGTTCAACACCCACCTATGAGTGAGAACATGCGGTATTTCATTTTCTGATCTTGTGTCAGTTTACTGAGAATGATGGTCTCCAGGTTGATCCATGTCCCTACAAAGGACACGAACTCATCATTTTTGATTGCTGCATAATATTCCATGGTGTATATGTGCCACATTTTCCCTGTCCAGTCTATCATTGATGGGCATTTGGGTTGGTTCCAGGTCTTTGCTATTGTAAACAGTACTGCAATGAACATTTGTGTGCATGTGTCCTTATAGTAGAACGATTTATAATCCTCTGGATATATACCCAGTAATGGGATTGCTGGGTCAAATGGAATTTCTATTTCTAGGTCCTTGAGGAAGCACCACACTGTCTTCCACAATGGTTGAACTAATTTACACTCCCACCAGCAGTGTAAAAGTGTTCCTATTTCACCACATCCTCTCCAGCATCTGTTGTCTCCAGATTTTTTAATGATCGCAATTCTAACTGGCGTGAGATGGTATCTCAATGTAGTTTTGATTTGCATTTCTCTAATGACCAGTGATGATGAGCATTTTTTAATGTTTGTTGGACTCATATATGTCTTCTTTTGTAAAGTGTCTGTTCATATCCTTTGCCCACTTTTGAATGGGCTTGTTTGTTTTTTTCTTGTAAATCTGTTTGAGTTCTTTGTAAATTCTGGATATCAGTCAGATGGATAAACTGCAAAAATTTTTTCCCATTCTGTTGGTTGCTGATTCACTCTAATGACTGTTTCTTTTGCCCTCCAGAAGCTGTGGAGTTTGATTAGGTCTCACTTATCTATTTTGGCTTTTATTGTCAATGCTTTTGGTGTTTTGGTTATGAAGTCCTTGCCTACTCCTATGTCCTGAATGGTTTTGCCTAGATTTTCTTCTATGGTTTTTATGGTATTAGGTCTTGTGTTTAAGTCTTTAATCTGTCTGGAGTTAATTTTAGTGAAAGGTGTCAGGAAGGGGTCCAGTTTCTGCTTTCTGCACATAGCTAACCAGTTTTTTCAATGCCATTTATTAAACAGGGAATCCTTTCCTCATTGCTTGTTTTTGTCAGGTTTGTCAAAGATCAGATGGTTTTAGATATGTTGTGTTGGCTCCAAGGCCTCTGTTCTGTTCCATTGGTCTATATCTCTGTTTTGGTGCCAGTACCCTGCTGTTTTGATTACTGTAGCCTTGTAGTATAGTTTGAAGTCTGGTAGTGTGATGCCTCCTGCTGTGTTCTTTTTGCTTAGAATTGACTTGGCTATGTGGGGTCTCTTTTGGTTCCATATGAATTTTAAGGTGTTTTTTTTTTCCAGTTCTGTGAAGATGATCATTGGTAGCTTGATGGGGATAGCTTTGAATCTATAAATTACTTTGGTCAGTATGGCCATTTTCATGATATTGATTCTTCCTAACCATGAACATGGAATGTTTCTCCATTTGTTTGTGTCCTTTCTCATTTCATTGAGCAGTGGTTTGCATTTCTCCTTGAAGAGGTCCTTTACATTACTTGTTAGTTGTATTTCTAGGTATTTTATTCTTTTTGAAGCAATTGTGAATGGTCGTTCATTCTTGATTTGGCTCTTTTTAAGTCTGTTATTGGTGTATAGGAGTGCTTGTGATTTTTGCACATTGATTTTGTATCCTGAGACTTTGCTGAAGTTGCTTATCAGTTTCAGGAGATTTTGGACTGAGACGATGTATCTAGATACACAATCATGTCATCTGCAAATAGAGACAATTTGTCTTCCTCCTTTCCTATTTGAATACCCTATATTTCTTTTTCTTGCCTGATTGCTCTGGGTAGAACTTCCAGTACTATATTGAATAGGAGTAGTGAGAGAAGGCATCCTTGTCTAGTGCCAGATTTCAAAGGGAATTCTTCCAGTTTTTGCCCTTTCAATATGATATTGGCTGTTGGTTTGTCATAAATAGCTTTTATTATGTTGAGATACGTTCCATCAATACCAAGTTTATTGAGGGTTTTTAGCATAAAGGGCTGTTGAATTTTGTCAAAGGCCTTCTCTGCGTCAATTGAGATAATCTTGTGGTTTTTGTTTTTGGTTCTGTTTATGTGGTATATTATGTTTATAGACTTGGGTATGTTGAACCAGCCTTGCATCCCCGGGATGAATCCTACTTGATCATGGTGGATAAGCTTTTTGATGTGCTGTTTCAATTGGCTTGCCAGTATTTTATTGAAGATTTTTGCATCTATGTTCATCATGGATATTGGCCTGAAGTTTTCTTTTCTTGTTGGGTCTCTGCCGGGTTTTGGTATCAGGATGATGTTGGTCACATAAAATGATTTGGGAAGGATTCCCTCTTTTTGGATTGTTTGGAATAGTTTCAGAAGGAATGGTAACAGTTCCTCTTTGTGTGTCTGGTAGAATTCGGCTGTGAATCCATCTGGACCTGGGCTTTTTTTGTGTGGTAGGCTCTTAATTGCTGCCTCAACTTCAGATCTTGTTATTGGTCTGTTCAGGTTTTCAGCTTCTTCCTGGTTTAGGCTTGGGAGGAGGCAAGTGTCCAGGAATTTATCCATTTCTTCCAGGTTTACTTGTTTATGTGCATAGAGTTATTTGTAATAATCTCTAATGATGGTTTGAATTTCTGTGGAATCTGTGGTGATATCTCCTTTATTGTTTTTATTGCATCTATTTGGTTATTCTCTCTTTTCTTTTTTATTAATCTGGCTAGTGGTCTGTCTATTTTGTTGATGTTTTTGAAAAACCAGCTCCTGGATTTGTTGATTTTTTTGAAGGGTTTTTTGTGTCTCTATCTTTTTCAGTTCTGCTCTGATCTTAGTTATTTCTTGTCTTCTGCTAGGTTTTGAGTTTTTTGATTTTGCTCCTCTAGCTCTTTCAATTTTGACGATAGGGTGTCAATTTTGGATCTCTCCTTGTTTCTCGTATGGGCACTTATTGCTATATATTTTCCTCTAGAGATTGCTTTAAATGTGTCCCAGAGATTCTGGTATGTTGTGTCTTCATTCTTGTTGGTTTTGAAGAACATTTTTATTTCTGCCTTCATTTTATTGTTAATCCAGTCAACATTCAAAAGCTGGTTTTAGCTTCCATGAAGCTGTGTGGTTCTGTGTTAGTTTCTGAATTCTCAGTTCTAACTTCATTGCACTGTGGTCTGAGAGACTGTTTGTTATGATTTCCGTTTTTTTGCATTTGCTGAGCAGTGATTTACTTCCAATTATGTGGTCAATTTTAGAGTAGGTGTGATGTGGAGCTGAGAAGAATGTATATTCTGTGGATTTGGGGTGGAGAGTTCTGTAAATGTCTATCAGGTTTGCTTGTTCCAGGTCTGAGTTCAAGTCCTGGATATCCTTTTTAATTTTCTGTCTCGTTGATCTAATATTGACAATGGGGTGTTAAAGTCTCCCACTATTATTGTATGGGAGACTAAGTCTCTTTGTAAGTCATTAAGAACTTGCCTTATGTATCTGGGTGCTCGTGTATTGGGTGCGTATATATTTAGGATCTTTACTTCCTCTTGTTGCATTGATCTTTTTATCATTATGTAATGTCCTTCTTTGTCTCTTTTGATCTTTGTTGCTTTAAAGACTATTTTATCAGAGATGAGAATTGCAACACCTGCTTGTTTTTTTTTTTTTTGCTCTCCATTTGCTTGGTAAATCTTCATTCATCACTTTATTTTGAGCCTTTGTGTATCCTTGAGTGTGAAATGGGTTTCCTGGATACAGCACACCAATGGGTTTTGGCTTTTTACCCAATTTGCCAGTCTGTGTCTTTTGACTGGGGCTTTTGGCCCATTTCCATTTAGGGTTAATATTGTTATGTGTGAATTTGATCCTGCCATTTTGATGCTAGCTGGCTGTTTTGCCTGTTAGTTGATGCAGATTCTTCATTTTGTTGATGCTCTTTACCATTTGGTACATTTTTGGAGTGGCTGGTACTGGTTGTCCTTTCTATGTGTAGTGCCTCTTTCGGGAGCTCTTGTAAAGCAGGCCTGGTGGTGACAGAATCTCTGCTTACTTGCTTGTTCGCAAAGGATTTTATTTTTCCTTCACTTATGAAGCTTAGTTTGGCTGGATATGAGATTCTGGGTTGAAAGTTCTTTTCTTTAAGGATGTTGAATAATGGCCCCCACTCTCTTCTGGCTTGTAGGGTTTCTGCTGAGAGATCTGCTGTGAGTCTTATGGGCTTCGGTTTGTGGGTAACCTGACCTTTCTCTCTGGCTGCCCTTAGCATTTTCTCCTTCATTTCAACCCTGGTGAATCTGTTGATTATGTGCCTTGGGTTTGCTATTCTTGAGGAATATCTTTGTGGTGTTCTCTGTATTTCCTGGACTTGAATACTGGCCTGCTTTGCTAGATTGGGGAAGTTTTCCTGGATAATATCCTGAAGAGTTTTTTCCAGCTTGGATTAATTCTCTTCGTCACATTCAGGTAAACCTATCATATAGATTACGTCTGTTCACATAGTCCCATATTTCTTGGAGACTTTGTTCATTCCTTTTTACACTCTTTTCTCTAAATTTGCCTTCTCATTTTATTTCATTGAGTTGATCCTCCACCTCTGACATCTTTTCTTCTGCTTGGTCAATTTGGCTGTTGAAACTTGTGCATGCTTCGTGAAATTCTCATGTTGTGTTTTTCAGCTCCTTCAATTTACTCATATTCCTCTCTATGTTGTCCATTCTCATTAGCATTTCGTCAAATCTTTTTTAAAGTTCTTAGTTTCTTTGCATTGGGTTAGAACGTGTTCTTTTAACTCACAGAAGTTTCTCATTAACCACCTTCTGAAGTCTGAGTCTATCATTTCATCACACTCCTTTTCCATCCAGCTTTGTTCCCTTGCTGGTGAGGAGTTGTGATCCCTTGTAGGAGTAGAGGTGTTCTGGTTTCAGGTGTTTTCCTCCTTTTTGCACTGGTTTCTTCCCATTTTTGTGAATTTGTTCACCTGTTGTCTTTGTAGTTGCTGATTTTCAGATTAGGTCTCTGAGTGGACATCCAGTTGATGATGAAGTTATTTCTGTTTCTTATTTTTCCTTCTAACAGTCTGGCCCCTCTGCTGTAGGACAGCTGAGGTCCACTCTAGACTCTGTTTGCCTGGGGATCACCTGAAGCAGCTGCAGAACAGTAAGGGTTGCTACCAGTTTCTTCTTCTGCTATCTTTGTCCCAGAATGATGCCTGACAAATGTCAGTCTGATCAGTCCTTTGTGAGGTGATTCTGGATATACGGGCATCAGGGAGCTGCTTAAGGAGACAGACTGTCCTTTATAGGAGCACAAGTGCTGAGCTGTGAGCTCTGTTGTTCAGAGCTGCTGGGCTGGTATGTTTAAGTCTGCTGTAGCAGAACTCATAAACCCCCCTTTTTTCCCCCCGGTGCTCTATCCCAGGGAGTTATGGCTTTATTTATGAGTTTCTGTTGTGCTGATGCCTTTTCTTTTCCAGGGCTGCCCTGCCCAGCAAGGAGGCAGCCTAGTCACCGTCTGCCTGCAGAGGCTTTGCTGAGCTGCTGTGGGCTTTGCCCTACTGCCATGTGAACTTCCCTGTGAACTTACCTGCAGTCCTGTTTATATGGGTGTTGTTAGAACTGCCTCGGCAATGGTGGTCCACCTTTGTAATGGCGGACTCTCTCTGTAGTGGTGGGTTGCCTCAGCAGTGGTGGGCTGCCTCAGCAATGGCAGACTACCTCCATAGGGGTGGAGTGCCTCGGTAATGGCGGACGCCCCTCCCCAACAGAGCTGGACTGTCCCAGGTTCAGCTATGTTTGCCATAAAACTCTCAACCCAGGGTGTTTCCAATTGCTGTTGTTTTTTTTTTTCTTGTAGGGGTGGGAACCGTGCAGAGCCTGATCACCTGGCTCCCTGCCTCAGAGCCATTTTTTTTAAGTTAAACAGTTGACTCTCTCCCAGGTGTTCCAGTCGCCTGTTGAAAAGGCACTGAGATCTGTATGATTTCCCATGCTGTGACCCACTGCACTGGCTGAAACAACAGTGCTGCCCAGGAATCTCCTGGCCTGGCTCCCTGTTTCTGTCCCCTGTTTAATCAGATGAGTGGGCAACCCTGCCTTCCTGGAGCTCCAATCGCCAGCTTAAAAGGGCAACCAGACTAGGGTAGTTTGTATAGAGAACCGCCACGCTGGGGCACCGGCAAAATAGCCCCGCCAGCCAAAATAGCCACGGTGGTGACCCGTGGGGCTCCTCCACCTGGGAATCTCCTGGTCTGTGGGCAATAAATATCTGTCTGGAAATGCGGAGTCCACTCACCCTCTGTGCTTTCACTGCGAGCTGCAATCCTGAGTTGCTCCTAAACCGCTATCTTGGATCCTTCTCCCAGTTAGGACTTTTTACTGATAGTATTTAAAATTCAAATAGATTTTTTTGTGTATTAATTTGGTATCCTACAAATTTGCTGTCTTAGTTTTATTATTTTAGTTGAGTAAGATTTTCTATATACAATGTAGTCAACTACAAAAAGTTTTATTTCTTCCTTTGTAAACTGGATGCCTATTATTTCTTTTTCTTATCCAATTTACCTGCCTACAGCCTCCTTTACAATGTCGAATAGAAATGGCCAATATAAATAAATTTTTCATGTAGCTAATCTTATGGAAAAAGCTTTCAATCTTTTCTATTAAGTGAGATATTAGTTGTGGGTTTTTCACAGATGTCCTACATAAGGTTAAGAAAGTTCACTTCTATTGCATTTCATTACTTTTTTCATGAAACACATTGGATTTTGAAAAATACATTATCTTCATTTACTAGGATAATCATGTGGGGTTTGGGGTTCCTTTATGATATTTTGGTTTTTAGTTTTAGATATTAAACTAATCTTAAATTCCTGGGATAGAGCCCACCTGTTCATGATACATAATTACTTTCATATTTTGCTGAATTTGATTTACTAATATATATTGTATATATAATACTAATGTATATTATCTATACTAATATATTAGTTATAATATATAATTATAAAATATATAATAGTATATATGCTAATATGTATTATATGTATATAATACATATGTAAATATATACATTATATGTAACATAATGTAACTATTAGTAAATCTATATACTAATATAGATTATATATTATAATTACATAGTTATAATATATACTACATATACAATATATTATATATAGTATTAAATATATATTTGATTTCTTAATGTATATGTTACACATAATATGTATACTTTTCTTTTTGACAATGTCACCCATGCTGGAAAGCAGTAGTTTCATCATGGTTCACTGCAGCCTTGACCTCTGGGCCCAAGCAATTCTACCTTAGTCTCCTGAGTTGCTAGGACCACAGGTGTACTGAAATTTTGAAGTATTTTTTAATTTTTTTTGACTTGTTTTATTGTTACCTATATTTATATTATATATAAATCAGTAGTCTTTTTTGTAATGAATTTGTCTGATATTGGTAACAAGTTAATATTGATCTCAGAATGAATTGGTAAGTGTTCTCTCCTTTTCTGTTTTTTAAAATCGTTTACATAGAATTGAATTTAATTCCTTAATTTATTTATTTTTTATTTTTTATTTTTATTTATTTATTTATTTATTTTTTTAGAGACACAGTTTCGCTCTTCTTACCCAGGCTGGAGTGCAATGGTGCGATCTCGGCTCACCGCAACCTCCGCCTCCTGAGTTCAGGCAATTCTCTTGCCTCAGCCTCCTGAGTAGCTGGGATTATAGGCACATGCCACCCTGCCAGCTAATTTTTGGTATTTTTTTTTTTTGAGACGGAGTTTTCGCTCTTGTTACCCAAGCTGGAGTGCAATGGCACGATCTCAGCTCACCGCAACCTCCACCTCCTGGGTTCAGGCAATTCTCCTGCCTCAGCCTCCTCAGTAGCTGGGATTACAGGCACACACCACCGTGCCCAGCAAATTTTTTGTATTTTTAGTAGAGATGGGGTTTCACCATGTTGACCAGGATGGTCTCGATCTCTTGACCTCGTGATCCACCCGCCTCGGCCTCCCAAAGTGCTGGGATTACAGGTATGAGCCACCTTGCCTGGCCCTCCTTAATTGATTTCTAAAATTCACCAGTGAAGCCAACTAGACCTGGGATTTTCTTTGTGAAAAGTTTTAAAATCACCTACTTAATCTATTTAAAGTTCTATTCATATTTTCTTTTGAGTTGGTTTTATAGCATTTTAATTTCTAGATGTGTCAGTTTTATCTAGGTGAACTAATATGTTGGCATATATTTACCTATAATTTTACTTATAATTATTTTTATTTCTTTAAAGTCTAAAATGATATCCTTTCATTTTAAATTTTAATAATTCGAACATTCTTTTATGATAAGTCTAAAGTTTTGTCACTGTTGTTATTTCAAATAACCAACTTTAGATTTTTTTGATTTATTCTATTGTTTTCCCATGCAAAATTTAATTTATTCTGCTTAACTTTTGCTTGTTTTCTTCCTCCTGCCCGCTCAGAGTTTAATTTTTCTATTTTCTTGGGGTGGATGGTTAGGTTATTAATTTGAAATCATTCTTTCATCTTTGCCATAAGTACTTGTACTTATAAATTTTCCTGTTATCAATACTTAGAAAAATAGATCAGTGAAACATAATAGGGAGTCCAAAAATCACATTTATGATAAATGGATTAGTTTCAATGTCTCTAAAGGAATTCAGTGGAGATAGGAATGTCTTTCTCATATGAGGCGGGATAAAATAAATATGCATATGGACTAAAATGAATTTTTATGGCTCACATCAGAAACCTACACACACACACACACACACACACACACACACATACACACACACACACACAATTAGAAATAGACTACAGACTTACATAAAAAAGATACAAGCAAAGCTTTTAGGTGAAAAAAGTAGATTATTTTGAAATCTGTAGTAGATGAACATTTTTTACTCAGGACACATAAATAATGAAGGAAAATATGATAAATTAGACCTAATCAAATTTAGAAACGTATTTACATTATATGACACAAAGATATGAATAGGCAAGCTATGGTCTAGAAAAAACATTTTTAAAACACATATCTCAACAAAACATGTGTCCAGAATATATAACATCCTAAATAAAGTAAAACTAAGAATAAACACATAACAAAGGATTGGCAATCAATTTGAACAAACAATTCACAAAGGAAGCAAAATAATGGGCCAATATGCACATAAAATGTTCAATATGATGAATCGTTGGGTATATGCAAATGAATATCACATGAGACATACTCAAATGGGAAAACTACATTCTGGCAACATTAAATGTTGGCAAGGATGTGGATTAGTAACTCTTGTCTATTACTAGTGGGACCTTCTTTGATGGAACCTCTGAAAAATTATTTGGCAGATTCTTCTGAATTTAAACAAACACATATTCTATGACCTACTATTCCACTTAAAGTCATTTATTTAAGATGAATAAAAATATAAAGCCAGAAAAAGTCTTTCATAACAATTCTATTTATATTCGTTAGAATATGAAAACATTATAAGGGTTGATCAACAGGAGAATGAATAAACAAATTGTTTTCTATATATACTATGCAATGCTATTCACCATTAATAAATATCTTATTCATTAAGATAGGTGAATTACCTGGACATTATGGTGAGTGAAAGAAACTAGTCATAAAATGGTAGCTACTTCATGATTTCTGTTACATGAAAGTCTAAAAACTTCAAACTTGTTTGTGGTGGAAAAAAACAACAAATGTTGCCTTTTGGAATTAAAAGTGTAGGATACTAGGGAACATTGTATGGTGGTAGTAATGTTCTTTATTTTGATAGAGGTGTAGGTTAGATATCTGGGGTAAATTTATTAAAACTCACAAAACTGTATTCTAAAATCTCATGTATTTCATCATATGTAAATTTTGCCTAAAAAAATAAAAACCACAGACAAAATTTGAACTCTAATTAGTAGATTTTTTTATTGCAGTATGAATTTAAGAAATCTAAAATTTTTTTCTGTATCTTCTAATTTGAAAAAAATGAGTACATTGAGGTTGATTAGAGTTAAACGTTTTTACTATTGAGAAAGGGAATTATAAATATAGAAAGGGAAAAGAACAGCATTAAACAATGTGAGTCCAGATCTCAGTCTCTAAACGCTAATCTCCACTAAGAGAAATAAAAGTTCCTTGAAGTAATGACTAATTCTTATACCTTTTGGAGTTTAAAACTGTACCAAGGAGATTAAAACTAAATCAACATAAAATATTACTGAAAATAAAGTAATTGTTCTAATTTTTAATCCTCTAGGATTAGAGATAAGGGAATGTAGAGATAAAATATGGTTTCAAAGGATTTCCCTTATGCAAGGAATAGGAAAGTGCAAGTTAAATGATGGTGCCAGGTGAAGTCATTGCTGAGGTGAGAAGCACCTTGACTAGAATCATGGCAAAGTGAAAAAGAGTTTTACATTGGTAATTTTCTTTACAATTGAGCTTATCTTTTTCTTGACCCTAACAAGTCTTGATGTAGACAGAGCCTCGGATACCCTAGGAGCAAAATAAGACATAGCACTTTACTTAAATTCAGATAATTCTATTTTGACATAAAAGAGAAAAAATGCAAAATGTTAGGAAAGTTGGAAAATTTCTCTGTGTACTAGATCATTCAGCCTAGTATAAGGCACTGTGAAGTGATGATCTTTCATATCAACAAAAAGTTTTAATATATTTACATTCATCAAGATATAAAAGATTAATTTACTATTCCATATGAACATAATTAGTAGTAATTATTCAAATGTAAAATATAAATTACAGTACCACATTTATTTTAACTTTTGATACATATTAAAAAATCTATGAATAAATGTAGTTTTCAGACAGAATAAGTTAAAATTGTGAATGTTTAAAATTTTACATAAAGGAAAGTTTCTGTAAGTGACAATTTCTGTTTTTGATTCATTTTATAACTGTTTATATAATCATGAAACCTGCTAGTATCAGTCAAAGAAGAGTTTATTCATGCAACACAAATTATTTCTGGGCTACTCCATGCTTTTTCTTCTGCCATTCCTATTAGAACTAATTGGTATAATTCATGTATTACTGGGAATCCTATGAGCCTACAAATAACATTGCAATTATTACTTCAAATTTTCAAAAAACTTTATCCAATCTGACAACCTCCCACAATTCTGTATTAGTATCTAACTATATGTTGATTATCTTTATCATGATCTTAAAAGAAAACACATTTAATTGAAAGAATGTAATTATAGGTCATTAATTACTGAGATTTTTCTCAGTTAATGATTTTTCCATATGTAGTCAATAAGTGTATTGTGAATATCAGTAGAAGATACCAAAATCTTTTAGAGAGATATTAAGAATAACCCAATGAAGAAAGTTTGGTTGCTGTTAGTTTAT
This sequence comes from Callithrix jacchus, assembly GCF_049354715.1. NCBI lineage: Eukaryota > Metazoa > Chordata > Mammalia > Primates > Cebidae > Callithrix > Callithrix jacchus. The sequence continues at coordinate 76,868,188 of NC_133510.1, read as the reverse complement.
GAAATGTTAGTACATTTATTTTTATAAATATAATTTTTCTTTCATAAGAAATCTCTATGCAAAATTTTAATCTCTACCCAAAAAGTGGTCATTTTAAATTTATCTTTGTATTTCTGGCATTTAGAACAATGTCTGGCACAGTGTACCTTATGGCCAAAATAATGGAAAGAAGAAATGGAGAAAAAGTCGGGTAAAGAGGAAAAAAAGCAGAGTACAAAGGTAGGCCTTCTGAGAACAGATAAACTAAAACTTTGTGTGTGTGTGTGTGTGTGTGTGTGTGTGTGTAAGAATTTTCGATGGAGATAGCATAAACATTCCCAGGAGTATTTGGTAAATATGCTTTAATTCAAGATAAAAACAAGAACAGTGTGATTTTCAGGCTTCATCTGATGTTAGGTGAGTAGATGGACAAAGTTCTTTGTTTTTGTAGTTTAGTATTAATTTAAAGACAATTTGTAAGATATGAAAGATCCAGGGGCTTCAGAAAGTTGGAAGGTCAATGAACTGTCATTGTTTTCTTTTTCAGAATCTTCTTAGCTGTTCTTGGAAGGCACTCAAATATACCAGTCTAGAGTGTCAGTTTGGAAACCAGCTCACCTCCATCATTTCCAGATGCTTGACACTGTGAGTTAAGATTTAGTGTTTCTCTTTCAGCATGGGTAAAATGGAAACAATCTACATCCACATGCAAATTATCATTGGATTGTCAAATTGTTTTTAGTTTTTACCAATATATTTGGCATATAGGTTGTCATTTTTTCCAGAATTAGAAAAAGCTGTTCTAAAATTCATAAAGGGCCAAAGATAATCTTGAAAAACCAAAGCAATTCTAAGCAAAAAGAACAAAGCTGGAGGCATCACATTGCCTGACTTCAAACTATACTACAAGGCTACACTAACCAAAATAGCATGGTCTTGGTGCAAAAACAAACACACAGACCAATGGAACAGAAAACAGTACAGAAATTAAGCTACATACCTAAAACTATCTGATCTTCAACACAGTTGGCAAAAATAAGCAATGGGGAGATGACTGCCTATTCAATAAATGATGCTGGGATAGCTGGCTAGCCATATGCAGAAGCATGAAACTGGACCTATACCTTTGACCATATACAAAAGTTAACTCAAGATGGATTAAAAATTTAAATGTAAGACCTCAAACTCTAACAAACCTAGGAAACACCATTCTGGTCACTGGCCTCAGGAAAGAATTTATGGCTAAGTCCTCAAAAGCAATTGCAACAAAAACAAAATTTGACAAGTGGGACTACTGCACAGCAAGATAAACTATCAACACAGTAAACAGACAGCGACAGAATGGGATAAAATATTTGCAAACTATGTAACTAATAAAGATCTAATATCTAGAATCTGTAAGGAACTTGGACAAATCAATAAGCAAAAAACAAATAACCTCATTAAAAAATGAGCAAAAGACATAAACAGACCCTTCTCAAAATACTTACAAGTGGCCAAAAAGCATATGAAAAAATGTTCAACCTTACCAATTATTATATTAATGCAAATCAAAATCAGAATAAGATATCATCTCACACCAATCAGGATGGTTTTTGTTAAAAGGTTAAGAAAAATAATGAATGTTGGTGAGGCTCAGAGAAAAGGGAACACTTAAACACTGGGATAATGTAAATTAGTCCAGCCAGTATGGAGAGCAGTTTGGGGATTTCTCAGAGAACTGAGACTTGGACTACCCATTCAACTGAGCCATCCCACTACTGGGTATATATCCAAAGGAAAATAAACTGTTCTCCTGAAAGGACACAGGAACGTGTATATTCATTGCAGCACTATTCACAATAGCAAAAACCTGGAATCAACCTAAGTAACCATCAACAGTGGATTAGATAAAGAAAATGTGGTGTATGTATACACTATGGAATACTACACAGTCATAAACAAGAATGAAATCATGTCCCTTGCAGCAACATGGATACAACTGGAGGCCATTATGCTAAGTGAACCAACACAGAAACAGAAAACCAAAGACCACGTATTCTCACTGGGAGCCCAACACTGGGTACACATGGACCAAAAGATAGGAATAAGAGACAATAGACTACTAGTTGGGGGGTGGGGAGGGCTGAATAACTACCTATTAGGTAATATGCTCACTACCTGGGAGACAGGTTTAATCATACCCCAAACCTCAGCATCATGTGATAAATCCTTTTCACAAACCTGCACATGTACCCTCTGTTTCTAAAATAAAAGTTGAAAAAAAATAAACAATGTCTCCTTGAGATACTTATTTATATTCACTTGAAGCCAATGAGATGAAGTACCTCCTCATTTGTTGTTGTCAATTTCATCTTTTATGAAACTCCCATTGGGGTCCTTTGTCTATTTCCATCTAGTTGTTTTCTTACATTTTGATTCAAATATCTGCTTTTTCTTGAGGTTTAAGAGTTCATCACTCAGCTTAATTATTTTAAAAATTAGTTGATCTACTTTTAAAGTACCATTATCACAAATATTTTGCCACTTGAGCTCTAAATAGTTCCCATATTCTATAATAATTTTCTTGTTAGTCTATATAATATTGAAAAATAAACTTTTAAGCTATCTTTTCACTGTTGGATTATAGTTTGTGTTATCAGAAAACATGGTTTGTATAATACATATTCTGTGGAATCCATGGATGCTTCCTTTACTGATTAGAAAATAGAGACATTTGGTAAATACTTCATGTGTGTTTGATGAGAATGCATTTACCCTATTTTAGGGGTGCAGACTACTTCCCATTTTTTTTTTAATTAAGCTAGTTAATTGGTTCTTCAGTCTTCTGAGCCAGGCATAGTGGCTCTTGTGTGTAATTCCAGGACTTTGTGAGGCCAATGTCTTCGAATATTTTGATCAATTTCCAATCCACTCCCTTCAATTCTATCTTTTAATTACTGCTATTTAGTATTTCTTGTTTTTTGTACAAGGTTAAAATATTACAAATATTTCATTCAAGTAAATTAATGAAAATGTTTTACTGAAATGTTGCTCACCATTTCCCACTGTGTGTGTGTATTTTTTTTTGAGATGGAGTCTTGCTTTGTTACCCGGGCTGGAGTGCAGCTGCGTGATCTTGGCTCACTGCACTTCCGCCTTGGAGTTTCAAGCGATTCTTCTGTCTCCGCCTCCCAAGTAGCTGGGACTACACATGAACACCACCATGCCCAGGTAAATTTTGTGTTTTTTTTTAAGTATAGACAGGGTTTCAGCATGTTGGCCACGGTTTTCTCAAACTCCTGACCTCAAGTGATCCTCCCGCCTGAGGCCTCCTGAAGTGCTGGGATTACAGGCCTGAGCCACCAGCACCTGGCCTTACTATTTTTTCTTGCATCTCACTTCTTCTCTGAGAAAATTTTTGGTTCATCAGAAGAACAAATTTTAATGTTTTTTTTTTCAATGATGATCTGTGGGTTGAGTACTCATATATTTACTTTTATCTCAGTATTGGAGAAAAACTATAAATATATTAATAATTTATATAAAATGTATATAATTGTATATAATTTTACCAGGATATAGAATACTAGACATTTTCCCCTGTACTTTAAAATAACTATTTACTTTTGCTCAGTGGTTGTGGATGACAAGATTGCTGTCAAATTGTCACTTTCTTACATAGGTATTTGTATGTTCCTCTCTGGTAGCTTCTAAGGTTTTCAGTTTTTTCTTGATGTTATAAAACTTTATAGTGACATATACATGTGTGACTTTATTTTTGCTTATCTTGCTTGGAATTAGATGCAATTTTGTCAGTCTAAGGCCCATGTCTTTTCAGTCCATAAAACTCCAATTTATCTAATTTTTTGTCTCTGCTATTTCTTCTAGTCTCTAATTCTGAGTCTTCATTCAGGTATGTTTGGGTGATTTTTAATTTATTATTTTTATTTCCTAACTTATTTTTTTATATTGTTCATGTCATTAATGTTTGTGCTGCATTGTATCAATTTCTGAGTATATAGTTTTGATTATTTCTCTCTTTACATGGAGTCATTATAACATGTACCATTTATGAGTTTTCTATTTTTATTTTAATATCTACTTTATCTCCCCAAATTAATTTTTTACTTTTCATTGATTTAAATCTACATGTATTTGTTTATAACTTTTTTGATTATTAAAGGAATATTATTTTCTTTTTAAGTAGTTAAAATATATTGGCTTTAAATTATTTTTAGAAGATTATTCTAATATATGTCTTTTCACAGATGAAAAGACTAATTCTTTTCACAGATGAAAAGCTAATTCTCCCAATAGATGATTATCTCATGACATAGCTTTTCTCATTTGTTTGAAACTTCTTTTTTTAAAGCTTATTTTGAAAAAGAGAGTCTGGGTATAGATGTCTATGTTGGTAACTGTTGGACTCCTTGGATCCCACCTGAGTTCCCAGTCAGAACCAGATTTTGCATTGGTAGCCCAGGCTCATTTTCTTATAAATAAAATTCATATCATTTGCTGGAACCATTGAGTAGTTTGATGTAGGACGTGATTAAGGGTTTTCTCTAATTCTTGAGAGCTATTTAATAAGCTTGTAGGTAGAGACCACAGGCAGCATATGATAAGATGTATTTTAGTCTCTGATCATGAGGACGAGATTCTTACAGTATCCCTGGACCGTGAATTCAAGGGCTATTCCTTGAACTTATTTTTTAAATAATTCTCTAGTGCATCTATCTGTTTCTGATCTGTATTAGGGCTCTCTAGAGGGGCAGAACTAATAGGATATATGTATATATAAAAGGGAGATTATTAAGGATAATTGATTTACACAATCACAAGGTAAAATCCAATGACAGGCCAAGCTGTCAGTAAGTTGGGCAGCAAGGAAGCCAGTGGTAGATCAGTCTGAGTCCCAAAACCTTAAAAGTAGGGATGCCGACAGTATAACCGTTAGTCTGTGGCCAAAGACCCAAGAACTCCTGGCAAACCACTGGTATAATTTCAACAGTCTAAAAGCTGAAGAACTAGGTATCTGATATTCAAGAGCAGGAAGCATCCAGCATGGGAGAAAGATGAAGGCTGGAACACTCGGCAAATCTTCTCTTCCATTTTCTGCTTGCTTTATTCTAGTAGCACTGGCAGCTGATTAGATGGTGCCTACCCAGATTGAGGGTGAGTCTGCCTCCCACAGTCCACTGACTCAAATGTTAATCTCCTTTGGCAACATGGGACATACCCAGGAACAATACTTTAAATCCTTCAATCCAAACAAGTTGGCAATATTAATCATCACATGATCCAAAATTTTGACTCTTGCTCTGAGGCTTTGACCTTCTCTTATTGCTGGTCTGTTTTTCTTTTCTCTGAGATATTTATTTTGATGTTGAGGTTTGCTATGTTGTATATGCTTCATTGTGTATTGATGGAAAGGAGCGGTAAATTTCCGCATCAACCAAAAGGGTATATTTTGCAAATGCCTATATGTTTACTTTTTAAAAAGACTTATTCGAAGCAGTTTAAAGGAATGTATCCCAGAGTGTGTTTTTGGCTGCTGTTAGATGAAGTAGTCTATAGATGTTAATTATATACAGTTAATGGATAATATTGAGTAGTTCAACTATGTCCATACTGATTTTCTGCTTGCTGGATCTGTCTATCTCTGATAGACTGGTGTTGAAGTCTCCAACTATGATAGTAGTTTTTTTTTTTTTTTTTTAGACAGAGTCTTACTCTGTCACCCAAGCTGGAGTGCAGTGGCACTATCTCGGCTCACTGCAACCTCCACCTCCCATGTTCAAGTGACACTCCTGCTTTAGCCTCCCAAGAAGCTGGGATTACAGGCACCTGCCACCTGTAATCTGGCTAGTTTTTGTATTTTCAATAGAGATGGGATTTCAACACGTTGGCCAGGCTGGTCTCAAACTCCTGACTTCTGGCAGTCTGCCTGCCTTGGTCTCCCAAAGTGCTGCGATTACAGGTGTGAGCCACTGTGCCCAGAAGATGGATTTTTAATTTTTTTTCTTACAGTTCAATCATTGTTGGCCTCAAATAGTTAGATGCTTTCTTGTTAGCACATACACATTAAGGATTGTTACATCTTTTTGGAGAATAGACCCCTTTATTATTATGTAATGGCCTTTAAAAAGTCCCTGGTAGCTTCCATTGTTTCAAAGTCTGTTCTGTCTGAAATTAATATAACTACTGCTTTATTTTGATTAGTGTTAGCACGATGCATTTTTCTCCTTCTCTTTACTTTTAATATATATGTGTTTTATATTTGAAGTGGGTTTCTTGTAGGAGTTGGATCCTGTTCTAGATCCACTCTGACAATCTTTGCCATTTGTTGGTGTATTTATGCTACTGAGGTGTAAAGTGATTATTGCTGCAGTTATATTAATTTCTACCAATAAATAGAATATCGTTACAACTATAGAATGAACTAAAACAAATATAACTATAACAAAGTGAATAAACTCTATTCTATTTGTATTTTGTAGTTTGTAACTATATTCTATTTATTGTACTTTTTCTTTGTTTCTAGTTTTGTCTTCTCTTTTTTCTTTCCTTTACACTTTTAATTGAGCATCTCATATGATTTCATTTCTCTGTTTTCTCAGAATATTAGTTACACTTTTTAAAAGCTTTTTTAGTGGTTCCCTAGAGTTTGCAATATGCATTTACAGCTAATGTAAATCTACTTTCAAATGATGACATACCATTTTACAAGTATTGCAGGTACTGTACAGTAACAAAATAATCTGAATCCTTCTCTCCTACCTTGGTACTATCTCCCATGGAAGTTTCTATCCATGAAGTAGTCTATAGTTGTTAATTACATACAGTTAATGGATAATGTTGAGTTCAACTATTACAGACGTCTAATTCTCTGTCTCTGTAATTCTGAGGGAAGCAGTCTGCCCAGTCACTTCACTTCTCCATTGGACCTAAAAAGTGTTGGTTTTCCAGTTTGTTCAGGCTTTTACTTGTTATGATCAAGTGATGACTTCCAAACTACTCATGTGACAGACCAGAAATAGAAGTCCTATATGCTTAATTTTAAAATTTTAATTGCTTAATTTAAAGCTTTAAAATATGCTTAATTTTAAAAATCTACTAGAATTTTTATTTTTATTCTTTTATTCTCCACATACATATTGTATGTTGATTGTGTGCCAGGCACTATGTTAAGTACGATGATGGAAGACAAAAAATGTTTGTAGCTAACTTGAAGGGATATGGTTATTTGTTACATAAATATGTATTGTTAATAAACACTGATTATCTTTCAATAGATATGTCCAGAATGAGATCACAGATGAGTCATTGCATTTCTAAATAGGCATAAAATAGTTTATAAGCTAGTCTTTAAAAAGAAGTTTCAAGTACATACAATTGATCTCATGAATTAATCGATGGTACAACAGAGTTATACCCTTTTAATTTATATTTTGAATCATGTTTAAGACTTTATGTGATTATAGTGAATAACAGAAAATCTAACTCTCATATTTTGATCTAACAACATTCTGTCTAATCTGTTAATCGTGTTAGTTATATTACAATGCCCAAATCTCATGGTAACCATTAAAATCCCAATTATTCACCTGACAACTTTGATACTGCTTGGCCTTTGATAGATGCAAATTTTAGAATTAACATGGAATATAGATTTTTTTGAAAATCAAAGGGAAACTGAAATGCTTGCTTAGTGTTTTAACAGGTTTTTATTATCTGATATAGATAATATTTATTCAAGTCCCAATATGACTCCTTTCCTATATGTATAATAACATATACTTAATTATAAGTTATTTTACATATAAAAGTCATCGATGTAGAATATAATGTTTAAATAGTTAAGAAACTTTTTTCTTTATTTTTAATATAATTTTTTCCTGTCCAAATCTACAACTACAGAACTGTTCGCTTGCCATTTTATACCCATTATAGAGGTTTAGCAGAGGTTCATGTGAATTTCTTTTTAATAAAGTCCTCCCCAAATAAACATACATTCTCAAGTAATGATAAGAAATGAGAAACTTGTGTCTCTCATCTCAATAACTTTGCCATATCTTTTATTTTCACTTTTTCATAATGAAGTGATCACATTAGGTGCAGTTTTCTCTTGGAAGGTAAACTGTCTCTTTATGTATTATTCTTTCACAAAAATAAATGTATATACATTTAATTATTCCTGTGTCTTAGTATTTGATCAAAATCAATGAAAATAGAAAAACAAGGTATCTAAAAGTGGTATTGTATTGCAAGTGAATTTTCTAAAGTAGAACATTCTCTCCTTAGATATAACATATTCCTCTTTTTCTGCTCTAGATTACTTCTGCAAAATGCTTGGCTGATTTCTTTTATCTTCAGTGGTACTATTCATTTCTCTAATTTTAATGTATGATAGGTAGGTGAGATTGGAAAGATAGAAAATGCCAGTCTCAAAAATGGCTAGACATCTCAAGTCAAAAACATTATGAGCATTTTAAATAATACAAAGATGAGTTGGAGTAAAAAAATACAGATTAGAATATTTGACACAACATTTACTTTTAGGTGTAGCAATCATTAACTAATAGTATTAATCGAAGGTATATAGTATCAGAATAGAAAGCAGAGTGCATTTTGTCAATTAACAAGGAATAGATTCTAAAGCTCCAGTCAGTTATCTATTTAAATATATTTTTATCTTTGTTCATATCTTATGGCTCTTGTTCAAAGAACCCAAGATTACATTCAGATCTCATAGCAAGTACTGATGTTGTGAAGCCTAGATGACACCAGTAGGCCGGATTATATACAGTAAAAATATATTATGTGCCAATATTTTTTTCTAAATTTATGATTTTTTAGTGTAATTATTGTGGCTTATTCTCAATAATTGACAAACAAATTTTAAGCCTCAAAATATTCTTATATTGTTTAGTAATATGAGTAAATAAGCTACAATTACATAGGTAGTATTTATTTTTAATTAAAATAATTCATCCATTAATTTATTCCAGTTCAGTGGTGAATGGAAAACTGTTAAAAGTCTAATATTAATTGTAGCTTATCCAGAGTTAAATAAATTCAACACAATCTACATAGAGCATAGTTTTAATAAAAGTTACTTATCTGGTGATTGAAACATAAGTGGTCTGAGTTAACAATATTTTACTCCTAGACCCTGAAGACTCTTGAGGTTTGTAAAACTTAGAGAAGAAAAAAAAGATTTGTGGGGAAATAATCTATATTTTTCAAAAGATATATGTTATATAATATTCAGGACTCTTTTTTCAAATGCTTTTATTATTCCTGCAACAAAATTTTATTGACTGATTGATATGCACAAAATATACTCTAGTTGCTGAAGATACCAAATGAACAAACTTTGATCCATACCCTTAAGGAATTAAGAGACTGATAATAGAAAATGAGTAATTACAAGGTTATTGTGTAAATGCTGAAAGATTGTGAATGTTAAGATGGAGAGGCAAAAATTCATCAGGTTCACCTTGGTATAGTTGAGATGGAACTAAAGATGTCACAAGGGATTATTACAGAGCTTCAGATACAGCATGGTATCATGAAATGAACTTCTTGTTTTTGAAGATTTTACATATTTTAGGTCTACAAAAAGTTTATGATGATCTCTTTGTTTGATTTTTATGTTTTGCTCCTAAGGCTGTTAAGGACATAGAAATTATGCTAGCAATTCCACAAGACATAAAAATAGTGTATAAAAATTATTCCTATTTTTTCTTTTCCACAGTGAAACTACTCTATATATGACATGCTGATATTTGGGAAACCAGATATTAATAAATAATATTTCAAAAGAGAAAGATTCATTACTAATTGCTTAGTTACACTTTGTTTTCCTCTTCACTGGTACCAAAAGTTCAGTATAAACATTAAAAAGTTTGTTTCAATGTGTAAATTCTTCTTTTGGTTGTGCATTTAGCAGGGGTGGGAATGCACACTTTCCAACAATTTTCAATTACTAAAACAACAGATCTCTGAACATTTTATAGGTAGACTCTAATCATGTGTACCATTCTTTGTTCTAGCCCAGTTAATTAAATTTCAAAGATTGTCTCAAACTGATTAGATTATAATTTTGATGTTCAGTTTTGCTGAGTAATATCTTTTTGTGAATTAATTCTCTAGGAACTAATTGAAACAATGAAAGTATTGTGGATAACATCTTTACTTCCTTGATTACATAAATTTTTTATATAAGTAAATTGCATATAAAAACATTACTTTCTATTTTCAAAATGATAATAAAGTCAGGGTAACTATCACTGCTAGGTAAGATATTAGTCTATATTTGACTTTTTCAAACTAAGCAAGTGAAGCCTAATAAGTGTCCATGCATTGTGTAAAATTTTCCTTTTAAAGATTAACTAGCTGTCTTTTATCTGGTACATGTTTATAAACTAAAAGAAATTTATTTTTCATGACATGATTTATTTATTCAGTTGTGATTACCTGTAATTTGCGGATTAGGAAAATGGGGAGCCATATTGACATGGATTCTGAGGCAAAGTCAGAAACTGGGTTGGGGATGGAGGCAGGAGTGGGATTGCTATAATTAAATAATAGTATCAATGATTTAAGAAATGGAAGAGGGCCAGGAACAGTGGCTCCTGCCTGTAATCTCAGCTACTCTGGAGGCTGAGGCAGGAGGATCACTTGAGTCTAGAAGATGGAGGCCACAGGGAGCTACCATCACACCACTGCATTCCAACCTGGGTGACAGAGCGATTCACTGTCTCATTCTATTCTATTTGTTTGCTGGGGTGATGATGTGCAACTTGAGTTCCCTAATATGTGGGGTTAGGGTAGTGTAAAGGTTCCAGCAAGAAACAGGCACCTTCTCTTCCAGTGGGCATGTTGGCCATCTAGCTCTAAGACACCCAAAGAGGTTAGGAACAACTACAAAATAGCTTCAAATGCTTGGCTCAGGAGTACTTCCATACAAAAAGAAACATCAATTTTTGCTATTTAAATGATAGCTAAAATTACTCAGTTAATTGTTCTTTATCCATATAATTTTAAAACTTATTTGTTCACATTAGGGGTTATTTAACTGGTGTTAGTTTAAAAATGGTAAAATTTAAAATGTAAGTGCCTTTGAATTTTCTCTAAATAATTATGTTTGTCCCTTATCAAGGTCAGTATATACTGGTAGTTCTTAAACTTTATTGTGTACAGGAATCACCTGTTTGATATATATGCCTGATTGTTGTGCGTAACCCATAATTACTGATTAGAATAACAGAGGTATGGTCTAGGCATCTGCTTTGTGATAACATCCACAGGACATTCCAATTCAGGTTATGGGAGAACACACCAGGCTGGTTACTAAAAGCACCTCAACTTGTGCTCTTAATTGCAATCCACCCATTTAGAAGTCTCATGAGTCACACAAAGAAAAAATATCTTCAGCATGAATCATCTTGTGCATTAAAGATTTTAAATTTAAATCTTTGTCCTTTCTTATTGTGATCCCGGTAATCTACAGTCACTTTCATCAGTCTATTTTCTAGCTAACATCTGTGTGAAAAGCATCTTCCCACACTAGCAGCCTGTGTGCCAGCCAGTCACAGAATTACCAAGTTTGGGATGCTATTCTTATATAATTGCTGCCTGTGAAAGTTGGTACTGCTGTGCATAATGCTAGCTCATTAGTTATGAGTTAGAATGGAGCTTGAGGATCAAAACAAGAAACTCTTCATTTCCTTCAGTTCAGCCAGGTACTCTCTTGGTCTCCTCATATAGGTGGTTGATACTGATGAAAATCAGGTGAGCTTACTAACACAGGGCACATCATGTGCTAGCAGCAGGTCATCTGCTATTCTTTATCCACCTCAGCTCCATGAGACTGCCAGCTGCAGAGCAAATGTAGTGCAGCCCCCTTGCCTAGAAGAACTGATTTCTACCAAGTGGGAAATTGAAGAAGATTGTGTGATTCCAGTCAATTTCACTCACAATGGGTAAGAAGCACCTGTGCACAAGCTGGTGCTGCACTTCCCGAAACAGCTGGTGCTCTTTACCTTGAGCCTAGTCAAGATGCAGGGAGAAAAATGGAGCGAAGAAGGAACAGGGGGAAAAAATATGCAAGCCTCTCTTATTTTCTAACTTCTCACATCAAGAATTTATCTTTTTCCTCTGATTAAGATATTACAGGATTCACATGTGGTCATAGTTTTCCTAAGGTAAATGCAACTCCCAAATCATTCATAAAGTTCTAAATAATACAGGATTTATATGTGGTATACCACATAAGCAGACACAGGTTGGCTTGATTTTTGCTTGCTTGTTGGTTTTTGTCTAAAATTTGTTTGCTTTCAAAATGGCAGGCCACTAAGAAACCATGCATTTCTGTAAAGAATATAGATAGATAAGCATTTACTTAAATGAAACCACTTTTAAATATTTGTGGATTTGTCTAACAAAATTATTTTCCCTCAGATTTAAAACAAGAAGGATATACAAATGAAGAAGTATGGTCTCTGCAATTCTCTGTTAGTCTTCCACAGCTTCTCCATCCTACACACTTATCTGCACACAGAGCTCACCAATTTTCCAGAGTCTCAGGAAGGAACGTGTCCCTACATCCCCTCCCTCCTTACATCACTTCTGCACCTGCATCTTTATTTTTGATACCTACACTACAAATATGCTGAAATCTTTCTTGTTAATGTACACACACCCTTACCCTAGATTCCCTAGATTTCTCTCCCCAATTACAGTATTTCTCTTTCTCTCTCTCTCTTCCAATTTTGCAACTAAATTTATTTATAGTCTTGGTATGGTGCCTTTGTCATCATTTTTCATTCATTTCTTTATTTGGTAACATCTGCATATTTACCTCTGACTGTATTACATTTACTTTGGAAAAGGTTACCAGTGAATTCTGTATTTCCTAGAACAATGGGAATTTCATCCTCCACCTCCACCTCACTGTATTCAATATTGTTCACCATATGTTTTGCCTTACAGTAATTTTTCCACTTGGATTTGTAACTCTGCTTCCCCTTCCATTTACACATTAGTATTCCCTCTTTTTCCTCAACTCTCTTTTTTTAATTAATTGAATACTGATATTTCTTGGAGTCCTTAACTCTTCCCTCTCTATAATCACTCTCACAGTTCTTTCTGTGTTATGTTGTTGACTATAAATATACTACAGATATCAAACTCCCCGTCCACAGAATACCAGCCTGAGCCTGTACCGTTTCAAATTTTCACCTCATTACAAATACATTTTGTCGTCTTAGTCTATTTGAGCTTCTATCACAAAATACCACAAACTGTGGTGCTTACAAAAAAAAAATACAGAAATTTAGTTTTCATTGTTCTGGAGACTGGAAGTCCAAGATCCAGTCACTGGCAGATTCAGTGTCTAATGAGGGGCTGCTTCCCCAGAAGTGTTGCCTTCTCACTGAGGGGAGGAGCAAATGAGCAATGAGCTCTCTGGGGCCTCTTTTATAAGGGTAGTAATCTCATTCATCAGGGCTTCCTTGTCTCAATGACCTAACCACTTCCCCAAATCCCAACCTTCTGGTATTACTTTGGGGTTAGAATTTCAGAATACAAATTCAGGAGAGGCATAAACATTCAGTCCGTTGTACTCCCAAATTATCTTTTTTTCTTTCTGGAAGTATCAGCAACATCCATTCAGTCACCAAACCTGGAAATCTAAACAACTTTGATTTGTACCTTTCCCTTAATTTCTATATCTGAAAATAAAATCATGCCAACGTGGCTTCAATATTTTTCTACTCCCTTGGTCCTTTTCTTTTTTTGTTTCCACCATGGTCCTTTAAACCTTCCTAATCTGTTACATCAACTTTGGCAAAAGCTCCACTTTGCCTACAAAATTGAATTCACATTCTTCAACATTTCCTCAAAAGTTTTCATGAAAGATCTCTGAGTACACTTCTGTCCTGCCTGCTTCTTTATCCTCTTTTAAGTAGAAATCTTTTGTTGTTATTGTTAGGAAACATAATGTTGTTTTCATGATATATTTGCTTCCTTGATGTATTCACATTTTTCTTTCTCTGATGGTAATTCATTGTTACCACATAAAAAACTGGCCTTTCTTAGTCAGCTCTTCCCATTCTCCCAACTTTGCTCAGCTATTGACCTCTGGGAAGGTTTCTGAAACGGTAAGTTAGAGTGAGTCTTGCTTTTTGACTAAACAAAAATAAGACAGATAACACTATGGGTTTTTTTTCTCAAGGAAATCAAAATACTTTATAAAAATAATCATATTTATCGCTGAATATGACTGTAGGAAAGAAATAAATGTCATCATTGACATTTGAAGAAAGAATATTTTTGTAGCTATAAAATCTGCCTCCCTTTCTCTGGCCCCTAAGTAGAATATGACTCTAAGATTTTATAAGATTTTTCAGGAGCAGAAATGAACATTTCCTTTTTTCAGGAAAATATCTGACAGTCAATAATATCTTTAAGGATCTAGCAAAGTCATAAAACATTGAGCTGTGTCAATCTTCTGTGGCCAGGAGTGGGACTGTGGGTCTATTATTCAGAAAACGATGGGGTTTGTTCACCTAGCAAGTAACAAATGACTCTCCATGAGAATACAGTTTTTGATCAAGAAGGGTTTTATTACTTGACACAAGTAAGGAGAACAATGGGAGTATTCTCCAAAGCAATGTCTCTCTGAGGGAAAGTAACAGAAGGGTTTTCTGGGGTGATAGAGTGGGGACACAGTGCATCACTGCATGCAGAGTAGGATTTTCAGTTGTGCAGATGCTGTGAGTCATTATGACAGCACATAGGTTATGTTATTGTAATGGAGCTGCAGTCCCTCTCATGGTGGAGACTTTATCATGGCAATAAGGAAAGTCTACTTGGGTTTATTTAGAATTTGCCAGGTTGTGTTAGAAGCTGGCTTTGACTGACAAGGTGACTGTATTCCACACAGGATTTAGGGGAAAACAGGCTGAATGGCAGGAGACTAAATAGGCTGATTGCTCAACTTGTCCAAATTTCTGCAATCCCTGGAGAACCTCCCTATCTGCTTACAGATTTGGAAGAAAAAGTAAACCATGTAAGTCGATATGTCCTCTAAACACTTCAACTCAATGGAAAATATGCATTCTAATATCATTTAACCATAAGATAATCTGGAACCAGGATCAACAGACAACTGTTATATTAAGAAAATTTTTATCAAATACATTTTCAAAATTTAAAAATTTTCATATATAAAAATGTTTTGAGTGAAGTGTATTAGGCGATGACTAAAATGAGTTTTTAAAACTATATTTTATAACCACATTTTGTCCTAAAAAATAAGAAAACTTAAAATCTACAAAATGAACGTTTGTTTCCAGATATGACATATACAGAGAACGGCATTCATCATTTCTGTCATTACAAAAAAATTAAAACCAAATAGACAAACAATATTACTGACTCTACTCGGATCAAAGAAAGAAAATCATCACACCAAAATCTGTAGAAAGATACTCAATCAGAGATACAGCAGAGATTTGCTTATCTTGAGCAGCAGCTGTTAAGACAATAAACTGGTGGGAGAACTTAAATGGTAATTTTTGATAAGTTATTCTTGGCTGTGTATGGATTTCTTTTTTAAGTGGAATTGAATTTTAATTTTTTTAAAGATTATTTCTCTCTATATATTAATAAACAGTGCAAAGAATAGACCGTCATGTTTAAATTATATTCTAAAATTATATATATATATTTTTTTCCATTAACAACTGGCATGCAAAGAGCCTTAGAGAGTCCAGTGAGAAACTCCTGGGGACAAAGTCAAGGTTAGACTTTTGTGGATTTAATCTCTAGGAATCTCACCATATTCTCAGAGTGAAGCAATGAGAAAGATAACCTCTAATTGTATCTGGGGAAGAAAAGAGTAACCATTGTGAACAATGCCCAGAGCTTTCTCAATAATAAAGGGTTACTGTCCAGGCAAAGAGACTCATTTCACCGGGAGGAAGGAGATTCCTCCCACATCAGCCATCTCTAGCCACATTTTGTTACCTAATGAGACACGAAATCATGAGTAAGGGTAAGGAAATCTATAAAATCTATTGGGAATGCTGATGTCAAAGAGGGAAGCAGAGGGAAGGGAGAAAAAAATTCAGGAACAGTTGAGAAAAGCTTGTGAAAGTCATAGCCATTGTTTTAATGATACAGCTTCTTTAAATCAATGGGATTTAGTTTTAAAAAATTTAGAGTGATTCCTCCCTTCTACTTTTCCTTCATATCAATATGACACTGGTATAATATTGAGGATTACAGCTGAATGAACTGCAAGACATAGACTCTTGGAAGAGGAGTACTATGAAGTCCAAAATCAAAGTGTGACAAAAACAAGATGCCACAAGAATTTAAGCCTCTGGCACTGATAGCTACAGCAAAATTTGAACAGAGACTGATTCTTAACCAGATTAACATAGAATCTCACACTGATGTCCTATTTTTCCTATTCGACAACTTTGAAGGATTTCAACAACAGTAAATTATAAGATATGTTTCAAGGCAAGTAAAAGACATTTTGAAAAGGTAAAGCAATCATCAAAATCAGACAGATATATGACACAGATATTGAAGCTGTCATATAAGTCATTTAAAATAACTATGGTTAATATGTTAAGGACTTTAATGGTAAAACTAGATAACATGAGAAAACAGGTAATATAAGCAGAGAGATTAAAAACTCTAAGAAAGAGTCAAAAAGAAATGCTGGAAAGAACACTGTAACAAAAATAAAGAATCTTCAAAGAACCTGTCAGAAGATGACATGGCACGGGAAAGGAACAGTGTCTTAAGAGAAGGGACAATAGAAACTTCAGAAGTGAAATACAAAAGAGAAAAGAGAATGAAAAACAACAAGCATCGCAGAGCTGTGGGACAATTTCTAAAGGTATAATATACACATACATGGAATGCAAAGCAGAAAAGTGAGAGAACAAAGTAGAAAAATAGTATTTGAATAAATAATGGCGGAGACATTTTCAAAATTAATGACAACAAACCATGGTTCCACAAAGCTCAAAAAGCAATTAGCAAAGCAATAACAAAGAAACAAAAGACAAGCAAAATAAACCCAAGAATGCAAAAAAAAGAAAAAAAACTGTGGAGGAAAAAAAGATAATAGGGATATCATGAAAGCTGCCACAAGAGAAACAAACAAACAAATTAACAAACAAAAATACATCTTACCTATCCAGGAGCATGGGTAAGAAGTACATTGGATTTCTATTAAGAAGTATTCAAGCAAAAGACAGTGGTGTTACATACTTAAAGTGCAAAAAGAAAAAAGAGGAGAATGATATATGCATCAGAATTATTCTTCAGAAACAAATAATAAAGATTTCTTTATTTTCTAAACAAAAACCACTGCTATACCTTATCTCCCCACAAGAAATTATAAATTAAGTTATTTGGGCATAAGGGAATTGGTATTTCCTTGGTTCTAAGGAAAGGAAGAGTGTAAGAGAAGGAATAAATGAAGTTTTTTAAGAAATAAAAATATTTTATATTTCTTATTATCTTAAAGACAATTGCTTGTGATTGTAGCCCATGGATAAGTGAAATGACTGACAGCAATATCACAAGGGATGTATTAAGGAATTGGATACATTCTAAGTGTAATGTGTATTCTCATACATCAGCTAATAAAATTCCTTCTGCTTGAGAAAAGCAAATGGAAGAGTAAAGGTGACTTTATCTTTACAGCTTAGGTACCAGCTCAGCCACATGGGTAGAGAGCCAAGTGGGTACTTGGGGTCCCCAATTCCAGGTCTTGGTTCTTTGATGTGATTTCTGGACCTACTCTGGACTAGAGGGGGCCCACTGCTCTAAAGGGTGAGTCCCAGGCTGGACAGCATTCACCATAAACTGACTGAAATGCCCTTGGGCCTTAAGTGAACATTGTGAGCACTGGTGGTTGCCTGGCAGTACCCACTGTGGGCATGTGGTAATGGTGACATGGGAGGGGACTCCTCCGCTTGAAGCAAGGGGAAGGAAGAGTGGGAAAAATTTGTTCTGCTCTGGGTGCCAGATCAGCAGAAGGAGAAAAGAGGTAGATTTCTAGTTTCTGACTCTAGGCCCTGGCTCCTAGGTGAAATCTTTGGTCTCATCCAGGGACTGAGGGAACTTGCTGCCCTGAAGGGAAGCACACAAGCCAAGCTAGCTTTGCCATCTGTTGCTGTTAGAGCCCTGGGGCCTTGAGCATTCCTAGGAAGTAGCTAGGTATTGGTTACAGTGAGCCTTGGGTGAGACTCAGTGTCATCCTGGCCTCAGATTTGACACAGCACAGTTCCAAGTGTGGTAGCCATAGGGGTGCTTGTGTCATGCCTCACAGAGCTCCAGGCATCTCAACACACACACACAGATACACACACACACACACACACACACAGCACAGAG
The DNA here is from genome assembly GCF_049354715.1 of Callithrix jacchus. Taxonomy (NCBI): domain Eukaryota; kingdom Metazoa; phylum Chordata; class Mammalia; order Primates; family Cebidae; genus Callithrix; species Callithrix jacchus. The sequence continues at coordinate 76,849,795 of NC_133510.1, read as the reverse complement.
AGAGAGAGAGAGAGACTGAGACTCTTTTGTCTGGGAGAGAGTAAGGAAAGAGAAAAAGAGTCTGCCTAGTAATCCAGAGTATTCTGGAGCTTGTCCTAGACCATTAAGGTCATACCTGTATGAGTCTGCATGAACCAAAGTGTTACTGGGCTTGAGGTGCTCCCCATGCAGATACAGCTGCAGTGACCAAAAACTTAGATCATAGCACTTAACTCTTTTCAAATACCTGGAAAGCCATGCCACAAAGAACAGGCACAAACATGCCCAGACTGTGAAGACTACAATACAGACCTAACTTTACAATGCCAGGACTTCAACAAATGTCCGCAAGCATCAAGAGTATCCAGGAAAGCCTGACCTCACCAAATGAACTAAATGACGCACCAGGGACCAATCCCAGAGAGACAGAGATATGTGACCTTTCAGACAGAGAACTCAAAATAGCTATTTTGTGGAAACTCAAAGAAATTTAAGATAACACAGAGAAGCAATTCAAAGTCCTATCAGATAAATGTAATGAATAAACTTAAATAATTAAAAAGAATCGAGCATAAATTCTGGAGTTGAAAAATGCAATTGACATACTGAAGGATGCAACTGGGTCCCTTAATAGCAGAATTAATCAAGCAGAAGGAAGAATTAGTGAGCTTAAAGACAGGCTATTTGAAAATACACAAAGGAGAAAAAGGAAAGAAGAGAAAGATCTATATCTAAGTACAAGCAGGTTATAGAACATCAAGCCAATATAACCCAAAGAAGAGTACCTCAAGGCATGTAATAATAAAACTTCCAAAGGTCAAGGATAAACAACAGGAAAGAAACAATAGACAATGGAGTTCCAATACATCTGGCAGCAGACTTTTCAGTGGAAACCTTACAGGCCAGTAGAGAGTGACATGATATGTTTAAAGTACTGAAGAAAAATAACTTTTACCCTTTGGGCTCCTCCTACCCTTAGGTCAACAGGGTAAGAAGGGAGTAACAGTGTTGGCTGGGGTAATTGACCCGGACTATAAAGATGAAATCAGTCTGCTATTCCAGAATGGAGGTAAGGAAGAGTGTGTGCAATACAGAAGATCCATTAGGGTGTCTCTCAGTAGTACCATGCCCTGTGATTAAGGTCAGAGGGAACTACAACAGCCCAATCCAGACAGGACTATAAATGACCCAGACTCTTTAGCAATGAAAGTTTTGGTCACTCCACAAGGAAAGAAAACACAACCTGCTGAGATGCTTGCTGAAGGCAAAGGGAATACTGAAAGGGTAGTAGAGGGACGTAGTCATCAATAGTAGTTATGATTACATGACCAGATGCAGATACGGGGACTGTAATTGTCATGAGTGTTTCTCTTTTGCTAAAAGCATGTTTGTGCATATATACACTTGTACTAAGAAAATACCTCATTGTATTTCATTTTTCTTTTATCATGTGATGTAAGATTTATTGACTTCACATCAGCATTTAAGTGTTGTTACCTCTATGTAATAGCATTTGAGTTGGCGATTGGTGCATTTCCAGTTGTACAAAGGATAATTCTATTGTTAGGCATAATTTTGACCTTATTATTGTCTTTATTTGAAAATTAAGTCTGATCTCAGGAGATGTATATGGGTTCAAGTTGACAAGGGGTAGACTTGTGATGGTTACTTCTGAGGGTCAACTTGATTGGACTGAAGAATGCAAAGCTGATCATGGGTATGTCTGTGAGAGTGTTGCCAAAGGAGATTAACAGTTGAGTCAGTGTGCTGGGAAAGTCAGACTCATCCTTAATCTGAGTGGGCACAATCAGCTGTCAGCGAGGCTAGAATGTAAATCAGGCAGAAGAATCTGAAAAGACTAGACTGGCTTAGCCTCCCAGCCTGCATCTTTCTCCTATGCTGGTTGCTTTCTGCTGTCAAACAGTGGACTTCAAGTTCTTCAGCTTTGGAACTGACTGGCTTCCTTATTCCTTAGCTTGCAGATGAACAATTGTCTGACCTTGTGATCATGTGAGTTGAATACTCCTTAATAAACTCTCTCTCTCTCCCTTTCTCTTTCTCTCTCTCTCTCTCTCTCTCTCTCTCTCTCTCTCTCTCTCTCTATATATATATATATATATATATACACACAAATTTTTGTATATATATATAATATATATACATATTTTTTCTAGCAAATATGTGTATATATATATATTTATATGTAATAGGATAATATATATATTCTATTAGTTCTTTCCCTCTAGAAAATCATGACTAATACACTAGGTATTTTATTTTTTGTGTGGCAATTGTGAATGGGATTGCATTCCTTCAGCTTGACTGTTGGTTTATAGGAGTGCCAATAATTTTTGCACATTAATATTTTATCCTGAGACTTTGCTTTAGTTGTTTATCAGCCTAAGGACCTTTTGGGCTGAGACTATGAGATTTTCTAAATATAGGGTCATGTCATCTGCAAACAGGGATAGCTTAACTTCCTCTCTTTCTATGTGGATGCTTTTTATTTTATTCTGATTACTGTTTTGTTCTGTCTTGCTTGATTTTCTGGCCAGGGCTTCTAATACTTTGTGGAATAGAAGTCATGAGAGAGGGGACCCTTGTCTTGTACTGGTTTTCAAGGGGAATGTTTCCAGTTTTTGCCCTTCAATATGTTGACTGTGGGTGTGTCATAGATGGCTCTTATGATTTTGAGGTATGTTCTGTTAATAACTAGCTTGTTGAGAGATTTTTAACATGAAGCAGTGTTGAATATTTTTGAAAGACTTTTCTGCATCTGTTGAAATAATCGTGGATTTTTCTTTAGTTTTATGTGATAAATCATATTTACTCATTTGCATATATTAAACCAACCTTGCATCCAAGGGATAAAGCCTACATGGTTGTGGTGGATTAGCTTTATGAGGTGCTGCTAGAGTCAGTTTGCAAGCATTTTGTTGAGGATTTTTTGCATCCATGTTCATCAAAAATATTGAAGTGAAATTTTTGTTATTGTTTTTTTGTGTCTCTGCCAGGCTTTGGTATCAGCATGATGCTGGCCTTGTAGGATGAGTTGAATGGGGAGTCTCTGCTCATCAATGTTTTGGAAAAGTTTTAATAGGAAATGTACTAGCTTTTCTTTGTATATCTGGTAGAATTCAGCTATGAATCCTCCTTATCTTGGGCTTTTTTGGTGGGTTATGTTTTACTGATTCAGTTTCAGAGCTTGTTATTTGTCTGTACAGGGAATTAATTTTTTCCTTGCACCAAATTATTTTAAGAGTCATTCACTGAGAACTGGTAATCGTTTCAAGAAGGTTGTATATCTTAAATAATGAAACTTTAGCCACTTGGCACAATGCCTGAAATTTTATTACTACATCATAAAATCACTATATATTGTTAAAATATTTTAACAATTCTTGAAATATATAATTTAATATTTATTCATTAAATATTTACTATTCTAATAGTATTTAACATATTAATAACCATTACTATGAGTTCATCTTAAATGGTACTTTATCATTAGTATAAAGTATTTTTTTGAGAGTTTATAGATACCTCACTACATAAAATAAGGAGTATGACTTTAATATAGTCATAATTGTTTAGTAGGCCCTTAATAAAGGATTAAAAAAGCTATAGGAGCTGTTAAAAATATAGTATTAATTTAAAGAAATTTACATCAGTGGGTATTGTTTTACCAGTGTTCATACTAATAATATGTAAGGTATAAACATTAAATGAATCTTTGGTTTTCTAGATGGTTGTCTGTGGGATTTTATTTTATTACTTTGTTCTATTGCAGTAAGAAAATATGATTGCAATGTACCTTTGAAGTAAGTTGCAGGTGAATCTTACTAGGATTTAAACAACATAGTAAATGTTATGTCAATCATTTCTCTGTCTAGTAAGTTATTTTATTGGCTCCAGTCTACATAAATATTTCCACATTATTTTCTAAGCTTTTTTGAGGCCCAAGATCTTTGAACATTAGAGATGAAACAAAAAAGAACATTTGAAGTCCTGCTTATAAATACTTCTCTATTATGTAACAGAATAAGAGAACATTGTTCATTACCTTGGTGCAAACATAATTGAATTTTTTGCATTGTTGAAATTTGCCATTTGATATTGGAAAACATTCTTAAGCAAATGTAGTTATGTTATACATCATTTTCATGGACATTTTCACTTTATTATATTTTTGCTAATGACTTATTACTTGCTGTTTATTTTATATTTATTTTAGACTATGGAAATAATGTTAGAAAGCAAATTTTTCTTGTTTGAGTTCAAAATGTGTTGTAAAGCAGCAAAGACAACTCGCAACATCAGCAATGCATTTGGGCCAGGAACTACTAAAGAACATACAGTGCAGTGGTGGCTCAAGAAGTTTTGCAAAGGAGATGAGAACCCTGAAGATGAGGAGTCTAGTGGCCAGCTATTGGAAGTTGTCAACAACTAATTGAGAGCAATCATTGAAGCTGATTGATCCTCTTAAACCTACACGAGACATTTGCTAAGGAACTCAGCGTTGACCATTCTATTTTTGTTCAGCATTTGAAGCAAATTGGAAAGATGAAAAACCTTGATAAGTAGGTGCCTTATGAACTGAGTGAAAATCTAAAAAAAATATTTATTTTGAAGTGTTGTCCTCTCTTATTCTACAAAACAACAATAAACAATTTCTCCATTGGATTGTGACGTGTGACAAAAAGTGCATTTTATACAACTGGCAATGACCAGCTCAATGGTTGGACTAAGAATAAGCTCCAAAGCACTTTCCAAATGTAAACTTGCACCAAGAAAATGGTCATGGTCAATGCTTAGTGGTCTGCTGCTGGTCTGATCCACTATAGCTTTCTAAATGCTGGTGAAACCATTACATCTGAGAAGAATGCTCAGCAAATTAATGCGATGCACAGAAAACTGCAAAGCCTTTCTAAAAATATACCAAAAAGTAAAGAGCATCAACATAAAGAAGAATTTACATCAACGAATGGATAAAACAGCCAGTTAACATCAAATGGCAGTAAACCTAAATTTAAATCGACTAAATCCCCCAATCAAAAGATACAGCCAAAACCCAACTGTATGCTACATCCAGACCCATTTCACATGTAGGGATACACAAAGACTCAAAACAAAGGGATGGAGAAAGATTTACCAACCAAATGGAGAGCAAAAATAAATAAATAAATAAAAAGCAGGAGTTGCAATTCTTGCATCTGATAATATAGATTTCAAAGCAACAAAGATATAGTGGTAAAAGGATCAATGCAACAATAAGAGCTAACGATCCTAACACCCGGATACATAGAGACTTAGACTCCATGAGACAGAAAATTAATAAGGATATCCAGGACTTGAACTCAGATCTGGAACAAGTAAACTTAATAAATATTTATAGAGCTCTCCACTTTAAATACACAAAATATACATTCTTGTCAATACCACATCACACCTACTCATAGGTTTAAATGAAATATTTATTGGCCATTATTAATACCCATTTTTTAGAATAAAGCAACATTTCTGTTCTCTCTCCCTCTTTTTCTTCCTTTCTTTCTCTTCTTCACTCTTTTTTTCTTTCCTTCTCTCAAAAAAAAAAAAACTGCAAAACTTGCAGCCGGCACTAGTCACAAAAAAGGCCTAATTCTCCACGACAATGCCTGACTGGATGTTACACAATGAATGCTTTAAAAGTCGAACAAATTGTGCTATGAAGTTTTGCCTAATCTGTCTTATTAACCCAGCCATATGCACCTGACCTCTCACCGACTGACTACCGCTTCTTCAAGCATCTTGGCAACTTTTTGCAGGGAAAATGTTTCCACAACCAGCAGGTTGCAGAAAATGCTTTCAAAGAGTTCATTGAATCCCGACACACGAATTTTTATGTTACAGGAATAAACAAACTTATTTCTCTTTGGCAAAAATTTGTTGATCCTAATTGTTCCTATTTTGATTAATAAAGATATGCTTGAGCCTAGTTATGATTTATTATCACATTGAATTTTGCATTAACCTAATAAAATACTATAAAAATATGTTTTGGACCAGGTGCGATGGCTCACGCCTGTAATCACAGGACTTTGGGAGGCTGAGGCGGGTGGATCATGAGGTCAAGAGATCGAGACCATCTTGGTCAACATGGTGAAACCCTGTCTCTACTAAAAATACAAAAAAATTAGCTGGGCACGGTGGCACGTGTCTGTAATCCCAGCTACTGAGGAGGCTGAGGCAGGAGAATTGCCTGAACCCAGGAGGCGGAGGTTACAGTGAGCCGAGATCGCGCCATTGCACTCCAACCTGGGTAACAAGAGCGAAACTCGGTCTCAAAAAAATAAAAAATATGTTTTGACTATATCAGGTTGTATGACTTATTTGCAGATCTGATGACTAGAGTGAGATACTCCCCATAATTTTTGAAAAATATTAATTAATTGATTAAGATATTTATTGAGTTAAACTTCAAAATAAATATATTTCATAGAGGTCAAAAAAGAATATAAAAATTACTAGACAGATAGCCTAGCACTTTGTTACAAAGTAAGATTGACACTGATTATTTTAACATGACTATGGTTAGTTATTATAGCTAGCATTAGTACACTCAAGGAATCTTAAATGTCTAATTCCAAATGTTCATATGGCAAAGATGCAAACACATATCTGCTAGTATAATGTAGTCTTGTGGATGGATTTGTTTGCTCCTGCAAAAAGTTTTAAAACTTATTGTTTTCTCCTTTTGTTTGAATACTTTAGAGGATGCGGGATATTGACCATGGTTCCAAAGATGTATATTCTTGGGCCTGCAACAGTTTCTAAATACTCCAAATACTCTCTACCTCATAGGATTATCAAACATACCCTACTGTCTTACAGCTGATCAGTTGAAATATTAATTTTTTTAACTTTCAGAATGGTTCCAGAGGCTTTTGAGTTTGTATGGCTGCGTCACAGCAGGACTCTCCCTACAGTAAGATGGTTATGTCACTTAACATTTCACCCCTCTAACTTCTCTCATAATAATTCTTTGTTTATCAAGTTGTATTCCAATTTTATTCTGCCTGAAGAGCAAACAGGGCTTGTGTGTAATTACAGGCTTCTGGTGTGTGCAACAGGTTATTCTAAGTTAGTGCCAATTATGTTTTTGCTTCCTCATACCTATATTTGTTTAGGGCAGAATATTTCTTGATTCACTAGACCTTGGGTTTTCTGAACTGGAAAATTATGATTTTGTTTGAGAGCTGATAGTTATGTTATTGGAAATGAATACATATGTACTCTGATGTATTTTTTTTGTCATTAGTATGAGTCATTACTTCAGGAACAAGTCATCTCTGGGAAAATAAAAATCAAAAAAAAAGTTCTTTAGCTAGGTCTTCAAAGCAGAAAGCCAGATATGATCTTGGCTCCTTTATGTGACAATACTGCCTTACAAGTTTTTGCAAGTGTGACATAATTTCTATTTAAACTAAAATAATAAGTTGTTATACTTTCACACTGATAAAGCTTAAAAAATACAACTGCTTGACATGGTAAAGGACATTGTATTAGAATAGTGTGCATGATGAAGATATGGAATAGGATGCTTTCTAAGTGAACATTTCTGTAGACCTGAGATACCACATCTATGGCAGATTTCTATATACCAATAAGATCAATCTTTTAAATAAAAATAAGATTTGCATTTTATATTTTTCAAGGCTGATGAATAAACCTGTAAGCAGTCTATGGTATTTAGGAAACATACAGTGAGATAATACACAAAATGTAAACAATAAAAGAAGTACGGTGGCTATAAATAAAAACCAGAAATAAAGTGAAATGTTTCCCCTCTTAATAGTTTTTGTAGGAGCAAGCCCTCTATTTTCCCAAGTATTGGTCGAGTCAAACACAATTTGAAAATCTCTGTCTCTAATGAAAGTGTTTCAACTACAAGAAATTTCAGTTACTGAATCTGGTAAGAATATCAGTTGTGGCTGCCTCATCAAAGGAAATATCACAATGAAATCCATTAGTCTTTGTGTGTATAAAAAACTAATTACTGGTAAAAAGCAGTAACTTTTAGTGTCATTACACCTCAGTTTATATTCAAGCATTCTTTCTTTTAACTAAATTTCTTACATGCAAGGAAAACTAAAAATCACAATACAGACAAATAATACTAACATTACTGACTAGTTTTGAATATAAATGTTTTAGAAAAATATTTTCAATTTGAGGTAATTGTCATCCATTAGTACTCATAATTTTGTTGAGTGAAAATAGGGCTATGTTTATGAGAGATACAGAGAAAAGAATATGTCCTTTACCTTCTCAATGAAAAGACCTGTAAAATGAAAAAATGTGCTGCATAAAATTAGTGTAACTTTTAATTGTTTTTCATTTAAATTCTTGAACAGAATTTTTTAAACTCTGGGCTTCTACTTTAAATATTAAAAATAATAAAAATGGGGGACATAATGAGCATAAGCATAAAGAGATTTCATCAACATTTCTCTTACAGAAATATTTTCCTGTACTAGGAAAATACTCATCTAAGAGAAAGATCAGGGAAATAAATGTGAAAGCTGAAGAAAACATACAATGGTTATTTTGACTTAGATTTGGTAAGAGAGAATATAATTGGGAGTTTATTTATTCATATTTTCATTAATCTAAAAATATTTACTGGTAATGATTGTGTTCAAGCAGTAAGCCTGAACTGGGAATATATCATGTTATTCAAAATTAGGTGAATAAGTGTTTGTTCATTAAAATTATTCAATAAACATTTATTGAATACCTATGTTAGGTAAAGAGTCATGTAACATTAAGGATACAGATAACTTTTTTCTTAAGGATCGCATACTTCATAATATTTTGATATTACGAAGTGGTAAATACTGTGTTGGAAGAATGCACAAAAATTATTAAAGCACAAAGGAAATAAATTTCACCTAGAGAAGTTGTATTCAATAGTAAAATAGAGTAAGAGATTAAAAGATGAAATATACCAGTATTTGTTTAGAAATAAATTAATTTTTTCACATATTTAAACTAACATGCTTATTAAGTATACTACCATCATTGATACACACAAATAAACTTAGTAACACTGTTTAGTTAAACAAAATTTGGAAAGAGAGAAGACAGTGGTAAAATATGAAAGGAGAAAGGTGAGTTTTTGGTTTCAGCTCTGATGCATAAAGAGCTTAGAGATCACTTCCATGCTTTACAGCAAGAAAAAATAGGAACAAACTGACATCAATGGCTTTTCTTAAACCTAACAGAAAATGTGATCACAGGCCAAACCAACACCCTGAAATTTAGAGAGATGCCAAGTGAGAGAACCACAGTTGAGATCATCTTTCTTTGATAAGAAGCTGCTGGGGCCATAGATGGAAGGAATGTTAAAGTGGCAATTTTGATAAAAATCTGATTATTTAAGTAAACCAGATAAATTTCCCTAAAGGCAAACTACCAAAATATAGACAAGATAAATAGATAATCTGAATAAAACCAAATCTGTTAAAGACATTGAATCAATAATTAGTATCTTTTTTAAAGCACCAGTCTCAGATGGTTTTACTGATGAATTTTACCATACGTATAAGGAAAAATGACAACCATTCACCATCTTTTTCAGAATATACAAGCATAACAAACAAACAAGTATAAACAAAAACACTTCCTACTCTTCTTATAAATAAGGTCAGCATTGCCCTAATGCCAAAACTGTATAAAGTCATAAAAAGGAAACTATAGATCAATATTTCTCATAAATATATATTTTAATATTTTCTAAAAATAATGATGTTTAACAATATAGAATGAGTTTAATAAGAATCATAAACTGCAGTCAATTATTCCAGGTATGTGAGGCTGGCTCAACATTTTAAAACCAATTATGTAACACAGCATAACAAACTAAAAGAAAAAACATGTGATTGTATCAATCAATGCAGAAAAAGCATTTGAGAAAGTTTGATAAAATTTGTAGGAGGATCCAAGATGGTAGATTAGACACAACTCCAGCACACAACACCCAGCGAGAGAGACGCAGAAACCCAGAGATCTCCTAGCTCCATCCAAGGTACCAGGTGCATCTCAATGGGTCTGGTCCCAGTGTGAGCAAAGCCCACTCATGGAAGACCGAGGTGAAGAGGGGTGCTGCTTCACTCAGAAAGTGCATCTGACCTGCAAGTCGGAGGTTCCACTTCTGGCACTCTGGTCCAGATACAGCGCTTCCCCTAAAGCCTTAGCAATACACAGAACAGGGGATCTTTGCCAGTCAAGCACAGGGAATTACAAGCCCGGAGTTGAATAAGAGTCTGCAGACTGAGCTATCACCCCCTCCCACTGCCTGGAGAGAGGGGGAGCTGTAAGTGGGATAAGCTGGCCAGCCCTTACCCCATGACTGGAGAGAGAAAAAGCTAAATGGGGGAGACTGCCGGGTTCAGCTGGGAGGGTTCGTACCCTCTCACACAAACCCCAGAGGGCTGAAGCTCTGACTCTAGTGGGTTGCGTAGCCAGTGCCACAGTCTGAGATGAACTCTGAATGATCCAGCCCAGTGGAGGAAGGGCACAACCCACCACTAGAGGGGTGGGACTGGGCTAAATGTTTTAACAAAAAACACGGGAAGCCTACATAGCAACTGGAAGGCGTTCTTGACCACCCAGCAGCCCCTACAGGTCAGCGGACGAGGCGGGCCTAATCTCCCAGTATAAACAAAGAAGACATGAAGCTTCCCTAGTAACCTGGAGGAGTCCCTATAAACCCAGTAGCACCCCCACAGGCAGACAAGCTACCTCATCAAGCAGCTCTGACACCACAGCCAGGTAAATCCACAAAGGTGGGAAAAAAAACAGCGCAAAAAATGAAACCATCAAAGACCAGAACACCTCTTCTCCTTCAAGGGATCACAACTCCTCAACAACACAGGATCACAACTTAACCAAGAAGGAGTGTGAACAATTGACAGAAACAGGATTCAGAAGGTGGGTAATAACAAACTTTTCAGAGCTAAAGCAACATGCTCTAACTTAACACAAAGAAACCAAAAACCTTGAAAAAAGGTTAGGTGAAATGCTAACTAGAATAACCAGCTTAGAGAAAAACATAAATGACTTGATGGAGTTGAAAAACAGCCTGAGAACTATGTAAAGCAAACAAAAGTTTTAATAGCTGAATCAATCAAGCAGAAGAAAGCATATCAGAGACTGAAGGTCAACTCAATGAAATAAAAAGAGAAGGCAATACAAGAGAAAAGAAAGTGAGAAGAAATGAACAAAGCCTCCAAGAAATATGGGATTATGTGAAAAAACCTAATCTACGCTTGATCAGTGTACCTGAATATGATGGGGAGAATGAATCCAAGCCAGAAAACATGCTCCAGGATATTATCCAGGAGAACTTTCCAAGCCTAGCAAGGCAGTCCAAATTTCAAATTCGAGAAATACAGAGAACTCCACAAAGATATTCCTCAAGAAGAGCAACCCCAGGGCACATAATTGTCAGATTCACCAGGGTCAAAATGAAGAAAAAAATGTTAAGGGCAGCCAGAGAGAAAGGTCAAGTCACCCACAGAGGGAAGCCAATCAGACTCACAGCAGATCTCTTGGCAGAAACCCTACAAGCCAGAAGACAGTGGTGGTCAATATTCAACATCCTTAAAGAAAAGAACTTTCAACTCAGAATCTCATATCCAGCCAAACTAAGCTTCATAAGTGAAGAAGAAATAAAATCCTTTACAGACAAACAATTATTGAAAGATTTTTGTCACCACCAGACCTGCCCTACAAGAGCTCCTAAAAGAAACACTAAGCATGGAAAGGAACAAGTACCAGTCACTGCAAAAGCAAACCAGTTAGCAAAGACCAAAAATGCAATGAAGAAAATGAGTTAACTAATGAGAAAGAAAACCAGCCAGTAACAAAATGGCAGGATCAGATTTACACATAACAATATTAACATTGAATGTAAATGGCCTAAACACCCCAATCAAAAGACACAGACTGGCAAACTGGATAAAAAGCCAGCACACCCATCAGTGTGCTGCATTCAAGAAACTCATCTCACATACAAAGACACACATAGACTCAAAATAAAGGAATGGAAGGAGATATACCAAGCAAATGGAGAACAAAAAAAAGTAGGGGTTGCAATCCTAGTCTCTGATAAAATGGATTTCAAACCAATAAAGATCAAAAGAGACAGAGAAGGACATTACATAATGGTAAAGGGATCAATCCAACAAGAAGAGCTAACTATGCTAAATATATATGTCCCCAACACAGGAGCACCCAGATACATAAGGCAAGTTCTTAATGACCTAAAATGAGATTTAGACTCCCACACAATAATAATGGGAGACTTTAATACTCCACTGTCAATATTAGACAGATCAATGAGACAGAAAATTAACAAGGAAATCCAGGACTTGAATGCAGAGCTGGACCAAGCAGATCTAATAGACATATACAGAATGCTTTACTACAAATCCACAGAATATACATTTTTATCAGCACTACATTTCACTTACTCTAAAATTGACCACATCATTGGAAGCAAATCACTCCTCAGCAAATGCAAAATAACAGAAATAATAACAAACAGTCTATCAGACCACAATGCAATCAGACTAGAACTCAGGATCAAGAAACACACTCAAACCCGCACAGCCACTTGGAAACTAAACATCTTGCTTCTGAATGTTGAGTGGATAAACAATGAAATGAAGGCAGAAATAAAGATGTTCTTCAAAACAAACCAAAATGAAGAAGACACAACTTACCAGAATCTCTGGGACACCTTTAAAGCATTATCAAGAGGGAAATTTATAGCAATAAATGCCCACCAGAGAAGAGAGGAAAGATCTAAAATTGACACCCTATTATCAAAATTGAAAGAACTAGAGGAGCAAGATCAAATAAATTCAAAAGCTAGCAAAAGACAAGAGATAACTAAGATTAGAGCAGAAATGAAGGAGATAGAGATACAAAAAAACCTTCAAAAAATCAATAAATCCAGGAGCTGGTTTTTTGAAAGGATCAACAAAATAGACCACTAGCCAGATTAATAAAAAAGAAAAGAGTGAAGAATCAAATAGGTACAACAAAAAAAACTGTAAAGGGGATATCATCACTGATTTCACAGAAATACAAACTACCATCAGAGATTACTACAAACAGCTCTACTCAATAAACCAGTAAACCAGGAAGAAATGGATAAATTCCTAGACACTTGTACTCTACCAAAACTAAACCAGGAGGAAGCTGAAACTCTGAATAGACCAATAACAAGGGCTGAAGTAAAGGCAGCAGTCAATAGCCTACCAACCAAAAAAGTCCAGGTCCAGATGGGTTCACAGCCGAATTCTACCAGACTTACAAAGAGGAGCTGGTTCTATTCCTTCTGAAACTGTATCAAACAATGCAAAAGGAGGGAATCCTCCCTAACTCATTTTATGAGACCAACATCATCCTGATACCAAAACCAGGCAGAGACTCAACTAAAAAAAAAAACTTCAGGCCAATATCCATGATGGACATCAACGCAAAAATCTTCAATAAAATACTGGTGAGCAGATTGCAACAGCACATCAAGAAGGTTATCCATCACGACCAAGTAGGCTTCATCCTGGGGATGTAAGTCTGGTTCAACATACACAAATCCATAAATGTAATCCATCACATAAACAGAACCAAAGAAAAAAAACACATGATTCTCTCAATAGATGCAGAGAATTTCTTCAAAAAAATTCAACAGCTCTGCATGGTAAAAACTCTCAAAAAACTATGTATTGATGGAATGTATCATAAAATGATAAAAGCTATATATGAAAAACCTACAGCTAATATCATACTGAATCGGCAAAAGCCTGAAGAATTTCCTTTGAAATCAGGCACTAGACAAGGATGCCCCCTCTTACCACTCCTATTCAACACAGTATTAGAAGTTCTAGCCAGAGCAATTAGGCAAGAAAAAGAAATAAAAAGTATTCGATTAGAAAAGGAGGAAGTCAAATTGTCTCTATTTGCAGATGACATGATTGTATATCTAGAAGACCCCATCGTCTCAGCCCAAAATCTTCTCAAACTGATAAGCAACTTCAGCAAAGTCTCAATGTGCAGAAATCACAAGCATTCCTGTATACTAATAACAGACAGAGAGCCAAATCAAGAGTGAATTCCCATTCACAATTGCTGCAAAGAGAATAAAATACCTAGAAATACAACAATCAAAGGATGTAAAGGACCTCTTCAAGGAGAACTACAAACCACTGCTCAATGAAATAAGAGAGGACAGAAACAGATGGAGAAACATTCCATGCTCATGATTAGGAAAGGTCAATATTGTGAAAATGGCCACACTGCCCAAAGTAATCTGTAGATTCAATGCTATCCCCATCAAGCTACAAATGACCTTCTTTACAGAACTGGAAAAAACCACTTTAAACTTTATATGGAATCACAAAAGGCCCTGCATAGCCAAGACAATCCTAAGCAAAAAGAAGAAAGCTGGAGGCATCACACTGTTATACTTCAAACTGTAGTACAAGGCTACAGTAATCCAAACAGCATGGTACTGGTACCAAAACAGAGACATAGACCAATGGAACAGAACATAGACCCCAGAAGAAACACCACACATCTACAACCATCTGATCTTTGACAAACCCAGCAAAAACAAGCAATGGGGAAGGGACTCCATGTTTAATAAATAGTGTTGGGAAAACTGGCTAGCAAAGTGCAGAAAGTAGAAACTGGACCCCTACCTGTCACCTTACACTAAAATTAACTGCAGATGGATCAAAGATTTAAATGTAAAACCTAACACCATAAAAACACTAGAAGAAAACGTAGGCAAAACCATCCAGAACATAGGCATAGACAAGGACTTCATCACTAAAACACCAAAAGCAATGGTAATAAAAGCCAGGATAGACAAATGGGATCTAATTAAACTCCAGAGCTTCTGTACAGGAAAAGAAATCATGATTGAGAAAAAATTTTTGCAATCTATCCATCTGACAAAGGGCTAATATCCAGTATCTATAAATAACTAAAACAGATATACAAGAAAAAAACAACCCCATTCAAAAGTGGGTGAAGGATATGAACAGACACTTTTCAAAAGAAGACATATATGAGGCCAAAAAACATATCAAAAAATGCTCATCATCACTGGTCATTAGAGAAATGCAAATGAAAACCACACTGAGATTTCATCTTACACCAGTTAGAATGGCAATCATTAAAAAATATGGAGACGATAGATACTGGAGAGGATGTGGAGAAATAGAAACAATCTTACACAGTTGGTGGGAGTGTAAATTAGTTCAACATTTGTGGAAGACAGTGTTGCGATTTCTCAAGGATCTAGAAACAGAAATTCCATTTGACTCAGCAATCCCACTATTGTGTATATTCTGAAAGAGCTATAAATCGTTCTATTATAGAGACACATGCACACATATGTTCATTGCAGCCCTGTGTACAATAGCAAATATGTGGAACCAACCCAAATGCCCATCAATGATAGACTGGACAAAAAAAATGTGGTATATATACACCCCATGGAATACTATGCAGCCATAAAAAACGACGAGTTTGTGTCCTTTGTAGGGACTTGGATGAATCTGGAAACCATCATTCTCAGCAAACTGACTCAAGTACAGAAAACCAAGCACAGTTATGTTGTCACTCATAGGTGGGTGTTGAGCAATGAGAAAAATGTGGACTCAGGGAGAGGAGCATCACACACAGGGGACAGTTGTCGGGGGGTAGTGGAGAGACAATGGGAGGTGGGGAGGAAGGGGAGGGTGGAGAGGGATAACATGGGGAGAAATGCCAGATATAGTATGCACCTAAAGTAAAAAAAAATTTGTAATAAAAACTCAGCTAATTAGGAAAAGAGGAGAATATTCTCAACTTGATAAAAACATCTACAGAAGTTTTACTACTGTCATCATACTTAATGGTGAGGAACTGAATGCTTTCCACCTAAGATCAAGAAGAAATCAAGGAGGGGCTCTCTCTTTATTTCTATTCAACTTCACACTAGAAGTCTTCCCTAGTTTAAGAAGTAAATATTGTGTACGTATGTATGTGAATGTATATGTTTGTATATATGTATATGTATGTGTATATTATGGATTTCTGTATGCTTGTGTGTATATTTATTTACTTTGTCAGATGTAAAATAAAATCCCAGTAGCAAGAAACTCAGTCCCAGATGTTGATTTTTCATATAATTCTCAGTTAAGAGGAAAGATTCTTGGGATACACAGTTGATTCTAGAACAAGGGCAGAAAATTTGTAAGATGAATCTTGCAGTACTGGAAAGTAAGGAAGTATTCAGTGAGAAAACAAAACAAAGCAATCATATTGAAAGTATGTATACGGGGTAGATAAAGCAACTGAAAGTGATCTGGATTGTTATATCTGGAGCAATTCGAGAAATAAATAAAATAGTATTGTATTATAATCTAAAGTATGAAATAAATATCTGTGAGCTAACACTGATACAGATAAATGAGTACATTAATTGACAAGACACAAATCTGCTTTTTGTAGAAGTACTTCTCTCAAAGAGGGGAGCACAATTTAAGTTTGACCTATGCATAGTGAATTTCTTCAGACTCCAGTAAGAAAAAGGGTGGGTTATGCAGAGAGTCACCATCAATATTCAAAAATCATATTAGTAGTATGTAACTTGGTATTATGTGATGAAAATAACACTTCATTTCTGTGGGCTTCTTTCCAAAGACCCATAATCTCAACGTAACTGAGAAAAACACTAGCAAAATTCAAATAGAGAAGCATCCTACAAAATACTCAGTACTTCTTAAAACTAGCAAGGTCATCAGAAACAAAGATACACATGAAAAACTGTCACAAACAAAAAGAGCTATATAATTTGCTAAGGTTGGCATAACAAAATACCACAAACTGAGCAGCAATAGGAGAAATTCATTTTTTCACAGTTCTGGAGGCTAGAAATCTGGAGGCTAGAAGTACAATATGTAAGGTGTCAATATGGTTGGGTCTTCTGAGGGAAGTTCTGGAGGCTACCAGTCCTAGATTAAGTAATCAACAGAACTGGTTCTTCTGAGAGTCTGTTCCAGGCTCCCTGTCTAGCTCTAGCAGTTTTCTGACAATCTTTGGTGCTAAACTTTGACTTGTAAAAACATCACCTTGATTTCAGCCTTCCTCTTCATATGGCATTCTCTGTATCTGTCTTCAAATTTCCTCTTTCTGTAAGGATATCCATCATATTGGATTAAAGCCCACCCTAATCATTTTATTTTAACTTGATAACCTCTTCAAACACTTTATTTCCAAATAAAGTCACATTCCAAATTACTGGGTGTTGGATAGGGCTCTAAAATATCTATTTTTCTGAGGGGGCACAATTCAACCTATTTCAGGAAGTTAAGGATACATGATAACTAAGTTAACGTTTTATATTGAGTGGGGTTTTAGAATATGGAATGAACATTAGGTTCAAAACTAAAGAATTCTCTACAAATTATAGATCCGACTTAAAGTATGAATACTGGTTCATTAATTGTAACAAACATACTATACTAATGCAAGATGTTTATTTTAGGAAAAAGTTTGTGTGAGATATATAGAAACTCTATACTATCTTTTAAGTTTTTTGGAAACCTAAAACTGTCTTAAAAAATAAGTTATACTCAAAATATGTGAATAATATATGCAAATCCTGAATGAGTTCAATTGTTATTTTTACCTCAAATATTGCAAATAGTATTAATCCAAAAACTAAAGCCAAATCACAGATAGCAAGTTAAGCAGGACTAGGTTTTGATATAAAATATTTGACCTCGATACTTTACCAAAATGATACAAAATGATTTATTTGACATTATTGCAAATTTGTAGTTATTCTTTTACAATCCTAACTTAATTATGTCTTAAAATATGGCAGGAAATCTAATGAAAATAAGATTTTTTATTTTTAGAGGTGTCAGCTAATTAGGATATTTAATTATAGAAATAAAATTTGGAATTCAAAGGACAACTATTCATTATTTCTAATGCACTGAAAAGTAATAATAACTTGCTAAGAATGCTATCAGTACTCTTAAGAGAGACAATTTCTACGTATTTTTATTATTTATTTTTATTGTACTTTAGGCTCTGGGGTACATGTGCACATCCTGCATCCTGCAGGATTGTTGCATAGGTACATACATGCCATGGTGGTTTGCTGTCTCCATTCCCTGCCCCCATCCCTGTTGCCTACATCAGGCATTTCTCCTGGTGTTATCCCTCCCCATCCTCCCTGACCCCAGCTGTCCCTCTCCTTCCCTTCCCTCCACACCCCTCACCTAGCCAAGTGAGTGTTGTTCCCTTCCCTGTGCCCAAGTGTTCTAATTGTTCATCACCCACCAATGAGTGAAAACATGCAGTGTTTATCTTTCTGTTCTTGTGTCAGTTTGCTGAGAATGATGGTTTCTAGATTCATCCATGTCTCTACAAAGGACATGAAATCGTCATTTTTTATGGCTGCATAGTATTTCGTGGTGTATATGTGCCACATTTTCTTTGTCCAGTCTATCATTGATGGGCATTTGGTTTGGTTCCAAGTCTGTGCTATCATAAACAGCACTGCAATGAATATACGTGTGCTTTTGCCTTTATGATAGAATGATAGATAGATCCTTTGGGTATATACCCACTAATGGGATTACTGGGTAAAATGGAATTTCCATTTCTAGATCCTTGAGAAATTGCCACACTGTTTTCCACAATGGCTGAACTAATTTACACTCCCACCAACAGTGTAATAGTGTTCCTTTTTCTTCACATCCTCTCTAGCATGTTGTCTCCAGATTTTTTAATGATCACCATTCTAACTGGTGTGAGATGGTATCTCAATGTAATTTTGATTTGCATTTCTCTAATGACCAGTGATGATGAGCACTTTTTTTATATGTTTATTGGCCGCATAAATGTCTTGTTTTGAAAAGTGTCTGTTCATATCCTTATAAAACTGAACTTTTAATGTAAATGACATGACCTTTCTGGCAATCACTGTGTTTACCAAAATACATCAGGAGTAATAATAATAAAAAGATAATCTTTCATTTTATGTTTAGAATTGACTAAAAGACTGAGGTAGAAAAAGTAGTCCTCAACTCATGTGCTAACAACTGGACCAGGGCTTTACCTATTGAATAAAATTATGTATTTTCACAAAAGATCAATGTAAAATAGGGTCACTCTGTTATTATGGTGGACTAATGAACTAAAAAAAGCAACATGGTTTCATAATCTTATTTGAGCAAAAATCAACCACAGATACCGAAATGACAAAACATTGTCCTCTTCCAGGTAGCATGAGTGTCTAATATTCCTTCATCTTATAAAGAATTAGCTCCTTCCATTCCTCCTGATTCTAGGTAAAACATCATTAAAAACCAGATTAGGAAAAGTATTTGAACCATAGATATTATCAGTAAGAAGCTCCCAAGAGAAAACTTCCTCCAATAGCTATGAAAAGTTATTTGCATTATTTGCAATAGCCAAGACATGGAATTCCTTCAGTGTCCACCAATGGATGAATGGCTAAAGAAAATGTGGTATATATGCACAGCAAAATATTATTCAGCCCATTATCCATGTTCCACATTATCCATTCTGTCCTTTGAGACAACATGGATAAATCTGGAGGACATTCTGGTAGGTAAAATAAACCAAGCACAGAAAAGCAAGTATGGTTGATCTCACTTACATATGGAATCTAAAATAATCACACACAAATAAGCAGACAGTAGAATGGTGGTTACCAGGGGTTGAATATGGAATAGAGTGGGAGTTAGGAAATGCTGATTAAAGAGTAAAACATTTCATTTATACAGGAAGAATACATTTTGGAGATCTATAGCATAGCATGACAACTATAGTTAAAAATAATATATGTTTGAGAATTGCTAAGAGAGATTTAAAATGTTCTCACCACAAAAAAAGCATGTGAGGTGATGAATATGTTAATAAGCTGTACATCATCTTTCCACAATACATATTAAAACATCACACCACATCCCACAGATATATGTAATTATTATTTCTTAAGACTTTTGTATATCATTTCTTTTCTTGCCTGTATCTGGGGTTCTTCCAGTATCCAAAGATAGCATTTTTACATCTATGTCAGTGTTTTAGGTCATTCTTTTTTATTAAAACATAAATGTTCTTCTGTGATATGATTCCCACACAGATGAATATAGGTAATTTTTCCATATGTGGAAATAAAATTTTCAAGCTCTAACCTATTCTAGAAATCATTCTGAAATTCCAGAACACATTATCTCAGTGGAAACATACATTAGAACATCAGAAGGTGTATTAAAGAAGTAGAGTGAACTGTATCTTATCCTCATAAAATATAATTGTGTAGGTATAAGGCAGCTTTCTTTCATTTACAAAAATTGTCATAAGATTAAGGTTCATTGCATTTAAATATTTTTGATGCCAATCACTAAAGTGAATATAGTATATTTTTGCAAAGTTTAATGATTTAACATTTTTATACTTTAGATAAAATTTAACATAAATATTTTCTTTGCCTATAATGTAATGTTCTTTTGAGGAAATACTTTCATCGTTTTACTTAGTTCTTCACACAGGAAAGAAATTGAGGTACTGTGTTCATTGCCTCAAGGAACTAGGTCTAATTTAAGAAAACAAAATAGTGTCCTGGAAAGGTTAATGTAACTATTCAGTAGAAAACAACCTCTACATGTAAGTGGATTATTAAACATCCTGCAAAGACTAGAGAGATACACATTTAAAAGTATACATGAACATAATTTCTGTTGAACTAAGACTTTGTGTGATTTGCTTTTACAAGGGAGTTCTTAAGAGTTGCAACTCTTATCAAGCTTTAGAATATTTCTTTAGCTTCTCATCTGCCAATCCTGGTAACAATAATATGCTTAAAGAGTGGCATCATTTTATCATGTGATAGTAGGTAATATATACTCAATAAATACACAATAACTACTAATGTATTTAAAGGTGTTTTGTTAAATACTGATGTTAAATCCTGAATTACTAAATCAGTTTCAACAGATTTTGAAATTATTGTAAAGTATTTTAAGAATTTCAGTGTTTCAAAGTGTTGACATGTGTATTTAATTGCTTATTACAATATTGATGGGAAGTTGAACATCATTGATTTTATGTTTAGCAACAAATATCACAACTATGTATATATACTTATTTTCATATTCAACAGCAAGCATCACAACAATGTGTACATACTTGTTTTCATATACAATAACAGACATCACAATAGTGTATATGTACTTAAAACCTATTATGTGCCAGTGGGTACAGAATAAATATAATATAAAATACCACTGCCCTAATGGATCTTATATTCTTTCAAATAAGGGCAAAACAAACAAGTATAAATACAAATGTCTATTATTCAGTCCAATACTAAATACTAAGAAGAAATTTAAGGTAGCATAAAGACAGAGTGGGAGATGGCAATAGAGACTATTTTTTATAGCATGTCATGTGAGATCTCTTAGGCTAATTAATGATGTGGTAACAAATTATCCCAAAATTTATTTCTTGGAGGAAAATGTTTTGAGTGAAAATATGTCTCATATATTGTGAATGAGTTCATAAAGATAAGAGTTGAGAATTGTAAATTTGATTTGCAATGTTGACAATAAGTAGTCCTTGATAAGAGTATATCCACAAAACACCTCAAATTATAGCTGGTAATTTCCAGTAGGGTAAAAGAACAAAAGTATTTTGGGAAGATTAGGCAGCATAGTTTTTCAACATTATTTGGAATGATGTCAACTTGACATGGTATTTAGTTAAACACTTTTTTCTGGGTGTATCCATGAGGGTATTTATGAATGAGATTAATGTTTGAATCAAGGGCTGGGCAGTGTGTCCCACCTGTAATCCCAGTGCTTTAGGAGGCTGAAGCAGGAGGATCACTTGATATCAGTAGTCTGAGACCAGCCTGGACAACATAGTGACATCCTATGTCTACAAAACATATATATTTTTAAATAAACCAGGTGTGGTGGCACAAGCCTGTAATCCTAGCCACTCAAGAGGCTGAGGCAGGAGAAAGGATCACTTAACCCCAGAAATTCAAGGCAGTAGTGAGCAGAATTGTACCACTGCACTTGATCTTTTGCAACAGAGGAGATCCTACCTCTTAATACAAAAATCAAAATCAAAAACAAAACAACCCCCTGCCACACACATACATATAAACATATTTGAATTGGTAGACTTAGTAAAGCATATTGACATCTCCAACATGTGTAGACATTATCCAATCCATTGAAATTTGAATAGAAAAGGCAGAGGCTATTTGAGCTGGGGTATGGGTCTCCCTTTGCCCTCATCCTAGGACTCACACCACTGACTCTCCTGGTTCTCAGGCCTTTGAACTTGGACTGGAGCTTATATCATTGGCTTTCCTGGGTGTCCAGCTTGCAGATGGAAGGTTGTGATTCCTTATTAAAAAATCAATTAAAAAACCAATTCCTTATTAAAAATCGTTATATATACATAAAGATGTGTGTGTATATCTTTATATATATATTCATTTTTATGCATATGTCTTTATATACATATGTAAAGGTATGTTTTATATGTCTTTATATATAAATATACATCCTTATGTATGTATATCTTTATAAATAAAAATACATTTTTATAAATTGAAGCAAAACAGGCTGAGTGCGGTGGCTCACATCTGTAGTCCCAGTACTTTGGGAGACTGAGGTGGGTGGATCACGAAGTCAGGAGTTCAAGACCAACCTGGCCAATATGGTGAAACCTGTTCTCTACTAATAATACAAAAATTAGCTGGGCATGGTGGCATGCTTGTAGTCTCAGCTACTCAGGAGGCTGAGGCAGGAGAATAGCTTGAAGCAGGGAGGTGGCGTTTGCAGTGAGCTGAGATCATGCCACTGTGCTTCAGCCTAGGTGACAGAGCAAGACTCTGTCTCAAAGAAAAAAAAAAGATATATATGTATCTATAAAGATATATATGTAGATAAATCTCTATACTTATATATCTACTATTTATATATTTATATATATAGACATATCTTCACATATATATTCATTGTGTAGATATAAAGATATATCTATATATATTATATATAGATGTATCTTTGTGTCTATATTTGTATTTTCATATCTATATATCTGTATAAATATACAAGGCCTATCTGTTTTCTGTGGAGAAACTTGAAGAATACAAGTGATGTCTAAAAAATATTTTGCTTCAATTTAATTTGCTCTTAGTTGTTAACAGATAATTTCCAAACAACTTGCTATTTACAACGTAGTCAATTTAAGAATGGTTTATTAGGTATTTTGTGCCTCATGATTAAGAAGGATTTATAGACAAAGAACCAAAGCCCTTGATTAATGGATCCCATCACTTCCCTTCCTCAAGATAACTACCTTGTTTTCTACTGTATATTCTCTGGTATAGGAATTTAATCTTTAGGCTGTGTGTAAATTAACAATAGACTATAAGACTTTATTTTATTTTTACTTAAAATAATTAAAATTTTAAACATTCTGCAAAATGTTTTCAGTCTGAGAAATGCTGAAAAAATCTTTAAAATACATGTTCCTAAATGTATGGCTGAGTTTTAAAAAGTATAAGGGAAATTACACTTATTGAGGTTCTAGAAAGAAAAATGAAAAAAAGAGACAGCTGAAAGAAAAATGCTAGCATAGTTTAAAACCACTGAGGATCTTAGAATAATTTTCTCAAACTCTTTGTATTTTAATATCTGTACACACCGTATAGTACCAAAAACAGAAAACAGAACTGTCAGGCCAAGTGAAGTGGAGAGTAGATAATGAGATATCTAAATAGACTAGATGTTATAAAAATGTGAAAGACTGGGAGAAAAAAATACCTACCTGTAATTAAAGCAAATAGGAGCTTTTTAAAAAAATTGCATTCTTTGCACCATATTAGTAAAATATAGAGCCTTCTTTCAAAAATCAAAATTGTACACCCTCTTTAAAATGGATTTAGGTGCATTACATTTTTATGTTGGAAACTTTAAGTTGAGATATAAAACTGTTTCCAGATTTTAGCATGCCTGGCAAGACTATATGCAAGAAAATTAGCCTTGATACATTCTTTAATGACTTGGGGGATTTAACACCTACTAAATATGAGTTAACAATTTAAAATAATTACAAAAATGTACAATAATTACTAGGAGTAATCAGATACATCACTTAGAAGAATTAAGCTCGGAAATCAGATGTAAAATGTATTAGAGTATATGATGTCAATCAATTTCAGTTTTAAGTAATGAGAATTAATTGATAATACTTGAGATTGAAAATGACCAAGTATATTTTATAATGGAACAAACTTAAAAATGTAAATATTAAAATATAACTGAAAATTGAAGTGGATGAGTTACATGTTCAGCAAGGCTAAAAGAATTAATGACTGCAATTGAGATATAAAGTATTACAATAGAGTAAAATGAGACAATTTTTTGGTGAAATAAAGGTGAGAAACATATAAGAAGGGTCTATCATAAAAATGATTAAAAGATTTAATTAAATGCAAAAGGATATAGCAGAGTACATAGAGAAGAGAAGTTATAAAAAGTGTTTATAACTTAGAATTTTATAAAATTGATGGCAAACATGAAATGTCACACAATAAACAGAGTAAGACTCCAAAGACAAGCTAAAAAGTTGTGTTGCCGTATCTTCATAGTTGATGAAAAAAGACATTGATACACAAGGTTTTAGAAAACCCCTTGATAATACATGAAATTGTGTTATCAATCATTCAAATTCAGCCTGAATAACATACTTAATTACTCATAGAATAATAAACATCAGGAGCTTCAATGTTGATACACCAATTCCCTGACTCCCAAGTACCAGTTCAAGGCTATGCAGTTAGCGGATTAAGCCACAGCTGAGGAACACAGGAAAAAGGGCTCAAGACATTTAGTAGCAAGTGATGAGAAGTCACTTCACTTTCTTGTGGGGTGGGGAAGATGTTACACTGAAATTGTCTTCTGGCCATCTTGACCTACTTATTTGCATATATGACCAGTTACAGAAATAGCTAAGTACCAGGAGACAGATAAGCCTTACAGTTTACAACACTTAGCAAGGACAAGTAAGATGTGTAGGCACCATGAAGAATGCCTCTTCCAGCATGGGAAGCCAAACAATTCAATTAACACAGAATTTTGTGCAGCAAAAAATAAATAATAAGACATTAAAATAGTTTATTAGTATGCTAAAATATAATAAAAACTGCCAATCTATAATTCTAAATCCAGCAGAACGTCTTACAAATAAAAGATTAAAAACCAGGAGCAAATCTTGGCTGCTCAGAAGGCTAAAGCAGAATGAACTCTTGAGCTCAGGAGTTCAAATTCAGCCTGAGTAACACAGTAACATACCCCCTTGAAAAAAATATAATAGAGATTAAATAAATATATTTTCAGATCAAGGAAAATCTAGATAGTTCATTACTAGCACAATTTCATTAGGTGAAATTATAAAGTATGAGTTCCAGGGATATGAAGGAGATTAATAAATACAAGAAATAATAAAATGAGAAGGGAATTGGTAAGTTTTTGTGTAAAAAAATACCAACATAAAGCAACAACAGTAAATAACATTGGAGGTAAACTCTTAAGCAATTATTAAACAACAATAATATATAAGAAGAAGGGCATGCTTGGAGTTAAAATATAAAAAGACAAATTTTCATAAATATTCGACTTTTAGAAAGTTTGTGAAAATTTCAGTACATTCTCTCAATGGTATAGAATAGGCCATGAGAATTAAAGAGAGTATAACACTAAAAACATGCAATGAGACAAAATAAGAAAAATTTAAAAAAAATCATCTGAGTGGGGGGAATAAAAATGTAGAGTTTCTGTATATAATTAAAGTTATCAGGTTAAAGTAGACTGTTATAATTATGAGGCATTTCATGTAAGCCCCAAGGTAACCACACCCCCCTCACACAAATATTATCAAAGTTATACAAAAGAGAAAAAAATCAAAGGGAGGGACATTGGGTGGGGGTGGGGAGTTTGGCAAGGACTAACACAGGGAGAAATGCCAGATGTAGGTGATAGGGGGATGGAGACAGCAAACCACATTGTCATATATTTACCTATGCAACAATCCTGTGTGATCTGCACATATACCCCAGAACATAAAGGACAATTAAAAATAAATAAATATGGGAGGAAAAAGAAGATGGTGCAGTAGGAGCAACTCAGGATTGCAGCTCTCAGTGAAGACGCAGAGGGTGAGTGCAAGCTGCATTTCCAGACAGATCTTTGTTGCCCACAGAATGGGGAAATTTCCAGGTGTAGGAGAGACACGGGATGCCAGCACAGCTGTTTTGGCTGGCGTGGCCATTTTGGCCAGCGCCACAGCGCAGCGGCACTTCATACAAAATGCAGTGGTCTGGGTGCCCTGTTAAACCGGCAATCTGAGATGTGGAAGGGCAGATTAGCATATCCATCTGATTAAACGGTACTTGGACAGTGAGCCAGACCAGGAGATTCCCGGGAAGCGACGTTTGAGCCGGTGCAGTGGGTTGCTGTACAGGAAATCACACAGATCCCGGTGCCCTATCAGCAGGTGACTGAAACACCTGAGAGACAGTGAACTGTTCAAGTTAAAAAAAAAAAGGGTTCTGAGGCAGGGAGCCAGGTGATCAGGCTCAGCAGGTCCCCACCCCACAGGGACTAACAAAACGGCGATTTGAAATGCTCGGGGTTGAGAGTTTCACTGTGGGCACAGCTGACCCCAGGACAGTGCAGCTCAGTAGGGGAGGAGCGTCCGCCATTACCAAGGCATTCCGCCCCTACTGAGGTACACTCCCATTGCTGATGCACCGGGCCATTGCCGAGGCAACTCACCATAACAGAGAGTCTCCACCAACAGGGCAGAGCCCATGACAGTAGGGCGGAGCCCATGGCAACAGGGCGGAGCCTCAGCAGGCAAATAGTGACTAGACTGCTTCCTAGCTGGGCAGGACAGTACAACGGATACTCATAAAGAAAGCCCTAACTCCCTGAAACAAAGCATCTGAGGAAAAAAAGGGGTTTTATGAGTTCTCCTGCAACAGACTTAAACGTACCTGCCTAACAGCCCTGAATGATCAACGGAGCTCACAGCTCAGCACCTGAGCTCCTATAAAGTACAGACTGCCTCCTCAAGCAGCTCCCTGACCCCTGTATATCCAATGAGTCACCTCAAAAAAACTGATCAGACTGACATTTGGTGGGCAACATTCGGGGACAAAGATAGCAGAAGAAGAAACTGGTAGCATTACTCATTGTTCTGCAGCTGCTACAGGTGTACCCCAGACAAGCAGGGCCTGGAGTGGACCTCAGCAGCCCTACAGAAGAGGCACTAGACTGTTAGAAGAAAAACTAAGTAACAGAAATACTTCATCATCAACAATCTGGGCATCCACTCAGAGACCCAATTGAAAAGTCAGCAACTACTCAGACGACAGGTGGATAAACCCACAAAGATGGGAAGAAACCAGTGCAAAAAGGAGGAAAACACCCAAAACCAAAACGCCTCGCCTCCTACAAAGGACCAAAACTCCTCACCAATAAGGGAACAAAGCTGGACAGAGAATAAGTGTGATGAAATGACGGATTCAGACCTTAAAAGGTGGGTAAAGAGAAACTTCGATGAGCTAAAAGAACATGTTCTAAATCAATGCAAAGAAACTAAGAACCTTGAAAAAAGATTCGAGGAAATGATAATAAGAATGGACAACTTAGAGAGGAATATGAATGAATTGAAGGAGCTGAAAAACAACACGAGAACTTCATGAAGCATGCACAAGGTTCAACAGCCTAATTGACCAAGCAGAAGAAAGGATATCAGAAGTCGAAGATCAACTCAATGAAATAAAACAAGAAACCAAGATTAGAGAAAAAAACGCAAAAAGGAATGAACAAAGTCTCCAAGAAATGTGGGACTATGTGAAGAGACCTAACCTATGTTTGATAGGTGTACCAGAATGTGACGAAGAGAATGAATCCAAGCTGGAAAATACTCTTCAGGATATTATCCAGGAATATTTCCCCAACCTAGCAAGGCAGGCCAATATTCAAGTCCAGGAAATACAGAGAACACCACAAAGATACTC
Organism: Callithrix jacchus; assembly: GCF_049354715.1. Lineage (NCBI taxonomy): Eukaryota > Metazoa > Chordata > Mammalia > Primates > Cebidae > Callithrix > Callithrix jacchus. The sequence goes on along the minus strand of NC_133510.1, from coordinate 76,821,624 downwards.
TGCAAGAAGAGCAACCCCAAGGCACATAATCGTCAGATTCACCAGGGTTGAAATGAAGGAGAAAATGCTAAGGGCAGCCAGAGAGAAAGGGCAGGTCACTCACAAAGAGAAGCCCATCAGACTCAGCAGATCTCTCAGCAGAAACTCTACAAGCCAGAAGAGAGTGGGGTCCAATATTCAACATCCTTAAAGAAAAGAACTTTCAACCCAGAATCTCGTGTCCAACTAAACTGAGCTTCATAAGTGAAGAAAAATAAAATCCTTTGCAAACAAGCAAGTACTCAAAGATTTTGTCACCACCAGGCCTGCTTTGCAAGAGCTCCTGAAAGAGGCACTACACATAGAGAGGAAAAACCAGTACAAGCCATTTTAAAAACATACCAAATGGTAAAGAGCATCAAGAATCGGCATCAACTAATGGGCAAAACAGCCAGCTAGCATCAAAATCGCAGTATCAAATTCACACGTAACAATATTAACCCTAAATGTAAATGGGCTAAATGCACCAATCAAGAGACACAGACTAGCAAATTGGATAAAAACCAAAACCCATTGGTGTGCTGTATCCAGGAAACCCATCTCACATGCAAGGATACACAAAGGCTCAAAATAAAGGGATGGAGGAAGATTTACCAAGCAAATGGAGAGCAAAAAAAAAAAAAAACCTGGAGTTGCAATTCTCATCTCTGATAAAATAGACTTTAAAGCAACAAAGATCAAAAAGACAAAGAAGGTATATAATGGTAAAAGGATAGATAAACAAGAAGAGCTTATGATCCTAAATATATATGGACCCAATACAGGAGCACCCAGATATATAAGGCAAGTTCTTAATGACTTACAAAGAGACTTAGACTACCACACAATAATGTAACACTCCACTGTCGATATTAGACAGATCAACCAGACAGAAAATTAACAAGGATATCCAGGGCTTGAACTCAGACCTGGAACAAGCAAACCTCATAGACATTTATAGAACTTTCCACCACAAATCTACAGAATATACATTCTTCTCAGCACCGCATCACACCTACTCTAAAATTGACCACATAATTAGAAATAAAGCACTCCTCAGCAAATGCAAAACAACTGATATCATAACAAACATTCTCTCAGACCATAGTGCAATCAAATTAGAACTCAGAATTCAGAAACTAAGTCAGAACCACACAGCTTCATGGAAACTGAACAACTGGCTCTTGAATGTTGACTGAATAAACAATGAAATGAAGGCAGAAATAAAGAAGTTATTTGAAACCAACGAGAATGAAGACACAACATACCAGGATCACTGGGACACATTTAAAGCAGTCTCCAGAAGAAAATATATAGCAATACGTGCCCATATGAGAAGAATGGAGAGATCCAAAATTGACACACTATCATCAAAATTGGAAGAGTTAGAGTAGCAAGATCAAAAAAACCTCAAAACCTAGCAGAAGACAAGAAATAACTGAGATCAGAGCAGAACTGAAGGAGATAGAGACATGAAAAACCCTTCAAAAAATCAATAAATCCAAGAGCTGGTTTTTTGAAAAGATCAACAAAATAGACAGACCACTAGCCAGACTGATAAAAAAGAAAAGAGAGAACAACCAAATAGATGCAATAAAAAAATGACAAAGGGGAAATCACCACAGATTCCACAGAAATTCAAACCATCATCAGAGAATATTACAAACAACTCTATGCACATAAACTAGTAAACCTGGAAGAAATGGATAAATTCCGGGACACCTGTGTCCTCCCAGCCTAAACCAGGGGGAAGCCAAAACTATGAATAGACCAATAACAAGGTCTGAAATCGAGGCAGCAATTAAGAGCCTACCACACAAAAAAAGCCCAGGTCCAGATGGGTTCACAGCCGAATTCTACCAGACACACAAAGAGGAGCTGGTACCATTCTTTGTGAAACTATTCCAAATAATCCAAAAAGAGGGAATCCTTCCCAAATCATTTTAAGTGACCAACATCATTCTGATATGAAAACCCGGCAGAGACTCAACAAGAAAAGAAAACTTCAGGCCAATATCCATGATGAACATAGATGCAAAGATTTTCAATAAAATACTGGCAAGCCAATTGAAACAGCACATCAAAAAACTTATCCATCATGATCAAGTAGGATTCATCCCAGGGATGCAAGGCTAATTCAACATCCACAAGTCTATAAACATAATTCACCACATAAACAGAACCAAAAAACAAAAAACACATGATTATTTCAATTGATGCAGAGAAGGCATTTGTCAAAATTCAACAGCCCTTTATGCTAAAAACCCTCAATAAACTCGGTATTGATGGAACGTATCTCAAAGTAATAAAAGCTATTTATGACAAACCAACAGCCAATATCATACTGAATGGGCAAAAACTGGAAGCATTCCTTTGAAATCCGGCACTAGACAAGGATGCCCTCTTTCACCACTCCTATTCAATATAGTATTGGAAGTTCTAGCCAGAGCAATCAGGCAAGAAAAAGAAATAAAGGGCATTCAAATAGGAAAGGTGGAAGCCAAATTGTCTCTATTTGCAGATGACATGATAGTATACCTAGAAGACCCCATCGCCTCAGCCCAGAAACTCCTGAAACTGATAAGCAACTTCAGCAAAGTCTCAGGATATAAAATCAATGTGCAAAAATCACAAGCATTCCAATACACCAATAACAGACTTAAAGAGAGCTAAATCAAGAACAAACTGCCATTCACAATTGCTACAAAAAGAATAAAATACCTAGGAATACAACTTACAAGGAATGTAAGGGACCTTTCCAAGGAAAACTACAAACCATTGCTCAACGAAATAAGAGAGGACACAAACAGATGGAGAAACATTCCATCTTCATGGTTAGTAAGAATCAATATCATGAAAATGGCTATACTGCCCAAATTAGTTTACAGAATCAATGCTATCCCCATCAACCTATCATTGACTTTCTTCACAGAACTGGAAAAACCACCTTGAACTTCATATGGAACCAAAAGAGCCTGCATAGCCAAGTCAATTCTAAGCAAAAAGAACACAGCAGGAGGCATCACACTACCAGACTTCAAACTATACTACAAGGCTGCAGTAATCAAAACATCATGGTACTGGTACCAAAACAGAGATATAGACCAATGGAACAGAACAGAGGCAGCGGAGGCAATGCAACATATCTACAACCATACAATCTTTGATAAAGCTGACAAAAACAAGCAATGGGGAAAGAATTCCCTGTTTAATAAATGGTGATGGGAAAACTGGCTAGCCATGTGCAGGAAGCAGAAACTGGACCCCTTCCTGACACCTTACACTAAAATTATCTCCAGATGGATTAAAGACTTAAACATAAGACCTGACACCATAAAAACCCTAGAAGAAAATCTAGGCAAAGCCATTCAGGACATAGGAGTAGGCAAGGACTTCATGACCAAAACACCCAAAGCATTGGCAACAAAAGCCAAAGTAGACAAATGGGACCTAATCAAACTCCACAGCTTCTGCACGGCAAAAGAAACAGTCACTATAGTGAATCGGCAACCAACAGAATGGGAAAAAATTTTTGCAGTTTACCCATCTGACAAAGGGCTGATATACAGAATTTACAAAGAACTCAAACAGATTTACAGGAAAAAACAAACAAGCCCATTCAAAATGGGCAAAGGATATGAACAGACACTTTACAAAAGAAGACATACATGAGGCCCACAAACATATGACAAAATGCTCATCATCACTGGTCATCAGAGAGAGGCAAATCAAAACCACATTGAGATACCATCTCACGCCAGTTAGAATGGCGATCATTAAAAAATCTGGGGACAACAGATGTTGGAGAGGATGTGGAGAAATAGGAACACTTTTACACTGTTTGTGGGATTGTAAGTTAGTTTAATCATTGTGGAAGACAGTGTAGTGATTCCTCAAGGCCTTAGAAATAGAAATTTCATTTGTGCCAGCAATCCCATTACTGGGTATATATCCAAAGGACTATAAATCATTCTACTCTAAGGACACATGCACACGAATGTTCATTGCAGCACTGTTTACAATAGCAAACACCTGGAACCAACCCAAATGCCCATCGATGATAGACTGGACTGGGAAAATGTGGCACATATACACCATGGAATACTATGCAGCAATCAAAAACGATGAGTTCATGTCGTTTGTAGGGACATGGATGAATCTGGAGAACATCATCCTCAGCAAACTGACACAAGAACAGAAAATGAAATACTGCATATTCTCACTCATAGGTGTGTGATGAAAAATGAGAACACATGGACACAGGGAAGGGAGTATGACACACTGGCATCTATTGGGGGGAATTCAGGAGGGACAGTGTGGGAGGGGGAGCTTGGGAGGGATAGCCTGGGGAGAAATTCCAAATGTGGGTGAAGGGGAGGAAGGCAGCAAAATACACTGCCATGTGTGCACCTATGCAACTATCTTGTATGTTCTGCACATGTACTCCAAAACCTAAAATGCAATAAAAAATAAATATAATAAATCAGTCAAAGCTTATCAATCAAAGAAGAAGGTAAGATAAAAGAATAAGACTAACATAAAACAACTATTAAAATGGCAATAGACAATCATTCCTTACCAATATAAATGAAATAAACTTTCCAATTAAAAGCTACAAAGCTGAGTGGTTAAGAAAACAAGACTTAATTACATGCTATCAACAGGGAGCTCACTTTAGATTTAAAGGCATCGATACACTGAAAGTGAAGGCAATGGGAAGAAATTCTTTGCAAATGATAAACAAAAAAGAACACGTTGATTTTACTTAGAACAAATAGACTTAAAGCCAAAAATTTACACAGCAGACAACAAAGGATACTTTATAATAATAAAAGAATCATTTTAACAGGAAAACAGAACAATTATAAATATCTATGCACCCAAAATTAAGGCACCTAAACACATAAATTTAACGTTGACAGAAATGAGGAAATAATCGACAGCGATAGAGTAATAGTACAAAACATCAATATCCCACTTTCTATGATGGATAGAACATACAGAAAGAACATCAATAAGAAAACAGAAGACTTGAATAATGCTATAGACAAATGGACTTAACAGGTATGTACAGAATATTCCATATAACAGCAGCAGAATACACATTCTTCTCAGACACACACGTATTATTCATCAGAATAGATGACATATAAGGTCACAAAGCAAGCCTTAACAAATTAAACAAGATTAAAAGCATACCAAATATCTTTGACCACAGTAGAATAAAACTAGAAACCTGTAGCAGAAGGAAAACCTAAAAATTCACAAATTTGTGGGAATTAATTATATATAATATTGAACAACCATTGTGTTAAAGAAGAAATTAAAATTGTATTAGACTTCTTCCTTTCAATTTGGATGATCTTCACTTCATTCTCTCATCTAATTGTTCTGGCTAGAACATCTAGTACTGTATTGAATAAAAGTGGTTGAAGTGGGCATTCTTGTCTTACTCCAGATCTTACAGGAAGGCCTTTCTCTGTTTCCCAATCAGTATGATACTAGCTGTGTGTTTGACACATGCAGCTTCTATTGTGTTGAGGTATGTTCCTTCTATATCAAGTTTGTGGGAGTTTTTATCATGAAGGGATATTGAATTTTATCAATTTTTTTCAGCATCTGTTGAAATAATCGTAGGTTATTTTGTCCTTCATTCTGTTTATATGAGTCATCACATTTATTGATTTTCACATATTGAACCATCCTTGCACCACTGGGATGAATTTCATGTGATCATGGTGTATGATCTTTTTAATGTGTTGTTGAATTCAGCTTGCTAGTATTTTGTTGAGAATTTTTGCATATATAGTCAGCAGATATATTAGCCTATAGCTTTTATTTATTTTGTTGTGTCTTTATCGGATGTTGATATCAGGGTAATCTGGCTCATAGAATGAGTTTGGAAGCATTTCCTCCTTTTTTATTTTTTTTGAAAAAGTTTGAGTAGAATTGGTATTAGTTCTTTAAATATCTGGTAAAATTCAGCAGTGAAGTTATCAGATCCTGGGATTTTTTTTAATTATTATTAGAAGCCTTTCTTACTGCCTCTAGCTCATTACTTGTGAAAACATTCTGCAAGACAAGTGAAAATAAAAACACAACATATGAAAACTCATACTGCAACAGCAGACTAAGAAGGAAGCAATATCCACCTACATTAAAAAACAAGAAAAATCTCAAATAAGCAGTTTAGCTATATATCTCAGGAAACTGGAAAAAGAACAAACTAAGCCCAAAGTTAGCAGAAAGAACAAAATATCAGAGTACAGCAAAAGCAAAATATAAATACAGAATACATAGAAAAATTAATGAAACTAAGAGTTTGTTTCTTGAAAATATATTAATAAGCTTGTATCTAGCATAATTGAAAAAAATGGAAAATATTAAAGAAAATCAGAACAAAAGAATGGTTATTGTAACCAATCCTAAAGAAATATAAAGAATGAGTACACATGTGCACCAAGAGAAAGGTATAGGAATATTTATATCAACAACATTTGTGATTACCAAAAACTGGAGGGAGAACCCCTGCATATCTGTCATCAGTAAAATGGATGAAGGGTGATCTATTTGTACCATGGTGTAGTATAGATCAATGAAAATGAATAAACTGCAGATACCAGCCACAAGGTTATTTTGCAAAAAAGCAAGATTACAAAGGATACATTTTATATGGCCTCAATTTTGTGATTTTCAGATGTAGACCAAAGTGAAATATATTGTTTAGAGACATATTGGATAATGAATCTGTAAAGAGAGATATAAAGAATAGCAGTTACTCTTTGTGAAAATAAGTTTTGTCATTGAGGAAAGTTTAAAAGACAGACACCTGAAGTCTTAACAATCTTGTTTCCTGAAATTTCATTTACAGAACTGTTTGCATTTTCATAGTTTTTAAAGCTATATATTTATAGGTTTTTAAATATTTTATATGAATTATTATTCATAATTTTAGAAACAGCATACAAGATTATAAATAACTCTGCATCAAAGAAATAGAATAATGGCTTTTTGAAACAAATGGCCAAGAAAACACTGCATATCAAAACTGTAGGGGCATTAAAATAAGCCCAACAAAAGACAAAAGAAAAATGATGAAGATTGAAATTGAAATCAATGAATGATGAAAGGGATAACAAATACATAACAGAAGAAAATGACAAGTCAGAAAACTTGGATCTTGGGAAATAAAATATTTCCGTAATAATTGAAAGTTTGTAATCAATGTATTATTAAATATTTACTCACCAACAAATCAAGAAATGAAAATAGGTGAACAGAATATATGTGATTGAAGTCTATCAAATACTAAAATAAATAAATGAATAAATTCAATCTTAGATCAAATCTATGAGAGGATGCAAAAGAGGGATTATACCTCAAGATACTGTGTCAGGCTATTATTTATATGCTAACAAGAGCAGATATAAACAATATGGGCATTAAAGCACAATCTTAATCAATTTCTCAGTTTTAAGAACTCCTGACCCGGTGCGGTAGCCCACGCCTGTAATCCTAGCAGTTTGAGAGGCGGAGGCAGTCGGATTGCCTGAACTCAGGAGTTTGAGACTAGCCCAGGCAACATGGTGAAGCTCCTTCTTGACTAAAATACAAAAACGCCGGCCATGTTGGCATGCGCCTGTAATCCCAGCTACTCGGGAGGCTAAGGCAGGATAATCGCTTGAACCTGGAAGGAAAAATTTGCAGTGAGCTGAGAAAGCCATTGCACTCCAGCCTGGGTGAGAGAGTGAGACTCCATCTCCAAAACAAACAACAAACAAACAAAATACTCCCAAATAGGATATGAACAAACCAGATTCTGAACTATAGAAATTAATCAATAGACCATTACCAAACATTCATCTTAGGGTTGTAAAAACACTTTAAATTTAGAAAATATTTTGCTAAAATTCATTCAATTCACACATTAAATGAGAAATATTTAATAATCACATAAACAGAAATGTTATCAAAATAGGTAAACTCTTCTATTAAAAATATCTTTTCATGAAGGGAAAAAAAGATGCTCCTCGAATCTGATTAAATGCATGTATCATCTCAGTAAACTAGGAATGAGGGGAACTTTCTCAACTTGATAAAGAACTACAAATATCTTACAGGTAACATCATATTTAAGGGAGAGAGACTAGTATATTTTCTGTTAAAATGAGGAAAAAGGCATGATGTCATCACCTCTAATCACTGCTTTGCAACATCATATTGGATCTTAGCTAATGCTAAGACAAGAAAAAGAAATAAAGGGATACAGAAAGAGAAGGAAGAAATAAAACTACATTTGTTTGTGGATGACATGATCAACGATGTAGAAAATCTTTAAAAACTTACAAAAAAAAACCCCTTTTTGAACTAATGAATGGTTACAGCATACAAGGTTAATAACACACAAAAATCAATAACTTTTCTATATACAAGCAATGAACAAGTAGAATTCAAAATGTAAAGCACAATACCATTTATATCACCATAAAAATAAAATGCTTTGGTATAAATCTAACAAAATATGTATAAAATATATATGAGGAAAACCACACAACTCTGATAAAAGGCATCAAGAAGAACTAAGTTACTAAGAGAGCTATTTCATGTTCATGGGAGGAAGACAATATTTTCAAATGCCATTTCTTACCAAACTTATCTGTAGATTCAATGCAATCCCAATTTAAATTCCAGGAAGTTATTTTGTAGCTATTGACAAACTGATTCTAAAATTTATAGAGGTGCAAAATATCCAAAATAGCTAACACAATATTGGAGGAAAGGAACAAAGTTGGAGTACTGACACTACTCAACTTTAAGAATTACTATAAAGGTGGAGGCATCATACTCTCTAATATTAAAATATAGAGTTATTATAGCTAAAACAGCATGGCACAGGCATAAAAACAGACACATGAACCAATAGAACAGGATAGAAAATGAAGAAACACATTTAAGTATTTGTAGTAAATTTATTTTTGACAAAGATTCCAAGAACACTCATAGGAAAAGGACATTCTCTTCAATAAGTGGTGTTAAGAAAAGTGGATATCCACGTGCAAAAGAATAAAATTATACCCTTATTTTGCACCATACACAAAAATCAATTCAAAATAAATTAAAGACTTAAATGTAAGGCCTGAAAATGTAAAATTTCTAGAAGAAAAACTAGGATAAAAGCTCTACCACATTGTTCTTGGCAATAATTTCTTAGATAGAACTTCGAAAGCACAGGCAACAAACGTGAAAAAGAGGCAAATGGGATTACATCAAACTAAGAAGTTTCTGGACAGCAAATAACACAGCTGAGTGAAGAAACAGCCCATGGAATATTGTTTACCCTTGCACAACACAGATATGAGCCACACGGGTCCACTTATACTCAGATTTTTTTTGACTCTACCACTCCTGAGGCAAAGTTGATAGGGGGGCCCTAAAATTTCATTCATGTCTAGTTATTTGATTTATATATTTTATTTTTATATTTAATTAAATTAACTTCCATTATTAACAAATAAAACAGACAATGTAGCTGTGTAATTTAAACACACCAAATAATTCTATTTGTTACATGAGCTAATTTCCAGCAATATTACATGATACAAAGTAAAAAGGAAATGAAAACAAAATTTTTAATTAGATCTGAGAAGTAATAATTTTAAATACTTTTGAAATTTTCAGTGAATGGTAACCCTCACTCTACTATTAGTATAATTTAATTATCTAAATGAGGATGTTACAAATAAGTAACAGAATGCTGAAATTCGTATATTAAATATTTTTACATCTTAGTATTTTTCTTATCTTTAGCTATCAAATAAACACGGGTTAAAGTACTGACATTTTGTCTATTCTTCCATAAATGAATTAACAACTCGTGATTTACATATAAGCATCTTCAGAAATCACTGCTCTAAGCAAAATTCATGCATATTTATGAAATCATTGCATGAGATTTCATCTGATTGAATATTCTGTGTGTTAGAATCTCAACATAAAATACAATAGTTATACCAAATCTCTCCTTTAAAGGATTGGTGTATATTCTATCTCTAATAATCTAACTCCCTAATTTGTGTTAATCTCACACAGCTTTTACCTTAAATTGGGAATATAAAATAAAAATGTTGTTTAAAGCAAATTCTAAGATAATGAGAGTAAGTTATAGGTACTGATATTGTATAGACTTACCAGTGAATGGCATCTCATAAAGCAATACCTGTTTACATTATGTGGTAAACTTAGTTTACATTGCCTCATATAAGTACTCAAGAACACATGAGAAAGTGGCTTTCACAGTTATAAAACACAGAAACATATAGCGCTTTCAAAGACTGACAACATTTTTTTGATCTATGTCATCAGTCTTTGAGAATTCATGGAATTAGCTGAGGCTGATTCCATGAAGGACTGCTGATGCAATGAGTAGTTGCTAGCTAAGCTGCTGTTCCTTGGCTATATTAGCCTCTGATCAGCCATCACAACAGAGCGATTTTAGTCACTTCTGTTGCATGCATCTGTTCCAAGGGATGTCATGCACAGAAAATTGGAGATCTCAAATACCAATCTGGCACAGTTGTTTGGATCACAAGCTTTCATTTTAAACAAGTAATTGAAAAGCAATCATTACCTGGACTGAACGGGAATGAACTAAAATGTTCTGTGCCATATTTGCTTATTTCCAGTGAGGATTCTCTTACCACTTAGGTTATTTATCTTATGGTCTTTGCTTATGAAATAATTATGTTTCATTTTGCCTTTAATCTTTCCACTTAGGAAAAAAATTAAAGAAGATATATAGCAGACTTTGTTAAGATGCTTACAATTGTCTAAAATATGGAAATAACTGTGTATTTCTGCTTCAAAGAAAATAAATATAAGTAGGCATGCAAAGTCCTGTTAGATATTTTACTCACCATTAAATTAAAAATAATTCTTTCAAATTAGAAAGTTTCAAACTTAGTTTCTTCAAGATTCTGTTTTTAACAATTACATGGAAATTTGGAAAGCATAGTGGTAAAAAAATTATAGACCAACTTTTTCTTTTTGATATATGAAATTCTCAAGATTCATTTCTATACCAAGCACTACTTTAATATCATATCTCTTACTCTTTCTAACAGACTATTGATTTTTCATGGTTTCATCTCTCAATCAAAGCCTAACATTGAAAACTTGTTTGTTGACTTGAGCCTTGATGTAAAATTTAGTTTAAATCTTTTTCTAGTAATATGTTTTTCAGTGGCATAGCAATTTTCCTGTCACTGAAATAGTGGACCCCTAAATGCTTTGCTCACCAGAGTGTGAAATTTTTATTTTCTTTATTTTGATTGTTCAAGTAAACAAATGCTAATTTAAAACGCAAACAAACAAATACAACTGTCTTGAGCAAATGCACTACCTTTCACACAGTTGTAACTGATTCCCTTCTGCTATGATAGTTCTCTCAACTTTTTGAAGCTAGGATTTAAAATATTTACAGGGAAAGAAACATACTCACCTGATTTAAGTATTGGTTCTGTGTGTGCATCTCAGAGAGGCACAAAACCCTGAGCTTATGTCTTAGAGAGATATGCATGTCTCTGTATTTTTATGCACCTAGTGGAAGTATTAAAGTGATGCCTGGGAACCAGAAGAAGTAATTATTATCTATGACTTTTAAAAATATGCAGTTTCCATCACGTTAATTATAACTCAGTCCCTGCAAGTCAGATGACACTGTTAACTAAGGGAAAGAAAAAACTAAGATGAAACAAATCAATTTCTGAAATAAGCTTTGTGGACCCAGATTTTATTCATTTAGCAAACTCCAGGAACCTCTCTACAAGCATGATTATTTTATTAAATGACACTTCATAAAATATAGGCATTTTGTTAATATTTTCTAAAGTATTTAAGTGAGTGCTTTATGGATTTTATAATATTTTGTAAAGTGACAAATTTCATTTGAGACATAATTATTATTTTATTTTTTATATTCAACTTATCCCTATAGAAACATGAAAATTGGCTGCTAAAAAATAGAGAAAAGGATCTCTGCTCTCTCATTCAGTTTTAATTTTCTCAGTTTTATATGATGAAATGAAGCTTTTCTTACACCACAGCTGTTACCTTGCTTTGCCAAAAAAATCTTTTGATGCTATATATAGCCCCATAGAGAGTCTTGTCTTCTTTCCTTTTTAATTTCATTCTTAGAATATTAGTTATAGGAAATAATTGTTCTTCATACTTGGAGTTCTAATAGTTGTTGTTTAAAGTGCTGCTAGCACATTTTTGATTGGGCTACCAAAATTTAACAGTTGTCAACCCCACTCATGTCTAGCTAGAGGGAGTCATTATGTTTAATGAGGTAGCCATCCTCATATACTTGAATCAGATTGGCAATCAGCTTCCTGGTAATTGAATTAGTAGAATACTATGAGTTTCAAGTTTCTTTGTCAATTTGCATACTCGACAAGCTCTGCTTCACTCTGATTTATAACTGTCTTACTTATATTTACATGAAAGCCCCTCAATTTACAAATAAATGGCCATCCAAAGGAGAATTTGATTGATTTGAACTAGCTCATATTTATCTGAATGTTTAGAATTTGTAAAGTTTAGACAGATTGAAAAATGTGATTTCTTATTTTCATATGATTTATGAAAATAAGGCATATTTTGTATGTAAACAACTCATTTTGTATAACTTTAATTCTATAGTAAATCAGATTGCTCTTCTGTAATCTAATCTTTTAATATACATGTTCCATAAAATCATTTTTTTACATTGCCCTGGAGTTTTAAAAACATCTTCCAAGACTTTCTATAATAAATGTTAATATACATGTTCCGTAAAATCATTTTTTTGTATATTACCCTGAAATTTTAAAAGCAGCTTCTAAGATTTTCTATAATAAATTATCAATTTATTCATTTTAAAAAGCCTAAAATCTATTGCTTAAAAATGGTAATATCTACTATCATTACAGTAGGTAGGTAGTCAGACACACACAAGGCAGAAGAGGACACCCTCTACCCCACCAGGAATGTCAGGCAACCATCAGGTGATGGTCAGGCGGTTAAGCAGTCTCTCTAAAGTAATAATTGATCATAGACAGATTCAAAGAAAGGCACTCTTCTGATACAAACACCAAGAACTGGTGATCAGCAGCTTCCAGATAAGATCTCAGGAATTGGGTAAGTGAGATCAAGCATGTTCACTAAGAGGCAAAATGGTGGAGTTTAACCTGTATGTCATGTTCTTCCAGAAGCACTCCACTGGTAAAGGAAAAATGCCTCAAGTGCACAACTTCAGTAAACACACTGGGCATGTGGCACCTCCAAAGTGCTGGCAAGCCACTGTGCATGCAGACAGCATATCCCAAGGGAAGAATCAGGAAAGAAGGGATGTAACCTCCTAGAAGCATGTCAACATACAAAACATCAAGTCAAAGACCAAACAGTGTAGTTCATCTCTCAAGTCACCCACTTGGCCCTCTTGTCATTTGATAAAGAGCTTCTTTATCAAAGCCTAACACTGAAAAAGCTTCTTTATCAAACTGCAAGGTGTTGAAACATAGAACAGAAGGATGCTCTGAATGGAGTAAGCAAATAGATACTCAGGGAGCAAATTATGGAATGTGTTTTACAATACTATGCTAGTTGAAAAGAAAAGTTTGAAGGATTTAAAGTGGAAGAATGTGGATGACACAATGAATAAATTCAAAACTAGAGGCAAGAAGGTAGGTCATGAGACTGTGTTAATTGTCCACATGATTGATGATAAAGGCTTGACCAAAATTATGGAATGGATATTAAAATTAGAAGACAAATGCAATAACTGGTAAGAAAGAGGTTTATATTTCTAGTTGTGATGAAGTGGCTTACATCAGCCAATTCTTCTTTCTCGGAACAGTGATTGTATCTAGACAAAATTAGAAATTGAGGAGAGTCAAGATCCCCAGGCCCAGAATGGGCAAGATCAAAAAGAGGAGTGAAAAGCATGGATATGAGATCAATATTCTCAATATTCTTTATACTTTTTTTTTCAAGGAATTGGAAAATTTCTAAACTGTAAGAAACTAAATGCTTAGAAGATAAAAAAAAAAAAAGAGGCAACAAACTAAGCTTAGCTTTGAGCATTCTTACAGTATTAGAGAGACACAAATTAGTGATTTGTGGGTCTGTGAAAAAGAGGAGCCCTGATAAACATTCATGGACTTCAGTTAAAATTATAAAAGGATCTATTCAAGGAGTAAACAGTAACAGACTAAAAAGGCCTAACTTTCAAATTACCCATTTTCTGATTTCACCAACCGGAACTCTTTCTCCTCTAAGTACCTTCCAAAATAAAAGTATGGACACCTTCCAGGAAGAGTCAAAGCCATCATCCAGAGTTACCACAATTTTTATATTAATTAAATGTGACAAGGTGTGATATTTAATCGATGATCACTAGTCACACTTCTACAATTGATCAAGATTAGAGCAGAGACTGGATTTAACCTCCTACCATTTGAGACAAAATAAGAAATCATTTTCAATATATTAGGCAACGAGCAGTGAAAGTTAGTGATTGCTGAGAAATAGAAAACCAATGTTGTGAGCCCTAAGATTGTATCAGTTGATTTCTCTGAGAAAGTTTTCAGGCCACAGCACAGGGAGGAGAGGGCCCAGTTGGAGCCTTATGCACATCTTTAAGTTGAGGAAACAGTTGAGAGGAGACACCAGTGAAACAGAGTCAGCTAGAGCTTGCAAGACAAAATGATGGAGACAAAGAACCTTTAGAAAGACAAAATCCTTGAGACCTACTGGTGATATTTTTGACTATTCATCAGAAAACTGGTTCATATGTGCACAAGATGAAAGAAAAAAATGCAAAAGGATTAGAGAGAACAGGACCTGGTAGACACACAGGGCTAGTGTGAGTTCCCATAAAGAGTGCCTATTCCCACCCGCCAGATTAGAAAATGAGGTAATTCGTGGGGTATAAAATAGGGTACTCAGTAAGGTCTTGCCTCAGTAGGAGAATATTTAGCCCTAGGCTGAATGCTGCTCAGTCACACCTAACAAATCTCAAGACCCAAAAAGAACCAGAATTATTTTATTTAGCTTAATTGCATCATAGAAGAAAAATCTCAAGAATATTTATAGAAACATAAAAACATATGCAATCTAAAAATTAAAATTTATAATATCTGTATTCTATAAAAGAATATCAAGCATAAAAAAGAAGCAGAAATGTTTAAACCATTGTGAAGAGAAACATTAATCAATCAAAATTATCACAGACCTTATACAAATGTCATTAGCAGATGAGGACGTTAAAACAATTATTCTATGTTCTGTATTTTCTGCATGTTAAGTAGAGACTAGAAGTATATATAAAAGGAAAAGGAAAGACCAAAAGGAAAACAAAAATTTCTGAGATGAAAAGTGTAATGAAATAAATTAAAGGCTGATTAAATATCACAGAGGAAAAGATTATTGAACTTGAAAATATAGCAACAGACACTTCCAAAATGGTATACCAGGGGAGAAATGGATTAAAAAAAGAGAAAGAACACAGGCACCTGCAAACTGTGGGATAATTTCATGAAGACCAGTATGTATGTTCTTGGAATCCGCAAAAGGGCAAAGAGAGAGAAGTAGAAAAATATTTAAGAAATTAATGATGAAATGTCATTTAATCATACATCATTTCAAAAACACAATTCTAAAATATTATTTGCCAAGCAACATAGACTCATAATATATGTATCAAAACTTTGCATAAATCATGAAATGATTACATAAATAAAAAATAAAAGAGATATTTATAATGCATTTTACTGTTCCTGATGGGATAAATCATAAGATATTATTTGAACATGATACAAAGGAGCTAACACACATATGTATAAACATATGTATACTTATATAGAGAGAGTCACTGCTTATCAAGAGTACAGAATAATTTTTAATATAATTTATTTTAGAATTGATGTTTGTATTAATGTACATAAATATTGAGCGGATGACAAAGAGAATTTCCATTAACCCCACCTCCTTCCCTGTCTGCAGTTTCCCCCATTATCAATATTTTTCTATTAGTGTGGTACATTTGTTATATTTAATAAAGCCACGTTGGTACATCATTATTAACTAAAGTACATAGTTTACATTAAGGTTTACTCTTTGTGTTACACAGTTCTATGGATTTTGATACAAGGAGGCACAGAAAATGTGAATGCCAATAGTATGCCTTAAAATAAGTTGATCTGTAGTTAAAAACCTTTCTACAAAGGAAAACTCACCCATTAGTTATAAAATGTTCCAAAAATTGTAATCAACTTTATTGAGATACAATTTACATATAATAAATTTCATGAATTCTACTTGTAAAATTAGTAAGTTTTATAAATAACTGCTGTCACAATTACGAGACAGAACAAGAGTTTAAAATGTGTCTATAAGGATCATGATAGTAAATACTTGTAAATTCTGAAGGCTAAGAGGCAAAATCAAGAAAATTTTTATAGATACTTATAAGACAGTATCTTATAGTACAATACAGAAAACAGTTTTCCAAAAAATACAGTTCAAGTTATAATGAGAATAGTGTACGACGTTTTTGTACTATGGTCTACTGGTAGAAGGATTAAATCCTTTTTTGGGGAAACATTTCCATCAATTGGTATTCAAAATTATTGCTCTCATTTGTCAAAAACCATAGTAATGCTTATGTGTAAATACATATGTAGTGAGATCTTTTGTATTTCACCTTTGAAAATGTCTTTTGGACAGACTAACACTGCCACATACTAATATCAATCCACAAACATATTTTAATTGAGCATAGCCATCACTTTGAAAGTATTCATTGGGCTGTATTTAATTCTTCTCTTTATAATTTGCTTTTGTTATATCACTGCATTACAGATGAATCACTTTCAAATGTAGGATAGGTGAAAGTTGTTCAACTGAGAAGTTAAATGGATTTTGAAATATGGAATTTTTTTGCATTTGCATTAAGATATAAAAAACACTACTAAGATTGTAGTTTAGGCTCAGAAAATAATGTTTCCTGCAAATTTGTGTGGCAACATTTGACAGCATGAAAAGTATGTAAAAACAATTTGACATTACTTCGGGTATAAAGAAATCAGTTATCTTCAAAATGGCTTTTTCCAGTATAAGTTTTTCATATAGGCATGGTTTGGTTTTGTAATTTTAGGTTAACTTCCTTGGGAGACATGATGAGTTACTCAGTAAAGCTAAAGTCAAAGGCATTAAGCATTTGATAATATTGGTTGAGAGAGCATCTCTTCATTTTCAAAAAATTTAAGTCTCATCTCTGATTTCAAAAAAAAAAAAAAACAGTAAAATCGATCACTGCTACCCTGTAGAACTGTCTAGTAGGGCACATCAGCACATTACAGAACTGTTAATACTTAATTCATGAAAGCAGATGAAGTTTATATTATTTATACCACTAGTTTAATATATTATAATTTATAAATTATAAAATTAATAGCTATATAATTTCCCACATATTTTTAAATCACAATTGGTTGTAACACATCTTAGCAGATTCCACTTCAGGGTCTACTAAATTGTGTTTTGTCACCTTTAAAGCTAATATTCCCTGTAGTTACTCAGTGTGGACTACTGGCAGGCTAACTTTTCAGTCTCACACCAGCTCTTTGAATAAACAACAACAGAGATGAATCAATAACATTGCTGAGTCATCAAAGGCCAAGAAAAAGCATTTAAAATTGTTTTTATTTTTTCTTCTTCTTATTATTATTTTTTTAGAGGCAGAGTCTTGCTATATTGTTTCCTAGGACAAAACCAGGAAAAATTGAAGTCCGTATAAGAGGAAGAAAACTATGTTGAAAACTTGGAGAACTGGGTTGAAATTCTGACTCTCATACTTACTAGCTATTCGACTTAGGACAAATTCATTAGTTTTGCCCTAAGAGTTTCATGTTCTATTAAAAGCAAATTAGTAATACCTGTCCTTGTCATTAAATGAGAGTTGTGATAAAATTGAAACAATGTCTGTAAAATTATGTTGTGTAACAGAAAATGCCTTACAAACATGGATCATTAAAATTACCATAAATTTAAAAGAGACTATAATCATTTCATGGTATTCTGATTCTTTATAAATCTTTCATGCATATAAGAGAGGGAAAATATCAAATGTAGTGCTGGTACTTTCATTCACAAAGCATAAAAGTAGAAAGAACAGGGACTGAAGTTTTAGGGAATAAGAAACAGTACATTTCATGACTCTCCAGAATTAAAAGTAATGTCTCTCTGAAACCTAATACTGGATCCATGAGTGTTGAATTGTAATTCTATGTCAGTCTGAAAGTAGAACAAAAGCCTACAAAGTGGAATTCCTGCCCTTTGCTTTAATTACTATTTATTTATTTATTTATTTTTGAGACGGAGTTTCGCTCTTGTTACCCAGGCTGGAGTGCAATGGCGCAATCTCGGCTCACCGCAACCTCCGCCCCCTGGGTTCACGCAATTCTCCTGCCTCAGCCTCCCGAGTAGCTGGGATTACAGGCACGGTCCACCGTGCCCAGCTAATTTTTTGTAATTTTTAGTAGAGACGGGGTTTCACCATGTTGACCAGGATGGTCTCCATCTGTTGACCTCGTGATCCACCCTCCTCGGCCTCCCAAAGTGCTGGGATTACAGGCTTGAGCCACCGCGCCCGGCCTTTAATTACTGTTTAAGAGACAATCAGGAGTTCTGGTTTCATGAAGGATGTTGATTATAATGTTTCAGTCCCCTGAAAACGTCACAGCATACATACTTCCTATTTGTTATTTTTATTTATTAATGCATGTTAGGACAAAATAACAAGGAATGTGGGAATAAGTATGGATTCTTCTCAAAGAACACGTAACTAATGCAAAACAGAAGACTGACTTATGAAACTGATTAATAAGAAATTCTAAAGTAAAAATAACACAGAGTTGGTTTTCTACAGTCAAATTAAAATCCGGAATTCCCGAGAAATTCATATGAACTGGCATGAATAATCCTGTCTTTATATCTTCAATCAATTTGTTGAAATCATATTCCTAAAATATTCTTTATAGAATTCAAAGTCCTATCCTTCACCTTTCTCTTTTTGTTGATAGATGTATTTCCATCTGTTATAGCAGACTTATATGAGAGATGATACATAAGAGTATAGACTTGTGCCATTTTGTTAGCTTAGCATTGACATTGATAGCTAACGCTTGCTGTCATCTGCTTTTTAGATAAAAATATTTTTATTTTAAAAGTTTAATAGATAGTTTGCCCCATTTACCTTTTCAAAATGAGATGCAAACATGGTAGAATCAAGGTAGAAAATTAAGCAGCTTGATTCTGAAGAAAACACATTATAAGCACTATCTAGATACTAATTGGACTCTAGTAGAATCCTCATCTGCAATGATTAATGTACTCTTAACAAAAGAAAAAATGAGTCATCCTGTGTATGAAAGAGATTTAGTTAACATTGCAATTAATCTTTCCATCTATGGGTGAAAATGGATTCCTGCAGATTTTACTTAGCTAACAAACATAGATGAATTATCCTAGTTGCAAGTCAAAATAATTTCAAGCTATAGTTTTCCTCTGTTTCACTATTGATTAATTTGATCTAATACTTTCCTGATATGCTGGCTTCTGTATGCTGTCTTACCGTAGATAGCTGGAGCCTTATCATGCATCACTAACATTAGAAGAAGCACCTCTTAAATACTACCTCTTTTAAACAATTATGCACACTTTTAAAAGCATACGTTTATTCTTAAAACAGGAAAAACAAAAAGCAGAACAAAAAAGAACCTCAAACAAAGGCAATGAATGAATGAATGATGATGCTGATGTGAGAACAGTTATGATCAATAAAACTAAAGAAGTCACTCCTGCCAATATTATTTCACTCACTTTAATTAGTTAGTTAATACCATATGTTGTGACACTAATAACATAGGAATACAAAGAGTTATTGAAACTATTTATGAAAGGAAACTCTCTATGAAAACAATTAATAAGTGGTTTTTAAGAGACTTTCAACCGGGTAATAACATTTGCCATTATTTATAAGAAATACTCCTTCAAATGTTATCCCTTCCTGACACTGAGTACCATTCTGTGAATTACTCTTTTTTTTTTAAGTTTGTCACTAAATAATGTGGATCAAAAGCAAAGAGGAACAATAGGAAGAGAAGATTGCTAAGTTTTATCTGCCTCCAAATATTCTAAATTAAATACCTAGGTCAAAGCTGATCACTGGAAGCTGGAACCCTGCTTTGGTTGTATTAGTCATTCCTCTCTTTTCTGTTTACTGGAAAAACATCCTTTCCCTGTATAGTGTTTGAGCATGTGCTTCCAGCTTACCTTAAGAGTCATCCTAATAAGCAGACCTGTGGATCTTCTATGAGCAGTAAGGAAGCTGCCATGATTGTTCATTATGTCACCCACTTATGATGATCCCAGAGAGAGTTTTCGTCTCATCTGAGTATGAAGAGTAATTCAATTTCCTTGGGAAAGTTGGATTGGTAGTGTATCATGGTTGCTATGAATTGTATAGCTGATAAGATTTCTCTTTTCATGTTGGCTGCCAGAAAATTTAGGGCCAGATTTATGGCCCGCTCATTGGACATATGTGGATTATAGTAACATGCATTTTTAGAATCATTCCTGGCTCTGTTTCATCTCTACTCTTGTTTTACTTTCTTTTGTTGCCCCACTTTTAACTGATGCTGTTGGGTCTTCTTCTACATGTCTTATCGTCTACTTCAAATATTTTTGGGATAGATCAAAGTATAAAAATAAACACACATACGCAAATGAAATAATCTCAAATAGGGCTTTGAAATGAATGCTGCCGCTATCGGGGAAGAAAGAATAGGGGCTTCCAGATGCAGGGAGTGACATGAAAAACATAAAGGAAGAGTAAATGGTTTTGACAAGGGATCTGTTAAAAAAAATTACTCTCTTTAGGTAGCAAATTGTTTCTAGGTAAAGATAGTATATTACATTGAATCATAAGTGTTTTCAAAATGTATTTAAAATTCTGTTAAAAAAGAATTACTCTCTTTAGGTAGCAAATTGTTTCTAGGCAGAGATAGTATATTACATTGAATCATAAGTGTTTTCAAAATGTATTTAAAACACATTGCTTGAGTAAAAATAACAAATTAACAATATCTGCAATTGAAGAGATAATCTCTGGATTATACTATGGTCTCAGGTGCATTGATATAACTCGAGAACAATGGTATCTCCTTTATGACATGATGAAAACTTTTGTCTCTAAAATAATAATTTCAACTATAGGTGAGGTGATTTTTGTTAATAACATAATATTACAAAGCTATTAACGTGGTTTATATTCTCTTACCTATTTGAATTATTTTTTCTGTCTCTTACATAATTTTATCTAATGAGAAGAGTCTAATTTACTATGAAAAGATACGTCTAAAGTGAAATGATAAGTCATGGCAGATCTACAAGTTGAATTTAGTATTGCATGCTTATTTGGCATATCATTTGAGTAAATTTGTTATTCTCTTTTCTGTTTATTTGTTCATTTAATTATTTGTTTTTAAAATTATCCATTCAGTATTTAATGGGTAATCACTTTATACTGTGTACATTTAATCACAGGAAATACAAACACAAAGGACATAAAAACTTCACATAGATTTCACTTTCTAGCTAAGCATAGTAAGACGGTTAATTTTCTGTGTCAAATTCACTGGGCCAGAGGGCCGATATTTGGTTAAATATTATTCTGGGTGTTTCTGTGAAAATGTTGTGGATGAGGTTAACATTAAATTGAAAGTTGAGTAAAGATGGGGGTGAGTCTTAGCCAATCAGTTGAAGGCCTGAATATAACTAAAGGCTGACTCTCTCCCAATTAAGATAGGATTATTTTTGACTGATGTCCTTTACACTACAACAGTATCAGCAATTGGAAAGTTGTCTACATATTTTGGTAACTCTCTCTACAGTTTACATTTCACTAGTCCCTATGGAACAAATACTTATGTTTCCAATAGACAATCTTCCTTACAATTCAACCTCTTTACTCAAAAAAATTATTTTCTTATTTCTTGCTAAGGCTCAGATATGAACTTTAGATTCTACCATTCATATACACCTAAGAAATTTTTTTATTAGAATTATGGATAAAGAATTAGGGTACAGTGTGTATCTTGTCTTGGTGACAATTTTTAGAACATTCTGAACTGCAGGTGTGAAATGACTTCTTGATTTGTCATATTCTGATTGTGGCAGAGCCAACAATTCTTTTAATTCACCTATCCTACAGTATAGGGTGGAAAGTTATTTCTAGAATTTGTTTTTTAGACTAAAAAATTTTGTTATTTACACATTTAACAATGATTTTCTGCTCGTGATTTTTGCTTTGTTTTGTCTTTCTTATTAAGAATTCTGATGCTCAAAACATAATCATATATGTCAATTTCAATATTTGTTTTAATTTTAAGAAAGCCTAGAAAATAATTTTACATAGATTCAGTAATCTTCAAATTATGGTACTTAAAGTAGAACCATATGGGTCTTCTTTTTTTTTTTTATTGCATTTTAGGTTTTGGGGTACATGTGCAGAGCATGCAATACAGTTGCATAGGTACACACAGGGCAGTGTGTTTTGTTTGCTTTCTCCCCTTCACCCACATTTGTTATTTCTCCCCTGGCAATCCCTCCCCACCTCCCCCTCCCACTGGCCCTCCCCTTTTCCCACTATAGACCCCAGTGTTTAGTACTCCCCTCTCTGTGTCCATGTGTTCTCATTTTTCATCACCCGCCTATGAGTGAGAATATGCGGTGTTTCATTTTCTGTTCTTGTGTCAGTTTGCTGAGAATGATGTTCTCCAGATTCATCCATGTCCCTATAAACGACACGAACTCATCATTTCCGATTGCTGCATAATATTCCATGGTGTATATGTGCCACATTTTCCCAATCCAGTCTATCATTGGATCTTCTAGGAAAATATGGGTCTTCTAGGAAATTAATTCAGCTAGGAAATTTAACATGAAAAATTAAAATTACAATTTGTTACCTTATCTGTTAGTAAGAATTCAGGACTATGTTGGAGCCTTTATACTTAGTGGTCAGGTAGGTAAGGAGGGAATGTGTTCTCTTCCCGGGTTCACAAAGGGGGGTGGGTAGTTTTAAGGGCAAGAACTTTCCAGCTCCATGCCCCCCTCCCATGCCTCTCCATCCAGGAGATTTAACAGTTTCTGTTTTAATTTTTGCGGGCACAGGGAAATAATCAAAAGTCAATCACTCCAGCAGAAGCTTAAAGGAATTTCTTTCATTGGCCAGGGGACTTGGAGAGGGAAGGAATTCCTCCCAGGTTAAAAGTCCCCTTCTTCCACACCCCTTTGGATTCCATACTTGGGTCCCCTCCCACACTCTTTGCGGAAGTCTTTTTCTCTCTCATCTTTTTCTCTTTCTCTGCCTAAATAAATCACTTTCTGCAAAAACATTTCAGGATCCGGTATTTACTTTACCAGCATACCATGCCAGGTGTGGTCCCGTCTCCCATTCTTGGGTGAATGAAAGGCCAACAGCCTGGAAAACATCCTCTCTGGGGAGCCAAGTGCTCCCCTGTACCCCCAAATCTTGGAACAGTATGTGAGAATTTCTAAACCAGTTAAAGGAGGTTGAAAACTTTAGGAGCATTGCAAAACACAGTTTCTCGAAGGACCAGAAGAAATCCTTACTTCATCATATAACGTCATTAGTATCAGGTTGCATGTGAAGAGTCTGAATGATAAGGAAATTTGCCTAAGTCAATTAGGGTTGTTATATAATAATTTATAGTCTTCTCTATGAAGCAATATTAAAGGACGCTGGATGATTTTTATTATATCACTTAGCATAATTTTTAAACATCTTTACCATCGTATTATAACAACTGCCCAGATTAACAACAGACATTTATATACCTAACAGTTTATATTACATTTTTGTGACATAAGAATGTCAAGATGATGCAAGATTATGCCAGATTACCAGGGTTTTTTTTGGTCCAGATGATCTTTGGTACGTTACTTGAAATGTTTTGGGGGTTAAAAATAGAAGTTTTTGTTTCTGTTATGTTTTTCCCTCAGCGGAGTGTACCAGGTGACAACTCATTATAAAGGGAGTGTGTAAAGAAGATTCCTTTAGTATCCTATGGTTTTTCTCAACTCTTGCTAAAATTAGGAGTGAATAAATCATTAACAGAAATAGAAGAAAACAATTGGATAATGATAAGGTAAACTAGAAATGAAACTCTGGATTGCAGTCCTTGAGGTAGAAATATCTAGAATGATAACACTGAGCATGGCAGAGGGCCTGAGGACCCCTGTAAGCCCTGGCAGTGAGAACTTTCCAGGCAGAAACTGAGCACTAATGGATTGTTTGTGCAAGTAAATAGTGCTGAGTAATTCTTCATTCTCATGCAGGTATATCTGTCTTCAGAAGTGGTCAGAAAATCAGTATCTGCCAACAGTTAGATATGGCATGATGATGGAGCAATGAAAATAGCAACAATATGAGAAAAAAGGTAATATTTTACTCATTTTGAAAAGTAATTATAAGTTGAATAATTTAACTGTCAGCAATTCTGACTCAAATGTGTGCAATAAAACTTTCTTGTCTAGGCAGTTATAAATATAGATTTAAAATAATGTTAAAAGATGAGTTGGGAAATTATTATCTACTTATATGGAGACTTCTAAGTTGAAAAATAAAAGTATTTTCAGTGATTAAAGTGTACCATAAGCAATATATTGCTTGCTAAATTAATTTTGGCACAAAAATTGTAATAATATAGTATACATTGGATGCATTTACTTCAATGTAAAGAAACAAAATACAATTGAAACCTCCGATTTATTTTGCCTATATCTCCATTGTCTCTATTCAGAGGTAACCTTTACCCTGATTTTGGCACTTAAATTCTTATGCACATTTTAACATGTTATCTTATATGTAGTTATCTCCAAGCAGCATGTAATTTATTTTGCATGTATAACATTGTATTAAATATAATATATATTTATGTTTTAAATAATTATCCACGTTAATATAAGCAGCTCTTGTTCCTTTATTTTAGTGCCTTTAATTTGCTCTATGTGTGAATATTACAACATCTTCAATGCAAATTCAAACAGCCTTCAATTTTTCAATATTACCAACAATGCTATAATGAACATTCTTGTACTCCTCTCCCTGGACACATATGGCCATTTCTGGGGGAAGTGTAATTGCTGAGTTATAATATATGTGCTAGAGAGTATAAAATTGCTTTCCAAAGGAGCTGTGCCAATTTAAAATCTGTCAGCAGTGAATAAGAGTTCCCTTTGCCCCATATCTTGCCATTAATTATTTTTATTTAAAATTTTTTTTTGCCAATTTAATTGGTGTAAAATTGTAAATATTTATTGCTTTAATTTGCATTTTCCTAATTATTAATGAGTTTGAGCGTTTTTATATGATTATTGGTTTTGTGGATCACCTCTTCTATGATTTGCCTTAATTTGTTGTAGGCTCAGCAAAACCTTTTTAAGAGCATTTATTTTTTTTTATTCAGAATTCATAAGTGTTTGATAGAAAAAAATTTGAAAGTTTTTGTTTGTAATGTTGCTCTAAATTATTGATGTTTGAGTCTCACCCCCCAACATTCTGATTTAGTTGTTATGCAGTGCAGCATATGTATCGGGTTTTTATAAATTCCCCAGGTAGTTCTAAGTAACATTCAGGAACCTCTGGATTAAGTTGATCTTGAATTTTTATTGCCCTAAAATGAGCAAATCAAGTGGTGCCCTATTGTTCAGTGAACTCTAACAAGAGAGGCAGGGTTGGTGGACAAAGGAACAGAAATCATTCAATTGGCAAATGAAGGTGAAGTATTTTAATTGTGTTTACCTGATAAAATATCCTGCCACCCTTGGGTAGATAAGGGACTTACTCTGATCATACTGAGGACATTCGTTTGTTTTCTAAGAGAGAAGAAATGTTCAGGGAGGGAAAAACAATCCTGCCCCGCTGTTAGTAAGAGCATTGAATATTAAAGACAGATGATTACATGAATAGACTTCAGTCTGGTTGAAAGTTTAGACTTTCTATGGGGAAAGTACTTCTGAGAAATAAACTCTTCTTCCCAGGTCTGGCATAATAAACATGACTGGCACTCTTACTGGTGACTGGTACTCCTGGACAGACATGCCCAAAGCCCATGTCTCTGGAGAAGTTCTAGAAAGGAATAAATATCCATATGAGAGTGAGAAAAGATATTCTGGAGGGACCTGAGAGATACTTATCACTATGCATCCCCATCTTTACCCTCTCAGTTGGCGGCATTGACAACAGGCCACCTCTTTGGTTCTTAGAGGTTTTGGCAACTCCATTCAGAATGAGACTGTGCTGTATAACTTGCCTAATGCAGAGATTTGTGTTCATTGAACCATATTCGTCTTCTATTTTAAAGAAACTCATAGCCTTCACCTATATCTGCTTGAGAGAACCATGCACCTGGTGTTAGGGTCAACAGGGCTCACTGTTATAACAAAGCAAAATGAATCGCTGTCGTTGGACTGCTGAGGTAATGCTCCTGCCACAGAGCACGAGATAAATTGGCAAGTAGAAGCTTGTATACTCACACACATTGACTCCCACAGATAAGTTTACCTTCCTGCTGTAATTTATTATTTATAAATCCTGTATATGTATAAAAATACTTTTATTTTGAAAAGTACAATAATACAATTTTTTGAACAGTACATAATAAAAATATTTTTATTATGAACAGTACAGTAAGGTTACTCTATCCATAATAAAAACACTTCTTTTTATACATAGACAGCATATATTATTTTTTATTATTGTTAATTGTAGACATACTTTACTTGTCTTACAATATTAAGTTTTAAAAATAAAAATTCTGGTCTGTGTCATTTTAATAAAATTAATTGATGATTATTTTAGAGTAAAATAGGGTAAACATTTTATATTAAACAAATTTAAAATTCTGGGCTAATTATAAACATACAGAGAAATTGCAGTGATTGTACACGAGTTCCCTTATATTCCTCACCATACTTCCTTTTCTGCTGACAAATTTTACAACCATAGTGCAATTGTCAAGAACAGAAAATTTACATTGCTACAATATCATTAATTAAATTGAATTTATTTTTTCAAATTTTACAATTCCTTCCATACATGTCCCTTTTGCTATTTTAGGATCCTGTCCAAAAATCTCACATAGAATTTAGCTATTTATCATTAATCTCTTTTAGAATGTGCGAGTTCCTTGTCTTTCCTGAACTTGATTAATGCTTTTAAAGAGTACTGATCAGTTCTTTTTTTTTTTTTATTTTGAATAAATATTGGATTTTTATTTTTTTTTTATTTTTTATTTTTTAATTTTTTATTGGATTTTAGGTTTTGGGGTACATGAGCAGAGCATGCAAGACAGTTGCGTAGGTACACACATGGCAGTGTGCTTTGCTTTTCTTCTCCCCTTCACCCACATTTGGCATTTTTCCCCAGGCTATCCCTCCCCACCTCCCCCTCCCACTGGCCCTCCCCTTTTCCCCCCAATAGACCCCAGTGTTTAGTACTCCCCTTTCTGTGTCCATGTGTTCTCATTTTTCATCACCCACCTATGAGTGAGGATATGCGGTGTTTCATTTTCTGTTCTTGTGTCAGTTTGCTGAGGATGATGTTTTCCAGATTCATCCATGTCCCTACAAACGACACGAACTCATCATTTCTGATTGCTGCATAATATTCCATGGTGTATATGTGCCACATTTTTCCAATCCAGTCTATTATCAATGGGCATTTGGGTTGATTCCAGGTCTTTGCTATTGTAAACAGTGCTGAAATGAACATTCGTGTACATGTGTCCTTATAGTAGAACGATTTATAGTCTTTTGGATATATACCCAGTAATGGGATTGCTGGGTCAAATGGAATTTCTATTTCTAAGGCCTTGAGGAATCGCCCCACTGTCTTCCACAATGGTTGAACTAATTTACACTCCCACCAACAGTGTAGAAGTGTTCCTTTTTCTCCACATCCTCTCCAGCGTCTGTTGTCTCCAGATTTTTTAATGATCGCCATTCTAACTGGCGTGAAATGGTATCTCAATGTGGTTTTGATTTGCATCTCTCTGATGACCAGTGACGATGAGCATTTTTTCATATGATTGTTGGCCTCATATATGTCTTCTTTCGTAAAGTATCTGTTCATATCCTTTGCCCATTTTTGAATGGGCTTGTTTGTTTTTTTCCTATAAATCTGTTTGAGTTCTTTGTAAATTCTGGATATCAGCCCTTTGTCAGATGGGTAGACTGCGAAAATTTTTTCCCATTCTGTTGGTTGCCGATCCACTCTAGTTACTGTTTCTTTTGCCGTGCAGAAGCTGTGGAGTTTCGTTAGGTCCCATTTGTCTATTTTGGCTTTTGTTGCCAATGCTTTTGGTGTTTTGTTCATGAAGTCCTTGCCTACTCCTATGTCCTGGATGGTTTTGCCTAGATTTCCTTCTAGGGTTTTTATGGTGCCAGGTCTTCTGTTTAAGTCTTTAATCCATCTGGAGTTAATTTTAGTGTAAGGTGTCAGGAAGGGGTCCAGTTTCTGCTTTCTGCACATGGCTAGCCAGTTTTCCCAACACCATTTGTTAAACATGGAATCCTTTCCCCATTGCTTGTTTTTGTCAGGTTTATCAAAGATTGTATAGTTGTATGTATGTTGTGTTGCCTCCGGTGCCTCTGTTTTGTTCCATTGGTCTATATCTCTGTTTTGGTACCAGTACCATGCTGTTTTGATTACTGTAGCCTTGTAGTATAGTTTGAAATCCGGTAGTGTGATGCCCCCCGCTGTGTTCTTTTTGCTTAGAATTGACTTGGCTATGCGGGCTCTCTTTTGGTTCCATATGAAGTTCATGGTGGTTTTTTCCAGTTCTATGAAGAAAGTCAATGGTAGCTTGATGGGGATAGCGTTGATTCTGTAAATTACTTTGGGCAGTATAGCCATTTTCATGATATTAATTCTTCCTAACCATGAAAATGGAATGTTTCTCCATCTGTTTGTGTCCTCTCTGATTTTGTTGAGCAGTGGTTTGTAGTTCTCCTTGAAGAGGTCTCTTACGTTCCTTGTGAGTTGTATTCCAAGGTATTTTATTTTTTTGTAGCAATTGTGAATGGCAGTTCACTCTTGATTTGGCTTTCTTTAAGTCTGTTATTGGTGTAGACGAATGCTTGTGATTTTTGTACATTGATTTTATATCCTGAGACTTTGCTGAAGTTGCTTATCAGTTTCAGGAGTTTTTGGGCTGAGGCGATGGGGTCTTCTAGGTATACTATCATGTCGTCTGCAAATAGAGACAATTTGGCTTCCACCTTTCCTATTTGAATACCCTTTATTTCTTTTTCTTGCCTGATTGCTCCGGCTAGAACTTCCAGTACTATATTGAATAGGAGTGGTGAGAGAGGGCATCCTTGTCTAGTGCCAGATTTTAAAGGGAATGCTTCCAGTTTTTGCCCATTCAGTATGATATTGGCTGTTGGTTTGTCATAAATAGCTTTTATTACTTTGAGATACCTTCCATCGATATCGAGTTTATTGAGGGTTTTTAGCATAAAGGGCTGTTGAATTTTGTCAAATGCCTTCTCTGTGTCTATTGAGATAATCATGTGGTTTTTGTTTTTGGTTCTGTTTATGTGGTGAATTACGTTGATGGACTTGCGTATGTTGAACCAGCCTTGCATCCCCGGGATGAATCCTACTTGATCATGATGAATAAGTTTTTTGATTTGCTGTTGCAATCGGCTTGCCAATATTTTATCGAAGATTTTTGCATCTATGTTCATCATGGATATTGGCCTGAAGTTTTCTTTTCTCGTTGGGTCTCTGCCGGGTTTTGGTATCAGGATGATATTGGTCTCATAAAATGATTTGGGAAGGATTCCCTATTTTTGGATTGTTTGAAATAGTTTTAGAAGGAATGGTACCAGCTCCTCCTTGTGTGTCTGGTAGAATTCGGCTGTGAACCCGTCTGGACCTGGGCTTTTTTTGTGTGGTAGGCTCTTAATTGCTGCCTCAACTTCAGACATTGTTATTGGTCTATTCATAGTTTCAGCTTCCTCCTGGTTTAGGCTTGGGAGGACACAGGAGTCCAGGAATTTATTCATTTCTTCCAGGTTTACTAGTTTATGTGCATAGAGTTGTTTGTAATATTCTCTGATGATGGTTTGAATTTCTGTGGAATCTGTGGTGATTTCCCCTTAATCATTTTTTATTGCATCTATTTGGTTGTTCTCTCTTTTATTTTTAATCAATCTGGCTAGTGGTCTGTCTATTTTGTTGATCTTTTCAAAAAACCAGCTCTTGGATTTATTGATTTTTTGAAGGGTTTTTTGTGTCTCAATCTCCTTCAGCTCAGCTCTGATCTTAGTTATTTCTTGTCTTCTGCTGGGTTTTGAGTTTTTTTTATCTTGCTCCTCTAGCTCTTTCAATTTTGATGATAGGGTGTCAATTTTGGATCTCTCCATTCTCCTCATATGGGCACTTATTGCTATATACTTTCCTCTAGAGACTGCTTTAAATGTGTCCCAGAGGTTCTGGCACGTTGTGTCTTCGTTCTCATTGGTTTCGAAAAACTTCTTTATTTCTGCCTTCATTTCGTTGTTTATCCAGTCAACATTCAAGAGCCAGTTGTTCAGTTTCCATGAAGCTGTGCGGTTCTGGGTCTGTTTCTGAATTCTGAGTTCTAACTTGATTGCATTATGGTCTGAGAGGCTGTTTGTTATGATTTCAGTTGTTTTGCATTTGTTGAGCAGTGCTTTACTTCCAATTATGTGGTCAGTTTTAGAGTAGGTGTGATGTGGTGCTGAGAATAATGTGTTTTCTGTGGATTTGGGGTGGAGAGTTCTGTAAATGTCTATCAGGTTTGCTTGCTCCAGGTCTGAGTTCAAGCCCTGGATATCCTTGTTGATTTTCTGTCTGGTTGATCTGTCTAATATTGACAGTGGAGTGTTAAAGTCTCCCACTATTATTGTGTGGGAGTCTAAGTCCTTTTGTAAGTCATTAAGAACTTGCCTTATGTATCTGGATGCTCTTGCATTGGGTCCATATATGTTTAGGATCGTTAGCTCTTCTTGTTTTATTGATCCTTTTACCATTATGTAAAAGGCCTTCTTTTTCTCTTTTGATCTTTGTTGCTTTAAAGTCTATTGTATCAGAGATGAGAATTGCAACTCCTGCTTTTTTTTGCTTTCCATTAGCTTGGTAAATCTTCCTCCATCCCTTTATTTTGAGCCTTTGTGTATCCTTGCATGTGAGATGGGTTTCCTGGATACAGCACACTGATGGGTTTTGGATTTTTATCCAATTTGCCAGTCTGTGTCTTTTGATTGGTGCATTTAGTCCATTTACATTTAGGGTTAATATTGTTATGTGTGAATTTGATACTGCCATTTTGATGCTAAGTGGCGGTTTTGCCTGTTAGTTGTTGTAGATTCTTCATTATGTTGAAGCTCTTTAGCATTCAGTGTGATTCTGGAATGGCTGGTACTGGTTGATCCTTTCTATGTGTAGTGCCTCTTTTAGGAGCTCTTGTAAAGCAGGCCTGGTGGTGACAAAATCTCTGAGTACTTGCTTGTTCGCAAAGGATTTTATTTTTCCTTCACTTCTGAAGCTCAGTTTGGCTGGATATGAAATTCTGGGTTGAAAGTTCTTTTCTTTAAGAATGTTGAATATTCGCCCCCACTCTCTTCTGGCTTGTAGTGTTTCTGCCGAGAGATCTGCTGTGAGTCTGATGGGCTTCCCTTTGTGGGTGACCTGACCTTTCTCTCTGGCTGCCCTTAGTATTCTCTCCTTTATTTCAACCCTGTTGAATCTGACGATTATGTGCCTTGGGGTTGCTCTTCTTGCAGAATATCTCTATGGTGTTCTCTGTATTTCCTGCAATTGAGTGTTGGCCTGTCTTGCTAGATGGGGGAAATTTTCCTGGATGATGTCCTGAAGAGTATTTTCCAGCTTAGATTCATTCTCTTCGTCCCCTTCTGGTATACCTATCAAACGTAGGTTAGGTCTTTTCACATAGTCCCACATTTCTTGGAGACTTTGTTCATTCCTTTTTGCGCTATTTTCTCTGGTCTTGGTTTCTCGTTTTATTTCATTGAGTTGGTCTTCGACTTCAGATATTCTTTCCTCTGTTTGGTCAATTTGGCTATTGAAACTTGTGTTTGCTTCGCGAAGTTCTCGTATTGTGTTTTTCAGCTCCTTTAATTCATTCATATTCCTCTCTAAGTTATCCATTCTTGTTATCATTTCCTCGAATCTTTTTTCAAATCTTTTTTCAAGGTTCTTAGTTTCTTTGCATTGATTTACTACATGATCTTTTAGCTCACAAAAGTTTCTCATTATCCATCTTCTGAAGTCTAATTCCGTCATTTCGTCACAGTCATTCTCCGTCCAGCTTTTTTCCCTTGCTGGTGAGGAGTTTTGGTCCTTTCTAGGAGGCGAGGTGTTCTGGTTTCGGGTGTTTTCCTCCTTTTTGCGCTGGTTTCTTCCCATCTTTGTGGATTTGTCCGCTGGTCGTCTGCGTAGTTGCTGACTTTTCGTTTGGGTCTCTGAGTGGACACCCAGAATGTTGATGATGAAGTATTTCTGTTGCTTGATTTTCCTTCTACTAGTCTAGCCCCTTCGCTGTATGACTGCTGAGGTCCGCTCCAGACCCTGCTTGTCTGGGGTGCACCTCTAGCAGCTGTGGCACAGCGAGGGATGCCACCAGTTTCTTTTTCTGCTACCTTTGTCCCAGGATGATGCCTGCCTAATGTCAGTCTTTTGGATATAGAGGGGTCAGGGAGCTGCTTGAGGAGACAGTTTGTACTTTATAGGGGTTTAATTGCTGAGCTATGCGCTCTATTGTTCCTTCAGGGCTGTTAGGCTGCTATGTTTGATTCTGCTGCAACAGAGCTCATTAAAAAACCCTTTTTTTTTCCCTCAAATGCTCTGTGTTGAGGGGTTTGGGCTTTATTTTTGGATGTTCGATGAGGTGTCCTGCCCAGCTAGAAGGCAGACTAGCCACTGTTTGGCTGCCGAGGCTCCGCCCTGCTGTTGTGTGATTCGCCCTGTTCCTACAGGCTCTGCTGTGGTCTCTGCCACGCCCTGCCGCGGAGTCTCTTCGTTGTAGCGTGTTGCCTCAGCAACGGCAGGCTGCGTCAGCAGTGGGCGTGTATCTCAGTAGGGACGGGTTGCCTCAGCAACGGCTGGCTGCGTCAGCAGTGGATGTGTATCTCATTTGGGGCGGGTTGCCTCGGCAACGGCTGGCTGAGTCAGCAGTGGGCGTGTATCTCAGTTGGGGCGGGTTGCCTGGGTAGTGGTGGACACCCCTCCCCCACAGAGTGTCTCGGGCGGTCTGCTCAGGATAGTTTGAAATCGTGGTTTTGTTCGTCCCACTGGGTATCCCAAGCGATCTGTCCCTACAATCCCCTGGGCTGGGCTTCTGTCCAAGTCTTGTTCAGTCTCAAGTCCAGCCCTCTCAAGTCTCAGGTTGCCGGTTCAACAAGGCACCCGGACAAGCGCACCCTGTGGGGATTGCTGGGTAGGGCCGGCCGCCGCCGCCCCGGCTGCCGGCTTCACCAGGCAGACCTACTGCCTGGCGTCCCGTGTCTTTTTTATACTTGGGAGTTTCCCCGTTCTGTGGGCAACAAAGATCAGTCTGGAAATGCAGCTCAGACTCACCGTTTGCGGATTCAACGCGAGCGCCAATCCTGGGTTGTTCTCACAGCGCCATCTTGAGTCCTCCTCCTGATCAGTTCTTTTTATTTTCAGTCACTTAATTTTGTTTCTCTCTTTGTAGTTGTACAATATTTTCTGATAATTAGAATGAGGCTATGCCTTTGTGGCAAGAATACAACAAAGATGATGATGTACTCTTCTCAGTGCATTATACTAACATTATACAACATTTGTTGTATCAATGTGCTTAATGAGGAACATAGACAATATGTTAAAAAACATAGTTTAAGGCAATAGATTGAAACTGTTGAAAGGTATGATCAAAGAAATTAATTAGGTGCCATCTGAAAATGCAAACGCCATGACTGATAAACTATTGATAGCTCCACAATGTTCATGACAGTGAACAGTACAATAAAGTCACCCCACCCATAACCATTGCAATAGTCAAAAGCAGTGCCACACAACATACAGTTTAAGAAGTAGATGCTTACATTTTTTCTTATTATTGTGGAAATGCAAATAAGCCTAGAAATTGACCTATCTTGTACAAAATTTCTAGGAACAATTATATGGAACTATCGTTTTTGAATCAATACTGTAAACCCAATCATATAAATTATGAAAGAAATCCACTAGAATATTTTTCAACTTGTGAGAAAACTTGGCTTGGAACAGTATAATGAAAAGTGCACTCAAACAATCAAGTAGATTGCTTAAAGCTAACATTCAGATCTGTTTCAAAATTACATTGGAGGGTGAAACTCATATAACTGGAGAAATGTGATGTTCTGTATTGTATTAAAGTGAAAAGACTTCAGGTGAAACCCACAGCACATTAATAAATTACTTTCAAATGCTGTATTTTGTCATGCTTAAATGCATATTGAATTAATTTGGAAACTAAGATTATCTTTTTTCCTTCTCTATTTTCTTGTTTTGTTTCTTCTTTATTTCTTTTTAATCTTCTTCACTATGAAGTCCTATAAGTAAATAATTTAGCAATTTGTTGCTCTTTTATAATCTCTTCCCATCTCTATATTCAGATTCTTTTTTTTTAGCAGATACAAATTTTTATGGACACGTTACTTCCCATTATAATTAACCTAAAATGATAGTGTTTCTTTTAATGGAAAAGTAACGTTAAGCTTTGGCTTAAAGTATAAATGGTATGTATTTGTAATTTTGCTCAGTGAATAATTATGTTATAAAAATATTTTCTTGCTACAAGCACCCTTTTAGCAGCTGCAGCGTCATCACTTGTCATTTTGCCTGTTCTTCGTAGGCTGTGCACATTAGCATGAACTGGAAATAACACTCAGAAACAATTTGAGAAACATTATTTTTTGCAAAAAACAATGCAAAAGTATTTTAGTGACTAAAAAAAGAAAGATAAAAGTACATTAACAGGATTCTGACACAAAATAAAAAGCATTCATGAAGAACTACGTTATTTTATACCAAGCAGACCATAAAGATTTTGATCTGATAAATAAATTAAAAATATGCTTAGCAATATTAAATATAAAAATAATCTGCGGTATGAGGATTAAAATTTGTTTAATGATACAGTTTATCAAAATTTGGTGATATTCTGTGTTTGATGGTTAAGAAATGTTAAAAAAATGTTTATGTTTTGTTCCTTTGTTTTGAGATCACAACGTAGTATGATATAAGCCACCACCAACAACTGTGTCATGTACTGGACATTGACTCCCCAAATATTTTACCTCCTTACTTTTCAGTAATGTAATATTTTAAAATTATTTTTAAAGTGCTCTTACCTTACAAAAAGTGTATGCAAAGTTATTTTATCCAACTTCTAAATTCAGAGATGGTGTCACAAGTCTACTTCAAAAGTGTCTTATCACTTTTAAATACCATCAACTATGGATGATTTTCATGGACACTCTAGGGTGATTTTTAGTCTCCTTCCATTATTGCTTATCATTCAGCAACCAGTTTAAAAAAGGCAAATTTACTATTAATACATTCTATATACAATTTTTTAAAACTGTAACAAAATCTCTGGTTTAGAGAAGAAGGAAAAGAGAAACTTCTCATCCTATCGATTGGACCATATGAGCTCAACAGATATGGAACACTAAGGAGAATCTGATAGTTTTACATCCCTTCCTTCCAAATTGCTTTTGTTGTTGTTGTTGTTTTATTTAAATAGTTTTGGAGATACAGGTGGTTTTCAGTTACATGGATAAGTTCTTTAGTCACGATTTCTGAGATTTTGTTGTACCCGTCACCCAAGCAGTGTGTACTGTACCCAATATTTGGTCCTTTATTCCTCACACCCCTCCTGACCTTTCCACAGAAAGTTCATTATATCATTCATATTCCTTTGCATCCTCACAGCTTAGATCCCACAAATAAGTGAGAAGATAAAATAATTTAGTTTTCCATTCCTGAGTTACTCCACTTAAAATAATGGTCTCAAACTCCATTCAGGTTGCTGTGAATGCCATTATTTCATTCCTTTTCATGGCTGAGGAGTATTGCATGGTGCATATATACCACATTTTCTTTATCTACACATTGGTTGATGGGCACTCAGATTGGCTTCATGTTTTGACAATTGCTAGTTGTATTGCTGCAAACATTTGTGTGCATGTGTGTATTTCATAAAACGACTTCCTTTCCACTAGGCAGATAGATACCCAGTAGTGGGATTGCTGGATGAAACAGTAGTTCTCCTTTTAGTTGTTTAAGGAATCTTCTTACTCTTTTCTATATAGTTGGTTCAAAAGTAATACTAGTTTACATTCCCACCTACAGTATAAAAGTGCTCTTTTTTCACCACATCCACATTGACATCTATTATTTTTGAACTTAATTATGACCATTCTTTTTTTTTTGGAGACAGAGTTTCGCTCTTGTTACCCAGACTGGAGTGCAGTGGCACGATCTCGGCTCACCGTAACCTCCACCTCCTGGATTCAAGCAATGCTCCTGCTTCAGCCTCCTGAGTAGCTGGGACTACAGGAGCGCACCACCATGCCCCGCTAATTTTTTTGTATTTTTAGTAGAGACGGGGTTTCACCTTGTTGACCAGGATGGTCTCAATTTCTTGACCTCGTGATCCACCTGCCTCGGCCGCCCAAAGTGCTGGGATTATAGGCGTGAGCCACCGCTCCCAGCAATTATGACCATTCTTGCAGGAGTAAGGTGATATTTCATTGTAGTTATAATTCACATTTTCCTGATAATTAGTTCTTTTATCTAAAGATTTTTCAACATGTATTTTTGAAAGCACTATGTGTAATAGTGGAAATACATGATCAAACGCCTAAATAAGGACTTTATAGCTGGGGATGATTTGAGATTGGTAATGTACTTCATTCATTTTAAAATTTATTTTCTTTCAGAAAAGATACCCTCAAAAAGAAATTAACAAACTGGGGTCTGTTGTATCCTAACTGTGAGGGGGTTTATATTTTTATGATTTCTTTTTAGTCCTAAGATATTTCTGATGTATATATGCTTTTCAGTTTTCTCTCATGCAATCTGTTATGTTTTGACTCAGTGTCCTCACCCAAATGTCATCTCAAATTGTACTCCCGTAATTCCTACCTGTTACAGGAGGGACCTGAGAGAAAACTGAATCATGGGGTGGTTTCTCCCATACTGTTCTCATGGTAGTGAATAAGTCTCATGAGATCTGATGCTATTATAAAGGGTTTCCACTTCTCTCTCATTCTCATTCTATCTTGTGGCCACCATGTAAGAAGTGCCTTTTGCCTTCTATCATGCTTTGAGGCCTCCCCAGCCATGTGGAACTCTGAGTTCATTAAACCTGTTTTTATTCCCCGTTCCTATTCTGTCTTTTTCAGAATTGTGAAGATGGACTAATACATATCCTTGTGCATTTTCCTGATGGTAATAGAAATAAAGGCTATATTTCTACAGGGAAAAACAATCTGTCACATCTTCAATCTTTATTGAAAAAGAGGGAATATCTACAAATATTGGTTTCTTAAGATTTTTAGCTGTTCAATGGATTGTTTTAAGAGATCAAATAAATAGCTCTCTTCCCATTTGACTCCAGAGCTAACTGAGACATAAACACAGGAATTAAGTATATGTGGCTCAATTTGTTAATTCTATTACCAATAAGCTGTTTGGCAATATGGGCTACTACACCTCTAATGAGATACAGCAAATAAGTGAGTCACTGACAGGGTTAGAAAACATGGCTGCTATTATATTATGAAGTAGTACTTAAGCATTAATCCAATCTAGAGAGAGGCAGATCCTTCCAGGAAGTCCAGGAGTAGCTGAGTCATGTGTGCTCACTTTCTTTTCCAAATTTACCAGTAAGAGAAGTCTTCTTCCTTGGGGATGAGAGAGTAAGGTTTTGGTGAAGAGGCAAGAACTGTTACTACATGGTTCTCTATGTAAACATAGAAAATATGTGGAATAACGTCCTCCCTAAGATGTTTCCTGGTGAAAAAAACAGTGACTAGAGGAAAATATGAGAGGGCAGTAGACATGAAACAAATTCTCTTTACCTCAGTGCTAGAAAGAGGTAATTTATTTACACAGAGGACCTTTTTTTGTGCTAAACACTCTATTAAAACTTAAAGATCTAGAAATAAACCAAAGTTCTCTGATCATACAAAGGTTAAAAGCGAATATATATCTAATCATGTCAAGGGACTTGTAGAAAAATTATGAAGATAAGAGTGAATGACACAGTGGCTACTTTAGATGCCCTGGAAAGAGTTTATTAATATTTGAAATTTGTTATGAAATATAGAAATATAGAAAAAAGCAACAAATTTTTTTTTCTCTTTGGTAGCTAGTTCTCAGCTGGCTTCTTTTCAGCTGCTGATTTTCCCTGCAGTTCTTTACAATCTTCATTTCCACCACAAGTTTCTAACTCCCAAGGCCAGAAGGCTTTTCTCTTCTTTGGATTTGTATTTCTTCCACAGGCTATCTAGGATTATTACTGCATTTAGTTTTCATTTCTCTTCAGTCTCCTTTGTTTTCTTTGGAATAATTTCTTTAATCTTACTTTGTATTTCACACTTTTGACATTTTTAGAAAAAAAAATGCAGCCAGTTATTTTTGGTTAGAATGCTACATAAATGATATTCTGTTCTTATGTTATGTTTGTTGCTTACTGGTGATTAATTTTATCAATTGGTTAAAATTTTCCAGTTCACACAGAATCTCAAGTTCACACAGGTAGCAGATAAGTACACAACAAATAGATAAATAAGAAAGAGGGAAAACTTTCTTCTTTCAGAAGAATAGTGAAATACACATATATACACACACATATATATATACACATATATATGCATGTATACTGTATTATATATACATATACATATATATATATATATAATTCTGCATTTACAGAAGAACAAAAAAGATATTAATTCTAGGCATGAGAGGAAGTCTAATGAGTAACAAAATATTTGATTAGTCTCAAAGCATAGTACTTACTGTATCATTCCTACTAGATGTTATGAAAGTCATTCAAACTCCTTAAGCCCTAGATGTCCTCTACTCAGACCAACAGTCTGTACTGAACTCCTTTTCAATGTAAGTATAAAGAATATTCCCTCTCCTTATTCTCCATGCTCTCCATATTTTCTCCCCTTTCTCAGCAACCTCTCCTCTACTTCCTTCTCTCTTTCCCTTCTCAACCTCTCAGCTCTGTTACATAACTTATATAATTCTAGAAAAAACTTGATTACTGTATATTATTCTTGGGGGAGGTAGCTTGTCTTGTCACTAGGTCCAAGTACCTAAAACAGTGTCTGGTTCATAATGTAAATTAATATAATCACATAAACCTTTTCCTTCCTTCCTTCCTTCCTTCCTTCCTTCCTTCCTTCCTTCCTTCCTTCCTTCCTTCCTTCCTTCTTTCCTTCCTTCCTTCCTCCCTCCCTTCCTTCCTTCCTCTTTCTTTTTTTTTCCTTTCTCTTTCTCTCTTTCTTTCTTTTTTCCCTCCCTCCCTCCCTCCCTTCCTTTTCTTCCTTTTCTTCCTTTCTTCTTTCTTTCCTTCTTTCCTCCTTCTTCCTTTTCTTTTCCTCTTTCTTTTCTGAAGGGCAATCTTGGCTCACTGCAGCCTCTGCCTCCTGGATTCAAGTGAATCTCCTGACTCAGCCACCAGAGTAGCTGGGATTACAGGTGTGTGCCACCATGCCTGGCTAGTTTTTGTATTTTTTTGTAGAAATGGGGTTTCACCATGTTGGCCAAGTGATCACTTGCCTCCTGACCTCAAGTGATCCACCTGTCTT
This sequence comes from Callithrix jacchus, assembly GCF_049354715.1. Taxonomy (NCBI): domain Eukaryota; kingdom Metazoa; phylum Chordata; class Mammalia; order Primates; family Cebidae; genus Callithrix; species Callithrix jacchus. The sequence goes on along the minus strand of NC_133510.1, from coordinate 76,781,592 downwards.
GGCCTCCCAAAGTGCTGGGACTACAGGCATAAGCCTGCCTAGAATAGAATAGCATTTTCTAGAATACTATTTTCTGGCCTAGAATACTCTTTTCTAAAGGAAATGAAATACTATTAAAAGAAATACTTTATTTCTGTTATTCATGTTGGATAATTTTCATTATTCTATTTTGAAGTTCAGCAACTCTCTTCTTTGCCCATTGTATTCTGCTGTTTAGCTTGTTCATTGAGTTACCTGTTTCCATGATGTATTTTTTACTTTGATAATGTCCATTTGCCTGTCCTTTACATTTTCTATTTCTTTGCGGAGACTTTCTAATTTTTATTTGTTTCAGATATGTTTGTAAAAGCTCATGAAAACATGGAAGTGTTTTTAAGATGATTGCTTTTAAAAATGTGTCAAGTAATTATCTCTGTCATCTCATTGTTGGAGTTTGATGATTGTCTATTTTTTATTCAAGCTGTGGTTTTCCTGATGCTTGGAATGGTATGAGACTTTTGAGAGAAACCTGGACATTTTGGGTATTATGTAATATAACTCTGGGTCTTGTTTAAAACTGTTTCTGACAACACTCCAGTGGAAAAGGAGATATCTTGTCATTTCCAGTTGGTCATAGAAGTCTGGTTTCCCCACTTGACCTCCACTGAGATCAAGTGATGAGGGGCTCCTTGTTCTTAAATTGTGGTTATGAGAGTTGCAGTTCCTCTGTAGAACTCTGCTGGCACCACTGTGGCTGGGAGAGGTAAAATTGCCTCTTTACTTATTTGACCTCCACTGATGCCAGATGGAGGGTAGTCTCTTTATTGTTGGATAGTGGTCAAAGTACTTATTGTCTATTTGGTCTCTAAGTCCCCATTTCAGTTACCTCTGAGTGAATTGGTTGTCCTGGCTCCTCAGCAATCTCCACCAACACAGTAGAGGTAAAAGAGAAAGTGGGGGGCATCTTCATTACCTCCCAGCTGGGAAACAGGTCTCAGGCTCCCACTTGGTCTTCTCTGCTACTACCCTGGTGCCATATAACAGCCGAACAAGTATGGAAGCCTGTGATCACTACTTGACCATTGCTGGCATGAGAGACAGCTGGACACTGTTTTCTCTGTGGTGTTTGCATGGAGTGGAGTAGAGGAGTTATTATCTAAAAGTATTCTGTCTTGCTAGACTGCCCTTTTTCTTGTCTCTGGGCTTTTTACTCCTGTATTTGTTAGGATTCTCTAGAGTTACAGAACTAATAGGAGATGTGTATATATATATATATATATATATATATATATATATATATACATACACATCCATATATATATACATCTCCTATTAGATGTGTGTATATATATACACACACACACACACACACACACACACACACACACATATATATACATCTCCTATTAGTTCCGTCCTTTATATATAGTTGACCTCCACTGACATCAGGTGTTGAGGGGCTCCTTGTTCTTGCATTGTGGTGATGAGAGTTGCAGTTCCTCCGTAGAACTCTGTTGGCACCACTATGGCTGGGAGAGGTAAAAAGTTCATCTCCTTTGTACATATATATATATATATATACACATATATATACATACACACACACACACACACACACACACACACACATATATATACAAGGGGAATTTATTAACTAGTATTAACTCACATGATTACAAGGTCTTACAATAGGCCATTTGCAAGCTGCAGAGCAAGGGGACCAGTCCAAATCTTAAAGCTGAAGAACTTCAATTCTGATGTTCAAGGGCAGGAAGCATCCAGAATGGGAGAAATATGTAGACTGAGAGGCTAAGCCAGTCTAGTCTTTGCACATTTTTCTGCCTACTCATATACACTAGCAACTGATAAGATGGTGCCCAGCCAAATTCAGGGTAGGTCTGCCTTCCCCAGCCCATTGACTCAAATGTTGACCTCCTTTGGCAATACCCTCACAGACACATCCAGGATCAATATTGATCACTCTTCAATTCAATCAAGTTGACACTCAGTATTAACTCTCATGAGTCCACCCCTTGTCTAGTTATAGGTCTAGAAGCAAATAGGGGTGTTGAAGGTAGCTTCAGGGGAGAATCAACATTATCTTGCCTGACTACTGCCTATAGAGAGGCCATCACTTTTGCCTCAGGCAGCACCAAGTTTATCTCCTCAGACAAAGGTGAAAAGGCTAAAGACATTGTGGGTCAGGAAGGGGATGTTGCTGCTACTAGGGATGGGCAGCCATTTCTTCTTGCAAAATGTTCATTAGCATTTACAAGCTCAGTGTCTCCAGCTTCATCAGGGTTCTCCCACACATTCCTATTCCAAGTTGCATGGTCCCATTTTTTTCCAATCAATGCCCTCACTTCAACAGTAGACAGCTTCCAAGGCTATACATGCACTTTTCATTGAAGGTCAGCCACTCTCATGACAAAAGCTTGTGTGATTTTCCAGAATTTCACCTCTTTCTCTATAGGAGATAATATTCTCACTCAGAGCAATCTTAGGAGACTTGAGGCTCAGTAACTGCTTCAGAAGCTGGAAGTTAGAATCACTGAGTTCATAATTTTCTTTCATTGCTTTGTCTAATGAACTTAGGAACAAACAACAGCTTCATTAGTTTCTTTGGTTTTCTACATATGGTCAAAGGTATTATGTATAAAGTCACTAAACTCCTTGCCTCTCACGAGCAGTGAATCAGGAGTGTCAAATGCATTTATTTTGCCTAAGTCTCTAAACATTTCATGCCATGGGCTATCATTGTTGTCTATACTATTAGAAGTAGAATCCTTAGTATTTTAGGGTCTAATCACATTAAGCAGCCAAATCCAGAAACCCCCAAACTAACTAAAGAGCAAAGAACTTCATCCTTAATATTCTGTTCCTCTGGAACCACTCCTGGTGCCAAAATCTGTATTAGGATTGTCTAGAGGTACAAAACTAATAGGATATACTTGGATATAATAATAGGAGTATATATATGAGTTTATTAAGTAGTATTTACTCACACAATCAAAAGGTCCCATAATAGCCCATCTGTAAGTAGAGGTACAAGGAAGCCAGTCCAAGACTCAAAGCTGAAGTACTTGGATTCTGATGTTTGAGGGCGGGAAACATCCTGCATGGGAGAAAGATGTTGTCTGGAAGGCTAAGCCAGGCTAGGCTTTTTACATTTTTCTGCCTGCTTTATACTCTCTGGCAGCTGATTAGATGGTGCCACCCAGATTAAGGGTGGGTCTGCCTTTCCAAGCCCCCCACTCAAATGTTAATCTTCTTTGGCAACACTCTCTCAGACATACCCAGAATCAATACTTTGCATTCTTTAATCCAATCAAGTTGACATTCAGTATTAACCATCACCCCTCCCCACCCCACCACCTCACCTATTATTGTTGCTAGGTTGTCAACTTCTTTAACTCCATATTTGGCAAAATGTCAGTACTGTATTATCTGTTGGGTAGTGATGTCCCTAGCTAGTCTTTCTTCTTTTAACTTTTCAGACACCTTGTTTCTTTTATTTTCTCTTTTTTCTTTTTTAAATATAATGTCCACAGTTTTAGTTATACTTAGCGGAAGGAATAGAAAAGTGTGTACATGCTGCATCTCCCTGGACACAGAAGTTGGATGAAACTCACGTTTATTTTAGATTGTATCCTTTTGGCAAGGCACAGTGGCTCATGCCTGTAATTCCAGCACTTTGGGAAGCTGAGGTGGGTGGATTATGAGGTCAGGAACTCAAGGCCAGCCTGGCCAACAAGGTGAAACCCCATCTCTACTAAAAATACAAAAATTAGCTGGGCATGGTGGTGCATATCTGTAATCCCAGCTACTTAGGAGGCTGAGGCAGTAGAATCACTTGAACCCAGGAGGCAAAGGTTGCAGTGAGCAGAGATTGTGCCACTGTACCCCATCCTGGGTGACAGAGCAAGACTCCCATCTCAAAAAAATAAAAATAAAAAGCAGACTATATATTTTTATGTGCTTACACATTAAACAAAGCCTCTAACCAGCAAAAAAAAAAAATAAATAAATAAAAGAAAAAAGAAAACTGTTTTTTGTCATTCCCCATTTATTATTAAATATTTCAAATACTCCACTAGGATAAATTATACTCACTTAAATGATTAACTATAAACTGCAATAGCTTACAATATGCTGAAAGCATATGAACAAGAATGTAATTTTTTATCCTTTTTGTTCAGATTCTATTTGTTGGAAATATATGCTCGGTGCTAGAAAGAAAAATCAGCACTGAGACAAAGGATCTTTTAGCAATGCAATTTTTACTTCCTGTACTGCAGGAAGAGTACTCTCACTAGCCTTTTTGCTAGAAGAGTACAATGAACAAAGGAAAGCAAACATATTTGTTCCTTACTCATTTGGCGTCATCCTTACTGCTATGTCTGATCTCTGTTGGCTGGAGCCAGATCTCACAATCTAAACTAAAACCCAGTTGGCTAATAACTTAAAACTTTTCTAAACAGGTAAAAGCAATGGAGAGCTGGGACATGCCTGTGAGCATGTCCAGCACAGATATCTTGGTTAAAGTACAAGGACATGTACTAGGTGCCTGTAATCATGGCATGCCTAATAGCAACATATGCTAGGGCTTAATAAAAAAATTATTATACACTTAAGATTTATTCTTAACAAGAAAGGAAACTTTAACGAGGAGGAACTTTTTTACATCCCACACTATTCATGCCTCTGTATATTTTCAAAATTGTGAATAAAAGCTAACTACATCATACATGGATGAAATGTAGGTGTAAGGGTCAATCTATTTATCAAATATTAGTAAAATCTTGTTTCTTTCTAAATCTTAATAAATTTAAATAAAATTATATCATTTTATGCCAATAATTTAGTGAATTTTGTCATAGTTTCCATTGGAGGGGAACCCCTTCATTCAACCACTGTTTAATCTCTATGAAGAACAAGTTCACACCAAGCAAAAGTAGTTAAATAACAAAAATCTGAGATGAGAGACCTTAGAAAGGGAAATGCTGCCAACTGGTTGGGGGTTTTAGTTCAGCAAGTGAGAGAAATTTTAGTGATGGGCATTTTCAGTTTGCACTGCAGTGCCAAGCAGACAGGACACTGCTCAGTAACCTGACAGAAGCTTAGAAGAGCAAAGAGCAATTTTCACACCTCTCTCTGATAAGGCAGTGGATTAATTAAAGACAATCAATTGAGTGACAAATAAAAAGGAATTGCAAAGATTGTTTTAATGCAAGAGCATTTCAACAGTGACTAGACCTTGTCAGTTGAAGAAAATGGAGAAAGCAGAATCTGCCCACTTGATCTTATGGAAGGGGGAGGAATAACTGATAAACTTGCTATCTCCTTAAGACACTTTCGTTTTTTGTTTTGTTTCTTCATGTCTAAAATGAGAGCTTCCTACAATATTATTATCGCTGTGTGTCTGTTTCTTTTGTGAACCTAGACTCAAACAAAGCTTTGGAGTAGCTCAATATTAGAAATATTAAAATGCTCTTTATATTTTATTCAGGCAATTTTCTTGGCCAATAAATTTCATAAAATGGTTATGAGGCTATATCAGAATGCCTGAATTAAAAAAATAATAGGATAAAGTCTTATGTAGCATCTTTCATTTCTGAATCTCAAATGATTTAAATATACCTCATTAATCACCAAAGCATCACCAAAGCATTCTTGGAGGTACTGGGTAGGTGTGTTTAACATTATTATCAACAATTGAATAATGACATGGAGATCAATCTTGTCTTTTACAACATAAAGGAAGTATCTTCTTTACCTTCAAAAGACTCATAATGAATAAAAGAGAAAGACATTCAAATATAAATATACCTCCAAACACACTGTCAAATATCGATGGGATAATTATACAAAATGAATTTGAGATTCATAGTGAAGAAACTACTCTCTTTAGAATATATTAGATTTTTGTGGAAACAGCATTTAGTAGTTTCAGGCCTCTGAGATATGATTAAGTGCATTAAAACTAATTTAATTTATTATTGATTCAGGTGTACTTCCCATTTTAAAAGTTTGTATAAATTAAAATTTTCTTTAAAAAACAGAAATCTGTTAGCTGAATCATCCCTTTAAAAGATAAGTACAATGAATTATTAACCTATTGTATTTATATTTAATATTCTAAATTTATACAGAAGATTTTCATTTATTTGGAATTCTTTTATTATTATTATTATTTTTTTTTTATTGCATTTTAGGTTTTGGGGTACCTGTGCAGAATGTTCAAAATAGTTGCATAGGTACACACATGGCAGTGTGCTTTGCTGCCTTCCTGCCCTTCACCCACATTTGGCATTTCTCCCCAGGCTATCCCTCCCCAGCTCCCCACCGCTCTCCTCCCCCATTCCCCCCAATAGACTCCGATGTGTAGTACTCCCTTCCCTGTGTCCATGTGTTCTCATTTTTCATCACCCCCCTATGAGTGAGAATATGTGGTATTTCATTTTCTGTTCTTGTGTCAGTTTGCTGAGGATGATGTTCTCCAGATTCATCCATGTCCCTACAAAGGACATGAACTCATCGTTTTTGATTGCTGCATAGTATTCCATGGTGTATATGTGCCACGTTTTCCCAGTCCAGTCTATCATCAATGGGCATTTGGGTTGGTTCCAGGTCTTTGCTATTGTAAACAGTGCTGCAATGAACATTCATGTGCATGTGTCCTTATAGGAGAACAATTTATAGTCCTTTGGATATATACCCAGTAATGGGATTGCTGGATCAAATGGAATTTCTATTTCTAAGGCCTTTAGGAATCGCCACACTGTCTTCCACAATGGTCAAACTAATTTACACTCCCACCAACAGTGTAAAAGTGTTCCTATTTCTCCACATCCTCTCCAGCATCTGTTGTCTCCAGATTTTTTAATGATCGCCATTCTAACTGACATGAGATAGTATCTCAGTGTGGTTTTGATTTGCATCTCTCTAATGACCAGTGATGATGAGCATTTTTTCATATGTTTGCTGGACTCATGTACCATTGACTTTCTTCACAGAACTGGAAAAATCCACCATGAACTTCATATGGAACCAAAAGAGAGCCCGCATAGCCACATCAATTCTAAGCAAAAAGAACACAGCAGGAGGTATCACACTACCGGACTTCAAACTATACTACAAGGCTACAGTAATCAAAACAGCATGGTACTGGTACCAAAACAGAGATATAGACCAATGGAACAGAATAGAGGCATCGAAGGCAACACAACATACCTACAACCATACAATCTTTGATAAACCTGACAAAAACAAGCAATGGGGAAAGGATTCCCTGTTTAATAAATGGTGTTGGGAAAACTGGCTAGCCATGTACAGAAAGCAGAAACTGGACCCCTTCCTGACACCATACACTAAAACTAACTCCAGATGGATTAAAGACTTTAACATAAGACCTGGCATGATAAAAACCCTAGAAGGAAATCTAGGCAAAACCATTTAGGACATAGGAGTAGGCAAGGACTTCATGACCAAAACACCAAAAGCATTGGCAACAGAAGCCAAAATAAACATCTGGGACCTAATCAAACTCCACTGCTTCTGCACGTCAAAAGAAACAGTCACTAGAGTGAATCAGCAACCAACAGAATGGGAAAAAATTTTTGCCGTTTACCCATCTGACAAAGGGCTGATATCCAGAATTTACAAAGAACTCAGATTTACAGGAAAAAACAAACAAGCCCATTCAAAAATGGGCAAAGGATATGAACAGACACTTTATTTGGAATTCTTAAATGTGAGGCTATATCTATACTTTAGTGGCATACCAGCAAAATTTAATTTTCCAAAACATCCTAAAATATTCCTAGGGAAAAGTTTTAATACTGGGAGTCTCTTCATTAAGAACACATTGTTCTTAGAAACTAGTAACAAAATCTGTCTCTACAATAAAATTAAAAGTACTAAAAATTCTTCAAGACATTAAGATGGTGACAACCAATCTCTACCAAAAATACAAAAAATTAGCTACATTTGGTGGCACGTGCCAATAATCCCAGCTACTTGGAAGGCTGAGGCAGGAGAATTGCTTAAACTTGGGAGGCAGAGATTGCAGTGAGCCGAGATCACACCACTGCACTCCAGGCTGGGTGACAGAGCAAGATTCTGTAAAAAAAAAAAAAAAAAAAAAGAAAGAAAGAAAGAAAAGAAAAAAGAAAAAAAAAGCATATTAAATGGGAAATGGGAATATTTATTTATTTCTCATCTAGAACAATATGGTATCTCTTTACTTTCACTGAGAATAGCAAGCCACTCATTTTAAAAAAATGCTTTTGCTTTATCTCCTCCAAATTGAAGACCATTGCCTTGTCAAATTGATAGCCATCTTAAGAATAATCAATTTAGAGCGTTTAACCTGGTTAACAACCTTCATTGATGCTTAGCAATGCATAACATCTTTCAACCAGTAACCCCAATTATTTTTCTCTTATATACTATATAACAATATAATGAAGGTAAGCCCATTTCCCTAATACATGCATGAGCTTTACAATTTTGTGCTCATACAACTGTACTAGTATAATCTACACAAGAATAGACACAGAAACTGATCAGATATAATATTTTTGTGTACCTCTGGGAGTAGACATTGCGCTTCGGATATCACTTCTCTAAGGCACCAACATTTTTCCTTCACCAAAACTTTGTCTAATCCAAGAATGTCCTGATTCACATTAAATTAACAAATTAATTATAAACTGCTTTTTCAAGTGGCCTTTCCATGTCTCAAAGTTCTATGCATTTGATAACATGGGTAGGTATCTGCTAATTCCCCTGTTATTTTTTTCTTCCCAAAATGTTCCATGCTAGTAGATTACAAGTGGCACACGGAGAGTAAGTTCACTTTATATTAATGATAATCTCAAAATTTGGGGTTTAGGAATTGCTACCACATGAAGATTGTAATCTGACCAATTAACTCATTTTTAGCTAAGCCTCCCCAAAACATATGTTTCTTATGGTTGCAAAAGGTGTGACATTTGATGTGCTTTTGCCTGCATGCACACACATTGGTTAAGAAACATATATCAATACACAAAAATCTTATAAAAGAGATCAGGTTTCCTTCAGCCTACATCCTTGGCATTTTGTTGTGATCTGCTAAATTCTAAATAACATCCACCATTAAGAATGTGGTTGCACATAGATAAAACAATTTTTATTTTCTTGAACCACTTAATAGATATAATATGCAAATATCTGAATAGAAGCTGACTAGGATGAATTCTCTCTTTCTCTTTCTCACTCTCTCTCTCTATTGAGAAGAGGAAAAATAATCTGGTGCTACCCAATCTGAGAATATGAAGAAGGTGAGGAAGGAGTGGGAGAAGCAGATAGACTAATGGAGCCAGCAGAAAAAGCCCAGGTCTCAGAATTGAAAGCTTATGTTCATTTTAACTAGGCTTTCAAGAAGCATAGACCACTAGCTCACATGTAGATTGCATTACTATTTATATATAAAAGTAAGGATTTCAAATGAGTAAAGATGACTTTATATATATATATAACTATATATTTAACTATATAGATTAACTATATAGTATATATATATAGTTATATATATATAGTTTTATATATACTATGTATAGTTATATATATATATATAGTTAATCTGTAGGATTGCTAACATTAAATATATACATACATATACACACACACACACACATACACACACACATATATATATAATTAAACTGTAGGATTGCTAACATTTTCTTCCATAGGGAGATCAAGTAGTCACTAAGTTGAACATTAAAGTCCAATTGGCATTTAACACTGTTTTAATCTAAGGTCAACATTGGTGGAAAAGAGCAGGTAACTGACTCAGATAATTTTTTTTTCTGATAATGAACTTTGCCAAACAATGTTCTCCTCCATATATTCTAACTCTGTGAATATTCTACATAATTTAAGAGGATAGTTATTATTTGGCTGGTTGGCACTTTTATTTATTCCAGTACCTCATCTAAAGAGCTCAAAGTTTGCTGAAAGACTATACAAGATTAGAAAAATAATCGTTAATGCCTAAATGTATATCTTCTAGACCACATCCTCTCCAATCACACAATAGAATATGAAGTATGACATCAATTTAGCTTATGCCCTGAGTTTGAAAATTTCATAACTAATTCAGTGAGTTAAAGAGCTTATATTAAATATTTTAGTCTCTTAATACCTGATCTTTTCTTTATTGATATTGCATCAGTTGAATTCCTGGAAAAGACCACAACTGAAGTTTTTATGGAAACCAACAACAGTAATACATATTGCTCTTACATGGAGGAACAACACCTAAAACACCACAGAAGAAAATTATCCAGTACAAATGAGTTAGGAAGCTTAGATAATATATATTCTCACATGCTTTTGGATTAAGTTGTCACTACTGGAATCCAGAGACTTTATGTAGAACAGAATAATTTTAAAATAAAGGCAGTGTCCAAGTATTATAGGTGTAAATCTGAGATAGCCATACACCTTGTGACCAATGCAGAAAGGCAACAGGTGTTGGGGAGAGGAAACAGACTTTGGTTTTTCTTTTGACTAATTGAGTGAGTGTAGGAATGTTATTTAAAATAATAATTGCTAAGGATGAAGAGGAAAAAACAGAGAAATCAGCAGTGTAAACTGAGTAATACAATGTGAACTATATCAAGTTCAACTATGGCTTAAAGAAAAAGAAATAGGAGAATTCATAACAGAAAGAGGAGAATTCAGGTAAGAGCATCAGTCAACTCTAGGAAGCAAAGCTGAGTACAGTACTTAATTCTAGAATTTAACTTTAGCTGCACCATACATTTGGAGAGTCATGGGGACAGTTGTAGATAAAGAATTTATTGACTATGCCATGAGGAACTTGTATCTGTGAGTCAGAGACAAAGACAGTTACCCCATATGTCAAGTAAAAGCTACTTCTGGAAACACTATTGACTGGTCTTGCTCAGTGGTCATCCTGTATATCTAGGGGGGTCTAGCAGTCATTGTTTCTGCCTTTCATTGATGATTGATTCTATAATTCCTGGTTTACTATCTCAACTTACCTTGGTTAGAAGTTCAGGAATACATCTGTTTTATGTTATATTGTACCTTACACAGTGATTAATTTTTGATAAGCTGCTCAACAGATATTTAACAGTGATATCAAATTATAAGCATAGAAAACTGCAGGTACCTTTTTGTCATAGCAGTATGTCTTCCAAACGACAAAATTACGTGAATACAAGAAAATTGTAGGCCATACATATGTACTGGAGATTATTTTTAAAGCTTACTTGTGTTATTCATCTGTCTAGTCTTTAAACAGTAGTTAAAGAACAGAATCACACCTGGTAACTACCCTCTGTAGCTAGACTGCCTGGATTCAAACCTGAGTTCTTCCTCAGTCTGAATCTTGGGCTTGTCCCTTATTACAGCCTTGTTCTTCAGAGGTGATAACAATAATTCCTGGTATCATTTGGTTGCTATGTAATTGAAATAATTATTATATCTAAAGAACTAAGGACCTTTAGCATAAAGCAAGCATGTAATAGATATTAACTATTATTATCTGAACCATAAATCTCTTTGTCCTTTCATGTTTAAAATATTAGATACAAAGATATTTCATCATTCAAAGCCTATGGATGACATCTGCATCTTGGGAAAATCTAGATTCCTGAGGACAGCATTTTTGAGGCCAGTGAGTCTGTAGTAAAGCAACTTCTGGGCCCTTGATGGAGAGATCTGTGTATTTCTAATTATTGAAGGAGTTTTGCTGAGAAACTGCAAAATTATATTTAGAGAACATGGTATTTTATGTGGTTAGACCTTATGCAGTGTGAATCATAAGAAATTACCTTCTAGAAAATTTTTGAAATATATCAAATTCACAAGAAAAATAACACCTTTTTCTGCAAAAGTGCCTTTGGATATTTGCTTTATACTGGCCTAACAGATTTATGACTTAAATGTTGTTACAATTACTTTAAATAGATGGTACATCAGTTGTGGTATATATTTCATAGTTTGAAATTGGATCTCATTAGCCACTATCCTATATTTCTTCTTACACAGATAGGAAATTAGAAATAGGCTAAGACTGCCATGTAATTTCTACAACTAATATTTTTAAACTACAGGAACTACTTGTTTTCTACTTTTACCTTGGTGGTAAATAGTTATAATTGAGAAAATGAGTTGCAAGGAAAGTAAACTGTTGGGTATTTTCTTCTGCAAAAGGACATTTGTAAGAAGAATACAGTGTGATCATGCAGAATCTAACATAGAAAAACATCCAGGTCTCATAAATTACTACAATTATCATTAGGATGTCATGAATGTGATCTTTATTTTTTTTCCATACATGTACTTCATGATCTTTCTAGACTGACAGTCTTTCTCTGATACATAGTCCGCATGGACATAAAGATGTTAAAATCTAATCTAAAGCCATACTTAAAATATTTTAAATCTATTTTTCCTTTGCTAATGTGTAACATGCCTGCTATCTTACATTCATGGCGTAGAAAAATTGATGAGTGACTTTAATATATCAAAAATTTACTAAATAATCAAGTCTTAGCTTTATTAAAACAAGGCTCACTCAATCACGCTCATACTCTATTAGTCTGATATAGATTCATATATGAATGTGTGCACATATACACATATCTCTCTCCAAATAGGAAAATATATACTTTAAACATGACAATTAAGGAAATTCTGTTAAGTACAATACTCCAAAATTCAAATGGGGAAAATAATAATGTAATTACATAGTTGCGTTTGGTAGATAATACTATTAAGACAATGGCTACAAGATTAGTGAGGGAAAGGTCCATATATTATTTTTTTTATGGCCTGTCATATATAATAATAGTTTCTCAAATAAAAATTAAACATATTTAATATTTTATAGTCCAGAAATTCTATTGGCAGAAATATTGGAAAATGAAAGCATATCAAATCATAAGAACATACAATTTTGAGTATAATGCACAAATTCTAGTGGAATGATAAATATACCAGTTTTAGAGAGTAATGTGTATGCTTCAAACCTAAAAGATAAAATATTAGAATCAGGATCAAAAGAGATATGATTATCTCCAAGCTGGTGCTTAAACGTCATAAATTCTGTCATGTGGTCTTTTGGTTAGTGTCCATTTTTCAAACTATAATTTGCAGTTCAGGAATTCAAGAGAAATGTAAGGCTGCCATTAAAGGGGTCTTCTCTTGACATTTATTTTTTGTTTAGCTCAAGTTTTAATATGAATACTGTCCAATTACTAGCAAAAAAAATAATATAAAATGTAAAACTTGAGAAGAATAAATTTTTATTGAATACACTTCAGGAATCACAGAAGTTCTAGAATTAATCTCCTTGATTGAAAAGCATTATCATTACTAACAATGATGTAATTGTAAATAGGTGCATGATCTTAAGCATACAGAAGGGGGAATAAAAAGGAAAAAATATGCACTATTTAATGTCAATGAATGATTTTCTTAAAAATTGTAATTTAATAGAATTGGCTAAGAAATATAAACATCTAAATTAAGAGTAATTGCTAAACAAATTAGTCATGCAAATGTCTAAATCTCTTTCTGGCAAATCAAATCAGGACCGCATGATTTTATCAAATGTTTAAAGAAGAATTTTTTAATTCTACTCTTAACTGAGTAGAGACGGTAAATATAAGATCAAATACATTTCTACTGTCTCAACTCAATTTTTATTATTTCCTTGTATGACATACTCTATATGTTTGCTTTCTATTTTATTTTTACTTTTACTAGTTTCAGTAGATTTTGAAAAAAATTTCTAAAAGTTAATAATTATCAATTTTATATAATGCAACAAGTACCATTGAGTTATTTCAAATAACTCAGTGGTATTTCAAAATGCAAATTCCAGATTTACAAATTTCGAACTTATTTGCCCTAGCGCCATCACCAGAGAAAATAAAAACAGTCACAAATCTTTGCTTGACATTTATATCTTTGAGGAACCACTGACCTTTAGTCAGTGCTATTAAAATTTTTGAAATAATAAATGTATTCAACTGAATGACTGTTTTAAAAGGATATTATCTCAATTAAAAGTGAATTTATGTGTGAAAACATAAGGTCAAATACATTTTTACTTTACATGTTATCCAGAAGCCTGAACAAAAGTCATAAGTTGTCAGATTATATTTATTATAATTTTAAATGGTTATTTTACTTTATATCTGTGAGACTTTAGCTCTTCTTTTTCCAATTAACAAAAACTCTACTGCTTAAGCATTTTTAACAGATCGAGTGAATATAGCTTTTTAAAACTTGCATCTCTACTTAAAATTTTTTAAGTGAATTTCACAAAACTCTTTTAAAACTTATGAAGAGTCTATTAATCTGTATATAAAGACTTTGTAATGAAGATAGTTGTATAAATGATTTAAAAGACATTGTCACTACTCTATATTCCTCATCAAATGCTCATTAACAACAATGTCATCAAGTCTGGGAAGTACACTTGTTTTTTGATTAATTAATTCTGACACATAAGAGTTTGGTTAAGCAATTACTCAGCAGTTTACATATTGACTACTTTACACTGCATTAAGTATAGTGAAGGACACATAAAAAAGTATTCGTTTGGTGCAAATATATCAGTTTTTGTCGTTACTCTTAATGACAAAAGTTGCAATTATATTTGCATCAACCTAATGCAAGACACATACTCATATTGAGGTAATATCTTTTTGGAGGCACAATATTGATATGTAAGTTCAATTAAAGAGCCATATAATTTAGTTTAGGAATTTATATTGCATCATTATCACATTTTTTAAATTCTTTAAAACATAGTTTTTTTAATGTATAAAGATTTATCTTCTATTTCTCTGTTGAACTTGATTCCTTGCTGATTATACCATATCTTCTCCTGAACAAAACTTCTATGAACAAGATTAGGGGGAAAAAGATATTGAAGAGTGCTGAGCAAGACTCTTTCCCCATCAAGTCTTACGTCTGGCATGAGTTGCAGAGAATAATATATCTACGCCAGGCATAGTGTAAGAAGCAGAAAAAGAAGATTCTGGAAAAAAAATTACTTCATTTATTTTTCTTGTTAAAAATTAATTTTTAAATTTAGAATTGACACATACTAATTGCACCTATTTGTGGGATGTAGTGTGATGTTTTAGTGAATGCATACGTTTTATACTGATCAGATCAAGTTAATTAACATATCCATCGCTTTAAACATTTAACATTTCTTTGTTGTGATCTCTTCTAGCTATCTTGAAACATACATTACATGGCTATTTGTTATAGTCACCCTATTGTGTAATAGGACATCAGAAATTATTCTTCCTATCTAGCTATAACTTTGCATCTGCTGACCAACCTCTTCAGTTTGCTCCTCTTCCCTACTCTCCACAGTCCCTGGTAACCACCATTCTACTCTCAACTTTTATAAGATCACCTTTTTTAGATTGCACATGTGAGGTTATGTGATATTTGTCTTTCTTTGTCTGGCTTATTTTACATAACATAATGTCCTCTAGGTTCATCTATGTTGCTTAAAATGATAGGATTTTATTTTGATTTATGGCTGAATAATGCTCTATTGCTGATATATACATAATACATTTTATTTATCAGTTCATATTCTGATAGACATTTAGGTTATTTTCATATTTTGTATATTGTAAAGGGTACTGCACTAAGCATGTAACTACAGATACCTTTTTGGCATACTGATTGTATTTCCTTTGGGTGTACAACGAGTAATGGGATTGCTGGATGGTTTGGTAGCTCTATTTTTATTTTCTTTCATGAACCTCCACAGTTTTCCATAATGGCTGTACTAATTTACATTTCCACCAATGGTGCATAAGTTTCCCTTTCCTCAGTTCCTTGTCTAAATTTCTTATTTTTTGTCTTTTTATAATAACCATTCTAACTGAGAGGAGGTGCTATCTCAGTGTGGTTTTGATTTGCATTTGCCTTTCCACGCACTTATGGCCAACACTTTTCAACAAAGGTACCAAAAATACAAGTTGGGGAAAGGACATTTTCTTGAATAAATGATGTTGAGAAAACTGGATTACCACATCAGAAGAATGACACTAGACACCTATCTGTCACTGTGTACAAATACCAACTCTAGATTGATTAAATACCTAAATGTAAGACCCCGAAACTATGAAAAAATTAGAAAAAAATAAAATGAAAGTGCTTTGCTTCATGAAATTGGACTGGGCAAAGATTTTTTTGAATAAGATCTCAAAAGCAGAGGCAATAAAAGCAAAAACAGACAAATGGGATTACATTAAATGAAACAGCTTGTGTGCAGCAAAGAAAACAACAGAGTGAAGATAAAACCAACAGAATAGAAGACACTATTTGCAAACTGTGCATCTAACAAGAAGTTAATATCCAGAATATATAAGAAGCCCAACTCAACAGCAAAAAATCAAATAACTTAGTCAAAAATGGGCAAACGAGCAGAACAGACATTTCTCAAAAGACATACAAATTACCAACAGATAGTTGAAAAAATGTTCAACACCACTAATCATCAGGGAAATGCAAACCAATACTTCCTTTATTTGTTCACTATCTAGTTATTAATTCATTCTTTCATTCAGCCAGTCAGCCTCATCATCTAATTTTATATTTAGTACATAAAGTTGAATTACAATTGCTCTGGTATCTAGAACCTTAAAACCTAGCAACAATGTAGTCAAGTAGGTACAATTATAATTAATGCATGATTAACCCTTCAAAAATGTATTTTAAGTGTTGAGAACAAAAATAAGGAAACTATTAACTAACAAGAAAACTCATGTAAGGTTTCCAGGTTAAGGGAAAGATCAGGTCTTAAAGGAGGTGATAATCTAGGAAGGAGGTGAGATGAGAAGATAGCAATTCTGTAGAGAAAAAAAGGTCATATTTTATTCCTCATTACTTATTTAAATGAATGTAAATTCCTAGAGTTTCAGACACATTCATTCATTTAAATAATTTTATTTAAATAAGAAATTTTAATTTCTTGTTTATTTAAATAAAAAGAAACTATGAGGTTGGTGCAAAAGAAATTGAGGTTTCTGCCATTACTTTCAATGACAGAAACCAAAATTACTTTTGCACCAACCTAAAACAAAAATGCTATCTTGTTAGCATAACAATATATTTAAAAGAAATTTTTTTCAAATAAGCCATCTTTTAAAATCATCTTCAATATTTCTACCTGTTGACTATAAATAATATAAAGTCTATTATAATCCATTTTTAAAGAACTGATTATTGACGGTGATAAAAGTCTTATCACAAAGAAATAAAGTTAAAATATTTTTG
Organism: Callithrix jacchus; assembly: GCF_049354715.1. NCBI lineage: Eukaryota > Metazoa > Chordata > Mammalia > Primates > Cebidae > Callithrix > Callithrix jacchus. Next base: position 76,764,273 of record NC_133510.1, on the reverse strand, counting down.
AATGTTGTTTTAAATTCTCTAGGTGAAACATTAACATCAAACAAATAATTACATTACTTTTAAATATACTGAACAATTGCTAACTCAACTGCTGCCAGTGTAGCTACCTTCACAATCCAAAAGTTTCTGCCCAAAAGATGACCAAAGAGCTTCATTCAACTTCCAAAAGTATGAAAATGATAAATTATTGTATTTATTACATATGTGGTAAGGTAGAATAATAGGCTTAAAACAATGAACACCTACAGATAAAAATAAACAGAGTGTAAAGGAATAAAGAGATCTAAATATCCAAGGCCAGAGAAAGTCCCCATATAACAAATCTGTATTGTTCTTTGATAAAAGTTCATCAAAATCAATCATTAGTAGGTATTTGAAAAAATGGTTGTATATAATTTCTAATGAATATGCATAGAGCAATGTTAAATGCAGTCCAATGTAGATAAAAAAGAAATATAAACATGCTTTTCCTTAGACTTATTTCTGTGAGAAAATTGGAGATTGACAAAATATTTCATAGCATAGCTTCATTTTTAAGCTTTCAAAATTTACATGATCTTTCAGATATGCCTGATAATGTATTGTCTGTGAAAGCATACATGTAATCTGAATATTTTGAAATTAATGCCATAGATTTTATTTTGAAACAAGTCATATGCGGGTGCCATTGCCTATTTCTTCTAGAATTCTATAAAGTAATTATCATTTGAAATGTTTTGTTTATGTTTATACTTACAAAAATTTTAGATAAATATATTCAACTATATATTTTTCCTTAAAAATGATGTCTGTGAGTAGTTCATTCTGTAAAAGTATAGAAAATTAAAGCTTACTACAAAATTATACTTTTATGGTTTTAAACATGCTTCCTTTATGTATATATGTATGTATGTATGCATGTATGTATGTATTTAGAGATGAAGTCTTCCTCTGTCACCCAGGCTAGAGTGCAATGGCCCAATCTCAGCTTCTTGCAACCTCCTCCTTCTGGGTTCAAGTGATTCTCCTGCTTCAGCCTCCTGAATAACTGGGTTACAGGTGCACACCACTATGCCTGGCTAATTTTTGTATTTTTAGTAGAGACAGGATTTCATCATGTTGGCCAGGCTGGTCTCCTGACCTCAAATGATCCACTCTCCTCAGCTTCCCGAAGTGCTGGGATTACAGGCCTGAGCCACTGCACCTGGCCTCCAAAATTTATTTTATGATATGAGGCTGTAACAGATGCAAAAGATCAGACATGTCACCCTCTCAAAGCCTTCTATTTCTACTGGCAGATGTACAACATTTTGTAGATAATAACGATAATATATCATTTATGATAAAGGGGTGAATATCATCCAAAATTAGTACCATTCATGGAGGAACTGTTGGTGGAGAAAACAGATCTACAGATTGTTGGGGGTAATGAACTAAATATTAACAAAAGAGAAATAAATGAATACTATTGAATATCACATTTTGTATTATACCAAATATACAAAACCTACTGTAAACTGTATTTATGATATTAAGCAACATAAATATTACAGATAATAAGAATATATTATATACTTGGAAATTGCTAGAGTAAATTTTAAGTGTTCTCATCACATACAAAAATTAATGTGAGGATTATGTTAATTAGCTTGATTTAACCATTCCACAATGTATACAGATATAAAAACATCATGTCTTTGGGAGGCTGAGGCAGGAGAATTGCCTGAACCCAGGAGGCGGAGATTGAGGTGAGCCGAGATCGCGCCATTGCACTCCAGCCTGGGTAACAAGAGCGAAACTCCGTCTCAAAAAAAAAAAAAAAAAAATCATGTAATGCACCATAAATGTATACACTTTTTATTTCTCATTAAGAAATACTTTTTTTTTTTTTTCCTGAGACAGGTCTTGCTCTGTCATACAGGCTGTAGTGATCTCAGCTGGGAGACAGGGGCATGATCTCAGCTCACTGCAACCTCCACATTCCGAGCTCAAGTGATTCCCCTGCCTCAGCCTCCCAGGTAGCTGGGATTACAGGCACTCGCCACCACACCTGGCCAATTTTTGATTTTTAGTTAAGACAGGGTTTTGTCATGTTGGCCAGGCTGGTCAATACATTTTTTTGAATCTTAAAAAAAAAAAAAAACACAAATGTATCATAATTCAAGTCCTCTGTCTCATATTTTATAACATATAGTCTAAAGTGATAGCTACACTCTTTGCTTTTCATTACTTCTAGGGGTAGAATTCACATCCTGATTTATTTTACTTACTTTTAATTAATTAATTTATTTGAGCATGTGATATTTAAACCTTCACTTGTAGTAATTTTTTGAGTCCCGGTTGTAATGTGCATTTCTCCAAAAAGGACCTTTCTCTCATTCTGTTAAAGGTCTTGCTGACTTCAAATGTGGGACTACCTTAAAATACTTCATGCGTGAAAATACTGAATTTTCATCAGATTCTTCAGGTGGGTGGTTATGAATTGAGAGTGAGTGATTAGAGATTCTTCTTAGCAGTGTTCTTTTTTTTTTTTTTAACGTCTTCCCTCTAGCTAAGGCTGAGACAGACATGGACCCCCATCATCATGCTGCCTGTACGTGGTGGATTATTTTCTCACTCACTTTCTGAGAAAACTGGATTTTTTTTTCTAAAAAAAATCTAAGCTCTGACTTCCTGCTTGTAGAGGTTCTAGGTATTTTTTCCTGTCCCCTTTGTCACCAAAGCTGCCTCACTTAAGGGCAAAAGTTGGCCTTAGGGCTTACTAGCTTCTCTACAGAATTCCCTCTGTTTCATGTTATACATTTCTGAAATTCTTAATTAATTTTCTGAAAAAAAAAATAAGAAAAAGTTTTCCTCCCTCACTTAACATCCTCATGTCCCAAGATTCTTAGATGCTCTTAACTGGAAAATTATTTCTGGTTATAGTATTTAAAAATATGTCTAAAATGATTTTTCCCTGTATTTGCCCACTCAGAGAGAAAAGAGAGATGTGCTAGGGAAGAGGAGAAAGAGGCCACTAACACTTGCCACCGGGAGAGTGTTTTTACTGTAAGTAACTCAAAGTATGTAGGCTCAGAAATTATTTCACTCCTGATACCAGTGTAGAGGGATTTATATTCCAGATTCTTTAATAGGAAAACATATCTGAAAATGAGGTGTCAAGTTAAAAGATCCCACTGGAGTACAAGAATGTTCACTGCATGAATATGTGGTATAAATGAAAACTACATGAAGAGCAAACCGTATCCACTCTCTTTTTAGCAGTAGATCTGAGAAGGGAAATCAAATGTTACAATAATCTTAAGTAGAGCCAAGAGTCATATATCAAAATATATAACTCTAGCAAGAATGAAAAGAGAATGAAGCTTACAAAATGTTACAGAACAATGAAATATGCATTATTCACAGGAAATAGAGAAAAAAATAATTATCTTAGATAATCATCTAGTTGGGAGAATGAAAATAATTTCATAAGAATGAAATGCAGAGTAGGGACTATAAAGTAATATTTACATATTCTTAAAATTTAAAGTTAAATATAACCAAAAATTTACAAATAAAATGTAACCTGAAACTTAAATTTTAAAAATAAATATAACCAGATGTTTATGTTATATTGGTACATGCCACATAAGTTATAAATGTATACAGAAGTAAATAGTATTACTATATGGAAGATTCAATAATGTTGAAAACATTTCTCTCTCATCTCTCTCTCTTCTCATCTAAATATATGCAATAATGTAACAATAAAAGTTAAAAATGATTTAACCGGGAAAAACAATGTTACATTCATGTGCAAGAATAAACAGAAGAAAATAACCAAGACAATAAATAAAAGACATATTACCAGACTTCACGAATACAAAGCAACAGTGATTAAACTTTTGGTGTATGCATAAAAATGACTAATGGGCTAGATTAATGAAACATAATAAAATGTATAATAATATGTTTATTACTAAACTGTTTTTGTTATTATATCTCTTTATCATTTCTAAGTATTTTGAAACAGTTTTCTGTTTGGTTTTATAAATGATATAATGAAATATTTTCTTGGCATAAAATCATATATATGTATTTCTAATATTAATCTGTGGCTCATTGGGCTCATTGAATAAATAATATAAATGTTGATCTATACTCTTTGAACTAAATACTGTTCCGTCAGCCTTGTTTAGATAACACATTTATCTGAAGCTATATAACTTTAAAAGTTTATTTTCTGGGATAAGAAATGTTTCCATAATAAACGTAGGGTGAAGTCTGTGTACAGAAAGTAGGAAAGGTCCATGTGTAAAAAATCAGAGATAATGGAATGATGGGGAAGGATACTGGTCAAGGTGTCTCTTAATGTCCATGCATATGTGACTCTTGGGTTTCAGTCCCAAATATGCAATTTTTACTCTCTCTGTTTTCTTAGTATCTCTCATGCCTTTTTCTGTTTACTGCAGGTGTTATTGCCTAACTGAGTGTTTAGCAAAGTAAATGTTGAATAAATATCAACTTCCAATCTCTCTGCCTTCCTTTCTCATCACATTCCTTGTCATCCTTCCCAGCTCCAGAACACTTCTAGGAAGTTTTATTTTCTTATAAGCTGAATAACTTGAGAACTCAAACTTGCAAATATAAAAACCTGAATTCTGTGAATTCTGTTAATTCATATTAGCCTCTTCCTAGAAGTTGAATAACTTGAGAACCCAAACTTGCAAATACAAAAACCTGAATTCAGGTTTTTCTTTTCACTATAAATTAACTATTGTACATCCTACATCTTTTATCCTAGAAAATAAACTTTTAAAGTTAATATAATAGTGGGGATAGGCTAATATGCAAGGCAGTAAGTATAATAGTTAATTTATAGTGATTTTCCAATAAAATAATGGTGACTTTCCTCAAAAATGTAGATCTTAATTCTTCTTATCTGACATAAAGACAGTTTACAAATATTTCTCCTCCTCTTAAAAGCAACAAAATAATAATAAACAATATCCCAGATGGACAAAGCAGAGAGACCGGTTCCTTCCACTGAATATAGCATTTACTCATATGAGCCAGGTATCACCACTGTAACCGCCCAAAGGGTTTACCTTGTCTGCTGCCTAGATAGAGCAAGACAGGGGAATTGCAATGGAGAAAGAGTAATTCATGCAGAGACAGCTGTGTGGGAGACAGAGTTTTATTATTACTCAAATCAGTCTCCCTGAATTCAAAGATCAGAGTTTTTAAAGATAATTTGGTGGGTAGGGGCTTGGGAAGTGGGGAGTGCTAATTGGTCAGGTTGGAGATGGAATCATAGGGGGTTGAAGTGAGTTTTTCATGCTGTTTTCTGTTCCTGGGTGGGATGGCAGAACTGACTGAGCTAGATTACCAGGCTGGGTGATGTCAGCTGATCCATCGAGGGCAGGGTCTGCAAAATATCTCAAGCACTGCTTTTAGGTTTTATACTAGTAATGTTATTTCCAGGAGCAATTTGAGGATGTTCTGACTCTTGGAATCAGAGGCTGTATGGCTCCTAAACTGTAATTTCTAATTGTAGCTAATTTGTGAGTCCTGCAAAGACAGATTGGTCCCCAGGCAAGAAGGGGATCTTTTCGGGAAAGGTCTATTATCAATTTTGTTTCACAGTCAAACCACGATCTAAATTCCTTCCATAAGTTAGTTCTACCTATGCCCAGGAATGAATAAGGACATCTTAAAGGTTAGAAGCAAGACAGAATCAATTAGTTCTGATTTTTTGACTGTCTTAATGTATTCAGTTATAATTTTGTAAAGGCAGTTTCAACACTACCTATCAGTTCTTATTCTTAGAGTTGTGACTTAGTAAAAGAGTCTCAGGTTCACACACTTAAATGAACAAGGCCTCTGGCTCAGTTTCTAGGTCCTGTTACCAGTATTGTAATTTGTCTTGAGGAAATCTTGGGTCTTTATATTTTCTTATTATTCATTGCATCAATTAGCATTATTAGGTTTAAGAGAAGAGTGGAAAAACTAAAATAACATTGACTAAAATAAGATGGAAGTTTTATTTTTTATCATGCAAGCGTCCAGGTAGAGAATCCAAGACTGGCATTGACATCCACTGTCTCAGGGTCCCAGGCTTCTTCTCTCTTGTCTCTTTGCCAAAGATAGACTTTTTCTTAGGGCCTTAGATATTTCCACTTGCATACTATACAGAAGAGGAAGACAGACAGTAGAAAAGAGTAAGGAACACAGTCTAATGCCTCCTGAAGTTTCCAAGACTTAACCACATGAGGCTGCTTCTTCTAGTTCATTGACTTAGCTTAGTGACGTGGCTGTATATATCTCAAAAGAAGTCTGAGTTACGGTTACCTTGTCTTGTACTCAACTAAATATATTGAGCTCCTACCACTATAGAAGAATGAAAAAAATGGATATTGATAGTAAGTTCACTTTGTCACACCCAATGACTTGTAAAGCACAGTGTCTGTTGTTAGTTTGCCCTTAGAGACATCTCCTATTTTCTGTGAGCACAGGCATACTTTAAAAAATGAGCTTGTTAACAAAAATTGTAAAGGATTAGAATCTTACCTTATGGTCAAACATTAAAATTGAGTAGATATATCTATAAGGTTTTATTAAGAACTGGGTTTAATATTAATAGTATACTAATGCAAAGGTGAAATTTGGCTTATTTGGTATAAAAATCATACAGAAAGCATTGTCAAGTATGAAATAGTGGTTGGCTTTCTCTGGGCTGTATTTGTATAAATAAGTATTGGCATGTGTTCCAAAATTATGGAAAACTTGTGTAATTCTGATATGACTTAGTGCATGTTATTAATAATTATAATTCTTATATAAAATTATTGCATACCATATACTCTGGTTTCTCTTCAAATCGTATAAATCTTTTGCCTTTTACTAAAATTATTGCATACCACAGAAATAACCAAAATTTCCTTATCAAAATGCTTCTTATCCCTCATTCTGTTAAATGATGTATCACATTGATTTTCATACATTGAACCATTCTTGCATTCCAGGGATAAATCCCACTTGGTCGTGATGAATGATCTTTTAAATGCATGGTTGAATTCAGTTTCTAATATTTCACTGAGGACTTTTTGCATCAATATTCATCAGAGACACTGGCCTGTAGTTTTCTTTGTGTGTTCTTTCACTCAGAAGAGAGATGAAAAAGGAAATTAGACCTATACCTGACTTATAGTCAGAAGTCTAAAAATATTGGCTCTTAGTGGCCACTGGTGCTGGATATTAAGAAATGAGGTTCTGAGAGCAGTTATAAGGAAGAAAAGAACTTTTATGAATTCATTTAACTGATTAATGACAAGTGACAAGTAATACATAATAAATCTCTAGAGCTGCAAGATTTAGCAGGTGGAGAAAAGGTAAAGAAAGACATTGACATGAGCAAAAAAGCTTTACTCTATTTTCTGGACACCAAGTAAACTTCCCAGTTTCTTGTGCTACCTTCAAGAATCAGAGCCCAATAAACTCAATGAAATATTAAAGCTATGTTATTTTAAAATAATTTTTATGAAACATACAATAAAGAATTGCACAATCATTTTTAACGACTGACAAAATACAGAAAGTGCACAGCTTGAAGAATTTTCAAAAATTAACATGATTGTATAATCACAATTCAAATCATGGAATACAGTATTATCTACATCCTAAAGGCCTCTTATGTTGTGTCTCCTTCTGATCATTGTGTCTCTCTCTTCCACAGAGTTGAAGATTACACTCTTTTTTTTTTTTTTGAAGCGTAGTTTTGCTCTTTTCGCCCAGGTTAGAGTGCAGTGGCACAGTTTCGGCTCACTGCGACCACTACCTCCTGGGTTCAAGCAATTCTCCTGCCTCAGCCTCCTGAGCAGCTGAGATTACAGATGTCCATTACTACCCCTGGCTAATTTTTGTATTTTTAGTAGAGACCGGGCTTCCTGATGTTGGCCAAGCTGGTCTTGAGCTCATGACCTCAGGTGATCCACCTGTCTCAGCCTCCCTAAGTGCTGGGACTACAAGCATGAGCCACTGCAAGCAGCCAATCACTCTCACGTCTAATATCATTAACTGATGTCATAGCTTTGGGAATCATAAAATTAGCAATCATTTGTATGTGGCTTCTTGTGTTTGATATCACATCTAGGACATTAATCCATGTTGTGACACACAGCAGCATTCTCTTCATTTTCACTGATGTTAAGCATACCATTGTACAAACATAAAAAAAGTATTTGTCCATTCTCTTGATGAGAGCGTTTTGCTCTGTTACCAGTTTTGGCATATTTTAAATAATTCTGTACATTTTTGTACTAGATATAAATAAATTCTTCATTTGCTCCAAATCCTCAGGAAAATTTAATATTGTCATTTGTTTTAATTTAAGCATTCTGGAAGGAATTTTAATTTGTAATTTTTGATGACTACTAAAGTTGAATATTATTTATTGCGGTTGGCCATAGAGATAGCCTTTTTTTTGTGAGTTGTCCGCTCACATTTTATATTATTGATTTGTCTTTTACGTATATGTAAATACGTATATACACATGACATACATATGAGAGGGAATATATTGGAGAATGGAATGACTTGATCTTATCAGATGCATTTTTCTGAATGTGTTGCAATGATTATATGATTTGCTTCTTTTCTATTCTTAATATTGTAAATTAGAATGGATCTTTTTTTAGTGTTTGAAAAAAATAAGTAAATTCATTTTAGCCTAGAGTTATCTTTAGGCAAAAATTTTTCTTTTATATTTTCTTTATATATATATGTGTGTGTGAGTGTGTGTGTGTATTTATGTATATGTATATGTTTTCAAATTTTCATATGTGTCTATCCGTGATTGGGTAGGAGGTATTTTCTTCTCGGATTTTACTAATTATTTATAAATTTTCAAAAGTATTGTTATAAATGTACCCATAATATTCTGTTGTTATTGTTATGTAAGTGTCTGTAGGCTTTGTAGAAATGTCCTTTTTCTTTCCTGATATATATAATTTTTTGTTTTACCCTTTTTTTATTAGCCTACTAGATTTCTCTCAATTATCAAATAAATATTATTCCCTTTATTTTATTTGTATTGTATATCATTAATTTTTGTTCTTATTTTTATGATTTCTATTTCTCTATTTTCTTTGGTTTTCTTGAAATTTCTATCCACAATTCATTTTGATAGATATTTAGCTCACTTAAGTTTTCAAGACTCTTTCAGGATAAACAGATTTTTCTTGTCTACTTTCCTAGGTTTATCCACTACTATATTTAGGGTGCGATTTTATTTAATTTAAAATCACTTTCTCATTTTTTAATATGATTTCCTTTTTGATTCATGAATTATTTAGAAATGAGTCACTTAATTTATAAATGTACAAAAATTTTATTTTTTTATGAGTATCTATCTTCTTACTATGATCAAAGAACCTACTTCATTTATTGTAATTCTTTGAGAAAAGTAAGATTTGATTTATTGCAGAGCATGTTCCCAGTTTGCTAAATGTATCACATACACTCAAAGAGTTGAATTCAAAAGTTGAATTCTGGAGTTTTAATGTAATCTTACATAAATCTCTATGAGATAAAGTTGAACATGTTATTTTTCAAATATACTATATCATTCATGAATATTGTGGTCCAGTTTTTCTATACCTTACTGAGAGATATGTGTCAAAATTTATGACTATAATTAGATATTTGCTCGTTTATCCTTTTATTAATATCCATCTGTTTTATGCATTTTGAGACCATGCTAATAACTGAATGCATATTTAAATTCATAAAATTGTCCTGTGGACCAACATGTTTATCATTATGAAATATACTTTATCTTAGTTATCATTCTTACATTAAATTCTACTTTTCACATAACATTATGGGTATTCTAATCTTCTTTTGGTTAATATTGGTCTGCTATAATTTCTTCCATCCTTTTAATTTAAATTTACAGTGCATAAATAGTCAATTCTGTATCTCGAAATAGCATAGAATTATATGTTTTTAATACAATTATAAATTTGGAAATTACTTAGTCTACTACATTTTAATGTAGTTACTGATATATGTGGGTTTACATATGCCACTTATTAATATATTTAAAAATAAAGTTGTTTTATATATATATATATATATATATACACATATATATATACATATATATATATATATACTTTCTTCCTTTTTGGCTTTTGTGCTAATCAATATTTTATTGCTATTATTACAGTACTATTTTCCATTTCTTCATTTTTATTGCATTATTAATTATATCCTTTTATATTAGAATAACTTTGAGATTAAATCATATTTAAATAAGTAAAGAGATTAAAAATTAGACAATTGCACATTGTCTAATTTAAATTATTATTTTATCATTTAATACAAAATACAAAGATCTTATTATCAAAATACATTTATTACAAAATACAAAGACCTTTCTGTCTTTTATGTGATTTTGTCAAGTATGTAATTCTTCATATATTTAAATCCTATTATTTGATAATCATCTTGATTTATTTGCATATGCACTTTTTCTTAGATGTATTAGATGCTGTGTTGCCTGCTGTGTTAATTAATTTTATGCATCAATGTGACTAAGCCACAGAATACTCAGAAATTTGGCAGGCATTATCACAATGTGTCTGTGAGGGTGTTCTGTATCAGATTAACACTTTCAATTAATTGAAGACCTTAATATAACAAAAAGACTGAGTAAAAAGGTACATCTTCCATCTGACTACCTTGAACTGTGCATCAGTTTTTTCCTGTCTTCTAACTTGAATGAAAACATAAGAATTTCTTGGGTCTGAAGCCCTCTGAATTTTGATGTAGAATCACACCATCAGCTGTCCTATTTTTCAAGGTTTTGGACTCAAACTAGAACTTGAACCATTGGCTCTTCTGGTTGGCAGGCCTTTGGATTCAGGCTGATGTTACACCAGATGGTGGGACTTCTCAGCTTTTATAATGATGTGAGCCAACTCCTTATAATATATATGTCATATGAAAAAAATTTATTATAAGGAGTTGGCTGACACGATATGAGGGGACTTCAAAGATTCATTAAAAAATTAAAAGACCAAAATAAAGCATATTAACTTAATTTATCAAACAAGCTCCAGCAAGTTCAAGACACTTTCTTAAGCAATTATACAAGCAATTTAGTATATCCCTAAAGAACTAATAAGGGTCCTGGGAACTTAATCATGTAAATAGAGTCTTTTTTACTTTATTACCTAAAGTAAAAATAGGTACCCTTGAAATATTTTTTAAGATTAAGAAACAAAATGAAATCAGAAAGGGCTAAATTAAGACTGTGTGGTAGAACGATTTATAGTCCTTTGGACATATACCCAGTAATGGGATTGCTGGGTCAAATGGGATTTCTATTTCTAAGGCCTTGAGGAATCGCCACACCGTCTTCCACAATGGTTGGACTAATTTACACTCCCACCAACAGTGTAAAAGTGTTCCTTTTTCTCCACATCCTCTCCAGCATCTGTTGTCTCCAGATTTTTTAATGATCGCCATTCTAACTGGCGTGAGATGGTAACTCAATGTGGTTTTGATTTGCATCTTTCTGATGACCAGTGACGATGAGCATTTTTTCATATGATTGTTGGCCTCATGGAATATTATGCAGCAATCAGAAATGATGAGTTCGTGTCGTTTATAGGGACATGGATGAATCTGGAGAACATCATTCTCAGCAAACTGACACAAGAACAGAAAATGAAACACCGCATATTCTCACTCATAGGCGGGTGATGAAAAATGAGAACACATGGACACAGAGAGGGGAGTACTAAACACTGGGGTCTATAGGGGGAAAAGGGGAGGACCAGTGGGAGGGGGAGGTGGGGAGGGATTGCCAGGGGAGAAATACCAAATGTGGGTGAAGGGGAGAAAGCAAACAAAACACACTGCCCTGTGTGTACCTATGCAACTGTATTGCAGGCTCTGCACATGTACCCCAAAACCTAAAATGCAATAAAAAAAAAAAGAAAAAAAAAAAAGATTGTGTGGTAGATGCCTAATGACTTCCCATTAAAACTCTTAAGAAATGCCCTCTTTTGATGATAGGAATGAGCAGAAGCATTATCATAGTAAAGGACTCTCTGGTGAAGCTTTCTTAGGTGTTTTTCTATTAAAACTTTCCCTTTCTTAAAATACTCCCACAATAAGCAGGTGTCGTTATTTATTGTCTCTCCAGAAAGTCAATAAATATTTGATATTCTCTTGGAATAAGAAAACTGATGAAAGTGGATTGGGGAAGGGCTAAAAGCAAAAAACTCACATAGTCTCTGTTGGAAACTAGCTTTAATCTGATCTCACTGGGATAATCTGAGGTGCAAAATATACATTAAATTGTCCCCTCCTTGAGTCAAAGGGTCCAGCTAGTTTTGGGGAATCCTCAAGCAAAATGCCTTGAGGATTCCCCAAAACTGTTTCCATGAGCTTTGCTCATGATAGCATTTGCTTTGTTTGTTCATGCTAGTGTTGCTTTGACTGGATCACTTCCACCTCTTGCTGACCATTGCTTTGTGCATTGTCTTCAGCATTGTACTGGTAAAGCCATGTTTTAGTTCCTGTTACAATTCTTCAAATAAATGCTTCAGAATCTTGATTCTATTTGCTTAAAATTTCCATTGAAAGCTCTGCTTTTGTTTGAGCCAATCTGGGTACAACAATTTTGGCACCCATTAAGTGGAAAGTTTGCTTAAGTTAATTTGTCATTCAGAATTGTGTAGGTTGAATCAATTGGGATGTCTCTGATTATTGGCTATTGTTTCTGCTGATAATCATTAGTCTTCCTCAATTATGGCATAAACAAAATTAATTTCTTTTTCACAAATTGATGTGAATGATCTATTGCTGCAGACTTCATCTTTAACATTATTTTGTCTCCCTTAAAATAAATTATTCATTTGTAAACTGCTGATTTCTTTAGGTCATTGTTTCCATAAACTTTTCATAAAGGATTAATGATTTCACCATTCTTCCATCCAAGCTTCACCATAAAATTGATGTTTATTTTTGCATCAACTTTTGCAAAATTCATGTTGTACTGATAGAGCATCTTTTAAGACAGATGTCTTATCCTTCTTAATGCCTCACACTAGAGCCTGTTCAGATGTGTTGTATCAAGTTAGTACAAATCTACCTAGGTGCAAAAAAATTTCGAAATTCATGCATGGTTTTTTCAAAATTGCATTTTTCATAAAATTTTTGACAATCTCTCATGTGTATGTTTGAGTCTATCTGTTATATATATATATGCATATATATACACACACAGAGACATAAGGAATTAGCTCACATGATATCTCTACATTAATAGTTTGGTAGATATATATATTTCCTATTAGTTCTGTTTCTCTGAAAAATTCTGACTAATATACCTACCCAGCTCATTTATACAGACATGAATACTCCTACAGCTTAGAGCTTTATCCTTTATCTACAGAATTACTGTTGGCCAGCTAGAACCATCTACTCAGGAAATTTCTGTCCAACTCCCCATCCTCATCCTCATCTTTGACAATCAGCTGATAATTAACTGACACATTAATATGAACAGCTGATCTCTTGCCTAGAGGGAGGTCAGTTTGATGTATAGTTTGTGCCTCAGATTATCTCAATGAGATCAGTTTAAATCTAGTTTCCATCAGAGACTATGCACTTACTTTGCTTTTAGTTCCTGCCCAATTCACTTCTCTTATATCAATTTCAGAGTTTTCACAGAGAAGAGATTGGATTATTAGACTTGGAATGGGGATACATGAATAGGGCCATTTGAGAATTTTGAATCCTCAAGTTCCCCTGAATTCTCTGAGCCTGTATTCTTAATTTATTGTGTTTCTAATGTCTATTAATTTATATTCTAACATTAGAATTTGTATTTGATTCTGTTTTATTGCTGATTGTATTTTGTTAATTGAATAATTATTCTAGTCACTTTCTCTGCTGGGATTCACTTTTATTTGTTTTCTTGAAAACGTTAGTAACACATTAAATTTGTGTTTGTTAACTGTAATGTCTAATTTTTTTAAGAGTCTGTTTCTGTTATCTATTTACTTTCTCTTGCTTTTGGTCCTTTATGACTGATAATTTGTGATTAGATGCTTGGCATTATGTATGATAAACCCCGTTAGAGTAATTTTGATCAAAAGATCAAAAAGAAGGGCTAAAAAGCCACAAAATACCCTCTATAAAAAATATTAGAGAGGCTTTTGTAAAGATAATTTGTCATACAATGAATAAAGAAATCTAGCTATAAACAAAGTTGATGTTGGGGTCCAGAGACAATTACCAGACACCTAAACTAGTCATTGAAGGGCTGGGAAGAACTATTGAAAGAAGATAATTGCAAAAAAAGAATAGTAATTTTGTGGTTTGTGATAGCAGCGAATAGTTGATAACTGCAATTCTATGAAGACTTTGTAGAGCGGTCCCACAGCACAAATACATTCAGGGCCTATATAGGAAGTAACATGACAGATGTTACTCAGCAAAGCAAGCAGACTCTAAGTATAGGGTTTGTTGTCTGTCACAGTAGGAGAATGGAGCTGAAGGGAGTTCTGCCAAGCCCCACTCATTATAGTGATGGCCACTTTGTTGAGATTAATGTAAAAGCCATTTTAAGGGATTTTTATAGTGATGGGATTTACTGTCTATTTCTTGATACCAAAAACAATCTTTAACTTTTTCTGTGCACTCTAACTGGTATTATTTGACAACTCTGAGCCAAACAATAAAATAACAGCATTTTAAGACTATTTGTATGCATATATATATCATCCATATGGTTTTTAGTTTTATTACACATACATATTAATATGTATGTATAGTATATATATTATATATGCATAAATCTGTTTATGTTTGTGCATATGTACCTATATAGGCACACACACACACACACACATATATGTAAAATGGTAAGCATCTTACAACAATTTCCTATCTTAACAAACAAATAACTATTCAGCCTAAAATTGGAGACTGAGAAATAATACAATGGGTAAAGAGATAAACCATCTGTCACCAGAAATCAGAACTGAAATTGCTACTGTTACAATTTAACATATATGTCAGGCAACAAATACTGATTGAGTGACTACAGTATAACATACACTGTCCTTTATTTTTGTTTATTTATATTTGAGACAGGGTCTTACTCTGTTACCCAGGTTGGAGTGCAGTGGCATGATCAGAGTTCAATGTAACCTTAAACATTTGGGTTCAAGTGATCCTCCCACCTCAACCTCCCAAGTAGCTAGGACTATGGGTGCACATAACCATGTTCAGCTAATTTTAAAATTTTTTTGTAGAGACAGAGATCTCTCTATGTTGTCCAGTCTGGCCTCAAGCAATCCCCCAGCTTTGGCCTCCTAAAGAGCTAAGATTACAAGCATAAACTACCATGCTGAGCCTTATACTGTCCTTTTAAATGAGGATAGAACCTGCAGTACCCCAAATCAAACAGAAACTATATTCAAATTGAGGCACATTGCTGCCATCACCCAGAATGTGTTGGTAATAATTTTTTAAAAATTGGGATGATTCTGATGTTAATATTACCACTTAGAAGAGTGAGATGCAGAAGCTGTAAAATCTATATGCTTAAGCCCTGATGAATGACCAACTCACCCTAATTTTCCAAGGACATTTCCAATTTTAGCACTGAAAACCCCACATCCAGGGATCTGTAGTTCCACGCCAACCAGGATAGTTGGTCACCTCACTGGAAATAGTGGTGAAAAAGATAAAACCCCTTTCTTTAAAACCTTGCATTTAAGTTTTCAAAACCAACAATTAAATATTTATAAATATGTAAAATGCATGATTCCATGTACAGATAAATGAGTTATGTGGTGAAAAGATAAAAATGCAGGATGACTCAATATTTTGCTTGTAGCAGTAGGGAGTGCTAACTTTGGCTGAGATTAAGAGAAGTAATAAATAATTCCATTTTGATTAAATATCTAAACAAGTGTCTCAAGTCAGCCTCAAAAAATATGTAGTGCATTAGAAAAGTACAAAAGACTTCATTCTGTTCTCAGATTTGTCAATAGTCAGCTGTGTGACACTGAATAAGCCACTTAATTTTCCTGAGTCTGAATTTCTCTACCTTAAATTATAAAAGATGGGAAATTTCATCTTTGTAGTTCTTTCTTGGTCTAAAATTCTAAAATAATCTTCCCAATGAAGATCTAAATTTTTCCAACTTTATCTCCAGACATAATAATATCTTCATTCATGTCACCTGTTTCTGTGGAGCTGCTACTCAAACAGTTAATAAGTAGAAAAAATTGCCTTTGGCCTTTTGAATAATGTTATTTGTTGTTCATCAGAAGTTGTATTGTGAATAGAAATTTATTGTTGTGTCACATTTTACTTGCTGGGAAGGAATATTAGCTAATAATGGAACTGTTTACAGCACAATGCATTTGTGCAAAAGAATTTGCCTTCTCCACAAAGCTGATGAGGGATTTTGAACTAGTTCATTTCCTCCTTATGACTTCTTAAAAAGGCTTTCCACTGCTGGGTAATCATTTAAAGAGCAAAGTGAAGTTTATAGTTTTATATCCCTTGTGGCATATATTGAGGGGGCAAAAAGTTTCTCAGTGGTGGGATCTTTAAAGCCATTTTATATTGCAGTGATCATAAGCAATTATCTCCCCAGTGACTGCGCTTCCAGAGCTTTCTTCACTATACAGACTGACTAAGCCCATGAGCTTTTGAATCCAATGATCAAGTTTGAAACCAGTTCAGTTACTTACTCATTTTGTCACTGTAGACAGGCAAGTTACTCTTTTTTATAAAACAGCTAATATTTCCCATATCACAGAGTTATTTGAAGCTTAAGTGCGATAATATAGATAAAATGCTAAGTATAATACTTGAAACATGCTAGCTGTCCAATAAATGTGTGCTGAAACTATGATTATTTTAAGATCCAAAACTAGTCCTATAGACAAATTAATAATAAAGCAGTGGTTTGCCATTTGGCACTACTGGGCAATTTTTTAATATACCTAAGCCAATTTTATCTATTATGCGATGTACTTTTTTTTTTTTTTGAGACTTAGTCTCACTCTGTCGTCCAGGCTGGACTGCAGTGGCATCCTCTTGGCTCATTGTAACCTCTGCCTCCTGGGTTCAATAGATTCTTTTGCCTCAGCATCCCCAGTAGTGGGGACTACAGGCAAGCGCCACCATGCCCCGTATTTTTTTTATTTTTGTATTTTGTAATTTTTGCATTTTTTGGTAGAGATGGGGTTTCACCATATTGGCCAGACTAGTCTCGAATTTCTGAACTGGTGTTCCTCCCGCATTGGCCTCCCAAAGTGCTGGGATTACAGGCATGAGCCACCATGTCCAGCCTATGCTAGGTATTTTTAAGTGTCATGAATTTCATCATGGTCAGTAAGTTGGACCTTGGATTTCACTTATTTCAGATCATAGCTGATTCTTCTAAGTGTTCATAGATACAATGAAATACCTACTTTTAGTTGGGAGTAAGTGTACACTGAGTAAACATTAAGTGGATGCTAGAACCATAAAGTATGTAAACTTCAGATATGTGTTTAACCTAAATAGTTGAAATGAAATATAAGATAGAATAGTTTTTAGAAAAAAGTGGGGATGTCATAGAATATAGGTAAAATCAATTTTTTATCTTTGTTTTAATTTTGCTAACCAAATTGTTGTTCCTCAGAAGGAAATTATTTTTACATGAGTCAATTGATTTTATAAGAGAGATAAGTAGTTTTCAAAACCCAAGTTCAAAATCAACATCTTAAACTTTATAAGAGCTTTGCCTTATCTAAGTTTGAAAATTATTGTCTTATAGACACAAACAATGATTAAACACAAATGAAATAACTCACAAAATTTATTTTATGGTACAGAGTAGAATGCACTCAAACTAGTTTATATTTTATATTGCTTACAAATTGGGTAGAAAAGAAAGTGAAATTTTGAAAATTTAATATCTAAGTTTGTGTTTTCAAGATGTTTAAGCTGTCTATGATCCAATGGTATTTCTTAACTCTTCAATTCATCACTAACTTTTCCTATTCTACAGTACAAGGTTTAGAGTGCCTTTGTATCATATTTCTGTTTCAAGAAGCAAGATATTTTATGGTCACATAAATGCCTCCTTTCCAGAAAATATGTAGAATATCTTTTAGAAAATAAATGACTATAGGTCTCAGTACAATAATTGAACAATAAAACAAAGGTTACATGAAAAAATGCAAAATAAACTAAAAATAATTTAAAGTTCTTATATTGTTAATTTTTTTTCTATGTGTTAATAGATAAAAGTGCCTACTGCCTTCTTTTTTCCTGATCCTTAGAAATTTCCAACATTTTACTTTTCTTCTACAGAAGGCATATATTTATTAGTGTTTCCATCATTTAAAAAAATGGTATGTAACCTCTTGGAAAGTTGTCACTAAAGATAAATTGTTGGTACATATGAAGGAAATACAATGGTATTCAAGGAAATAAAAACTGTATCCTTTTTATGCTTCTAGTTTTATCAAGTTTTAAAGAATTTCCATGTCTTCTCAATAAAGTTCTTCAGACACAGACCATTTCTGTGCAAATATGATATCCCTTTATAAATATTCTTGGTATTTCTTGGTATTGTTTACTCGTGCGTGTGAGAGAAAGGGCAGTTAGATTATTGTCAGTTGTGCTTCAGTTCTACCAAAGGTAATATCAAACATAGAATTCAATTAAGTGATCAGCATCTGAAAAAGTAAAAAAATAATGTACAAATGTAAAAAATTGCATTTGTGATTGGATTGGCATCAATAATGCATGTTATTATTTATTCTTTCAAATACAGTAATGGTGGTGAAGAAATGAAGAAGACAACACTCTCCTTGAAAGTATCTCAGGTTAGTAGAAGTTTTATTAACTCCTAAGGCAAGCATATGTATCAAAACAATCTTTATAATTAATATGTAATATTCTACATATACATATATTCCCATTATATGTGTTATATACTCACATACTTATTTTCAACTGTAGAATATGTAAAGTACTTAAATCTTACATATGTGTATTTGAACATTTTATTATTTGTAAAACATTTGTTATATATCAAGAACATGACATATGTACACTGTTCTAATAATCATGACATTAAATGGCACATATTACTATCTTGATTTCTTTTAAGACTTAAAAAATGGGATTTTAGGAAGACTAAAATTGGGAAGAAAATTCCCAAGTGCACTTCTTGTAGAAATAAGTTACGGTTTCCTGAATTTGAAGCACTGTACTCTATTATCTTATGGTATATTATTAAGAATTAAATGGGTGTATTTGAAGTTTGGCTTATGACAATAGTATTCAGACCTGGAAATTTATCAAAATCAGCTGGGGACCTATTAAATGTACATTTTCTCTTACACTAATTCAGTTTTAATAAAATCTGACTGTGGAATCGTGGAATACGCAATTTAAAAATGCTCTCCAGGTGACTGTGATGTACAGATAAGAGTGAAAGGCACTCAGCCTTACTTTTTCAAACTCTAATCATTATATTTTACCTAAAATTTGACACCTCAATATATTCAAATACACATACATATAGTCCAAGAAAGAACACTGAATTTGAAACAATGATCACAGCATATATGCTTTTTAAATGTAAAATGTAGTATGGTGATAGAGACCAAAAAAATTGAAGGAATTTTTTTTTTCTGACTTCATTCAGTTTCCTGCTAAGGAGAAAAAAATAAGGATCTCCAAGAAAAACATCACTAGGATTTTCATTAGGCAAAGACTCAGATGATAAGTTACTTTTGTTTTACTTATAAAATGCGGCATATGATCAATTTCATTTCCATATTACAAGGACTATATTTACTTTACATAAAGAAATTTGTAGGCAGAAATATAAAGTAAAGAGCTGAAACAAGATTACATTTTCATTAAAGAGAAATTATTTTATTCCTTTTTATGAACTTACCTACTTTTAAAAATGTTTTCTTTCATTTTTACTTTTTCATTGAAGTAGTTTCACATTTTCTGAAATGTTGCAGAAATAGTACAAAGACTTCCCACATACTCTTTACCTAACGTTCCCAAATGCAAATCACTTACATAGCAGTGTACAATTATCAAAACTAAGAGATCAAGATCACTACAACATTAGTAACTAAACTACTTTATTTTTATCTCAGCATTATTTTTTCTGAAATACTTTTTCTGTTGCAGGATCAAAACAAGTGAAACTATTTTCTTTAGATTTTATGTCTGCTTAGTGTTCCCCATTCAATGAATGTGCCATATTTACTAGTTATTCTTTTCCTTGATACTTTTGAGAGTATTGGCTAATTGTTTTGATAAATGTTTTTTAATTTTACTTTATTTTTATGATACAGTCATGTGCCACATAATGAAATTTTGGTCAACAGACTGCTTATACAACAATGGACAGTGATCCCATAAGATTATAATGAAGCTGCACTGGTACAGGTGTACTGTTCAATTTTTACACATACACACACACAGATAAATACTTCCATTGTGTTACAGTCGACTACAGTATTCAGCAGAGTGTCCTGCTGTGCAGGTTAGCAGCCTGGAGCAATGGTCTTTACCATATATTGTAGGTGTGTAGTTGGCTATACCATCTAGATTTGTATAAGCATGCTCCTTGATGTTCACAGAAAGAAAATCTACCAACGAATGTCTCAAAATATATCTTGGTTGTGAATGCCTGACTGTGTATCTTTTTCATCTTTTAAAATTTAAGCTAAATGTTTATTTATATGTTTAATTGGTTTCTTATATTTAACACGCAGTTGGGTCTTGCTTTGGAAGACTGAAAATTTCTTTTAATTGGTACATTCAATTACTTATACTTTATTAATAAATAGTTTAAATCTATCATCTTTTGAATTTCTTGTCAGACAGTTTCAATATTTGTGCTGGTCAAGAAAAATAGACTTGAGTCTATTATTTCTGAAAATAACTGTGATTCTTAAAAAAGATTATTCTGGCCGGGCGCGGTGGCTCTCGCCTGTAATCCCAGCACTTTGGGAGGCCGAGGCAGGTGGATCACGAGGTCAAGAGATCGAGACCATCCTAGTCAAAATGGTGAAACCCCGTCTCTACTAAAAATACAAAAAATTAGCTGGGCGTGGTGGTGCATGCCTGTAATCCCAGCTACTCTGGAGGCTGAGGCAGGAGAATTGCCTGAACCCAGGAGGCGGAGGTTGCGGTGAGCCGAGGTCGCACCGTTGCACTCCAGCCTGGGTAACAAGAACGAAACTCCGTCTCAAAAAAAAGAGAAGGATTATTCTGTATTTTAGAAATCTCTCTCTATTTTGTCTGTTTTTGTCTTTTTACTGTTAGCCAGACACCTTCTAGAGAAGAAGAAATTGAGGATAAATACATAATTTTTATGCCTGGAAATAAGCACTTCTTTTCTTCCAGGCTTCTAGGTTATGGATTTGTATTAATCTAGTTAACGGTTATTATCATTGCTTAAGCAATCAAATATATATTTTTAAATGCACAAATGAGAAAAATATTTTTATATTTACATTAAATGTATTTCTTGTGCTTTTATTCCAATATATAGATCAGTTTTCCAGCTGAGATCATTTACCTGTTGCCCAAAAAATTAATTTAACATTTATTTTTTTTAATTTAACATTTCTTTCAGTGCCAATTTACTGACGATAGATTCTCTCACCTTCTGTTTGTCTGAAGAGGTCTTTATTTCAAGACTTTTAGTTTTTTAAGATATTTATTGCTTAGTTTAGAAATATATGTCAAATTTTTCTTTTACTTCTTTAAAGATGGTTTTCTATTGACTTCACAGGTATATATTTTCTAATGAATTTTCTGCTGAGATAAATTGTCTTTGTTCCTTTAAATAAAATGTTATCTCTTTTTATTGGTTCTCCATAAAATTTTCTTTTTTATTGATTTTATGCAATTTAATTACATTGTGTTTTGGCATCATTTTCTTTGTTTTTAATCCTTCTTGTGGTTCATGAAAGTTTTTGTTTGATCTGTGGATTTATAGTTTTCATTAATATTGGAAAATATTTGAATATGATTTCTTCAAATATTTTATTCTTTCCTTCTGTCTGCTCCCTCTTCTTTTTGAACTCCTAATCTATGTGAGACACTTAATATAATCTCACAAGATACAGAGGTTTGTTTTCCATCTCAATCTTTTCTCTTTCTGTGCTTATTTTGAATTTCTTGTTACGTCTTAAACGCCACTGATACTTTTCCAAAGTGTATAATCTGTCCTAATCGTTTCCAGTAACTCTTTCAGTTCAATATTGTATTTTTTATCATTATAAGTTCCTTTGCTTATTTTTATAACTTCTATTTTATACTTATCTTTATTTTCTTTTGACTCTTTACATGTATATTTAAATATTTATATATGTAATATATAAAATATTATATATGCATACAAAAAGTCTGCACTTAAGGTAGTTGATAGGTTTTTGGAAACTACAAATTTAAGTGAGACTGTATAGAACAAAAACATTTTTCGTCTCACCAATGTTATGACAAAATTACATTAAATGAAATTATGTTATTCAAGAACCTGCTGTACATGATTTCTCTCAAAGTCGCAGTTGTCAATAACCATTTAATGATGCCAAGTAAAAATTTATCGTAAAATATTTAAAATAGCTTTGAACAACGTTTTCCCCCCAAATGAACTCCCTTCACTGGAAGGGAGTATGTACTATGTCCCATAAATTATAGCCCCTCTCTGCCTCCCCAGATACCAGCTCCACATAAGCCAGAATACCATGGTCTCTTTGAGTTCCCATTTCCTGCCATAATATCTGGCAACTGCCTTGTAGCAAAAAGCCATGATTCTCATAGGAATAGCCTTATTTCTATCTTTTTCCTCATGAATCATACTCTGCACTACTGAGGATAGTTATTCCATATAATGTGTCCAATTTTCTAATGGTTTATGGTGAGAGAAGTCTCATCAGAGCTTAGTCATTACTTCACCAGTGGAAGTAAAAACCTATAACTTTTGATAAATTGTATTTATAACTTTACTAAAACCGTTAGCAGAATACTTAAAATTTCCTAATCATGTTTTTAAGAGAATATACTTATTTTTATTTTTGTAACCATACTTATTTATTACTTCCCACCCACCTCCCTTTTTTTGAGGCAGAGTTTTGCCCTGTCACACTAACTGGAGTGTAGTGGTATGATCTTGCCACACTGCAACCTCTGCCTTCCAGGTTCAAGCAATTCTCCTGCCTCGGCCTCCTGAGTAGCTGGGATTACAGGTGCATGCCAATATGCCCAGCTAATTTGTTGTTACTTCCTTAGACAGGTCATCTATAGACCCTCCAGTTATTCTTTCTTTTCTTCAGAGTACTTAGCACCAACTAGAATTATATTTTATATTTATTTACTTTCTATTATATGTCAGTCCCACTAGAAGATAAGCTCCATATAGAAAGGGGCTTTTTGTTTCTAGTTTTTTATTGTTAGAGCTCCAGACTGTAGAACAAGCCCTGGTATATCATATGTGCTCAGATATTTGTTAGCTGCCATAAAGATATTGTGATAGCTTGCTCATGAAAATAAATGGTTTATGAAATAAAGCAAAAGTTATTTACCAAGGAAAATAATAGAGAGATTCAATTCACATAAAGCCAACAGAAAATAAATGAATTACTTTACTTTTAAACATAAAACTATCAAAATGTTTTTTAAAAAATTAAAAAAAGGAAAGAAATACTGAACTAAGCAAGGTCACTTAATACCAGCTTTTTTGTTTCTTAAAGATCAATTTCAACTGTGTTTTGTAATTTGAATTAGACATGAAAGCAACCATAAATATCAGTGATGAATCATAACTGTGGACAGGATGAAAGGGTATATGCAATGTTTTTTTGAGACGGAGTTTTGCTCTTGTAGCCCATGCTGGAGTGCAATGGTGGATCTTGGTTCACTGCAACCTCTGCCTCTCAGTTTCAAGCAATTCTCCTGCCTCAGCCTCCCCAGTAGCTGAGATTACAGGCATCTGACACCATGCCCAGATAATTTTTTGTATTTTCAGTAGAGACAAGGTTTCACCATGTTAGTCAGGCTGGTCTTGATCTTCTGACCCCAGGAGATCCTCCCACTTCAGTCTCCAAAAGTGCAGGGATTACAGGCATGAGCCACCATGCCAGGCCCTATATGCCATGTTTTATGCTCAATTTTAGGATTGGGACATTTTGATACAGACTGCAAAATAAATACTTTAATATTCAGGTTTTAGATTTAGTATCCCATGTATTGCATAAGTTAAGATCTAAAACACATTATGAAATATATTCATTAAAATTATTTTCCCCTAATTTTAATATGTACATATGAGAATATAGAAATCAGGCATATGTATAATATAAACATACATATCTTATAATTTTGGACTCAATGGATTCATAGCCAAAGACAGCAAAGCATTTTGTAAAACATAAATGAGACACTTCATGTAAAATATCAAGGATACAAGATATGATATGATTATTTTTCAATTTCCTGAATCACTTAATATTTACGCCCTTTATTGTATAATCATTGGTAAACTACTTCTTTATAATCAAATATACATTTTTATACATATATAGGTACTTCTTCTGGGTTTTTATGAGTATATAAGAGAAATAGGCTAGATATTTATCATAAGTATGAGTTAATATTATGTTTTATAGTTACCATTTTGTATTAAGATATAATATTTTAGGTTTTCCATTTGGGTGAGGAATGCATGGTCTTGCCAAAAAGTACCTAAAGTAAAACCTGTAAGATTTATGACAAATAATTTATACTTAATGTTTCTATTAAAGAATCTTCACAATATATTATTCAATAAAATGAACATAGCTGTAAAAAATGTGTCACCTGTTGACACGAAACCCAACAAGTTGAGATGGGCATTCGTTTTTCTTCTTATGTTATTTTACTCTTCTTGGAGGGAAGGTAAACAAATATTAGATCACTGATTGATTTAATCAGGGAAGACCTAAATAAAGGTCTATCTTAGGTTGGATTCTCTAGTAGCTGAGCCTGAAATGGGAAATTCTTATTTAAGTGTTTCTTGAGGAAGTGTTCTCAAGAGGAGAATCAGAGGAGGAGGACAGAGTAGGGAGAAAAACTTAACAAATATGTGGTCTCACCTGGAAGCTTGCTTCAGTCTGATTCCCTAGGGAAATTCTAAAACTCAAATTTTCTCACTAAATTGGTCCTACATTTAGGCTCTCTGTATCTGACTGCTCTTCATCTGTCATAGGTATCTTGAAAGGTTCTTAAGGAAGCCTTTTCTTTCTTATACTTTCCTTTAATTTTTTGATTAACATATCTGAGCCTGTTCTTTTTTCTCTTTCCCAGGAATTGCCGGTGTTTATAATTGTTGTTACTCTACTTATTTGAAGTACTCAAGATATTATACCAGCTGGTGCATCCAGTTCCATCAATACTTCTTTGCAGCTTGCACAGGTGAAAATCTTAGCAATGCCACTGTTAAAGCATGATAGGAACTAACAATACTCAATCTCTAGTAGTGAGGTCCTCCTTGTCTCCAAACCATTATGTTATCCATATCTATCACTGCAACTTAGAGTTTTACCTTTGAGATGTAATTTCTGGACCTCCCATGACCTTAGATGAACTTTGAAAAAGTTTAATTGAAGCAGGCAAGAATCTATCAAATAGGGCAAGGAGTAACTATGATAAAGCTGATGGGTAGAATTTACTAAAGGTAAGGAAATGCATTTCTTGCTTGTTTATTACCCTTGGTGATAAGAAACCATATGGAATGATAAAATGGTGATCAGAAGAGTTCTGAGACCATTGAAAACATCAGCAGCATGAAATATCATGAAAAACATTGAAACAACATGGCTGATGGCACCTGAGGATAAGATCTTGTCTAGAATAATAGGATTAAAATTTTGTACAAATGCCTTTTAAGACCAATGCATATTAATGTTATTTCCAGGTACAAGAAACGAAGTGATATTTCAGAGTAGTAAGTAAATTTGAAGATGTGTATTCTACATGGAAGGTAAACTATATCCATGCTTTAATGTTAGGTAAGGAAGCTGAGGTTGCATATTATAAATGTGCCTGTGGGACTTGGAATTGATTCCCTTAAAAGATAGTGGAATCAACACACACAAAAAAAATGACAATTATAGAAATCTACCTATCTGCCTAAGATGGTGAAGAACAAATGGGCTACTTTCCTATCTTTGAAAAAAGTAACTGAAAGCTATGGCTGGTGCCACATATGAGTGAATTACACTATAGAGAGGGCACAAGCTGAAAAATTAAAGTACGGTTCTTAATCAATAAATCTTGGGAACCTCAGGAGAAACATCAAGTATACAACTCATGATGCAAGCAAAAACTAATTCTCACAAAATTTAAACTCTCAGATAAAAACTTAAATACTATTCGAGATATCAGAAACAACAAATGAGGGAAACTAAGTCTCCTCAAATTACCCTCTAATATTATACATTTTTTTATTTATATTATTTTGTACTAATTGATCATTGTCATTGTACTAAAATAACTAAAGATGGCTTTGAGTAACTATTTCTAAACATTCTTTTTGAATTAAAACAATAAAAACCCTATGACTGTTGTGGGAGGAAAATGTCTTATTGTCCTAATATATTGAGAATATCTCAGAATAATACTATTTTTCCTTGACAAAGATTGGCTTTTAGACCAATATCTGAGGAATGATGTCAGCAAAATGGCAGATCTAGACATCTCCAAGCTTATTGTCCCACTGAAATACTGGGGGAAAAAAAGAAGCAGAAACCATCAGAATCAATTTTGTGGGAACTCTGGTAAACAGTTGAAAGGTTTCAGCAGCCAAGTAAGAGTTGAATCAAGAAAAGTCACTTCAGAATCATAAGAATGTTCTGTAGCAACATTATTTGCCCTCATCCCACTCACATTATGGCAAGGCAGCAATTTAAAAATAGTAGAGATCTTAAAGTGGCAGCAGCTCATATTCTCAAAGCCAGACAGTTTTCTTGACTCCAGAGAGAGCAAAACAGACTTTATTGACAAAGCTATGTCTATTTTAACCTGTCTGGGGGCTACATGAAATACTGGTGCAAGGAGCTCATATCTGTTTCTGCCTAACTTGGAATTGTAGTGGAAAATCAGAGATCATTGCTGGAAAACATTGTAAGTCAAGCTAACGATACATGTCTATAGCAAAAGATTATGGTAAAAATGTACAGTAAACTGGCAAAGGCAAAAGCTGGGTAGTTTTTTGTGGGAGAGAAATTATGATTTGTCAAAAGCAACTATGTAAACTGGGGAACTTAGGAAAGCATCTGCATACTCAGGGTAAGACTCACAGAAAAAACCTGAAATGACATTGAGCTTTCCCTAATCTCAGTGCAAGCTGAGATAAGAGTTTAAAAACTGCCCCAATACAAAGTCCATTTTCAAAGACTAGGAAAGGTGTGTTTCTCTTTTCTATCCTTTATTTATTTTTCACTTTTTAGCTCCTTGCATTCAAAAACCTCTGTCAAAATATTTGATAAACACAAACCAAGTAACAGAAACTTCAGTGACCCCATTGACAAAGGATACGGTCTTTCCAATAATGGTTTGGCAAAGTCACTAAACAAATGTGCTACGACAGCCTTCAATAAGTCCCCCTGCCCCAAACACAAATCTAGAGAAGGGATTGAGTATAATTTCTGGAACTACCACATCATAATATTTCTAAATGACCGGTTTTCAACAACAACAAAAACAATGCATACAAAAACAATGAAGTACAGCTCATCAAAGGAACAAAATAAATGGACATATATCATGCAGAAGGTGCAGATATTGAAGTTACTGAAAACTATCTTAAGTACGTTCAAAGTGCTAAAAGGAAGCACAAATAACTAAGGGAAATCATAAAAAAATATGAACAAAATGAGAATTTTTGCTATTAAAAGCAACTATGAAAAGTAATTAACAAGAAAATATAGAGCTGAATAACAATAACCAAAATACAAATTTCACTGTAGGGGTTCAATTGCGGATTTTAGCAGGCAGAAGAATCAGTGAACCCGAAGAGTGAGCAATTGAAGTTATCAAGCCCAAGAAGCAAAAAGGAAATGTAGGTTGGTGCAAAAGTAACTGTGGTTTTGCCATTATTTTCAATGCAAAAACCACAATTAATATTGCACCAATCTAATAGAATGAAAAAAGGGAACAGAGCCTAATTGGCCTTTGGGACACAATCAAGCTTTATATGACAAAACTTGAAAAATGAGGGAGAAAATAAGCCTCTCTCAAATAAACAAAAGCTGATGGAATTTATTATTACTATGTCTGTACTATAAGAAATGCCAAAGGGTTAAAATAAAAGGTTAAAATAAAAGGATCCTAGACAGTAACTCAAAGCCATATGTAGAAATTATGATCTCTGATAGGAGTAAATACATCTGTGAATATAAAAGCAAGTATAACAAGACTTTCTATTTTCCAACAAGCTATAAAATAAAGTACAAAGGAAATTATGAATTTACATTATTTTTCACACTATGCATAAAGAAGCAATTCATGATGACAATGACAATATAAAGGAGGGATGATGAGAATGAATAGGAGCAGAGTTTCTGTATGCTTTTAAAGCTAAGTTGCTATCAACTTTTTATTGTTTTAAATTTAGCATGTTAAATGTAACGCTCATGGTAACTGCAAAATTACCTAAAAACTACCCACAAAATGAAATCAGTAAATAATCAAAATGGCTCAGTACAAAAAATTAACTAAACATAATGAAGGTAGTAATGAAGAATGTGAGGGACAAACACTATGTTAGACAGAGAAATAATAGGAAAATGGTTTTTTTTCTAGTTAATGATTACTCTTAATGAAAATGAATTAAACTCTTAAAAGGGCAAAATCGACAGAATGAATGACACAGAAGAACCCTGATCCAACTATATGATGTCTATAAGATACTAATATAAAGCACAAAGAAATCCGTAGATTGAAAGTAAAAGAAGGGAAAGGATATAATACGCAAGAGAGCTGTGGTCACTATACTAATATCAGACAAAATGGAACCTACATTAACAACTGTTAAAAGGACAAATCAGTACATAATATATTGATAAATATGTTAAATCATCAAGAACATTTAACAATTATAAGCATGTGTTCTAAATTATAGAGTCCCCAACTTATATGAAGGAAACATTGACAGTATTGAAAGAAAAATAAGCAGTTCAGCAATAATAATTAGAAACTTTAATGTATGACTTCCAATAATTGATAGACCAGTTACATAGAAAAATCACTGTGGAAATGGAGAACTTGAAAAATAATATAAGCATCTAGACCTAACAGACATATATAGAATAATCCACCCAATAACAGTGAAATATGTGTTCTTTTCAAATACATGACATGGAATATTCTCCATGATATACTTCTATATATTAAGGACACAAAACAGGTCTCAATAGTTGGATTGTAAAATCCAATTACATAGAAAACTGGAAAATTCAAAAATATTTGGTAATTAACACACTGTTAAACAACCAATGGATCAATAAGAAATCACAAAAGAAAATGTATAGCCCAAAACAAAAACCAAAGTAACATATACCAAAATGTATGAGATACAGCAAAAGCACTGCTCAGAAGGAAATTTCTAGCTATCATTTTTAATTAAAAAGAAAGCTTGCAGAACAATGACTTTACCTCAAAGAACTGAAAAAAACAACAAGAACAAACTAAGTGCAAATCTAGCAGAAAGAATAAAATTATTAAGGTTAGAGCAGAGATAAGTAAAATAAAGAATAGAAAAATAATATAGAAAATGAGTAGATACACAAGTTAGTTCTTTGAAAAAGATCAGCACAGTTTGACAAATATTTAGCTAAACTCAAAGAAACAAAGGAAAAACACAAATAACTAAAATATAGTGAAGAAAGAAAACTAGAGATGAAAGTGGGGACATTACTGTTAACCTTAGCTAAATAAAAAGATTATAAGACAATACCATGAACAGTTGTATGCCAGCACTGGGCAAACTGGATGAAATGGGAAAATTCCTAGAATAACTTAAAATGACTCCAGATAAGGTAGAAAATTTTAATAGACTAATAACAACAAACTGAATTAGTAATCAAAAACCTTCTCCCAAAATCCATGACAGGGCGGCTTCACCAGCAAACTCTATTGATTGTGTTATTAACTATGTATAAACACCTATGACAATTGAATTCTCTACTACTCAGCTTCCTATAAAATAAGGATAAATGTTCATATCATACGACTTCTGTGAACATTAAATTAGATAAAATAAGTCAATACAGCTTTTGTAAAAATATAATTATATTGGCAACTAATATTTTTATTTTCTAAATATGCAACACAAAAGGTTACACTTCATTAACACATTCCACTTAACCAATAAGAGACTTAACATAATCATGAACACATCAGTTGAATATGGGTAGAGAGAGTGAAGGTGGCATAATTCTCATCTCTACAGAAAGAACTACAATTTTAGGTTATTACAGAATAACTCTAAGCAAAATATAGGAGGAGGACCCAGACTGAATGTAAAAGCTTGGGGTTATAATTGTTTTTGTTACCTTATGCATTCTTGAAGCAATTCTTAGTTCTTTTTCTCTTTACCTCCCTTCTATTTCCTTAACCTTGAAGTTTCACTTTTTTTTAATTGTACTTTAAGTTCTGGGGTACATATGCAGATCTTGCAGGACTGTTGCATAGGCACACACATGCCATGGTGGTTTTCTGCCTCCATCCCCCCATCACCTACATCAGGCATTTCTCCCAATGTTATTCCTCCTCAACCTCCCTACCCTCTGCTGTCCCTCCCCTACCCCCCTACCCCCCAATAGACCCCAGTGTGTGATGGTCCCCTACCTGTGTCCATGTGTTCTCATTGTTCAAGACGTATTTATGAGTGAGAACATGAAATGTTTTGTTTTCTGTTTTTGTGTCAGTTTGCTGAGAATGATGGTTTCCAGATTCATCCATGTCTCTACGAAGGACATGAACTCATCCTTTTTTATAGCTGCATTGCATTTCATGGTGTATATGTGCCACGTTTTCCTTGTCTAGTCTATCGTTCCTGGGCATTTGGGTTGGTTCCAGGTATTTGCTATTGTAAACAGTGCTGCAATGAACATTTGTGTGCATGTGTCCTTATAGTAGAATGATTAATAGTCCTTTGGATATATACCCAGTAATGGGATTGCTGGGTCAAATGGAATTTCTATTTCTAAGGCCTTGGGGAATCGCCACACTGTCTTCCACAATGGTTGAACTAATTTACACTCCCACCAACAATGTAAAAATGTTCCTATTTCTCCACATCCTCTCCAGCATCAGTTGTCTCCAGATGTTTTAATGATCGCCATTCTAAACAGCATGAAATGGTATCTTAATGTGATTTTGATTTGCATTTCTCTAATAATCAGTGATGATGAGCATTTTTTCATGTTTGTTGGCCTCATAAATGTCTTCTTTTGCAAAGTGTCTGTTCATATCCTTCGCCCACTTTTGAATGGGCTTATTTGTTTTTGTCTCGTAAATCTGCTTTAGTTCTTTATAGATTCTAAATATTAGCCCTTTGTCAGATGGGTAGATTGCAAAAGTTTTTCCCATTCTGTTTGTTGACCATTCACTCTAATGATTGTTTCTTTTGCTGTGCAGAAGCTGTTAAGTTTAATTAGATTCCATTTGTCTATTTTGGCTTTTGTTGCCCTTGCTTTTGGTGTTTTAGTCATCAAGTCCTTGCCTGTGCCTATGTCCTGAATGGTATTGCCTAGGTTTTCTTCTAGGGTTTTTATGGTGTTAGGCCTTATATTTAAATCTTTAATCCATCTGGAGTTAATTTTAGTGTAACGTGTGAGGGAGGGGTCTAGTTTCAGCTTTCCACACATGGCTAGCCAGTTTTCCCAACACCATTTACTAAACAGGGAATTCTTTCCCCATTTCTTGTTTTTGTCAGGTTTGTCAAAGATCGCATGGTTGTAGATGTGTGGTGTTACTTCTGAGGCCTCGGTTCTGTTCCATTGGGGTAATTTATAGCAATAAATACCCACATAAGATGTAAGCAAAGATCTAAAATTGACACCCTATGGTTAAAATTGAAAGAGCTAGAGGAGCAAGATCAAAAATATTCAAAAGCTAGCAAAAGACAAGAAATAACTAAGATCAGAGCAGAACTGAAGGAGATAGGACACAAAAAACCCTTCAAAAAATCAATAAATCCAGGAGCTGGTGTTTTGAAAAGATGAATGAAATAGCTAGACCACTAGCCAGACTAACAAAAAAGAAAAGAGAGAAGAATCGAATAGATGCAACAAAAAATAGTAAAGGGGCTATTACCACCGATTTCACAGAATTATAAACTACCATCAGCGATTACTACAAACAACTCTATGCACATAAACCAGTAAATCTGGAAGGAATGAATAAATCCCTGGACACGTAGTCTTCCCATGACTAAACCAGGAAATTTTACTTTTTAATCATTACAAATGTATGTGGAGTCTCTAGTGCAAAGCCTAACATATCAAAAGCATCTAATAAGTGTTATCTTCCTTCTCATTTTAATACTGCCAAATTTAACTATTTTCTTAAACTGCAAATCAAAAGAAAATTCTTTAAATTTGTGCAATTAGATCATGCTTTTGGATTGTATATGTCTATTTAATAGAACTGTTAATGTCTTGCCCATTCATTCTTTGGATCTTTGTCTAAACTATCACACCAGAAGATAGTATACAATTTGGTCTAAATATACCTAGTCCTTTACTAATTTTGTATTTTTTAAACTGGGCTCTAGCTTTAAGTTGAATAAGACAGCTCTCAAGTTATTTCTAAGAGTTAAAGTAGACCAGGATACATTCAGATAGAATGGTGGGTTTTTGCTCCCTGAACCAACTGGGGAGTCAGATAGACTAGTCAGAGGATTAATTTTTTCTCTCACCACCCATCACAACTTGCTAACATGAAAATGAATCATCATAGATAAATTGGAGTATATATTTAAATCCAATAGATAAACAATGAAGAGAGAGATAATTTAAGCTCAATCTTACTGGCTGTGAGAGCCAAAGGGAAACAGATTATATATTATGATAGAAACAGAAGCACAAGACGATTGAATTAAATAATTGTATGAAGCTTTAGGAAAAGTTTCACCTATGTACACACCTCATACTTTCCTAAATGCTTTCCTGAGCTTACCACTTCGAGAATCTAAAGTGTAATATACATATAATAAAGCAAAGTTGACTGTCAAAGACAGAATCTGGCATGGAATTTTTAGGTGGAATATAAGTGATAGTGAATATGTGGTTGTCTTTCTCAGATGCATTCCAAATTAGAATAAAGCTATGATTCTACTAAGTTATGCTCTGATACAATCATAGGTCTGTGTATAAGGGCACATATTGATAATCTGAGACGGAGGTGTAGCACTGTAATACATTGCCTTATTCTTATCGAAGTCTCTGTGCTTATGGCAGCAAAATGTGTTTGGATTTATGATAGCTGACATTGAGATTTAAATTATGAATCTAGGATATTTTTAATAGAATTTGAATACTGCAAAAGAATTAAAACTTAAACAGTTGTGATTAGTTTTGACCTTAATAGGCTGCTTACCTGGTAGTACTATGTTAACATCTGAAGGAACCAGTAACAAATGAAAACTTCCATTTCCTGAGTGGACATAATTTTTGTTGACACATATGTTTGTAAAAAAAAGTAGGTTCTGTTTTAAAAACATTAAAAACTTTCTGGGAAAAAGTTGGCTCTGCAAAACATGTCATTTCACATAAAGTTTAAATATGAAAATATTTGATTACATAAAATAGCCAATATATCTGAGAGAAATATTGGAATCTTTGAGCTTTTTTATGAAGAATGGTGTCATTGATCACACTGATCATCAAAAGTCCAAATTGATCATTATGATGGGCTCCCCAGGAATTCTATTTCCATCAGAGCTCACTCTTTTGTAATTTTGAAAAATGCTGAGGCTTCTAGGAAGAAAATCTCTCTAAACCAGAAAATAACAAGTTTTTTTTTCAGAAAGACACAGCATAAAAACAAAAGCTAGTTATATATATATATAACATACATATATATATAACATACACATATATATATATACACACACATTTATAGTTATAGAGTGTTATATATATGTATATAAAGAAAATATCAATGATAACAGGAAAAAATCAAAATTTTCATGGACTAAGATGATATAATCCCAAATATTTGTTGGTTAATAAGGTATATTGAAATAAAAATTACATGTAATCTTATAGCAAACAACAATAAATTCTTCACATATGAACACTATAAAACATAAACAAAGCAATCAATAGTTAGAAGAAAATTTATATGTTGAAAGTCAATAATGTAAAAGCAAGAAAAAAAAATAACCTTTTATGTAAAGAGTGTGAAAAAAATAGACAAATAAACCAAAAAATCCACCAATAAACCAAAAGGAGCTATAGAAAAACAAAAATGAAAAGTAATTGGAAAATACATTAATACCATAGTTAAATAATTAAAAGGCAAACAAAACTGTAGCAATCATTTTTATAAAAACGCAGATGGCAGAAATTAGCAACACATAGAAAGAATGATGTTACTATATATATAAAAGCATATAAAATTATTAAAACAGTTGGTGCTCCTTTATACAAAGTAATTTTGAAATCTAATTAGGAATAAAACAATTTTCCAGGTCAATTCAATTGTCAAAAAATAATTGAAGACAAACAGAAAATTTGAAAAATGAGCAGTCACAAGAAAGAACTCAATTATTAAATGCTTAACACAAATAGGCACTGAGCCTAAATAGATTATAAGTTCAGCTTTAATCACCCTTCAATGAACAAACACTTAGATTTTATATACAAAATTCCAAAGCACAAAACAAAGCTATAAGACTACAGAGAATGAATTAAACATAAATACCCCTGTAACTAGAACCAACAAAGGGCAGCACAACAAAACTATGCCAGAGATCAAATCATATTAAAACATGAGAATATCTTAAATAACACCTAATGCAGATATCTTAACTAAATAATACAATATGAAACCATATTTTATGGTTATTTAAATAGTGAGATATCCTATAAATAATATCCTATAAGATAAATATTTATGCCCAATAAATATTTGCTTATTTGAAGATGTTTAAATGTTACAAATTTTATCAATACATTCATTTCATTATCAGTTTCAAGGAAAGGTTCCCAGACTTTTAAAATGTAGGAATAACTACTATTAAGCCAACCCTCCCTCAGATAGTAACCAAAACCTCTGAACAAAAATTGAGTAACAAGTACTTGAAGGCACTGGAAAACACTTCAAGGTAAGAAGACACTGGATGTCAGTCTCCACATGGGATAAAGGAACAGTGAAGATGAGTATCCTAACTTTTTCAAAAATTTTCCAGAGTAAGCTTAGTAGTTCAGTCTTACTGGCTTAAAGAATGAATGGACAAACATTGGGGTAAAACCACAATTGAAAAGCAAAAAGCAAAAAAATAAAAAAGACTATATAAAGAGAGCAATAATTTGGATCCCAAAATTTTGTACAAAAAAATGTCTGTCCAAATCTCTGATAGACTCCTAAGTATATTTGTGCAAGGAAGATTTCAAGAAGTCTAGCTAGGGCAGACAGAGTGGCTCATGCCTATAGTCCCAGCACTTTGGGAGATCAAGATGGGTGGATCACCTGAGGTCAGAAGTTCACAACCAGCCTGGCCAACATGGTGAAACCCGGTCTCTACCAAAAATACAGAAATTAGCTGGGCGTGGTGATGCGTGCCTGTCAGCTACTTGGGAGGCTGAAGCAAGAGAATTGCTTGAACCTAGGAGGCAGAGGTTGCAGAGAGCTGAGATAGCACCACTGCACTCCAGCCTGGGCAACAAGAGCAAAACTTCGTCACACACACACACACAAAAATGTCTAGCTAAAGACAACAGAAATTTTTTTTAAATTCATTTGCTGCCTTTGAAAGACCAAGTTTGGAGTTTGACTCCTGCCAATTTAGTTTTCTTGAAAGAAACAGCAACAATTTTTAGATAAACAGAATTACAGCCTATACTATGTTCATTCACAATATCTAGGATACCTTCTAGAATTACTAGGTGTAGGAAGAAATAGGAAAACGTAACCAAAAAAATAGTGAGCAGCAGTCGACAAAACAGTCCAAGTCAGTAAAATGCTAAAATCAGAGGTGTGACTTCTTGCTTGTTTTCACAGTGATTGTGTAGACATTACTTTCTTCATGTGAAGTGGTGGAGTTTCTACCCCCAAGAGAACTGCATATTCCAATTGTAGAGTGCTGGGAAGGCCCTTTTAACAACCCTGGTGGACTGATGAATTACAGTTTTCTCAGCTTAATGGGGACAGGATACAAACAGTTTCTGTAAAAATATGAGTCTAAGGTTAGAGCCACAAATCAGAAATCAATTTCACTGGACTTTGGGTGGAGTAGGGTTAAGAGAGGCAAAAGGTCTAGTTCAGAATATGGCTGAATGAGAATGAGAATGAGGTTCCCAATACTATTCCCAAAAACATAACCAGGAAAAATCTGACTGGGAATGAAGGACTCTGAAGATTCTTCAGGATTGCTAGCTCAGCTTTTTCTAACAAGATGGGACACAGCCCTGGCAGTTCTGATGAGCACAAGGCCTAGCAATGACAAGCCACAATTTGTTACAGCTTCGCTCTGCTGGCATGTGAATTGAAAAGCCTGCTAGTGTTCAACAACAGGCCTTGTTGGTATACAATTTTCAGTCACAACTAACATTAAAATCCTCTTTCTCAGATAACTAGGAAGAAATACATTATGTCTGATTACTTGTTAGTTGTAGCTATTAAACATTTATATCCACCGTATCATGAATCTTTTAAGATAGAAGAAAACTCAGAGATCGTTAAGAAGTTTGCTGTACAATACCATAGACATTAGCCATATTGGCTACTGAGCACTTGAATTGTGGCCACCTTAAATTGGAATGTATTGTGCTTTTAAAATATACATCGGATGTCTTAGACTTAATAAAAAAATAACAAAAATACCTTATCTTTTCAAAAGTTGATTACATGTTAAAATTAAATTAGATTTAATGCGTGAAATAAAATGCATCATTAAAATCAATGTCACCTGTTTATTTCTAAAATGCAGCTTTTGAAAAACTTAGTATTATGTGTGTGACTGACATTGTTGGCCCACATTATATTTTTATTAATGCTTATCTAGATCAGTATTAGCAAACCCTTTTAAGACCCAAATAGTAAATATTTTATAGACTTCGAGTGGAAAATGCTAAATTCACTTTATATATGTATACTTTAAGTTCTGGGATACAAGTGCATAATGTGCAGGTTTGTTACATAGGTATACACCTGCTATGGTGGTTTGCTCACCCATCAACCCATCATCAACATTATGTATTTATCGTAATGCTATCCCTCCCCTAGCTCCCCACCCCCAACAGGCCCCAGTGTGTGATGTTCCCTGCCATGTTCATGAGTTCTCATTGTTCAGCTCCTACTTATGAGTGAAAACATGTGGTGTTTGGTTTTCTGTTCTTATGTTAGTTTGCTGATAATGATGGTTTCCAGCTTCATCCATGTCCCTGCAAAGAACATGCACTCATCCTTTTTTATAATTGCATAGTATTTCATGGTATATATGTGCCACATTTTCTTTATCCTACCTATAATTGATATAGGGCTGAGATTATGGGGTTTTCTAAATATACAATCATATCATCTTTAAACAGAGACCATTTGACTTCCTCTCTTCCTATTCGAATACCTTATTTTTTTCTGTTGCCTGATTTCCCTGGCCAGAACCTCCAATACTATGTTGAATAGGAGTGGTGGGAGAGGGTATCCTTGTCTTGTGCCAGTTTTCAAAGGAAATGCTTTCAGCTTTTGCCCATTCAGTATGATATTGGCTGTGTGTTTGTCATAAATAGCTCTTATTATTTTGAGATAGGTTCTCAATATCGAGTTTTTAGCATAAAGGGCTGGCAAATTTTATCAAATGCCTTTTCTTCCTTTATTGAGGTAAACATGTGGTTATTGTCACTGGTTCTGTTTATGTGATTGATTACATTTATTAATTTGCATATGTTGAACTAGCCTTGCATCCCAGGGTGAAGCTGACTTCAGAAGCAAGAGCAAACATATTCAAAAGCTGGCAAAAGACAAGAAATAACTAAGATCAGAGAAGAACTGAAGGCAACAGAGACCAGAAAAACCCTTCAAAAAGTCAATGAATCCAGGAGCTGTTTTTTTTTTTTTTTGAAGAGATTAACAAAATAGACCCATAGTCAGACTAATAAAGAAGACAAAAGAGAAGAATCAAATAGACACAATAAAAAGTGATAAAGGGGATACCTTTATCCAGTGATCCCACAGAAATACACACTGCCATCAGAGAACACTATAAATACTTCTATTCAAATAAACTAGAAAATCTAGGAGAAATGGATAAATTCCTGGACACATACACCCTCCCATGACTAAATCAGGAAGAAGTCAAATCCCTGAAGAGACCAATAACAAGTTCTGAAATTGAGGCAGTAAAGAATAGCCTACCAACCAAAAAAAAAAAAAAGAAGCCCAGAACCAGATGGATTCACAGCCGAATTCTACCAGAGATGTAAAGAGGAGCTGGTCCCATTTCTTCTGTAACTATTCCAAACAATAGGAAAAAATGGAATCCTCCTGGACAAGCATCATCTTGATACCAAAACCTGGCAGAGACACAACAAAAAAGAAAATTTCTGGCCAATATCCCTGATGAACATCAATGTAAAAATCCTCAATCAAATACTGGCAAACTGAATCCGGCAGCACATCAAAAAGCTTGTCTGCCACGATTAAATTCACTTTATTTCTATTATATTTTTCTTTCTCCCCTCACCCACTTCCCCCCTTCTCCCTCCTTCTTCTTTCTTCTCACTTAAAAAAAAAAACATTAAAAGCATCCTTAGCTTGGGAAATCTATAAATATATAGTAGGCCATGGACTCTAGTTGGCCCAAGAACCTTCGTTTTCTGACTCCTGACTTAGATCAACCTGTGCTTTATTGATAAGTAAACCAACATCAGAGCATTATATTATTTCCTCTTAACTGAACATCTGGAAGCCAAACTTCAGTCCCCATGGTTAATGTTTCTAGTGTACTATAAAATATTTATGGTTAAGAATTATGAATCTTTTTGGTATTTCTTCAGATTTACTTCCCTGAAATGCTACATATGCCCTTTATAGAATTGCTTTCAGCTCAGTCATATCCTAGCTAATTATTGATCACATTACCAACCTACTTTCTATCAGTGGTTTGCCCAATGATTTTAATGTCAAGTTTAATTTCGTACCACACAAGAATGTTGCCTGCTTAAATCTCTGACATTGGGCAATTCATTTATGTTTTCTTGGCTAATTCTTCCCAGAGTTGTTGCCACTGAGTCAAGCTTCATCTACTAAGCCTTTCAACCTTATTCTTTATCAAACTGTTTGTGTTATCTTCCTCAATCACTGCTAACATTTAGAGATTATTTCCAGTAGGTTTAGGTAAATGTAGTTAGCCTGCACTATAGCACAACCTCATATGCCAGTAGCATTTCAGTTCCACAAACCAGAATAGTTGGTGTCACTTCCAGATTCAAGCACTAAATTGCCAATGTAAAACTGTTTATAGCTGCCTCTTTTTGAAACAGAAGCAATATTTGAGATGGTGGCTTCTCCCTGGATTCCTTAGTAATTATAATGAGCATTGCCTCCAACTATCCTGTGATGGACATGTAGTACAAATAAGAAATAAACCTCAGTTCTTAAAAACTGATGACACCTGTAAGGCTGTTCATTATTTCAGCATAACCTGTTTCTTCTGACTCATACACCTTCAATCCATAGACTGGAAACCCTGGTGCAGTAAAAGGTGAAGGAAGTATTGTAGAATTTGTCATAAAACTGATGAGTGTAGTCTTTTCTTCGCATCTTACTCTTATTTTATTGGTCATTCTCCTGTTTTAGGGGGTAAGGATGGAGTATAAAATCAATCGTATATTTGATTATATAGTAAGTGAAACTAACTAAAATTTGAAAGCTGAGACTGAGGAAGAGGAATCCAGAAATTAAGGCATTAGCAAAGAGACTCTGTTTCTCAGAGTAGAGTGTATTATTGATGGGTAATATTGAGACTTGATTAGCAAAATGGCAATATTGCTAATTTCTCTGCTTAATGTTATATAACAAACCAAACCATCTGTCATCTATCTATCCTCATTCCCCCCCATGTATATATTTTATATATTTTTTCTTTTAAGTATTTTCGTATATCAACTCTATTTTCAGGACAATTTTTTTAGTATGGGCTTCATTATTTATTATGTTTCGTAAGAACCTCCTAACTCATGCTTCTGAATATATTCAAACTCTTCATTGATTTATTTTCTACATGAATCCCAGAGTAATCTTTTAAAATTAGAAATTTGCAATATCAATTTCCTAATTAAAATATTTGGAAATACTTTCTTTGCTACGAGACAAATAAATCTTTTCATCATCGAATAAAAGGTTTCATCATCACCGCTTCTCAATGCTCTCACTCCATACTAAATTGTTCGCAATTCCATGTATCATTCCCTCTCTCCATATGTCCTGGGATACAAGGAAGGAAAGTGGACTTAGGAAATCAAGTCAAATCAATATGGTCTTAGCAAATTGTATCAAACTGAATAAAAGCAAACATATGAGCATAACTCCTTGAAAAGTAATCCCAATAAGAATATTACATCATACAAAGGCTAACTAAGTAGACAGAACATATAAATCATAATATATTATGTTGTAAATCCACATACAAAAGACTTTTCTCTAGCTGTAACTATTATTTTCTATAACTAGTTCTTATATTTATTAGGTTTGGTTATAGGAAGAAGATCAGATTCTGATCTGAAAAGGGTGATAGGCAGATTTACTTTGATGTTAATTATTCCTTGAATTTCCCTATTTCTGGACTTTTCTTTGAGACTAATGGCTTTTTTCACTTTATTTTGCTAAAAAATAGTGTTTTCTTCACATTTTCATAACTTTTAATTTTCTTTGATTTTAATGCTCTTCTTAACCAAATAATTTTTTTTAATTTTCAAAATTGCTATTCCATATGCAGTTAGATTTTATTTTCATTTTTGCTAATCTTTATAATGTACTAATTTATAATTGAATACACTATTATTATGCCACACAATTATTCTGCTCACTTGTACCAAAATTAGGAAACATTGTAAATTGTCCATATATTTTACAATTATTAATCCTCTTATTAAAATTGTGTTTTATAATCACTTTAATTTGAACCATGCTTTACTTAACTTTGTTTACCACCATAATATAAAATCATAATGCTTTTAGAAATTATACTTTATATTTATTTATTTATTTGGATGATTGCCATATTATATTTTGGGTTGCCATTTACAGCTATTTTTTAATCTAGAAATATCATGAAATTTGTGACTGAAGCCGTTTTCCCTGTAACAAACTGGATTGTGAGCTTCATAAAGTCAGCAAACTAGCAATTTTCTATTTTGTATCCCACCATATATAGCACATTCCCCTTGCCTAGAGATCAAAGAGAATTTTTAGATTATTTTTTCAACAAAACTTACTAAGTATTAATA
This sequence comes from Callithrix jacchus, assembly GCF_049354715.1. Taxonomy (NCBI): domain Eukaryota; kingdom Metazoa; phylum Chordata; class Mammalia; order Primates; family Cebidae; genus Callithrix; species Callithrix jacchus. Next base: position 76,722,526 of record NC_133510.1, on the reverse strand, counting down.
TATTAACCTCCTTTTTAATACTTGTATTTTCTACTTACAGAATCTGTAAAAGTTTCATTTAGAGAAACAACATTTCCTTTAAAATGAATTTTCTGAGATCTTATATTTGAGTTACAAATTGTATAATGAATACACATGAAAAGAAGCATTAAAACTTTGCCCAAATCTAGTAGAGTTTATAAGTGTCAATATATACTTTAGGCAAAAGTGTGTTATTCAAGAATCATGTTAGTTAGTTAAATATATATTTACAGAATACATAAATGGTGTAAGACATTTGACTTATATTTTATTGAAAGATGTTAGTTGTAGCCCACTGAATTAATTTCATGACCTACTAGTCAGGTCAAAGCCAGCTATACGAAACACGTTTGTATTACACAAAAGTTTATGGAGGATGAATATACCCAGAAAAAATGAGGATTCTGCCAATTTTGAGCAAAAGGTACAGAGAAATAATGGAAAAATACAAAAGAAATTAGTTAAGAAATGAGATTTGTTGCCAAATGGAGAAGCTTTGTTTGGAAGTTGTATTTTTAGTTTACACACTAATATAACATGTTCTATGTTTTTTAAATAAGAAAGGAAACTGATAACATGTTTGTTGTAGATAATTACCATTGTCAGCAGTGGTAGTGATGAATTGGAGTCTGGACATGCTAGAGACAGGGGGTAGAGAATCCTACTGGAATAATGAAAGGTAAAGTTAATAAGAATCCAAATGGCAAAGGCACAATGAAAATTACTGAAAGAAGACAAAAGATATTCAAAATGTGGGATAAATAAAATTCACTAGTTGATAGATGTGTTGAGTGATGGAGAGGGAAAAATCATCTATGATTCTTTGGTTTTTAAGCCTTAGAAAATTACTATGTGGTTTTAACATTATCTAAACTTTGCCATAGCAGAAAGTAGAATTCTGAGAGATGGATGAACTCACTTTTGTTCACATTGAATTGGATACATCAGTAATTTCTGTGACTAACAATTAAAGTGAGCCTGGCTTTATGATTTCATAATGCTCTTTAATATTAGAAAAAATAGTAACTTTTAATAAATGTGCAGAGAAAAGTAATAGAAAATTATATTTTACCCAACCTGCTAGAAAAACTAGTAAAATTACAATGGAGACATGCAAGTCTGAGAGCAATTAATGATTGTCATTCTAATTTTAATTCTTATTGGAGGTAAGTTATAAATGATTATAAATAATCATAAAAGTTCTAAATTATTATAATGTTTTTGAATACATATTTGGCAATTTCTTTCAAGAACCAGTAAACCAATAAAACAATGTATGTGAAGACTTCTCCCAAAAACTGTGAACACAAACAAAATTTTGTGAGCATACAAAAATTATAATCAATTAGTATTTTTATTTGTTCTTCAAATAGAATGTTCAATTCTTTCCAAACAGAAACACAAAATATTTTTTAACTTCAATTTTGCCTATAGTTAAATCTAAGTAACAGCTTAATGTGGCTTTGAAATATGATGAAGCATTTAAGATAATTGAAAGATATGATGAATTAAAAAATCAGAAAATAAAATTTATTTCTAAAAAGCTGGTGCTTCAACAAAAAGCAAATAGTAGGAGAGTTAGTGATAGCATTTTTGAATATCTGAAACTAACATTAAAAATAAAATCAATAAAAATGGATAGGAAAGATTTAGTAAGTAAACTGTGAATGTATCCTAAAATCTCTTCTCATATGTCCCACTTTGCTCAGTTGCTTGCTTTTATTGTGACATCTCCTTCTCTGAATTTCCAACTTTACTGCCTCCCTTTATAAGGACCTTTATGATTACATTAGTAGACCCTAATAAATAAACCAGGATCATCTGCTCCTAGAATCCTTAATTTAATCACATGAGCAAACTCTAAAGGACATGAACATTTTTGGAGTAGCCATCATTCAACCTACCACAAAGTTTATAGAGGGTACTGTTAGGTACAATACCTAATTATGGAAATAGCAGATGGGGTAGCAGAACAGGAATGTTTGATTAGAGTTCGTGCTGATATGCAGTAAACAGAAAGAGGATACTGCACTGTGTTTCAAGATAATGTCCCAATAAAAGTGTAGTTATGTTGCTTGGATTCCTATCTCCTATAAAAGAGATAAAGCCTTTGAATACCCCTTATGAATATAATATAATTAAATATGGAAAAATGAAACAAATAGGAAAGGAAAACAAGACACACCATTACAGATATCTGATGGATAGCATGGAGGTAAAGTGTGAGGGGTTCAGAATTAGAGCAGGGATGGGAATTGGAAAAGGCCCCAGCTCTCCCAATTTTTTTTTTTTTTTTTGAGACGGAGTTTCGCTCTTGTTACCCAGGCTGGAGTGCAATGGCGCAATCTCGGCTCACCGCAACCTCCGCCCCCTGGGTTCAGGCAATTCTCCTGCCTCAGCCTCCTGAGTAGCTGGGATTACAGGCACGCGCCACCGTGCCCAGCTAACTTTTTGTAATTTTTAGTAGAGACGGGGTTTCACCATGTTGACCAGGATGGTCTCGATCTGTTGACCTCGTGATCCACCCGCCTCGGCCTCCCAAAGTGCTGGGATTACAGGCTTGAGCCACCGCGCCCGGCCAGCTCTCCCAATTTTTATGCATGAACCAGACTCCCTGACAAGGGTCATTCCACTGGTTACAGTCTCCTTACACAAAAACTCTCTAGCGGGAATCAAGTGAAAGTAGTTTTTGCTTTGTTTATTTTGATTTATTATTAACAAAACATCGTAACAGGTAGAATATGATTTGACATACTGATTTAAGATTTTTAGGTGTGTCTTCAGCTTGTCTTTTGCTCTGCCTCTTATTAAAGAGCCTGGGGATTGAGATTATTTAAACCAGCATGTGAAAGTTAGAAAAGAAACTAGAAATCAGAGGTGGAGATAATTAAGACCTTCTAATCTAATAGTATTCACTCTTTAAAAACAGGTTCCTTGGATATGTCTTCTAAGTGAAATAGACATCATTATTCTCAACATTAGTATTTAACAATAATGACATGGCAATTTTCAATAATGAACATGCAACTGATGATTATTTCAATATTGCATTTTCAGATAGGCAGTAATAATCAATTTGGAAAATTATTTGAGGTTGGAAATTTTTGGTGGGGTTTGAATATTTTTTCTAGAACTATTGTTATCTGATAATAAAATAAAAAAATTTAACAATTATTGACTTATCAAATCAATTTCTATACTTAAAAAATGATGTTCTATATAATTAAAATATTTTAAAGAATTTTTTGTTGTGAAGACAAAGAAATTAATATGAACATGCACATTAAAAATAAACATATTTCTGACTGATGTAGTAGCTTACACCTGTAATCCTACTACTTTGGGAAGCCGAGGTGGGCAGATCACCTGAGGTAGGAGTTTGAGATCAGCCTGGCCAACATGGTGAAACCCCTGTCTCTACTAAAAATACAAAAGTTAGGCGGGTGTGATGGTGGATGCCTGTAATCCCAGCTACTTGGGAAGCTGAGGAGGGAGAATAACTTGAACCTGGGAGGCAGAGGTTGCAGTGAGCCAAGATCTTGCCACTGCTCTCCAGCCTCGGCAACAAAGCGAGACTCCATCTCAAAAAAAAAAAAAAACCCAAAACAAAACATATTTCTTAATATCTATTACATCTTAACTGATATTTTCTTCATTGTGTCCTGATAAGTCTTTGAAAACAGACATTCTTGGATTCTGAACTTGCAAAAATACTAGCGTTGATAAACATAAAGGTATCAGCCTGCTGAAAATTATTTTAATGTGTTATGTTCCTATGCATTTCTAGGGCTTTTTCTTATTATATGTTACTGCAAAGGACTGTTTTTGCCTATCCTAGAATTAATGAGACAACTCATATTTGAAAATTTTCCCATTTGTCAAATGTATTCATTTTACCATGTTTAAAGTGCAAAAGAGATAAGTCACACTCAGGAAATGGTTTTTGGTAAATTTTAATATTAAAATGAGGTGTGGCCTTGCATCAGCCCCTGTGAAAAATTGCATAATATTTTTTTCACATTAATCATCCAGAAAATCATCTGCAAAAGGAACTTTGCATCTACAATAAAAAATACATACATTAATGCAAAATATATTTGCGTTAATGTATCTCTAATAGTTTATTTTAGCTTATTATTTAAAATTTTTTAAAGTTAAATTTTCAAAGGTTTATTAGATATGTTTTTAAATTGAAACTCAAAATTTTTTGTAAAATGTTTTAACTTGCTTACTATTCCTTTTAGTTTTCTTACTATCCTTGTTTACAGGAGAGAAGAGTGAAAGGAGGTATAAATTTGACTTAAATTTCACATAAAATTTAAAGAATTCAAAAATAATGAAACAACTCTTTTTGAATCTTATATTTATCTTAAGGTCTGGTATCATTTGGAACAGAAAATAATACTCCTTATTTGTCTTATGGGATTCACTGGTTAACAAAATCTATTATTTTAGATAAGATTCTAAGCTAATATTCAAGATTATACTGTTAAATAAGACTCATACAAATTAAAGATCTTAATATTAACAAATATCACCTAATATCACATGTTCTAATAATTTTAAGATCAAAGGCAATCAAGAGGAACAAAAGCAAAAAGAAGTCTAGGACATTTAGAGCAGCTCCTTCTCTTTCCACACTAGTCCCAGGTATTTTTGGCCCAGAATGAATGAATAAGGTCCCTAGCTGAGGTTCTGTGGGGTCGTCTTATACAGCAGGGAGGGAAAGTTTAAGTTGTAAGATATCTCCATTTTCTACCTCAGAGTGTTATAAAACTTACCGTGCCTCAGATATTTATAGATCCTGAATCTATTAACTATTAGTAATCTTTAGGCAAAGGCATGTTGCTAGAATATTCTGTAGCTTAGAACTCTGGCAAATATAATTAGATTAATCACCCAAGAAGTCCAATTGACAAACCTATTCAGAGATCACCCATTTTCTCTTATTTTACTAAAGGTATCCCCCAGTAAAGATAGTGAATGCAGTAGCAGGGCAGATGTTTTAACTTCATCCTCCTCAGGCTTATTTGGTGATCAAATAATCAAACATGAAGGAAGACTCATCATGAGATAGTATAGCATTAAAGAAATCTGCTAATGGGAAGGCAAAAAGCAGTCAGCTTTAAGTTTCCAATAAAGTCTAGCTTACTAATAACCCTCTCAATAGTCCCTGTATTTCATTTAGAAAATAAATATAAGTAGATAAGCAACCTTAATAAATAAACTGAAAACAATTGAAGAACAAAATAAAAATACATGCAACAAATTATAAGTACAAATGACTCTAGTACCCACAAAAACAATTCTATCAACCAAAACTACTCTTACTACTACTACTACCACCACTACAGATGATGATGATGATGATGATGATGGGTAAAGATATTTGGTTTGATTAGAATAAGTAGTATTGTTAAAACATTTCTTTTTTTCTTTTTTTATTGCATTTTAGGTTTTGGGGTACATGTGAAGAACATGCAAGATTGTTGCATAGGTACACACATAGCAGTGTGATTTGCTGCCTTCCTCCCCATCACCTATATCTGGCATTTCTCCCCATGCTGTCTCTACCCAACTCCCCAGCCACCACTGTCCCTCCCCTATTTCCCCCCAACAGACCCCAGTGTGTGATGCTCCCCTTCCTGTGTCCATGTGTTCTCATTGTTCAACACCCACCTATGAGTGAGAACATGCTATGTTTGATTTTCTGTTCTTGTGCCAGTTTGCTGAGAATGATGGTTAAAAGTTGTTGAAATACATTTTTCCTCATAAGCAAGAAAAGCAAACATTTTTTCACCTTTAAATCATAGGGATCTGTGTAAGAGTAGTCAATCAAAAATAAGAACTGTTTGGAATTTTCAGTGTTTTGATACTACATTTCTCAATTTTATCATTCTAATTATCATCTATAGTTGGGCTTCAGGTCTTTTTCTATGGCCAACCAAATGAAAAGCATTTAACATTTATGATTAAAGTCTGTATTATTGCATCTGTTGAAATTTATCCTTCCTGTTAACATTTGTCTCTTGACCTTAACAATACAGCAGCTGAGCGGATAATGAAAAGCATAAGATATAATTGTTTTGTCGATTTTTTTTCCATTTTTTCTAAAAGGACTTGCTTTACATTTTGGCATATCCTTTTTATTTAATTGTGACATAGGGCTTTTATAGTAGAATTTGATGAAAGTAATGTGTCTCACTCCCAGGAGAGCAAAATTAGAATATCATTTTGTGATGATGTAATCTTAATTTATAATTTTTAAGTATATGATTTGAGTTTTATTCTGTGATAAAATTGATTTTTTAGTGTTGGCAAGGAATAGTGTATTTTTTTTGAGAAAGTAATAAATTTGGGGGATACGTGTTTTTTTTTTGTTTAAGTATTTTTTGACACCTAAAGAGACATGCAAATTTTTCCTTTAATAATGACTATTATTCCCAGTAAAAAGCATTTTCCTTCATGTAGTATGAAATAAAAATCTGTATGTTCATAAGGTCTTTTAAGCTTACCTATGTCAATTAATAATGAAAGTGAAAATTATTTAGTTCTTCTGTGTAGGTGATACTGGGCTAAGTTCTTTACATCTATTATCTTTTGTTCCCACACTAGAACTTATCACACTTGAGTACTGCTCGGGTTTTTTTTACAGGAAAATAATTGTGGGACTTCCAATGTAATTAAACATACTTTATTAAGATAAAGTTTCTGTGAATAGCATGTTAAGGTAAACCTCCTTGTGGTTATAGTTATTTTACAGTTATAAAAGTGAGAAGTTATTCATTAGGACCAAAACCCAAGTTAATTAAAATACTAATAGGTAATTGGTCATATTATTCTATTAAATCACCAATTAAGTTATATTTTATTCTGTTCTTATATTTTGACTTCAATAATATCAGGAACAAATATATATTGAAAGAGAATGGTGCATAAGTAATATAAATATAAAATCTTTATTATTAACATAGAATAATCAAAATACATGAATAATTAAAGTACCACCATAAATATCAATTTTAATAAGATGTCACTGAGTTGTTAAGTGTTGATAATACTATGAAGTTTAATAGTGTAGTATCATAAAAATACGCCCAGTGCATATTATATCTAATTGTTTTAGTAGAAATGAGAGAGATAATAATTGTTTGAAAGTTTGAACCTGTAAACATTTTATCTATAATGCATTTAATACTTTAATATTATTAAATTAATATTAGCATTATAAAAATAGTCCAAGTTTATATTATATCTAAGTATTTTAGATGTAATAAAAACTTGGGCTATTTTTATAATGCTAATATTATAAATGAGAGAGATAATAATTATTTGAAAGTTTGAACCTGTATACATTTTATCTACAATGTATTTAAGTTTAGACTTCACTATTATTCCATATTCTGTTTTATGGGTCTCTGGAGTTAAGAATGCCTGCACACTAAGAACCACATAGTGACTCAAATCTCATATTTTCCTTATTTAAACTTTTGAAAATCATTGTTTATTTTATTTTATTTATTTATTTATTTTTTTAATTTTTTATTGGATTATAGGTTTTGGGGTACATGAGCAGAGCATGCAAGACAGTTGCGTAGGTACACACATGGCAGTGTGCTTTGCTTTTCTTCTCCCCTTCACCCACAGAAAATCATTGTTTATATAGAACATTATGATGTCATTTGGGTAAACAAAGAGGAGTACATTGTATTTAAATATGCTAGAACAGATTTTATTTTAGGTTGTCATCACAGAGACAGATTCTAGATTATGCTGGGCAATTTTGTTAGGTTATTTGTTTGGATTTTTGTAGATACATAAGTATGTCTACATTTGAGGGAACTTGCATTTCTCCTTTATGACTCAACAATACTTCAAAAAAGGATAGTTAAAATGTAAAAAGATATAAAACTCACAATTTTATGATCTATGGAAGAATCACATTTCCTTTGTTATTTTTATTAAGATATTTTACTTTTTTATCAGCTTTTACAATATTTAGTACTTCTGAATGCTAGAATTTCCTCTCTGCATAAATATCTTTTGTATTCTCCCATGAAATCTATTCTAAGAGTGACATACAGGTAGATAATGCCTTTATATTTGTGGTTACACAGCGAGTACCAATGGTTGGTGCAGTTCTGGTGAGACAGCATTATATAATATGATAGGAATTAAATATATGCAGAATAACAGAGAAATTAGAAATAGCAACACAGCCTTTACATTTAATTAGTATTATTTTTAAGTTCTAGACTAGTGTTGTATGCATTCACAGGAATCAGTTGAAATGTCAGTTATGCCACTTAGAAACATTATGACTTTGAGAAATTTTCCTAATCAACTTGAGCCTCAATTTTTTCACATGTAAGGTGTGATAATAATAATTAATATGATTCTTTTGAAAAATTAAATGGTTATCAACTATATTGTACTTCACACAGGTTACTACATGACCCAGAGTAGGCATTAATTAAATGAATGTCATTGTTATTATTAGAAACAGAATTTGTGTCTGGTCTTGTGAGACAAATTGGCATCCAGTCTTTTCTTTGATTAATGGGGAGGAGATCAGAGTAGGAGGAAGAGAACGCTTTATCACTTTTATAAATAACCTGTCTACAAAAAGTTTTGTATAGCTAGTTGTTTAGAACTAGGGAGTTATTTTCTCATGGAAACAATGCTATAAATGGTAGGTTCTCAGAAAAACCCACAGAACTCTATTTAGACCACAATGTGGTTGAAAATGAGTAATTGCAAAGGAAAATAGGAAAATAATAGTTTTGCAGTAGTACCAATTACACAAAACAGATGATAAAAAATAAAACAAAATTAGTCCTTTATATTGAATTCTGGGACTGGATAAAATATTTAATAAACAAATGAAGAAATGTCCACCATAAATTTCTATAGCGATTCTGAGGGTCAATTTCTTACATTTCAGAGGCTTTTGAGACTAATGACTAGTCTTTAAATGTAAGCTGACTTCATTTTGTTTTCTTTCTTATTTTTTGAGGGGGATGGAATTTCACTTTGTCTCCAGGCTGTAGTGCAATGGGGCAATCTCAGCTCACTGCAACCTCTGACTCCCTGGTTCAAGTGTTTCTCCTCCCTTGGCCTCCTGAGTGGCTGGGATTACAGGCACGCACAGCCACCATGCCTAACTAATTTCTGTATTTTTAGTAGAGACGGGATTTCACCATGTTGGCCAGAATGGTCTCAATCTCCTGACCTCATGATCCACCTGTCTCAGCCTTCCAAATTGCTGGGATTACAGGCGTGAGCCACCACACCCAGCCTTGTTTTACTTTTTCTCTCTTTTCTTGCTTAAATAAAATAAATAAAGGATGAAGAGTAGAAGAAAAATGATTATAGAGAGAAATCTTTTGATTTTTGTAATGGAGAGGATGTTCAAAATAAGAAGGAAAAGGAAAAGATTATTGAAGAGGGGAGTAGAAGTTTATTGAAAAAGGAAAGGAAAGAATGGCTGAATTAGAGAAAGGAAGCACTGCAGAGAAAAAGTGAATAAGGAAAAGAGGAGTGAAATTTGTTGAAGAGTTTCAAGCAATGTGAGATATGGGGGGAAAAAAGAGGAACCATAGCATAAGAATCTGCTTGCAATATGAAGCCCTCAGAAGTGTGAAATATCATTAATATTTGAAACATAAAAATTTACAATAATTTTGTATTCTACAAGGAAAAAGAGGAATATACCAAAAATCAATACCTTTCTTAGGCCCATCAAAAAATTCCAGTCTCATAGGAAACTGATACCCAGACATCTGAAATGAAGGGAAATATAGAAAACTGTGTCAAGGACAACTAAGTCTTTCTTCTGGAATGAGAAAATTCAACTTTTACTTAAAATGAATGCCAAAGAAACAAAGAGATGTATGAATTTACTACACCAGTAAATTTATTCTTCAGAAGTGAAGGAAACAAAAACATTTTCAAATACTGAGGAAATTTATTGCCAGTAGACCTGTCCTGCAAGAAATATTAAAAGATGTTCCTCGAGAGAGGAAAATGATATAGGTCAGAAACTCGGTCTACATCAACAGAGAAAGTGTGTGGGAGACAGAATAAATTAAAGTTATAAGGCACCTGCATTCCTCATAAGGTGTTATTTAAAAGTGGACTTAAATTGGTTGTAAAGATTTATTACAGACTCTAGGGTAACCAATAACAAAAATTTTAAAAGAGGTATAATTGATATGCTAAGTGAAGAAACAAAATGAAATTGTATAGAATGCTCAGTTATAACCAGTAGGGACAGAAGAATAGAGGAAAAATAGAAAAACAGAGAATATGTGCAATGAATAGAAAACAGCAACATGGTAGGCATTAAACAAATTATATAAACAGTCACCTTAAATGCAACAATTAAAAACAAAGGGAATTAGAGTGACTAAAAAACAAGACCTGGCCTGACATGCAGTGTCTCATGATCTATAATCTTATCACTTTGGGAGGCTGAGGCATGGGGATCACTTGAGTTGAGGAGTTTGAGACCAGTCTGGGCAACATAGTGAGACCTCCCTCTACAAAAATTATCCAGGTGCATTGGTGCATGCCTACAGTCACAGTTGCTCGGGAGGCTGAGGCAGGATTGATTGAGCCCAGGAGTTCAAACCATGATCTTGCCACTACACTCTAGCCTAAGGGAAAGAGTAAGACCCTATTTCAAAAAAAAAGAAGGAAAGAGAAGAGAAAAGAAGGGAAGGGAAGAAGAGGAGAAGGGAAGAAAAGAGGGGAAGGGAAGAAAAGGAAAGGAAGACAAAAGGAGAAAAGCAAGAGACAAAGAGAAAGAGAAAAAGAGGAAGGAAGGAAATAAGGAAGGGAGGGAGGGAGGGACCAGGGAAGGAGGGAGGGAAGGAAGGAAGGGATGAAGGAAGGAGGAGGGTGGAAGAGGAAGGAGGGAAGGAAAGAAGGAAAGAGTGAAGGAAGGAAGAAGGGAAGGAAAGAAGGAAGGAGGGAAGAAGGGGAGGAAGGTGGAAAGAAGGAAGGAGGAAAAGAGGAAAGGAGGGAAGGAAGGAAGAAAGGAAGGAAGGAAGGGAGAAAAGACCCAACTATACATTGTCTACAAGAAACCTACTTTGAATATAAAAACTAAGATAGGTTAAAAGTAAAGATATTAATGCCCATCGATGATAGACTGGACTGGGAAAATGTGGCACATATACACCATGGAATATTATGCAGCAATCAAAAATGATGAGTTCATGCCCTTTGTAGGGACATGGATGAATCTGGAGAACATCATTCTCAGCAAACTGACACAAGAACAGAAAATGAAATACCGCATATTCTCACTCATAGGCAGGTGATGAACAATGAGAACACATGGACACAGGGAAGGGAGTACTACATACTATTGGGGTCTATTGGGGGAAATAGGGGAGGGACAGCAGTGGGGGGAGCTGGGAAGGGATAGCATGGGGAGAGATGCCAAATGTGGGTGAAGGGGAGGAAGGCAGCAAAACACACTGCCATGTGTGTACCTATGCAACTGTCTTGCATGTTCTGCACATGTACCCCAAAACCTAAAATGCAATAAAAAGAAAAAAAAGATATTAATGTATAACTAGAAAACTTCTGGAAGATAACATAGAAAAGAATCTAGGTGATCTCGGGTTGCATTTATCATTGTATAATGATAAAGTTGTATCTTTGGTTTGGCAATGAATTTTTATATGCAAAATAAAAATCACAAAAAATATCTGATAACTTAGTCTGTTGAAATTAAAAATCTGCTCTTCAAAAGACTCTATTGCAGAATAAAAATACAAACCACAGACAGGGATAAAATATTCGCAAAACACATAGCTGCCAAACAACTCATAAACAAATTTTTTAAACTTCTATTCAGTGTGGTAGCAGTACTGTAAAATAAATAAATAATAAAAAATTTTACAACTCCCCAAACAAAACCATAAGAAAACAAATCAATAAAAAATCATCAAAAATCTGAGCATACACCTCACCAAAGAAGATATAGACATGACAAATAGACATATAAAAATATTCAATATCATTTTTATTTAGGAATTTTAAATTAAAACAAGATTCCCCTACATACCTGTAAGAATGGGTAAAATTAAAAACGCTGTGTATGCCAAATGCTAGCCAGGATGGGGAATAACAGGCATGTCATTCATTGCTGCTGGGAATGCAAAATAGTATATCCACTTTAGAAGACAGTGTAGTTGTTTCTTACTGTAGAGGTTCAAGGGATTTGGGGGGACTGTACAAGGAAGAAGACATGTAACAGAAACAGACAACAATATTTATTGGGTTGACTAGGTTACATGGAAGGGGGCTTCCTGCAGTAGTGGGCAGAACAAGAAAACTTTTAAGGGAGAAAGAAGGATTGGAAAGGGAATTTTTGTGTCTAGGTGTTGTCTCAGTAGCACAGCCAGCTATTTCTAGATTAGAAACTCTGAAGGGCAGTAGTTGAGTGGGATCTTACAACACAAGCTCTGTGTTATTAACAGACAATAGATGCTAGATCTATTTTCATGTAGTGTGCAAAGTAAGCGAGCTCTAATGACTACAATTTGGTTGTTTAGGTTGAGCTTAACTGATGGCTTTGTGAGTGAATAGGTCTCATTGGGCAATGAAGAAATAAACAACTTAGGGGCCAATAGACAAAGGCCATCTTTGGCTCTTTTATCAAATACTCTTGAGGCTAAAAACAGTATTACTACATGATCTAACAATGAGGTGTTTTCCTTGGTATTTACTCAAAGTTGAAAACTTATGTCTATACAAAAATCTGCACTTGAATGTATTTATAGAAAAATTATTTATAATTGCTAAAAACTGGAAGCATAAAATATGTTTTTTAATATTTGAGTGGGTAAATGATTACATTCATTCAGTGGAATATTATTTAGCAATAAAAACGAGCTATCAGGCCACAAAAAGCCATGAAGGACCATTAAATGCCTATTGCTAATTTAAAGAATCTGGAATGAAAATGCTATAGACTGTGTGATCTCAATTATACAATGTTTCATAAAAAGCAAAACTATAGAGTTAAACATCTAAGAAGTTTCCAGGGACTTGGGAGTGAGGGAAGTTGAATAGGCTAACAGGTGGTTTTTAGGTGAATATACATACTATATGACACTGTTATAATAGATATGTAACATTATGTTTTTTAAAACCTGTAGAACTTTACAATACAAAGAGTAAATCTTGATTGTAACCTAGTTAATATACCTGTACATACATGTCTCTCTCTCACTCTGTGTGTGTGTGTCAGGAGCAGTTTGAAATTCTAGCCAGGAAAGAATGCAGACAGTGAAAATGGGGGGTCTGACTCTTTTACAAATTTATGAAATGACATCACTGAAGAGGGTGAAGGAAAAGGGGCAAACATAACTTTGAAGATAAATCTGTCTATAAAATTAAAGGCAAAATGAACTGCACATAAAAACTATGGTATGGTTAATGATTATTTCCCTCAGGCATGTAAGTTAACAATCCACATACTGTTATACATGTATGCCAGAATCAAATGAAGTAAATGGGTGATGGATGGTGGGAGACATGTTTATATTATCAGAATTATATAGTTCAGGTAATATAAATTCCATGAAGAAAATAAAACAGGTAATAGTATAGACAGTGAGTGGACTAGAATGTTTTAGATATGGTGATCAGAAATAATCTCTAAAACTTTTATGTTCAAGAAAGTATTTAAATGATCAGAAGTTAGTTTTGTGAAGATTTTGAGGAAGGGCATCCCAGGCAAAGAAATGTATAAAACTTGTGAGAAATAGGAGTTAACTTTGTCAATTCCAAGAGTAATGAGGAGACGGATATGATTAAAACATTTTACATGTTAGAAGACAGTTTCTGAGTTGACAATCTCAGTGTGTAAGCTAATTGTGTAAGGCTTTGTACACCACAGGGAAGTTGTTGCATTGTAGTAAGTGAGAAAGGAGGCATTCAGATTAATGGCAAATAAATGAGATGATCTGACTTACATATTTAAAGAAATACATTGACTGCTTTCTCACTAAGCTCAAGGAAAACAAACAAAAAACAAAAACAGAAGCGTGTTGACTGCCACATGGGTTAGAGACTGTAGAGAAACAAGAGTGGAGACAACGTGACCAAATGCACATTATTACAACATTCAATCGCTGACAGTGGTAGATATAGTGTAATAGACTTGGGGTGAATCAGAAGTGGTCAAATTCTGGATATATTTCTGAAAGGAGGGTCAAAATAATTTGTTCAAGTATCAGATATTGCAGTGCAAAAAAAGATGACTCCAGTTTGTTTTGATCTGAACAACTGGAAAAACAGACTTGGTAACTATTGAGATGGGTGAGAGAGTAGGAAGAAAGTTATTCTCGTAGGAACAGTTATCAGGTGTTCTGTTTTGAACATTTGACCTTTTAAATGCTTATTAAACATAACAAAGATGTCAAATAAGTAATTAGTGCCTAAGTCTTGAGATCAGAAGGTATTTGGGCATGAAAATATAAATACAAGCACACTACAATCCAGTAGACTGTACTTAAGCCGTGAAAATGGGTTAAACCACCATAATATTAAAGAAGGAAAAGAGAAAATAATTTAGCTTTATATAGTAAATTCTTTAAAATTTACATGTTGATTAGGTAAGTTGCCACAAATGGATGTTTTAGAAAGTTGCCTTTGAGATAGAAAGAATAAAGAATAAATAAAATGTAATGTATTATGTAAGGGCTGATGAAGAAACAAGCAGTTAAATTGTTGTGCAAGTTGAGCATGTAGAAATGTTAGGCTTGCTAATGTGAACTCCAGTAAAGTGAAAAAAATTATAATAATTGATGTTTATTGATGGCATTATAATCTAGACACTGTTCTAAGCACTCTACCTGTATTATATCATTTAATCTGATTATTATATTGATTTTACAGGTGAAGATATGAAAGCATTGTGAGATTGAGTTAAATTATTACAGGATTGCACATTTAGTAATGTGAGATTGAGTTAAATTATTACAGGATTGCACATTTAGTAATTGAGGCAGTTAGGATAAAATCTTGTGCACTCTGATTTTCATGTTTATACTCTCAACCACGGCAAGAAATTTAATTATAAATTCTTTGAAGCATGCTTTTAAAGGAAGGGGGTGGAATTAAACATGTCTGCCAACTATCCTTTCTATTTTCAACATGTTAACCAGAAATTCTGGTTAATCAGTAAAATGAAAAAATAAAAGGGTATGAAGATTTAAAGATATATATACTTCATTTCCTAATTTGTACAATCAAAATAATTATATATGTAATTATCAATATAAGAAATAATGAGTTAGAACTAAACATATGAGTTTGGCAAGTTATCCTGATATAAGATAAATAGGTAAAACAATAGCATTTCTTCTGTAAGGAGTTAAAATCCAGACAGCACTAGCTAAGGGTCAAAATTTTAAAGCAATACATAATTTTAAAGAAATATACTTTTTCTTTAAATTTAATTATGATTTTATAAAAATTATTGAGCATTTATTGTGTGTTAGTACGTTTGATAGCCCCAAGGAACATGTAGATCAGTAGGATGGAGTAACTGCCTGGAGGAGTTCAACAACCTATAGTAGGGCAGAAACACTGATTAGTAAATAACCATTGCAAAGTGTTATCCACCAGAACACACACATAAACAAATTGTTAAATGAAAAAGGAAAAAGGAGTATTTTGTTTCCCCAGGCTGTGATGAGGCATGTAGTCTTAGTCTTTGAGGGTTGTTCCGTGAGTTCTAAAGTCTTACTTGAGGACATTGAAGCAGACCATTGCAAGGGAAGATGAACTACATAAATTAATGTCAGGTAGGGAGTCATGGAGGAAAGGAGAGAAAAACAAGACTCGTGCAGATGAATGGCATGGAGCTCAGGGAAAACCACCTGGTTCTTGTGAAAGAGGCAGGCATTTCAGAATGGAAAACGCAGGCCGTGATGACACTACACCCAGTAAGTGAAGGCTGCTGTGTATCATATGAATACTGTGGTTTGCAGTGATGCAGGATTTTTGCTCCTCAGTTCAGCTAAATCCGGATTCTTGTGTCATGACCAGGAAAAATTAGGCCTGGGGACACAATGAAGGCTGAGAAGAGTGAAATTTATTTGGTGAAAAGGAAAAATAAAAAGAAAAAAAACTCTCAGCAAAGCAAGAAAGGATCCTGCCGACGGGCTTCCACTTCACAGATTGAGTACCAGGCCATCACACTTAGGAGCTGAAGAGAGGCCTGGCTCCTCCCCACTGCGCAAGGCACGAATTCCTGATGGCTCCGTTCTGTTCCCATAGCGTGCATGTGGCCATTATTAAGAAAGAATCATTCGGGAAAGGGTGGGAAAACAGGAACAGTTCTCTGTCTGGGTCATGAGTTTAATCCAAAAGCAACAGTCTTGTCTTTCAGTCTTTAGGCGGTTTTGGGCTTGAAGCTGGGGTTTCAGCAGGGACCCTTGGCTGTCTCCTGTCTCTATCAGTAGTACATAGCAAATGTCGAGTAAAGTAGAAGATTGTGAGGTTTTTTTATTTTTAATTTTTGTGGGTACATAATAAAATATATATATTTGTGGATCGTATTTTTGAAAGAAAACTTTTACAAATGTAAGGATGGAGGTGAGTGGAAAAAGATGATGAAGGGAGACCAGGCAGGTCAAAGGAAGTGAAACTCCATTTTCAAAACCCTCTCAAGTTTCTTTTTCTAAAAGCATCAATTTCCTCAATATCTCTGATGAAAATGTTTCCGGCTTCTGAAGATTGATCTCTTTAATGTAACTCTTTTCAGCTACAACCATCTCTGTCCTTGAGATAAAAATACTTTAGCACGGATATGTACAATTGCTTGCTTGCTATTTTACTAGTACACATTATATTTTTGAAGTGTCACTCTAAGTCTTTGAATGCAAAACCATATCTGTCTTTCTAAAATGTCTGTTACATTCAAAGGACATAATTGGTAACAAACAAGTAATCACTGATGAATTCCAAATTTAAATTTCCAGCCTGGACCTCTCTCCTAAACTACAGACTCATATGATCAATAATTTACTGAACATCTGCACTTAATGTTTAATACACATCTTAAACTTAACACATAGAGGTTGAGCTTATACTATTCCTTCCCAAACTGATCTCCCTATCGTGTCTGCCATTTTATTAAATGGCAGCTCTATTCTTTCAATTGCTCAGGGCTTAAACTGTGTAGCTTTCACTATTATTTTTAAGCATTCCACCTACAATTCATTAACTGATTCTGTCAGCTTTATCATCAGCATTTATTCAGAGTCTGTTTACATTTATCCAGAATCAGTTTACTCTTTTCTGATGCTATTACTATCATCATTGCTATATTTTCATTCCAAGCTACATCACTCACACTTGGATTTGTTAATAGTCTCCTTAATGGTTTTCCTGCTGCTTGTTTATGTACATTCAGTATATTCTCAACAGTAGCTAGAGTGACCCTGTTCAAAGGTAAGGTTCGTTATGTTGCTTCTCTTTTAATTTCAGTGGCTTCTCATCTAAATCAGAACAAATATCAAATCCTAGATAATGATGTGCAAGGCCCTGTGTTGTTATTTCTGTGTGCTACTCTCTGGTACTGTTTTCTGCTCATTCAGCTTTAGTCACTTGGCATCTTGACTATTTGTAGAGCATAGTAGACAGTCTCCTAGAGCGCACTACAGCTTTTGTTCCTCTCTGTGTGGAGTGTCCTGCCCCAGCCATTGCATGGCTTGCTGATTCACCAGCTTCATTTCTTTGTTCAAATGTTAACTTCTCAGGCAATCCTTTCTGGAAAATACTATTTACAATTGTGATTCTCTTGTCTTTCAACACTTCCTTTTCTTGGCTTTTATCGTTATTCAACATTATTCATACCCATTTATTCATCTTTTTACCATCACTGGGAAGAAAGCCCTGTAAGGAAAACAATATATTCACTGTTCCTAAACTATTCCCTGGCACTTAATTGACACTCAAAAATTATTTGTTGAATGAAAGATTAAATGAAATCATCAATGATAAATTGTTGAGTTAATTGAAAACAGAGTAAATCTAATGTCCTAACATATCTTGTCTCAGTTAATATATCCCATTAAATTATGGCACTAACTTAGCCACTGTAATAAAATTCTTTCATGCTAATATTGTGAATTAAATATTTGTTTAGAGAGAATTTGGTCTAAAGACTAATTTCTACTCAAATCTAAATGGCTTCAGGTTTCAAACTGACGGGATGTATCTTTTTTTGTGTCTGAACAACAGTACTGAAATGATCACAGCAGGAGGATAGATTAATGTGGTTAAAAGAAAAAAGGGAAGTTGCAAGAGAGACATTCACGTATTTCAGTTTTATTGTTGACTCCAACATAAAAGAATCATTTTTTCTGATTTCTATTTTTCTCTAACCACCTAATTAGCTGAACTTTCTCCATTTACTGATGTCTTCTTACCAGTCTTACAAGCTGAGTTCCTGACTAGAGAATCTTCATTCTTCACAAGCCTGTTTATATTCTTTCACTACTGCCACCTGATTTTTTTTCTTATTCATACCTCCCCTGTCAAGTTTCCATCACCTGATACACTTTTATTGAAATTATCTTTGCCATACAGTTCATATTAAAAAGTACTTAAATGTCATATTACTGAAATTCACATTCATGTTGGCTGCTGATCCCTAAAAATGTTCTTCTTTATCTCTTTTACATACAAAATACTGAGTTTGCTCATGTTTGAAAAGCCAGCTCATACATTGCCTCCTCTCTATGTTTTGACCTCACTCATCTAATCATAATTCTTCACCTTGCACTGTTTTCTTACTTGCCCTCTCATTATAGTTTATTAGTACCTCAATTCTAATATCTCTCTTATTATAAGTACTTGTTTCAGTTTCTGTCATCCCAGATATAGAGAGAAGTCTTTGAAAAAATAATTTGAGTCATTTTCATGTTTGCATTATATTTTCTGGCACTGACTAACTACCAAAGAAGAAAATTATTTTATGTTAAATGTTTTCAACTCATAAAAAATTATAACTCAGATTATATTAAAGCCCAAACCATTTTATACAAGTTAAATCTAACACTAATCTCATTAATTTGAAAATCAGGCAAATGCTTGCAATTTCATATTATTCCATTTCATTTCTTAATTTTCCTATAGATATATGTTGGGAAAAGCAGCAAAGGAGAAAAGACTTTCACAGTGCCTACAATTATGAGTAACACATAAATAAGGAACAACAAACTGCAGAAGGCCACAGGAGACCTCTGAGGAGGAAGACCTCTCCATGCCTCATGTTCCGGTGCAGGGTGACCTCGGCTCTGTTACCATAAACACTGTGCTCAAGGACATAAAACCCCTCCGTAGCACTATGATGTAGCCAGACTTGTAGGCTTCCTGTGAGGCCCGAGTTTCACCAGCTGCACATAGATAATAGGCTAAAGATAACCACATGTTCTTGGTTTGTGAAACTCCTGAAACTGCCACTGTAATCAGTCTTTAGAATGACCCAGCAGTTCCGGCTCACTGATTCACTCCACCATCAGGTCACCCTCTCCCCACCATCACTCACCCCTCCCCTATAGATTAAAGTAATTGTAACCAGTAAATAGTGTGTGATATCAGAGCTTGGGGCCTTCACTGTCTCCTCCAGTAATGAGTGATGGCACCCTGGTCCCACTTTTTCTCTTTATCTGTCTTTTTCTCATTCCTTTGTTGCCACCGAACTTGAGGTACCCACGGGTGATGTAGGGCTGGTTCCCTACAATATAAAAGGGAGGCAGGAAGGCAAAAGGAAAGAAGGGAAGGAAGGAAGGGAGGGAGGGTGGGAGGGAGGGAGGGAGAGGGGAGAAAGAAAGGAAAAGAAGACAGGAAAGGAAAACGAAGGGAGAAAAGCAGCAAAGATAATTGTCTAATCCACAAAGAATACCTGAAAAACAACTCCAATATTTTGCGCTTTTGCTTTTTACCTGTATTCCCCTGAAATAAACTTTTTCAGGCATTTACTTTGGTACTTACTAGTTTCTTTAGCCGTCTAATCATTTTTTCTCACATTTGAGCTGTCAACATTTTATTTTATTTTATTTTAATTGATTATAAAACTGTCCTTGTTATTTAAACTTTATCTCAGTTACCTAACTACTCAGTTAACTAACTCAGTTACCAGTTCTCAACATAATAAAATTAGAGAGAGTATGATGGCAGCTTTTCCTGAACCTGTCTTCACATATTCCTTGCTAAGAATACACACTAATATTCTCACCTGAAAAGCAAATGTCAAGAAACATTCTATTCAATGTTGACAGTATTTTTCCCATAGGCATACACAAGCATTGGTTGGTGGAAATGGTACAATAGCAACGAATTTTAAAACACAATTGGCCATATCTACCAGAATTTAAAATGTATTTATTATTATTCCTAAAAGTCCCACACATAAAATCTATCCTATAGATTTATCTGCATATATATTACATGATATAAGTGAAATGACATGAGTACCTTGATAGCACTGCAGCCTTTTTGTCATACTAGCATATTAGAACTAGCACAGGAATCATTAATGAGTGAGGGAAGAGTTCAATTAGGATTTTATCCTCACAATGAAATAAAATGCAGTTGTAAGGAAGAATGAGGAAGTTCTTTGTATTCTGAAATGGAGAGATATTGAGGATATGTTGTTTGTTTTCTATATAAGAATTTACTTGATTAATGAAAGAAATAATATATACAAATATTCTTAATTTACAACATAATAAATTTTCAATATAAGAATAGATTTTTACATGGATATATTCTGTAGAGATAGAAAATAAACTAGCATTATTACTTATAAAACTCAGCCCACGATGAGAGTTAAATTGAAATTATATGAATGCACCTTATTGATCACCTTGAACCAAATCAAATCTCTGTACTTGAATATACTTCAGATTCATAGACATGGATAGGAATTTTTTTCTCTTAAAGTATACTTTATTAAATGTATGGCTTACATGACAAAATCGAGTAGAGATATTACACGACTCTCGGCAAACGTCGGATACTCAATTGTTCTTGTTTCAAAATGTGTAGATTGAAGCTAGATTGTTTTTCTTCATTTTTATTATAACCATATAATGACTTCATGTTTTGCATTAAATTTCTGATAGAAACCTGGCTTTGAGAAAAAGATAATCCAAACAATCATATTTAAAGACAATCTAATTTCAAACCACAGATTTAAGTATTCTTCTGTAATTTTATATGACTTTTAATATGTCTAATTACTTCACACTTATGACAACACAAATCCACTGACACCACTACCATTTGTTTCTCCACTTTGGCTGCCTTCCAACTCTTCCCATCTTCAGCAAAGAGCCAACCCGCCTAAAGGGAAGCTGCGACCCACGTCCCACTGCTGATTGGTATACACCTCACAGCCTGAGCGCTTAGTCTTTCTCTGAGAAATTGGAAAGGCTCCTGTGGGCTGCTGGGAGGCTTAAATGCAGTTAGTAAGTGAACAGATTGTCTTTTAGAACTGGCCAAATTTTATCTTCCATATTGAAAAACAGACTCCCAGAAAGCTTTTGTTTTTTTCCTCCTCTTTTTTTCTCATACAACAGTAAAATCTTTAATACTTTCCTCTTTCAACCAAAACTGACCCAGCACCTATCTTGGGTTTTGTGGATTTCATCTTTATTCTAGCTTTTATAGTGTTATAAGACCAATACCACTACCTGGCTCTGTTTTAAATCTGTATTGGCTGGCTCTCCATTTCCCACAGGGTTTCAGGAGGGACTTCTTTTGACAATTTGCAGATAGGGCCTGGTGGGACCTTGTTTATGGAGTGGGATGGTGTTCAACAACAAGTATTCCTCTTTCTTAGCAAAGGCCAGGTCAGCCTGTATCCTGGTTTCAACAACTTGATTTAAATTTTGTCTGCCTTTCTGATTAAATTCTCTGGTAGGCAAAGGAAAGAAAAGAAACAATTTCAGCTTGTTTGTACTTGAGCAAAATTGTGAAATAAAGAAAGCACTGCACTGGGAGTCAGAAATGTTTGTCTCCATTCTTCCTTATTTTATTTATTTATTTTTTTTTAGACAAGAGTCTTGCTCTGTTATCAGGCACCAGGCTGGAGTGCAGTGGCGCCATCTCAGCTCACAGCATCCTCCACTTCCCTGGATCAAGCAATTCTCCGGCCTTAGCCTACTGTGTAGCTGGGACCCCAAGCACTTGCCACCATGCCCAACTAATTTTTGTATTTTTTAGTAGAGACAGGATTTCAGCATGGTCTCGGTCTCTTGACCTCGTGGTCCGCCCGCCTCGGCCTTCCAAAGTGCTGGGATTACAGGCGAGAGCCACCACGCCCAGTCTCCTTCTGCCTTTTTCTAGCAGGATCATTGTCCTCTCACTTTGGGCTTCAGTCCCCTTCCTGGTAGAGTGTAATGATAATAATACCTACCTGCCTAAAGTAGGGACATATTAGTTAATATATAAGAGTATTTGCAGATCTAGGTTTTAGCCACAGTAAAGATAAATAAGCTAATCTATGCTAACATGCCTAGCCAAAAAATACCAAATAAAATGCCCACCATTCAGAGTGGTAAATGTAGTTTGTTGAATGCTAACTCCCTGTCTAGACCTATGAAGGCACTGAAACAAAACATTGAGCAAAATCAGAAATGTTTCTAACCTCATTTACATTACAGGACTGAAGAAATGAAAGGTGATATATAGGTTGAGTATCCCTAATCCAAACATTTAAAAATCTGAAATACAAAATGCTCCAAAATTGGAAACTTTTTGAGCACAACATGATACTCAAAATAAATGCTGATTACAACATTTCATATTTTTGTATTTTTGGATTAGGGATACAGAACTAGTAAGTGTATAATGCAGATATTCCTAAATCCAAAAAAAAAATCTGAAATCCAAACATTTTTGGTCCCAGGTATTTCAAATAAGGCATATTCCACGTGTACTAGGGTGTTTTGCTTGATTAGAATAACATGTGCTGTGCCAATCTTGTTTTACTTGAGTGTTCTCATCTGTGAAACAATCTTTTTCCTTTCTACCAGCGTATCAAAATAA
Organism: Callithrix jacchus; assembly: GCF_049354715.1. Taxonomy (NCBI): domain Eukaryota; kingdom Metazoa; phylum Chordata; class Mammalia; order Primates; family Cebidae; genus Callithrix; species Callithrix jacchus. The sequence goes on along the minus strand of NC_133510.1, from coordinate 76,699,417 downwards.
ACAGAAATGTTTAGTAAGATTTGCCTACTTTCTTAGAATTGGCATTAAGAATTTAATAATTTGGAGGCCTGGAAGACTCTAGAACTCTACTTACATTTCAAGTTGGAGATCTTCCAGCTTGAAATATTTTTCAAGCTGAAAGGTACCAAGGAGAAGAAAGGCACGGAAATTCTTCCATCTCATATGAAAAAGCATTCAAGACTAGGAGGACGCTGTGTAAGTGTACACCCGAAAGAGCACAGGGTACTACTCTTTGGACTTTGGAAGTAAGGTTGCTTATCAGCTGACCTTAAAGTAGGGAGATGAGTCTGCGTTACCCAGGTGGGCCCAATGTAATCACATGAGCCCTTAAAAGTAGAAGAGAAAGGCACAGGAATGAGTCAGAGAGACGTGGCCAAACTGAAAGATGTTTTAATGCTGAAACAGAGGAGACACACTATTATTCGAAGGAGGCTAGCGGCCACATGAAAAACACGGAAGGAATGTGAATACCTTAGGAGCAAGATTTCACGGCTGGCAGCCAACAGAGAAATGGAGGCTTCTGTTCTACCACCACATGGAACTGAATTCTGCCTGAGTAAGTCTGAAATTTGATTTTATCCAGAGCCTCTAGTAAGAAATGAGGCCACGCAAACACCTTGATTTCAGTCCTGTGAGATGCAAGGTTTCAGGTCTAACCTCCCAGAAGCTGTGAGGTAATGAATCTGTGTTGTCTTAAGCTTCTAAATGTGTGAAGATTTGTTGTGGCAACAAGAGAAAAATAATACAATCATATCCTCATCCTTCTGTAGATAGATTTGCCCTCCTTTTCCTGTGGGAAAATTATAAAAAGAATTGTAGGAAGCTTGGTCAGCAAAAAGGGAAAACAAATTAGTGGAGTCAAAATATTATTCCCTTTATGCTTTTTAACTTTACTGATACTGATATGACAGCTCTATGCTTATAAAGCACTCTACAGACCTTATGTATAGAATAGGTTCTAAAGCACTGTGTGTGTGTTTGTATGAGAGAGACAGAGGTTTGGATTAATAGGTCTTCACAAATTCACTGTGATTTACAGCACTTTCACTCTCTCAGTTGAACCTTTCATAAATTAAATATCCTGAAATGTGTACTACGTGTAAAGAAACAGGAACAGAAATCTTAAGTGATATGCTTAATGTGAATATGATGAAATTCTGACTGTGCAAAATGGAACAAACTCCACGGAAATGAAATACCTAACAGTACAACTGAAAAAGTAGTATGAGGTCACCAGGGATTAGAGAAAAAGCCAGAAAGCCAGGCATGATGGCTCACACCTGTAATCCCAGAACTCTGGGAGGCTGAAGTAGGATCAATTGAGCTTAGGAGTTTGAAACCAGCCTGGGCAACACTGCAAAACCCCGTCTCTATAACATACAAAAATCAGCCAGGCATGGTGGCAGGCTGCTGTGGTGCCAGCTCCTCTGGAGGCTGAGGTGGGAGGATCACTTGAGCCTGGGAGGCAGAGGTTGCAGTAAGCTGAGATTGCACCACTGAACTCAAGCTTGGATGACAGAGTGAGACCCTGTCTCAAAAAAAAAAAGAGAGAGAGAGAAGAGAAGAAAAAGCCCGAAGATAGCTTAGCCAAAAGCAAGGACCCAAAAGGTAAACTAAATCTCACTGTTTATCAGGATAAGAATACGTGAGGTTTCCACTGATTACAAGAACACCTTATTTGCTGTCTGAAGCTTAAGTTGTCTTATCACTATTTCCAAATAAGGTGCCTCCTTAGCAAAAAGGGCCCAGGTGACAACAAAATGTGGAGTAGACCAACATAATAAAAACTCAACAAATGTCAAGCATGATTATACTAAGCAGTCACTGCTTCAGTGGCTCATTTGCATTAAGCATTTAGATTTTAAAGAAAAACTTCTTGTCATAATTTTAGTAGGTGAGTGGTCAAGACAGGAAGGATAGCTTAAAGTAGATCTGTGCCAGTCTTATAGTACCCTTTGTACAGTCACACATCTTTTTCCTAAAAGGTCTAGCATTTGAGTCACTGGCATAGAGAGGTAAACAAAAACCAGTTCTCATTTGCTGGGGAATTGGTGGCACCCCACACAATGGGGCAATGACCTCTGGATGGCTAGTGTGGAGTTGCTATTTGTACCTTTTCTTCTGTGTATTTTCAACTAGAGAAATGCGTAAAGGAAGGGATCCAGGGGAAAAATTAGATCTTAAGTCTATCCCACCCAACCTGGTGGAAAGGACTGCAAAGCTAGACTAAATTGGAGAAAGAAAAATTTTGAATTAAATATGTGAAGACATTTAAAATGATTGAAATTCATGGGCTCAAATTAGAAGCAGTTACATTAATCAATTATACAGTGTGAAAGGAGATTTCAAGGTCCATAGCAAGTGTTAGAAAAAATAGAAATATTTTCTACTTATACTCTAATTCTACTTATACAGTAATTTTCAATTTACTGGTCAAACTTTGTTGTTTGCCTCATGGGTTTTACACACACACACACACACACACACACACACACACACACACAGTAATTTCTCACTTAACATTGTCAATAGGTTCTTGGAAACTGACTTTTAGTGAAAGTACATACAATAAAACCAATTGTTTTTCTCTCAACATTATAATGAAATAATGAATAAAATGAGGACCTGCTGCATGCTGTTTTTCTTAAAGTTGCTGTTTCCAAGAACCTGTCAATGACATTGAGAACTTACTGTATATATTAATGAAAACCTTGATGATGTGAGAAATCTTAAGCAGAGTGAGCTTAAATATCTTGTACAATGTCTCAGAGTTATAAAGTATTATAGTCATTATTTGAATACTTGAGGTTAGACATGGGGCTTTTATTTTGCCAAACTTTCTTTTTTTTAATTGTGCTTTAGGCTCTGGGGTACATGTGCAGATCATGCAGGATTGTTGCATAGGTACATACGTGGCAATGTGGTTTGCTGTCTCCATCCCCCCATCACCTATATCTAGCATTTCTCCCCATGTTATCCCTCCCCAACCTCCCTACCTCCCTCCCCTATGCCCCTCAACAGACCCCAGTGAGTGATGCTCCCCTCCCTGTGTCCATGTGTTCTCATTGTTCAACACCTGCCTATGAGTGAGAACATGCAGTGTTTGATTTTCTGTTCTTGTGTCAGTTTGCTGAAATGATGGTTTCCAGATTCATCCATGTCCCTACAAAGGACACGAACTCATTGTTTTTTATGGCTGCATAGTGTATATGTGCCACATTTTCCTAGTCCAGTCTATCATTGATGGGCATTTGGGTTAATTCCAGGTCTTTGTTATTATAAACAGTACTGCAATGAACATAAGTGTGCATGTGACTTTATAGTAGAATGATTTATAATCCTTTGGGTGTATACCCAGTAATGGGATTGCTGGGTCAAATGGTATTTCTATTTCTAGATCCTTGAGGAATCACCACACTGTCTTCCACAATGGTTGAACTAATCTACACTCCCACCAACAGTGTAAAAGTGTTCCTATTTCTCCACATCCTCTCTAGCATCTGTTGTCTCCATATTTTTTAATGAAAAAAGCATGAAAAGTTAAGATTAGAAATTCAAAATGCACTCCAAATTGTTTACCCAAAGCTAGAAGATCAATCACAATTAATGAAAGTATCAACCTACCTCTTCTCAGACAATGCTTATTTTGATAACCCCCTCACTTAATTTCACTGGCAGATGCCCAACATTATTTACTCCAGCACTTATAATGCTTGACACACTAGAAACAATTTATTATTATATATCCTCAAAAATCAATTTTAATTTATTTTAATCCTAAAAAATCAATTTTCAAACATCTCTTAGCTGTGTCTTCTTTCTTTCCTCTTTTATCCTTCTGTAATACCCACTAGATATGTGTTGAAGACATGCATTTGATCTCTGTCTCGATTGCTTTTATTTTTCAGTCTGTTTCTCATTACTATAATCTCATAAGAGGCATAATAATGTAATGGATAAATAGGAATTTATTGAGTACCTACTCAGTACCACATACTGCTCTTTATATCGTACAAAGTTGCATTCATGCCAACTCAAAAATGCAAAACCTATTATAATTTTCATTTTATAAATGGAGAATCTGAGGATAAAAGGGAGGGAAGTATTCAAACCAACTAAGTTTGGTTTTAGATTCTACAGTGCTAGCTCTTTCACTTTCTTCTGGATTCAATTTATTAATTTTTCCTTAGCAAGATTAAGTCTAAAGCACTCCCATTGAAAGTTATAAAATTTTTATTTCAATGATTATATCTTAAAATTTCAGGATTTCCATTATCATCCATTTTAATGTATCCCTGTACAGAAAACTGATATTTTATACTTGCTTATTATAAACTATTGTTATATAATTATTTAATCTCTATTTCCTTAGATTTTCTGCTTGTCGAATCTCTCAAATACTGAAGATTTCCTAGTGTTCACTCCATTTTCCGCCCTTTGCTAAAGGAACAGTTCCTCATCTGCTGTAAGAAGCACTGTGCTATCCATTTGTCCCAGGACCTTATCCTCTGCAGATAAGCAGTCTTGATCTTGCACCTACAAATGAGGCAGATCAAATCCTAATTATTTGTGAGGGCATTTCCTTTAGGCTTCTGTATGTTCAAAGTGACACACTTATGCTTTCTTTCAAGGTGATATGCAAAGATAATTCAGCTATGGCAGTGTGCGAGCACTGGTGTTTTCCTGGGTTCTAGAGATTATGTAGGAATTCTTTTCCTCACCACACCCCAACCACATATGTTTCTTCTATCAGTCCCAGACTCCAAGTGGGTTAAGCTTTTGCCACCTTGCTTTTTTTGGTATTTGTTTTTTACTTTTGGCATTTAAAATCTTTTTTAAAATTTTTAAATAATATAGTTGATATTTCATCAACAATATCTATGAATTAGAGTGGATAAAGTTGTTTTGCTCTTTTGGCCCTGTAGACCCAGAACCACATACATTTTAACAAATTAGTGTGCAATAATTCAGTGTATGTACATTATTGTTCTGTTTATATAGAGCTTTCACACGTCTCTAGGATTTGAAAAATATATTTGAGATATATTATTTTTGTGTTTAATGCATATTCAACTCATGATTTGAAAGCTTTTAAAAATTCTACCAATTTGAAGAAGACAGTCTTATTGTCCACTGGTTTTATGGCTAAAAAGCAGAAATTTAAAAAAAACATAAAAATATGTGATTAAAGGAGAATGTTAACATAGATATAGGCTAATAAAACCAATAAATTTTGGCTCAACTAGTCATTCTTCTCATTAAACTATTTCAAGTCTATTTTTGAGTACCTTTTACGGCTCCTAAAAAGAGAACTCTCTAATAATAAGATAATCTAAAAAGTTGCTCATGCCTATAATCCCAGCACTTTGGGAAGCCAAGGTGACTGGATCACCTGAGGTCAGGTGTTCAGACCAGCCTGGCCAACAGGGTGAAATCCAGTCTCTATTAAAAATACAAAAAAGAAAAAGAAAAAAGCAATTAGCTGTGCTTGGTGGCAGGTGCTTGTAATCCCAGCTACTCAAGAGGCTGAGGCAAGAAAATCACTTGAACCTGGGAGGCAGAGGGTGCAGTGAACTGAGATCTCAACATTGCACTCCAGCCTGGTCAATAAGAGTGAAACTCCATCTCAAAACAAACAAAAGGTTGGTCGCGGTGGCTCAGGGCTGTAATCCCAATACTTTGGGAGGCCAAGACAGTGGATCATGAGGTCAAGAGATCAAGACCATCCTGGCCAACATGGTGAAACCCCATCTCTACTAAAAATTCAAAAATTAGCCGGGCATGGTGGCACTTGCCTGTAGTCCCAGCTACTCAGGAGAATCGCTTGAACTGAGGAGCAGAGGTTGCAGTGAGCTGAGGTTGCATCACTGCACTCCAGCCTGGTGACAGAGTAAGATTCCATCTAAAAAAAAGTCAGTTGCTAGTTTTGTTTTTACCTGAAATATATATGTAGAAAATATATATGTATCATATATGATTATATATATCATATATGATGATACATCATATATGATATATATCATGTTCTGAAGACCACAAACATAAAAGGTAAAATATTAATTTTGTTTTATATTTATTCATTAGTCAAAATTATACTTAGATCCATATTATAAAGAACCTACTAATGTTTGAATTTTCCTTAAAATTATTTTACTGCTACCAAATATTACATAAATGCAAATGGCACAATAATAATTTTTCTCTGATGTTACTTATTTTTATTTGTCTATTTAGTTAGTTATTTAAGATGGAGTCTTGCTCTGTCACCCAGGCTGGAGTGCAGTGGCGCCATCTCAGCTCAGTTCAACCTCCACCTCCCTAGTTCAAGGAATTCTCCTGCTTCCGCCTCCCTAGTAGCTGAAACTATAGGCACATGCCACAATGCCTGGGTAATTTTTGCAGTTTTTTTTTTAGTAGCTACTAGGTTTCTACATTGCCTGGGCTGGTTTTAAATCCTTGACTTCAGATGATTCACCTGCCTCTGCCCCCATCAATTACAGCCGTGAGCCACTGAACCTGGCCTTATGTTATCAATTTAGATTTTTACCTGCTTGTCAATTTTTTTTTACCTGCTTGACATATTTCTTTTTTTAAAAAACCATATATGCTATTTTAATCTTTAATTAGAACAAAAGCCTTAAAGTAGTTTATCCTTCAATATCCTTTAAAAGTATACATTCATTTGCACAGAAAACTAAAATAACACTAAGTTCTCTGAAAAAAAGCAATGCTATTTGGTATTTTATGGCATGCAACATTTGCTAATTAAAAAGTAGTTGAACTCAACTTTGATAGTTAATACAAAGTCCTCAATTAGAATTTTTTTTCTAACTATAAAATAGCCATTCATATTTGACACAAAGTTGATGGCATTAAATAAATGTTTTGTCCAATACCTCATTATTTAAGAGCCTTTTACAAAATAAAATAAAAATACTTGAATTTTAAGCTAATTCTCCATTATGCTCCTATCTTAGTCCATTCTTGCTGGTATAACAAAATATTTAGACTGGTGATTTAGAAATAGCAATTGACTGCTCAGAGTTCTGGAGGCTAGGGTATCCAAGATAAGGCACCAATAGATTCAATGTCTAGTAAGGGCTTACTTTTTGCTGCAAAGATGATGCCTTCTAGCTGTGCATGGCAAAAGGAGTCAATAAGGTCGTTTGGGACGCTTTTATAAGGGCACTAATTCCATTCATGAGAGTGGAGCCGGACCTAATCATCTCTCAAAAGCCCCACTGCTTAAATCATCAGCCTAGGGTTAGGTTTTTTACATATAAATTTGAATGGTCACAACATCTAGACCATAGCATTCCTCTCCTTGCCACCCCCCCAAATTTATGTCATTCTTACATGCAACATACATTCATTTCATCCCAGTAGCCCCAGACATCTTAACTCATTTTAGCATTAACTCAAAACTTTAAAGTCCATTCTTGTCTAAATATCAAAATCAAATATGAGTGAAACTCCAATACAATTTAGTCTGAGTCAAATTTTCCTTCAGCTGTGGGTCTTTGAAATAAAACAATTTATACATTTTCCAAAATGCAATGGTAGGATAGGCATAGGACAAACTTTTTCATTCCAAAAGGGAGAAATATAAAAGAAGACAGGTAATAGGTTCCAAGTAAGTCTAAAACTTAAAAGGGAAGAAAACATTAACTGTTAAGACTTTAGAATAATCTTTGACTAAATGTCTCACCTTTTGGACATGCTGGAGTAGGGGTTGGGTCCCTGTGGTTCTAGGCAGCCCCACATCCTTGAAATTGCTGGTCTCAGCCCATGCCACACTTTCGTAGGCTAGAGTCAACTGCCTTCAGCCTTCCTATAATGGATGGAGTTGCTTCCAAGTGGCTCCATCAGTGTGGAGTTCTGAGGGTGGCCCCACCTCCATGGCTCCACTAAGTATTACCCCAGTGTGGTTTTTCTGTAGTAGTTCCACTTTTGTCGCAGCCCCCTGCCTGAAGCTTATGCTTTAGTCTTCAGGCAGCTCCATTCTTCAAAACCTAGGTGAAGGTATCCATGGCTCAAAATTTTGAGTTTTCCTTTGACATGTGAATTACCCTATCCCATCTCAGGGTGCAAATTTGATGTTATTGTTTTTTTTTTTTTTAATTCTTTATTGGATTTAGGTTTTGGGGTACATGAGCAGAGCATGCAAGACAGTTGCATAGGTACACACATGGCAGTGTGTTTTGTTTGCTTTCACCCCTTCACCCACATTTGGCATTTCTCCCCAGGCTATCCCTCCTCACCTCCCCCTCCCAAGGGCCCTCCCCTTTTCCCCCCAATAGACCCCAGTGTTTAGTACTCCCCTTTCTGTGTCCATGTATTCTCATTTTTCATCACCCGCCTATGAGTGAGAATATGCGGTGTTTCATTTTCTGTTCTTGTGTCAGTTTGCTGAGGATGACGTTCTCCAGATTCATCCATGTCCCTACAAATGACAAAAACTCATCATTTCTGATTGCTGCATAATATTCCATGGTGTATATGTGCCACATTTTTCCAATCCAGTCTATTATCAATGATCAATGGGCATTTGGGTTGATTCCAGGTCTTTGCTATTGTAAACAGTGCTGCAATGAACATTCGTGTACATGTGTCCTTATAGTAGAATGATTTATAGTCTTCTGGATATATACCCAGTAATGGGATTGCTGGGTCAAATGGAATTTCTATTTCTAAGGCCTTGAGGAATCACCACACTGTCTTCCACAATGTTTGAACTAACTTACACTCCCACCAACAGTGTAAAAGTGTTCCTTTACTCCACATCCTCTCCAGCATCTGTTGTCTCCAGATTTTTTAATGATCGCCATTCTAACTGGCGTGAGATGGTATCTCAATGTGGTTTTGATTTGCATCTCTCTGATGACCAGTGATGATGAGCATTTTTTCATATGATTGTTGGCCTCATATATGTCTTCTTTCGTAAATTGTCTGTTCATATCCTTTGCCCACTTTTGAATGGGCTTGTTTTTTTTTTTTTTTTTTTTTTTGCTGTAAATCTGTTTGAGTTCTTTGTAAATTCTGGATATCAGCCCTTTGTCAGATGGGTAAACTGCAAAAATTTTTTCCCATTCTGTTGGTTGCAAATTCACTCTAGTGACTGTTTCTTTTGCCGTGCAGAAGCTGTGGAGTTTGATTAGGTCCCATTTGTCTATTTTGGCTTTTGTTGCCAATGCTTTTGGTGTTTTGGTCATGAAGTCCTTGCCTACTCCTATGTCCTGGATAGTTTTGTCCAGATTTCCTTCTAGGGTTTTTATCGTGCCAGGTCTTATGTTTAAGTCTTTAATCCACCTGGAGTTAATATTAGTGTAAGCTGTCAGGAAGGGGTCCAGTTTCTGCTTTCTGCACATGGCTAGCCAGTTTTCCCAACACCATATGATAAACGGGGAATCCTTTCCCCATTGCTTGTTTATGTCAGGTTTATCAAAGATTATATAGTTATAGATATGTTGTGTTGCCTCCGGTGCCTCTGTTTTGTTCCATTGGTCTATATCTCTGTTTTGGTACCAGTACCATGCTGTTTTGATTACTGCAGCCTTGTAGTATAGTTTGAAATCCGGTAGTGTGATGCCCCCCGCTGTGTTCTTTTTGCCTAGAATTGACTTGGCTATGTGGGCTCTCTTTTGGTTCCATATGAAGTTCATGGTGGTTTCTTCCAGTTCTGTGAAGAAAGTCAATGGTAGCTTGATGGGGATAGCATTGATTCTGTAAATTACTTTGGGCAGTATAGCCATTTTCATGATATTCTTCCTAACCATGAACATGGAATGTTTCTCCATCTGTTTGTGTCCTCTCTGATTTCGTTGAGCAGTGGTTTGTAGTTCTCCTTGAAGAGGTCCCTTACGTTCCTTGTGAGTTGTATTCCAAGGTATTTTATTCTCTTTGTAGCAATTGTGAATGGCAGTTCGTTCTTGATTTGGCTTTCTTTAAGTCTGTTATTGGTGTAGATGAATGCTTGTGATTTTTGCACATTGATTTTATATCCTGAGACTTTGCTGAAGTTGCTTATCAGTTTCAGGAGTTTTTGGGCTGAGGCAATGGGGTCTTCTAGGTATACTATCATGTCGTCTGCAGATAGAGACAATTTGGCTTCCACCTTTCCTATGTGAATACCCTTTATTTCTTTTTCTTGCCTGATTGCTCTGGCTAGAACTTCCAGTACTATATTGAATAGGAGTGGTGAAAGAGGGCATCCTTGTCTAGTGCCGGATTTCAAAGGGAATGCTTCCAGTTGTTGCCCATTCAGTATGATATTGGCTGTTGGTTTGTCATAAATAGCTTTTATTACTTTTAGATATGTTCCATCGATACCGAGTTTATTGAGGGTTTTTAGCATAAAGGGCTGTTGAATTTTGTCAAATGCCTTCTCTGCATCAATTGAGATAATCATGTGGTTTTTGTTTTTGGTTCTGTTTATGTGGTGAATTACGTTGATAGACTTGCGTATGTTGAACCAGCCTTGCATCCCCGGGATGAATCCTACTTGATCATGATGGATAAGTTTTTTGATGTGCTGTTGCAATCGGCTTGCCAATATTTTATTGAAGATTTTTGCATATATGTTCATCATGGATATTGGCCTGAAGTTTTGCTTTCTTGTTGGGTCTCTGCTGGGTTTTGGTATCAGGGTGATGTTGATCTCATAAAATGATTTGGGAAGGATTCCCTCTTTTTGGATGGTTTGAAATAGTTTTAGAAGGAATGGTACCAGCTCCTCTTTGTGTGTCTGGTAGAATTCGGCTGTGAACCCGTAGACCTGGGCTTTTTTTGTGTGGTAGGCTCTTAATTGCTGCCTCGACTTCTGACCTTGTTATTAGTCTATTCATAGTTTCAGCTTCCTTCTGGTTTAGGCTTGAGAGGACACAGGAGTCCAGGAATTTATCCATTTCTTCCAGGTTTACTAGTTTATGTGCATAGAGCTGTTTGTAATATTCTCTGATGATGGTTTGAATTTCTGTGGAATCTGTGGTGATTTCCCCTTTGTCATTTATTATTGCATCTATTTGGTTGTTCTCTCTTTTATTTTTAATCAATCTGGCTAGTGGTCTCTCTATTTTGTTGATCTTTTCGAAAAAACAGCTCTTGGATTTATTGATTTTTTTGAAGGGTTTTTTTGTGTCTCTATCTCCTTCAGTTCAGCTCTGATCTTAGTTATTTCTTGTCTTCTGCTGGGTTTTGAGTTTTTTTGATCATGCTCCTCTAGCTCTTTCAATTTTGATGATAGGGTGTCAATTTTGGATCTCTCCATTCTCCTCATATGGGCACTTATTGCTATATACTTTCCTCTAGAGACTGCTTTAAATGTGTCCCAGAGGTTCTGGCACGTTGTGTCTTCGTTCTCATTGGTTTCAAAGAACTTCTTTATTTCTGTCTTCATTTCATTGTTTACCCAGTCAACATTCAAGAGCCAGTTGTTCAGTTTCCATGAAGCTGTGTGGTTCTGGGTTGGTTTCTGTATTCTGAGTTCTAACTTGATTGCACTATGGTCTGAGAGACTGTTTGTTATGATTTCAGTTGTTTTGCATTTGTTGAGCAGTGCTTTCCTTCCAATATGTGGTCAATTTTAGAGTAGGTGTGATGTGGTGCTAAGAAAAATGTATATTCTGTGGATTTGAGGTGGAGAGTTCTGTAAATGTCTATCAGGTTTGCTTGCTCCAGGTCTGAGTTCAAGCCCTGGATATCCTTGTTGATTTTCTGTCTGGTTGATCTGTCTAGTATTGACAGTGGAGTGTTAAAGTCTCCCACTATTATTGTGTGGGAGTCTAAGTCTCTTTGTAAGTCATTAAGAACTTGCCTTATGTATCTGGGTGCTCCTGCATTGGGTCCATATATGTTCAGGATCTTTAGCTCTTCTTGTTGTATCGATCCTTTTACCATTATGTAAAAGGCCTTCTTTGTCTCTTTTGATCTTTGTTGCTTTAAAGTCTATTTTATCAGAGATGAGAATTGCAACTCCTGCTTTTTTTTGCTCTCCATCTGCTTGGTAAATCTTCCTCCATCCCTTTATTTTGAGCCTTAGTGTATCCTTGCATATGAGATGGGTTTCCTGGATACAGCACACTGATAGGTTTTGGATTTTTATCCAATTCTCCAGTCTGTGTCTTTTGATTGGTGCTTTTAGTCCATTTACATTTAGGGTTAATATTGTTATGTGTGAATTTGATACTGCCATTTTGATGCTAAGTGGCTGTTTTGCCTGTTAGTTGTTGTAGATTCTTCATTATGTTGATGCTCTTTAGCATTTAGTGTGATTTTGGAATGGCTGGTGCTGGTTGTTCCTTTCTATGTGTAGTGCCTCTTTTAGGAGCTCTTGTAAAGCAGGCCTGGTGGTGACAAAATCTCTGAGTACTTGCTTGTTCGCAAAGGATTTTATTTTTTCTTCACTTCTGAAGCTCAGTTTGGCTGGATATGAAATTCTGGGTTGAAAGTTCTTTTCTTTAAGGATGTTGAATATTGGCCCCCACTCTCTTCTGGCTTGTAGTGTTTCTGCCGAAAGATCTGCTGTGAGTCTGATGGGCTTCCCTTTGTGGGTGACCCAACCTTTCTCTCTGGCTGCCCTTAGTATTTTCTCCTTTATTTCAACCCTGCTGAATCTGACGATTATGTGCCTTGGGGTTGCTCTTCTTGTGGAATATCTTTGTGGTGTTCTCTGTATTTCCTGCATTTGAGTGTTGGCCTGTCTTGCTAGGTGGGGGAAATTTTCCTGGATGATGTCCTGAAGAGTATTTTCCAGCTTGGATTCATTCTCTTCATCACATTCTGGTACACCTATCAAACGTAGGTTAGGTCTCTTCACATAGTCCCACATTTCTTGGAGACTTTGTTCATTCCTTTTTGCGCTTTTTTCTCTAATCTTGGTTTCTCGTTTTATTTCATTGAGTTGGTCTTCAACTTCAGATATTCTTTCTTCTGCTTGGTCAATTTGGCTATTGAAACTTGTGCATGCTTCGCGAAGTTCTAGTATTGTGTTTTTCAGCTCCTTTTATTCATTCATATTCCTCTCTAAGTTATCCATTCCTGTTATCATTTCCTCAAATCTTTTTTCATATCTTTTTTCAAGTTCCTTAGTTTCTTTGCATTGATTTAATACATGTTCTTTTAGCTTACAAATGTTTCTCATTATCCACGTTCTGAAGTCTTATTCCATCATTTCATCACAGTCATTCTTTGTCCAGCTTTGTTTCCTTGCTGGTGAGGAGTTTTGGTCCTTTCTAGGAGGCGAGGTGTTCTGGTTTCGGGTTTTTTTCCTCCTTTTTGCGCTGGTTTCTTCCCATCTTTGTGGATTTATCTGCTTGTCATCTGCGTAGTTGCTGACTTTTCGTTTGGGTCTCTGAGTGGACACCCAGATTGTTGATGATGAGGTCTTTCTGTTACTTGGTTTTCCTTCTACCAGTCTAGCCCCTTTGCTGTACGACTGCTGAGGTCCACTCCAGGCCCTTCTTGTCTGGGGTGCACCTATAGCAGCTGTGGCACAGTGAGGGATGCTACCAGTTTCTTTTTCTGCTCTCTTTGTCCCAGGATGATGTCTACCAAATGTCAGTCTTTTGGATATAGAGGGGTCAGGGAGCTGCTTGAGGAGACAGTCTGTACTTCATAGGAACTCAATTGCTGAGCTGTGAGCTCTGTTGTTCGTTCAGGGCTGTTAGGCTGCTATGTTTGATTCTGCTGCAACAGAGCTCATTAAAAAAACCCTTATTTTCTCAAATGCTCTGTGTTGGGGGTTCGGGCTTTATTTTTGATGTCCGTTGAGGTGTCCTGCCCAGCTAGGAGGCAGACTAGACACTGTTTGCCTGCCGAGGCTCCGCCCTGCTGTTGTGTGGTTCACCCTGTTGCTGCAGGCTCTGCTGTTCTGCTGTGGTCTCCGCCACCAGCTACGCCCTGCGGCGGAGTCTCTCTGTTGTAGCGGGTTGCCTCCGCAATGGCAGGCTGCGTCAGCAGTGGACGTGTATCTCAGTAGGGACGGGTTGCCTCAGCAACAGCTGGCTGTGTCAGCAGTGGGCGTGTATCTCAGTTGGGGCGGGTTGCCTCGGTAATGGTGGACGCCCCTCCCCCACAGAGCATCTCAGACTGTCTGCATGGGGAGCATTTGGAATCACCATTTTGTCCGTCCCACTGGGCTACCCCAAACGCTCTGTCCCTGCAATCTCCTGGGCTGGCCCACTGTCCAAGTCTCGGTCAGTCTCAAGTCCAGCCCTCTCATGTCTCAGGTTGCTGGTTCAACAGGGCACCCGGACAAGCGCGCCCTGTGGGGAGCGCTGGGTAGGGCTGGCCGCCGCCACTCCGGCTGCCGGCTTCGCCAGGCAGAGTTACTGCCTGGCGTCCCGCGTCTCCTTTATGCTTGGGAATTTCCCCGTTCTGTGGACAACAAAGATCAGTCTGGAAATGCAGCTCCAACTCACCTCTCCGCGGATTCAACGAGAGCTTCAATCCTGGGTTGTTCTCACAGCGCCATCTTGAGTCCAAGAAATCGATGTTATTGTTAAAGTGGGCATGAGTAATGGATAAAAGTTTAAATATTAATTAGTATTTATTGAATCAAAAAGTAAGAAAACATGGTTCTAAAAATAATGAATGATTAAATTTGAACCAAAATCTCAAAACTTTTGTCATTCCATACTCTACTAGAAGATATATGACATCAAGAGAGAAAGAATTGCGGAACTCATGCCTGAAAATTTAAAGAGAAATGAGGTACAGACTACCTTTAAAAAGTTAGAGAACACTTATTGAAGTGGAAGACTACATAGAGCAAACTAAAACTACTTTCATGTGGTATATAAGGATGGCTTATTGAAAATGAAATAACTGTTTGTTGAAATTTAAATTTGAGCAGCTTTTACCCAGTAAAATGACCACTGGTGTAAAGTCAAAATTACTAAATATAATCCTTAGCTTTTAGATTTAACTTGTGAGCTACATTCCAGTTATTAATTACCTTGGGTAACATAAAGATCTTTTTTATCAAATGAGGTTAATGAATTTTAGTTTGGCTTACATTTTAGTTTGGCTACTTAAATGGAGTAATATTTTGCCAGCATCTAAAATAATTAACATTTAATTTATATATATGTTTATGTAATATGTATTGCTTATATATTATATATTATACATAATATATAATATACATAATATATATGATATAATATATATAAATTATATATTATATAAAATATGATATGTATAATTTATATATATTATATATTATATACTATTATATACTATTATATAATATATAATATATATAAAATGTAATATATTTTATATATATGTTATAATATATAATATATATAAATATATATATAAATTAAATGCTTATATAATATTAATCTCTAGGTAATTTAGTAAACAAATTGAGGATTTTAATAAGTAGTATCTCCAGTAAATTTGTGGGTAACATATGTTTGTATATTGTAATCTGTTTGACTTAAAGTTGAATTTTTATGTTTATTAGCACATAATTCTAGCATGGTGCCTGAAACAAAGAAACAGACACACATTTGTTAAGTATTGAGTAACAAGAAAGTTCATGCTGCTTTACTTTATCATGGATTTTTTCTCATTCTTCAAATTTTACTTTAAAAATAATTATTATCCAATGAATACAGGATGGTCAAGAATATTTCACAGAATTGCCTCCAGCTTCATTCATTAATCACATGGCCCATCATTATTTTAGCATTAGAGACAGCATTTGAGCAGTAATGTGGAAGTACAATATGCAAAATGTGTATTAATTATATATAATAAAATGGTTATGTAGATATAAAATTTTTAAAGTAAAATGATTCAAATGTTAAGATATTTAAAATATTGAAACCTTTGGTCTTTCAGTTATTTTTATATAATTTGTCTAGAGTTGGACTTGGGGTTTTACTGTTACTGGTAACTTTAATATATGATTTATAATTTGAGATTTTCTAAACTACAGTAAATGAAATATCTGTTAATAATTATTGCAAAAAGGAAATCCCGCAGTCTGCTCTTGAATTGATGGCAATTATCATAACATTATAAAATTACTGTAACAAGAATATACAATTAATCAGTTCTGTATTTCATGCTAACATGTGCATGCCCTGATGCATTGCTTTCAGCAATACAGCAGCTGTTGTTTAATGCATTTTTCATGTCTCCAAGTAATTCTTTCATGATGAATTATGGCATATTCAGCCAGAATTAATAATGCACCAAAAGCATGTGTGAAAAACTAACTCAAATTTTACTGAAGAGTTAAATTTGATTTGAGATTTTAAATTTCAAGTGTGTGTGTGTGTATGTGTGTGTGTATGTGTGTGTGTGTGTGTGTGTGTATAAAACTTTTCATCTGATAAAAATCCTACCTTGAAAATATCTTCAATGGTCAGGAATACTATAGTAGTTAACTGAATAAAAAGTACATATTCACTGAGAAATAAATAGAAATTATTTATTTATTTTGCAACCCATTTGCAACCACAAGAAAGAATTATGGTCTTTGAAAGAACTACCAAAGTAAACATTGTTATATGTGCAATTTTAATTTGAGAGACTCATGTTATATATATTGTTATTTATGTGCTGCCCCCACAACCTCTGTCTACCATGGAAAATATTCAGTAATTTTATTTTCCTTAGTCACTTTCACCTAAATGAACTCCATGAGAAGAGCCTTGAGATGAATCATTTATGCTGTATTATGAATTAAGTAAAATCAATTTAATCAGCAAGTATTCCTTGAATATTGATAATTAAGAAATCACATCAGTCTGAGTCCACTCATGACAGAGAAACCACACAGTAATTTGAACAAGAAAAGTTTATTTTGAAGAAATATTAGCTATACAAAGGACTTGAAGTAATGAGGCATAGAGGTAAAGAAACACTAAAGAATATAGATAGAGTGTATAAAAGAACAGCCACTGCTTCTCTGGCTAAAATAGAGCACCCAAGGAAATGCAGACCCTATGGGAGGACACAGCCATAGCTAAGTTAATGGCAAAAAAGTAAATAGAGAATGCAACACTTGGGGCAGCTATCGTCTTGAGCTTGCCCTACATCCACCCACTAGGATAGAGGGGAAAGTTATTTCCTAGGAGGTGTCACACTGGAAACACTATTCCAAAACCACTGTAGACGAGGATGTGTGGTGGAAGCTGTTGGCCCTCAAGTGCTGCTGACTTTTATGCACTGCAGCATATGGGAACTGGAGAAGCTGCAAGCACTGCACCAGCCAGATGTGAAAGAAACTGTATACACTGCAGGAGCCTGCTGGGAGAGGACACAGGAATCAGGGAGCAAAGCCCTTTCCTTCTGCAGTGTCTCTTCAGCACCCTCTGTTGATAAGTCTGAACATTATTTTTCAGCTGGTAAAGCAAAAATATTTAAAGTACAAAGATTCAGTTTTGTAGAGCAAGCCAAAATTTTGAATTTAGAAGTGAGAGCCAAAAAATCCGCAACTGGCAGATAATAATAAATGCATAAGAACAATTATTAATGATCCGAAGGTAGTTACATATGAAAATATATTTGTCACGTTAGGTGATAAGTATTATTTTTAAAAATAGGTAAAAGTTGTAGGTCAGAGAAAGTGATATGAGTGGGGAGATGGTTCATGGAACACACATGATGTAACATGCAGTTGGATGTGTCATAGAGAAGGAAAAGCATAGTCAAAGGAACAGGAGGGAGTGGAAGGAAATTACTAAGAAGTCCCAATTTGCTGTTACATTGCTATTTGGTTTTTGAGGGTCTGTAAAAAAGGTGATCAATCTTATTAATGACAATTGAGATGAAAAATATTTTAAATAAAGGGCAAGGAATTAAAAATGTGCTCTAGGAACATAATTTCCATATGGCAAACAAGACAACCGAAGCTGTTGTAGTCTCTCTCTTACTATTAAAATAATTTTGTTTTCATCTAAATAAATTTATCTATGAGAAAGAAAGTGGAGGAGAGAATGAAAATGTAGACAGGTGCTTGGAAGTATGTTGATCCTGCACATCAACCTTTAAGTTAGTAGTCCCTGCTCTGCCCTCCACATGAGAACGGAATTAGCCATGTAAGATAAAATCCATTGGAATGATTGTAAAATGAAGGTCATATGGGGCTGCAAAGAAGAAAACTATTCATAACCACTCTGTAATCCTATGCATAAAAGTTCATATAAATGTGTACACACACACACACACACACACACACACACACACACACAGCCCAGTTCTCAAACTGTGGATGTTCAGTCTTCAATTAGCTTTAAGTTAATTGTGTTAATTGTGATGAAGTGCAAAATAAGCTTCTTAAACAATATGGATTCAGATCTAGATTGTGCTCTTTATTGCCCATGTAATGTTAGGCAGTAAAGGTGACCTATAAAATTATAATTTTAATATGACACATGATTATTGTAGGAATAAAATATTGTAGGTGAAAAATTTGTATTAATTAGAACATATTATGTATTAAGAAATACAATAAATTAGTGTTATTCTGAACTAATTCAACTTTGTTGAGGAATGCTAGTATTGTAAATAACAAAGATTTATCTCTTAAAGAATCAATTTGTCAAAATC
Source organism: Callithrix jacchus (assembly GCF_049354715.1). Classification (NCBI taxonomy): domain Eukaryota; kingdom Metazoa; phylum Chordata; class Mammalia; order Primates; family Cebidae; genus Callithrix; species Callithrix jacchus. The sequence goes on along the minus strand of NC_133510.1, from coordinate 76,680,829 downwards.
ATATCCAGGACATATTTTCTTAAAGCAATTTTTCTCCTGAGTATCCAGGAGGAAATTCATTTTTCTTTTCTGAACTGAACAATGAAGAACACAGTGTCACAGTTAAGATTTTTGATAGACATTTCACAATTTCATAGAAACCTCATGCATCTTTCATATTTCATCTTACATAACTTATAACTGCTCTAATTACATAACTTATAACTACTTTTTTATATTTTTCAAATAAATATGCTTCAATATTTTAATTGATTATACACATCCTCTTTTTCTTTTGTATAGGTCTTTTAAGTGATATTATAAACTACAAACTCATTCTTTTTATTTAGAGGCAGGGTTTCCTCTGTCGCCCAGGCCTACTATAAATCTTGGTGTATAAAACATGAAAATCAAATGCTATTTTAAAATTATTTTAGAGATAGAGTCTTGCTCTTTTGCCCAGGCTGGAGTGCAGTGGTGACATCTCTCATAACTCACTGCAGCCTTGAATTCCTGGGCTCAAGGAATCCTCCTGCCCCAGCCTCCCAAGTAACCTGACAAAAAGCATACACTACCACACTTGGAAATTGTTTTTTTGTTTGTTTGTTTGTTTGTTTGTTTTTGAGACAGGCTTTTGTTATATTGCCCAGGCTGGTTTTCAACTAGCTTCAAATGATCCTCCAGGGTTTCCTGTGGTTATAGGTTTGATCCACTGTGCCTGGCTCAAACTCATTCAATCCAGTATTCATAATTTCAAGTCTTCTTTTAACATATTTTGAATTTTAAACCATATGATGTAATACCTATATTAAAATACTTATTTTTAGTGTAAGTTTAAATATATTTTAAAACTCCCTGCTCACAAGCTTACAAAATAAATAAAAGCTCGCTGAATAAGCATTATTTTTATAGATAACTATTTTACATGGGTCACATAACTCAAGTAATGGAAATTAAGGTAATTTCTGTTTTCACTAATTTAATATATACATTCAGTACTAAATTTGCCTTTGCTAAAGAAAACGGGCAATAATTGTTCTGGATTATGTCATACCGAAAAGAAATGAGCCTCACAATGTAGCTCTCTCAAACTGTCATTTCTATGACAAGTTAAAGGAGGATCTTGCCAGTATTAGAATAACAAAACAAGATTTGATACTTGAACCTTATCCATTTTCATACAGTGTGCCTTACAGCAAAATAAATTTTTTTAAAAGTACCTTCTTGCAGAGTGCAAGCTATCAGCAAAATGCAAACTAAAGGTTGAAATATAAAGACAAAAACTTACCTGTATTCATCCAGAATGAGCAAAACATGCCACAGTGTTTCTGATTTTAGCTGAGGTAAGCTTAAGCATGGCATGGTGGAGGGTGAATTTGAAATACAAAGATCTAAGCAAATATTATGAGAAAGCAAAGACCATAGCATAACTGAGGGAAGATTACATGCAAATATCAATGTTTGATGGCATTTAAAAATATATCATATTTGATCACATCAAAATGGGAATTAGCTTAATAAGTAAACTTGGGTCACTGAAACTATTGATCTATTTAAATAGATTTAGAAATTTTTTAAACCATTGATTTATTCTAGTGATGTGTATCTTTTCCTCATTACACAATATAATGATTTTACCCATACAGCAGAACATAAGCCTTATTGTTAATTATTAAAGCAACATGTGTCACAAAAGCATATGATTTTACTTTCCTGAAGCTCTGTAGAGTTAGTTATATATGCTATAATGTTAATAATGTTTTTCTTTAATTGAGTGTCACTGTTGATTATCCCCACTCACCTTTTAAAAACTGGATTGGAAACTGACTTCAGGGATTTTCTTTTCTTGTTATGGTAGAATAGCTCACTTCTAATGTTTCTCAACATGAGAAAATATAAAACCTGGATTAAAAATGAAAACTGCTGCTTGAAGATATTGGAAAGCAACTTAGGCAGTCAGGACTTCAAAGCCCTAAATTCCCCAGAGAAGAAAAACACAATGAAAGGACTTCGGTACTGTTCATTTGCCACTTCTGTTCTGGAGGCATTTGCCAACTTGTCAGTAGCACAGGGGCCATAAGCCAAGTAAAATGGAGAGGCTTTTTGAAGTGGCTTAGAACTGTGGAAACAAAAATTTGAGTTCAAGGCTACCACAGTAGCTTGGAATTAAAATACCAAGATCTCGGAGCAAAGGCAGCAACAGAAAGGCATACCATGTGATTCTTTGCTTGTATAGTGGTTCTTAATGTCTAATCTGCAGGGTGTGAGAAGTAAGGTAAGCAAGCTGAAAGTGAGAACTAAGAAGCTAAATCAATAGCAGAGCACTCTTATAGTACTGAAAGAAAAAAAATGTTATTTAGGTCCTAACTAAGAGGAAGAGCCTTGGAAAATACTCCATGATTTTAACTGAGACTCATGAGGAGTTATTACTAGACACAGCTGAATTAGGTATTAGTAGAAGGAAAAATAAGTCCATATATACACACACACACACACACACACACACACACACACACATACACATATATATACACACATATATATATGCACACACACATACATACCCATACATACACACATATATATACACACACATATATATATATATATGCACACACACATACATACCCAGATGAATACATGAAGTGAACATGAATAAAAATATAGGGAAGAATACAAAATATTCATGGGACAGAACAAAGAATTACAGGATTGCTGTTGGAGTCTAGAAGGAGAAGGGGTTGGGGGTGATGGGGGAAAGGAGGCAGTAAGTACTATTTGAAGAGACACTGTTAAATATCTCCTAATATTGATATAAAAAGACAGAAAGCTACAGAAACAGGAGGAATTAATATTAAAAGATCAAACTGAGGCAAACTAGTAAAATTACTGATATTTAAACAAATAGAGAATGGTTAACACATCTATTTTTCTCTGATTGCTTTTATCTTCCAATGAGCAAAAGAATAATGGTGTCTATTTTTAAATATAGATGATGAAAACCAGTAGATAATAAGTAATATATTTAAGATACTTGAAATAAATGCTAATGTATAATTTTATATCCACCTAAAATATATTTAAACCTGAATATGAATTAAAACTGAAACAGAAAGCAAATGTAGGGGTAGCCTGTTTACACTAAGAGAAATCATAAAGAAAGTTATTGAGGCAGAAGAAAAAATAACCTAACTGGATTTTCAGTAATGAAACATGAATAAAAGAACATGAAATAAATAAAAGTGTTATAACTCTAAGTAAAATTAACTATGTAAACAGTAATATGAATTACTTATTAAGAATTAAAATACCTTACAAAGCAAGCAGAAGTGAAGACAACATACCAAGTGCTTTGAATGAAATTCCAAGCACCAAAATAATAATAATAAGGAACAAATAAAAACAGTGTTGGGATGGGTAAATAATACTTTTTTTCACTTCTTTTTTAAAAAAAGCTATCTTTTTCTATATTAATATTCTTTCAAAAAGCATTTGTGGCTGGGCATGGTGGCTCAAACCTGTAATCTCAACACCTTGGGAGGCTGAAGCAGGAAAATCTCTTGAGGCCAGGAGTTTGAAATCAGCCTGGGCAATGTAGCAAGGCTGTCTCTACAAAAAGCTTAAAAATTGGCTGGACACGGTGGCTTGAGGCTACAGTCCCAGCTACTTGGGAGGCTGAGGTGGGAGGATCTCTACAGTCCAGGAGTTCAAGACTGCAGTAAGTTATAATCATGACACTGCACTGCAGCCTGGGTGACAGAGCAGGACCTGATCTCTAAAATAAGCTAACCAAAAGAAACCAAAAAGCATTTATATTTCATGTTTTGGGCACCAAGATTTATAATAAGATTTGACGTATGTACATGAACCAGATATATTATCTGTCCTCAAATACATCAAATCCAGTTTAATAACAAATTCTGTTCATTCTAAGATTTGATATTTATTTAATTCAGATTAGGAATAAAGAAGAAGCATGTGCATTTTAAGAAAATACCTGAAAGCAGCATTTATTTGTTCATGTAAATATATACTTCTTGTATACTATATTCCAATCAAAATTTGAATCTAAGATTTCTGTGTATTTAGATTCTATTTTTTCTAAATTTGGTGATTGGTAAGAATTTAGGGCATCATTATATTTTGCTATTAGTAAAAAAAGTCACTTGGTTTCTTGTAAACTTTTAGGGTTGATAATATTATAAATGGCTGTGATAAGTAGCATTTCTCGAAGGTCTTTATTTCCTGGAGACAGTTAACAGTTTGGTGTCTCAATGGCATTCTTTCTTGATTCATGAAATAGTTATACCTAACTCTCCCAACTCTAAAAATTTTATTTAATAAGAGTTGGCAATTTATTTGCTATCAATTGTATTTCTATCAACTGGATAATGCCTAACCATATAATACAAATTAATTTATCAAGTTAATATTTTTTGAAAAAGCATTTTATGGTACAAATATATAGTCACATTTAAATTAACATTATCCTCCATTTGGTGCTAAACATGAAAATAGTTGAAGTGAGATGATAATCAGATAAGTGTAAATTTCTTTGATAGGTAAGTTAAATTGGATGAAATAAATAACAGCATCATAGAGTATCATGTATAATAAAAACACTTTTTTTCTAATTGTGATTATAGGATATATTGTAATAACTTAGAAAAATCTAAAAATATAGCTGGGAGTTGATAAAATATGGTAATCACAGAACAATAAACAACACAGAAATGCAACAGTAAATACATATGATGAGGCACAGAAAAGTATTCCCAATCTTTATTAATGAAAATTTTTACCTCCACTTCTGAAAACGTTTTTCTCAATATGATTTTAGTTGTTTTAAAGATAAGTAAATATGGAGCGTTCAGTACCATGTGATTGGAGGTAAAAAGAAGGGTGTAAAAGGAGTGTCTCTCTTAACAGCAGCACTCCAGGAAGATGTGAAAACCTTCCATTATCATGCTGCCTCTGTGTTCATCATCAATTGTCACCATTTCCCGAAACAGACAACAGAAAACAAGTGAATGGCAGAATCCATCTAATTCTTTCTTCGCTGAAGAGCTAGAAGAAACTACTCCTAGAAATTATACCTACAAAGGACTTTAGCTCTTTCTAAGACTCCTAAAACCTGAAGCACCTAACTTCAAATGCAGAGAGCAGACACAACTCTATGTTAAAGATGCTTGTAGACCAAGCTGTATTCTAGATATTATGTACTGTCTGATAAGTACCCTGTATTGCTGATGCTAATATATCTTTATAAAATATAAGTAAGTTTAGAAAATATTTATTTACGATACTCAGGTTTCTAAATCTTCTTGTGAAATGCTACATGCAATATGAGTTTCTGAGTGATCTTTAAACAGATTGGAAAGTACTAGTTTCATAAATAAGTAAAATGAGCAGACAAAATAATCTAATAATATTGTAAAATATATATTAAAAGAATATCTTAACACATTAAAAAATGAGGAAATGCTTTATGAAGGAAATATCATATGTTTGAGCATAGAGAATGAAAGAGCATTTTATGTAGACAAATGGAGTGAGCCTAGTAAAAGAGGTAGAAAATCCAAATCCATATGCAGAGAATGAGAAAGAATCTACTTGGGATGGATTATAAGGTGGGTGAAAAATCATGGTAAATATATCAGTGATGGTGAATGGAAAATTAATATAATAAGATATATATGTCTGAAGTGGTCAAATAGTCTCATAACAAACCAATATTATAATTTTAAATAGTGTGTGCATTTTTGAGTGTGGCACAAAGTGGACATGTTGACATAATTAGAGTTAGCATTCATAAAGTTTTTGTTTTTTTTTTAATTGGCAACATTGTGCAGAATAGTTACATCAGAAAAGTATTGAAAGCAAGGAGACTAGAGGTAATAAAATTGCAATGATTTAGTTTGTTAGCAATAGAGGCCTGACTGTCATGCTCAAGGGTATACCATACATTTGAAAAAATGCCGAGAGAACTAAGTAAAAAGGTTGAAAAATAATTAAATCGTCAGAGAAGTTGAAGAGTAGGAAAAGGCTGGGATGACTTCATTGATCTTGATCTAGGGGAAGGAGGTAACTGGGAAGAAAGAGGAAAGCATCATCTGCCAGAAAATAATCATTATTTACTCATTTACTCAGGGTAGTAGAATTTGTATAATCTTTCACAAAAGAGCTTTTCTAAAACTCAACTTCTTCTATTCTGTTTTCTTCAAAACATATATAAGGCTGAGTGGGGTGACTCTTGATTGTAATCCTAATGCTTTGAGAGGCCGAAGCAGGAGGATTGCTTGAAGCCAGGAGTTCATGATCAGCCTGGGAAACATAGCAGGACCCTGTCTCTGCGAAAAATAAAAATAAATTAGATGGATGTGGTATAATCCTAGTTATTCTGGAAGCTGAAGCTGGAGAAACACTTGACCCCAGGAGTTCTAAGTTCAGTGAGCAGTGACTGCACTCCACCCTGGGCAGTAGAATGAGGCTCTGTCTCAAAATAAAAGAATATAAGATATCATAATGACAATTATGTAATTATAATTAGATATCATAATTGTAATTATGATATAATAATTTTGCTTTGTAAAGATTTTTTCTTTCACCTTTTTAGTTTTTACTATCAATGGTATGTAAATGTGTAACCACTGAAACATGATGCTTATAGAATGAAACAGTATTCTGTTCACTTAGTAGTGCTAAGTGCAAGTTTATCAATGCCACTATACTCATATGATTATATTACTTAAAAATAAATTTAGTTGCATAAGAAAGAAAGCTGGCTACAATGGTTTCCCTAATAGGATTTTTTAATTATAAAAAAGATGCACAGAGCTAAGTATTCTAAACCACAACTGTTCAAGTAGGTATTATGTTTCTTTACAATCCAGTGTCTTCAGCATCTGCATGTTATACCCTTGGTTGCAAGGCAGCTGCTCCAACTTCTGAGGAGACATATGACCTCTAGGCAGGAGGAAGGTAAAGGACAAAGACTAAAGGCAAAATCAGCAGAATCTATTCTTTTTATGAGAAAACAATCTGGGAATTCTATCCACTAGATGTCTGCTCATGTATCATTAGCTATCATTGTGATATCTGTATCAACAAAAAAATGTGAATATATGAATATTTTAAAGTAGTATGTTGGTATGTGAATAAAATTGGTATTAGTAAAAAAGAAAAATAGGATGGCTGTTTTTCCCGTATTTTTCTCATGTGAAAAATGAGGGGATTGCACAATCTGTAAGGTACCAGCCAATTCTAAGACTCTGTGATTATGTATAAACTGAAAAGAACTTGACCAATGTATTAAAATATCGCTCATATTTCATATCACAGTCTGATACAAAAACCAGTTGCCTGGCTGTAAATGGAATAACCCTGGGAATTGTATTTGTGATTATGATAGCAGAATGTTCTTTTATAACTCAAAGTTTCTCTTTCATCAGAATAAGCAATATCTCTAAATACTGAGTAAGCTAATGTCAGAAATTAGTTAATTAGACTTTTTACTTTTTATATTGTTTACATCAGATCTAAAAGACTCTTGCATTTCAAAGTAGTAGAAATGTAATTTCATGGTATTCTGCTTAAGTGACTTAGAGATATATACTAACTGCCTAAAGTTGATTGTTTTAATGATTTTAAGTCTACCGAGTCTCAAATACAGATTTGTGATTTTCTAACCAGTATAATTGTTCCAGAATGAAGACTCTAATATGAATGTTAAATTATAAATTTCCCATCAAAACTAATGTGCAGACCACAGAGAAGATAATCTTAGTAAAAGGAACTTAAAGTCTATAAAAGTTTTATACATAATTTATGACTGGTAAATCAGGCATAGAATAAACTATCACAGAATCTAAACACAATTACCAAATAACCTGGGGTTATTGGTAAAGCTAATCTAGCTGTTTAATCAAATATTTACTAAAATAGATTTAGATCATTGACAGAATAATTAGTTAATTGAAATTTCTGTTTTGTCAAGTGGCTGTTTGTTATTATATAAACACAAGCACTATTTTGATATCCTAATAGATGCTGAATTTAAGTAAAATATTTAGAGCTATATGCTATTTAATATAGTGATGCATTACCTCTTAGTAATTTAAAGAGTCACATTTAAAAACACATCCTCTGCTTAAATTCACATATTGACTTACTTATCAGGCATAATTAAGATTTTTTACATTAAGATTAATACACAATATGAACATTTGATTTGTAAAAGTAAATATAATTTTCTCTATTTTATAAGTAATATTCTGAAGCTTAAAATTCTTATTTAAATAGTTGATATGTACATATTTTATACATTTAGGAACTAAAAATTATTTTAAACCTGGTAGTAATGATGTTGTATTGATTACCTTCAGGTAATTCAGTATAACCGGTATATATAACCAAAAATAATTGATAAAATCTAGCTGCTATTGTCTTAAGAAGTTCTTTGAATCACAAGAAACATATATAAAAAGAAACCAGTTGGTTTACCAACTAAACCAATTTTTGTTGGTTTGCTAAGAGCAAGACAAGAGATAATTTTATTTTTAAAAATTACCTTCAAACAAGCAATGCTACTCAATGGAATGATATACTTAAATGAAAAAAAAGCTAGTTAATAATAGCTAAAATAGTAATTTACAATATGAAATGTTCAAAAAAACAAGGTATTTTCAGACAAAACCTAAAAAAAGTTTGCCATAAATAGGCATGTGTTAAAGGCAATACTAAGGGATATCTTTCAAAGAGGACAAAAAAAATATTCTAATGAGAGGTAGGAAATGCAAGAAGAAGCAATAAAAAAAGAAACAGTAAAAGTGTAGTTAGCTTAAAATAGTATTGAAAAAATAAATCAATGATCATAATGATTTGATATATTACATATGATTTATACACACACATAACTAAACATATGTTAATAATAACAAGTAATATGGGTATCCAAATGCTTGAATAAGATTTGCTGATATCTCTTTTGACTTTAGAATTTTCAGTGTTGAATGAAAGTAAATACAAAGATTCATCATGATATAATGAACTTGTTTATATTTAAGAGAAAAATTTAGAAATTTAAAATCTATATTACTGATCTTAATATTAATTCATCAACATCTTTCCAAATATATATAGTAATTTAGAATATTCATTGGAACCAAATTCTCTTTTTAATTTTGAAACACATAATCACAAAGACTTCTGTTACCTGAATAATTTTAATTGATTATTGAAATTTACAAACATAGATTTCTACAATTATAGTTTAAATTTTGTTTCATTTTTTTACTTGCCTTATAGGTTGGCAACATATTATTAAAAATTTTGTATTTATGTTATTTTTTGCATAGTAAGTGAAGCAGTGCAATAAGGAGAATAATGAACAATATTGTAAATAAATATATATGATTAAAATATAGATTAAATATCTCTCTATTTGAACCTTTCCATTTCATTTTAATCATCTTCTCTTGTCAGGTAATCTAATAATAAAAGGGGATACCATTGATTAGAATAATAATGATTTAATATGTGTTAGGGTTATCTTATTTTTTGTTATTTGTCAAATAATTTTTTCATGAGAATTTCAAAGACAAGTGCCAAAATAGGTAAGCATATACACTCTGAAGCCAGGTAACCTAAGTTATACTGGCTCACTTACTTACTAGATAGATCTATTTCCTTAGAAAAATTATTTAACCATCCTATTCACTACTTTCTCCCTCTTTGAAATTTTATAACATGCAGAATAAAACGTAAGGTTCATTACTGCTAACACATGTCATGCTAGAAGTTAGAGCAGGGAGAGGGAAAAAAAAGTTTGGTTAACAGATGTCTGAATTTACTTCTATTTAGTGAGTGGAAAATACCTATAATACTTATAATTCTTACTTGGCAAATGATCAGGTAATTGTATTTTTTTAAATTAGACTTCAAATTCTGGGGTGCATGTGCAGGATGTACAGGTTTGTTACATAAGTATGTGTGCCAGGGTGGTGTACAGCATCCATCACCCCATTGTCTACATTAGTTATTTCACCTAATGTTCTCCCTCCCTAGCCCCCCACCCCCCAACAGGCCCCAGTGTGTGACGTGTTCATGTGTCCCTCTCTGTGTTCATGTGTTCTTTTTGTTCAATTCCCATTTATGAGTGAGAATGTTCAGTGTTTGGTTTTCTGTTCTTGTGTTAGTTTGCTGAGAATGATGGTTTCCAGCTTCATCCATGTCCCTGCAAAGGACATGAACTAATCATTTTTTATGGCTGCATAGTATTCCATGGTATATATCTTCCACATTTTCTTTATCCACTCTATCATTGATGGACATTTGGGTTGGTTTCAAGTCTTTGCTATTGTGAACAGTGCCACAATAAACATACATGGACATATGTCTTTATAATAGAATGATTTATAATCCTTTGGGTATATTCCCAGTAATGGCTTGCTGGGTCAAATGGCATTTCTAATTCTAGATCCTTGAGGAATTGCCACACTGTCTTCCACAATGGTTGAACTAATTTACACTCCCACCAACAGTGTAAAAGTGTTCCTGTTTCTCCACATCCTCTCCATCATCTGTTGTCTCCTGACTTTTCAATGATTGTCATTCTAACTGTCATGAGATGATATCTTAATGTGGTTTTGGTTTGCATTTCTCTAATGACCAGTGATGCTGAGCTTTTTTTCATGTGTTTGTTGGCTGTATAAAGGTTTCCTTTTGAGAAGCATCTGTTCATCTGCTTTGCCCAGTTTTTGATGGGGCTGTTTGTTTTTTTCTTGTAAATTTGTTTAAGTTATTTGTAGATTCTAGATATTAGCCCTTTGTCAGATGGGTAGATTGCAAAAATTTTCCTCAATTCTGTAGGTTGCCTTTTCACTCTGATCATAGTTTTTTTTCCTGTGCAGAAGCTCTTTAGTTTAATTAGATCCCATTTGTTAATTTTGGCTTTTGTTGCCTTTGCTTTTGATATTTTAGTCATGAAGTCTTTGCCCGTGCCTATTTACTGAATGGTATTGCCTAGGTTTTCTTCTGGGGTTTTATAGTTTTAGGTCTTATATTTAAATCTATAACCCATTTTGAGTTAATTTTTTATAAGGTTTAAGGAAGGGATTTAGTTTCAGCTTTCTGCATGTTGCCAGCCAGTTTTCCCAACACCATTTATTAAATAAGAAATTCTTTCTCCATTGCTTGCTTTTGTCAGGTTTGTACAAAGGTTGTAGATGTGTGGTGTTGTTTCTGAGGCCTCTGTTCTGTTCCATTGGTCTATATCTCTGTTTTGGTGCTAGTACCATAATGTTTTGATTACTTGTAGTATAGTTTGAAATTAGGTGGCATGATGCTTCCAGCTTTGTGTTTGTGTGTGTTTGTTTGTTTGTTTAGGATTGTCTTGGCTATGTGGATTCTTTTTTGGTTTCATATGAAATTTAAGGTGTTTTTTTTTTCCAATTCTGTGAAGAAAGTCAATGGTAGCTTGTTGGGGATAGCATTGAATCTGTAAATTACTTTTACAGATTCATAATGTTTTGATTACTTGTAGTATAGTTTAAAATCAGGTGGCATGGTACTTCCAGCTTTGTGTGTGTGTGTGTGTGTGTGTGTGTGTGTGTGTGTGTGTGTGTGTTTAGGATTGTCTTGGCTATGTGGGTTCTTTTTTGGTTTCATATGAAATTTAAGGTGTTTTTTTTTTTCCAATTCTGTGAAGAAAGTCAATGGTAGCTTGATGGGGATAGCATTGAATCTGTAAATTACTTTTGGCACTACATTTTCATGATATTGATTCTTCCTATCCATGAAAATGGAATGTTTTTCCATTTGTTTGTGTTCTCATATTTCCTTGAGCAGTGGTTGGTAGTTCTCCTTGAAGAGGTCTCTCACATCCCTTGTTAGTTATATTCCTAGGTATTTTATTCTCTTTATAGCAGTTGTGAATGGGAGTTCACTCATGATTTGGCTTTCTGTTTGTCTGTTATTGGTGTATAAGAATGTTTGTGATTCAATTTGCAGATGCCATGATTGTATATTTAGAAGACCCCATCATCTCAGCCCAAAATCTCCTTAAGCTGATAAGCAACTTCAGCAAAGTCCAGAATGCAGCTGGTATTTATATCTATATTCTTGGCAAATAAAACTGCCAGTATCATCTATAATACTTTTTTTAAAATTAAAAACTTCTACAGATTAAGAAGAATGAATCTAGTAGAAAAAATAATCAAAAGAATAATGATGGTCTATTTGGAGAAAAAATATAGACAATAAACATTAAAAAATTTGCACATCCTTACATATCATCTTAGAAATGTAAGCACATATAATCATATAACATTTCATCTCTGTCAGATGGTGAAAGAAAGGGATGAGGGGGCAAGAGAAGAAACTAGGGAGGAAAGAGAAGCAAGGAATAAAGAAAGGAATACAAGGAAGGAGAGAGGGAAGGCAGGAGAGAAAGCAGGGAAGAAAGAAGGTAAGGAAAGGAGCAAAGGAAAAGAACAAGAAATACAGAGGAAGGAAGTTTTTTTTGTTGTTTGTTTGTTTTTTAAATAAAGAAATAGAACAGAAAAGGAATTAAAGAAGACTGCCAATACTAAAAGTTGAGGAGGACATGGAGCCACAGAAATTCTGGCACTGCCAGTAGCATTGAACATTGGCTACACAATTTTGGGATATAATTTGACAGCATCTACTTAAGGTAAAGATATTTGTAACTTCTCACCCAGTGGTAACTACTTACGAACATGTTCATAAGAAGACATATAAAACTATAGTCACTGGGACATTGTTCATAACAGTTATATATTGAAAACACCTTAATTTATAAGAGAATTTATACCTAAATCGGAGTAGAGGTATACAATTAAGTATTCTTTTAGCAGTTAAATAGAATCAAGCAAAATATATATTCTCCCATGGATGAATTACAAAAATAAAATATTAGGTGAAAAACCTGTGTATATTTCACAAAACGTAATTTAAAATATATGTGATTGTGCATAAGCTGTACTTGAGCATGGGAAGTTCCATATATTCTCATATATGGAGGAATAAAAGAACATGGGAAGATTAATTCCTTGTAATGCCCCCAGTTCCATAAACAGAACTTGGTACAAGTGAAGTTCTCAGAAATATCTGCTGAAGGATAGATGATATTTTCAGTTTCTTTACTAATATGCAAAATTATCAATGTTTTTATAATATTATCTGTACTATGGTGGAAACTATAAAGCATGTTGTAATTTTATCAACTGAAGAAAAATACTGAATATTTACATACAAATTTAATTGAATAGTTATTGCAAATTTTTAAACTTTCTGTGTCATTTTATCAGAGAAGTTATTCATCTATAAACAAAAATATTTCTATTAATAAAAGAGAGATTTTGTATGACTTGAAACATAGAAATAAAATCACCACAGTATTATCACAATTTTATCCTAAACAAGGTTTTGAATGAAAGATCTCTGGTATTCTCATAATAATCTATCTAGTAAATATGATTAACATAATTGTGTATACAACTTGGAAAATCCCAAGATTAATGATATAGGTATGGAGTGAAACTTCAACTAAGCAAAATAATAATTTTAATATCTGAGTAGCACCCATTATCTTACCTTAGTTTCAGTTGGTACTGACCCAGTAACTTGCTTAGGGCAGGTTAATGCTAATGAGGCCAAGGTCATAAGCTCTATGCCTTGTGGACAAGGTAGTTTGCCCTGTTTCTCAGCTGTTGATTGCACCCTATGGTGGTGAGTCTTGCTGAAAAACTTACATGGCTAGAAAATGTTTTAATTAAAAATTAAAAGTTCTTTAAAATATGCTTTTTCTCTCTTGGAAATCAATTTGTTATTGGAATGTAAGAAGCTAGAGGAGATTCTAAAAATTAAGGGGCAAAGGGAAAGTTATTCAAGGTTAAGTAAGAGTTAAAATGAGACTCAGAAACCATTTTTGGATCATGTCTTTAAGTGTAGAGGTTCTCTTTTTCTCAGTCACAATTCATAATACTTACAGTTGGGAGTACAGAAAAATATTAATATAAATAATTCATAATTTTCTAGTAGTGATAGGCAAAAATCAAGGCCATCACATTTGCTAATTCCCATTCTTAATCTTGTGCCTCTGTTCAGTACAATCTCTTTTCACATTATCTAATTGTACCAATTGTAACAAATTCAAATAATTTCAAAAGACAAGATGATAATATAAATATCTAGGTAGGTCTAGGAGCATGAAGAATTGTGAGTATTTCAGTCAGTTGAAAGTTTCAGAGTCTAACTTACCATGTGGAAATTCAATTATTTATTAGTTTGTGATTCCTATATTATGATATCTGCCCTGTTGATCAAATGATCTACAGCATTCTATATTGATATTACACTTTAAAATGTCACTTTTTAAAGTGTAGAAATTATATATTATTAGTTTCTTTATCCCTGGCATTCAATTCATTTAATATATCTTGTTATTATAATAAAAATAAATGCCATGGTTGAACATTTATTTTGAGGTTTTTATGGAGAAAAGAACTTTGTACTATATTATTATCTAATTTAAACCCCAGAATAATAGTACAATATGGAGATTATTAGGCCAGTTTTATAATAAGAAAATTAAATATTAGAAAGAATAAGAAATTTGGCCAGTTTTGTCCTAAGGATCTGTTCGGGATTTGTTAATGTGTTTGAGTAAGCTTATGCCAACATGTGAAAGACAATTGTTAAATTTTGTGTGAAGGTTGTTAACTATTGATGGCTTTTAAATGACCATGGTAACAGTATTTATACCACAGAAAATGACAAAGCCTGCAAGTCAGGGCTTTCTCTCTCTTCCTTTCTCTCTCTCTTTCTTTCTTTCTTTCTTTCTTTCTTTCTTTCTTTCTTTCTTTCTTTCTTTCTTTCTTTTCTTTCTTTCTCTTCTTTCTCTTCTTTCTGTTTTTTTTTGCAGAGAGATGTTTTACCAGCACACAACTGAGTGTTACTGTAGCTAGTTTCTATAGAGTTAATACTTATATTCTTAAATGTTTTATGAATAAACCCATGTCTTTTTGTCTCTGTGTAGTGTGGTTTTCATTTGTTGTACTTCTATTCCTCAAGAATTTATTACTATGTATCAGTATAGCATTAGTGAATTAAATAAAACTTAAATTTTATGTTTTTAGGGCTTTATAGTAAATCATACTTACAATAATTAAATTAGTAATCCTTGAATGTCAAACTAGGGAATGTGTACTTAATTTTATAGCCAGTGGAGGGTTCTTATGCAAGGCAGGGACATCATCCTACGTAGCTATGATTAGCTTCTTAACACCTCTAGCAATAGGACAAAAGTGTGATTTTCCTTCTAGAAGACACTAGGGGCAAGCAACTGGAAGGCCATCAAAATAGTCTCTATGAGTGGTAACAAGGTCTTCACTGATATAGTAGAGGCTGTATGGCTTCAGAAGTTTATTGTTACTGCCAGAGGACGTATGCTTAACATAGCAAAATGTCATACATAAACTTAGACTTGGTGGCTTAGAACAAAATTTTACTCTTATGTAATAATTTGTATGCATTGAATTCATTGTACCTGAGTGTCTCTTTGTAAAAAAAAAAAAAAAAAAAAAAGAAAAGGTAGTTCTCTCCTAGAGATCACTGTACCATTTCTGATTATTTGATGAGAGTAATGAAGTGAATTCACCTTTAAATTTTTAGAGGCTTATGAATTTACGCCTGACTGAAAGCATTTTTGTCCTAGGAATATCCACTTTTTTCATGTCAATGTTTCCTCCATCCGTCCAAATATTCGGTATGTAAAGAATATTTTTGATCATTTCTGAGTGGTTCTTTTCCTTATTTGTTTTGCCAAATGAATTATTCTAAGGAAAGGCCATTTTATATTTTATTATTCCATCTCTTTGGAACATTGTGATGATAAGGTTTAAAAAATAGGATTTCATTTCATCTGTTTTAGTGCCTAAAAAAATGCTATTAATTATTTTTAAACAGCAAAGAAATGATTAGCTTTAAAGTCATAAGTAGAAAGAAGAAAAAATATGCTCAATTTAAGAGTTTTAGGTGTTTATATTAAATTTGTCAAATTGACATTTTCAATTTTAATAAAGTAATTTAATACATGGTCCATACTTCACATATATAAAGAACAGGTACAAATCTTAGTTCATAAACTCTGTGAAGGAAATTGTGAGAGAAATACCATTCCATATTTTTATAAATAACTTTAAGATTCATCATTGAATCTCCATTCTGACCTTACATTTGATCTCAATGATTGTAATATTCCCTCCTTACTTTTGCTATGGTTCCAAGACCCTATACATTAATTAGGGTATAAGGAAAGAGGTGTCTCTAGTCTTTAGTTGTCTGTCTACACACATCATCAAACATCCCACACATATGTTTCCTTCAGGTTTCGTGGATCTCCACATTTTTTTGAAATTCTTTGTGTATAGGTATCTTTGTTGAGTTTTGAACCCCTATGCCTAGAGCCCAAGGTAATGTTATTATTTCTTTGTAAAACCTTGATGCCCTTATTCCCAGCGAACTTCTTCTAGATCCAAAAATCTCTCCCTCTTCTTTCTCACACTAAGAAATTTTCCATATAGTCTGAAGAAATCCTTCTTCCATCAAGTCACCCTGCTTCTATCTGAAAGTTTATTTCTTTTCCTTTGACTTCTATTAAAAAAAAAAAAAACAAAAACACTAATTCTGGTACATGCCCTGCAACATGGTTCTCTTGAAGCTGTGAAATATAAATCTAGCTGCTTTAAGAAGACTGAGGCAGAGGCCAGGATTTCAAGAATATTTCCCACTAGCATAGGAAATACTACAGAATCCTTAGGAGTGGCTCTTGTCAATGAAGAATACCAAAAAGAAAATACATTTACTTGGGAATGCAATGTTGGATTGTTTGTAAATAGATTATCAATTATTAGGTGATTTTAAATAATAACCTGTGCAATGTAATCTGTTTCTGGTTACCTGAGGTTTTTTTTTTTTCTTTTTTTTTAACATTGTAAAACTTCTCTGGGGGCATGGTTACAAATTAACAGTTGATGCTAGCCTTATCCTGTTAAATGGAGAAATTTTTTCTGTATGTCTTAGTTAAATTCTAAAGATATATTTTCCACTTATAAAGAAACCAGGGACTTTGATACCATATGAACATTTGAAACGAGCATATAAAAAAGATTGGTTTTAAGTATGGTTGTATGAACAAATAAATTTAAGAAGCTGAATTTGTTTATGCACATTTATGAATGTGGATAATGCTGGTCTTCAGGGAAAACATTGCACTAAAGTTAATAAAGCTATCCTATCATCAGAAGAATCTGTAATTTGAGAAAATTTTAATAAGATTCTTTTGGCATTCAACTAAATTATATTATGCTTGGAACAAAAAATATGGTTGAACTAAGGTCAAGTCTATCTACAACCAGAGCATAGTGTATGGCAGATGCATCTGACAGCAATAATATAAGCATACCCGGAGAATGACCCTATAGTCTAAGAAGAATGTGCATTTGGAGATCTGAGCCTTTTTAAAGGCCAGGAGGGGCCAAGCAGTTTCACTCCTTATTGGTGAAGAAAACCCAAACTCTTGGGCCATCCCTTGGAATATACACATGCAAGAAACCAAAGCCCTTTGTTTTGGGTTAAATGGAGGTTGTTAGGTAGAGGGTGATCCATGAAAATTATATTCAAACTGCATTTTTTTTTTAATGAAGAGTAGCAATTCTCCTGTCCAGCCAGCTCCCACTGGACCACCCACGTATGTAAGTCCTCAATAAGCCCTATGTCTGGATTGCTGGCTCTGGGTCTCTTCTGTAGCCTCTTGGACATGGTGCCTTCCCTACTGCAGTCACTAGGGGTCCTGTAGAGCACTTAGTGAAACTAATAATCCTCTTGAACTAACGGTCTTGATGCTAGAACCAGAAGTTTTATACTGTCGCAGAATAGTATCAACTTTAAAAAATGTACAAGACTGTGATCCCAACTGGTTGGCTATCCTAATTTTTATACAGCTCAGCAGATCCACAGGGATTTAAGTGAATCATTGTAACAGTAGGTAGAGTTAAGTTTTTCTGTCAATTTGAGTTTTTTATCCCTATATATTTGTTTATGGCATCAGAAGTTAAACTATTCAAAATGCATTGAGTGGATTACATTTTTAGTTCATTGGGAGACCTTCAGAATCCTATTACATAGTTTAAAAAATCATTTATTTTCAGAAATATAATCAAAATTGTATCCACAAAAATACATCTTAAAACTAAAAGTGTCACTCAGTCTTTTTCTTCATTTCTCCTTTCCTCTAGCTACAAGACCAGATTTCCCTGTGTTTCTATGAGTTCTGGTCAGCCAGCGATTGGGCAAAGGCTATGCTCAAATACCTTGTGTCTTAAGGTAAATGAATCCGGGCGATAGGGTGGGAGTTGAACAATTTTCAGTTCTGCCTAAGCTTTCACTTTCCACAGGTCCAGTTCAGTCTCCTCTGTTTTCTGGGCAGCTCAGTTGTTTTCTAGTCAGTCAGGGATGTATGTGGAGCTTGCTTGTCCCTGGCAGGGACCTTACATTTCCAGGTTTTATTTTCCTTTTAAATATCTGGCTTTTCTGCCACTTTTCTCAACCAGTTTATAATTTTAGTCTGCCAGAGCTTCTGATTTCCATCCGCATTTTTAATTTAGTTTGCTACTTTTACTGACTATGCCGCAGGGTGTGGTTTTTCACTTTCTGCTCCAAATCTAGTTAGTTGATTTTATCAGCAAAGTTGCTAGTGTTTCTGGTGACACTAGGTGGTGACAGAGCTAGGAGGGGTGGGGTGGGAATGGGAGCAGCCCCAGGCAAAGTCATAGAGTCTCACTGTTTTTTAATAAATTTCTGGAAGTTCCTCGTAAATAAATACTCCTCAATTTGCTTTTGCCTTTAATTAACTTCAGGGTCCTGAAATACTTATTTTCTACAATGTTGTACAGTTTTATACTTGTTTTCATAAGAGAAGATTTGCCAATATCTTTCTATTACTGTAGCTGGCAATCCTGCCAGAGTTTGTTTGATTTATAAAGGATTTTTCTCAATTATTTTATTTTATCATCTCAACTAGCCTATACTTAATGCTGTTTACATAATGATTTTATAAAGCAGAACTCACGACCAAATGGACTCAGAGTATAACCAAGAGGATAACCTATGTATATATCCAAAGATATTATATGATTGGTTTATTACAGAAAACCCATTTGCACCAAATGGTAGGTGGCCATCCTTTTAAATAGCCTATGGAAGATGAAACATAACCATGAATTTAAAAAACGAAATATACATATTCATGCATAACATTCTTCACTTTCATAAGTTAGACTAGAACAATCTCTTTTCACTTTCCATATACCACATTTCCTCCCATATAGTAACCAATTCTCTCAATATTGTACTACATTGTTTATTTAAGTATAATGAATGCATCTGAAATTAAAAGCATACTTACATTCCAAAGAAAAGTAAGAAACAAATTATTATGTATAACAAAACACAGCCCCATTAGGAATAACACTTTTAAAACACAGCATAAATGTTATAAACTATTTCAGCACCTAACAATCACTTTAATTATGTTTTCCAGTTCTATCACTAATGTTGGGTATTTTCATAAGATGTTTCCCACAGGTATGTTCAGTCTTTCCATAAAGCACTTAGTATTATAACAACAGCAAAACTTATTTCATTTGTGGAAATTCTGGGTAGTCCAAACAGTAAGCTATGCAAATTCTGACAGGGAATTTAAATACTATCATGAGATACTGCAAAACACACAATTCTAAATTCCAGTTCCCCTTTCAGTTTTAAAGAAAAAGATATATGCAATATCTTAATTTTAATTTGTACTTCAAGGTTCAGTTTTGTTGACTATGTGATACAATATTATAGCTAAAAATTAGCTTACAATATTATTTTTCAGCTTAAGCTGCCATAAAAAAAAAAACCATATAGACCAGGTGCCTTAAAAAGACAGAAATGTATTTCTTCTAGTTTTAAAGGATGGAAGCCCAGATGACTACATTCTCACTATATGCTTACATTAACTCTTCTCTGTGTGCAGAGAGAGAGAGAAAGAGACATTAGCACTCTGATGTCTAATCACATAAGGACACTAATTCCATCAGACCAGGGCCCCACCCTTATGACCTCACCTAACCTTCATCACGTTCCTAAGGCCACATATTTCGAATACCAGCACATTGGAGGTTAAGGCTTCAACAAATTAATTTTGAGGGGACACAAGTATTCAGTCCATAGAATGTGTTGATATAAATTAACTCATTTATACATTCAAAGAGTATATTTGGGGGCCTGATGTTAGAGAGTGAGTAGACATTCTACCTTTCCTTATGGAGCTGAAGTCTCATTTATTTCCCTCTGCTCATGTCTACCTTAAAAATTTTCAGAGTAATCTTCAGAATCTGTGCAAGTAATATTTATACTAGAAGAAATAATTGTCATGGCTTTTTTTTTCTATTTTTAAAATATTTAATATAAAACAATTTACAAGGATATATTTAGTATTAAACATATTATATAATAATCCTCTAAGTCTAGCCTTCCTGTTGTTAATGTTACATCAAAATATGACACATCTACTAATTTCCCAAATTAATGATGAATTTATTTCAATTCTATTTCATTTTACTCATCAATTAAAAACATAATGCAAGGGAGAGATTGAACTCTTCTTTTTAACATTGAGTAGAAGAAAATATATTGCATGAACCAAAAATTATGTAATAACCAAAAAATTATTGAATGGTAGATATATTTTATGTCCAACCATAGCTATTTATTTAGTTAAAATATACACCCTAAATCTAATTAGAAACAGAACGTATACATAGTTTTTCCTATCTTATGACTTCTTTAAACAATGTCATTTTCCTCCAATTTCTGAAAAAACATGTACTTTGAGCCAGGCACTGTGACTCACGCCTGTGATTCCAGTGCTTTGGGATGTTAAGGCAGGTGGATCACCTGAGGCCAGGAGTTCAAGGCCTGCCTAGGCAGAAAAGCAACATGTCATTTCTAACAACAACAATAAAAAGTTAGCCAGGCATGGTGGTGTGCACCTACAGTTCCAGCTACTCAGGAGGTGAAGGTGGGAGGGTCACTTGAGCCCAGGAGTTCAAGGCTGGAGTGAGCTATGATCATATCACCATCCTCCAGTCTGGAGATTATAATATACTTTGGAAATTGTGATCTATGGGTACAGGCAAAAGCCCCACTTTTTAAAAAGAATAGACACCAAAAATGCTTTTGGCAAAGCAGATTCTATAATACATTCTGATCTATAATGATGAGGAAGATTTAGAAACAAGACTGGCAGGAATGAGAGAGGAAAACCATGCCCTGGTAAACTGATTGGCTATGGAGGCAAGAGCCTCATTCATCTCTCACTCAACAGACATGCATTCAGAGATTGCTCTGGACCTGCCTCTGCTAAGGTGCTGGGATGTTTGTTCATGTTTGCCATGAACAAAACAAAGAACTTGCTCTCATAAAACTTACATAGTGTAAGGTTACAAACAATAAACAGATTTACTTTTGTCAGGCAGTAATAACACTTAAGAAGAAAAATAAAACAGGATAAGAGAAAAGAAGTATTAAATTAGGTAAAGTAAATGGGAAAAAATTTCAAATTAGGTGAAATACAATCAGGTGCCCAAATGAAGTGATGACTGAGTTGTAAGAATTTCCGAGTAATGTACCTTCCTGGCAGAGAAAATAGCAAATGCTGTGTCTCTGAGGCCTCTACAGGAAGAATGTATTTCATTGGAGGAGCAAAAGGATGGAAAAGCTGGTTGGAACAAAATTTTAAAAGGGTGAGTGGAAGAGATGAGGTTATAAAATGTTTTCAAATGAACATTAACAAAGCCCATTATAGAATTATATATATTTGTAAAAATATACTTCTGGTTGAATAAAAAGACAGTTGAATTTAAACAAATTTGTTCCTGAATTAAACAAATAAGGATTGATTCATATCTATCTATATCTTATTGCAGTCACTTCACTCCCAAACTTAGTGAAAACAACAGTTTTGCTCACATTTCTTGATATTTGGTAAAATGTCAGAATTATAAAGTACTTATCAATTTAGTTGTACACTGACAGGTATAAAAATTACTTAAGAAATTTAAATCCATTTTTTTTCTAATACAAAGTCTAGGTGTTTGTCTCAATGTTAAAAAAAAAAATTGGCTTCTAAGTTCCTTCCTGAAAACATTTTTTCTCTGGCAAATTTATTTTGACTTTTTAGTTTTTTGTAGGTAAATGTAGCAATATTTTTTACTATTAGATAACAATGCTAATATAATTTTATTAGTAAAATAAGTTAAAATGTTTTAATTTTCTGACTATACAGTCTGATTTATGAAAAGTACTAGGTTTATCAAAAGTAGATTAGTGGGAAGGTAGACTGTTTCTGAGAAATAAACTATATTTTTCAAGACCATGTAGAAAGATCATTGAACTTTATTTTTAAACAATAGGATTGAAATAACTGGTATACTCTCATACCTGGGAGATTTTATTGGCAGAATTTACAGCACTTGGATATAATCTAGGACAGTTGAACTTTTCTGTGTGTTACCAATTTGAAAGAAATTAGTATTTAGAGAGTGAGTAAGTCAGGAGATTATTGTAATACTCTTTCATAAAGAGAAATGTATATGTTGTTTTAATTACTTTGCAAATACTGATTGTTTAAGAAATTAACTGAAAAGGTAAATTATTATTTTATTATGTATTCAGTAAGTATAAACCTTGTGCTAGGTGTCATGCTATACTATATGTCTATAGGTGTAACAAATAGTGATGGTTGATGTCCTCATAAAGCTAATGTTTCATTTTTTTCACAATGATAGATAAGTATTTAATTGATATGCTTAAGAACATAGTGAAAAAAAATGTATATTGCTCTCATACCTGGTAGAGGGAGAGTACTTAAATCTAGACTCTGTCCTCCTATAAGTAACCAGAAAAAAATAATCATAATAAAACTTGTTAAAATATAATAAATCTACTTGAAGCACTAGCAAACTAACAATATCCTAAATGTATGGGACCAAGATAGAAGGAGAAAACCCAGGAAGTGAGCTCAGATTTGGAGCTGCTTTTGTAATACGAACGTATTACAGTTCTAGAAATATAACATAGAGGGTTTGAACTTTGAAGAACTAAGGAAATCAATTTGGGAGTACAGGGTCTGTCAAAAGGGAGAGGCCCTATGGAATCGTGTTCACATTATTTGGGGACTCCGAAGAACTAAATTGCAGGATTAAGAATAGACTAGGCAAATACTAACCTTTGCAGAGATAAATTATAAAACATTAAAATTGTGATTGATTGAGGTGAGCTAGAATTGTAAAGCTCTTGGTTGGCTGCCACTGTTAATAGAGTATCACCGAGGGATCAAACACTAACCATAATGTACCATACACAATTCTCAGCACTCATCGACACATAAGCAGATAAATTAGCAGACAAGACAGGGCCAATGAAATCCATGAGGAATCATGGCTCACTGAAGTGCCTCCTAATGGGAATTTGTGGAAATATAGTTCTCATCTCCGTGATGCAGAGGGTCCTAGAAGAAGACAATGGCAATGGAGAGTTGGCAGTGACAATGCAGCATAGTAAAGACAGAGATCTAAACACAACTAAGAAACTCCAGTTAAAAAGTATAGAATGCTGCACCAAATGGCAGATTTTATATGTTTAAGAGTTAATTTATAAAAACTGACTGTGTGTTGAGCCACAAAATAAGTCTCATGAAATATTAAAGAGTTAAAATCATATGAATATGTTCTCTATCTGGAGAGGAGTTAAGCTAGAAATAATAAGAATAGAAGAAAAATAAGAATAGATAATTAATATATTTCTGAAAATACAACATTAGATTATTTATAATAGATGATTTTACATGGCAATATGTGATATGCAAATTGTGTTTCTGGTTAAGACTTTTTTTTCTGCACACAGTATTAAACATTTATTTTTATTTTTATATACAAAAGTCAGAAAAATAAATGTAAAATGATACTGCTCACCAGAACTAGACATACATACTTTGGAATAAACCTCATATCAGAATTCTAAGAAAAATTTAACTGTTTTTGAGAGGCATTTGGAAAGCTACGCATAAGAAATTTTTCATGATTAAGATATTTCAAAGATACCAATTTTTCTAGAATAATATTTATATTTAATGTAATTCCAATAAAAATTCCAGCAGGATTGTATATGTGTGAGTGTATGTATGTGGTCATGTGTAAATTAAAATTTTTATATTCATGCTTACATTAAAATTGCAGAGTTTAAAATAGTCAAGCCATTCATGAAATTATGAAGATTTTTGATCTGGGAACAAGGGCAATACTTTAATAAATGGTGCTCAGAGAATTATTTGTATAGGAAATATAAAACTTGCATGTTATCCATACCACATTGAGATGTAAATACACACTGTAGATTCAATTACAAAAGCCAAAATAAGTTATTGCATGCATATATACATAAAGTCTGAGAATGTGCAATAGGAAAATATGTTTATGATTTTCATATGGGTTTATTAGGACCCAAAAGTCACAGATAAGAAAAAGATTAATAAATCCCCACATCAAAATTAAAAACCAGCAGAGAAAAAGCAAATCCAATAGTGGGAAAAGACTCTTATAACGCATGTAACCAACATAGCAAAGTTATGGCATATAAATGAGTCCTACACAACTGATTTAAATCAATAAAAACTGATGAACAACCTGGTAGTAAAATTGTCAAGAGACATATTCAGGTACTTTATAAATAGAATTTCCAACTAGCTCATAAATGTAAGAAAAGGTCCTCAAACTCATTTGTAATCAAGAAAATTCCAATTGATATCACAATGAAATACTACTACACAGCCAGCAGATTGATAGGGAGTCATAGGTCCTCTCATACACCTTTAGTGAACCATGAATTCACCCAACCACCAGTATATCTATGTAATATGACTCAGTACTTCCATTCCTAGGTCTATTTCCAACAGACCTATTTTCATGAAGAGATTTAAGATAGTTCCAAGAAGAATTACATAGAATGCACACCTGGAAAGAATCCAAATGTCCATCATAAATAGAATGAATAAATGCTTTTAGCTTATTTAAAAAAAATGATATGGAACAACGAAAATGAATAAAATACAGTATCCTGCCACACATGGATGGGTCTTACAAAGCCAATTTTGAGTTAAAGAACACATAGAGTAGTACCTTTCATGATTCTCAACCAAAGGCAAAAATGAATT
The DNA here is from genome assembly GCF_049354715.1 of Callithrix jacchus. Lineage (NCBI taxonomy): Eukaryota > Metazoa > Chordata > Mammalia > Primates > Cebidae > Callithrix > Callithrix jacchus. Next base: position 76,655,514 of record NC_133510.1, on the reverse strand, counting down.
CAACATTAAAAGTCAGGATTCTTTTTATCTCATAGAGGAGATACTATTGGCCAAGGCCAAGAGGTGCTGTCTGGGTGCTAATAGCATTCTCATGGTGATTATAAAAGTATTTAATTTTTTTTTTGGTATTTAATTTTTTATCCTACAATAAGTTGTACATTTATTTTCATGTGCATTTTGCTGTATATGTTTTATATTTTGATTTATAAAGTAAGGAAATATGATAATGTAGCAGTTTTTTGACATCCAACTTTAAGCATGTGTCCAAGAAAACAGGAAAATTGTGACGGACATAGAGATATGTTCTATCTCTCTTTTGCATTTGATACAGCGGTTATCACAACAGGCAACTACATTGATGTAATTCTGTAAATGAGACACTGTTAAGAATTAACTGAGATTTAAGTAAAAAGAGAGTCGTTGCCTGGAAAAACCAACAGATAAAGGCAGTCAGATATTCGTATGCAGACAAAACATGTAAACTTAGCATCAAAGCACCAACAAATAATTCCCTTAATAGTGCATGAAACAGTTGAGAAATTTCTAGGCTAACATAGGCCTATCATAACAGCATGAAAAGATAAGAAAGTCAAGAAAGGAAGGAAACAAGTAGGCTAATTATTATATATTTATCTTACATGTAACACTTCAGACACATAGCAATTAGCTGATTTTCTATTCACTGCTTTTTAATGAAACTGTCACAATGGGTACACATTCAAAATATGTCTTAAAAAGGCCTTTATGGAAAACAATAAAAATTTAGAAAGAAGAAATACAACTTACTAGTATGTTTAAAAGGAAGAAAAAGTTACAAGGAAAGTATGGGGTTTGCAGTCAAATAGAAATTTACATGTTTTATAGCTATGTGATCTTTGTTGTGTTTCTTTTTTTTTTTTTTTTAATTTTTTATTGGATTTTAGGTTTTGGGGTACACGAGCAGAGCATGCAAGACAGTTGCGTAGGAACACACATGGCAGTTTGCTTTTCTTTCCTTCTCCCCTTCACCCACATTTGGCATTTCTCCCCAGGCTATCCCTCCCCACCTCCCCCTCCTACTGGCCCTCCCCTTTTCCCCCCAATAGACCCCAGTGTTTAGTACTCCCCTTTCTGTGTCCATGTGTTCTCATTTTTCATCACCCGCCTATGAGTGAGAATATGCGGTGTTTCATTTTCTGTTCTTGTGTCAGTTTGCTGAGGATGACGTTCTCCAGATTCATCCATGTCCCTACAAACGACACAAACTCATCATTTCTGATTGCTGCATAATATTCCATGGTGTATATGTGCCACATTTTTCCAATCCAGTCTATTATCAATGGGCATTTGGGTTGATTCCAGGTCTTTGCTATTGTAAACAGTGCTGCAATGAACATTCGTGTACATGTGTCCTTATAGTAGAACGATTTATAGTCTTTTGGATATATACCCAGTAATGGGATTGCTGGGTCAAATGGAATTTCTATTTCTAAGGCCTTGAGGAATCGCCACACTGTCTTCCACAATGGTTGAACTAATTTACACTCCCACCAACAGTGTAAAAGTGTTCCTTTTTCTCCACATCCACTCCAGCATCTGTTGTCTCCAGATTTTTTAATGATCGCCATTCTAACTGGCGTGAGATGGTATCTCAATGTGGTTTTGATTTGCATCTCTCTGATGACCAGTGACGATGAGCATTTTTTCATATGATTGTTGGCCTCATATATGTCTTCTTTCGTAAAGTGTCTGTTCATATCCTTTGCCCACTTTTGAACGGGCTTGTTTGTTTTTTTCCTGTAAATCCGTTTGAGTTCTTTGTAAATTCTGGATATCAGCCCTTTGTCAGATGGGTAAACTGCAAAGATTTTTTCCCATTCTGTTGGTTGCCGATCCACTCTAGTGACTGTTTCTTTTGCCGTGCAGAAGCTGTGGAGTTTCATTAGGTCCCATTTGTCTATTTTGGCTTTTGTTGCCAATGCTTTTGGTGTTTTGTAAACTTCAGCTTCCATTTCCTTAACTATAAAGCTGTCATAGGCCAGGAATGGTGGCTCATGCTTGTAGGGAGGCTGAGGCAGGAGTATTCCTTCAGTCCATTTATTCAAGACCAGCCTGGGCAACATAGGGAGACTCCATCTCTACAAAAAAATTAAAATAAAAAATATTAGCTGGGGGTTGTGTTGCATGCCTATGGTCTCAGCACTGTGGAGGCTGAGATAAGAAGATGACTTAAACCCAGGAAGTCGAGGCTGCAGTGAGCCATGATCACATCACTCTACTCCATCCTGAGTGACAGGGGAAGAACCTGTCAAAAAAAGGCTGTCATGTTACTTTATATAGATAGTGTAAGAAATCAACATAAGCATCTATGAATATGAACTTGCCTGGTACTTAGTAATATACCATACATAATACTTCATATGAATATTATTTTTGTAAGATAATTTGAACTTTATTGTCTTGATATATAAATTTCTTAAGTAGTGCTTGTCTTAATATAATAATAATACAGAGGTCCGTGCTTAAAGTCTGTAATTCTCTTTCACATGGTAACCACTTACAACCATAGCCTCTCTAAATATGAGCACAACCACTTGAAACATCTCTATCTTGTTCATCAGTATGTTTAGGCCAAGAATGGTAGTTAATGCTCCTTTCACCAGACCTCTCTGTTTTCTGCCTAATTACTTCTATTCTGGATGATTGTTATAAAAGATGATCTTACCTTTTATTAGGTATCACGTTAACTTTTCCCTATAAAAATGTGCACTTTTGTAAATGTTTCTGCTAACATTCAAGCCAAGTCAACCTACTTTGCGACTGATCTCCACTTACCTCCCTAGTTTCATTTCAAGCTACCCTTATATTTTCTTTCTATGCTTTGATATAAGAGACACCTATGAAACCAAGAATGAAATGTTTTGAAGAGACTAACCAACTAAGCCCTGGACCTTGGGAGACAACTTTACAAAACCCAGGAAAAAGCCTGGGCAAAATCTCCAGAAAAGCACTAAGGTGAAAGAATGCAACATGGTGGAGGCCAAGGAAAGAGCAGTGTGGGTAGCAAAGAAAGTGAACGCTGGAATAGTGTGAAATTGATTTGGAAAGATAGGCTGCAATTTATGCAGCCTCAGTTCACAGAAGACTTAACATTTCATTCACAGAAGTTTGGAGTGCAATTTGATTGTAAAAAGAAGTCCTTGAAAAATGTTAGGAGAGAATGAACTGCAGGTGATCTTTTTAGATTATGAATAAGAACACAACAAATGTAGCAATGAGAAGAAAACCTGGAAAAATTCTGCAATAGTCCTGAGATGATACGATCTTTAAGGTAGCTAGAAATGGAAAACAACTGCCAGAAGGTAGAATCCAGAGGACTGGCTGAAGGTTTAGAGGTGAAGAATCATAGCAATGATGATGAAAACCAAGAAACCAGAGATTTCCTGATTTCCTACCAAAAAGTACAATAGCTTGTAATGTCATTTATTGACAGGAGAAAAAAAAAATAAGGGAAGAATAGAACTTGGCTTTCATCATCCTGACTTTCATCTACTTACGCTAATGATCTTTGTTATGCTCACTATTACAACTCTGGGAGCAGGAAGTATGTTTGATGTTCACCACTTGGTCATTTACTGGTTGTTTATTAAAAATCTTTAAAAAAATAAGCCAAAGAGCTATGTGTGAGGCAAATGCAAGTGGAGAACTCTGTGATAACAAATTTTATAATAAGTGAAGCAAATCACAAGTATGTCAGACTTCTTTCCCTTTACCATGTTCTTCATAACTAACCAGGTTTCGATCATTACATTTTAAGCAAAACAAATATTTTTCCTCATGTCTAAAGTACACCATATACCTGCCATAAAATAGTGCATTTCTTAATGGATCCAACTCCTAAAATCATTCCTTGAGTAAATAGAAGGCTTGGTTTTAATAAAAGGATTATATAATTATATTTACATAATAAAATAAAAATTATGTATTAAAAAGTTCAATTGTTAAAAAAAAAGTTCAATTGTTATTGCCCAATTAAACTATTGATATCTATGCATGTAAACAATTAAAATTCTTTCAAATGTGTTAGAAGAGTAGCTCAAAAAGTAACAATGGTTATAGGCATGTTTTTCAAGTTGTAATTTCAAAGGAGATAGAGTAATTTTTACGCACATACTTAGCACATTTTTACATAGAGAACATCCAGGAAAGACTATTAATATAAAGTGAATTTTGCCTGAAGATGCATATAATAAGCCATAGAACTGGTGACAATTTAAATAAGGGGCTTTGATATGTATTTAGGGAAATTCAGTGTGACAGGGAAACTCATGAATCCTGAAAGTGTTATGATAGCAGCACCCATCTCACTGCAAATCTCCCAGGCTGCTGGCCCAAGAAGTACAAGAAAAAAATATCAAAAAGACATTCTTAATAACAGGGCCAGTGAATCTCTGCTGGTAAATACGGAATCAAATCAAAGGCTTTATCGGAGTTTTTTTACTTTACATGTAATTTTTGCCTTAACCAGGGAATATATATGATTTTTTAATAGCTAGTTATTCATTATTTGGGCTTTTGTTCATATAAGTGAACAGCTAGACTCCTAGCTGCACATAATTTTTGAATTGAGAGCAACATGAAAAATACTCAGAAATTGGAAGAAAAAGAAGAAAAATAGCACTGTCAAATGGCTACAGCACTGATCCCTGAAGACTTAGGTTAAAGTTTATTCTGCAACTCATTTGTACCTGGACCTACTCATGTGCAAGTCACTTGATCTAGCTGCGTTTCAATTCCCTAGACTTTAACATGGGAGAGATCAATTGGTACCTTTTTAACTTTAAATATCTTACATTGATTTTTAAAAATTAGACTAGAATAGAAATGCTTATTTTTAAAAGTTCTCTTCCCTTAAGTCATTTTTAGTTTTTTACTTCTTAGAATTTATTCTTTTTTTATTACCCCAGATCTAAAGAATTAAAGTGAAAAAGATTGTTTTATCTAATAAAGTGGCTTATCAAAATGTTTAGTCACTTTTATGTTAAACTGGCCAGTTCATAACAAGTACTTCATTGTCAATACTTGACAGTGTTCCAGAATGATTTTATTTATCAAGTATTCTGTCTGTTTCAATAATTGCTTCTTAAAAAAAAACCATACTTAACAATGTGTCCCAATCGTTAACTGCAAAAATACTCACTAAATTTAAGAAATATATGTTTAATATTAAATATATAATCAATCTAAAACATAAATATGTATGTTGCACCCAAACTATAAACTGATTTAAAAAAAACAGACTTGATATTAAAGCACAAGAAATCTCAAAATACATACTTTAGAGAGGTTTGAGCAATTTATGTAGACAGAGCATGTTGTTCATTCTAAAGACTAGTTACTCGCATGAACTCTCACATGAACCTTATAATCTTCTAGTTAGCCTAGAAGATACATGAATAACTGAAGACATCAGCATATGAAGGATAGTTTCCCTGGAGGCACATACTGTACATGGCTGGATTTTTATTTTATTTCATCATTCCAGATAGCCATTCACTTGTCATCTGAGTCACACTGTTTTCCTCTCTGTTTATCAGATAACTTCTGAATCATGCCAGCTGCCCAGGTAAAAATTAAATCCTGTTCTCGAATATTCCTTCTGCTTAACTCTTGGGTCAGTTTCAAATGGAACAAGCATAGAAATCACTTGGAGGGCTTTTTAAAGCACAGATTCTTCAGACTCATTCCCGAAGATTCCAATTCAGAAGGTCTATCACTCCTCTCTAAAGAAGAGGCACCAGAGAATGTGCACATTCAGCACACACCCACGTGATAATATTCCTACAGCTCTGTGAACCACACTTTCAGTAGCATTGTCTTGGGTAATAGAATCACCCAAGAATCTATTAGTAGTTCAAAATTTAGCCAAGCTTGATTTCCTCCAGCTCCAATGTATTAACTACCCATTGTGTATCTAAAACATTAATTATCTACGTTTTGATATTTAAGTTATATGTAAATTAAAACATTTGATGATTTCACTAGGAAGATACAGTCTGTTTGGTCAAACCAAGCAATTTAGCAGTGTGTATCTGACAGTTCCCATCAATTTCACTTCAATTAGAGGATGTAAATTTCAAGAGAATATCCAAGAATTGTTTATTCTTACCTTCAATCTGGTATAAATGTAACCTAACTTTTTTTTCTATATTATTTGTGTGTAGGTATTTTTGTTTTAGGCAAAACAGCAAAAGCAAGAACTTTCTTTGAGAGATAATTCCTCTTTGATGGTAAATCGAAAAGTTGAGCTGAAAATGTCTCATATTCTTTTTTATTTTTTAAAATCTTTCTTCTCACTCTTGCTACTCTAGCTGAAGCATTCCTCTCTAAAAAAGAGAAAATAGCCAAGGCAGGATGATTGCTTGAATCCAGGAGTTTGAGACAAGCCTAAGCAATGTAGCTTGATTTCTTTTCTACAAAAAATTAAAATGAAATAAGACGAGCTAGGTGTGGTGGCACACGCTTGTAGTCCTAACTACATGGGAGGTCAAGGTGGAAAGATCATTTGAATCCAGGGGTTCTAGGCTGTAATGAGGTATAATTGCCCCACTGCATTCTAGCTTGGGTGGTAGAGTGAGACCCTGTATCTTAAAAAGAAAGGCGAACAATCCAGGCTTGCTTCTAGCATCAGGAAAAAATATGTACCCCCTGTGAACTTCTGTCTTAGGCTTTGAAAACTGAAGTTGTTGGTTTAAAACACAGGTTAGCTTTGCTAGACAACTACATTCATCACATTTAGAAATAAAATACAGGGAAGAAGCACAGGGGCTAGTACTTCATCCTGGGTCACATAGAAATTTCTCAAACAAATCCTCTCTGGACAGCACATTCTCTGAAGGTAGGCCTCTCCATGTTGCAACAGTCATAAAAGAGATTCATGCTTTGGCATTCCAGGGGTAATGGAATATTGGTGACATTTGTCATAATGATATTACATTATATCAGTGACAAAACTAAATACAGCCTCAACTGGGGGTTAAAAAAAGGAGAAAATATTGCTACATATTGTCAAATGCTACTATCACACAAATATTATACACTAAAATAGCTAGTTTTACAAAAATACATTATCAAGTCAATAAAATATGACTGATATCATTAATATATGATATATTGTATATTTCTATAGAAATAAAGCCTTTTAAATAATAGATTTGATTATTTTAAACATTTGATTCAGTCAATAAAATAGAATTTTGTCAAGTAGTTTTCTGATTTGGTATCAAAACAATTTATTAACTGATCTTTAAAATGACAAATGTCTATAAGATATTTCAACATATCTAGATGTTACATAAAGCTTACCAGCTACCGTTAAGCTGGTAAACTTTGTTTTCTAGCCATATCAATAAGATTTTATAATGTGATATATGTTTTGCATTAATTTTATTTTACTTCTGTACAATATTAGGCATACAGATTGTATGTTTATTTGAAATTCTATAACTGAGCATTAGATACATAATTTATAGGATTCAACAATGTGGGATTTAAAAACATAGTAGAAAAAGGTTGTGTAAAAGAAGACATAAAAGAAAGGAAAAAAAACTTGGAAATCTGTCACACCATTACTTGAGAAAGTCCAACATGTTGCTTGATCCTTGAAATGGTCTTGTAAGTTCAAGGAAGCCGCTGACATAATATATTTAAAAGTAATTTTTCTCCTTAACTATTCTATACTCTTGGGAAAAGGCAATTATATAAAAAGGTTAGACCGAGGAAAAAAACTAAATTCGGATGGAATTTCTGAATTCATTCATTATAAACTGTGAAAACTTAAGAAAATTTCTCAAAGCTTCAATTTCTATCACATGAACCACCTCAGTCTTCCTCCATTTTTTTCTCTTAGTTATGTTTTTCTATATTTTATGTAGTCTTGGCAATTTGTTTAAATGTGCCTAGTTCTATGATTTAAAAGCAAAAGTCCAGGAAGCTACTGAGTAAGGATACACAGAAAAATATTATTTAAAAGTTTAAAAGGTAAGATGTGAGCTTAAAAAAAAAGAACATATACAAAATTTTTAACTGCTTCATAGGTTTATATTCAAGGGATCTATAGACTTCCACCTGTTATAAAAATCCACTTAAATGGCAGAGAACTCATGAAAACTAAAAATGCTTAGAAACAAAGAGGAATTTTGCTTACTTGTTTTTAATATGAAGTATTTCACAGTGCTTATGAAACACGTTTCTATATGTATATATAGAGGGAGAATTTGAAGAATTTATACATATATCTAAGTTCTTTGTAAAAATAATTAGGTAAATACACATCAAATCAATGCAGACATGAAACCAATATCTTGGAAAGGAAACTATATTAAATGAGGATCAAGGAGAGCTATTGCTTTACTTACATTGCTGTGATTTTCTTACTCAATATTATTCACATAATTTAAATTTATTATTAACTGGAAAGGGTATAGGATTTTTTTGAGGAATTAATAAAGGTGCAATATACCAAATTCACACATGCCAGAGGATACTCAAGAAATGACATCATATTTACATTCTTGCATGCAGGTCCATATTACTTTCCTTACAGTTTAGAGTTTACCTGTGGCTCGGAACTAGGGATCAGGAGCTTAAAAAAAACCAAAGAGGATTTGATTTGTTCTTTCATGATTTTGTCACTGTTTTCTTATACATCATTTTTCCCAGTCACTTCTGGCTCTTCCAGGACCAGGGCATGTGAACTAGGCATAGTAAAAAATAAAAATAAAATAGCTGTATTCATCTGGAGTCTTTCATGGTTTTTTCTTGGCTTTTGGTTATTCACTGCTATGGCAGAACCAAAGGTAGACTATTTTATGGGTCACCCACCTTTCCATGGGAGACTCTAGACTGTACTGATTTGGAGGAACTGTTTGCCAAGATCATAAATATTTGCTCTGTCAATTTCACCAGCACTTGCTCCCTCTTCTGCTGCTGCCATTGTGGATTGGTTCAGCCAGTAGTCTCCAGCCATCAACATTCTTGGGATGAGAGGTGGGGCTTGAGGACCTATTTCAACATATCTCTCCACACTCCTGGAACTTCTTTGAGTGTGCCTCATGCTCTGCTCTAGTGGCAGCATAGTGCAGGTCTACTACAATCTATGTACTATGGCTTATGTCCATAGGGACCGATAATCCAGCCTTTCCTTTGATGGTAACATCTGAAATACCTTTAAAAAAGTTTCTCTTCCTTACTCCTACCAGTTTGGCTATGGAGGAAGAAGCATCTTTAAGTAGGAAAACTTTATAGCACTCTGAATCTCTCTGAAAGATCTTCAGTTAATCACCATTCTTCTAATGAATCAGTAACATGTATAGGCTCTTGGGAGTTATGTTTGCTGGGCTGCTTTTACTGCCTCTCATTATGTTTTGCAAGGTTGTGTCTGACTCTGACACTGCTCTAGAAAATGGGCAGGTCATTCCATCTATTATCTTCAGGTTTGGTGCCTCAGCCACCAATTCGAAAATATGCATTCCCATTCAATAACTAGTTACTATTGTAAAGCTCAAAAATACCAAAATGTTAATATACCCAGCAAATATTGAGACTGAGAGAAAGTAGTAGAGGTGAAAATAAGTGTTTAGGTGCACTAACCTTTCTTGATAGAGTTAAGAAAATAGATATCCAAATCTGCAAAACAAAAATAGAGTTTTAAGCATATGATAACTACAAAAATGAAAAATCTGTTATTAGTAGTTGCCTTTAGAAAGTGCCCTGGAGAATGGAAATTGAGAAGATTTTTTACTTCAATAACTTCTTATACTGCCTCAAAGGCAGTTGTGAAGTCATTCAGATTATCTCTTTCTCTATATGTGTGTGCATGTATATGGAGCCATATGTCTTTTCCCCGTCTTATCAGATACTGGGTCAATTTTCTTTAGATGCAGAGAGTGAACATGGACTGAGCATGGATATTTTTTATCTTAAATATACAAATATACCTACAGTCTTCATTTTACTAAATATTTTTAAAGTGCTTATTGTTAGCAAAAAAATAAAAATTAAAATATATTCTCTACTTTTTAGGAAAACAAAGTATCAAAGTGTGAAATGTTTTTAATGACATTTTCATGGTAAAGCTTAGACCAGTAGTTTTGTTAACCTGTAACAATTATTTTATTGGAACTGATTAACACATAATTTCCAGGTGTCTCCTAGAATAATAAATTCTGATTTGAAATCATGAATTTTAACTTGATTTAATTTCTTTTTCATTCCCATAAAATTGTATATTAACAATTAAAAATACGGATTCTAGACATACATACTTGTTAACTTTTTTTTTTTTTTTGAGACAGTGTCTGAGTCTGTTGCTCAGGCTGGAGTGCAGTGGCACAATCTTGGCTCATTGTAGCCTTGACCTCTGAGGCTGAAGAGATCCTTACACTTCAGCCTCCTGAGTAGCTGGGAATACAGGCTTGGGCCATTACACCGAGCTAATGGCGTTTTATTTTATTTTGGTTTGCATATTTTGTAAAGATTATGTTTTGCCATGTTGACCAGAGTAGTCTCGAACTCCTAGGCTCAAGCGATCTGCCTGCCTTAGCCTCCCAAAGTGCTGGGATTATAGGTGTGAACCACTATGCCTGGCCACATATTAACATTAAAAAAAACAAAAACAAACAAAAAAAAAACCTCTTTGCAAATGGCCATGAATTCTTTTTAATATGCTCAAATCACTGATGTTCATTTATGGCTTATAGGCTCACACCTGTAATCCCAGCACTTTGGGAGGCCGAGGCGGGTGGATCACAAGGTCAAGATATTGAGACCATCCTGGTCAACATGGTGAAACCCTGTCTCTACTAAAAATACAAAAAAATTAGCTGGGCATGGTGGCGCGTGCCTGTAATCCCAGCTACTCAGGAGGCTGAGGCAGGAGAATTGCTTGAACCCAGGAGGCGGAGGTTGCGGTGAGCCGAGATCGTGCCATTGCACTCCAGCCTGGGTAACAAGAGCGAAACTCCGTCTCAAAAAAAAAAAGAAAAAAAAGAATTGGTTGTGAAGCTTTGAGACTATAACTTGCCCTGATCCTTGCCTGTGTGTGATTTATCTAGCAAAACTCTAGCTATTGCTAAAATGTGTAAATTTCTCTTTCTTCTAGGGGAAGAAGAAATTTCAGAATTATTTTCTTACAATGTCTGATTAAAATTCTATTTCCTTTTGCTCATTCTTACCTTCAAAGAGTCTGGATACCTACTCTATCTACTGTTTCCTTCAGATATGCAGCCTGTATTTGGTCACAAACTCTTAACTTGTTAACACTGCATTCAGGCCATGTTCTGATATTGATGTTCCTGACAACTCAAGGGAGAACTTTATGATTTTTTTGTTTGTTTTTTCTTTTCTCTTTTTCCCATGCCAACCCCAGTAAAAACTTCTGTGGATGGCTGGTACTGCTTTCATGATGCTTTTTTTCTCATCAGAATAGAAAGACAAGCAGCTTGCCATTTTAAGCACTGCACTCACTACAATGTCAAATTATCTCTGCCGGCAGTGTAAAGATTTCCACAAGGCACTTGTTTAAAGATATATATATATATATATATATATCTCATAGAATCAGCACTTACTATTGTCTTTTGAATATATCAAAATATAGCAGAATATATACAAGAAGGTACTATGCTGCACTCTTACAATTGTTAGATAACTTTATTTGGTAACGGTTTGTTATATGTGTCAGGAATTCTTCTAGGTATTTGGGCTATATCTGTGCATAAAGGAGACTAAATTCCTGTCTTTGTGCAGCTTGTATTCTACCAGGAAAAATGAACAATAAACATTTATATAGTGAATGAGTTATTAATATCTAATATTTAGAAATATGAAGGCCAGGAATGGTGGATCATGCCTGTAATCCCAGCACTGAAGCAGGCAGATCACTTAAGCCTAGGAGTTTGAGACCAGCCTGGGCATCATGATGAAAACCTGTCTTTACCAAATGAATACAAAAATTAGCCAGGCATTGTGTCATGCATCTGTGATCATAGCTACTAGAGAAGCTGAGATGGGAGGATCGCTTGAGCCTGGGAGGTGGAGGTTGAAGTGAGCCATGTTCAAGCCACTGCACTCCAGTCTGGGTGACAAGAATGAGAACTCGTCTCAAGAAAAGGAAAGAAAAAAGAAATATGAGGGTTTTTAAAAAGTCTCTTAGGATATCCTCTTTGGGATGATGAAATCTGAGCAAAGATTTACTCACATGGATTTCTAGACTTATGACAGAATAAATAAATAGCAAATGTTTAATCTTTTAAAGTAGAACCAAAGAAGCCAGTGCAGCTGGCATAACTTGGTGGAGGTGATGAATAGAAAGCTTAGGAAATGAAGTGGAAGGTTTAAGGTGAATCTGGGGAAATATGATTATAGGGTTTTATAGACTACGTAAAACTGTGACTTTTACTCTGAGTTAAATGAGGAGTCCTGGTAGGGTTTGTGTTGAAGGGCGACAAGATCTGATATAGGGTTCCTACACCTGTTTTTGCCTTAGATGGCTTCTGTAGAAAATTTAATAGTATTGAACTAAGAATAGAAGCAGAGCGGCCAGTTAGGTGGCTATTGCCATCATCCCAGTAAGGAATAGTAGATATTTATTTAGGGAGGTCGTGAGAAAGTGCTGGATTGATAGATTCTGTGGCAGCTAACATTGTTGGGGGTGGGGAAGGGAGCTAAGAGCCCAGGATGACTCCAAAGATTTGGGGTTAAGCCATTCAAAGAATGTATTTGGGTGCAAGCAGATTTAGGAAGTATAGAACAGTGGTCAATGTTGTATATATTCAGTTTGAGACTTTGAACAGACAAGTGAAGATATTGAGTAAGCAGCCAATAATTGAGTTTGAAGTTCAGGCTAAAGATATAAATCGAGGATCACTGGCATGTACATATATTTAAAATCATGATACTGCATGAATTCACCAAGGAAAGAAGCTAATTCAAGAATAAAAAAGGACCAAACTCTGAACCTGGAGAACTTCCACCAATTAGACATTGGGAATATTAGAATAAAACTGCCAAGATAAAGAACACCTTCACCTGTGTGAAGTAGAAGCAGTAGCAGGAGACTGTGGTATCCTAAATTGCAAGTGAGGAAAGTATATACAGTGAAGAAGTGAGCATCTGTGTGAGTGTCACTAAGAGTGTCAGTATCTCCAGCAACAGCAGGAGAGAGTGGTATCCCAAATGGCAAGTGAGGAAAGTATATATAAAAAAAGTGAAGAGGGACTGAGCACTTGTGTGAGTGTTGCTAAGAGAACCAGTAAAATAAGAACATGAATTTATCATTGGATTTTACAGTATGACAGTCACAGGTGAACTGGGCAAGAGCGGTAATACTGGAATGGTGAAAAAAAAAGCCAGATGATAGGAGTCTAAGAGAAAAATAAGGCTCTACAGACTGAAGAAATTGAAAGAATATAACATTTCCAAGGAGTTTCACTGCAAAAGACAGTATTCCTTTAAGGTAAAAACATTCTTATTGTATAGATTAAAAACATGGCACTGATATGATAAATAATTAGAAACGGGATTCAAATTCAGACCTGATTGATTCTTTCTGTTGTACTATACTGTTTTCCCAAATGGCCAAAGAATTGGAAAGTAATCAGTCCATCCTTTTTGTGCAGTTTTGTGAACATTAAGTGATTTATTTATATGAATTACATAGCCCGAACCCTGGCACATTATAGATGAAAAATACATGTTAGATTTCTTCCTTTTTTTTTCTTATTCCTGTTTACTGCCTGAAATATATAGGGTCATTGGCAAATATAAAGCATGTATTTATTGCATGTGGAACAAATGATAACATCAAACATATTATAGCCTACTAAAAGAACATATGAAATTTATAACCTACATTTGTTCCTATAAAAGAGGTCTACAACAAATGTCTTACTTTTTTTACTCACATCTTACTCACTGCCAGATAAAAGAAATATTCAATCCTGCAGACTTATAATAATAAATATGTAGATACAATTTTTAAAATTGCATTATCTTAAGAAATAGCTATGTACCTATAAAGAAAGATTATTTTAAATCAATTTTCCTCTAAACGCTTTTATAACATATTTTTTACACTTTTTCATTTAATGGCAGTAAAATGAATAGCATATAGTATGGGACTACTTACATTATTTAGATAATTAGTTTAGCCACCAAACACAAGAAACAAAATGAATCTAAGTGTTTACAAAATGATATTTAGGTTTTAGCAATCACATGTGGATTTTAAATTCCAACTCCCTGGAAAAATTACTTTTAAAACATATACATGGAATCAATGTTTTAGATGTGTTCTGGAAATATTAACAACAACAATTGTAACCGGTCTTATTTTGCTGGAACCTAAAAAACAATAGATTATTTAGAGAGATTTAGATGTAGTTGTAGGTACAGATAATAAGAGAACATATTTTGATATTGCAAGAGATCCTTATAACTTTTAAGTTTGCAATTTATTTATATCCCAGAATAGCAAAACATGGAAACAATCTTTTATTCAAAATCAGATACTACCTTGGGGGTGAGAATTTAAGACAATAAATATGTAAATTTAAAACCCCATATGGGAGTTGGGGATCTGGGAAGCTAGTTGAACTACAGTAATCAGGAAGTAACTCTCTGAGGGGGTGATATTTGATCTGAGAGTAAATGGACAAAAAGGAGACAGTTTCACAGGTATTTTAAGAGCTTTCCAAATATGGATGAAAGCAAGTACACATGCCTTGAAAAATGACATCCCATGATTCTGAATTTAACAATCACAATATAAATCTCTATGTGATTGGAGCACAATAAGAAAGTTAGAAAATAATGGGAGAGATGCTTAGAGAGGTTGACCAGGCAAATTATGCAGGACCTTGGATGCCAAAGTAAAGGTGGTGAATTCCATTGTAATGGAAATGGAATCCTTGAGAAAACTGTTACCTAAGGGAGCTTGGTGATTTGATGAAGGCTTTGACAAAACCACTCTGGCCGATCTGTGTAGAATGGGTTGCAGTGGCCAACAGGACTACTTATTAGAAAGCTTTTAAGATAGTCCAGGCAGCTAACAATAGCGGTGTGGGATATGACCTTAGCAGAGAAGAGGAAAATACAAAAGCTAGATACAGAAGTAATAACAGATGAAATAAATACATAAGGAAGTGTATGATAGGGAAGAGTAAAAGTTGAACTGACTGGGGAGTCTAAATTTGAATCGATTGAGTCTGAGATACTAGCAGTAGAAATGCAGAAAGACACTGAAAATAGAAACTTAAAGCTTACTATGAAGATCAGATTGAGCCAGCCATACAGCGTCAGTGTCATCAGCCTAGAGGGCATCATTAAACTATTAAAAAGACTAGCCTTTGCCCAGTCACAAGAGTTTGGGGATTTGGGTGAAATATTTTCATTGTATAATGCAAAAACCCTATGAAATAGAGGAAGTTAGGGTGGGAAAGGGAAAAATTTCAAAACTAAAAGGAAGAGATGAAGAAAGATTCATGTCTCTTCCTCCATTCCCAGTGAATGCTACTGATACCGGAGCTAAAAAAGAAATTATTAGGCAGACAGGGTAAAGGAGTCCTCAGCAAGGCTTCCCTTTTCACAAAAAGCAGCCCCAAAATAATATTTTTTTCTAACAAAGAGCAGCCTATAAAATCAAGCTGCAAACATAGATAAGCAAGCTGGAAGCTTGCATGGGTAAATATTGGCAGCTGTGCCAACAGGAAAGGGCTACCTAGAAACCAAGTATGTTCAACATGGAGGCTCATCTTCTTCATCTTTTTCTTTTTTTTGTCACCACGTATACAGTAGAAAAGCAGGCAACATGGTACCAGTCAGGTAGAGAACCCATCTGAATAATAAAAGATTAGGGTGGGCGGCCACCTTCTTTAGGTGCTATGCAAATGGCACATTTAGTCCTAACCAGTATTTTATGCACTATGCAAATGACACACCTGGTCCAATCAATGTCTTGTGCCCTATGTAAATTAGACACAGCATCCCCAAGCTCATCTGTAAAACCTACTGCACTTGTGGTGGATCAGAAGAGCCATTAGCTATCTCCTTTTTCTGTGTGAGAGAGCTTTTCTCTTCCTATTGAACCTTCCCTCTTAACCTCACTTCTTGAGTGTCTACATCCTTGATTTCCTTAGTGTAGGAAAACAAACCTCAGTTATTACTCCAGACAAATGATGCTGCCTCTTCCCACCCTCTTTTCTGGGAAGAACCAGAAATAACATTATGTTCTTGTAATACTAGTGATATAAGGTAAAAAAGGTATATTTATAGTTACTAGCTGTTTATAGATGAACATAAAAATGTGAATTGTCCTCAATGAGTTATAATTCATTTGTAAAACAAAGGCAATAGCCTTGATTCTCTTTAATAATTCACCACAGCATAATATGTTAGGGAAAAGTTGTATAAATGAATTCTGAGTGGGATTTTCACTGTCCCACTCTACATAATCTTTCTTAACAAGTTTCCTTCACTGGTTCTCTCTGTAACTGATTATTTTCTCTCTATCCACCTCCCTAACCCTAGTGTATATATGATCATCATCTTTGTTTTCTCTTCTATATTTCTGCCTCTTTATTGTAGATAACTTCAGACTTTTTTGCTTCTTTATTCCATCTATATTTCATAAAGATTAGTCCATCAAAAGACCAGCAGAAAAGCACATCAAATGTTCTTCTGTAGAATCTATATGTGTGTATGTATGTGTTTGAGTGTGTGTGTTGTTGTAAAGAGGGGTGTTGTAAATACTTCTACACTAATTGTTTTTATCTCTAATATATGAGCTATTTTAAAATTAATTTTTATTAAGAGTGTGAAGAATTTTCTCACAACAGATACATTCTCTGAAATCATGAAACAGTTAAATATTCTCTTTGAAGTGGTTTATATTCTAAATCTTAAGTACTCCTAAACTTAGCCAATAATCAGAAACCCACAGGCTTTCAAAAAAAGCATATAAAAACAATTAATTTGTCTCCATTTTAATTAAATGATGAAGCAATTTAACCAACTCAGCTTTTAAATTTAATCATAATTAATCTAAATAGGTACAGAATGCTTTATTGCAGTGGCTCAATAAGAGACTAGGCAGCTGGCAGGAACATTTCAACTCTGTAGGTTGCTTCATTTATTCAGAAAGTGGTAACAGGGCAGAAAATCATTAAGAAGTTTTTTGCTGAGATGACGATACATTTTTCCAAGCTTTTCTCTGGATATACTCTAAAAGACATAAACCTCAGTCACACTTAGAATCTATTTACAAGAGTTCTTAGACTCGACCTCAAAAGCATGAGTCATAAAAAGAAAATAATAAATTGAATCTCATCAAATTAAAATTTGAATTCTGCAGAAGACCTTATGAAAGGATGACATGATAATTTAAACTATAATATAAACATTTCTGTATGAAAAATTTTTGTATATGCCAATAATGTATATAATTTAATGCCATCTTATATAGAATATATAGCAATTCCAGATAATTGTGCTGTTTCTAAAACAATTTGAAATAGAATACGATGAGCATTCTGGTTGTTTTTTGTCTTTTCCTTTTTCTTTCTTTTCTTTTTTTTTTTGAGACAGAGTCTTGCTGTGTTTGCCAGGATAGTCGATAACTCCTTGCCTCAAGCAATCCACCTGTCTCAGCTTCCCAAATTATTGGATTTACAGGCATGAGCCACTGCACTTTTCCCATTCTAATTGTTTTCATCAGAACAACTGGCTCAGGTGAATTTGTATAGACTGTTACATATTGCTGAAAGCAGAAGTCTTCATGTCATTCACCAAACACTTATTTAATCCCCTACCTCCAAAATAGCAATTACTTTTCTACAAAAGCCATGTTGACATGAAAACAAGAAAGGTTTGTCTTATGCAGATTGCTTATTTATAATTTGGACAAATAAGAGAGAAGTACACAAAGAAAGATATACAAAAAGAGAGATAGAGAGAGAGATGCAAGGACACCTTCTTACAGATAGAACATAGGGTCTGAGTAAGAGTGAATGAGTTAGCAAGGTGACAGAAAAAAGAGGTGATAGGTATGAGAAAAAAAGTATTTATAAAAACTGTTTATTGTTCTTATTGTTCTTTATACACTATTTTGTTTAAAAGTAGCACAAATGCAAAACTATTGATAATACGTTTCCAATCTGTAAGACAGGTTACAAAAATAGGACAAAAGTTAAAATATAATAGTAAAACGCTATGTTAGTAAATTTGAACACAATCAACTACAAGTAAAATTATCCAAGTAACATAATTCTTTGTGATTATGTGTTTTAAAATGAAAGAGAATTATGTCTAATGAATATTTCAAGTTGCTACATATATTTTCAAAGATGTGGATGATTTAACATTTAAATTAGTAGAATGGTTTTTAAATATCTACATTTTTTTAAATATAAGCAAAATTAACATTAACTCATGAGAGACCTTTGAATCTACTCTTACTAAAAATATGAATTACCTATAATTACAGGTTTCCATAACTGGTTATGGAATCCAAGGCAAAAAACAAAAAAAAATTTAAAACTACACTTCACAAAAATGAACTAAAAGACAAAGTGCATCCTAGACTTACACATGAAACATACAATTATAAAATATTTGAAAAAACATAAAAGTAAATCTTCAAGACCTAATATTAAGAAAAAGTTTTTAGACCTAATATCAAAGTATGAGTCAAAAAAATAATGATAAACTGTACCTCATCAAAATTAAAGACATTTGCCCTACATAAGACTCTGTGAAGAGGATGAAAAGACATGTTATGGACTGGGAAAAAGTCTTTGCAAACCACATATTCAACAAAAGACACATATAGAGTACATTAAAAATTCAAATTAATAAAGCAACTTATTAGAAAATGGGCAGTAGATGTAAACATACTTCATTGACGAGGACATTCACGTGGCAATTAAGTATATCAAACTATATTCAACATCATTAGTCATTAGGGACATGCAACTTAAACCATCATAGGATATCCCCACAACTCTATCAGAACAGCTAAAGTAAAAACTAGTGATAATACAAATGCTGGTAAGGATGAGGGAAAACGGGATCACTTTAGAAAACGATATTACCATAGACAAATAATATGGCAGTTTTTTACAAAACTGAACGTGTCCTTACCACACAACCTTGCAATTGCATTATTGGGCAACATATGTTCATCCAAAAATGTATAAAGATGTGTTCGAAGTGTCTTTATTCATAATAGCGAAAACTATGGCCTAATGACCTTCAGAGGGGGAATAAATAAACAGATAAATAGGTAAACAAATTGTACATTTATACTATAGAATGTCCAGCAATTAAAAGGAACAAATTAATACATATCATCATTATAGGAATCTTAAGGAAATTGTACTAAATTGTAAAAGCTAACCTCAAAAGGTTACATTCTTTATGTTTTCACTTATATAACATTTCTGAAATGTTGAAATTGTAGTGTATATAACATTTCTGAAATGTCAAAATTGTAGTGATAAAGAACACATTAGTGGTTGCCAGGGTTTGCTAGGAAGGGGGGAGGGAGTAAGTGTGGCTATAAAGAGGATGCCATAAGGAATCTTTAATCCATCTTTGATACAACTATCCTGCTTCTTGACTTTAGTGCCAATCACATGAATTTACACATATGATACAATTGTGCAGAACTCAGTACACACGCATATACATATAAACACATGCGCATATACAAGTACATGTAAAACTGATAAAATCTAGATAATGTAGATGAATTACATCAATCTCAATTTCTTGGTTGGGATATGATATTGTATTATATCTTTGTAAAATGTTACAATTGGGAAAAACTAGGTGAAAGGTACATAGAGTCTCTCTTATAACTGCATATGAATTTACAATTGTCTCAAGTAAAATGTTTTTAAAATTCAAAGATAATTTTAAAATTATATGAATATATTTTAATTTGAGGTTTCTTTAGTCACTATAACTGGTGATCATAAAAATAATACTCAGGTTTGCTGCTTTATGATGAAAACAATTAGAAACAAGCTTTTTATATTACATAATTAACCAATGTATTAAGTACATTACTTTGCTGGAATTTCATATTGAGAAAATAATAATATTTATAAAGTAGATTAGCTTGCATATCAAGATACTGTTTAAACTCATAATGAGTCAGAAGAAAGTGGAGGATAAAATATATGAGCCAAAGTACATCTGTCTGCTCCAAAAGGAATAGATTTTCAGTTCAGAAGGGTTTATACTTCCAAGGAGATAGTAATTGCTAATGGATACATGGTTTTCTCCTTGACAGGCCTTTGCATACTATTAGTTTCCTATATCATCATCAGTA
Source organism: Callithrix jacchus (assembly GCF_049354715.1). Lineage (NCBI taxonomy): Eukaryota > Metazoa > Chordata > Mammalia > Primates > Cebidae > Callithrix > Callithrix jacchus. The sequence goes on along the minus strand of NC_133510.1, from coordinate 76,635,143 downwards.
CTAAAATCATGTTGCTCCCTCAAGCTTACCAGACAAGCAGTTAGAAGTACTTTTGGTAAAATAGAGAATTTCTTGGTGACTAGATTTTCTGCAATAGACCAGCAGATTAGACTTATTTACACATGATAATAAATATTAATTTGTAATTTAAAGTGTTTACTAAGTAATTATAAATGTTATTTGCCACTAATTTTACTATCTATTCATTATCTTATTGAGTGTACATGTGGAGCCCAAAATACTGACAATATAAAGGAAGACTAATTCAGTTTTAGAAATCTTTTCTCCTTTATTATTATGTACTTATTCGAATAATACCAAGAAGATAAGTTTTAAGAAGAAATGAAAGGTTGTGATTATGAAAAAGTCTATAGCATGTATTTAGCTACAGCATGTCAACAGTGCCATTAAAACTTTGTTTTAAATGGTTTTAGCTCCAACCATTTGATTTCAAGCTAGATTTCATAGTTCATTTTTATTTCACCTTTAGGGGTAATTTGGTATATAATCAAAATTACCCTTGAATCTTCCTCAAATAACTGTAATTAATAAAATAACCATATACAGCAATGTGAATTATAATATGTTGCTCTCAGAACTACAAAATATATAATTCCATTGAGAAATGATATTCAAAAATTAAGTCATTCAAGGGTTTGACTACTTGGAAGGTTCAGTAGTTCTCTGAATTGGCACTGATTTATCTAGAATTCTTTATGTGACTTGATTATGTTTAAAGCCATTAATGACTCTGCTTGCATTGTTAAAGGTGATACTGCTAACTCATTACAAGTAGTGGCAACCCGTGCTTACATTATCATTCATAGCCATTTCTAATTAAGTGTCTATAGAAGGTAAGGCTTTGAGGGACCAGGTAGAATACTTAGTAAAAAAAAAAAAATGAGTATAATAAGCTTGCTTCTAAGTACACAGAAGAACTTGGGGAAAAGAAAGTGATATACTTAGGGCTTTAAATCCTCCACTTTACGTTCAAGTGAGTGACCATAAAGTTCTTTACTGCCTTAAAATTAACACATTTTCTGTAGTCCCAGGATGAAGATTTTAGAAAACCAAACTAAAAGCCTAATGTAGCAGATGGCTTAACTTTCATGCAAAATGTACCCCCAGCATCTCTGGTAAAATTAGGGCATTGATTGGTGTATTAGTCTGTTCTAATGTTGCTATGAATAAATACATGAGATTAGAGAATTTATAAAGAAAAGAGGTTTAATTGAATCTCAGTTCCACACGGCTGGGAAGGCCTAAGGAAACTTACAATTATAGCAGGAGGCTAAAAGGAACCTTCTTTACAGGGCAGCAGGAAAAAGAAGTGTGGAGCAAAAAGGGGAAAGCCCCTTATATAACTATCAGATCTCATGAGAATTCAATCACTCTCATGAAAATAGTATGGGGGTAACCACCCCGATGATTCAGTTACCTCCCATAGCATCCCTCCCATGACATGTGGGGATTATGCAAACTAAAATTCAACATGAGACTTGGGTGGGGACAAAGCCAACGCATATTAACCGATAAAGTAATGGAGCCTGAAAATTGAAATAAAGGGCATATTGGTGAAGTATTTAATTGGTGCAAAAGTAATTGCAGTTTGGCCGTTACATTCAATAGCAAAAGTCATGATTACTTTTGCACAAACTAATATCAGTAAACTGGGGAACTTATATCCAAGGGGAGTCCAGTGGACACTCTCAAAAACAATTCTATGAGAATTAAATTTATGAGAGGAGTACTGGCATCCTTAATGACCTCTTTGGCAGCTATTCTTCATAGGCCAAGATGGACAATGGGAACATATCTCCTCAGATATAAATTTGGACCCTCTCTGGAACTACAGGTGTACACCACCACACCCGCCTAGTTGTTTGTATTGTAGTGGAGACAGGGTTCCACCATGTTCCCCAGGGTGGTCTCAAACTCCTGAGCTCAGGCAGTCCATCTGCCTTGGCCTCCCAAAGTGCTAAAATTACAGACCTGAGCCACTGTGCTCTACTCAACCAGAATAACTTCTAAATAATGATAATAACGTATTCATTCTTTTGCCTAATGGGATACATCTGTAATTTACAATTTAAAATGTGCTAGCCTTGTCATTAAAAGAGAATTTTTTTATTATTATTATACTTTGGGCTCTGGGGTACATGTGTACTCCTTGACTCTCCATCTCTGCCAGACAAGGAGCCATGAAAGGAAAAAAAATTATAAAATGGGTGTTGTCTTAGTCAGTTAGGCTGCTACTACCAAGCAGATAAACAGAGTAGCTTATAAACAATAGAAATATATTTCTCAGTTTTGGGGGCTGAAAGTCCAAGATCAAGGTGCCAGTATGGTCAAGTTTTGACATGGTTTGGCTGTGTCCCCACCAAATCTTATCATCAGTTGTAAACCCCATAATCCCCATGTGTTGAGGGAGAGATCCAGAGGGAAGTGATTAGATTATAGGGGCAATTTCACTTATGCTGTTCTTGTGATAGTGAGTGAATTCTCACAATTCTCACGAGATCTGATGGTTTTATAAATGATACTTTATCCTGCAGTCCGAAGGCTGAAGCAGGAGATTCACTTGAACCCAAGAGGCAGAGGTTGCAGTGAGCCAAGATTGTTCCAGCGCCATTGCATTCCAGTCTGGGTGACAAAGCGAGACTATCAGACACACACAAATGTTTTCTGTGTTAGCCTGGTTAAGCGAGATGAGATGGATGCTAAACTGACAAAAGATAGAGGGAGGACAGCTTTGTACTAGCATAATTTAAGCTGAAACTACATTTCCCAAAATTATTTCCATATGTATTTCACAACATAAATTTGTTTTGTGAGATTTAGGTTTAGCAGCCATATTTTTATCTTCTGAAAGTTGATGCAGGTTCAGCAAGTACTGTGGCTGCTCACATGCATTATTGTTGCTCTGCTAGCTAACTTTGTTGGTAAGGGGTAGCACCAGACCTGTATCTCCTCTAGAACCTGCTGAATCTACTTCTTCAGCTTTTCTGAGTCTTCCCTTAAGCACATGTGCAGCTCTACAGGGAAGTGCACTAACTTCTCCATCAGAGGTTGAAAGTGGTGAGAGATCGATCAAAGTTCAAGTTTGCGCCCATGGGGTTCCAGTCATTCTCACGGATTTCAGTTTTGTCAAGTTCTTGTTCACATCCAGTTTTCCTTCCTCACTGCTGGATTGGCTGACTAGTAGCAAATTTGGCTAAATAACTAACACAGAAACAATTTCTGTGTATAGACTCTTCCACCAACATCACAACTGCCCAAGGTCTGATCCTTATACTATCTGAATCATTTGTAGTGGCTCTGTTTTTCCTTAATGAACCCTTGATGAGAAAGAAAGAGAGAAAGGCAAGAATAAATAATAAAAATAAAAGAGGTCAATTTTTTTTCTAGCGTCCCTTTGTTGAACAATTAAAATACAAAAATGGGGGAGGGGACTCAAGATGGCGCTGTGAGAACAACCCAGGATTGGAGCCCACGTTGAATTCGCAAACGGTGAGTCAGTGCTGCATTTCCAGACTGATCTTTGTTGCCCACAGAATGGGGAAACTCCCAAGTATAAAAAGACACGGGACGCCAGGCAGTAGGTCTGCCTGGCGAAGCCGGCTGCCGGGGCGGCGGCGGCCGGCCCTACCCAGCAATCCCCACAGGGCGCACTTGTCCGGGTGCCTTGTTGAACTGGCAACCTGAGACTTGAGAGGGCTGGACTTGAGACTGAACGAGACTTGCACAGTGGCCCAGCCCAGGGGATTGCAGGGACAGATCGCTTGGGATACCCAGTGGGACGAACAAAACCGCGATTTCAAACTATCCCGGGCAGATGGTCCGAGACGCTCTGTGGGGGAGGGGCGTCCACCACTACGGAGGCAACCTGCCCCAACTGATATACACGCCCACTGCTGAGGCAGCCAGCCTTTGCCGAGGCAACCCGCCCCAACTGAGATACACGCCCACTGCTGACGCAGCCAGCTGTTGCCGAGGCAACCCGTCCCTACTGAGATACACGCCCACTGCTGACGCAGCCTGCCGTTGCTGAGGCAACACGCTACAACGAAGAGACTCCGCCGCAGGGCGTGGCGGAGACCACAGCAGAGCCGGCAGGAACAGCGCGAATCACACAACAGCAGGGCGGAGCCTCGGCAGCCAAACACTGGCTACTCTGCCTTTGAGCTGGGCAGGACACCTGATCGGACATCCAAAAATAAAGCCCAAACCCCTCAACACAGAGCATTTGAGAAAAAAAAAAGGGTTGTTTAATGAGCTGTGTTGCAGCAGAATCAAACATAGCAGCCTAACAGCCCTGAATGAACAACAGAGTGCACAGCTCAGCAATTAAACCCCTATAAAGTACAAACTGTCTCCTCAAGCAGCTCCCTGACCCCTCTATATCCAAAAGACTGTCATTAGGCAGGCATCATCCTGGGACAAAGAGAGCAGAAAAAGAAACTGGTAGCATCCCTCGCTGTGCCACGGCTACTAGAGGTGCACCCCAGACAAGCAGGGTCTGGAGCGGACCTCAACAGTCGTACAGCGAAGGGGCTAGACTGGTAGAAGGAAAACCAAGCAACAGAAATACTTCATCATCAACATTCTGGGTGTCCACTCAGAGACCCAAACGAAAAGTCAGCAACTACGCAGACGACCAGCGGACAAATCCACAAAGATGGGAAGAAACCAGCGCAAAAAGGAGGAAAACACCCGAAACCAGAACACATCGCCTCCTAGAAAGGACCAAAACTCCTCACCAGCAAGGGAACAAAGCTAGACGGAGAATGACTGTGACGAAATGACGGAATTAGACTTCAGAAGATGGATAATGAGAAACTTTTGTGAGCTAAAAGATCATGTATTAAATCAATGCAAAGAAACTAAGAACCTTGAAAAAAGATTTGAAAAAAGATTTGAGGAAATGATAACAAGAATGGATACCTTAGAGAGGAATATGAATGAATTAAAGGAGCTGAAAAACACAATACGAGAACTTCACGAAGCAAATGCAAGTTTCAATAGCCGAATTGACCTAGCAGAAGAAAGAATATCTGAAGTCGAAGACCAACTCAATGAAATAAAACGAGAAACCAAGATCAGAGAAAAAAGCGCAAAAAGGAATGAACAAAGTCTCCAAGAAATGTGGGACTATGTGAAAAGACCTAACCTACGTTTGATAGGTGTACCAGAAGGGGACGAAGAGAATGAATCCAAGCTGGAAAATACTCTTCAGGACATCATCCAGGAAAATTTCCCCCACCTAGCAAGACAAGCCAACACTCAATTGCAGGAAATACAGAGAACACCACAAAGATATTCCGCAAGAAGAGCAACCACAAGGCACATAATCATCAGATTCAACAGGGTTGAAATAAAGGAGAAAATACTAAGGGCAGCCAGAGAGAAAGGTCGGGTCACCCACAAAGGGAAGCCCATCAGACTCACAGCAGATCTCTCGGCAGAAACACTACAAGCCAGAAGAGAGTGGGGGCCAATATTCAACATACTTAAAGAAAAGAACTTTCAACCCAGAATTTCATATCCAGCCAAACTGAGCTTCAGAAGTGAAGGAAGAATAAAATCCTTTGCGAACAAGCAAGTACTCAGAGATTTTGTCACCACCAGGCCTGCTTTACAAGAGCTCCTAAAAGAGGCACTACACATAGAAAGGATCAACCAGTACCAGCCATTCCAAAATCACACTGAATGCTAAAGAGCTTCAACATAATGAAGAATCTACAACAACTAACAGGCAAAACAGCCACTTAGCATCAAAATGGCAGTATCAAATTCACACATAACAATATTAACCCTAAATGTAAATGGACTAAATGCACCAATCAAAAGACACAGACTGGCAAATTGGATAAAAATCCAAAACCCATCAGTGTGCTGTATCCAGGAAACCCATCTCACATGCAAGGATACACAAAGGCTCAAAATAAAGGGATGGAGGAAGATTTACCAAGCTAATGGAAAGCAAAAAAAAGCAGGAGTTGCAATTCTCATCTCTGATACAATAGACTTTAAAGCAACAAAGATCAAAAGAGACAAAGAAGGCCATTACATAATGGTAAAAGGATCGATACAACAAGAAGAGCTAACGATCCTAAACATATATGGACCCAACCCAGGAGCACCCAGATACATAAGGCAAGTTCTTAATGACTTACAGAAGGACTTAGACTCCCACACAATAATAGTGGGAGACTTTAACACTCCACTGTCAATACTAGACAGATCAACCAGACAGAAAATCAACAAGGATACCCAGGGCTTGAACTCAGACCTGGAGCAAGCAAACCTGGTGGACATTTACAGAACTCTCCACCCCAAATCCACAGAATACACATTCTTCTCAGCACCACATCACACCTACTCTAAAATTGACCACATAATTGGAAGTAAAGCACTGCTCAACAAATGCAAAACAACTGAAATCATAACAAACAGCCTCTCAGACCATAGTGCAATCAAGTTAGAACTCAGAATTCAGAAACCGACCCAGAACCGCACAGCTTCATGGAAACTGAACAACTGGCTTTTGAATGTTGACTGGGTAAACAACGAAATGAAGGCAGAAATAAAGAAGTTCTTCGAAACCAATGAGAATGAAGACACAACGTGCCAGAACCTCTGGGACACATTTAAAGCAGTCTCTAGAGGAAAGTATATAGCAATAAGTGCCCATATGAGGAGAATGGAGAGATCCAAAATTGACACCCTATCATCAAAATTGAAAGAGCTAGAGGAGCAAGATCAAAAAAACTCAAAACCCAGCAGAAGACAAGAAATTACTAAGATCAGAGCTGAGCTGAAGGAGATTGAGACACGAAAAACCCTTCAAAAAATCAATAAATCCAAGAGCTGGTTTTTTGAAAAGATCAACAAAATAGACCACTAGCCAGATTGATTAAAAATAAAAGAGAGAACAACCAAATAGACGCAATAAAAAATGATAAAGGGGAAATCACCACAGATTCCACAGAAATTCAAACCATCATCAGAGAATATTACAAACAACTCTATGCACATAAACTAGTAAACCTGGAAGAAATGGATAAATTCCTGGACTCCTGTGTCCTCCCAAGCCTAAACCAGGAGGAAGCTGAAACTATGAATAGACCAATAACAAGGTCTGAAGTTGAGGCAGCAATTAAGAGCCTACCTCACAAAAAAAGCCCAGGTCCAGATGGGTTCACAGCCGAATTCTACCAGACACACAAGGAGGAGCTGGTACCATTCCTTCTAAAACTATTTCAAACAATCCAAAAAGAGGGAATCCTTCCCAAATCATTTTATGAGACCAACATCATCCTGTTACCAAAACCCGGCAGAGACCCAACGAGAAAAGAAAACTTCAGGCCAATATCCATGATGAACATAGATGCAAAGATCTTCAATAAAATATTGGCAAGTCAATTTCAACAGCAAATCAAAAAACTTATTCATCATGATCAAGTAGGATTCATCCCGGGGATGCAAGGCTGGTTCAACAGACGCAAGTCTATCAACGTAATTCACCACATAAACAGAACCAAAAACAAAAACCACATGATTATCTCAATTGACGCAGAGAAGGCATTTGACAAAATTCAACAGCCCTTTATGCTAAAAACCCTTAATAAACTCGGTATCGATGGAACGTATCTCAAAGTAATAAAAGCTATTTATGACAAACCAACAGCCAATATCATACTGAATGGGCAAAAACTGGAAGCATTCCCTTTGAAATCTGGTACTAGACAAGGATGCCCTCTCTCACCACTCCTATTCAATATAGTACTGGAAGTTCTAGCCAGAGCAATCAGGCAAGAAAAAGAAATAAAGGGTATTCAAATAGGAAAGGTGGAAGCCAAATTGTCTCTATTTGCAGACGACATGATAGTATACCTAGAAGACCCCATCGCCTCAGCCCAAAAACTCCTGAAACTGATAAACAACTTCAGCAAAGTCTCAGGATATAAAATCAATGTGCAAAAATCACAAGCATTCGTCTACACCAATAACAGACTTAAAGAAAGCCAAATCAAGAGCGAACTGCCATTCGCAATTGCTACAAAAAGAATAAAATACCTTGGAATACAACTCACAAGGAACGTAAGGGACCTCTTCAAGGAGAACTACAAGCCACTGCTCAACGAAATCAGAGAGGACACAAACAGATGGAGAAACATTCCATGTTCATGGTTAGGAAGAATTAATATCGTGAAAATGGCTATACTGCCCAAAGTAATTTACAGAATCAACACTATCCCCATCAAGCTACCATTGACTTTCTTCACAGAACTGGAAAAAACCACCATGAACTTCATATGGAACCAAAAGAGAGCCCGCATAGCCAAGTCAATTCTAAGCAAAAAGAACACAGCGGGGGGCATCACACTACTGGATTTCAAACTATACTACAAGGCTACAGTAATCAAAACAGCATGGTACTGGTACCAAAACAGAGATATAGACCAATGGAACAAAACAGAGGCACCGGAGGCAACACAACATACATACAACTATACAATCTTTGATAAACCTGACAAAAACAAGCAATGGTGCAAGGATTCCATGTTTAACAAATGGTGTTGGGAAAACTGGCTAGCCATGTGCCGAAAGCAGAAACTGGACCCCTTCCTGACACGTTACACTAAAATTAACTCCAGATGGATTAAAGACTTAAACATAAGACCTGGCACCATAAAAACCCTAGAAGGAAATCTAGGCAAAACTATCCAGGACATAGGAGTAGGCAAGGACTTCATGAACAAAACACCAAGAGCATTGGCAACAAAAGCCAAAATAGACAAGTGGGACCTAATGAAACTCCACAGCTTCTGCACAGCAAAAGAAACAGTCACTAGAGTGGATCGGCAACCAACAGAATGGGAAAAAATTTTCGCAGTCTACCCATCTGACAAAGGGCTGATATCCAGAATTTACAAACAACTCAAGCAGATTTACAGGAAAAAGCAAACAAGCCCATTCAAAAGTGGGCAAAGGATATGAACAGATACTTTACGAAAGAAGACATATATGAGGCCAACAATCATATGAAAAAATGCTCATCGTCACTGGTCATCAGAGAGATGCAAATCAAAACCACATTGAGATACCATCTCACGCCAGTTAGAATGGCGATCATTAAAAAATCTGGAGACAACAGATGCTGGAGAGGGTGTGGAGAAAAAGGAACACTTTTACACTGTTGGTGGGAGTGTAAATTAGTTCAACCATTGTGGAAGACAGTGTGGCGATTCCTCAAGGCCTTAGAAATAGAAATTCCATTTGACCCAGCAATCCCATTACTGGGTATATATCCAAAAGACTATAAATCGTTCTACTATAAGGACACATGTACACGAATGTTCATTGCAGCACTGTTTACAATAGCAAAGACCTGGAATCAACCCAAATGCCCATTGATAATAGACTGGATTGGAAAAATGTGGCACATATACACCATGGAATATTATGCAGCAATCAGAAATGATGAGTTCGTGTCGTTTGTAGGGACATGGATGAATCTGGAAAACAGCATCCTCAGCAAACTGACACAAGAACAGAAAATGAAACACCGCATATTCTCACTCATAGGTGGGTGATGAAAAATGAGAACACACGGACACAGAAAGGGGAGTACTAAACACTGGGGTCTATTGGGGGGAAAGGGGAGGGCCAGTGGGAGGGGGAGGTGGGGAGGGATAGCCTGGGGAGAAATGCAAAATGTGGGTGAAGGGGAGAAGAAAAGCAAAGCACACTGCCGTGTGTGTACCTACGCAACTGTCTTGCATGCTCTGCTCATGTACCCCAAAACCTATAATCCAATAAAAAATTAAAAAAAAATAAAAAAATAAAAAATAAAAAGTCCAAAAAAAAAAACAAAACAAAAAAAAATAAAATACAAAAATGCCCTCAAAGCATCCAGTTTAACAACAGCAAAAAGCTCCATTACCCATTATTTAAATGGTATATTAAAGAATTTTGTCCTACAGTTATAAATATCTAAAATGATTTAATCTAAATATTTCTGCCTTAATAAAATACATAGCAGCTTTCCTTAAAACAGTGGATTAGAAAGCAAATTAAATAATCACTATATTTCTATACCTTTAATGATATCCTTTTCGGTACATGCAATAGCAATTTTATTTGTCTAGTGCTTGTCTTGTACCGGGAACTATACTAATTACTTTATGTTTATTAATTTTGTCTTCATAGTACTTTATAAAATAGGTGCTATTTTTATACCAGTTTACAAACGGAAAAAGTAAAGCCCAAGGAGGTTAATTTGCCTGAGGACATATACCTAATAAATAAGAGAACAAGAAATTGAACTTAGGTTTTCTGATCTCAGAGTGTATATGCTTACTTCTTTGATAGCTCTTCTCAATAAAAAAATTACTTAAAAATATCAAAACATGTATCAACTCTAGCAAAATGTTGAAGTCATTATTCTAATCTGTAGAGTTGTCTTATCATTAAGTTACCTTGGGAGATGATGATGAGGAGACGGTAAGAGGGGTAAGATGAACAGGAAAGGCTATATGTTTACATATATTAGTATAAACAATATATACACACATATCTATACATATGTGTGTTATATGTGTGTATAAAGATATATATATAACAAACTGAATAGACTTACATAATTGATAATAAAACATGAAAGTACTTCAAAGTATTTTCATTAATTTTAGATCTTCTATCTGTAACCCTATTCCTAAATGCATAATTATCCTGCTATATCTTATTGTTCCCTTAATAAATATTGTTTATCAATTTTCTACTACAGAAAATGAAGTTTTAGACCATTCATACTGCATCAAACATTTTCCCTTACCAAATTCTTTCAATAAACTTTAATTAGATGTTTTTAGTAAATATTATGGTTTACATTATCATAATCATGTAAATATTGGTTACATCTGACTTCTATAATGTTCTGAAATGATGTAGTTTGATAGGGATTAAATGTTTGTTATCTAAAAAGAACAATTAAAATGGGGGCATTTTTCCTTTTTAATTTCTATCATTTGTTCTCTGAATTTTAATACTGTCTTTAGTGTAATGAAGTTTAATGTGTGTATATATGTATATATGTGTGTGTGTACTATATATATATATATATATATACACACACACAAAGTAGGTAATATATATACACTATATATAGTATATATTGATAGTATGTATATCAACTGTAGTATAGGTAGAGAGACTATGTATATTTATACTACACACACATATACACATACATATATAAATATATTCAATTTGGAGGCATCCTTCTGCCACCGTTCCTCTGTCTCCTCCAGTCTTGGTTGCTTTATCACCATGGAAATCATTTTTTTAATTATGCTGGGATTTTCCTTATCTTTTCTCTTACATGGGATGCCTGTTTCATAGATCCTGTTGTCTCTTTGTTTCTTTAAAGCTCTCAATATTTCATCTTGCAGAAGCATGTTCTTCAGCAGCATCATGATAAAGGGTCCAAGTGAGGTAAAAACCATTGTAGAATTGATCAAAATTCCTAATTTGTTACAGAATTCTGAATTGAAAATCATTCTAGGAATTTTTAGACCAATCCTTCTACATTTCCACTTTGCTCCTCAGAAAGCTCATAACATTCTCTGCTCATCCTTTGAATTTGACTTTGCTTTATTTATTTAATAATATATTTGTTCTCTTTCTGGAAGCTTTTCAATTCCTTATCTTTAGATTCTAAAATATCAGGATGAAATAACTTGGTGGTATAGGTTTTCATTTATTGTACTGGACTCTCTCTGGATATTTTCAATCTGAAAATGCAGGTACTTAGTACCAGGGAATTTTCGTTTATTATTTCTTCCGTAATTGCCTGTCCTCTATTTTTTTGTTTTGTTTTGTTTTGACATTTTGGAATTCTCTAATCTCTACGCATTTTCCATTTCCTAAGTGGGATGTAACATCTCCTAAACTAAGTCTCTTGTTTTCTTTTTTATACTATCTCATCTTCCATCATGTCATCTCCTCATTGAAATTTCTGCAATTTTCTTTTCTTTTTTTTTTTTGTGTCAGAGTTTTGCTCTTGTTACCCAGGCTGGAGTGCAATGGCGCAGCCTCGGCTCACCGCAACCTCCACCTCCTGGGTTCAGGCAATTCTCCTGCCTCAGCCTCCTGAGTAGCTGCAACTACAGGCACGTGCCACCATGCCCAGCTAATTTTTTGCATTTTTAGTAGAGACGGGGTTTCACCATGTTGACCAGGATGGTCTCGATCTCCTGACTACGTGATCCACCCACCTCAGCCTCCCAAAGTGCTGGGATTACAGGCGTGAGCCACCGTGCCTGGCAATTTTTAAATTTTTTTTAATAATACATGCTGTATATATACACACATTTATACATAACCCTGTATATTTATAGTTTCTTTTGTTTCCCATATTTACTCCATATCCCCTGAGTTCTTTTCTCCTGATGTTTGTTTATTTGTTGTTCCAGCTTTTATGTTAAGTGTTCTTCCCTGCGTCTGAATCTGGGAAGAACCATTATTCATATTTAGTGGTGGAACATTAGAAAGCTGATTGGTATATGTCAACTGGCATGCTTTAGTAGCTGATGGTTAAAAGCAAGTTGATCTGTGCACCGAAGGTCCCTCAACATTCAGTGAATATTTTTTCTTCAACGTGTCACTTAGTTTTATTCCATATTGTTGTTTCTAGGCAGTATTTTTATCTCTGAGCTCAACAGAGCAAATATCGCAAGAATATAAAGATGTTTTTTGTCAGAGTTAGGAGTTGGTAGGTATAGGCAGTCACTTAGCACTGCACAGTATTGAAGATCTGTGTCTTACTGGCCCTTTCACAATATGTAACCGTATTGAGCCATTCTTGTATTACTGTAAAGAAATATCTCAGACTGAGTAATTTATTTTAAACAGAGAGGGTTAATTGGCTCACAGGTCTACAGGCTTTACGAAAAGAATGGTGCCAACATCTTCTCACCTTCAGGAAGCTTCCAATTATGGCAGAAGGCAAAAAGGGAGCTGGCAGGTCACCTGGTGAATGCAGGAGCAGGGGGGAGTGTGAGTGAGGTGTCATATACTGCGAAATGATTAGATCTCATGAGAAGTCTCTCACTATTGCAAGGATATCACCAAGAGAATGGTACTAAGATATTCATAAGATTCATAAGATATTCACCCCTAAGATCCTTCACCTACAAGCAGGTCCCACTTCCGACATTGAGGATTACATTTCAACATGAGATTTTGATGCGAACAACATCTAAATTATATCAGTAACCCACTTATCTGGCTCCATTTCAGGAAAACACCAGTATTTTCAAAAGTACCTAGTGCCTTCAGTTCTTGAGCTTCTTTAGAGTTCTGTTCTGCAAGTATAACATTAGTTTTCTGTGGTTTATTACATCATTTAGTATTTTTCCATAAACTTTCTGTTTTACTTTTCTGCTATGTTCTTTTCTCCTATTGTTCTTTCCTTTTGAGCATTGCTTTTTGAAATTATTTTATTGTTACTATTCAAATAATTCCCTTGAGAGAGAAGACATAGCTATGTGCAATACTTAGTCATATTAACAAGATGTTTTTATTTTAAACTTAGCAGTCAATTTATATTGTCTATATAGTTTAATTGATGTGATTTGTTATAAGAATAATTATAAATTAGATCCAAGCCAGAAAATTTCAACAAGAATCTTGGCTTTGAATGAATTTGATTAAATTGTGATGTCAATTTATTATGTCTTGTCACCAAACAATTTACTTATCTAAGGTAATCATATTTTACTGAGTAAAGTATCTTATTATAAGAAAAATACAACCTAAGTGACTAAGATGGGAAGCACTATGCAAATTAAATTTGGTTTCCATGATAATACAGAGATTGTTGCTATTTTAAGAAACCACATAAAAACATGACACAAAGCCCATAATTTTTGTAAATAGCATTAATAATTAAGGTCTATTAATCATTAAGTTTAGAGAAAATATAATAAAGCACTAGGAGCAAGCTTCCAGCTTGGGAAATAAATAATCTGGAATCAGTTGAGAGACTGTTACCTAGGATTCTGACTAGTGTTTAGAATTTGTTTTCTGTTTTTGAGGTAGAAGTAAGAACATGGAACTCTCAGCACATATTTCTGAACTCTTTACTAATTCCTTGACAGGATAACTCAGGCATAAAAATTACCTTAACTACTTGCCTTTAGCCTACTAAAATAATCCTCCCACGTATCTTTCCTTTCTCATCAATTCTCCACTGCCCAACAGACTCTGACAGCTTGATCTTCACAGGTGTTGAGGGTTCTCACACCAACTAACATGAATGAAAAAAACAAGTCCCCAAACATCACATTTTCTGTGTGACATAGAAAAGACCATTTCAAATATAACCACATTAAACAAATACAACTAAAGAAAACTTTAAACAAAATAAATGTTTACCCTTGAGGATATGCATTTAGAGTAATTTCTAAGAGAGTACTGCAGGGGCAAATAGACACCATAGGGACACCATGGTCATTAGACAAATAGGCGGCTCACTGTCAGGGGTAAATGATGAAGCTGAGGCTTAGAGCTCTGTGGGCGTGTAAATGACTAAACTGTTCCCAAGAGTGGTAGACATTGTGATGGACAAAAGAGAAGCAGATTCATTTAGAGTCCTTTAAGTAATTTAGAGTAAGTCTAATGAAACAGAAAGGCCCAAGTCTTCATGAGACTAACCCTAAAGGGACAGACACAGCTTCAGATAACACAGGTATAGCTGTAAAACAAATAGAAGAATGAACAGTACTTGTTGAATTATTTTAAATCAGTCATACTATCATAACTCCATAACAAATGAAATCTACCTTGGGTCAATGTTAAATTTCAATATATACTTCCAAATTATATCTATCAAATGCTAAAATTTCTTAATATTATTTATTATAAAACCAGAAAAATATACTTCCAGTGCTATATATAATGAAGATCTTATATGAACAATATCTAGTATTGGAATAATGAAAGAGAGTTTCTCAGTAGAATCTTTATGGCATTTAATTACTATTCTATAATTTGTTTGTGGGACAAAATGAATACGAGTTAAAGATTATGTAAGCAAGTGATGAAAAAGAAAAACTTCATGAGAGCTCGAGTACAATCTCTGAAGATAGACATTACTGCAAGTGTTAAGTATATCAGCTTTTTTAAACTCTCAAAAATAACAGGCCTGCAAAATTCTGATTTGTGAGACATTTGAAAGGCTGAAATCTTACTTTCCCCTGGCGTTGACAATTTATAAACTCCAGAATTATGTGCAATGCCTGTACATGATCAAAAGGCACACATTACAAGTAAAGTCGTTAAGTAAGAGAATACTCCAGATAATGCAAGAAAAAAATAAGAAATATAAACAATGACAACAAAGTTATAGAAGCTCTCAGTTAAACAGCAGGCAACATTTTGGTGTCTGGCCTAATTAGTCAACGAGAATCAATGCTTGGGAGGCTGAGGCTGGTAGATCACCTGAGGTCAGAAGCTTGAGACCAGCCTGGTCATCATGATAAAGCCTCATCTCTACTAAAAAAAAAAAAAAAATACAAAAAATGGCCAGGCATGGTGACAGGCACCTGTAATCCCAGCTACTTGGGAGGCTGAGGCAGGAAAATCACTTGAATGTGGGAGGTAGAAGTTGCAGTGAGCCAAGATCATGCCATGGCACTCCAGCCTGGGTGACAGAACAAGACTCCATCTCAAAAACAAAACAAAAAAAAATCAGTCTATTCATCAATACAGTCTAAAAGATACTGGTTTCACTAATATGCTTCCAAAATATAGTTTTTGAAAAAGGCATTTTGCCAATAACATTTTAAATTAAAATATTAATACAAGAAAAAAAATATCTATGTACACAATAGGATAAAATAAACAAGTATATACCGAGGCTGCTATTTGCACAGAATTATGCAGTAAAAATACAAATGACAAGATATTTCAATACTTCATTCTCTTTCCAGGACAGTAGCAACTCTTCTTATCATTTTCCTGATAACAATAATAGATTTCAACATATATCCTGTTGCCATTTACTATTGGCAATCATTTAGAACAGCAGCCTCTTCAGTTGAGTAGGTAAGACGCAGCGGGCTTTAGAGAGAGTTGCCAATAATCAGCAGTTTTATTGGATCTGCCAGCAGGTAGATTACTTTAAAACTTGAACCTGCTGGGATTTTGTTTTTTGAAGAGTCTATTTGTATTTTTGTTGTTGTTTTTGCTATATCTTTGTGGTAGTGAATTTCATGTAAGCACACACACACTATCAAGTAATTCTGAGACCTAGATCAGAGAGAGTTAATTATTCACCAGTAGAGGTCATTATCAGTGAGCTTTGCCTTAACACTGGAGAAATGAGGATTGACAGTTGTAATTATGTGGTTTCAAGAAAACCAGTCTTGTGAGTACATTTTCAGTATCTCCACTTATATGCATTTACTTACTGCATCAAAGTTGGTTGGCTTAAGAAGAAACATCTTCAAATACAGTAAAGTAATAAATTAAGTTGTTGACACTGGAGAATAATGGAGAAAAAGAACAATTAACTAAATGCTCTTTCTCACTCCTAAACTTCTTAAACAATATTGAACCTGGCTTTAAAATAGGATTTTCTTATTATGATAGCTAATAGCCATAAATAATGTCGAGCTTTACTCTGTGCTAGGCACTGTGCAAGAAAATAGCATACATTACTTCTAATCCTCATAACAATCTATTTAAAGATAGTTACATTTTTTACCTTTTAGAGCTGGGAAAAAAATGAGTCTAATTTAAATAATTGTCCCATAGAACAGCTAGTTAGCATTCAACGGGTTCGTAAAAACATAGTAGTTTAGAAGTCTAAGAAATCTTAAATTATCCACCACAGAGTCATAGTATTGCTGCCTCCTTTTGGTAATAACAATGACTGTAAAAACACTGTTGTTACAATAATATCAAAAGGTTTTATTCAAAAGAAAAATGAACTGCAACTGAATTGAAGAATAAGGAATTTGTCGTCTCAATAAACCAAGAAGCAGAGATGGACTTAGTAGCTTAATATAATTATCAAAGACTCAGTTTGTTTTTGTCTCTCCATTGTGCCATCCATAATTGTGTCTTTGTTCAAGACTGCTACAGCAAGTATGAGATGGATGCCAGCAGCAACCCAGGTGTACAGCTTCATTATCATATCCCGTGGGGATAAAGGAGAACCTTGCCACAGCCATCAAAGAGAAGTGTTGAGCTTCGTACTAACTGGGCCTCTCCAAACGGAAGTGTCAATGCTGTGTACTAATTGTTGGGACATCTCTATGTATCACTACAACAAATGTGAATAAGACTGACCAGCCTGTGTCTTTTAAAGGACCTGTACCTGAAATGATAAAAGTCTTGGTGTTTTCAAGGAACTCTTAAAATGCCAGTAAGTCTGAACACTGTAAGAAAAAAACAAGAGTAGCAAATACTGAGGATAGAGATATTGATGAGAATAAATCATATGGCTTTCATAGGCCAGATGAAGAATGTTTTTTTCTGTTTAATAGATTAGTATTCATGCAATTTAGACAAAAAGGAATATGGTCTGACTTAGGTTTTAAAATGATTAATCTGGCTTTTGTATGGAAATGATTTCTGGATAATAGGAACAGAAAATTGGTTAACTATACCAAAAGTCTGTGAAACAGACAATGATCACTGGTACCAGAATTCTATCAGTGAAAATGGTGATCAGTAAATAGACTTGAGATATACTTTGCAGTTGGAATCAACAGGACATATAGATGTCTTTTTATAAGATACTTTCAGTAAACCGTTTTCTTAATCGTGTTTGAATAGATTACCTGGCTAGATTTTTGGGAAATTTTTTTTTTATCGGGCTGAGGGAATGATGAAACAGTAATGAAAGGAGGATAAAACACAATTCCGAAAAGACAAAACTACATGCCTTTTTAGGATCTGACTTCCTATTAAATTAATTCATGTAAACTTAAATTTACTTTGAAGAAGATTAACTTGAACTTAGAAGAAGACTTCTACTGCTCAGTAGTTGGTTGAAGTCTTAGCTACAATCTGCAGTAGAATTTTGAGAGTTGTCCATGGGGTTTTCTATATCCTGTATCTGTGATTATAGTAATGTTCTTTCTGGAATGCTACAGTCCATCACTAAACAAATCAGATATTGCTAGGTGATGCCACCGTAATAAGAGACACTGAGTAACTGAGGTAGTAAACATGTGTGGAATTATAATAATAGAGTCACCTCCAAAACCAAACTATGGTATTTGAGGATAATAGTGACAATATGTTTCTTTGTTGTTGTTTGTTTTATTTTGAGACACTGTCACCCAGGCTGGGGTGCAGTGGCACAATCAGCTTACTGCAACCTCCGCCTCCTGAGTTCAAGTGATTCTCCTGCCTCAGCCTCCAGTGTAGCTGGGACTATAAGTCTGTACCACCACATCCAGCTAATTTTTGTATTTTTAATAGAGACAGGTTATCACCACTTTGCCAGACTGATCTCGAACTCCTGACCTCAGATGATCCACCCACCTCAGCCTCCCAAAGTTCTGGGGTTACAAGTGTGAGCCACCACATCAGCCAAAAGTCACATTTTAAGTTGTGTTAAAATTATTCTGTGAAAAAATAGGGTTGTTAGAACTTAGATAGTAAGTATCTTTGAGATCTTCTGGCAGCAAATTTGCTTTTGGAGAAGTCATCTTTCAAAAGTTCATTATTCAAACATTTATTGGATGATTAGAATTTTGAAGATAAGATAATTCAGATTGATTTTTTGGTTCTTTTCCTTGGGTGAAAGCTGAGGCATTTTTTCCATAAGGAATTAGTATCCTACCTTCGTGACCTCTAATACTAACAAAATCCAAGTTAACATTCATGATGTGTCCCAAGTAGTCTTTTTGACTATGAGGAAATCGTCTCACACAGATATTCACAGCTCTTCTACATACTCTCACACTAAGAGCCAGGAGTCTACATCAAGAAAATATCATTGACATCTAATAAGACCATACAAATATTTTCTTAACAATTTACAGTATGTGCACTCCTCCATGTTACATAACAAAACCATGCCTGATAACAGTCAAAAGCTCCATCTTGATTGCTAACATGTACAGTAGGCTGTACATTTCAATTTGTCATCTATATTCTGAAATTTATTAATTAAAACTCACTATTATAGAACAGAGGACCTAAACAACAATGTCATTATCCTTTCTGTAACTGGTTATATGATATTTGAGAGAGATACATACAATCCCCTTGCATTATAAAAATTTAGTTAACAAATGGCCTTATTAATCTCAATATTGCCATTTTACATTTTAAGGACTTTTTTTTTTGGTTAGAAGTTTGTCCACCAAATCATACTATGCCCTTTAAAGGTCTCATGAGAAGGAAGTATCTCTGGATTCAGTTAAGCACATGATGAAATTCTGAGAAAATGATTTTAGTTATAGATGCAGTGAATCTTGAATTTACATTATCCTATTGCTTAGATCTCGAGAACTCAAAGCCATCTTTCTTTCTCAATACTGCCGTGGCTGGGGATTTAATAGTATGTTTTGTCACATTATTTCTGGCTTTTATTTAATGTTTATTAATGTGTATACTTTATTTAAATTAATTGAAAATTTTAAATCATAAATATTTTTGTATCAGCCACCTCAAATCATTTTTGGCAAAGGAAATTATGTAAAAGTCAATGAACAAAATGACTGAATAAATATTTCAAAGATTACTATTATCTGGGCATTTGAATATAAAAAATTTAAAGGCCGTTTACATATAAATAGTTAATGTGTGTTTCAGTGTACTTGGGTAAGATTAGAGAATATTCCAGAAAGTGTTTTTATAACTATCATTCTATATAGTGCCTTTAAAAATTATAATCAGAGTAGTTATACGATCTGATATTTTGTAACTATCAAAATAACAAAGAGGAGCACCCAGATACATAAAGCAAGTGCATAAAGACCTACAAAGACACTTAGACTCCCACACAATAATGGTGGGAGACATTAACACACCACTGTCAATATTGGACAGCTCAACAAGACAGAAAATTAATGAGGATATTTAGGACTTGAACTCAGATCTGAACCAAGCAGATCTACTAGACATCTTCAGAACTCGCCATCCCAAATCAACAGAATAGACATTCTTCTCAGCACCACATCACACTTACTCTAAAATTGACCACATAATTGGAAATAAATCACTCCTCAGCAAATGCAAAAAACTGAAATCTATCACCCAGTCTCTCAGACCATAGTGCAATCAAATTATAACTCAGGATTAAGAAACTCACTCAGAACCACGTTACTACATGGAAACTAAACAACCTGCCCCTGAATAAATAATGAAATGAAGGCATAAATAAAAATGTTCTTCAAACCAATGAGAATGAGGACACAATATACCAGAATCTCTGGGACACATTTAAAGCAGTGTCCAGAGGGAAATTGATAGCACTAACTGCTCATCTCTGAAGCGAAGAAAGATCTAAAAGCAACACCCTATCAGCAAAATTAAAAGAGCTAGAGGAGCAAGATCAAAAAAATTCAAAACCTAGCAGAATGCAAGAAATAACTGAGACCAGAGCAGAGCTGAAGGAGATAGAGACACAAAAAAAGACTTCAAAAAAATCAATAAATTCAGGAGCTGATTTTTGGAAAAGATCAAGAAAATAGATAGACTGCTAGCCAGACTAATAAAAAAGGAAAGAGAAGAATCGAACCAATGCAATAAAAAATGATGAAGAGGGGATACCACCACTGATTCCACAGAAATACAAATCACCATCGGAGATTACTACAAACAACACTATGCACATAAACCAGTAAATCTAGCAGAAATGGATACATTCCTGGACACTTACACCATCCCAAGAGTAAACCAGGAGGAAGCTGAATCCCTGAATAGATCAATAACAAGGTCTGAAGTTGAGGCACCAATTCATAGCCTACCAACCAAAAGAAGCCCAGGTCCAGGTGGGTTCACAGCTGAATTCTACCAGATGTACAAAAAGGAGCTGGTACCATTCCTTCTGAAATTATACCAAACAATACAAAAAGAGGGAATCCTCCCTAACTCATGAGACCAAATCATCCTGATACCAAAACCTGGCAAAGATACAACTAAAAAGAAAGTTTCAGGCCAATATCCATGATGAACATTGATGCAAAAACCTTCAATAAAATACTGGCAAACTGATTGCAACAGCACATCAAAAAGCTTATCCATCATGATTAAGTAGGCTTCATTTTGGGGATACAAGGTTGGTTCAACATACACAAATCTATAAACATAATCTAACACATAAACAGAACCAAAGACAAAAACCACATGATTATCACAATAGATGCAGAGAAGGCTTTGACA
The DNA here is from genome assembly GCF_049354715.1 of Callithrix jacchus. Lineage (NCBI taxonomy): Eukaryota > Metazoa > Chordata > Mammalia > Primates > Cebidae > Callithrix > Callithrix jacchus. The sequence continues at coordinate 76,613,729 of NC_133510.1, read as the reverse complement.
AAATTTAACTGCCCTTTATTCTAAAAACTCTTAATAAACTAGATATTGATGGAATGCATCCCAAAATAATAAAAACTATGATAAATCCACAGCCTATATCATACTGAATGGACAAAAACTGGAAGCATTTCCTTTGAAAACTGGCACTAGACAAGGGTGTCCCCTCTCACCATTTCTATTCAATAAAATATTGGAAGCTCTAGCCAGAACAATCTGGCAAGAAAAATAAAGGATATTCAATTAGAAAAGAGGAAGTCAAATTGTCTTTTCTTGTAGATGACATGACTGTATATTTAGATGACACCATCATCTCAGCCGAAAATCTCCTTATGCTGATAAGCAACTTCAGCAAAGTCTCAGGATACAAAATCAATGTGCAGAAGTCACAAGCATTCTGATACATCAATAAGAAACAACCAAATCTTGAGCAAACTTTCATTCACAATAGCTACAAAGAGAATAAAATACCCAGGAATACAACTAACAAAGGATGTGAAGGACCTCTTCAAGGAGAACTACAATCCACTGCTCAAGGAAATAAGAGAAGACACAAACAGATGGAAAAATATTCCATGCTCATGGTTAGGAAGAAGCAATATTATAAAAATTGCCATACTGCCCAAAGTAAATGATAGATTCAAGGTTATCTCCATCAGACTATCACTGACCATCACAGAACTGGAAAAAAACACCTTAAACTTCATATGGAACCAAAAAAGAGCCCACATAGCCAAGACAATTGGAAGCAAAAAGAACAAAGCAGGAGGCATCATGGTACCTAACTTCAAACTATAGTATAAGGCTACAATAATCAAAACAGCATGGTACTGGTGCCAAAACAGGAACATAGACAATTGGAACACAACAGAGCCCTCGGAAGTAATGCGACACATCTACAACCATCTTATCTTTGACAAACCAGACAAAAACAAGCAATGGGGAAAGGATTCCCTGTTTAATAAATGGTGTTGGGAAAACTGGCTAGCTATGTGCAGAAAACTGAAACTGGACCCCTTTCTTATACCTTACACAAAAATTAACTCCAGATAGATTAAAGATTTAAACACTTAACACCATAAAAACCCTAGGAAAAAAAATAGGTAATGCCATTCAGGACATAGGCATAGGCAAAGACTTCATGACTAAGACACCAAAAGCAATGGCAACAAAAGCCAATATAGACAAATGGGATCTAATTAAACTTAAGAGTTTCTGCACAGCAAAAGAAACAATCATTAGAGTGAACTGGCAACCAACAGAATGAGAAAAAATTTTGTAAGCTACCCATCTGACAAAGGGGTAATATCCAGAATATACAAAGAACTAAAACATAAAAAAACAACAACAAACAATTCTATCAAAAAGTGGGCAAAGGATATGAACAGACAGTTTTCAAAAGAAGACATTTATGTGGCCAATAAACATATGGAAAAAAGCTCATCATCAGTGGTCATTAAAGAAATGCAAATCAAAACCACAATGAGATACCGTCTCACTCCACTTAGAATGGCAATCATTTAAAAATCTGAAGACAACAGATGCTGAAAAGAATGTGGAGAAATAGGAACATTTTTACACTGTTGGTGGAAGTATAAATTAGTTCAATCATTGTGGAAGACAGTGTGGTGATTCCTCAAGGATCCAGCAATAGAAATACCATTTGACCCAACAATCCCATTACTGGGTATATACTCAAGGGATTATAAATCGATCTATTATAAAGACACATACACTCATATGTTCATTGTGTCACTGTTTACAATAGCAAAGACTTGGAACCAACCAAAATGCTCACCAAAGATAGACCGGATAAAGCAAATGTGACACAGACACCATGGAATACTATCCAGTCATTAAAAAATGGTGAGTTCATGTCCTTTGCAGAAACATGGATGAAGCTGGAAACCATCATTCTCAACAAACTGACTCAAGAACAGAAAACCAAACACCCATGTTTTCAGTCATAAATGGGTGTTGAACAATGAGAACACATGGACACAGGGAAGGGAATATCACACACTGGGGTCTGTTGGGGGCAGGGGAGATAGGGAAGGGATAGTGGGGGTGGGGAGATTGGGGAGGGTTAACATTAGGAGAAATACCTAAGTAGGTGTCAGGGGAATGGAGGCAACAAACCACCATGGCATGTGTATACCTATGTAACAATCCTGCAAAATCTGTACCCCAGAACTTAAAACAAAATAAAAATTAAAAAAAATTTTTGAATGAGTGAATTAAAAAAAATTGTTATATACGATATGGTTTGAAAACAGACTGGATTAAGAAGTTAGGAAAGAGAAGGAAATTATTAAGGTTTGAGAAGAGAGGCTAATTGAGTGGAACCATAAGAAATGAATTTTAGTTTGTCAAGTGAATCAAACATAAAAAAGTTGTTTCATTCAAAAACATTTCAGTTTCAGTTGAGTAAGAAGAAAACAGCTAATGCATTGAGAAGAAATACAGAATTGTTAAAATCAATGCTTTAAAAAATGGAATAATCAATTTAGCCAAGGATTACCAATGGACGCTAAAACTGTTAGGAAAAAGTTAACACCAAACAAGATAATCACTTTTTAATGTTAATGTTCTATACACAGACTGCTTGCTAATTGCTAAGGAAAAAATACACCTTCATAGAAGAGAGATCTGGCAATCACCACCCTAACCACGCAATCAAATTTTGCATCACACAGTGAAACAACTGATTTATCTCCTCGTGTTATACAATATGAAGGACCCAGCATGATCTAGGAAGTAGTCTTGCCAAAAATAAATTAAGCATTTATACCTAACTTCCAAAACATAGAGGTGTAAGTTAAGCATCATCAGAAAGAAAGAATTAGGCAAATCTTTTTTGTCTGGCTTTTTTAACTTAACATAATTATATTGAGTTGTTTTTTTTCCCTTCTGTATCAACAACTTTATTTCATTGCTGAGTTCCATTGTGTCGAATACCACCATTTGTTTATCTGTTCACCTGTTGATGGATATTTGAGTTGTTTTCAGTTTGGGCTATTACAAATAAAGCTATAGGAACATTTAAAAAAAGATGGATATTCTTTCTGCTTTATTGGCTTATAATTTAAACAATGGAAGTTTGAAAAATTACCAACAATATTATTTGCATTAAAAATGATATTTTTCTCTTGTTTTATGAGACAGGGTCTGTCTTTGTCACTTAGGCTGGAATGTAGTGGCACAATCACTGCTTACTGCAGCCTTGAACTTCCTGGCCTCAAGCGATCTCCTGCCTTGGTTTCCATGTAGCTGGGACCACAGATGGACCACCATATCTAGCTAATTTTTCTTTTCTATTTTTTTGTAGAAATGAGGTCTCTGTATGTTGCCCAGACTGGTCTTGAATTCCTCAACTCAAAGGATTCTCCCACTGTGGCCTCTCAAAGTGCTAGGATTAAAGGTATGAACCACCAAATCCAGCCAAAAATTGATTTCTGAATTAAAGAAAAAAGTTAACTGACATAATACTGTCTATATTTATTTTCTTATTTCATCTCAACGAAATGCTCATTTATAGGCAGTAAAGTTTGTTGCTGAAGTGTTGCTTTATTCATAATGAACAGTAATATGAAGAAAAGTAAAAAGTACCTAATCAAGATAATTTTCTTTTTTACTTAAAGACCAGTGTGATAGTATAAGTTCTTTTTTTAAAGAATTATTTATTATACTTTAAGTTTTGGGGTACATTAGCAGAATGTGTAGGTTTCTTACATAGGTGGTTTGGTGCACCATGGTGGTTTGCTGCATCCATCACCTCGTCATCTACATATCTACATTAGGTATTTCTCCTAATGCTATCCCTCTCCAATCCCCACAGCCCCTGCTATCCCTCCTCTATCCCCCCGCCCCCCAACAGGCCCCAGTGTGTGATGTTCCCCTCCCTGGGTCCATGTGTTCTCATTGTTCAACATCCACTTATGAGTGAGAACATGTGGTGTTTGGTTTTCTATTCTTGTTTGTTTGCTGAGAATGATGGTTTCCAAACACAGCTTTTTTATGGCTGCATAGTAGTCCATGGTGTATATGTGCTACATTTTCTTATCCAGTCTATCTTTGATGGGCATTTTGGTTGGTTCCAAGTCTTTGCTATTGTAAACAGTGTTGCAATAAACAGGTGTGTATGAGTCTTTATAAAAGAATGATGTATAATCCTTTGAGAATATACCCAGTAATGGGATTGCTGGGTCAAATGTTATTTCTATTTCTAGATCCTTGAGGAATTGCCACACTGTCTTCCACAATGGTTGAACTAATTTATACTCCCACCAACAGTGTAAAAGTGTTCCTATTTCTCCACATCCTCTCTAGCATCTGTTGTCTCCAGAACTTTTTTTTTTTTTTTTTGAGATGGAGTTTCGCTCTTGTTACCCAGACTGGAGTGCAATGGCACAATCTCAGCTCACGCAACCACCGCCTCCTGGGTTCAGGCAATTCTCCTCCCTCAGCCTCCTCAGTAGCTGGGATTACAGGCACGCACCACTGTGCCCAGCTAATTTTTTTGTATTTTTAGTAGAGACGGGGTTTCACCATGTTGACCAGGATGATCTCATCTCTTGACCTCGTGATCCACCCACCTCAGCCTCCCAAAGTGTTGGGATTACAGGCGTGAGCCACCATGCCCGGCCTCTCCAGATTTTTTAATAATTGCCATTCTTACTGGTGTGAGATGATATCTCAATGTGGTTTTGATTTGCATTTCCTTAATGACCAGTGATGATGAGGTTTTTTTTTTCCGTATGTTTATTGGCCGAATAAACGTCTTCTTTTGAGGAGTGCTTTTTCCATTCTGTTGGTTGCCGGTTTACTCTAATGATAATTTCTTTTGCTGTGCAGACACTCTTGTTTAATTAGATCCGATTTGTCTATTTTGGCTTTTGTTGTCATTGCTTTTGGTGTTTTAGTCATGAAGTACTTGCCTATGCCTATGTCCTGAATAGTATTGCCTATGTTTTGTTCTAGGGTTTTTAATGGTGTTAAGTGTTTAAGTCTTTAATCCGTTTGGAGTTAATTATTGTATAAGGTGTAAAGAAGCATCACTTCTTCACTTTTTGGCTAAGATCAAGTGTAGTATCTATTTTTATCAGGTATAATTTCTTAAACACTGAAATGTAACTTTTCTGCTATCACTGTATTAAACATAACTAGTAAACAAGTTCAAAATACCATAGAAAAAGTTACCTCTCTGAAGAGCTCATGTTTTTCTTTTCCATACATTTTATAGTGAAGAATAATTTAACAACATTTCAGTGCCCTTAATGGACAGTCTTTAACTAACAAAAGTATGCCTCATGTTTTGACCATTACAGAATCATACATAGTTCCCATTTTACTGGCATGTTCTTCATTGGTATAAATTTAATGAGGTCATGTATGCTTTAATTCAAAACTAATTATGAGATATTTATATTTAGCGTTTGATGGATTTGAATAAGTAGCAGATAGAAATACACCAGATAATTTATGTTCAAGAAAATAGATAACTCTATTGAAAATTATCTTTAATGTAGTTTGGTAAAAATATAACGAAGGGCCAAGAAAACAGTGCTATAGAACCAAGTGGAAATAAAGAAAATGAAAAATTTAGTCCTATTTTCACTATAAGTTTGAGGAATAAATTAGAATAAAGAAAATAGTATATTTTTAGTCTAGTTATAAACAGTAATAGGGACCATGCTTGCTGCAAATTAGTTTTTGTCAAAAACATATTTTATGGATAGAAAAAATAGAAATAAGGCAGATTATCTAATATTTTCACAAGTAATTTAACTTTTAAGTTACTGTTTCATTTGATGGACAGTTTATTTGAAGAAATAGACATGTTTGCCCAATAATGTAAACACAGAGTCCAAAATTGCTTTTCACACATTTCAAGATGACATTTATGGAACACCAATTTTGTGCCAATGTATGTCTAATTCTATCTCAATAAAAATAATTTATTACAAATCATCACTGAACAAGCTATTCTGTTGGCTTTTTACTTAGACATCCAACATTTATAATACACCTAATGTGTGGGTGGGTATTCTGACAATCACTAAGGATTCAATAATAATTAGAAAAAAATCCTCTGCTATATTATTATTAGTATCATAAAGTAATATTCTATAGAAAAGAGATGTAACTTTAGAAGTTAATAATATATCATTTGATCAGTAATCAATTAATTAGTAATTAGTATATGGGAAATCATCTCCTTCAAAGTGATAGTTTCATGAAAAACAGAAGCCTCAGGCAAATGGATAGAAGAGAGGGTGGAATTACAACCAGGCAACAGAAATAGTAGGCGTAAAAACATATTTTGAGAGAAAGCATGGTGAATATGAGAAACTGAAAGAAAGCCAACGTCACTGCAGTTAGGGAGAGTGTGGTAGAGATGAGTTTGGAGAATTAGGTAGATACCTAAACATGCAGAGCATTTAAGCAATGTTTAGGTATGTTGTCAGCACCCTAATAACAGTGAAAAACCATTGACTGCTCTATGTATCGGGGTAATATGGCCTTATTTTCTCACTTAAAAGACTGTTGTGGATTTTTTAAAAATTGAAATGGGTAAATATCAGTGTTTATATACTGCGAAGGAAATGGTGGTAGTGGGACTAGGGAAGACTATGAGATTTATAGTCTTTCATATAAGTGTTCAAATTCGTGAGATGTTTTAGTACGCTAAATTAATAGAATTTTCCAGTGATGTGGATATTGGGGTAAATGAGAGGCAGATGTCACAGACGATTTTTGGGTTTCTGGTATACATAACCTGATGGAAAATGGTCCATTCGTGAAGAAAAACAGTGGTATGGAATTATTTCATAATTTTAATTTCTGTCTTTGTTATGTAAGAGTGCCTTCAAGATATGCAAGAATTGATGTTAGCTAAGTAGTTAGATATTAGTATCTGAAGCCAAAAGACCATTCTTGTTAAATAAATAATTTTTTGAGTCGTCTATATGAAAGTCAGATATATGGAAGAAATTGTTTAGAACAGTTTAGCTTGAGACAACTTGAGACCTCAGGATTGAAACTCAAGAAACTCTACCATTTTGTTGTGAATAGTAAAGGATGAGAAGTATGAGTAAAATCTGGAGAATTTTTTAAACAAAATAAAGAGAGTGTTCTTTTAATATGGTCATATATTAAAAGAGCAGGTGAGTGTGTTCAGCAATAATATATTTAGTGACATGGAAGTAATTATTGACCTTGGTAAGAATTTTATCTATAGAGAGAGGCTGAAAGACAGAATGGTGCAGTGAGGGGCAGATTAAAAATAAAATACAGTGAGGCAGAACATACGTATGAGATGGTTTAGAAGTTTGCACCAGGTAAGAAAACATACTAACTGTGAGGTGAAAAGTAAAGTTTTGTTGCTTTCTTTTATTTTTTCAATTTTGAATAGGATATACTTATTGATTTAAAAGCCAATATAAATGATGCAACTATGTAAGAAACATGGGAAATCAGAATTTTATTGTAACATGAGGAAAGAGGAAAAAGAAGCAAATGCCACTAATAATCATAATAATACAAACTAATTAACATAAGCCAACCTTTAGGAGCTGTACATATGAAAGAAATATGAGGCACAAAAAAGTCATACATTGTACAAGGTCATCTTGTTGGAGTAAATGGAAAGCAATTGAAAGCTGGAAATTGGAAGAGAGTTAGAAGCAGGTTGAATAAGAGATGGGGAAGAGAGCCAAAAATGTAGAATTGCAAAATAAGTTGGAGACCCTAATTAAGGTTGGTGGTTAAGAATTAATAGTGGAAAAAATTTTGTACTATTATGCCTATTATGGGGAAATCTCATTAAGCAATTGGATGAGCAGGGTCGTTCTTGGTGAAGACTATTCAGTTCAGAGAAGATGAATTTTTTAAAATATGGGCTTGACAAAAATTCAGAGAGATAATGAAAATTAATGTATCTAGATATACTCTTAAACAAATGGATCCTAAAATCAATAAATGAATAAAGCTAAATAGGAAAAAGAATGAAGGAGATAGCTAATAAACTTGTAAAAAAAAAAGTACCAATTTCAAATAACTGGAAATCTTGATAAAGTAAAAAAAAAAAAATAAAATTAGTTGAACAAGATTTAAAATAAAAGAGACATTGGCCATAAAGTGAGATTATTGAATTAGTGATTTTAAAAGACTGACCATATTCGGGTTATGAAAAGGCTCAAAGTCTGACTGTGAAAGTAAGTGACAAGTGAGTTTATTAAGAAATTGTAAAAACTGAGGAGCTCTGCAGCTGGGCATGTTGTATACATGAATGTTAATGTCAATCCATATGAAGGTAGGACTTGGGATGAAGAAAAAAAGCTAAACCACATCTGAAAATCTTTGAGGAGAAATGGGAACTAGCTGAAAGTCATAGATGACAGTGTTAAGGAGAGGAAGAGATTGGTGTAACTCAGTGACTTGATATTGAAATGATCTGCATTTCTTTCTTTCATTTTCTTTTGTTCTTTAAAAATGTTTAAATTCATTTTTATTCAACTCAGAGATGGAGACTGTTTTTTTCTGAAGAAGTAGGCAGTATTGGTAATCTGGAATTTCTAATGGAGAATAAAAAGAATACCAATTTTCTGTGTTACCTTTAAAGCACATGGTTTATAGAAAACTAAAAATAAATAGTCATCAATTAAGCACTCTTTAGTTGAAGTGGTATTCTCAGAGAGAAGCCTGATTTCTGTTAAGAAAAGCAAGTTAAAAGAGAGATTTGAAAGGAGGGAAGGAAACTTACACATTATGATAGGCAGAGAATGGCAAAAAAAAGAAAAGGTTAAGATTGAGAGATAAATAGAAAGATGAGACACTTGAAAATTTTATTTTAGAAATCTTTTGAGAGCCAAGAAGGAATATATTTTGTTTTGTTTGGCCAGGATAATAAATGTCCAATTGTAGAATTAATACTGAAATATATAGGAGAATATACATATAAAAATACATATAAAATATAATTGTATTATCTATCAAACCACTATATATGATTTGACACCAAATGTGTGAACCATGGTGAATAGAATATCAGTTTGTCAAAGGAAGAGATTGCTGAGGGCTTGTAGCAGATAAGAAGTCTTAACTTGGCTTTGTATTGGAAGTTTTCAAGAATATATTTTGTCTTAAAGGCAGTGGAGGGTGTAAAAAGGAAGTTTTAAATAAATGTCTGACAATTAGACAATATTGAGTAAAATCATTATGGAAATAAAATAAATGGAGAATAGATTATAAGGTGACATACTGGAGAATTAAATTCCAATTAAAAGATAGTTGAAATAACCTACTCATTCTCTGTCCTTATCTATCTTTAGCTCTGGGCATCCAAATGGGATCCAAATTTGAGTAATTCATAATTCGTTTAATTCAGGAGGTCATAGTTTCTTGTTAGGTTGAAGACAGTAGTTGAGGATGGAAGCTGATCATAAAGTATCGTTTTCATATGCTCTCTCTAGGAACTGTTTAGGCTCTTTTAAAACTCTTTCATAATACATTGAATTATTGCTCTCAATCTTTGTTTTCTCCTTGAAATAGGATATTATCCTATAGTTCTTTGTTCATTGTCATATGCTTCCACATGACTCACAGAAAGTGAGAAATACATTCCAACTTCCACTGATTTGGGGCTTACTCAAATATCATGCTTGCTCATATGTCAGCTAGGATGACAGGATAAAGGACCAATTCTGAGCATAGAATTAATTTAAAAGGTATTATGGGTTTACACATAATCTTCTTGAGAACTTGCCCTCTTCCTTGAGAGCTTTATATCTCTAATATCACCTGCTCCTTCAACCCAAGTCCTCAAATGAGAATATATGTGAATAAGACCCAAATGTGACCTGCAGGCCATAAACAGGCCCAACTGAACTCAGCCAAACCTGCCCCAGACAAGCAGAGTCATACATATCTCAGAAGATTCCAGCATAACTTCAGCTAAGAAGTGGATTTTTTTCTATAGTAAACCACTGAGTTTTGTGGCTATTTTTTTATGAAGCATTGTTGCAATAAAAAAAGGAATATTACACCATGGCTTTTCCCTTTTGAGAGATATACAGATAGATGAACACACACACACAAACATATATGCATATATGTGTATAATATATACATGAACATATATGTATATATGATTTGAAATTGTTTATATAGCTATATACATATAGTTTGAAATATATGTACATATTCCCCTTCTGCTAAATATTAAACCTAATTTCTGTGGGATGTGTGATAATAATATATTTACATCTTTCACAGTGGAAGATCTAGTGCCTTATAAAAAGTAAATAATTTTTAACTAACATCCAAAACATATTCATAATCTTTTGATTTGCTCTTTTAAATTAAAAAAGTATTATCTTACAAATGTAGGTTTTCTTACTCTTCCTTCATATATAAACTTTCTCAAAATCCTAAAATCAATCGATAAAGTCTTCTTCCACTTTAAATACTCTCAAGACTACTCTCTGTTGACAATCTATATTACACAATTGCTGATTAACTAGATACTGCTATCTAGTGTGACATATTTGGAGTAAAAAAATCAAATGTCCATTTTTTTGAAATTACAGATTGTCCAAATTATGGAAAGTGAAGGAAAATAACATACTTTGCACCACAATCAGTACACTATTGGTTTCAATTACTAAATTACGTTTTGCATTTTAATAACTTTTTTCTTTTCCAGTACATTAAATAGAGAATTGTTGTATACTCTAAGTTTAGATAAGGTACGCAATTAGCCTTGCTATTTTACCAAATTATCACTTCCTTTTTTTAAAAAAAATAGTATTCAACTGAATTAGACACATATTTATTGTGGCTATCTACTTGAATTGTATTGGTCACAGTGAGAAATTATTTGTTTTATTTGATGAAGTCTAACCATCACTTATTTCTGTAATAAAAGAGTGATTGGAATGTATTTAAAAAAAACTTCAGAGTTTAAAAAATGTTTCATGAATGACCTCGTGTATGTCTTCTTTTGTAAAGTGTCTGTTCATATCCTTTGCCCATTTTTGGATGGGCTTGTTTGTTTTTTTCTTGTAAATCTGTTTGAGTTCTTTGTAAATTCTGGATATCAGCCCTTTGTCAGATGGGTAAACTGCGAAAATTTTTTCCCATTCTGTTGGTTGCCAATTCACCCTAATGACTGTTTCTTTTGCCGTGCAGAAGCTGTGGAGTTTGATTAGGTCCCATTTGTCTATTTTGGCTTTGTTGCCAATGCTTTTGGTGTTTTGGGCATGAAGTCCTTGCCTACTCCTATGTCCTGAATGGTTTTGCCTAGATTTTCTTCCTGGGTTTTTATGGTGCCAGGTCTTATGTTTAAGTCTTTAATTCATCTGGACTTAATTTTAGTGTAAGGTGTCAGGAAGGGGTCCAGTTTCTGCTTTCTGCACATGGCTAGCCAGTTTTCCCAACACCATTTATTAAACAGGCAGTCCTTTCCCCATTGCTTGTTTTTGTCAGGTTTATCAAAGATTGTGTGGTTGTAGATATGTTGTGTTGTCTCTGTTGCCTCTGTTCTGTTCCATTGGTCTATATCTCTGTTTTGGTACCAGTACCATGCTGTTTTGATTACTGTAGCCTTGTAGTATAGTTTGAAGTCTGGTAGTGTGATGCCTCCTGCTGTGTTCTTTTTGCTTAGAATTGACTTGGCTATGTGGGCTCTCTTTTGGTTCCATATGAAGTTTAAGATGGTTTTTCCAGTTCTGTGAAGAAGGTCATTGGTAGCTTGATGGGGATAATGTTACGTCTGTAATTACTTTGGGCATTATGGCCATTTTCACGATATTGATTCTTCCTAACCATGAGCATGGAATGTTTCTCTATCTGTTTGTGTCCTCTCTTATTTTGTTGAGCAGTGGTTTGTAGTTCTCCTTGAAGAGGTCCTTTATGTTCCCTTTTAGTTGTATTCCTAGGTATTTTCTTCTCTTTGTAGCAATTGTGAATGGTAGTTCATTCTTGATTTGGCTCTTTTTCAGTCTGTTATTGGTGTATAGGAATGCTTGTGATTTTTGCACATTGATTTTGTATCCTGAGACTTTGCTGAAGTTGCTTATCAGTTTCAAGAGTTTTTGGGCTGAGATGATGGGGTCTTCTAGATATACAATCATGTAATCTGCAAATAGAGACAATTTGACTTCCTCGTTTTCTATTTGAATACCCTTTATTTCTTTTTCTTGCCTGATTGCACTGGCTAGGAGTTCCAGTACTATATTGAATAGGAGTGGTGAGAGAGGGCATCCTTTTCTAGTGCCAGATTTCAAAGGGAATGCTTCCAGTTTTTTTCCATTCAGTATGATATTGGCTGTTGGTTTGTCATAAATAGCTTTTATTATTTTTAGATACGTTCCATCGGTTCCTAGTTTATTGAGGGTTTTTAGCATAAAGGGCTTTGAATTTTGTCAAATTCCTTCTCTGTGTCAATTGAGATAATCATGTGGTTTTTTTTTTTTTTGGTTCTGTTTATGTGGTGAATTACATTTATAGACTTGTGTATGTTGAACCAGCCTTGCATCCCCAGGATGAATCCTACTTGATCATGGTGGATAAGCTTTTTGATGTGCTGTTGCAATTGGCTTGCCAGTATTTTATTGAAGATTTTTGTGTCTATTTTCACATGGATATTGGCCTGAAGTTTTCTTTTCTTGTTGAATCTCTGCTGGGTTTTGGTATCAGGATGATGTTGGTCTCATAAAATTATTTGGGAAGGATTCCCTCTTTTTGAATTATTTGGATAGTTTCAGAAGGAATGGTAACAGTTCCTCTTTGTGTGTCTGGTAGAATTCGGCTGTGAACCCAGCTAGACCTGGGCTTTTTTTGTTTGGTAAGCTCTTAATTGCTGCCTCAACTTCCGACCTTGTTATTGGTCTATTCATAGTTTCAGCTTCCTCCTGGTTTAGGCTTGGAAGGACACAGGAGTCCAGGAATTTATCCATTTCTTCCAGGTTTACTAGTTTATGTGCATAGAGTTGTTTGTAATATTCTCTGATGATGGTTTGAATTTCCGGGGAATCTGTGGTAATTTTCCCTTTATTGTTTTTTATTGCGTCTATTTGGTTATTCTCTCTTTTCTTTTTTATCAAAGTGGCTAGTGGTCTGTCTATTTTGTTGATCTTTTAAAAAAACCAGCTCTTGGATTTATTGATTTTTTTGAAGGGTTTTTCGTGTCTCTATCTCCTTCAGTTCTGCTCTGATTTTCGTTATTTCTTGTCTTCTGCTACGTTTTGAATTTTTTTGATCTTGCTCCTCTAGCTCTTTCAATTTTCAGGATAGGGTGTCAATTTTGGATCTCTCCATTCTTCTCATGTGGGCACTTATTGCTATATATTTTCCTCTAGAGACTGCTTTAAATGTGTCCCAGAGATTCTGGCATGTTGTGTCTTCATTCTCATTGGTTTCCAAGAACTTCTTTATTTCTGCCTTTATTTCATTGTTTATCCAGTCAACATTCAAGAGCCAGTTGTTCAGTTTCCATGAAGCTGTGTGGTTCTGAGTTAGTTTCTGAATTCTGAGTTCTAACTTGATTGCACTATGGTCGGAGAGACTGTTTGTTATGATTTCTGTTGTTCTGCATTTGCTGAGGAGTGATTTACTTCCAATTATGTGGTCAATTTTAGAGTAGGTGTAATGTGGTGCTGAGAAGAATGTATATTCTGTCGATTTGGGGTGGAGAGTTCTGTAAATGTCTATCAGGTTTGCTTGTTCCAGGTCTGAGTTCAAGTCCTGTATATCCTTGTTGATTTTCTGTCTGGTTGATCTGTCTAATATTGACAGTAGAGTGTTAAGGTCTCCCACTATTATTGTATGGGAGTCTAAGTCTCTTTGTAAGTCATTATGAACTTGCCTTATATATCTGTGTGCTCCTGTATTGGGTCCATATATATGTAGGGTCATTAGCTCTTCTTGTTGTATCGATCCTTTTACCATTATGTAATGGCCTTCTTTGTCTCTTTTGATGTTTGTTGCTTTGAAGTCTATTTTATTATAGACGAGAATTGCAACTCCTGTTTGTTTTTTTTTTTGCTCTCCATTTTCTTGGCAAATCTTCCTCCATCCCTTTATTTTGAGCCTTTGTGTATCTTTGGTTGTGAGAAGGCTTTCCTGTATACAGCAAACTGATGGGTTTTGGCTTTTTATTTAATTTGCCAGTCTGTGTCTTTTGATTGGTGAATTTAGCCCATTTACAATTAGGGTTAATATTGTTATGTGTGAATTTGATACTGCCATTTTGATGCTAGCTGGCTGTTTTGCCCGTTAGTTGATGTAGACTCTTCATTTTGTTGATGCTTTTTGGCATTTGGTATGTTTTTGGAATGGCTGATACTGGTTGTTCCTTTTTATGTGTAGTGCCTCTTTTAGGAGCTTTTGTAAAGCAGTCCTGGTGGTAACAAAATCTCTGAGTACTTGCTTGTTTGCCAAGGATTTTATTTTTTCCTTCACTTATGAAGCTCAGTTTGGCTGGATATGAAATTCTGGGTTGAACGTTCTTTTCTTTAAGGATGTTGAATATTGGCCCCCACTCTCTTCTGGCTTGTAGGGTTTCTGCCAAGAGATCTGCTGTGAGTCTGATGGGCTTCCCTTTGTGGGTGACCCAACCTTTCTCTCTGGCTGCACTTAGCATTTTCTCCTTCATTTCAACCTGGTGAATCTGACGCTTATGTGCCTTGGGGTTGCTCGTCTTGTGGAATAATTTTGTGGTGTTCTCTGTATTTCCTGGACTTGAATATTGGCCTGCCTTGCTAGGTTGGGGAAATTTTCCTGGATAATACCCTGAAGAGTATTTTCCAGCTGGCTTCCTTCTCTTTGTCACATCCAGGTACACCTATCAAATGTAGATTAGGTCTCTTCACATAGTCCCACATTTCTTGGAGACTTTGTTCATTCTTTTTTATGCTTTTTTCTCTAATCTTGCCTTCTCGTTTTATTGCATTGAGTTGCTCTTAGACCTCTGAAATCCTTTCTTCTGTTTGGACGATTTGGCTGTTGAGACTTGTGCATGCTTCTCGAAGTTCTCATGTTGTGTTTTTTAGCTCTATCAATTCACTCATATTCCTCCTAAGTAGTCCATTCTTGTTATCATTTCCTCAAATCTTTTTTCAAGGTTCTTATTTTTTTTGCATTGAGTTAGAACATGTTATTTTAGTTCACAGAAGTTTCTCATTACCCACCTTCTGAAGTCTGATTCTGTCATTTCATCACACACATTCTTTGTCCAGCTTTGTTCCCTTGCTGGTGAGGGATTGTTGTCCCTTGTAGGAGGCGAGGTGTTTTGGTTTTGGTGTTTTTCTCCTTTTTGCACTGGCTTCTTCCCACCTTTGTGGATTTATCCACCTGTCATCTGAGTAGTTGCTGACTTTTCAATTGGGTCTCTGAGTGGATGCCCAAATTTTTGATGATGAAGTATTTCTGTTTCTTAGTTTTCCTTCTAACAGTCTAGCCCCTCTGCTGTAGGACTGCTGAGGTCCACTCCAGGCCCTGCTTGCCTGGGGTACACCTGTAGCAGCTGTGGAACAGTCAGGGATGCTACCAGTTTCTTCTTCTGCTATCTTTGTCCCAGAATGATGCCTGCCAAATGTCAGTCTGATCAGTCCTTTCTGAGGTGACTCTTTGTGAGGTGACTCCTCAGGGAGCTGCTTGAGGAGACAGTCTGTACTTTATAGGAGCTCAAGTTCTGAGGTATGAACTTTGTTGTTCATTCAGGGCTGCTAGGCAGGTACGTTTAAGTCTGCTGCAGCAGACCTCATAAAGCCCCTTTTTTGCCTCAGGTGCTCTGTCTCAGGGAGTTAGGGCTTTATTTATGAGTATCCGTTGCACTGTCCTGCCCATCAAGGAGGCAGTCTAGTCACTACCTGCCTGCTGAGGTTCTGCCCTGCTGCCGAAGGCTCCACCCTGGTGCCATGGGCTCCGCCCTGCTGCTGAGTGTAATTCCCTGTAGTCCTGTTTATATGGGTGTGGTTAGAACTGCCGTGGCAATGGTGGCCCACCTCTGTAGTGGCGGACTCTCTCTGTTATGGCGGGTTGCCTTAGCAATGGCAGGCTGTGTCAGCAATGGGAGAGTACCTTCGTAGGGGCGAATGCCTCAGTAATGGCAGATGCCCCTCCCCCACTGGGGTGCACCATCCTGGATTCAGCTGTGCTTGCCATGGAACTCTCAACCCTAAGCATTTCCAATTGCTGTTTTGTTTGTTTTTGTGGGGATGGGACCCGCCGAGCCTGATCACCTGGCTCCCTGCCTCAGAGCCCTTTTGTTTTTTTTAAGTTGAACAGTTGACTCTCTCCCAGGTGTTTCAGTTGCCTGCTGAAAGGGCATGGGGACCTGTGTGATTTCCCATTCAGTGACCCACTACACCAGCTCAAATGTCACTGCCCAGGAATCTCCTGTCCTGGCTTACTGTTTAAGTTCCATTTATTCAGATGAATGTGCTAAACTGCCTTCCCAAATCTCAAATTGCTGGTTTAACAGGGCACCCAGACCAGTGTATTTTGTATGGAGTGCCGCTGTGCTGCAGCTCTGGCCAAAATGGCCTCGCCAGCTGAAACAGCTGTGCTGGCATCCCATGGGGCTCCTACACCTGGGAATTTCCTGGTCTGTGGGCAATAAAGATTCGTCTGTAAATGAGGCATCCACTCACCCTCTGCACTTTCACTGAGAGCTGCAATCCTGAGTTGCTCCTATAGTGCCATCTTTCCCCTTCCACTCGCCTACAAAATTTTTTTCAGTTGTTAAATAATTTAAGATATGCAAACTAATTATAACAATAGCTTGTACATTTTAAGTACCTTATAAACATTAGCTAGCTGGTATTATGATTGGTGTGCTTGAAAAGGGATTGCAAAAATAATATTTCTCAAATATTTTTATTAATCTGTGGCCTTTCTTTTTACTTACAGTATTCTGGTTTCTAAAAATTAGAGGCATGTTGTCTTAAAGTATATTCATTATGTTTAGAAAATACTTAATTTGTGGAAAGATTGACCTATTCAGCGTAGCATTAGATCTCAAAATGTTTAAAGTACTTTGCAAGACAAAATTTGTATTTGGTATTTTAAAGCATAAAGAATCATTCTAAAACTAGTGGCCACCAGTTTCTCTATACATTTAATGAAAGAAAAAAATAGTAAATATTTAATATATGGGTAATTATGAAACAATGAGAGAAATAACTTGTAATGTATGAAAGAGAACTTCTTATAATACAGATAATGTAGCTTATAAAAAATATTGATTTTTTTTCTCTTTTCTGTGTATAATAATAGAGTCTTAACTGATTGCATATGTAGAGAACAAGCCCTTTTATGTTTTCTTCTGTTCTTTCTCTAAAATCACAACTGCTCATGGCGTTCATTTAGCCCCCAATTTAAAAACAAATTTTAATTATTATTCTTGGAAATATTTCAAAAGTATATTTAAGTCTCACTTCTCATTTAAAAATTATATTTCACACTCATTGCCATTTCTTAATAATGAAAGTCAACCTGAGACAGTTTTTATTTTATACTTCGTTGATTTGATATATGCTCCCTAGATATCTTCAAGGAATCCTCCTTTTCTCTTCACAAATCTTAGGCATTTCTTATTTTATAGATTCTTATTTAACAGAGCTGTTTCTTTTCATTTTTTAATTTTTAGAGCCATCTCCAGTGAGTGGTAGATAATTGTACAGAATAGTCATATTATACATAATTACATTTATGAATGTTATGGTATCAAACTGATAATTACAAAGATAGCTATATATATATATGGGAAGATAGGACTATTAGCAAAGTTGAGTGATGAGCGAGTATAGCTCTGTCTTATTTAATGTTGTGTCTTGAAGAAGCAGTTGGAATTACCTATATTATAAAAAATGAGAGGGTTGAATATAGGATATTCTAGATAAATGCACATGAGAAAACCCCAATTCTGTTAATAAGATTATATATATATATATATATGGAATTTTAAAATACTTAAGCGCTGTGTAAAACCATGAGGAGGCGGCCTAATTTTTGAGGGTATTGAATGATGTGCTAAAGAACTTGCCCAGTGTTGTGAAGAAATGTGTTTGTAGGTTTAATCATAGGACTTAATCAGAAACATCTCTTTAGAGTTTTATCTTTGTCTGTTTACAAATTATTTCCCAGAAGTTTTTTTTTAAATTTAAAAGCATTAGGTCAGTCCAAATTTTTCCCATAAATATGTTTCAACAGTCAACATAAACACAGGGAGAGAACCCTTGAACCAATTTGGACATTTGTTATTATAGGAAAATTTATAGACTTACTGACACAATTATATTGGCTTATCTTTCAGGCAAATTTGTAAAAATTTCTAACACTAACAGTCCTCTAAGTAAGAGATACCTACTGAAATATGGCATCCATGAATGAATAAAAGAATTAAATTTTGAATAATTTAATTACAATTTTGAATAAAACAATACATTTAATACCAACACATTTCTTACTAGGCAAGTATGTCAGTCTGTTTTTGCATCTCTATGAATGAGACTGGGTAAGTTATAAATAAAAGAAATTTAATTAGTTCACAGTTCTGTAGACTGTACAGGAAACATGTTGCCAGCATCTACTTCTGGCTAGGACCTCAGAAAGTTTACAATCATGGCAGAAGGTAAACTGGGAGCAAACACATCACATGGAGAGAGTGGGAGCCAGAGAGAGAGAAAAGGGTGGGGGGTTCCTAGACTCTTTAAACAACCAGACCTCACATGAACTAACCATGAGAAAAAACTGACTTATCACCAAGGGGATGGTGCTAAACCATTCGTGAGGGATCCACCACCATGATTCAATCACTTCCCACCAGGCCCAACTTCTAAAATTGGGAACCACATTCCACATGAAATTTTGAAGAGACAAACATCCAAACCATATCAGCAACTTTAAATGAAGTAACTACATAAGGATTGAAAAGTGCTTTGTCATTATAGGCACATTTTATTCTTCATATCATTTTTTAAATTATGTTAGAAATTTAAAAATATTGATTTTCCTATAGAGTTTAGCATACAGGTTAGGCATCAAATTCATAAATATTTGTAAAGAGTAAATGCTCTAGAAATTATTACACTTCTATACTCACTAAAAATTGTAATTTTGTGCTTCCTCTTTAGCAGGTGTTTGTACCTCATCCTTAAAAATATATTATCAGCTAAATTATGTTTTCTCTGACAGACTCTGCATAGGAATTGGGTGTATAGAATATGTTGGTACCAAATTATGTGCAATATTTAACTGTCAAAGTTAATTAGTTAAATTTAACTTTTCCTGTAAAAATTCTAGGTAAGAGGCAAACTGACTGAGCTAAAGCAGTTAGTATTTTAATAACAGAATCATATATATAACAATTTTTTAAATCCCCTAGAAATCACATTATTTTTAGCTTGAAAGTCATTATAAAATATAGGGTATAAGTTAAGTAGTGTTTTATCATGATCTGTAAAAATGTAAGTAAACCATTTTTAAATTAACAATATTCTCCTTGGAACAAATATATTCTCATTACTCTAGAATTTGTTTAATAATGGAGAGTCTAGATAAACTGATCTTTAAGTCTCATTTCTTCTTAAAATCACATAATTTTATCCTCTCTTCTGTTTTTTTTCTTATTATTATTTTAAAAAATGTCTACACTCTTGCAATGGTCAAAGAGCTTACCAATGAAGGATTTTTTTTTTTTTTTTTTTGCCATTTGCTGGGTCCCTATATGCTTTTCTACATTCATTTCCCTCTTACAAATACCATTGAGTCTGTAAACAGATCTGTTCTAAAGAATTTATTAAGGTAACTAGCAAGGGAGCTAGCTCAGGGCATTCTTAATTTTGTTTCATACAGCATTTTCCCATGCTAATTGTGATGCCTGGCTTCATATAAATGCATTACAACTTTCCGTCTACCCTCTGTAGCTCACAATAGTTATCTAACTCACCATTGTTTCATTTAATATTATTTGCTGCTGGGTGTTTTTTTTTTTTTATCTAAAGGCAGTTAATAAATTATGTTCATATTGCCAAGTAGCAGAATCATTTTGTATTCAATTCCTTTTTTCAGATGCTATTAATTCCAGATACAGATGGAAAACTCCCTTCCATTGCAACCACATAAGAGACCATTTTCCTCAATAACAGCTTTTCTTTTTAAAACTGAAATTCCTTTATATATTTGGCAATGCAGATTCTGTTCTCAAAAGTATTTAGCTTATTTTATTTCATTGTATTGACTTTATTCACTTGGATCTATATTTAAAGGTGTGTACTTCTTTTTCCAAAGTAAAAGAACTTCAACTCTATTTAAATGATCATATTTTGATTTTTGCTTCTTAATGAAAAGTGAGAAATAAGGCACAGAAGTATCTGAGTAATGAACTGAGTTTAGTCTTTCAATAGTGAAATAATAATACAATTCCTATGTACTATTGATTACATTTTTAAATGCTTATTACCCATTTTTAAAAATTCACTAAATGGTTCTTTTATTGAAGAAGTTGTACTGTCCCAGTTTATTAAATTTTATGTCTTGTCACAATTTTTACTTCAGCCCACATTAAACAAAATATATGTTTTACAATAAATTATGGCTGATTTTAGCTGTAGTATCAATTAGCTTAGCAAAAAGAGGGGAGAAAAGAATTGAACAGGATAGTTTTTGGTGTAGGAGACAAATTGGCAGCAGGTGTAGTTAAGGCATCAAACATGTTGTAGACAGCAAAGTTTGTGGCAAGGGTAAAATATCTGAGACAATGGATTAAACCAACAGGATCCTTAAAACTCAGTCACAGGGGCTATTACTATAAATGGCCCTAGGAAATTACTAGGTTCAAGTCAGTAAGTGAAAATGGACCCAGGCAGTCAATCTAGGATGGATATGAGGGAGACAAAAAGAATAATCTATAACTGCTCTTACACGTCTCTACTCTAGGCTTTGGCTTTAAAGAGTCCTAAATTTTAAAAACAGATTAAAAATAAAAAACATATGAGAGAACATATGGATACCTGTATTACTCAAGATCTAATGCTTAACACTGGCATAATATCATACATAACCAAAACATCAAGTCTCCTAACACTGTTTTGGCCCCAGAGAAATGTTTCTCATCTGTTTCAATCATGTCAAAATTTAAAGATTCGTGGGTCATTTAATTTCTCTCACAGGAAACAGACATGATTTAATAAAGAGGAAAAAAATTATTATAATTAATAAATTATTCAAATAGCATAAATACAATAAATTCTTGCAAAATAAAATAAAAAGTTTTAAAAATCTAAATGTATAACTTTGGGTTATTTAATTTTAATAATAAAAATAAAGAAAAAGTTAATGAAAGGTAGTTCATGTGAAATATGCAACTAAAGTAGCATTCCAATATTTCAAGAAAATTAAAAAACAAAAACAAAAATTATTTGCATAGTAAAAATTATAGACAAAAAAATCAAAATGAATAATCCAATCATTATTTTCAGATTATTTCTTGGCTACTGTCAATCAAGGTAAATTTTCTTTTAAAAAATATAAATAGTAAATAGAGCTGTTTTCTGTTTTCTTTATAATACTATAGCTTAAAAACAATTTAAAATATTTAAGAAGTACTGAATGCATTTATATATTGCTAATAGATGGTAAAAACGTGAACATAAGTAATAAAGTTGTATATAATAAAAATATTTCAATAGCTTTTGTATAATATAAATTCATTATATTTGATTTTATTACAATCTATATCAATGGTTAATATCTAAATTTATGGTCTCTAAATATTAACACACATAGATTCTCATGAAGTAAAATATATAACACAGAGAATATCTATGATGGTAACTTGAACTTTAGCAATTATTTTCTTCTGGTAAGAAAAAATAACACTTTCAACAATTGAAAGTAAGAACTAATATTTTCAAAGCATTGCACTAGTATCCATCTCTGTTCCCAAATGCAAATTTAAAATACACTAATTTAAACTGGAAATATACTTTTTTTACAACATTTTACGAGAACATGGTTAAAATAAAATACATACACAGTATTTCAAAAGTTTTCAGCTATTACTCAAAACCTAAAATTTTGTTATTGTATCCAGAAATAATTTTTTAAATTCATGTTTCATGTTATACTCAATGCAACAACCACTAATCCTTTAAAAACTAAAGCAAGGACATTTTTTCTCATTCAGGCATTTAATTAGAACTTCAAAAATAGATAAGTTGTAATTGAAAAAGTAATAAAATATAGTTTGGCATTTTTAAGAGGAATCCAAATTAGCATGTTTAATGAAGTTACATTATTTTTTGCTTTGTCAGTAAACTTAGTCTCTTCCTATGTCATAGAGTTTAAAAACAAATAATCTGTGAAAGCAGATGATCTTTTTTCTTTTAACCATTTGAAATGGTAAGGACTATTAAAGCAGTTTTCATTTCTTAATAATAAATGTGTTTTAAAATAATGATTTTAGAGAGCTCTTATATACACTGTTAGTGGGAATGTAAATTCATACACATATGATGAAAAACAGTATGGAGTTTTCCCTAAAAACTAAAATTATAACTACTATATGATCCAGCAATCCAATTATTAAGTATGTATTTAAAAAAAGGAAATCAGTGTATCAAAGAGATATTTGAGGCCTATGCTTTCTGCATCTTTATTCACAATAGCAAAAATATAGCATCAACATCAAAAGATGTATGGACAAAGAAAATGTGGTATGTAGTCACAATGGAATACTGTTCAGCCATACAAAAAAGAAAAAAATCCTTTCATTTGTGACAATATGCATGAGACTGGAGAACATTCATTAAGTTAAGTGAAATAAGTCAGGCACAGAAAGATAAATATCACGTGTTCTCACTCATGTGGTAGCTAAAGGAAAACTGAACTTATAAGTAGAGAGCACAATTGTGGTTATTTGATGTGGAGAAGTTGCAGGAATATGGGAGATAAAGAGAAGTTGGTTAATGGATACAAAGCTACACCTGGATGGGAGGAATACATTCTAGTGTTCTGTGGCAGTTTAGGATTAATATAGTTAAAAATAATTTAGTGTATATTTACAAAAGCTAGAAGAGAGGATTTTTAATGTTCACAACACAAATGATGAATGTTCAAGGTGATAGATATGTTAATTACCCTTATTTGGTCATTGCACATTGTATACATGTTTCAAAATATTATACTGTATCCCACAAATATATATAATTATATGTGCCAGCTAAGAATAAAAGGAAAATAGAAAAGAAAATAAAAAACTTTGATATATTTTATATTTTTGTTTCTTTTCCTTTGCTCCCAGAGATATTTTATTTTATGTAACATCAGCTTTCCCAACATTTTTTTGTCTGGGTAAAACCACTAGAGAAAATTTTAAATTAGCATAACAGTCTGAATCGCTAGATAAATACTAAAATTAACTTGAATGATAAAATATATATATAAAACATGACCTAAATAACTTCTTGTTTAAAATAACCTCTGGCCAAAGCTGCTGATGCAGCTGTTCCTAAATCTCATTCATCTAAAAAATATTTTAGTTATTCACTAAGGCTTCCTCTAAGTACAGCACATATCAGGACTAACTTTATTGTTGAATACAGGGACATACTTTTTATTTAAGAAGAAGCTGGGAAGACCATATATAAGAAAAACAGAATCACACAAAACAAGATAGTAGCAGTTATGATATACATATACACTATAATAAAAATAATAGAGAGCATTGTGATACTGAGTGTGGAGAATACCTTTAAATTGATTGGCTGAGAAGGATCTTTCAAGGGGCATGGTTCAGACAAGGCATACATATAAATATTGAGAGGACAGGGAAAAGTATTATAGGTAAAAGGAAGAGCAAACACAAATTCTGTGAGCTATCTGAGAGAAAGACAATATGACTAGATTGCTAACAAGTGCAGAAATACTTCGGGGATTTCTGAGAAAGGAGCAGAAACCAAATACTTTTATGTTATTGCAGTAATTTTTGATATTATTATAATTGTAAACAGAAAGTTACTAAAAAGTTTTAGATTCTTGCATGATGAGTGATTCAGATATTTAGTGTGACTGATTCTTGAGGAATAGCATAAGAAGGAAACTTACATAAAGACCAGTGAAGGCTATCATCTAGTTATATCCATGGTCCACCCAAGTGTGTTAGTGAAGCAGTGGAGGAGAAATGAAAGAATCTGCGATATATTTTGAAGATAAGATAAAAATTATTGCTAAAGGAAAGGTTAAAAACGTGAAAATCAAAGATAATTTTTTGGTTTAAGCAATGT
Organism: Callithrix jacchus; assembly: GCF_049354715.1. NCBI lineage: Eukaryota > Metazoa > Chordata > Mammalia > Primates > Cebidae > Callithrix > Callithrix jacchus. Next base: position 76,589,442 of record NC_133510.1, on the reverse strand, counting down.
TAGTGCTGGTCATTTACTAAGAAAGGAAAGCATAGGGAAATGACACATATGGAAGAGAAAATTATGAGTTCCTTCAGAGTATCTTGAGTTGGACAGACCTAATAGTTATCTAAGAGGAGATGTCAAGTAAGCTACTGCAGAAATGAGTCTACATTTCAGATGAAAAGTTAAGGCTGGTGACATTTGAGAGTCTTAGCACATGAATGTTATTTGTAGTCATGGAACAGCATGAGGTTGCCTGAGAAAGATGATATATTCAGAAAAGAGAAGTAGGCTTGATGATCGAGCAATGATCTAAGCTCAAATGACATAAAAGGAGCATCAAGCACCAGAAACTGGGATGGAGAGAGCAATAAGATAGAATAAAATAGAGGGTGATAGGGAAAACAGAACCCAAAGGAATAAAGTGATTTAAGACTGAGAAGTGGTATTTTGCATTAAATATTGCTGATACATCAATTAAGCAGTTTATTGCAGTAGCAGAGATGAAGTGAGGAGAGAAGGAGAAATGAGAAAGTACAAGCGGCAAGGATAGACTCTTCTTTCAAAATTCATTCATATATTTATGTTTGTGAGAGGGAATAGTGGAATGAGATAGTATTTGGAAAAGAATGTTTAGATAGATGATAGATGATAATAGATTAGACAGATAATACAGAATATAGAGATGACTGATAGATCCTAAATGATAGATTAGACAGATATTTTAGGCAGGTGAAAATAGAACAAGTTTGTATGTTGATTAAAAAAATAGAGAATATTCATGATGGTGAGAGAAAAAATGCAAGAACAAAATCATTTAGAAAATTATAGAGCATTGAAATCTATTTTATCAAATGTGAGAATTGCAACTCCTGCTTTTTGTTTATTTATTTATTTTTGCTCTCCATTTGGTTGGTAAATTTTTCTCCAACCCTTTGTTTTGAGTCTTTGTGTATCTTTGGATATACCGTTAGGTTTTGGCTGTATCTTTTGATTGGGGGATTTAGCCGATTTAAATTTAGGGTTACAAAGATACAGTGGTAAAAGGATCAGTGCAACAATAAGAGATCTTAATACCCAGATACATAAGACCCATAACGAGATTTAGACTCAATGAGACAGAAAATTAATAAGGATATCCAGGACTTCAACTCAGATCCGGAACAAGTAAACTCAATAAATATTGATAGAGTTCTCCATTTTAAATACACAAAATATTGATTGGCCATGAATAATACCCATTTTTAGAATGAAGCAATATTCCTGTTCTCGCTCCCTCTTTTTTCTTCCTCTTTCTTCCTCTCCTTCTCTCCTTTTTCTACTTTTCAACATCCTAGTTCCTCACCTCTACTCAATAAAAAAAAAAAAAGAAAATTATAGAGCAGAGGTGTATGCATGTGGTTGTTGAAATTATTTAGAAGTGAGACTGAGAATTTAGGAGAGTCTTCAAGCAATGTTTGTTACATCTCAGGGAAAGATTTTCGGATGCTGAAGAAGGGTGCAATAATGAGATAGATGAATCAATTTACTGACTCATATATATATGATTATAGATAATATATTTACATTTTATATGTATATACACTATACACACAAACCCATATATATATATATATATATATATATACACATGCACACATACAACCACACTTTTAGTCTTTAAGTTCTGAGTTACATGTGCAGAATATGCAGGTTTGTTACTTAGTTATACATGTGCCATGGTGGTTTGCTGCACCCATCAACCCATCATCTACATTACGTCTACATATTTTTTCTAATGCTGTCCCTCCCCTAGTTCTGTCACCCCCTAATTGGCCCCAGTGTATGATATTTCCCTTCCTCTGTCCATCTGTTATCATTGTTCAACTCCCACTTATGAGTGAGAACATACCGTGTTTGATTTTCTGTTCTTGTGTTAATTTGCTGAGAATGATAGTTTTCACTTCATCCATGTCACTGCAAAGGACATAAACCCAGCCTTTTTATGGCTGCATAGTATTCCATGGCATATATATGCCACATTTCCTTTATCCAGTCTATCATTGATGGGCATTTGGGTTGATTCCAAGTCTTTGTTATTGTGAACAGTGCTGCAATAGACATACGTGTGCATGTGTCTTTATAGCAAAATGATTTATAATCCTTTGAATATATACCCAGTAATGGGATTGCAAGGTCAAATGGTATTTCTGGTTCTAGATCCTTGGGGAATCGCCACACTGTCTTCCACAATAATCAAACTAATTTACACTCCCACCAATAGTATGAAAGCATTCCTATTTCTCCACATCCTCTCCAACATTGGTCAGCTCCTGACTTTTTAATGATTACCTTTCTAACTTGTGTAAGATGGTATCTCATGTGGTTTTGATTTGTATTTCTCAAATGACCAGTGAAGATGAGTTTTTTATCATGTTTGTTGGCTACATAAATGTCTAATTTTTAGAAGTTTTTTTGCCCACTTTTTAATGGGGTTGTTTTTTTTCTTGTGAAATTTTTAAGTTCTTTCTAGATTCTGGATATTAGCCCTTTGTCAGATGAGTAGATTGCAAAATTTTTTCCCATTCTCTTGGTTGCCAGTTCACTCTAATGATAGTTTCTTTTGCTGTACAGAAGCTCTTAAGTTTAATTAGATCCCATTTGTCTATTTTGGCTTTTGTTGCCATTGCTTTTGGTGTTTTAGTCATGAAGTCCTTGCCTATGCCTATGTCCTGAATGGTATTGCCTGTTTTCTCCTAGGGTTTTTATGGTTTGAGGTCTTATGTTTAAATATTTAATCCATCTGGAGTTTATTTTTGTGTAAACTGTAAGAAAGGGGTCTAGTTTCAGTTTTCTGCACATGGCTACCCAGTTTTCCCAACACCATTTATTAAACAGGGAATCCTTTCCCCGTTGCTTGTTTTTGTCATGTTTGTCAAAATGCTGTGGCTTACTGAAATCTCCGCCTCCTGGGTTTAAGCAATTCCCGTGCCTCAGCCTCCTAAGTAGCTGGGACTATAGACATGGACCACCATGCCCAGCTAATTTTTTGTGTTTTAGTAGAGGTGGGGTTTCACCAAGTTGACCAAGATTGTCTGGGTGTCCAGACCTTGTGATCTGCCTATCTCAGCGTTCCAAATTGTTGGGATTACAGGCATAAGCCACTGTGCTTGACCAATTTTTGTATTTTTAGTAGAGATGACATTTCATCATGTTGGTCAGGCTGGTGTTGAACTCCTGACTTCAGGTAATCCACCTGCCTCAGCCTCCCAAAGTTCTGGGATTACAGGCATGAGTCACCACCTGACCATACAGACCAGTTTTGAGAGCAAAAGCTGTATGATGGAAAAAATGGTAGATGGCCTAGAAAGACTGGACATGGGAAGCAACTCAGGAACATGAAGCATAATGGAAGTAGTACTGAATACTTCTTGGACATGACTTCTCAAACTATCTGTGGTCAAAGATTATATTCCGTGTCTGAATCATAGAAGGATACTTGTGCAAAAAATAGAATTCTAAAAAATTATCACATAACTGTATGTTACAGCAGTGGCAGTTTCTATAAATGTTCATAAATACTCCAATTTCTATAGTAATTTTCTGTGGGTCAGTAACAAATATTTTCCAATGGACATCAGTTTGAGAAACACTTTCAGTAAGATAGTCTTAAACAAGTGTAATTAAGAAAAGTATTCTATTCCTTTTTTAGTGTGACTCCCATAATAATAAAATTTAGACAAAGTATAGCACAGTTATTCAGTTAGAAATTTTATACTTTTTGTAACTAATATATATACTCAGGGCTAATATATTATATAATAACATTTAAACAAAAAAAAAGATGAGGCACTCACTTTAAATACACCTGTGATATCACTGAAGAAAAAATGAGAACTCTTAGTGAAAGCTAAGGCTATCAAAAAATGGAATGCAAAAATTAATTGGCACTAATAAGGCAGACAAATCTGGGTTTTCAAAAAATTACTTAGGCTTTATGTCATTCTGATTATGTTAATGCTATCCTTCATAATGCTTGTAAGATAGAACACCTGTCTCAGCACATGTGTAATCCAAAACAATAATGTTCCTTAGTCATGAATACTTTTATACTTGCCATAGCTCTACATTTAGAGAAAGGTTTCATTTTTGGAGAATAATTTGTATTGGGATGGTAGGAGTCTAAAGAGAAGCCAGCAGTATTTAGGAGGAGTTGTGGGGTGCTGTTGAGAATTTATGCTTGATAGAACTAGTACCTTGACTAAAACTAGTAGGGTATGAAATATTAAAAAACCTAATAGGAATGAATCCTACTGAGCATTTAATGCATTTTCCTTTGTGGACTGTACTATATTTGTTCAGAATTACATACAACAAAGCAAGTGAGAAAAAAATAAGATTGCATTTCAGTAAGAAAAACATTCAAAAGCCTAAAATGTATTAAAGATTAGAAATTGGCTTGGAGCTTTACATGTCACTGTGTCCTTCATCTATAAAAGTAGGAATGTGACTTCTCATTTCTTTAAAAGAAACAGTCATTAATGTTTGCTAGCATGTGACCATAAAATAGCAAAAAAGACAAACTCTCTCCCCTTCTACTGTATATTTTCAAGTCTAAGTCATGCTGAAGTTGAATAAGAAAAAAATTCTAAATTGGGTGGGTTTATCTTTTGATAGTAGCTTAAGCAAGACTTTATTGATTTATTATTTAATACTTAAGGACTGAAATATTTGCTAAGATATGCAAATGAGTAGAAAAACTATGGACTAGATTTGAGACTTTTATGCTTGTATGAGAAAGAATGATGTTACTAAGCAGGTTTAAAGGGCAGTGTTGCTAATTAATATTTATTTCTAAAGACATGCTCTGGAATCTACTTTATTCTGGCTTGTATATTGACAGACCATGCATTGCCTTGTTTGAAAATTTCTGAGACTGCTAGCTATTAACCAAATCCATTTTCTTCTTCTCTGGCACACAAATGGCCTTATTTCTCAGGGTCATTCAGAGTTAGACATAGCTGTGAAACTGAGTTCCCACCAATGGCACATGAGCCATAATGACATGTGTCATTATGGTCCAGTACTGGTTCATTAAAACTACTTACGCAGTCTATTTTTTGTTCCTTCTCCTTATGACAGGTGCATACAGAGAGTAAGAAATATCCATACATTGGTAGAGATGTAAAAAATCAGAGCCTGGTTCACTGAATGAATTTATGAATAAATGATAATCTCCTTTCTGTACAATTACTAGCTATTGATTTGGGAGCAAAATATATAAGCTTCTATTGTGTTAAGCCATTGGTTTCGTCCTATTTCTATTTCACCTAGTCTATACTAAGCAATATGTATTTATAGTAATAGACATAATGTAAGAACAAAAAGATAACATGGAACAATTTTTCTATATTACACATTACAAGTAAATGTATTACTGTGTGGAAGATACACAAGAAGCACATACTTCTGAAATTATATAATGTAAGAACCAAAATAACAAATTTAGAATGCTGTTCACATCCTTAATGAATTTCAAGGCATTTGCTTTTATAAATGAGAAAACCAAAAGTTAGGAATACATTAGAAGAGACTAAAAGATTAACGTAAGCCCAGAATGAGAATTTTTAAAAATAAAGACTGCATTGCAGGGAAGAAAAATAAAATTTGATGGTACAGCAAATTGAATCAGTAATCTGAGAAATGAATGTGAGAATTTCTCCTAGAATGCAGAGAATAAAGAGTAATGGATTTGAAATGTTGAAAAAAAAAGAGTGACAAGTTTCAAGGTTAGATAATGTAGTGAAAAGTACCAATAATTACTTTACCAAAAGCCAATGACTACATAGCTAAAGATTTCAAGTGACAGACACCTGATAATGATTTCATAGTTTGCTCATGAATAGCAATAAAAATGATTTATTATGATAAAATACTGAACTAAAAAGATAAGAAAAGCATTATGTGAGCCATCAGAAATGGAAAATCAGAAAGACAAATAAACAAGTAATGGGTACTACTGAAGAACGTCAATGATTGTCATGATGTTGCTGCACAAACAAAATGCCAGAACTTACAATGCAGTTTTCAGAATATTGAGTACCATAAAAGGCAAGCCTTGCTAAGTAGTCACTTGTTTGAACTCAACAAAAAATAAAAATCTTCTCATGCCTGTAATGTGAAGTAGTCTTTCTTATTCCTTTCTTTCTAAAATTTAAGGTATGAGTCTAATGAAAGGAGATTATAAATAGAGAAAACAAAGATTTAAAGAAAAATTACAATGTAAGTGAATAAAGTTAAGTTCTAAAAAAAAAGCAAATGGCAAAAAAATGCATTCATTTTTGTTTATCAAAAAAGATGGCAAATGGTAAAAATAGCATCAAATAAAGAAAAAATTTTCTGTATGTAAAATGACAGAGCATTAAGAAAGATCTTCAACCAGATTGACTAGAGCAAAACAAAAGTGAGCCAATTTTTTTTGTTGTTGTTATAGGTAAGCCAAAAATAGTCTTTTTATTTATTTTATCAACCAGAAAAATACAAATTAAAAACAACTTTAAAACACTATTAAAAATTACATTGGAAAAGATTCAAGAAAATAAGAATAAAACCAAAAATATTTTAAAAGGGAGGCATAAAACAAGCTGACAAATAAATGGAACACAACTTATATCAATTAAAACATTAAATTTAAAGGAGTTGTACTTATTAAAATGAAACAATGTGAAAAAGTAGAATATAACTACATGATGTTTAAAATAGTCATACCTGATATTAAGTGACATTAAAAAGTTAAAAATAGGTACATATATGGTAAACAAAGCAAATGGATGACCATTTTATAATGTAATATACATTTTTCCTTGAAGGGCTTCATATATGATATTAGTAATAGCTGCATTTAGTGAGTTTTTATACTGTAGCAGAGGCGATTATATAATTTTATTGGCTCATATATAGTCCTAAATTACTCTTGGTACAATATAATTTCCATTTCCAAGATAAATAAATAAAGCAAGGTAATTTTTTACAAGATCATGTAATTTGAAAACAATGAAGTTCAGACTGTAATTCAGGCCAGCTGAATTGAGAGCACAAAATTTTTAGTGCCATATTTTTCTAAGAAGATAAAATTGTCATAAAACTCATGTGCCTTAATCATACTGCATTGGTTATAAATATGCAAGTAAGTTACAAAAGCAGTTGGAAAAAATAAGCATACCTCTTTCAGACTTTGGTATGTGTGTTTCTAAGGCGTAAATAATCATAAAGGGTAATAATTAAATCACTAATGTTAATAGCAATTATAATTTAATAATTTAATTAAAATGTTTTCTTAATGCAATGTACTATATACTTTACAAATTTCATTTAACCATCACAGTAATTTCTGATACATGAAAAATAAAGCTAAAATAATTTAAATAGGATTTATCCTGAAGTAGAAAGTGAGTGATTTAAGGTCACATAGCTGTTAAATGAGGCATTTGTACCCAGAACTATTCTATGCCAAACACATACTTACCATTATATTATGTTCTAATAAAATAATAAGGGAGTGTATTAAACTTTATTCCATACAACGGGTATTTTTTAAAGTTACTTTTAATGTTTCAAAAGCCAGAAATTGCTTATTGGAGTTCAGTATGCTAGAAAACATTGAAACTATTCAAGTTCTATTGTTCAACCTCAGAAATATTTTTAATCTATGCTGTTGTTTAAAACTCTTAGATAGGGAAAATAATTTAACAATAGTTTTAGACTATTTACACATTAACAACCATATAATAAGTATCAATACTAATATAATGCATCAAATATTTTCCAAAAAAATCAGTAAAATGTTATTTAATTATGAACTAAGAGAAAATTAAAATAAATATAATGAGAATTTGATTAAGAAGCTAAAAAAGAGGTAACAAAACTATGTGTCTGAAATTGTGTTAAAGCAAAAATTAGATAAATTGAAAATAAAATATAAAATAGATAAATTCATTCAATAATGATTTATCTGACTAATCAACAAAATGAAGAAACTTGTTATAAAATAAACAAGGACATAAAAAGACATAAAGAAAGGAGAATTAGAATAGGAAATTAACCTCAGAATGAATAATTTAAAAAGAAAAAATGCAGTAGAAGATAATATTACAGGTAATGCTAGCTAGGAAAATAAAAATCTTAATGCAGTGGTCAGATCTTTTAGAAAAACAACATGTTAGCAATTTTATTTAAAAATAAGGTAGATGAAAATGAAAGAGAATATATTGTCTACATATATATGTATATATACATATATGTATTTTTGCTTATACATATATGTAAATATACATATATATGTAGGTATATTTATGTATATGTGTAAATTTACATATATACACCTATATATGTATATATATTCCTATATATATATATATATACACCTATAAATGTAAATATACATATATACACCTATGTATGTAAATATACATATATATGTATGTATAAGTAAAAATAGCAAAAGACTCTTGACTTAGTTTGTAGTAGAGTCAGAGCCTATCACAGAGCATAAAATTTCTTTGTTTCTGGAAAGAAGAAAACATGGGAAGCTTTTTGATTCATTTCATTAAGTAGGTAACAACCTGGCACTGAATTCTGATAAAGACAGCACTAGCATGCTGTAACACATAACACCCCACCAAAATTAAGTTTGAATATTTGATGGAATTGAGCTATAACTTTTATTTTGCAATTAGAAGAGAATTATTGGCTTAAATCTTAAAATTAAATAATTGTTCTTATTGGTTTATGATATAATTTATAACTGGTTCACTGAAACACTCAAGCAGAGGTCTCTGATGGTTGTTTCAGCTTTATTTTTCTGGTAAAATTTTTTTTGGGTAAAGTTTAGAAACACAGAGCAATAAAACACCCCCTTATTTGGCATTTACTGTGAAATATGAGATGATCTGCAAGTCAGGTTTTTGAAATAATAGATTTAAATATTAGTTCTAAAAGTTAATATCTACAATTAAAAACAAATCCTTGATTTTCCCCTTTATGATATACAAACAAACAAAAAGCAAATCACTAACATCTTTAAATATTTTCATAAATGATTACTAGTACACAGGGACAGGATATATTTTACAAATAGAAGAATGATTTGACCATTCTTTGTAAGACTATTCAGTAAAAAGAGAAGACAACAGTTAATAATAATTTCAAAAGCTCTGTGCTAGGTATTTTTCTTGGTACTTTACATATATTATCTTGTCTAATTCTGATAACAACTGAATTGGTAGCATTTCCCAGATGTGGAAACTGAAGCCCAAAAATATTTAGTAATTTGCTTGAAAACATATCTAATAAGTGCCTGGGCGCACACACATGCCGTCTTGTTTCGTTTGGGTTTGTGCTTGTAAGCATACATCATAAAATATTAATATCAACAGTAGAAAGTTTAAAGCAGAAATTGCCATTATTGGTGGGATTTCAACCTGGTAAACCATTCAAAGGTGCAAATGCTGTATGTAGTACTGCTTCTTTTCTGGCCCTAATTCATCCTATTCTAATTCTTAAGAAATACACAAAGCTGTTTTTTCCATCACTATTTCCATTAATGGGGCCACTGCCAAACAAGATTTACTGAGCTCTGTAAAGCAACTGATGTTCTTGACAAGACTGCCCCTCCCTTGGCCTACATGCTGCTTGCTGACAAACTGTTAAACAGATTAATCCTAAAAAGGAAGCTATAATTAGAACTGATTACCCAATTTTCCCTACGAAACAGTCAGTACTAATCTAATCATTTTATAGCCCTGTTTATTTTAAAAACAACTAAAATTCCCAAACTTCTACAATCACCCATATGTCTCTATACATCCCCTAATTGGACCCAATGTCCCCTGATTTCCAAACATAGTCACTGTACCTACCCTCTGTCAACAGCAAATCTCCTATATCTTTACTAAGTTTTCTCTTGGTGTCTGAATCTCCCTCTTACTCAAGGAGTCTACATCTCCTTAGGGTATACCTAGACCATTTCTCCTGTCTTAAAACCTCAATTCTTTTTGCTTGGTTTATACTTCCCACCACCTGTCTTTCATGCAAAGTCTATGCACATTTCTACTTCATTTCCCTCAGTATTTTACACTGGAAATTGCAATATCCATATAAACTTTCAAATGCCGTGGCTTGTCACTTCAATGACTTGCATTTCCAATAACATTTCTTCTAAACTATTTTAGTTTCCCATTCTTCTTGGTAGTTAGTACCATTGAAAATCACTGCGATTTAAAGCATGCATAAAAATGCTCATTCTTCGACTTCAACTTTTCCATCTCAGTCTACTATCCTTTTGTCAACCGAGCTTTGGACATTTGAGACCTCATTTTATTGGAACTCCTTGTTATTCATGACCCGACACCTTCCTTTTTTCTTATTTAACTTGTTTTATAACTTAGATTTCATGAAACATTATTAGAATAACTCTTTCAAATATACCATCCATTGAATTGATTTAATTTTCCTCCATCATGCTCATCTGATACATAAGAAACTAGTGATCCTCAGCAATATTTCTGGTCTTCTTGCATCCTGAACCTGTGAGAATATTACACTGCTTTATACTGAACAGCTTTGACCAATAAGACATAAATGTGTCATATGCCACATTTTAGTACAAATATTATAGAACCAGTGTGATTCCACATCTTTTCTTCTTTTAGCTGAGCAATCACAAAAACGTGTTGGTTAAAGGCACCAAAATATCAAAGAAATTCCAAATACTGAGCTCACACAGGGAGGAATGTTTCCCTGGAAAGGATCTGGATTCACATCAGACTTTGTGCAAATCATTTATTTTTTATAGTAAGTTGCTGTACTACTCCATTCTCACACTGCTATAAAGATATTACCCAATACTGGGTAGTTTATAAACAAAGGGGGTTTAATTGACTCACAGTTCTACACAGGTAGGGAGACCTCAGGAAACTTACAATCATAGTGGAAGTTTGAACAGGCACCTTCAAAGAAGGTGAAGAGGAAGAAGAACAGGCAACTTCTTCACAAGGAGGCAGGAGAGAGAAGTGTGTGAAGCAAAGGGAGAACTCCTTATTAAACTATCACATCTCATGAGAACTTACTCACTATCATGAGAACAGCATGAGGGAAAGTACACCCATGATACAAACACCTTTCACCATGTCTCTCCCTAGACATGTGGGGATTATGGAGCTTACAAGTGAAGATGATATTTGGGTGGGGACACAGCCAAACCATATCATTACATCCTTGGCCCCTTCCAAATCTCATGTCCTCACATCTCAAAACACAATCATGCCTTTCCAACATTGTCCAAATTCTTAATTCATTCCAGTGTTAACCCAAAGATCTAAGTCCAAAGTCTCCTCTGAGACAAGGCAAGTTTCTTCTGCCTATGAGCCTGTAAAATCAAAAGCAAGTTAGTTACGTCCAAGATACAAAGAGGTAGAGGCATTGGATAAATGCTCCCATTCCAAATGGCAGAAATTGGCCATAACAAACGGGCCGAGACTCATGCAAGTCTGAAATCCAACAGAGCAATCAGTAAATATTAAAGCTTCTACATAATCTCTTTTGACTGCATGTCTGACATAAAGGTCATATTGATGCAAGGAGTGGGCTCCCATGGTCTTGGGTCTCTGCCCCTATGGCTTTGTAGGGTATAACCCCTCTCCTAGATGCTTTCATGGACTGGTGTTGAGTGCCTGCAACTTTTCCAGGTGCACAGTGCAAGTTGTTGGTGAATCCAGACACCATTCTGGAGTCTGAAGGATGGTGGCTCTCTTCTCACAACTCCACTAGGCAGTGCCCCACTGGGGACTCCAGTTGGGAAATGGGGGGCTCTGACCCCACATCTCCCTTCCACACTACCCTTGCAAAGATTCTCCATGAGAACCCTGGAGCACATTTTTGGCTGGACATCCAGGCATTTCCATACATCCTCCAGAATCTAGGTGGAGGTTCTCAAGTTTCAATTATTGACTTCTGTGAACCTGCAGGGCCAACACCACATGGAAACTACCAGGGCTTGAGTCTTGCACCCTCTACTGAGTTGGACATTTGGCTGTTTTAGCCATGGCTTGGATAAAGGTCACCAAGTCTCGAGATGGCACAAAACAGCAAGTTCCTTGGTCCCACCCATGAAACCAGTTTTTTATTTCTCCTAGGCCTCTGGGCCTGAGATGAGAGGGACTGCTGTGAACACTGCTGACATGCTCTGGAGACATTTTCCCCATTGTCTTGATGATTAACTTTTGGGTCCTTGTTACTTTTGCAAGTTTCTAAAGCAGGTTTGAATTTTTTTTTGCAGAAAATGGGTTTGTCTTTTCTATCACACTGTCAGCCTGCAAATTTTGCAAACTTATGCTCTGATTTCCTTTTAAACATAAGTTTCAATTTCAAACCATCTTTGTGAATGCATATAACTTAATGCTTTTAAGAGCACTGTATTCGGGTTGTCTAAAGAGACAGAACTAATAGGATTATCTATCTATCTATCTATCTATCTATCTATCTATCTATCTATCTCTGTGTATATATATATATATATCTCCACTGACTCAAATGTTAACCCTTGGCAACACCTTTATAGACACACCCAGGTTCAGTGCCTTGTATCCTTCAATTCAGTCAAGTTGACGTTTAGTATTAACCGTCACAAGTCCATCCCATGTAAACTTGAACCCATAAACATCTCCTGAGATTATACATAATCTTCAAATAAAGAAAATAAAAAGATCACATTTACACCTAACATAATACAACTCTCGTTCATACAACCGTAAATGGACCAATCCCAAACACAATACAATTATATAAAATTAAAAATACTTAAATGCTGATATGAAGTCCATAAATCTTACATCACATGATAAGGGAAAAGAAATAAAATGAATATATTTTCTTAGTACAAGTGTATACATGCACAAACATGTTTTTAACAAAAGAAGAAGGAAATACCATGAAAATTTCAGTCTCCGTTTCTACCGCTGATCACATGGTGATAGCTGGTATTTATAACTGCCTTCTTGTATCCATTCTGTATTCCCTTTGCCTTTAGCAAGCACCTCAGTAGGTTGTGTTTTTTTCCTGATGGAGTGACCCAAGCCTTCATTCCTAAAGGGTCTGGGTCATTTGTAGTACTTCCTGGATTGGGCTGTTGCAGTTTTTCATTGACCTTAATCACAGGGCATGGTAATACCAAGAGACATCCTAATGGATCTCCTCTACACCACATATACTCTTCCTGATGAAATCAGTACACTGATTTCATCTGGATCAGTCACCCCAGCCAACACTATAACACCCTTCTTAGCCTGTTGACTTAAAGGTCAGAGGAGCCCATTGTGTTCAGGCGGCAATCTTAACTTCAGGCTTAATGGAATCATTGTTGTGTCTCCTGATAGCAGCATTCCTCTCTCTGGAACTAAGACCGCTAGGCCAGCAGAATATAATGTTGTGGGAACAGGAAGCAAACATTTTGCTAGTGGATCACTAGGGGTGATGGTGGGTGGTGCCACTTCCACTTCCACTCCTTGATGCCTGGACCCAAGTCCTGGCTATGGGAGAAACGATACCATATATTGGATGCTGATTCAGAACATACAAGGCCTTCTAGAGAACTTCGCCCCAGCCCTGCAAAGTATTGTCACCTAGTTGATATTGTAATTGTGACTTCAAAAGGCCATTCCACCATTCTGTCAATCCAGCTGCTTCAGGGTGATGGGGAACATGGAAAGACCAGTAAATTCATAAGAATGAGCCTACTGCCACACTTCTTTAGCTGTAAAGTAAGTTCTTTGGTCAGAGTCAATGCTGTATGGAATACCATGATGCTGAATAAGGCATTCTGTGAGTCCAGGGATGGTACTCTTGGGAAACTCATTGCATGCAGGATAGGCTAATCCATATCTGGAGTAAGTGTCTTTTCCAGTGAAGACAAACCTCTGCCCTTTCCATCAAGGAAGAGGTCCAATATAATCAACTGTCACCAGGTAGCTGGCTGATCACCTCAAGGAATAGTGCCATAATGGAGAGATCAGTGTTCGTCTCTGCTGCTAGGAAATTGGTCACTCAGCAGTGGTGATAGCAAGGTCATCCTTGGTGAGTAGAAGTCCATGTTGCTGAGTCCATGTATAACCTCCATCCCTGCCACCATGGCTACTTTGTTCATGGGCCAATTTGATGACAAGGGTGGCTGGGGAAAGAGGCTGAGTGGTGTCCACAGAACTGGTTATCTTATCCACTTAATTATTAAAATCATCCCCTACTGAGGTCACCTTTGGGGAGCACTCACATGAGATACAAATATCTTTACAGTTTCTGACTACTCAGAGAGATCTTTCCACAAACCTCTTCCCCAATTTTCTTTGTCACCAAATTTTCAATCATGCTTCTTTCAAGTCCCTGATCATCCAGGAAACCATTGGTTATAGCCCATGAATCAGCATATAATTGCACATTTGGCTATTTCTCCTTCCATGCAAAGTGCACAGCCAGGTGCACTGCTTGATGTTCTGCCCACTGGGAAGTTTTCTCTTCACTGCCATCCTTCAGTTATGTCATAGAATGGGGCTGTAGTTCTTAACTTTCCACTTTCGGGTGGTGCCTGCATACTGTGCAGAACCATTTGTGAACCAGGCCCTAGTCTTCTCTTCCTCTGTGAACTGACCATAGGGAACTTCCCATGAGGCCATTGGTGCAGGCTGGGAGATAGAAAGCAGGGTGGCATGAGTGGAGACCATGGACATTTGAGCCACTTCCTCATGTGACTTACTTGTGCCTTCAGGACCTGCTTGAGCCTGATCATGTATATACCACTTTCATTTGATGATGGAATGCTGCAGTGCACTACACACTTTATGACTAGATGGGTGAGAAAGTACCCATATAATGATAGGCAGTTCAGGTTGCTTGGTGACTTGATGACCCATAGTCAAATATTCAGTTTCCACCAAAGCCCAGTAATAGGCCAAGCACTATCTCTCAAAAGGACGGTAGTTATCTGCAGAAGATGGCTGGGCTTTAGTCTGAAATCTGAAAGGCCTGCACTGTGATTCACCTATGAGGGCCTGGTAAAGGCTCCAAACAGCATCCCTATCTGCCACTGACACTTCAAGCACCATTGGATCTGCTGGGTCATATGGCAGAGAAGCTTGCATAGCAGCCTGGACCTGTTGTAGATCCTTCTCCTTTTCTGGGCCCCACTCAAAACTGGCATACTTATGAATCACTCAACAAATGAGTCAGAGTAACACACCCAAATGAGAAATGTATTGCCTCTAAAATTCAAATAGGCCCACAAGGGGTTGTGCCTCTTTCTTGGTTATAGCAGGGGCCAAATGCAGCAACTTATCCTTCACCTTAGAAAGAATATCTCAACAAGCCCCACACCACTAGACCCTAGAAATTTTTACTAAGGTAGAAGATCTCTGAATTTTAGTAGAATTTATTTCCCATCTTCTGGCATGCAAATGTCTCACCAATAAGTCCCATGTGTTTGCTACTTCTTGCTCACTGGATCTAATCAGCATAATATCATCAAGTAATGGACCAGTGTAATATATTATGTAACCAAAAATCAATCAGGATCTCTCCAAATAAGATTATGACACAAAGCTGTAGAGTTGATATGCCCCTGAGATAGGACAGTAAAGGTGTATTGCTGGCCTTGCCAGCTGAAAGTAAATTGCTTCTGATTGGTTTATAAACAGGAATGGAGAAAAAGGCTGCATTCCAGGTACAAGGAGATGTATTAATTTGCTCAAGCAGTGAAACAACATCTGGTACAAAAGCTGCAATTGGAGTTACCTCTTGGTTAAGGTTACAATAATCTACTGTCATTCGCTAAGGTCCATCTGTCTTCTGTACAGGCCAAATGGAAGGGTTGAAGAGGGATGTGGTGGGTATCACCACTCCTGCATCATTCAAGTCTTTGATGGTGGCACTAATATTTGCAATCCCTCCAGGATATATATACATACATATATATATATATGTAGTATTACCCACTGTAAGTCAGACCTGAGCGAAAATGTTATTAATTACCTGACCCCCAGTAACCCCTATTTTAATTGGAGGACCACATGACATTTTGGGTTCCCTGGAAGCAATGTCAGCCCAGAGCCACTATCCAGTATTCCCTGAAATGTCTAATCATTTTTCTTTCCCCAATACACAGTTACCTTGGTAAAAGGCCAGAGGTCTCCTTGAGGAAGGATAGGAAAATGATTCAATGCATAAATTGTTCATAATGTAGTGGGGTCCTTCATCAGGGGATCGGCTCCCCTTCATTCAAGGGATTTGGTGTTTGTAAACTGGCTCAATTCTGAAAATTGATTGAGGGGCAATGATTCTCTGTTTTTCTCATTCAAATTAGTCTTTGGTCCATTCAGCCTAGAAGCTTTCTGCTTGTATAAATTAAGTATGAATGCTGTAGGCTTCCTATCAATTTCATTTCTGGGAATACTGTGATTGATTAGTCAATGCCGGAGCTCCACACAAGTCGGACTATTCTGATGGCTGCTTTGCCTCTGCTGTTCATTATGGTAGATATAGCTACTTTGCTTTTGATCATTGAGTGCCACCAATTGGCTCCTGCCCTCTTGGCATTCAATTATTCCCATTGTATTTAAATTTTCTGGTCGAGTAACTGCGGTTCTCACTGTTAGATCTGACATACAGAGAAGAGCAATTATAGAACTCTTCAAAATGGAAGGTTCTGCCTTCATAAATACATTTCACAAGGCATTGGTCAAGGGTATATCTTCTAGACCCTCCTAGCTGGGATGAGTAGGTCTAAAGTGACAAATTCATTCCACTCTCCCAATCTCCCTAAGCCTTTTTATCCCTTCCTCTACATTAAACCAAGAGAGATCAGGTATTTCTACCTTGTTCATTTTGGGTCTGGTTTTAACCCATACTTCAATTGACCAGGCAAATAAACTATTAGAACCTATTTAAACTTCCAGAGCTACAACATTAAAGCAGAGTCCCTAGTTAGTAGGCCCAAATCAATAAATTAAACCTGATCCAAATCTATGTATTTTTTTCATCATTATCCCATACCTGTAATATTCATTCCCATGTCTGTACTCCAGATTTGTTTATATAAATTGGAGAACTCAAATAGTTGTTTTTGACTGTAACACACCTCCTTATGGGTCACACTATCAACCTCACCCTAGGATCCTGCTGGGACTTTAGGTCTAGAAGTGAAGTTTTAGGTCTAGAAGCAAACAGGGGTATTGGGCATGGCTCCTGAAGAGAACCAACATTATTTTGCCTGTCAACTACCTCAGGGGAGACTATCACTTTTGTCTCAAGAAGCACAGGGTTTATTTCTTCAGACAAATGTGGAAAGGCTGATGGCAGCATGTGTCTGGGAGGGAATGTTTCCACTACTGCAGATGAGAAAGCTCTTCCTTCTGGCAAAAACTTTTATCAGAATTTACAAGCTCAGTGTTCCCAACTTCAACAGGGTCCTCCCACACATCCTATTCCAAGTTGCACCCATTCATTTCTAATCAGTGCCCTCACTTTAACAGTAGACATCTGGTGAGGCTGTGCATGCCCTTTTGTTGCAGGTCAGCCACTCGTATAATAAGAGCTTTCTGTCTGTTTTCCTTATAGCAATGCAAGAACACCTAATATGGATTGGTTCTGTGTCCCCACCCAAATCTTATCTTGAACTATAATCTCTATGAATTGAGGGAGGGACCTGGTGATAAGTGATTGGATCACGGGAGATGTTTCCCATATGCTGTTCTCATGATAAGGAGGAGTTCTTATGAGATCTGTTGGTTTAAAAGTAGCATCACTCCCTGCCCTCTCTCTCCTGCCACCATGTAAGATGTGCCTTGTTTACCCTTCACCTTTCACCATAATTGTACGTTTCTTGAGGCCTCCTCAATCATTCAGAACTGTGAGTAAATCAAAACTATTTTTTTTTTTTTATAGATTACCCAGTCTCAGGTAGCGTCTTTATAGCAGTGTAAAAACTAATACAGAGAACTGGTACCAGTAGGGTGGGATACTGCTATAAAGATAACCTAAAAATGTGGAAGGAACTTTGGAACTGGGTTACAGGCAGAGGCTGGAACACTTTGGAAGGTTCAGAAGACAGGAAGATGTGGGAAAGTTTGAAACTTCCTAAAGACTTGTTGAATGGGTTTGGCCAAAATGCCGATAGTGATACGGACAATGAAGTCCAGGTTGAGGTGATCTCAAATGAGGATGAGGAACTTATTGGGAATGGGAGCAAAGGTCATTCTTGTTATGCTTTAGCACAGAGGCTGGCAGCATTTTCCCCTGCCCTAGAGATCAGTGGAACCCCTTTGAATTTCAGAGAGATGATTTAGGGTATCTAGTGGAAGAAATTTCTAAGCAGCAAAGTATTCAAGAGGTGACCTGGCTTTTCCTGAAAGTATACAGTTACATGTATTCACAAAGAGATAATTTGAAATTAGAACTTGTGTTTAAAAGGGAAGGAGAACATAAAAGTTTGCAAAATTTGCAGCCTGACAATGCAGTAGAAAAGAAAAATATATTTTCTGGTGAAAAAATTCTAAGCCTGCTACAGAAATTTACATACGTAATGAGGAGCCGAATGTTAATTGCCAAAGCAATGGAAAAAAATGTCTCCAGAACATGTCAGAGATCTTTGTGGCAGCCTCTCCTAAACAGGCCTTGAGGGAAAAACAGCTTTATGGGCCAAGGTACAGCTCAGGCCATGGCTTCAGAGGGTGCAACTCCCAAGCCTTGGCAGCTTCCACATGGTACTGAGCCTGTGGGTGTGTGGAAGACAAAAGTTGAGTTTTAGGAGCCTCCACCTAGATTTCAGAGGATGTATGGAAATGCCTGGATGTTCAAGCAGAAGTTGGCTATAGGCATAGAGCCTTCATTGAGAATCTCTACTAGGGCAAGAGAGGAAATGTGGGGTTGAAGCCCCAACACAGAGTCCCCCTGAAGCACTGTTTAGTAGAGCTGTAAGAAGAGGGCCACCCTCCTCCAGACCCCAGAATGGTAGATCCACCAACAGTTTGCACCATATACCTAGGAAAGTTGCAGGCATCTCATGAACACAGCTGTGTGGGCTGTACCCTGCAGAACCACAGGGGCAGAGCTGCTCAAGGTCTTGGGAGCCCATCCCTTGCATCAGTGTGCCCTGGATGTTAGACATGCAGTCAAGGGCTATCATTTTAGGGCTTGTTGATTTAATTACTCCTCTGCTGAATTTCAGACTTGTATGGGGCCTGCGGCCCCTTTATTTTGGCCATCTTTTCTCATTTGGATCAGGAACATTTACCCAGTGTATGTATCCCCATTGTATTTTTGAAGCAACTAATTTGTTTTTTATTTTGCGGACTCTTAGGAGTATGGGACTTGCCTTGACTCAGATGAGACTTTGGACTTGGATTTTAAATAAATTCTGGAATGACTTAAGACTTTGGGGGATTGTTGGTGAAAGCATGACTGTAATTTGAAATGTGAGAACGTGTGATTTAGGAGGGGCCAGGGACTGGATGACATGGTTTGGCACCATGTTCCCATCCAAATTTCGTGTCAGATTGTAATCTTCACACATTGAAGAAGGGGCCTGGTGGGAGGTGATTGAATCATGGGGACAGTTTCCCCTTGCTGTTTTTGAGATAGTGAGTTCTCATGAGATCTGATGGTTTAAAAGTGGACTTTCCTCTGTGCTTTGTCTCTCCTGCCACCATGTAAGATGTACCTTGTTTCCCCTTCACCTTTCATCATGATTGTAAGTTTTTTGAAGCTTCCCAGCCATGTGGAACTGTAAGTCAGTTAAACCTTTTTTGTTTATAAATGACCCAGTCACAGGTAGTATCTTTATAGAAGTGTGAAAATGGGCTAATACAGTTATCTGTATTATCCCATGTGATCCTCAAAGCAAAACTGTATAATGTGCATATTTTTATAATTTTACAAATCAAGAGTTAATGGATCAAAATGTAAAATATCTTTTCCCAAATTCCTCAATTATATTTGAAAAGTTGCTGGAATTCACTATTCTTCTTTACATTCTAACCATGTCCTCCCCTCTGCTTTCTTTACTGTATCATATTGTCTCCATAACTGATTAAAACAAAACAAAATAAACTTTGGAAAACAATATCTTATAAATTGCTTATGTATGAACTAGCAGTTTTATATTTAGGGACAAATATGTATCCATGTTATGAATAAAACTTCACTTCATAAATGTCAGGGTGATTCTTATAGTCAGCTGTGATAGATGATGCTGCTACTATTGCATCCAAATCATTTAACGAGATCACTGCCAAATCAAGGCTTTTTGCAGTGTATCATGTAAGAAGTCTGAAACAGATTACAAAATACAGTACCCATACTTTTATAGTGTTATTATTATGATACTTGTGTCTAGAAGTTAGGTAGTATAGGATTTTAAAATATTTGTAGTCAAAATAGTGGATGAAAAGATTAGGCTTTTGGTCACAAAACAGAATTCTGTCCTTGTTCTGTTTCTTATATTAGCTATTGATGAGCAAAATGTACTGGGCTTCTTTTAGTATATGAATTTTGACTGTCTGAGAAAGCTATAGAACTTTTAAATAAAGAACATTATTTTTAATGTAGTAAAACATGAGAAGATTTGTTATTTTAAATCACAAAGAAATAGTTGTGTTTATCCTTAAGTCTGTAGCACTATGAAGAGAGGAGACATACGCACACTAAGAGCCCCAATTATTATTATTATTTTCTTTCCTGCTCTTCACTTGATCGTTTAATCTCAGTCCAGCTACAAAGGCTACTCAAAGGGTCAACCAGGACCTAGGAGTACCTAGCAACTGTGGCTAGAGACACAGTAATCAGAGGTTTAAAATGTTTCTCTTTCTAGTGTTGCAGGCAAAATTCAAGTCACCATGTCTCAGCCATAGCTGTGCTTCAGGAGATAATTAATAAACAAAAGTCACTTGAAAATTCTAACTTTAGGAAAATCCATCATTTGAAGATCAGTCATGTTGTTTTTTTACATTATTTTCATAATACCTAGCAAGTATTTGATACCTGGTAAGCAATCACAAATATTTAGTGAATTAAATCAATTAACTTATGTGATGTTTCCACAAGGAATAAGGAATGAATATAAATTTGGTGGAAATTATCAGTTATATATTTTGTGAAGGAAAAAATAAACAGGAAAAGAATAAGTTAACATAAGGTTTCAAACTTTTTGTAAGTTATCTAACTCTATCTGGGCTGCAATAAAAATACACCATAAACTCAGTAGCATTTAAGCAACAGAAATGTATTTCTCATTCTTCTAGAGGCTGAGAAGTTCAAAATTAAGGCACTAGAAAATTCACTGTTTGATGAGAGTTAGTGTCCTGGTTCATAGATGCCACTATCTAACTGTGTCCTCACATCCTGGGCTGAGCAATTACTCTCTCTCAGTCCTCTTTTATGAGGGCACTAATCCTACTCACCAGGACTCTGTTTCATGACTAAATCAACTTTCAAAGGCCCTACCTCATTAAGTCACATTGTCACCTCAGAGGCAAGGATTTTAACATATGGATTTAGTAGAAACACAGATATTCAGACCTTAGCAGTTATCATGGATTGCTTAAAAGAGAGAGAAAGTGAAAAGAAAAATAGAATTCTTAAATAAATAAAATAAATAAATGGTTTCCATGTAAGGGAAAACATGATTACTTGTGGAACTTAGAAAAAGATATAAAATATAAAGCTCAAATAGCAGGGCTATATAAAATGACTAGCTGGAAAACAAGAAAACCTGAAGAAAAATAAATAGATCTGTCTTATAACAAAATCAGTAATAAAAAAAAAGTCTGCAAAGCAAATAATTTTGAGAGTTGAGTCAATCCATAAAAAATGGAAAGAAGTTGAAAGAAGCATCAGCTTTTCACATGAAGATATATTTGAAGAATGAAGGTGAGAGCTATTTAAATAAGTGGTACTGAATCATGAAATTGGAATCAAATTCCAATTCCAATTCATTGTCATTGGTTTCCAATCATACTTGTAATACAATCTCAGCTCCTTATCTAACTTACAGATACTTAAAATATCAAATCACAATCTTCTCTATTTTTCAGTTTATAATGTTTTTCCTCTCACTATCATCTGGCGAAAAGTAGTCTTATCCACAGATTCAAATTTTGCCAATTTTATTCCTGCCTGCAATTTCTTCTATCTTTGCATGGTTAATTCCTGGTCATCTAGATTTGATTTCTTTGCTAAGCACCTGACCTAAAGTAGCATCTATGGAGTCTATAAAATCCTATTACTTTAATCCTTTGTGGAATACTCATCACCAACTGATAAGTCCCTGGGTCTTCATTTCTTTCTTATGTGTTGTTAACCTCACTCTAGAAATAATCTCCATGAGTGCAAGAAACTTGCTTTTGTTGTTGATCACTATTCTTAGTACCTACAACAGTGTCTGGCAAAGAGCTGATTTTCAACATATGCTTGATAAATAACCATAAAATACTTCCAATGTGAACATACTTTTCTTTTTGGTGTTGGAAAATAGAGTTTCAGACAGGTACATTATCTTACAGAACAATAATCAGCCAGTGTCCTGGGTCTGAGTCCCACTGGTTCTCTACTTTTCTAGGCAAATTAGTACTACTTAATCTTCCTTATTAGTTTCATGACCACAGTTAACAATTCTATGTTCAAGCTCACTGCAAGTAGCATAAATCTATTTCTATAAAGTTGAGAAATATTTCCAGAGTTCTAGATCAAGAGCAGGCATCCTGCTGACGAAATAAAAGGAAATGTTGGCAAGTTGATGAGGATCAATCATTCCCTCAAGTAACAGAAGTAAAAAAAAAAAAGTACGTACATAAAAGAAATATTTTTAGTCAGAAGAATCATAAAGGTACCTAAAACTCCAGATGGGGAAGTGACATTAGAAGGAGTTAGATCAAAAGGCTTATTGATTTTTATGATCCCAAAGTGTTGTTTCTAGTAGTTTCAACACAGGCCTGAAAACGTGAACCAAGAATGGTCACAGTTTCTGATGGATATTGAAAGGCAAAATATTGACTAAAAAGGTTAAGAAGAATAGTTATTTCTTATGTGAGAAAGAACCAAATAATCTCACATTGATTATGAAGAGAAAAAAAGGTAAAGTTTCTAATTGAAAAAAACATTTTAGGTTATATCTGATAAGAGTATCTAAAATTTTCATAATGTTTAACAGTTTATAAAACCAATTAATACTCATTCCCAAAATTAATACTCAATTGTTTGTAACATGTATTTTTAATTACTTTTTTTTTAAAGATTAGGGTACTTGTTTCAGATCTAACATGTAAAGAGTTTGGAAGTTACTACTCCTGTCCTTATAACAGAAAAGCTGGACAAATAAAATATCAATAACTTTTGGTGAACCCATCAGAGCACTGAGGTCACAAAACAAATGGCTACCATAAAATCTGGAGAGACAGACATATCCAGAGAGAGAAAAGATCCAAGATTTGCTTACCAAAAGTAGAAGCTGCTGAATACCATAAGATGCTAGGATCAGTAAGTTATTACTTGATTAGTAACTTTAGTTCTTAGAGGCTGAGTGTGGAATAGCATGGGTTTAAGCAAATACTGTGGCAGTATTCATAGTGGGGCCCCATATTCTTATTAACTTTTCTTCCAGGAACTTCACTAGGTTTTCATGTCCATGATTCAAAAATAATCCTCCTTGTAGCTGTAACAGTGGAAGGAAAAGACTAATCACTATACAACCCTCAAAGATCCTTCTCCCTAACAAAAGCCTAGTCTCTAGGGAAAAAGATGTCACTAGGGTAGTACTGAAACCTTATCCCAACTAGAAGAAGGGAACTTCTTCTCACTCTAGTGTGCCATGGTCTTCCTATCTCACCAAAGGGGGAAAATAAAAATTTGTAGTCAACATAAAAGAGGGATTTAAACAACTAGATTGGGAATTCCACAACTAAGGAGGAAAAGAGTGGGAAAGAAAAAAAGAGAGCGAGCCCTTTAGAAAAAACAGAAATACTTGCAAAAGCCACACTTGAGACACAGGCCTATAAGAGACTTGAGGGAATCAGAAGATAAAAGAACACTCCTTCCCATACTAGTGCACCATGCTGAGACAGAATAGAGATATACTCACGCCTCTCACATTTTTTAATGCATTTCCACTGATTGCAAAACCCACTCCACTACCGCACTGTTAATAGTCCTTGTACTGAAAGAATTCCAAGAACTGGAATAACCAAGGTTGTGGAGTCTCCCACCTCAGGAAAGAATGCTGCAAAATTCATCTACAGCCTTGTTGCCTCCCGCTGCCCCGCCCAGCTTGCATACCCTACTCTTGATGTCAAGTCTCACATTTTGCATAATGAAAAATCTCTACAAGCTCTTTTTGGAGAGTCAGTCAAGGGGTTATCCTCTTTCATGTGCTTCCTCCCTTATGCCTGGGCATAAACTCCATTGAAAACTGTTTTGACCTCATGCCAATTTCTACTGCATTGGGATCTGAGGAACCTGTGGTGGGTAACACCACCAGTGTGATAGCATTAGATTACAGGTGAAGTGGCTGCAAGATGCAGACACTCTCAGAGAAGCAGTACAAAGCAAAGCCCCAAAGCCACGAAGGGAGACAAAAATAAGGACACTAGAGGAACTTGAAATCTGTGGTACATATAAGTATAATAAACATTGGACACATCCCCAACTCCCAACCACATTAACATAAACCCTCACACTATAGATCTATTACCCAGATCCTATTATCCAATACATGCCCAACTTTTACCCCCCCAAAAAAATTGTAAAAGATGTAAAAAGGCAATAAAAAACGCAGTCTGAGAAGACATAGCAATCATCAGAACCAGATTTAGAGATGACACATATGCTGTAATGATCAGACATGGAATTTAAAACAATTATGGTTTATATATTAATGCTCTAGTGAAAAAGTAGACAGAATGCAAGATTTTTAATATAAGCAGAAAGATGGAAATTAAAATAACTAAAGGGAAATTCTGTAAATCAGAAACAGCAATGGAAAAGAAAAAATGCCTTTGACAAGTTCATCAGTAAACAACACAGTTGAGAAGGAATCAGAAAGTTTGAAGATAGGTCAAAAGAAACTTTATAAACTAAGCAAGGTGCAGTAGCTCATGCCTGTAAAAGCCTGTAATTCCAGTACTTTGGGAAGCCAAGGCAGGGGGATGGCTTGAGCCAAGAGTTTGAGACCAGTCTGAGTAACAGAGCCAAACCCTGACTCCATAAAATATACAAAAAAACAGTGGGACATGGAGGCACGCAACAGCAGTCTCCGCTACTCTTGAGGGTAATGCAGGAGGATCACCTGAGCCTGAAGAGGTCAAGGCTGCAGTAAGCCATGATTATGCCACTGCACTCCAGCCTGCATGACAGAGTGAGATACTGTCTCAAAAATTAAGAAAGGAAGAAACTTTTCTGATTGAAACACAAAAGAACAAAATTTATAGGGAAGTCAAATAAACCTTAAGATTCTCATCTGGCTAGGTGCAGTGGCTCCTGCCTGTAATTCTAACATTTTGTGAGGCCAGGGTGAGGGAATCACTTCAGCTCATGAATCTCAGACTAGCCTGGGCTGCAGAGTGAGATCCCACCACTCCAAAAAAAAAAAAAAAAAAAAAAAAAAAAACAGAATAGCTAGTATTTAAACCCAGTATCTCAGCATTCAAATTTTACCAACTACTTATACCTTCAGTTATCTTATTCTATTGTGGCAGGGCTATCATTATCTACTGAAAATAAACATAATAGAATGTGAGTTTTTAAAATAATTTTTCTGAAAATTTAGTAATAATGTGTAATGTAAAAATAAACCTATTTAGAAGAGGAGGAGAAAGGAGAGAAAGTAAATACATACCATTAAATATATAACGAGCAAAAAAAAGGCAGCTAAAATTCTCATTTCTGTAACATGTCACAAGGTCATAGTTTATATTTTCCTTTTTCTTCTATTATCCATGCCCTCAGTCTGAACTTCAGCTGGACTGGATCTTAATGGAGTGATCTATACCTTCATTTTTATTATATTGAATGATGATCTTAAGTTTTCATACCACTCTTAATACTTGATATAGAAGCAGTAAGAGGTGCCTAAGAAAATATCGTGAATTTCAAACCTTGTTTATCTCTCTCCCACTTTGTGGCAGCAAGCCCAATATTATTTTGATAATTAGAAGCAGTTAGCCAGCCAGTAGCCTAACCTCCCTCTATGTTCGTTCAATGTCATGGGGCATCTACAATGGCTAGGAGGCAGTTTAAACTTCCAATTAAATGTAATCATTGTATATCCCCAGGAAAAATCATATTCCCTTTGAAAACTAAAATCTTCCAACCCACAGTGCTTACAATTGTTTGAATGTTAAGGAAGAATTGTTTGAGTGGATTATACCTTTAGAGTAACAAGAATATTCCCTTTAGCATGCCTTGATTTCCAGAATTGATAGTCTCACCATGGAATAAATATCCCTATATATTGAACACTGATTAAAAATATACTCTTTCTTGAAGAATAGGATTCCATCCAATCTGAATGTTGTCTCCTACATGAAAACATAGCTGATTCTTGGGAATACTATTCCAGAATTCTTCAAGATGAGCTGCTCTGTAAGAAATATTATATTATCAGTGAATTTCATGGAATGAGCCAATTGTTTCATTTTATATTGCTAAGAAATGAATTATTTGACCAGAAACAATTTTACAAAGAATACCATAATGGTAAATAAAACATTTAAATTCCACAGATGGTAGTTCTGGAAGGAGTAATATGATCTGTAAAATAAAATCCATATTCAAACTATTTATTCAATGAGAACAAATTATTGCTTCTTCCATTGTGGAAGAAGTCCAATGTAATCAGTGTGCCCATGAGTGGGAGCCTAGTTCCTTCAGAGAATGAAGCCATATGAGGAGCTCAGCATGAGAGTAGAAAGCCTTTTTAAAAAGAAACCTATGATCTTGAGCCCATGCATAGGCTCAATCTGTGTCATTATTAATATTTCGTACATAAGACAACAGAGCAAGCACTAAGATGTCCAGGAGTAAGATGACTAACTGATCTACATAGAATGTATCATATCGTCTATCAATCATTGAGAGTCTACTCTGCAATGAATGGCTTTGGGTGGGCATTCTGGATCCACAATGTAAATATCTTTCCCTTTTGTTTCTATTCTGAGAGGTTCTTCCACTTACCTCTTCCATGACCATTTTGACACTAAACTTCCAATCTTGCTGCTTTCAAACCTCTAGCTATGTAGGAAACTAAGCTATTGTTCATAAATCAATGTATATTCACATTTCTAGTCATCTCTTAAATAACAAATTGGCAATAAAATGTACTGTTTGAAGTTATGTTTATTAGGAGGAGTCCTTTCTTTCTTTCAAAGATACTTCTTTATTGGATTGTACTGCTGCAGAAGTCCACTTCCAGTTGGTATCACGTGGCTCCATCTGAAAACTAGCAGTTATAATGAACTCCCTATGAGACTGCAAGTATAAATTGAGGGAGATAAAGAAATGTAATAATAGCAGATGAAAAAGAACATAATCTAGTTACATAACTTATTTGTGTTCCAACCAACTTTAGCTCAGCCTCTTAACCACAGTGTACACTTGAAAAAATATAGATGTTGGCTGGGCGCGGTGGCTCAAGCCTGTAATCCCAGCACTTTGGGAGGCCGAGGTGGGTGGATCATGAGATCATGAGATCGAGACCATCCTGGTCAAGATGGTGAAACCCCGTCTCTCCTAAAAATATAAAAAAATTTAGCTGGGCATGGTGGCACGTGCCTGTAATCCCAGCTACTCAGGAGGCTGAGGCAGGAGAATTGCCTGAACCCAGGAGGCGGAGGTTGTGGTGAGCCAAGATGGTGCCATTGCACTCCAGCCTGGGTAACAAGAGTGAAACTGTCTCAAAAAAAAAAAAAAAAAAATATATATATATATATATATATATATATATATATATATATATATATATATATGCTACAAATGCCTAACATTGTGGTTTGAAGGGAGGACACCCAGTTCATGAGGGGCAACACATGTGGCATGGTCACTGGAGGCCCCATGGCATTCTGTCTCTAACACGGTCTCTAAGTAGCCAGAAGCTATTTTCCAAAAATGGAATAATTATCTGCAGAGGAATGCATGGATTCATACTAGAATCTTTGATGTCTGAACTGTGATTCCTCTGTGGAAGCTCTCCAGAGGCTTCATAAACATCTTTATAAATGAGCACAACTCAAACTGCTGTTTGTACCAAACTATAAACCAATTTGCCACGTAATTGAGAAATGTATATTAAACAATGCTCTTAGTGATGTTGTTATTTACCTAATGTTGTATATTCCTATCTTACTATTGAGACTGTGAGAGGTTGTGAAAAATAATTGATATAGCACCATCACAGATAATTTTGACATCAAATCTGCTGGCTTGTAAAAGCCCAAGCAGTAGTATCAGACTGTAGTCTGAGCCAGAGTTTCCCTTGTTCTTCATCTTGTACCCACACAAAACCGACAGCTTTATGGTTTTTCTCAGTGAGTGAGTTAGCATAGCACATTCATGTGTCGTATATGTTGTCATTACAATCCCCAAATCCTAGGAATTTTGTGACTCTCTTTTAGTAGTGGAGAATAAAAAGTAATTTTTTAAAATTTAAGTTCTGTGATACATACACTGAATGTGCAGGTTTTTTATATAGGTATACATGTGCATAATGGTTTGTTTCACCCATCAACCCATCATCTAGGTTTCAAGCCCTGTATGCATTTAGTATTTGTCTTAATCCTATCTCAACTTTAAAGTAGCTTCTTCCTTACCTTGGAGAGAATGTATAGACTTGCTTACATCATTGATGTATATCTCTCTCCCTTTCAATATAGCAGGCTCCTGAGATTCTATGGGCATTTCATCCAAACCCTTAGCTCACCCGAGTCTTATAAAGCCAACTTGAGTACTTGTTATTTTCTTGTCATCAGATTCAATTAATGACATTCATGTAGGGCTCAGTTTGAGTTCTGTTATATGAAAACAATAAGGTACTTGAGGAATATATTAGGGAAGAAAGAAAGATTGCTGCTATATCCCTAAGACAAAGGTATGAATGTGTAGTTTTAGTCCTACCAGGCAAAAACAAAGAAGTTCTCATTGTCATTAAATATTGGTATAAAGAAGATAGAGTTGTCAAGTCAATAGTTGCATGGCAGGTTCCAGGAACTATCTTGAATGTTCCAAGAAAGACACCAAACTTAGTGCCCACCTTGCTGGAGTCTCTCTCCCTTGCTAGCTTTGAGGAAACAAGAGATCAAGTTGAGGATAACCAAATATCAAGGGACTCTGGGTAGCTCCTAAGAGCTGAGGTGGTTTCCAATTAACAGGCAGTCACAAACCAGAGACCTCAGTCTTAAAGCCACAAGGAACTGAATTTTGTCAGGAACCTAAGTGAATTCATAAATGAGTTGACTCTCCTATGCCAAAAGCAATTCAAAATGGATCAGAGACTTAAGTGTAAGATATACAAATATAAAACAACTAGAAGCAAACAGAGCAAATGCTCAGGACGTTAGTTGCAAACATATTTTGTGAATAAAACCTCAAAAGCAGTGGCAAAGAAGCAAAAATGAGCAAATGGAATTATAAGAAAGTGCAAACCTTCTGCACTGGAAAGATAACAGTCAACGGAGTGCAGAGACAACCTACAGAATTAGAGAAAGTATTTTCAAACTATTCATCTTACAGGGAATTAATATCTAGAATATAAAAGGAACTGAAACATCTCAACAACAACAAAAAAACAGCTCAATTAAAAATTGGACAAATGAATGATCTGAACAGATCTTTCTCAAAAGAAGATACGTAAATGACCGACAACTGTATAAAAGAATGCCAAACATCACTAGTCATTGGGAAAATGCAAATCAAAACTGCAATCACGTATCATCGCTCTCAAATTAGGATGGCTACTATAAAAAAGACAAAAAAATACAAATGCTGGTAAGGATGCAGTGAACAGGGAGCACTTATACATTGTTGGAGGGAATGTAAACTATGGTAGCACTGTGGTGACTAGCATAGAGGTTCCTCAAAAACTGCAAATAGAACTACCAGGGTGATTCAGCAATTCCACTACTGGGTATATATTCAAAAAAAGAAAAAAAATATGTTTGATGAGACATCTGTACCTGCATGTTTATCGCAGCACTATTTACAATATCCATTATTATGGAATCAACCTAGGTGTGCAACAACCTGATTAATGTATAAAGAGAACATGATATCTACACACACACTCATATATACACATCCTGTAATACTGTTCAATAAAGAAGAATAAAATCCTGTCATTTGTGGCAACACAGATGGAACTGAAGAACATTATGTTACATGAAATAAGGCATGAAGAGAAAGTTAAACACCTTATCTTCTCACACATATGTGAAAGCTGAAAAATATTAACCTCATAGGAGTAGAAGGTAGACAGAGGTTAGTAGAGGCTGAGAAGGGTCAGGGAAAGGGCAGGATAAGGAGATACCTGTAAAAGAATACAAAATTACAGCTAGATAGGAGAAATGAGTTCTAGTGTTCAATAGCATTGTAGGATGAGTTTTGTGGTCATAAACACCTAGAAAGAAGATACTGAATATGCCTAACACAAAAAAATAATAAAATGTTTGATATGATGATTTGCTAATTACCCTGATCTGATCACTGTGCATTATATACCACTATACATTATGTATGTGTATTGAATCATGACTATTTATACAATAAATCATACAATGATTATGTGTCTTTTTTAACTTTTAAAGTTAAAGAAAGAGTTTACTAAATAAATTATAAAAATTGCATTTTTATTGTCTCTGCTTAAGTATTAGTATGTTCTCATGCTGCTATGAAGAAATACCCAAGACAGGGTAATTTATAAAGAGAAGTTTAGTTGACTCAGTTCCACATAGCAGGGGAGGCCTCAGGAAACTTACAATTATGGTGGAAGGCAACTCTTCACGGGGTTGCAGGAGAGAGAATGCTAAGCAGAGGAGGAAATCCATTATAAACCCATCAGATCTCATGAGAACTCACTCACTATCATGTGGACAGCATGGGGAAAACCGCCTCTGAATTATCTCCACCTGTCCCACCCTTGACACTGGGGATTATTACAATTCAAGGCAAGATTTGGGTGGGGATACAGAGCCAAATCGTATCATTTCATCCCTGGACCCTCCCACATCTCTTGTACTCAAATTTCAAAACACAATTATGCCCTTTTAACAATCCCCCCAAATCTTGATTCATTACAGCATTAATCCAAAATCCATGTCCAAAGTTTCATCTGAGACAAGGCAGGTCCCTTCCACCTATAAGCCTGTAAAATCAAAAGCAAGTTAGTTACTTCCTAGATACAATGAGGGTACAGGCATTAGAAAAATACACCCATTACAAATGAGGGATTGGACAAAATGAAGAGGCTACAGGCTCCATGCTAGTCTGAAATCCACTAAGGTAGTCATTAAACCTTAAAGCTCCAAAATATTCTCTTTTGACTACATGTCTCACATTCAGGTCATGCTGATGCAAGAGGTGGCCTCCCACTGCCTTGGGCAGCTGTGGTTTTGCAATGTACAACCCTCCTCTTGGCTGCTTTCATGGACTGATATTCAGTGCCTGTGGCTTTTCCAGGCTCGTAGTGCAAGCTGTTGGTAGAATACTATTCTGGGCTCTGGTAGATGGCGGTGCTCTTCTTACAAGTCCACTAGGCAGTATCCCAGTGTAGACTCTGTGTGGGGGCCCCATTTCCACCTTCCCCTTCTGTACCACCTTAGCACAGGTTCTCCAAGAGAGCTCTGCCCCTGCAGCAAACTTCTGCCTGAATATCCAGGCATTTCCATACATCCACTGAAATCTGGGTACAGGTTCCCAAACTTCAATTCTTAACCTCTGTGTACCTGAAGGCAAAACACCACATGGAAGCCAGCTAGGCTTAGGACTTACATTCTCTGAAGCAATGGCCAGAGCTGTACTTTGGCCCCTTTTAGCCACAGCTAGAGCTGAAGCAGCTGGGATGCAGGGCACCATGTCCTGAGGCTACATAGAATAGGCAGACCCTGGACCTATCCCCAAAGTCATTTTTTTCTTCCTAAGCTTTTGGGCCTGTGATGGGGTCTGTTGTGAAGGTCTCAGACATGTA
Source organism: Callithrix jacchus (assembly GCF_049354715.1). Lineage (NCBI taxonomy): Eukaryota > Metazoa > Chordata > Mammalia > Primates > Cebidae > Callithrix > Callithrix jacchus. Next base: position 76,557,224 of record NC_133510.1, on the reverse strand, counting down.
CTGGAGGCATTTTATCCATTGTCTTGGTGATTAACATTCAGTTCCTTGTAACTCATTCAAATTTCTGCAGCAGGCTTGAATTTCTCTCTAGAAAATGGGCTTTTCCCTTCTATTGCATCATTAGTCTGCAAATTTTACAAACTTTCATGTTCTGCTTCCTCTTGAATGCTTTGCTGCTTAGAAATTTCTTCCATCAGATACTCTAAATCATCTCTCTCAATTTCAAAGTTCCGCAGATCTCTAAGGCAGGGGCAAAATGCGATCATCCCCTTTGCATAGCAAGAGTGACCTTTACTCCAGTTCCCAATAAGTAACTACCTGCATCTGAGACCACCTCAGCCTGGACTTTATTGTCCATATCACAATCGGCATTTTGGTCTAAGCCAATTGACAAGTCTCTAGAAAGTTCAAACTTTCTCACGTCTTTCTGTCTTCTTCTAAGCCTTCCAAACTGTTCCAACATCTGCCTGTTACCCATTTCCAAAGTTGCTTCCACATTTTGGGGCATTTTTATAGCAGCATCCCATTTTCTGCAGTACCAGTATACTGCATTAGTCTGTTCTCATGCTGCTATGAAGAAATATCTGAGACTAGGTAATTTATAAAGAAAAGAGGTTTCATTGACACACCATTCTGCATGGCTGGGGAGGCCTCAGGAAACTTAGAATTGTGGTGGGAGGTACCTCTTCACAGGGTGGCAGAAGACAGAGGAGAGAGAATGAGTGCTGAGTGAAGGGGAATTCCCCTTATAAAACTATCAGATCTTGTAAGAACTTATTATCATGGGAACAGCAGCATGAGGGAGACTGCCCCCTTGATTCAATTACCTCCACCTGGTCCCGCTGTTGACATGTAGGTACTATTACAATTTGAATCCAGATTTGGGTGGGGACACAGCCAAACCATATCCAAAAAAGTGTCCTTTTTGTCTTTGCTTGAGTTTTCACCATTATTTTACATAAAAATTATAACCAGTGGTATCTCCTTAGGTTCATAATGAAGAAAATATTCAGACATCTCTAAATATTTTGATATTTTAAAATGCAAATTAATGATCCTCTAGAAAGGAAAATTCACATATTCCTTATAAAGCATTCTAAAGATTAAAATTTATAATTGATTATCCTAAGAATAAAATCTAGCTCAGAAAGCATATCACATGCTTGCAGTTTATTCTTTCTTAAGTAACCTGACTGAAGACTCTCTTTAATACATTTACTGTAGTTAGTGGAAGAAAAAGTACATATTACTGATGTATCTAGAAAGCCACTTCTTTTGTTTTTCTCTAGGGAACTTATTAGATAAAATTGTTAATTTGTGCTCATGATGTATCTATAGCAATATCATTTCCATGCCTGCTTAGTTATGTGTTTTGTTTAATCTCCAGGTATAAATATTTATCTGTCTGCTTGTTGAATTTTCTACAAACATTCAATAAGGTGACATTTTTATACAAATGTCAATTTTGTTCATAATTTTGAGCAATAGTGATTTTTACTTTTTACCAAACATTTCTATCCTCCTTCTAGGCCAATGATAGGGTTGTTTCTTCCTCTCCTCCTATAATTATGGGCAAACATAATAAAGCACAAGTGACTTGTCACTTCTGAGTAAGGGCTTTAAGAATTAGTGCATAAGTACATGATGTACTTCCTTTTCCTAGATACAGCATGTTTTTACTTAGGGCCTTTGGTATGCATAGAGAATAGAACTTCCTGCCAACCTGTTTTGGGAAATTAACGTTAGCAGAGAATAAATTTTGGTTGTGTTTAGCCATGGAAACTTGGATACTATTTTTTTTAATGCATAGCCTATAATATAATCTCTCCTAATAGACACATGTAAATATCTACTTTTCTTGTTTTATTTACAAAATGTTGATGTAAAATATGTAGTTACCATTTCTGCATTATATATTCTCACCCGTGTTGAAGGAACAAGTACTTTTTGTTGTAAATACATTTGGTTATAAATAAATGAAATAAATATATATGTAAATAAATATATATGTGAATAAATAAAATTAGAAACTAGAGTTGGATGAGGGAAGAGAGAAATAGTGGAGAATATGTAGAAATGCTGTATTGTTTAACTTACACAGTAAGGTTAGTAAGATCTTATTGGATCTACAGTAATTTTGAGGACTGAAAAATAGTTGAAAAAATCTAATGTAATATTCAACCAGCAAATCTTGCCTCCCTTCGGCAAACAATGCTTTATTCTTATACAACATTGCGAGGGTGGGAATGATTTTTGAACATTTGTAAATCTTTTCATCTTAATCACAGTGATAAAATAGATTCAGAAACATGTTATTTTGTAATGTACATCTCAGGCCCCCAAACTAAATACAATGTTTAAAAGGTTACTAGACATAGAGAATGCAATGTCTTCTCAGAAGAAATGACTCATTTTTATTTTGGTTGCTTACACCAGCTTTCATTCTTCTTCAAGAAGAGAGAAAGAATATTTGCCAGATTATAACACATATTAAAGCAATTCCCAATGGGAGATTAAAATTCAAGTTGAAAAGAGACCACTGTGGAAGCTGAATTCAACAATGATTCGCTGGACTAAGGAAACTAGAGTTCGCAATAAAATAACCCAAGGATTACAGAGTATTTTTCATAGTGTATGTTACACTTTACCACAGCGAGCAGCAGCATCCTTCATCTTCTACTCCATTAGATTTCTGTATCTGGTCTGCCACTGCTAGAATACCATAGCAATACTGTTTTAAATGGCCTTCCTGACTCCCAAATTTAATCATTGCTGTTTGTCCACATGTGTCTTGCAAGTATATCTAGTTTCAATTTTTTTCTGTTAATATACTCTTCTAGTTTTCTAATATATTAAGTAAATGCTGTTATCAAAGTAAATATAAAAGAATTATTTTTATGCTGAAAGGCAATAAATTTATAAGTTACTATCAAAATAGCTACCTCTTTTAACTGCATTAAAATTGTATTTGAACACTTGCCTTCACTTTAAAAATCTACACTATGAATAATGACAAACACTTTTTAAGTTGCAGTTAAATAATCTTTAGGATGACAATGAAAATGATAATGATACTAATAGTATTTACCTCATTTCTGTCAGTAGCAAATAAGATAATACATACATAATTAAATTACCAGGTAAAATACAGTTAATTCCTATTAAATTTAATTTTCAAATAAATAAAACATTTTAGTATAAGTACATTCCAAGTATTTGAATAAACCATACTAAAAAATTGGAACATATAAACACAAAAATATTATTTTTGTTTACCTAAAATTTAAATTTAATGAGCTATTCTCTATTTTTATTTGTTAAATTTGAGAATTATATACATAACACTCAACACAGTATGTAGTTCAAGATGTGTTAGCTATGTGATAGCTACTATTATTACTATTAATATTTCTTGGGATATTCCCAGAATTTCATTTTTTGGCATTAGTATGATTTGGCATTATTAGAAACATAATCCACTATACTCTTCTAAAGTATATGTGTAAATTATTTCTTCTCACCTTTTTCTCTACTTACCTATTTGCTGTGTGCACTTCATGTAGATATTATCTTCTTCATTGAATACTACCTACAGCAGACGGACTTTTTAGTTGGCCCCCATGTTCCTGCTTCTTGATATTCAAGACCTTGTATAGTTTTCTAGAATGTTTGTAGTCTATGGATTACTTCTAATAAATAGAATATAGCAAAGGTGGCAGTTTGTAATGTTCACCTGTGTATGTGACTGGGTGATTACATTACATAATAGTATAGTGCCCACCTTGCTGGTCTCTCTCCCTCCTTTGCTGGCTTTGAAGAGGCTAGAGATCAGCTTAAGGATACACAAATGACAAGGGACTCTGGGTAGCTTTTAGGGAGCTGGGGTGGTTTCTAATTAACAGACAGTCACAAACTAGAGACCTCAGTCTTAAAGATGCAAGGAACTGAATTCTGTCAGAAACCTCATAATCGTATCCTTCCCTGATTTTTCATTATTTGAGCTTTAGATGAACTGCAGCCCTGGCCAACATATTGATTGTTGCTTTGGAAATCCTAAGTAAAAGATGCAGCTAAGCCAATGACAGATTTCTGATTCACAGAAACTGTGAGATAATAAATGTATTTTGAAATTACCAAGTTTGTGATAATTATTACTCAGCAGCAATAGATAATATATCTTCCAGTTACCTTATTCTTTGCCTCATCTGAAAGACTGACTTAAATTTCATCACTTGAAAGTCTTGGTAATTCTTTGTGTTAAACAATGAATTAACTCTTGTTCTGTCCTCAGATAACAATTGGAATATATTTCTCTAGGATTTATTCAATGGATATATATTTATTTTCTCACATTTTAATCTCATGTAAACAAACTAGGATGCTAGCAGCGATTTTGTTAAGTCTTGTTAAATGTGGCTGGAGACATTGCCTAGCAATAAAAAAATAACAATGTCTTTCTGTCCATGAGTTTGATTTCCTTGAGCATATAGACTTCTGATATATTTGTCTCTATAGCCTCACCTCATGGCATGTATTAGGTACTGAAAAGTATACTTCTTTCATAGCAATTAGATCTCATTGGTTAATAATCTACTTAGTAAGTTTTTTAAAAAATACGGTTAGATCTTTTCCCAAAGATTTTCACAATTGTTCTAAGTGAAAATCTCCTACCCATGTATTGGTGAGAAATATGAATTTTTATGGGGGAGGGAGAATGTGAAACATATTGCAGACTTCAGATCTTTGGCTGTCCTGTAAATGTAGCTTACCAATGTTTATATAAAATAGCACAGAACCATGTCTAACCTTTTATATTGTGCCAAGAAAATGCTCCTTATGATTCATATAAATAAATATTAAAATATATAAGCATCTTTTGATTTTTCATTGAACATCATTTAAGTTGCAAGCTTGATTACAAAGCTCAAAATACAATAGTATAAATGAAATGGTTTTAAAGTAGCATTCTTACCAGACTCTTTTGCTTTCTTGACTTAATTTTTTCATCTATCAAATTCCTTAGTAGATGATTATAAATAGATATTAGTTTTTCATTGAAGGCTAATTGGGAATTAAGGATTTGTAGGCATGGGAAAAAGTCAAGAAAAAATTTTTTAGTATAGAATGAAGTGGCTTCTGATATTTAAAGAGCAAGTATTACAACATATTAAACATATAAAAGTTAGAAAGGCTCCAAGTTTCAAGTCATAAAATAAAATTCAATGTGAAATAAATCACCATTATTGAGTATATTATTAGTAACATAACTTAAGATCATGTTTTTAGTTCTCCAGTCAAAAATCCAGTTCCTGGTGCCTAGAAATGTTATCAACTTTAATATGCAAATCTTTGACTATGATAAATGCAGTGATTACAGCATATTTTAACAGGTGGTTTGGGATATTAATCCTTGGGTTGAAGAAGGAGTTTACTACTCTTTTTCTTATCATTTGTTCTTTTTCAAAATGAGCTAGTGTATTCATAGCCATTCTGATTAGCCTCTTTTTTTCCTTCAATACAATCAGCAAATAGATTATGTGTACTGCCATTCCAATGTTATTAGGTTCATTTTGTATGACTCTGGATTTTTGGTTTAAATTCTTCTATTGAAATCAGCAGCCTTATCATTTCATTTCATTCAAGAGTAGAAAGACCATCATTTTACATAGTTGGCAGCTTTTCTGCTTCAGAGACTCTGTAATTTAGTTTTCTACTCTAATAGGGTTATATTTCATGTATGCTGAATATACCCTTTATGCTTGTGTTACTCCTTAGAGAACTCTCAGACAAAATAAAGTAGTTTATTACATAAGAGATGGCAATTGCATTGACCATTAACCTCAATAACTTGCAAAGGCTATAGAGAAGCTTATAAAACACTTTGTCGTCAAGTCTAAAGTGGTACAAGATGTTTGTTCAAGCTGAAGCACTGACATATAAAAAAGTCTTATATTCTTTCTTCTAGTGAGCAGACCTATCATTTCAAACTCAAGTGTATTTTGTATGACTGTATAGAAAAGGGAAAAACTTTGCCTAGGGTAACCTTAGGGATTTTGGCGTGTACATTTAGCTGTTGTATATGTGGAAAATATTTATTCATATACTATAATATTGTTTCAGATTTTCAGAGTTCTAATTAAGATGCAAATAAATTTTATACAAATAGTAAATAGCCTCCATTAAGTTTTAATGCAATGACCATATTAAAAATACACAGATAGATGCATTCTTTATGTAACAATAATCAGGTAATTATTACCAAATGAATATATTTATACTTATTCAGCATAAATAGAATAAGAAATCACTTAAACTATAATTTTCTTTAGACTACTAATGTTCATCTAATTTCTGTATTGCAAGCAAAAGCACGTATTATTTTCCAATTCCTTTAGAATAACAATTAATTGAATTTATAATTTCTAAAAATTACACTATTTTTATGTATAGTATATGTGAATATTAAATTAGTATTTAATTTTAGAGCTACATTAAAATAGCTTCAAAACAAAACAAATACAACTTTAAACACTGATTAATAAAATAAACCATTAGCAAAGATAGGTTTAATAAGAAATAAGTAGTTTTCAAATAAAAACTATTCACAAAAAAGGAAACAAGAAACCATGTACTTTCAAATGCACATTATATAGCATCACTAGTTTTGAAGTTAGAAGTCAGGTTGTATTTAATGAAATAGATACTGGGTAAACTGATAGCTTTTTCACCAGCATTCTAAATTATTTTATGTTTGGAAAGCAGCAAATTACTTATATAATAGAAACATCATACTCGTCTTTAGAAGAGAAATTTGAATTTCGTAATAAGTATATAAAGGTATAGAAAGGGAACATAAATAAATAAATCTTAAATATTCCTCTAGTATGAATCTAAACTCCTTAAAAAATCTGGACAAAATGAGATATATAACAAAGAGGGAGTTAGAAATCAAAATCTATAAGTAATATTAGAACTGCTTTTTAGACATTTACTAATCTTTGTAACCAAAAACCTTGATTTTTAAAGGCTTCTTTGTGAGCAAAGGACAAGGCTTTGAAACCACGAAAAGTTTCCAATTGTAATTGGGAATCTGGCATAAAGTCAATTCATTCAAAGTCTTCTACCCTAGGTGAATGAGCAGACTGTAAGATCCCCTCAATTCTCAAAAAGGAGATGAAAATGTATCTTATTTTTTTTGTAGCTATTGTAAATAAAATTGTTTTCCTAATTTTATCAGATAGTTTACTATTTGTGTATAGAAACAATATTGATTTTTGCATGTTGACTTTGTATCCTACAACGTTACTGAATTTATTAGTTCTAAGTTTTTAGTAATGACTTTAGGGGTTTCCATGGATATAAGATAACGTTACCTGCACATGGGACAGTTTAACTTTCTTCTTTACTATTTGGATACATTTTATAACTTCCTTTTTGTTAATTACTCTGGTGAGGACTTCCAATATTATGTTGAATAGAAGTGGATAAAGTAGGTCCCATTTACAATAGCTACAAATAACAAAATACTTAGGAATACATTCAACCAAGCTTGTTGTGTTTGTCTATTCTCATGCTGCTGATAAAGACAGACCTGAGATATGGTAATTTAAAAGGAAAAGAGGTTTAATGAGCTCACAGTTCCAGGTGGATGGGGAGGTCTCACAATCATGGTGGAAGGTGAAAGGTACATCTTACATGGAAGCAGATAAGAAAAAGAATGAGGACCAAGTGAAAGGGGTTTCCCCTTATATAACCACCAGATCTCATAAGACATATTCACTATCATAAGAATAGTATAGGGAAAACCACTTTAAAAGGAAAGATTCAATTATCTCCCACCAGGTCCCTCCCACAACATGTGGGAATTACAGGAGCTACAATTCATGGTGAGAATTAGGTGAGGACACATCCAAATAATATCACATGTGAACACTGAAAACAATGAAACATAAATAAAATAAATTGAACACAAATTAATTAAAAATCCCCATATACAGGGATTAGAAGAGATAATACTGTTAAAATGTCCATTTTAACCAAAGCCATCTACAGATTACTATAGCTTTATAGTATATTTTGACATCAGCTAGGTATAATGCCTCCAACTTTATTCATTTTGCTCAGCATTGCTTTACCTATTTGGGATCTTGTGTGGTTTCATATAAAATTTAGGGATTATTTTTTCCATTTTGTAAATAATGGCATTGGTGTTTTGATCCTATCAAGTCTACAAAGCTATAGTAATCAAAACAGCATGGCACTGGCATAAAAGCAGAAACATATATCAATATAATAAATCAGATAACCAAGAAATAAATGTACATATTTACAGCCAACTGATTTTTAACAAAGACACCAAGAACATACATGGGGAAAACATGGTCTTTTCAATGAATGATCCTGGGAAACTGGATATCCACATGCAGAAGAATGATAGACCCCAATTTCTCATCATATGCAAAAATCAACTAAAAATAGATTAAAGTCTTAAATATAAGACCCCAAACTGTGTGTCACTAGAAGAAAACAGGAGAAATCTTTGAAGACAGTGGTCTGGGTAAGAATGTTATTGATAAGAAAACTCAAAGAACAAAACAAGCAACAAAACAAACAAAGATGAATTACATCAAACTAAAAAACTTGTGTACAGCAAACTAAAATAAAAAAAAAAAATCAACAGAGTGAAGCAGGAACATATGGAACAGGAGAAAATACTTGCAAACTATACATCTAACAACAGGTTAATATTGAGAATATGTAAGGAACAAATATAGCTCCATAGCAGAAAAACAAGTAATCCAATTTAAAATTGGGTGAAAGATCTCACAGATATTTTTCAAAAAAAGACATGCAAATGGGCAACAGGCATATGAAAAAAATCTTCAACATCACTAATCATTAGGGGAATGCAAATGAAAAACACAATATCACTTCTCCCCAGTTAGAATGGCTACTATCAAAAAGACAAAAGATAACAAGTGTTAGTGAGAATGTGGAGGAAAGAGAATCCTTACACAATGTTGATAGGAATATAAATAAGTGCAGCCATTAGAATATATACTATGGTAGTTCCTCAAAAAAAAATTAACAATAGAACTATGTGGGCCAGGCATGGTGAGTAATACCTATAATCCTAGTACTTTGGGAGTCTGAGGTGGGTGGATGACTTGAGGTCAGGAGTTCGAGACCAGCCTTGCTAACATAGTAAAACCCCATCTCTACTAAAAATACAAAAATTAGCCAGGCTTGGTGACACATGCTGATAATCCCAACTCCATGGGAGATTGAGGCAGGAGAATCACTTAAACCTTGAAGGCAGAGGTTGCAGTGAGCCAAGATCACACCACTACAGTGTGGATGGCACAGTGAGACTCCATCTTACCAAAAAAGAAAAAAAAAAGCTACTATTTGATCTAACAATCCCATGACTGGATACATATCTAAAGAAAAGGTAATTAGTACGTATCTATAGAAAAGGAAACTAGTTGGCGGGGCGCGCTGGCTAAGCCTGTAATCCCAGCACTTTGGGAGGCCGAGGCGGGTGGATCACGAGGTCAAGAGATTGAGACCATCCTGGTCAACATGGTGAAACCCCGTCTCTACTAAAAATACAAAAAAAAAAAAAAAAATTAGCTGGGCATGGTGGCGCATGCCTGTAATCCCAGCTACTCAGGAGGCTGAGGCAGGAGAATTGCCTGAACCCAGGAGGCGGAGGTTGCAGTGAGCCAAGATCGTGCCATTGCGCTCCAGCCTGGGTAACAAGAGTGAAACTCCGTCTCAAAAAAAAAAAGGAAACTAGTTTATGATGACAATCCCACTACTGGGTACTTATCTAAAGAAAAGGAAATTGAAGAGATATCTGCACTCCTATGTTTGTTGCAACATTATTCACAATGGCTCAGACATGGAATCAACGTTAAGTGTTCATCAGTGGATGAATGGATTTAAAAATGTGATCTATATACACAGCAGAATACTATTTAGCCTTAAGAAAGAAAAAAATCCTGTCATTTATAACAATATGAAAGATCCTGGAGCACATCACATAAGTCAGACAAAGAAAGATAAATACCACATGATCTCACCTATATGTGGAAACTAAAAAAGTTGATCTCATTAACCTCATAAAAGTAGAAAGCAGAGAAGTAGTTACCAGAGGCTTGGGAGAGGAAAAGGGAAGGGTAATGAGGAGAGGGTGATCAATGAGTACAAAGTTACAGTTAGCAAGAATAAATGCCAGTGTTCTATAGCACCGTAAGGTGAATATAGTTAGAAATAATGTATATTTCAAAATAGCTAGAATGTAAAATTCTGAATACTTTCATAACAAAGAAATGATAAATGTATGAGGTGATGAATTTGCTAATTACCCTGATTTGATCATTACCAACACTTACATGTATAAAATATCAGTTTGTATTCCATAAATATATGTAGTTATTATGTATTAAAGAGAAAATAAAGCACAGAAACAGAGATGAGAAAAAAAAACCTATCTGCTTTAGCCTTATAAAAAAAAATCAAGTCCAGTTCCTATGAGATATTCTCTGTCATTAAATCTCTAAGATGTAATATATACTATTACAGAAAGAGAAATTCCTTATAGGAGAAATAATTCAATGTACATTAATATTCATTGAAGAATAAGCTTTATGATGGTAAGAATTTTTTGTGTTGTTAAATTTAGTTTTGCTGGGAAGGTAGAGACTAGAAAACTGAATGTACTTTTGAAGAACACAATTTCAACAAAACCTATTGTGATTATCATGGATAATGCATTAACAAATCTAAGTTTAAATCCAATTTTCTTTTAATTTGATAATATTTTAGTCTTCAGGATTACATTCAAAAAAGTCACCTGGTAGAATTATTAGACATAGATAATAAAATAAAGATGGCTAAAATGTTTAAAGTTATGAGAAAGAATTAAAATGAAAGAAATAAAATCTAAGCAAAATTAAATTAGAAAACAGCTTCTAGAAACTAAAAATGCAATCATTTCAATTAAAATTAAAACAAAAATAAACTCGTGATGGTTACGTGACACAATATTATTGCAGACCACACGGAGGCTAGCTTGACAAAAGACTTTTACAATTTAACAGAAGAAAGGTATTGTAAATCTCACAAATTAGTGAAAATTAAAGGCAACTTCAATTTAAGATTGGACATATAAAGGGCTTGGAAGTGATCACTTTCATTCAAAAGATAAAGCTGAAATACTGAAAATTTATAACGTTTTTGAGATTTGTCATATAACCAGGCAAATCACTACCTTACAATCTTTAAAAGGCAAATTAAGAGTCATAGCAGAGCGTACTTGAGCAGAAGCCACCTGAGCCATAAGCTGATAGAACAATTACATGGTGTGACAAATTACTGGACAGTAAGTATGTACTAGCTTGAGATTATTGAAAACTACTGGGACCCTCTATTTTAGTAGGAGTAGGGGGGCATTGCCAGATTTTCTGAGTCTTACCTCCAAGAACCCTACCAAGTTCTTATAGTGAGCAGAAGACAAAATCCTATTTTGGTCTTGGCAGGAAAAGAGGAAATGTAACCATTGTGGAAAATGCTCAGGGATTTTTTCATAAGAGAGGGCTATTAACTAGCGTGAAACATTTTCATGGAGTCTATTTCCTCCTGGGAAAAGAGAATTTTTCTCATTCCTACTCCCTCTAAACTTTTTGTCTTATCTAAGAATTAGGTAAGAGGAAATGCAAGAAAACACTTCTGAATGTCACAGCCCAGGGACACAAGCCCACTAAAAGAATATTTACTCAGAATATTAAATGCTTCCTTTTCCTCACAGTGTAACACCACTCTAACAGGGGGCTAGTAATAGTGAGGGATTACAGCTGAAAGATTTGCAAGACATAGACTCTCTGAGGGGAAAGAATTTGGAAGGCCAAAGTCAACAGATGAGACTTGAAAACAATGACTGTAGAAAATTTTAAACCTATAGGTCCTACAGCTACAGCAAACATTAAACACAGCCCTACTCCTAGTCAAATTAACAAAACTCTACATTTAAGGCCAACTTACCTCAGTTCCTATTAGTAAATATGTAGCTTTGAATAATTCAAAATAAAACTACATGAAATTCTGAAAGGCAAGGAAAAAAAAAAGGACTGGCCGAAGAAACAAAGTAAGCTTCAAAATCAGATGCAGTTGTGAGGCAGATGTTAAAAACATTTGATAGAAAGTTTAAAATAATTGGCTAATATGTTAAGAGCTTTAATGAAAAAAGTAGACAACATGCAAAAACAGATAAAGACTCACATGCATTAAAAGTAAAGGACTTGAGAAATATATACCATTATAACATTAATACATCAATCAAAAGAAAGTTAAAATAACTATATTAATTTTAAATAATTCAAACTTTAAACTGGGAAAATTATGCCTAAATGGGGCATTTTGTAATGATAAAGGGCTCTATTCAACAACAAACATAAAAATCCTAAATATGTCTGCTGTCTCCACCAAAAGAAATTCGAAATATATTCTTACAAATTGATAAAACTGCAAAGAGAGATACAAATCTACTCTTATAATTGGAGACTTTAACACACTTCTCTTAGGGATTGACAGATTCAGCAAGAAGAATATCAGTAAGAATATATTGACTTAACCAACTCTATAGATCAACTTGACCTAGTTGACATTTATAGAACTCCATCCAGGAACAGCAGAAAGTACTTTTCCTCAAGCTCACATGAAACATTCACCAAGATAGACCTTATTCTAAGTCATAAAATACAACTGATCAAATGTAAAGGAACAAATAATATGAAGAATTCTCAGACCACAATGGAATTAAATTTAAATTTATAATGATAGATAATTAGATAATCATAGTGTTTGGAGACCACAAACTTTTACACAATACATTTTTAAATAGTACATGAATCAAATCTTAAGGAAATTTTTAAATATACTTTCTTCTAAGTAAAAATAAGAATATAATATCAAAACTTGTAAAAGGAAAATTTAGACCATTAATTGATTATATTAGAAAAAAATTCTAAAATTAGTTATCTAGGTTTACACTTTAGGAAACTAGAGAAAGAATATTATAAGCCAAAAGAAAGAATTAAAAAAGAAAATGAAAATAGAGCAGATATCAATGAAACTATAATCAGGGAAACAACAGAAAAATAATCAATGAAATCAAAAGCAGTTTTATTTAAGAAACAAGAACAGAAAACCATAACCTTCTGGGCAGGAAAACCAAAGAAACAGAAGACAAAAACAACCAACATCTGATATAAAAGAGGAGTATCTACTACTGATACTGTAACCAGGGGAATGTCAACATCCCCAGCTTCCTCCCGGTTCTGAAGGGGTTCTTAGCCTTGCTAACCGGGAAGAATGGGGAAAGGGGCCCGGAGGTGCAGTGACTTTGCCATTTGAATAAATATCGTGAACCCAAAGAGTTTTGCAGAAAAGTGATTTATTAGACAGGAAGAGAGAAAAAGACAGCTCCCACACTGTCGTGGGAGGGGACCCAGAGAAGGAGACTGTTCAGGTAAGGAGCAGCTGAATTTTAACCCTTGAGTTATTCCCTTCCTATTCCTGTTCTCCTTCATGAGAGGAGTTCTTTCAAACTTCGCCTGGAGTGACTGATCTTTGACTCTGATACTTGGTCCACAGCTATGAATTACATAGCCACCTCCACCCAGAGCTTTCTGCAGGGTTTTTTGAGACAAAGGAGCTCCACCTGAATTTCTCTACCTAGCCCGTGCAAGGGAAATCCAGTCAAAGAACTTTACATTTCCGGATGGAGGTGTGGAGCCAGAAAACTCCTGCCTTTGAAACCATTCCCTCACAGACCCGAGAAGAGAAGTCCCTCAATATCACAGATGTTAAAAAGATTATAAAGGAATACTATGAAGAGTTATATGCTCACACACTTGAAAAGTTCAACTGAATAGATCAATTTCTCAAAAGATACAAACTAGCAAATTTCACATAAAGAAAAATAGGTAATGTGGATAGACCTATATCTATTCAAGTAATTGATTTAGTAGTTATAAGCCTCCAAAAAAAAGAAAGAATCAGCTCGGGTGATTTCAATAGTGAAATATACCAAATGTTAAAGAAAAAATTTCTCTTCTCCACAATTTTCTTTTTAGAAAATAGTAATATAGAAAACACGTTTTCACTCAGTCTGGGAGGTCAGCATTGCTCTAAAATAATAATAATAATATTATTATTATTAAAGGAAATACAGATCCTGTCTTTCATAGTTATTTAGGCAAACATTCTTAAGAAATAATAGAATATCAAGCCCTATAATTTATGATTTATGTGTGTATGTATATGTGTGTGTGTGTGTGTGTGTGTGTGTTTATCACATTTATCAGCAGCTATAAATATATATGTAGATATACCATGAAAAAGTGGGGATTTTTTTTCAGGTAGGCAAAAATGAATACAAATTCAAGAAACAATTAGTATAATCTGTCACATTAGTAGAAAAAGGGTAAAAGCCATATAGTAATACAACTGATGAATAAAGTGCATCTGTCAAGAAGCATTTTATACTCCTTCATGACAAAAACTGTCAGTCAGCTAGAAATAGAAATTTCCTACTTCATAAAAAGCACCTACAAACAGATCTACAGGTAATATGAGATTTAACTAGTGGGAGAATGAATACTTTGCACCCAAAACCAGAAATAAAGCAAGAATGTATTCTCTCATCATTTCAATTCAACTCCTTACTAGGAGTCTTAGGGCAAAAAAGATAAAAAGGAAAATAAAATAAAATAAAAAATATATATATTTTATACATATATAAATAAAATATATACATATACACATACTTGGAAGAAAAATAAATTAGTTTTTGTTCAGAGATTATATGATTGTCTATTTTGAAAATCCCTGGGAATCAAAAAAATAACTCTTAGTGGTACCTGCAAACTACCAAGAGTTACTGGTATAAATGTAAATTAAGCTAGTTTCCTGCAAGCTTGATATACATTTAAAGCAGTAGCTGTTGATACCTTTTGGTAATGATCGAGTAAATGTAGATCAAGCTTGCAGGACAGACGATTAATATACAAAGAAAATTGTTTTGTTATATTCCAGCAATGAACAATTGAAATTTGAAAATTAAAAAAGAATAATAGCATCAAAAAGTAAAGCAGGTATACATCTATCAAAATATACACAGTATATTTATATAAAAAGTCTAATGAAAGAAATCAAAGATCTTAATATAAAATACCAGTAAACTTTAATTTTATTGTGTTTCATTTTATTATGTTTTACAGAGATTGCCTTTTGTTGGCTTATTTATTTATCTATTTATACAAATCGAAGGTGATGGTTACACTGTGTCCGGTGAGTCCGTAGGTACCATTTTTCCAACTGTACATGTTTATATGTTTCTGTGTCACATTTTTATAATTCTTACAATCTTTCATTTTCATTATTATTATATCTGTTGTGTTGTTCTGTAATCAGTGTTACTCTTAGTAAATAGCATTACTATTGTAATTGTTTGGGACACTACAAACCATGCCTGTAGAAGACTTAATTGATAAATGTTGTGTGTGTTTTCACTGCACAACTGACCAACTGTTTCCCTCTCTTCCTCTTCTCAGCTCCTGTAGTCCATAAGACACAAAAATATTAAAATTAGAACCACAAGTGTTCCAGTGAAAGGAACAATTACATATTTCTCACCTTAAATCAAAAAGTAAAAATTAAGCATAATGAGGAAGGTTGAAAGCTGAGAGAGGCCAAAAGCTAGGTTTCCTGCACCAATTAACCAAGTTGTGAATGCAAAACAAAACAAAAATGTTCTTGGAAGAAATTAAAAGTGCTACTCCAGTGAACACATGAATTGCAAGAAAGTGATCTCGCTTTATTACTGATACAGAGAAAGGACAATATGCTTTTAAGCCAAAGCCTAAACCAGAACAATACCCTAACTTTCCTCAATTCTGTGAAGGCTAACAGGTGAGGAAGCTGCAGAATAAAAGTTGGAAGTTAGCTGAAGTTGATTCATGAAGTTGAAAGAAAGAAGCTGTTTTTGTATCATAAAAGTGCAAGGTAAAGTAGTAAGTGCTGATGTGGAAGTTATATCAATTTATTCAGAAGATCTAAGATAATTGATGCAGGTGACTACGCTAAACAGCAAATTTTCAATGTAGTTGAAGCACCCTTCTATTGAAAGAAGATGCCATCTAGAAGTTTTACAACTAGAGGGAAGAAGTCAATACCCAGCTTCAAAGATTCAAATGACATAGTGACTTTCTTGTTATAGGCTAATGTAGATGATGACTTTAAATTGAAGCCAATGCTCATTAACCATTTTTTAAATCCTAGGGACCTTAAGAATTATGCAAAATATACTCTGCTTGTGCTCTATAAAATGGGACAAGGAAGCCTGGATGACAGCACATACAATTATTGTAAGATTTCCTGAATATAGTAGGCCTATCATTAAGACCTACTGCTCAGAATAAAAGATTTATTTCAAAATAATACTGTTCATTGACAATGTACATGGTCACATGAGAACACTAATAGAAGTACCCAAGGAGATAAATGTTGTTTTAATGTCTGCTAACATAATGTCCATTGTGTAGCACATGGATGAAGAAGTAATTTTGACTTTCAAGTTTTATTAAGAAATATATTTTGTAAGCTTATATTGCTACAGATAGTGATTCTTTTGATAGATCTGGGTTAAGTAAATTAAAAACGATCTAGAAAAGATTTACCATTCTATTTGCCATTATAAACCTTCGTGGTACATGGGAGGAGTTGAAAATATGAACATTAACAGAAATGTTCAAAGGAAGTTGGTTCCAACATTCATGGAGAATTGAAGCACCATTTATTGCTGATGGGAATGCAAAATAGAATCCAGCCTTCATGGAAGACTCTGAGGGGTTCAAGACATCAGTAGTGGAAGTAAATTGAGATACAGTGAAATTTCAAGAGAAGTAGAATTAGTGTGGTTGACTGATTTGACTTTAATGAAATAGCCTCTGCTGTTTTACTACTAATCTAATATTGCTTTGGATTCCTGTTATATCATTTTTATCATAATTCTTCCTTATATCCCTTATTTAATTAGAAATACCTGTTAAATTATATTGCTATCCTTTTGGCATCCTTGGAAATAATTTCATTGTTTTTGTCTCTTATAATTTATGAATATAATAAATTTCTTTATAAAAAATAAAATTAAAAAATTAAAAGGCAGTTAATAAAATATATCACAATTAATTACTTCAAGAGATACTAATTATAGAAAACAAACCTACTTTACCTTAGTTGCTGAATTAACATTTAGTATTACTCTGCTAATTTGATACTATCTAAAGTAGTTTTTTTTTTTTTCCCAAGACGAAGTTTCACTCTTGTTGCCCAAGCAGGAGGGTACAGGTTCAATATTGGCTCACTGCAAACTCAGCCTCCCAGGTTCAAGTGATTCTCCTGCCTCAGCCTTCTGAGTAGCTTGGATTATAGGTGTAAGCCACCATGCCCAGCTAATTTTTCTATTTTTAATAGAGACAGGGTTTCATTATGTTGGCCAGGCTGGTCTTGAACTCCTAACCTCAAGTGATCCATCTGCCTCAGCCTCCCGAAGTGTTAGGATTACCATCATGAGCCACTGCACCCTGCTGATATAGCGATTATTAATATATGCACCCACCAGGCCCGGCCTAAAGTAGTTTCTATAATCAGCTCCTTATATACTTATTTTTAACCAAAATGTTCTGGCAAAATCAATTCCATCAACAAGCACTAAATATTTATTTTATTAGGAAAATATGATGAATTTATATGTTCAAATCCTCAAAATAATTTAAATAACTTGGTCAAATAAAAAATGAAAGGCATTGTTTTTGATATTTTTAATGTAAAACCTATTTTTAAGTAAAAATCTATTAAATTATTTTGAACATAGATTTCTGGTTTTGTTTTCCTAATTGGAAGAAAATTATTCAATACAAGTATGCATAATTTAAAAATATTGTAGTATATGCAAGAAAGCCAATACTAAATATATGTGTTTTTAAATAAAGCAAAGATTGTAGGAAAAAAATAATGACTATCAGACTACCATAGCAAGATGATGGTAGGACTCAAATCAATATCATGTAAATTTCATATCATAGGATTCAAATTAATCTATCTTCTAAAATTAATGCTTTAAAATATCTGTTATCTAAAGTTTAAAATCAATTTTTAAAAATACATCAAATTTTAAATCAATACTAATTATAATAATAGGCTGAGAACTTAATGTTTTTTATTTGTTGAGTAGTAACTCAGTGCTGATAAGAGCTTTCTTTTTGCGACTCTATACATAATAAATTACCTTGAGGATATTAGTGTGGTGTTAGGCACACTACTGGAGATGCATTGCACATCAGCACTTCTACAATTGGCAAGTCTCAAGATACTAAATGAGAATTATTTCTAAACAGGTCCTTAGAGAATATTTGCTTCTACTATGATGTATTTTTCTTTGAAATCACAGAAATTGAACTATTCTTGGTAATTGAGTTTAAAATGGGTTAAGTTGAAAGGTAATTTGCATTCACCTAACAAAGAGAACACTCTCCATGAGTTATATTACTCAGATTAACACAATGTAAAATGGTGTGTTCTCAATAAATGTATGCCCATCTATTGAATATGTAGGTTCAAATGAGATATGACTGGGTAATTGCTTTGAACACTGTAAAACCCAAGTATGAGGCAATTTTCTTCTTACCTGCTTCAAAACTGTACATTGATTTTCACACAGTACATTGCCATTTTATTCTTTTGCCATATAGATATAAAGAAGCTCTTTCCATCTCTTGAATGTGTCTATTACTTTCTACCTCATAGTCTGAATGCATTTTCCTTAGTTTTCCCTTGGTTCATGTCTGCTAATTATTCAAGTCATACATGGTTGCAGCTTTTTTTGGAAAGCTTTCTCTCAATATTAAGGTCAAGTTAACAAGCTCATTGTACACTCTCATGTACCATCTATGAAACTAATCAAAACTTTGGAAATATTAGTATCTGTTTATTTCACTGGATAATTACACATACTGTACAAAGCACCTAGCTTGTTTCTTGGCACATAAAGACTGCATGATAAAGAGCTAAGAGACAAATTAATAAACAGATTCCTCAAAAGTACGATGGAGCAGGGGTGTATATTAAGTAACTGCAATTACTTTAGAGAAGTGAAAGAAAACCTGCATATTTTCTGTCCTAGTCCATCAAGTACGAACTGTTTTTAAATATTTTTCTCTTATTTATTTGTTTTTGTTTATTTATTTATTTTTGAGTTCCAGGGTGCATGTGCATGACGTGCAGGTTTGTTACATGGGTAAACATGCCATGGTGTGATTTGCTGCACCTGTCTAACCATCACCTAGGTATGAAGCCCAGCATGAATAAACTACTTAGGTCTTCGTTGTTCGGTTTGCTTTAATGCATTTAAATTGTAGCCTAAAGAAAGTGTTGAATTAGGAATAGTAACTATAAACACTGGGGAAATAAAATTTAATGCAGGCCACAAAAGCTCTCTATATAAAGCTGGTGAATAAATGTTTTATGATATAAAAACCTGTATGTTCATAATATTTATTCTAAGTTATCAGAATTATGTAATACTCTGTGTGTATTGTCTTAAAATGGTGACGTGAGTAATATATTTTAGAAATTATTTATCAAAATTGTTTAAAAAATATTTTAAAAGACCTTTGTAAAAATGGCTTCTATGTGTTATGCAATTGTTCTGTATCTTAGCTGTGATGATGGTGGTCATATGAATCTACATATGTTCCAAAATCGCATAGATGTAAATACGCACATATCCCTCATTGCATGTAAAACTGGTGAAATCTCAGGTAAAGTTATTTTCTCAATTTGTTATTGTACTATAGTTATACAAGACATTACAACTGAAGGAAGGTATATGAAACCTTTCTATTATTTCTTACAACTTCAAGTGAATTTATAATTATCTCAAAATTTAAAAATTTATTTTAAAATCCCCCATGCACACTATACATTCATTGAGGACATGGACTCAGTCTTATTCATCATTATATCCTAACATCTAACAAAGTGCCTTTAACATTATAGCAAACAAATACATATATTTATTTATTTAACTATGTTTGTATGTATGCATATGATACAGAGACAATGAAAACTGGTAACTCCTTATAATCGCATAACAGAATTCCAGTAATGTAAATTGTATTTTTAATGTATTAAAAGTTTAAAAATTTAATAAAATTAGAATCCTTTTGTTAGAGTAGACATTTCAATTATAAAGTCAATTTAAAATATAATTGCAATTATTATTGGCATATGATGGATAAGATTAGTAATAATTATATACTTAGAGTAAGAATATTGATATTTTCTTCAACTGCCTAGCATTGTTACACATAGATTTATACGAAGAAATTTAAGTTGCCACCCATTGAGAATGGTCACTGAAAGTATTTAAATAAGGTTAGATCTGCATTACTTTGCCTACTAATCAACACCCTTATTGGAAATGGAGGACTAATAAAGATTAATCTTTGATTATGCCTGGTGACTAGAAGAAGACAAATTGTGCTTAGATTTGGAAACAATACATGCTTTGGTTATCATGAAAACTTTAAAATATTACTTAAAGAAAACCAAAGTGACAAAACAATTTATTTGACTGAGTCAACAGCTGCACCACTTTGATAAGCTCTAAAAAAGGGAAATTACAACACAGGCATCTTGCTGTTTTTGCCTTGATATTCCAAATGGAGAAATTCATTCTATGCCAATAGTCACTGTTGAAACTTTACTCAGTTTCTCTGCCAATATGATAATTTGCATAACATTACCCACAATGCCTCACATTGTGATTTCGCTTTGAAACAGATTTAATTGAACCTTGCTGAGCTGCATTAATGTGTCTGTTTAAATTGAGCAAACCTAATTATCTCACATGAAAGTTATGCCACCTCTGGTGCGACAAAGCTAATGCAATTAAAGTCTACCAGATGTATTAATTGAGAATTGTAAACATGTATTCTATCTGGTAGAGAACAGTTGATTATACATCAAGGACTGGACAGTTTGTAACCAACTAAAATATAGCTTTCTATATCAAAATTATCTTTGGCACAAAGATCTATAAAACCCAGAATCAATGGGTCACCATGTCTTAGGGGTTAATATCTGTGTGGATTTAACATGTTATATCTTTAACATTTTAGCTATATACCTTGAAAAACAAATTTTACTTTAGCTCTTCAGGGTCTTCTAAAAAGCATTAGAATCAAAAGGGGCCATCACAAATATTTACTATTCTACTTTTACACAATTGTACCTTAATTTTTAAAGATGGGATTGGAGACCGTTTTCTTTAAAAAAGAGTAGTTTAAAAATAATGAGGCAAAGTATAAAGTAGAAAAAAATCTTACTTAGAAAATAAAATAACAGGTCAAGTAATCTTTGAGATGATTGGCAGTTCACAATTTTAAATTCAATTTTATTTGCTATTAAATCCGTCACTTTTATTGTGAAATGTTGAACAAACACATCAAAACATCGATCTTATAAAACTCTGTAAATACAAATTTAATGTAGCCTAGAAATGGGAAGAAGTATAGCAGCAAATATGTGAGGGTTACTTTTATGTATTTCCTTTTCTTAAATTTTCAATTAAACTATATTTTAGATAAATAAAGTGGTGTTTTCCTTAAATTGTCAGAAGTCTTCTACTCTAACAGAAATTTATATATTTTTTAAATGCCAGGATAAACATATATTAAGTATTTTTATATAATGATAAGCTGGCCATTTTTATTGTTTATGGTTCCGGAAATTAAAGGAACATAAAAAATAAAACGAAAGGTAAGGTTTTATTCTGGTATTTGTTTTGGCCTTTAGTGTCTCATTTTCATTCATTTAAATTAATTATAAAGATTAGAATTACAGACTGAAAGAAAATTCTTCTTCTTTAAATTAGACATGTTAAAATGTATTTTATTAATCTAAGGACCAAAGAAGTGGGACATGTAATTACTTTATAAGCATAAAATTTTAAGTAGCAATAAACACATTGGAATAATTTTGCTATAGTTACTTACATCGTGTCTCAGAGATACAGGCATTAAAGTATTTTTGTTACAAATTCAGTAGAACATAGAAACATACAAAAATAGGATATCTTTCAAAAGCCATTCACAAAAGTATAGTCAGCATGATATCTCCAAATAAATATGCCATGAATTCCATAAAACATGAAGAGTATCTTCATGTTTTATGGAATTCATGAGTATTTATTTATTCAGTGTATGGCGTTTAACATAACTGCCTAGGGTCATAAAATATATGACCAATGATATTATTAAAATAAAATATTTGTTCATCATACTCATTAAATACCCAAATTCTGTGACCAAGTATAAAGACTCATTGAGAACAAAGTAGGAATATTTAAAATAAACTGAGTACAAAGAATTTGTAAAATCTGCTGTAAGTTTTGTATCTTTAGAATATACACATATCTCTTAAAATAGGTCTCATAATATTACCTACCTACTGGCCATTTTTTCTTTTTGGTATTCATTCTCTTTTTACATTTATCCAACTTAACCAATTGTCTTTCTCTTAATAGAACTTTCATTTCTTCCATCTACAAATTGCATTTGCTCCCTCTGCACCTAAGTAGTATGAACCATTCAAGTGACAACCTAGTAGTTACATTTTATGCGTAGTTCCCTGGATTAACCCAAACTAACATAGTGCTGTAGACTGAACTGGATGCTTTCCTCTGTGTTGTCAGAGCACCCTGTGTGTTTTTATTCATTACAGTACTGAACGTATTATAGGTGTAATATATATGGCATATTTTATAATACCTCTGCTGTGCATGTTATGCTTAACACTGAGCATCATGATGGCAGAAGCCACATTCGTCATCTCTGTATTTCAAGTTTGTATAACAAATTTCAGCAAATATTTTGCATTTACTGATTTCCTGTAAAATACAGGAGTTTACAGAAACTCAGTCCTCCCTTTTCAATTGACAAGTACTCTATAACATACAAGAAAAACATTGCAAAATTCGGTGTTACTGTTTCACAAGCATGTAATCACTCCTTAGTGT
Source organism: Callithrix jacchus (assembly GCF_049354715.1). Lineage (NCBI taxonomy): Eukaryota > Metazoa > Chordata > Mammalia > Primates > Cebidae > Callithrix > Callithrix jacchus. Next base: position 76,534,081 of record NC_133510.1, on the reverse strand, counting down.
GCCTTTATTATGAAAAATTCCTGTCACAGGAATAGCCCTCAGTCATGATGTAGACAAACAATAACAACAACAAACTCCTTAAAATATTTAAAGAGGTTTATTCGGAGACAATGTGAGTGACTATGGCCCAGGAAATGTCTCAACAGGTCCTGAGAAAGTGTACCAGAGGCAGTCTGGTACAGGTTAGTTTTATACATTTTAGAGAGATGAGAATTGTAGATAAAATTATAAATTTATGCATGAAAGGTATATATTAGTTTGGCCCAAAGAAGTGAGATATCTTGAAGAGGATGGGTTTAAAGATCACAGATGCATTCAAAAATTTTCTGATTGCCAACTGGTTGAAAGAGTTGGAAAGCTTTCTCTAAAGACTTGAAGTCAGTAGAAAGAAATGCTTGAATTAAGATAGGGGTTGTTGTAGAGAACAAGGTTCTTGTTATTTAGATGAAGCCTCCAGGTAACAGGCTACAGAGAGAATAGATATTAAATGGCCCCTTTTGAAAGGTATGAGACTCTTAAATTAATCTCACCTAGATCCAGGAAAGGCCTGACTGTGTTAACAGAGATTCTCTACAGATGAAAATTTTTCCCACAAAAGATGGCTTTGCAGAGCCATTCAAATTATGTCAAAGAAGTATATTTTGGGTGAAATATTTTGACATCTTTCAGGGTCAGCTATCTGGTATGTGATGCTATATTGAAGTCAGGTTCGAATTTAGTATTATATTTCAAGAGAGAGTTTGTTCTGTCAGTCTTATAATATCTTTTTTAATGTTAATGGTAGCCATTTGTGCTTAAACTCCAAAAGGGAAGGTGTATAGCAAGGTATGTTCAACCTCCCTTCTTTCATGGCTGGGCATTCAGTTTTTCAGTTTTTCTTTGGTTCCTTTGGTCCAGAAATCTATTCAGTCATTTGGGAGGTTTATGATTTTATTTTGGCTTACAAATTCATTTCTACACACTCCATCTCTGCATCTCATCTCATACAACTTCCCAAGTGTGGGTCCAGAAATCTTTATAAATGTCAGCATTCTTAGCTCCACGTGCACTAATCCTCTATATCAAGTCTCTAATTCCACAGCTAAAATAAAATGTGGATCTTATTTGACTTTCTCTTCCGACTTGAATTTTATCACCAATGGAAGATGACAGTCTGCCCTTTCACTTAACAAGGTTGTTTTTAGAGACAGTACAAGTGTTCAATCAGTATAAAGAAAAGGGTTTTGGATTATAGAGGCATATTTCCTTCTCTTTAATGACTTCTTTCCGTGCTAAGGCCATCCTTTTCTCTACCAAGGGGACTATGCTTGTTAAGAATCACTGTCAATTACTTTATGTCTCCAGGTGAATGAGTGCCAATCTGCCAAATGTATTGTTTTAGTCATCCTCTGACAGAAGGAAATGTAGGAGAACATAGAATATGTTGAAATTTCTTTCATCAGACTTGCTTATTTCTCCTTTTAAAAGAAACACCCCGGACAAGTTAAGCAGAGTTTAATTGAACAAAGAACAGTTCATAAATTAGGTAGCCTCCTGAGCCAGAGCAGGCTCAGAGTCCAGTGCAGTCATGTGGGAGATTTATGGACATTAAAAAAAAGTGATGTGTGTGGAAAGTGGAAGTGAGGTACAGAAACAGCCAGAGTGATTACAGTTTGGCCTTATTTGAACATGGCTTGAAAAGTTCGTCACCCTCAATTTGCTAAAGTCTTATGATTAACGCAAGAGTAAGTTACAGTTGGTTTATGTCTCCAATTAGGTAGCAGTTTACTATGTACAAGAAAACTTTTAGGCTGAACTTAAATATGTAAAGATGCATATTTTAATTTTACAATTTCCCTTTTGGTCATCTTCTCAATTTTAAGATATAGACAAAAACTTCTGGTATTGATGTCACTCTGTTACCATCATAAATGTACTTATTTGGTCTCAAATCCCACTGGGAAATAACAGGACAGTGGGTATTATAATGTGGGGAAAATAACTTTGATATGGTTTGACTCTGTGTCCCCACCCAAATCTCATCTTGTAGCACCCACAATTCCCATATATAATGGGAGGGACCTGTTGAGAGATGATTGAATCATGGGGGCAGGTCTTTCCCATGCTGTTTTCCTGATAGTGAATGGTTCTTACAAGATACGATCATTTTAAAAACGAGTTTTCCTGCAAAAGTCTCTTTTTGCCTGCTGCCATCCATGTAAGATGGCACTTACTCCTCTTTGCCTTCCACCGTAATTGTGAGGCTTCTTCAGTCATGTGGAACTGTCAGTTCATTAAACCTCTTTCTTTTATTAATTGTCCAGTCTTGGATATGTCTTAATTAGCAGCATTAAAACAGACTAAGACAGACTTCAAGTTATTTTTTGTAGGTTTTAGAGTAGATGGGTTCTTCTTGTGCTGGAATCCCGTTTTTTGGAGAAAAACAAAAGCTGGTTTGTCTTAGGATCTATCTGTTGCCTTAAAGTTTCAGCTTAATTATGTCACATTTAGCATGTTGGTTTGGTCTTGTTTGTTTAGGCTGAGCACACAAGCTCAGTTCAAAACAATGGCCTCCCATAATTTTATTTAAAAATTCCCACCTTTTGATCAGGTTCTCTCTTAGGTGAAGGTGTAGTAAAAACTTAGGGCCGTAGACCCACTCTCAGTTACCATTGTTTTGGGTTTCCAGTCTCAGTATGTCATTCAGAAGTTACTGTGTCCTCATGGTCATACATTTATTTGAGTTTTTGTCATTCTGTTACCAGTGGAATACCCAGCTTATAGGTTCTTGACCTCTCTAACCCTGAAGAATGGGGAAATGGGCCCCAGAGGAACAGTGAGTTTACTATCTGAATAAAATCATGGACCCAAAGAGTTTTGCAGAAGAGAAATTTATTAGATAGAGAGAGAAGACAGCTCCCATGCTGTTGTGGGAGGGGAACCCAGAGACAGAAATCTGTTCAGGACCAGCTGAACTTTTAACCCTTAAGTTATTCCCTCCCCGTTCATGTTCTCCTCTAAGGAGAGAAGTTATTTCAGACTTCCTCTGGAATGACTGATCTTTGACTCTGATACAGATTAGCTACTTGTTCTACAACCCTGAGTTACAGAGGCCTCTCTTCCCAGAGCTTTTGGTGGGAATTTGGGACAAAAGAGGCCCACCTGGCTTTCCCGAATGTGGGAAGATCAGACAAAGTATATTACCTGTCCCATGTGGAAGAGCCAAGCTGTCCAAGGCGGGGAGCTGGGAAATTTTCACACTTGAAACCCCTCCCCTAGCAGAACCCAGAAGAGAAATTTCTTTAACACAGTGTCTCAATTCCAGTCAAAGACAGACCATTCAACATCCTAGTGATGGCTGCATGCAAATATTTAAAACTTTTGCAAGAATATAGCACACCAGGGAGACTACTATTATGATAATGTAGAGGATAATACCAAGAGTTTGGAGTAAGCCCCTTGGCCAAAGTCCCCTAAATAAAACCAGCTAAAATCAAATGGTTCAAAGAAAGAGCTAAAGAGTTAACTCATTTTAAACAATCAGCTTGTTCATTACCTACTTACAACTGAATCTCTATTATACCTGATGTAATCCTCTATATGCAACTAGAAGCATCAGTAACTACACAGCTTCTTCTGTTTAGGCAGCAAGTAATCTACAGGAATTCTATTATATAGCACAACTTTAGCAAGAGAATTTAAAATATGTTGTGCTACCACAGCCTTTTCAGTAGAATATTCTATAGAGCCAATTATGAGGGATAAATTTCTAATCACTGCCACAATTACTCCAAACCATAGAGAAAGATACCTAACAAATGATGTCCATCCAGAAGAATAAAGGCCTCCTGGCAATGTAATTTTTAACTTAAGATGTAGGTTATGTAGGTTAATAGGAGTGGATCAATGTTCTTTTTACAGGTTATAAAGCAGCAAAGGTACTATCAAAATTTCTTGGCTGCATTGGCTTTTCCTATTCCATCTGTCAAGGTGTGAGTTTTTCCATGTATAAAATTGGTTATAAAATCCTCCAAAAATAAAAGTATACCCTATGAGTGCACACAAGAAACCCCTTTTTCAGTTCTGTGTTCATAGGTGCATGGGCAATGGAAAAATTGAAAGATAAGAATCTCACAATAGCAGAGAAGTTATGACTTCTGATCTTAGGAAAAGTCTGTCAATGTCTGGGATGTTCTCTACTTCTGGGGAGAAAATTTCCTGACTAGCTTTACCTTAAGGTCTCCGATAGGGATACAGTTCCAAGAGTCTGGAGGGGCTCTTCTGAGTTGTGAGATTATAAGTTTTGAGATTATAAATGCAGGATATTTTGCTGCAGTGTGATTGGCCAGGGTGGTCTTTCTCTGATGTCATTCTCAGAAGACCCAGTCTCCAGGTTCTAGATTGTAAAAAATTTGTCTTCAGTTAGTGGACCACAAAAGGCTTTCCTTCCCCGTTTAAAATACACTTTGGCATGGTGCATTAAAGCCTTTAACTGTATTAGAGTTTAATAGTGAGAGATATGCAAGTTTTTATATTAGGTGTATAGGCCTTCCAGTGACTATTTCAATTGAGATCAACTTGTATCTTCCACTGGAAGTGAATCTGATTACCAGTAATCTACAATACTTTTGACCAAGGCAATAGAGTCAATGCAGTTAGCTTTGCCTAGTGCCATTGTATTTATAATAGCTTATTTAATGGTTTTGCTGCTTATCTAGTGAAACAAGTACTTTTATCTTTGGAGAATTCTGCAGGAATGTCCCATTAGGAAAACACATTTCCTAATAACCTTGTAGCTACTGTTATAACATCAGCCCTGTTGCATTGGAAAACTTTTATACAAACAGAAATATGCATTGAAATGACAACTGAATAAAATTTTTTTGTAAATATTTACATGACCCTTCAGGTAGCAAAAATATACCTAAAGTTTTGATCATTGACCTAGTATTATGGGATTGTAAAACCAAACATTAGTCAAAATTAATTTAGCATTTTAAATGAGTCACAACAACTGTTTATTTACATATATTTTGAACTGTTTTATCTTTTCCATGATGAATCATGGAATTCAGAGCTTTTAGTAATGGAATATTTAATGACTTAGGAAAGACCAGGTGGCCATCCAGCTCTCCAAGAATCCGTGCTTTACTCTGGGCATAAATACTAAATATCAATTTTGTTTTCTAAGTTAGGTGCATTTTTGTTTGTTTGTTTGTTTCTTTGGATGAGTTATCATAGATAATTTGACTTGGAACATTGAATTCATTCAAATTGCCCATCTAAAAATTTTTATACTGGCTGATTAAGCATGAAAATGTCACAAAGTGTTTTCTTGGCATTCAATTAATTCTTATCCTACTTGGGTTACCAGTTTTATAAACCAGTCTATCTTTTTATTGGCGTTCTGGGAATCTTTACCCAGTTTAAATTATATGATCCTAAAGTTTCAGAAACTTGTACCCAAGAGTGCTTCCCAAAATCTTTTCCATCCTTTCATTAACCTCCTTAAAGATACAATACTCTAGGATTTCGCTTGCTTGTGAAGTTTTCAGAAATGGCATTAGAATTAAGCAATTTACTGTGGAAATGACTTAAAATGGGCATAAAGATACAATTGATAATAAAATTTAGTTATTTTCGTGGCCTACAATAATTTAATATAATAACTACAATTGTGACTGATAGTACATACCTAAACATATCAATATTTTTTAAATTCCATATATTTTTGAACATATATGAATAATGTATTTAATAAAATATAGCTCAAAGAAGGTTAAAGATCATTTGTTATTTAGCAATGCATTTCATATAATTTAACATGTCAAGTAATACTTTTTATCTCTCTTTTGGGTACTATAGGAACCCTCTGTAGCATTCCAAAGTTAGAGTTGAAAAAAATACCTACTTTTGAGGTTGAAATTTGATTTTGGGAAGCCTCTCAAATATGTCAAAACGAGAGCAGCAGGAGGCAGCCAAATGCCAAATGAGATAGGGTCTCTGGTAAAACCCCACCTCCAAGCCAAAGAGAGTTTAAAGGCTGAAAGCCAAGCTACAGGTTAAACCCTCAGATTGAATTGAGAACTTGTCTTACTGTTTGATGCACTTTTCTCTGATTGATTCCCATCCTTCACCTATTTTAAACATACCTATCCTTTCCTAATTGCTTTTCTACACTGTTGTACCCACCTTTGAGTGGTGTCTTTGCTTTAACCTTTTTTTGCAAATTCCCAGACCAATCAGCACACACTCCCCATTCCGAGTACACAAAAGGCCCCTGACCCAGCCATTCCAGATACTTTCTCACCTTTGTGTAGGGGAACCATTCCTCACATTCCCTCTTTGCTGAGAACTTTACTCTTGCTTAATAATTTTTACTCCACTCAGTCTCCAGTGTCTGTTCACCTACGTCTTCCTGGTTGTGAGACAAGAACGCAGACCTGGCTGAGCTAAGGAGCAGACAGACTAAGACAAAAGGTTTAAACACTTAATCAAAATTGAATCACAGGTCACTATAAAATAATAGTAATTAATTTTGCCAAAGTGTTAAAAGATTTTTAAAAATGAAAATCTTTATTTTTTAATAGAGAGGTGACTTACTTTTCTAAACAATCTAAAAAACTGAGAGATGACATAAGATAGAATCTGCCTCTTTTTTCTCTCTGTTATTTTATATTGTTTTCAATTTACTCAGAAGGTGAACAAAAGTATTTTACTGACACTTATTAATACTGCATGAAATTTTTGTTCAACAGAGAAAAATACATTTTACTTTAATATTTGTATATAACCAATAAAGTCAATTTTAGTAAAACTGTATAAACAAATTAATTAAATCTATGTTAATTTTGGCCACACCAGATTATCATAAACCTTTTGTAATTTTTTATAATTTAAATTTTTTCAACTTTTTAGATTTTAATTTAAATACTATTTATTCTTTCTATCTGAAACAGCCTTTAAGTAACTTCAGACTAGAAAAAATGTTTAAAAAACACAGTTTTAGACTTTTACAACTTTCTTAATCAAAAATATATCTTGCTTTTGTTTGCTTACGCTACAAAGAATTATGTTTCTTATATTTAACAGTTTTAATAATATATTACCTACATTAAGCTTAATTTTTAAAGAAATCCCTAAGAAGTAATTTTAAATGGTTTTATGTCAGGATTTGTAGACACAAACCATTTTGTAATTTTATAGAAAAATGTTTCATAAAATTTTGTTTATTAACAGATCTAAATATAATTAGTTTTTCTATACCATATAAAAATAAAATGCCAAGGTATAAACTTTAACTGATGTTTAATAATTAATGATTTTGTATTTTCAGTTACAAATGACTCATATATTCATCATTTAATTTACCATAACATGACTTTAAGGTTTTGAATTACTAAAAATAATTTTGAAACTATGACACAAAGTACCTTTCCCAATGTCATTTTCAGTCATTCTGGGTCTCAGATGGCCATGTGGCATCTCATCCCAATGAAGGTCAGGGCCTGTCTGAGTTCTGAAATTACATAACAGTTGTTGAGCTCAGGGTCTCAAGGCAAAGCTGTGAAGACTATGTCTGGAGGATTCAACCCCTCCTAAAATAGTCAGGAGGCAATGCTGAGGCAGGGAAGAAGGGGCTATATTTGACTTAATTCTGCATTGCAACTGCTGGTCTAGGCACTAAGGACGTTGTAATTGCCCAAGTGGTTCATCTTGCCCACAGCCAAGACAAAACTGATTCATCGAGACAGGGAAATTGCAACAGAGAAAGAGTAATTCATGCAGAGCCGGCCGTGTGGGAGATGGGAGCTTCATTATTACTCAAAACAATCTCCTCGAGCATCCAGGGAGAAGAGTTTTTAAGAAAAACCTGATAACCCTGTAATCCCAGCACTTTGGGAGGCGGAGGCGGGTGGATCACGAGGTCAAGAGATCGAGACCATCATGGTCAACATGGTAAAACCCCGCCTCTACTAAAAATACAAAAAATTAGCTGGGCATGGTGGTGCAGGCCTGTAATCCCAGCTACTCAGGAGGCTGAGGCAGGAGAATTGCCTGAACCCAGGAGGCGGAGGTTGCGGTGAGCCGAGATCGCGCCATTGCACTCCAGCCTGGGTAACAAGAGCGAAACTCCGTCTCAAAAAAAAAAAAAAAAAAAAAAGAGAATCACCTGGTGGGTGGGAGGAAGCCAGTGAGCCAGGAGTGCTGATTGGTCAGGATAAAATCACAGGGAGTCAAAGCTGTCTTCTTGGACTGAGTCAATGGGGTAGGGACCACATGATCAGATGAGCCAGTTTTTTTATCTGAGTAGTGCCAGCTGATCTATCAAGCACAGGATATGCAACATATCACAAGAACCAATCTTAGGAGCAGTTTAGGGAGGGTCAGAATCTTGCAGCCTCCAGCTATGTGACTCCTAAATCATAATTTCTAATCTTGTGGCTACTGTTAGTCCTACAAAGGCAATCTGATCCCCAGGCAAGAAGGAGGTCTGCTTTGGGAAAGGGCTGTTTCTGCTTTCGTTTAAAATATAAACTATAAACTATGTTTCTCCCAAAGTTAGTTCAGTTTTCACCCAGGAATGAACAAGAACAGCTTGGAGATTAGAAGCAAGATGGAGTTGACTAAGTTAGATCTCTTTCACTGTCTTAGTCATAATTTTGCAAATGTAGTTTCATGTCTTACCATGGCCACCTACCCAGATCCCAAAATCTAGAGGCTCAAAATCAAAAATATGAGCTTACAGCCAAATCAAGTAAGTATCAAATTATATTTAACTTATAATTTTAAAGCCATTTCTATTTCGCCAACAATTTTAAAACTAGCTGCATTTATTAAATATTATCACACACATAACACATAAACATATAGACATAACAGACACACAGACAGAAGCAGATCTTATAGATTTATAAGATTCTTCATTTTCCGGTTTCCAAAGTTTCTCCCCACTATCAATTTCTTGATTTCTTGTTTCATGCTCTAAACAATTGCTAGAGAGGCAACTCAAAATCTGTATCTACAAAGAAGGGACTCAGGTGAAACAGTATAGAAAATTTATACCTGAAAGTCACAGAATTTAGATTTAAATAAAGGGAAAGTTTGTTGTGTAAATTTTAAGCCATTATCTTTCCCATAAAGTTCCTGGCAGTTTAAGGTATAGACAGAGATGCCCATACAAGGCAGATTTCCTTTAAAATTGTACATTTCTTTTGCAAAAGTTTTTCAAGATATCCAATGAAATGCCAGAAGGATGTATTTTAATTTTTAGGTCTTTTTAACTTAACTGAAGTTACTGAGTTTAGGGTGGAGTCAGTTTTAAAGAACAGGGCAAAGAAACCATTCTCCATACCTAAAATCAGCATGGATAGATTAGAAAAGGAAGCAAGCCTACTTTACTTGAGGGCCTATCTTCTATAAACATTATAGGGTAGCATTTTTCCATATTCAGGGCTAGATCCTAACTAACTGATAGGTTAGCAGATTTAATTTTTCTTATCAATTTGTCATGTAAGCTTTTTCTTTTCTTTTCATAAAGAGTCTTTTTTAAAAAGCAATAAAATTATCAAAATCTTTTTAGAAACTTCTGTATATCTATCTGCACTCATTGTAGGATGAGTCTAATTTCAGAGTTCTCATTTTCAACTGTACTTCTTAAAGTGCAGTGTTATTCATTTGGAATATTTCGCTGTAATTTTAAATTATCTTCAGTAAGATTTTGGTATTTCTGTAAGTGTGTACCACTTCCCGAGCCTAACGTTTATATATATAAATGTAGGCATAGCTAGAAAGCAGATTTCTCAGTTCTTTAGAAATTAGGAATTCCATTTTCTCCTTGCATCTTGGCTTTGACTCTCAGATCCCCTTGATCAGCCTAGGAAATGGCCTTTCCCTAACTAACTATACAAAAAAAAGAAACAAAGGGGGTAAAACACAAAAATCCCTGTAAATTTTCAAAAGCTGAAGTTTACAGCCCCTGTAATATTGCCATTTTTTACTGGTTTCTCTCTGACCTAGTCAGGCATAAGAGTCCTCTAACTGAATTTAAGCCAGTTAATTACCAGAACCAATACAATTCTGGAAACAATCCAGCTGTCATTACTTCCAAACCCAGATTAGATCAGTAATTTGCTTAAACATGGAGAGCTCAAAACACAAATCTGCAGAGTTTTAGAATTCACTAGATAACTTACCCTAATACCCAGTTGATGTAAGAAAGACAAGGATACAATGGGCCTATGAGTATCTTGCTTGGTTACTTGGCACCTACAAAGCCAGAGTAGGCTGAGAGAGACTCCAGTGGAGCTGAGGCAGGAGAATAGTGTCTGGACAGGGAACATAAGGCCAATTCATGCTGAGTTCCTCAAAATGAATCAAAAGGAAAACCCCACCTCTCTACACCCAAGTAACAAAAATATCATAAGCTCCTCTCTTTGCACTCCCTATGCCTTTCCACTGCCTTCCAGAAGAAAAAATTAATGTACCTCTGATTGGTCCCCTCTTAGAACCAGTCTTTATGTACATAGGGCATAACTTTGTATCTTCACTTCCGCCTCTGATTGGTCATCACCTGCAACCAATCAGACTGGTCATGGGCCACTCCTTCATTATAAGTAACCAATGGGAAACTTCTAGAAGGTATTTAAACCCCAGAAAATTCTGCAACCAGTGCTCTTAAGCTTGCTCAAGCCTGCTCCCACTCTGTGGAGTATACTTTTATTTCAATATATCTGTGCTTTTGTTGCTTCCTCTTTTGTTGGTTTGTACATTTTGTCCAATTATTTGTTTAAAACACTGAGAACCTAAACGACTCATAGTCAAGACCCTCTACTGGTAACAGAGCTGTGTGGTAGAAGAAGATTTGTGAACAGAAAAAAGAAAATGGCATACAGAAAATGGAAGGGAGGTACAGAAACAGCCAGATACGGTTGGTATTTGCCTTATTCAAATGTAGTTTGAATAGTTGGCCACCCATAGTTCGCTGAAACTCAGTGATTGATAGGAGAGTAGGTTATGGTCTATTTATACATCCAGGTAGGTTGTAGTTTGTTATGTACAGAGAAACCTTTAGGCTGAAATTAAATATGTAAGGAGTCAACTTTAGGCTAAAGTGAACCTAACACCCTAGTGAGGCATCACCAAATATATCTCTATTTCATGTGTGTGCCCCTTTCAGTACCTAACACATGTCATGCTCATAATAAAAATTCAAAAGGTTATTTGTTTAATAATAAACAGAAAATATGATTATTTTTTATAAAGTCATATGACATTTATAAAATGAAATTTAATGAAGTTATCTGATAGGAAATTCAAGTTTAATGTTTAAAAGTCAGAAGAATTTTTATATAGGAATGGTAATTAGAAAATGAAATAAAGTAAGAAAACTGCAAACAATCTTTGGATGCTTAGGAGTAAAGTAAACATAGTAACAAATGTATACAAATCCTTTGTTGACCAAAACATAAATTGTTATTGAAAGATGTTAATGAAAATATGACATGATAAGTGATATCCTGTTAATGTAGGTAAACCATCAATATTACAAATATGTTAAAGTCTCTCAAATTTATCTCTAACTTCAGGCAATCTATAAAATAACTATAATATTAATTGAACTTAAATAATGCATTATTATATAAAATTCTCGTGTAAGTATAGAGGCACAATAATGGTATTTGTTTCCAGAAAATAAAACCTGTAGTTAAAGGGATGATATTTATTAATTATTAAGACATATTTGAATGTATGTTATTTATAACTCTTTGTTCTTTGTAAGGTATAGTGAGAAAACAAAACTGTGGAAAATAATTATTGCTTAGTTTATTTTAAAATATAATTTTATTGTTTAAGATGTTTAATGGGAAAACCACAATTTTACATATATATATTGTATACGTGTGTGTGTGTGATTTTTTTCTTTTTTTTTTGAGACAGAGTCTTGCTCTGTCTCCTAAGCTGGAGTGCAGTGGTGCACTCTCGACTCACTGCAGCCTCCCACTTCCAGACTCAAGGAATTCTCCAGTTTAGCCTCCCACGTACCTGGGATTACAGGTGCATGCCACCACAGGGAACTACTTTGTGTATTTTTAGTAGAGACAGGGGTTTCAACACGTTGGCCAGGCTTGTCTGAAACTCCTGACCTCAAGTGATTCATTGGCCTCAGCCTACAAAAGTGCTGGGATTACAGGAATGAGTCACTGGCACTGGCCCCAAAAACATATTTTTGAAAATATATAGGGGCCTCACATGTAAGTCATTTGGAAATTGTCACTCTATCCTAACAAGTAGAGAGCTAAATAAACAAAAAAAAATGCATAATTTTTCTTGCATCCACAAGAGAAGTAAGGTCATAGGGCAAATTGCTGCTTTCAAAACTGGAGAGAACAATAGGTAAACACAGAGATTCACGACTTATTAGGGCAGAAACCCACTAGCAGAAACTTCTTCTGAAAACCTGCTCAGAGTGTGGGCAGGAAATCCTGAACCATACTTGGCAAATTGTTGGAGGTTCTATAAAACAGCCAAGAAACAATAGGAAGCAGCAGGGATAGACAAAATGATGATTTTATGTTCTTATCTATAAAATACTGCTTTCAATAATGAAATGTTGAGTTAAGCAATTTAATCAAAACATTAGATTTTGTAGAACTTTATAAATAAAAAATTAATATAGACTTTGAAAATGGGAAGTAAGAAAATGATAAGAAATATGTGAGTAGGTTTACTTTTATGTATTTTCTGTCATTTTGGATTAAATAATATTTTATATACATATAATGGTGTTTTCTTAAATTGCCAGGAGGCTTCTACCTTTAACATAAATTTTTATTTTAAAAATGTAAAGGGGCTGAATGTATAAAAATAATAAGCCCTAACTATGCATTACCTACTATAGACTCATTTAAGCTTTAAGTAAACACATAGGCTGAAAGTGAAGGAATAATGAAAATATGTTTATGCAAATGGAAACCAAAAGATAGCAGGGTAGCTATATTTATTTTAGAAAAAATAGACCTTAAGTAAAAGAACTATAACAGAAAATAGTGATATCAGGTGGGACAATCTTTTCCTCTTCTCCCTTTTGGAGGATAGATTGTAACATGATTATTGAAGATTCATGAAACATTATCAACATCTATGCAAAATCAGGACTTAAATCATCCTGATTACTCCTATCTAATTATTTCTGATGATTTTGATATAATAAAAAGAAGACAATGAACATCATTATATACTGATAAAGTGGTCAATTCCCAATATGATGTAACAATTGTAAATATATATGCATCCAACATTAGCACAAATAAATAAATATTTGAAGATCTGAAGGAACGGACAACAATATAATAATAGTAGGGGACTTCAATACCCTACTTACAATAACGGATAAATCATCAAGGCAGAAAATCAATAAGAAAACATTGGACTTGGCTAAATTTTACACCAAAAACATCTAACAAATATGTAGAGAATATTCCATTCAGCAGCAGCAGAATATACCTTCTTCTCGAATATACATGGAACATTTTCCAAGATAGATATGTTAGGCCATAAAACAAGTCTTAACACATACATCAAGATTGAAATTATGTCAAGCATCTTTTCTGTTCATAATGGCATGAAACTAGAAATCAACAGTAGGAGAAATACTGGAAAAATTTTAAAATATGTGGAAATTACAAAGCTGTTCCTGAACAATCAATGGGTCAAAGAAGAAAGCAAAAGAAAATTTTAAAAAATAGCTTGAGACCAATGAAATTGAAAGCACAAAATATTGAAACTTATGGGGCTTCATAAAACAGGAATACAAAGGATCATTAGCAACTACTATAAACAATGATATGCCAACATTTCAGATAACCTAAAGGAGATAAATGAATTCCTAAAGACATACGATTTACCAAGACTGAATCATGAAGAAATATGAAATCTGAGCAGAATAATAATGAATAAAGAGATGAATTGGTGATTAATAATTTCCCATCAAATAAAAATGTGCAGGACCTGATGGCTTTCTTCAATGATGTATTATACAAAGTATTTAAATAAAAATTAATATGAATTCTTCTGAAACACTTCTAAAAATACAACTAAAGTCTACATGGAGACACAAAAGATCCAAAAGCTAGCACAATATTGAAGAACAAAATTGGAGGACTTATGCTATGTAACTTTAAGACTTATTAGAGAGCTGTAGTAATCAAGACATTGGGGTATTGGTAACAGAATTAATAAAAGAGATCAGTGAAACAGAATAGAGCCACAGAAATAGACACACAAATATAGCTAACTGGTCTTTGACAATGAATAAAGGGAAAACAATGGAAAAAAAAGATAGTCTTTTTCAACGAACATTGCTGGAACAAATGGACATATACATAACTAAAAAAAAAAAAACAAAAAAAAAAACACAGACCTTATACCCTTCACAAAAATTAACTCATAATGTATTAAAAACCTAGATGTAAAGTGCAAATTATAAAACTCCTCCAAGATAACATAAGAAAATCTACATATACTCGAATTTGGCAATGACATTTTAAATGATGACACCAAAGGAAAAATCTAGGATAGAAATAGGATAAACTGGACTTCATCAAAATTAAAATGTTCAGTTCTACAAAAAGAAACTGTAAAGAAGATGAGAAGACAAGCCACAAACTGGGAGGAAACATAATACAAACACATATGTAATAATGGGCTAATATCAAAAGAACACTTAAACTCAACATAAGAAAATACACCTAATTTATAAAAATGGGCCAAAGACTTCAATGGAGACTTCAACAAAGAAATCTACAAATGATGAATAGACATATGAAAATATGCATAATATTGTGTCACTAAGGAAATGTGAATTAAAACAACAGTGAGATACTGCTACACATCTGTTAGAAGGACAAAAATTGAGAACAGTGACAAAGATAAAGCTGGCAAGGAGGTGAAGAAAAACTCTCATTTATGGTGGGAATGTAAAATGGTACAACCATTTTGGAAGAAAATTTTACAATTTCTTAAAAAACTCTTACCATACTATCCAGAAACTATATTCATTTGTATTTACCCAAAAGAGTTTAAAACTCATAAGCACACAACAATATATGTACAAAAATGAATATATAGCACCTAGAGTGAACCCTAATGTAAACAGGTAAACTGTGGACTTTGGGTGGTAATGATGTTTTAAAGTAGATTCATCACTTGTAATAAATATGCCACTCTGTTAGCAGTTGTTAATAGGGAGGCTATGTTTATGTTAGGAGCGAGGGCATATGTGGAAAATTTCTGTGCCATCTGTTCATTTTTGCTGTGAGCTTAAAACTGCTCTAATAATTTTTAGTTTCCTTTTTTTAAAAAGAGTTAAAAATATGTAAAAAGTATTCTCAACTTGTAGGTCTGACTTTCTTAAATGATGGAAGTATCAAGCCTTAGATAAATTTGTTTGCTAGAAAGTGAGAAATACATTGTATCAGAAAGTTATTACCAACAAAACTAACATTTTGGTGATAGTCTTGCATAAGGGGTGCCCAATATATATAATTATAAGAAATAAGCAAAAAATTAAATATTCAAGTCAATAAGACAGATAAAGAATAATAGGTAAAAAAAAAAAAAACATATTCACCGTAAAATATAAACATTATTGGCCAGGCACAGTGGCTTATGACTGTAATCCCAGTGCTTTTTGAGGCTAAGGTGAGAAGATTGCTTTAGGTTAAAAGTTCTAGATAAGCCAGGTAACATAGCAATAACTCCTTTCTACAAAAAATAAAAGTCAAAATAGTTGGGCATTGTGATGCATGTCTGCAGTACCAGCTACTAGGTTAAAAGCTGAGGCAGGAAGAGAGTTTGAGCCCTGGAGTTTGAGGCTACAGTGAGCAGCTATGAGTGTGCCATTGCATTCCATCCTAGACAACAGAATGAGACCCTGGTAGACCCTGGTGAAGAAAACACACATTGTTTTCTTCACTCATTACCTGCTATTAGATGTAATATGTCCAACAGTAGAAAATATTTGCATGTAGCAGGAAAATGATTAGAAACTCTATTCTTTAAATAGTGCTTGGGTAAAACACCTGATGTTATATTTTATTATAGTTCGGAAATATGTGATTTGAATAAAAATTTGTCTGCTTTATCATCCAGCATCTTAATTTCTAGGAAAGTACAAAAAATCCTTTGGATCAAGAATTTGAACAACCATGTTAATTAAGCATTGTTTGAAACTAGAAAGGTTAGTAATAACTCAAAATTTTCATTCATAAGGGAATAGTACACATGTACCACTGAAAATTTAAAAAAATATATATATTAACATGGATATATCTCTAAAAAACAAAATAGCATTAAAAAACAAACTGAAGAGTGTTTCCTTGTGCCAATAAGAAACAGCATTAGACATTAAGTATTAACATAAATTAATAGGTGTGAGGCAGTATATTAATTGGGCTTGACGAATTCTGCACAAACTCATAAATGTGGTGGCTTTTATAAAACACATCAGAGTAGGTGTGTTGAGAAATCTGACTGTGTGTGTATATGAACAGGTTTTCAAACAAGACTTTGTTTTCATACATAAGAAAGATAGCATGCATGGCCTCATTTTTACAATAGACTCTTCATAAGAATGACTAGAGTGGACAGCAGCTGTTAAAAATAATAATTGTGAAAATTTGGGATTATAACTTATTTTTTATATTTCAAAATATTAAATTTTATATAATTTTTGAAATAAATGTATCTAAATCACTACTAAAAAGTCCAAAATATCACATTTTTAATACTTAAAAAACAAAGATTAATCAATATAAAAATATTGAATGTAACAAACTTAGATATTTTGAAAGGAAATTGGAATGTGGGGTAAGTGGAAGTTTCCCTCTTTATTACGTATACCTCTCTATTCTCCTTACAATGCAAATACACTTTTATGTAACATGTATATTAAAAATGCAAAGTATAATAGAAAACCACACAGTGTTTCCCAAAAGTACAGCAAAGAAAGAAATATCAAGTGGCTTCAGAAGTGAAGACAGTATTGCATGCCATACTTTTAGCAAACCTATTTGCTACTGAGAAGCCCCATTTCTGGATATGTGAAATTTAAAAATATAAAGAGATCAACCACATGACTAAATATGACCAATATGCTAAAATTAAATCCAATTGCTTATAAAACCATATTTTTTGTTGTTCCAAAAAAAAGTGAGATAAAAATTATCTTGTAGTTATTCTCATAAAGAGGACTATGCATTTTGTACTCAACCTAAAAATTTGCATTTAACAAACATCTCATTTAACACTTTTACATATTAAAATTACATATTATATATGTTTTATTATACTTTAGGTTCTGGGGTACATGTGCAAAACATGCAGGATTGTTACATAGGTACATACATGGCAATGTGGTTTGCTGCCTCTATCCCCTGTCACATATATCTGGCATTTCTACTCGTTATCCCTCCCCAAGCTCCCTAACCACCACTGTCTGTCTCCTGTTCCCCCAAACAGACCTCAGTGTGTGATGCTCCCCTCCCTGTGTCCATGTGTTCTCATTGTTTAGCACCCACCTATGAGTGAGAACATGTGGTCTCTGCTTTTCTGTTCTTGTGTCAGTTTGCTGAGAATGATGGTTTCCAGATTCATCTATGTCCCTACAAAGGACATGAACTCATCATTTTTTTATGGCTGCATAGTATTCCATGGTGTATATGTGCCATAATTTCCTTGTCCAGTCTATTGTCGATGGGCATTTGGGTTGGTTCCAGGACTTTGCTATTGTAAATAGTGTGCAATGAACATACATGTGCATGTGTCTTTATAATAGAATGATTTATACTCCTTTGTATATATATCCAGTAATTGGATAACTGAGTCAAATGGAGTTTCTATTTCTAGGTCCTTGAGGAATTGCCACACTGTCTTCCACAATGGCTCAACTAATTTACACTCCCATCAACACTGTAAAAATGTTTCTATTTCTCCACAACCTCTCCAACATCTGATGTCTCCAGATTTTTTAAAGATCACCATTCTAACTGGTGTCAGATAGTATCTTGATGTGGTTTTGATTTGCATTTCTCTAATGACCAGTGATTTGAACATTTTTTCATATGTTTGTTGGCCTTATATATATCTTCTTTTGAAAAGTGTCTGTTCATGTTCTTTGTCCACTTTTGAATGGGTTTGTTTGTTTTTTCTGGTTAATCTGTTTGAGTTCTTTGTAGATTCTGGATATTAGCTCTTTCTCAGGTGGGTAGATTGCAAAATTTTTTTCCCATTCCATTGGTTGCCAGTTACTCTGATGATTGTTTCTTGTACTGTACAGAAACTCTGGAGTTTAATTAGATCCCATTTGTCTATTTTGGCTTTTGTTGCCAATGCTTTTAGTAATGAAGTCCTTGCCTATGCCTATGTCCTAAATGGTTTTGCCTAGGTTTTATTCTCAGATTTTATGGAGTTAGGTCTCATGTTTAAGTCTTTAATCCATCTGGAGTTAATTTTAGTGTAAGGTGTCAAATAGGGGTTCAGTTTCAGATTTCTGCACATGGATAGCCAGTTTTCCCAAAACCATTTATTAAACAGGGAATCCTTTCATCATTGCTTGTTTTTTTCAGGTTTGTCAAAGATCAGATGGCTGTATATGTGTGGCATTGCCATCGAGGCCTCTGTTCTGTCCCATTGATCTGTATCTCCTGTTTTGGTACCAGTACCATGTTGTTTTGATTACAGTAGCCTTTGGTATAATTTGAAGTCCGGTAGTGTGATGGCTCCTGCTGTGTTCTTTTTACTTAGAATTGACTTGGCTATGCGGGCTCTCTTTTGGTTCCATATCAAGTTTAGGGTTGTTTTTTCCAGTTCCATGAATTAGGTCATTGGTAGCTTGATGGGGATAACATTGAATCTGTAAATTACTTTGGGCACTATGGCCATTTTTACGATATTCATTCTTCCTAACCATGAACATGGAATGTTTCTCCATCTTTTCTGTCCTCTCTTATTTCGTTGAGCAGTGGTTTGTAGTTCTCCTTGAAGAGGTCCTTTATACTCCTTGTTAGTTGTATTCCTAGGTATTTTATTCTCTTTGTAGCAATTGTGAATGGCAGTTTGTTCTTGATTTGGCTCTCTTTCAGTCTGTTATTGGTGTATAGGAATGCTTGTGATTTTTGTACATTGATTTTGTATCCTGAGACTTTGCTGAAGTTGCTTATCAGTTTCAGGAGATTTTGGGCTGAGACAATGGGATCTTCTAGATATACTTTCATGTCATCTGCAAATAGAGACAATTTGACTTCCTCCTTTCCTAACTGAATACCATTTTTTTTTTCTTGCCTGATTGCTCTTGCTAGAACTTCCAATACTGTACTGAATACGAGTGGTGAGAGAGGCATCCTTGTCTACTGCCAGGTTTCAGAGGGAATGCTTCCAGTTTTTGCCCATTCAGTATGATACTGGCTTTGGGGTTGTTGTAAATCACGTTTATTATTTTGAGATACATTTTGTCAATACCGAGTTTAATGAGAACTTTTTACATAAAGGGCTGTTGAATTTTGTTAAAAGCCTTCTCTGCATCTATTGATATACTTATGTGTTTTTTTTTGTGTGTGTTTGGTTCTGTTTATGTTGGTGGATTACTTTTGTAGATTTGCATATGTTGAACTAGTCTTGTATCCCCGAGATGAAGCCTACTTGATCATGATGGATAAGGTTTTGCTGTGCTGTTGCAATTGGTTTACCAGTATTTTATTGAAGATTTCTGCATCTATGTTTATCATGGATATTGGCCTGAAGTTTTATTTTTTTGTTAAGTCTCTTCTGGGTTTTGATATCAGGATGATGTTGGTCTCATAAAATGATTTGGGAATGATTCTCTCTTTTTGCATTTTTTGGAAGGAGTAGTACCAGCTCCTCTTTGTATATCTGGTAGAATTCAGCTTTGAGCCCATCTGGACCAGGGCTTTTTTTGGTTGGTAGGTTATTAATTGCTGCCTCAACTCCAGCCCTTGTTATTGGTCTATTCTGGGTTATAACTTCTTCCTGGTTTAGGCTTGGGAGGGTTCAAGTGTCCAGGAATTTATTCATTTCTTCCAGGTTTACTGGTTTGTGTGCATAGAATTGTTTGTAGTAATCTCTGATGGTAGTTTTTATTTCTGTGGAATTGGTGGTGATATCCCCTTTATCGTTTTTATTGCGTCTGTTTGATTATTCTTTCTTTTCTTTTTCATTAATCTGGCTAGTGGTCTATTTTGTTGATCTTTTCAAAACCAGCTCCTGAATTTGTTGATTTTTTGAAGGGTTTTTGCTTCTCTATCTCCTTCAGTTCTGCTCTAATCTTAGTTATTTCTTGTCTTCTGCTAGGTTTTGAGTTTTTTATATCTTGCTCCTCTCTTTCAATTTGGACAATAGGGTATCAATTTTAGATCTTTCCTTGCTTCTCTTGTGTCCATATATTGCTATAAATTTTCCTCTAGACACTGCTTTAAATGTGTCCCAGAGATTATGGTATGTTGTGTCTTTGTTCTCACTGGTTTCTAAGAACATCTTTATTTCTGCCTTCATTTCATTGTTTATCCAGTCAACATTCACGAGCCAGTTGTTCAGTTTCCATGAAGTTGTGTGGTTCTGAGGTAGTTTCTTAACTGAGTTCTAATTTGATTGCACTGTGGCCTGAGAGACTGTTTGTAATAATTTCCATTCTTTTGTATTTGCTGAATACTGATTTACTACCAATTATGTGGTCAATTTTAGAGTAGGCATGATGTGGTGCTGAGAAGAGTGTATATTCTGTGAATTTGGGGTAGAGAGTTCTGTATATTTTTATTAGGTCCACTTGGTCCAGATCTGAGTTCAAGTATTGGATATCCTTGTTAATTTTCTGTCTTGTTGATCTGTCTAATATTGTCAGTGGAATGTTAAAGTCTCCCATTATTATTGTGTGAGAGTCTAAGTCTATAAGTTGTTAAGAACTTGCTTTATATATCTGGGTGCTCATGTATTGGGTGTATATATATATTTAAGATCATCAGCTCTTCTTTTTCATTGATCCTTTTATGATTATGTAATACCTTTCTTTGTCTCTTTTGATCTTTGTTGGTTTAAAGTCTATTTTATCAGTGACTAGGATTGCAATTCCTCTTTTTTTTTTTTTTTTTGTTACGTTTGCTTGTTAAATCTTCTTCCATCCCTTTATTTTTATCCTATGTGTGTCCTTGTATGTGAGTTGGGTTTTCTGGATACAACACAGTAATGGTTTTTGACTTTTTATCCAATTTGCCAGTCTGTGTCTTTCGACTGGGACATTTAGCCCATTTACATTTAGGGTTAGTATTGTTGTGTGTGAATTTGATCCTGCCATTTTGATGCTAGCTGGCTGTTTTGCCCATTAGTTGATGCAGATTCTTCATTTTGTTGACGCTCTTTGGCATTTGGTATGTTTTTGGAATGGCTGGTACTGGTTGTTCCTTTCTATGTGTAGTGCCTCTTTCAGGAGCTCTTATAAAGATAGCCTGGTGGTAACAAAATGTCTGAGTACTTGCTTGTTCGCAAAGGATTTTATTTCTGCTTTGCTTATGAAGCTTATTTTGGCTGGATATGAAATTCTAGTTTGAAAGTTTCTTTCTTTAAGGATGTTGAATATTGGCCCCCACTCTCTTCTGGCTTGTAGAGATTCTGCCAAGAGATCTGCTGTGAGTCTGATGGACTTCCCTTTGTGGTAACCTGACCTTTCTGGCTGCCCTTAGCATTATTTCCTTCATTTCAGCCCTGGTGAATCTGACGATTATGTGCCTTTGGGTTGTTGTTTTGAGGAATATCTTTGTGGTGGTCTCTGTATTTCCTAGACTTGAAAGTTGGTCTACCTTGTTAGGTTGGGGAAGTTGTCCTGGATAATACCTTGAAGAGTGTTTTCTACCTTGAATTTATTCTCTCCATCACATTCAGGTACACCTATCAAACATAGATTAGGTCTTTCCACATAACCCCATATTTCTTGGAGGCTTTCTACATTTCTTTTCACTCTTTTTTTCTTTGATCTTGCCTTCTCATCTTATTTCATTGAGTTGATCTTTGATTTCTGATATCCTTTCTTCTGCTTGGTCGATTTGGCTATTGATACTTGGGTATCCTTTGCGAAGTTCTTGTTTTGTGTTTTTCAGCTCCATCAAGTCATTTATATTCCTCTCTAAGCTGTTTATTCTCTTTATCATTTTATCAAGGCTTTTTTTATGGTTTTTACTTTCTTTGCATTGGGTTCCACATGTTCTTTTAGCTCAGAGAAGTTTGTTATTACCTACCTTCTGAAGCCTGTTTCTGTCAATTCATCAGATTCATTCTCCAACCAGTTTTGTTCACTTGCTGGTGAGGAGTTGTGATCTCTAGGATGAGGAGTTGTGTTCTGATTTTTGGTGGTTTTCATCCTTTTTGTGCTGGGTTCTTCCCATCTTTGTAGATTTATCTACCTGTAGTCTTTGTAGTTGGTGACTTTAGGATGAGGTTTCTGAGTGGATATTCTTTTTGTTGATGATAAAGTTGTTTCGTTTTTTAGTTTTCTTTCTAACAGGCACCTCTAGTATAGGACTGCTGGAGGTCCACTCCAGACACTGCTTGCCTGGGGATCACCTGCAGCAGCTGCAGAACAGTTAGAGTTGCTGCCAGTTTCTTCTTCTGTTATCTTTGTCCCAGAAGGATACCTGAGGTGACTCTGGATATTTAATGGTCAGGGAGCTGCTTGAGTAGACAGTCCATCCCTTATAGGAGCTTAAGTGCTGAGCCGTGAGCTCTGTTTTGTCATTCAGAGCTGCTGAGCAGGTACGTTTAAGTCTGCTGCAACGAAACTCATAACCAACTTTTTTCCCAGGTGCTCTGGCCTGGGAAGGTGGGGCTTTATTTATAAGTTTCTGATGTGCTGCTGCCTTTTTTTTAGTGCTGCCCTTCCCAGCAAGGAGGTAGCCTAGTCAGTCTGCCAGCAGAGGCATTGCTTAGCTACCATGGGCTGTCCTCAGCTGCTGAGTGTACTTCCTTGCAGTTTTGTTTATAAAGGTATAGTTCAAACTGCCTCAGTAATGGCAGTCTGCCTCAGTAATGGTGGACTGCCTCTGTAATGCAGCCTGCCTTGGTAATGGTGGACTGCCTCAGTAATGGTGGATGCCCTTCCCCCAACAGAACTGGACCATCCCGGGTCCAGCTGTGCTTACTGAGAAACTCTCAATCCAGGGTGTTTCAGATTGCTGGTCTTTGTGGTGGTGGGACATGCTGAGGAAGATTACCTGGCTCCCTGCTTCAGCCCCATTTTATTCAGTTGAGTGGGTGGCTCTGTTTCCCAGGCCTTTCAGGTGCCAGATGAAATGGCCACCCAGATTTCTGTGAGTTTTTGTGCAGAGACCCACTGTGCCGGCTGAAACAGCCATGCTGGGAACTCATGGCACTTTTCAGCGTGGGAATCTCCTGGTCTGTGGGCAGTAATAACTCATTTGGAAATGCAGTATTCACTCACCCTCTGTGTTGTTCTCACTGGGAACTGCACTGCAGAGCTGTTCCTATTTGACCATCTTTGATCCACCCCCCAATATTTAAACTTTTAGGTAATTGGTGTTGAATATCTGAAAATGAATGGATGGCATGTTTTCCATGACTTCTTAGGTGAATGTTAAAACAGGTATAATCAGTTCTAATCAAATGACTTCTCAATAGAAAATATATGTAAATCAATCATATGGTACTACATATGATCAATGCTTCTTTTTATAACTTTCAAGATAAATTGAAAGTTTATAATTGTTTATAACTCCCTCTCTCCCTTCTCTTTATAAACAATGTAATTAATTTATAAATTAAGTATAGTAGTATTGCATTTACCAAATGTAATCAATTTTGTCTTAGAAGTGATGATATAACTTTATAGCCTTTCACATGAACAATGATTACCTGTGAAGTCTACTTGCCTATTAAATCTATGCTTAATATTAATGAAAATGATACCACTTACATATAAAAGTTACTTGTCTTCCTCATTAGTATAGCAAAATTAGCATCATTTTATGACAAGTAGTAGCTTCATAGAAGTTTGTCATGTTATGAAATGTGAAATCATAGCAATGTAGTTTTCATGCTCTATTACATTATGTTTTATACATTGAATGGGTCTGATACACATGCAAGGATTTGTATCTTGAGGTTTTATTTACTTAAAAAATGTTGGTATGCTGAGTTACACAGCTTTCCAAAGATTGATGCATTTCTTATCAAACACAGTAAGATATTTTTCTTTAAAGGAAACTCTTGCTATTGACTTTAGAGAGAATGTCTGCCAAATACCTAGCCTGATAACCATTTTGTCTGTGAGTCTTTCGAGTAAAGTAGCATTGCATGAATAAATTAGGCATTCAGTTCACAGCTCAAGTAATTGTACTAATGCTTTTCTTCAAGACAAACATGATAGAGTGGTATGCTTTAGAGGAGCTTTCTGTATATTTCCCATTTTATTATACAGACTACTACATCTACAAGCAAGATGCAAGTTTTAATAAAATTAGCATTTTTAATGCTTTATTAAGGACATTTTAGAGTGAAACTATATGTATTTTTAAATTACCAGTGTGTAGCAATGAAGAAGAGAACTACTAGTACAGTTTGGGCCACTACTTTGATTACTGCTTACAGGACAGCATTTTGATTCATTATTGCTGTTGTTCCATCAATGGAACCATCAACTTAGGAAAAAGTGTGAATGACATCTTAGTATAATGATAACAATAGTTTTGACTTCATAAATGTATTGAAAGGGTGTCAGAGACTCAGTGTTCTGCAGACCATACTTTTAGAAGTCACTCCAGTCAAAGATAACAGTCACAGCTCAGGTCAAAATACTTGTTGCTTTGAGGTAATGAAGACTAAAAATTGGCAAATCTTCAACTTACAGAAAAAAATGAGAATATTTTACAACAATACCTTAAAATATTAACTGATTGAACTTTCTCTTTTTTAAAAACATTGGCATGGTGTGTAAAACTTGCTGTTAGGCCTTTCAGTGTATCTACCTATTTTCAATGCCATCAATGCTTCATTTACTTCCACAATCCCATCATCAAGCACTATCCCCTCCCTCCCTCCCTCTATCCCTTCTCTTCCCTCTCCTTCTTCCTTCTTTTCTTCTTTAATAACTCATTCTTGCCATTCAGTCTCTCTGGGTTAAGCAAGGTATACAGAATACTTCACTTTTGATGGAGAATAGCCATTTTGTCCTTGAAACTGAGATTTTTACCTCATTAATTAAGAAATAGTGTTACACCTTGCATACACAATGAGACTTAGGACAATAAAAGAAACTGATCTCAACTTATGTGATATTGTAAAATGAAAGGACTGTGAGTGGGGCTCTCAAGTCTGAGTAATTGTTTTTTGTGAATGTTATAGTCCTGGTAGAAGCAATTTCAATTCTCACTGAGAAAAGTAAAAATTAAAAAAAATTAAAATATTATGGTAAGTTGTTAAATACTGGAATTTGAATTCATTTTCATTGAGAACAGGCAGACAATAAATGTTGAAGCTGATCTGAGTACAGTCCTGAAACAACCATTAGGAGACCTTTCAAGTCATATAATTTTATGATCCTTAAATTCAACAAAAACTACCTTTTAGTTTTACTTTTGTAATCAGAACAGCTTACATTTGTGTGGTTCTTTTTACTTCACAAATGAAGTGGAGTGCTGTACAACAGGTCAAGGTATTAGAAATAAGGTTTGAGCTGATAATTCTTATGAAATTTGCATTACTTTTATGAATTTACAGGCTGGAAAATGGTATAAGAAGTTAAAATTTTTTTTAAAGTGGCAGAGTCAAGCCTAGATCTGAAATTTCATGAGTTTTCTTAGAATTTGCCTAGAATTGTATCCTTTTTAAAAAGCAACAAATAATAAAAACCACCATGTAGTGTCTTTTCTCTGCTGTGTATTTCCACCTAAACTATGCATGTATTCCTAAGTGTTTCTTGCTTAGTTGAATGTTTTAAGGACTAACAATATTCAAAGTTACTCAGAAAATATCTCTCTATTAGCTGGAGTTACTGTCCCTGAAATAAGCTCTTTGGTAAGTTCATAAGCAGAGCTGTCTTTGATCACAAAAGACAACTATACCATATATTCATTTTCAAAGTACTTCATTACTGTTAATTAATTCATGGAGAGATTTTGCAGGGAAAAGGATATCTAAAAAAATAGCAATCTCTTTGCTCCATTTCCTTTATGATCATTTAGTGAGTCAAAACAATACAAACTAAACTACACTAAAAGTAATTTTCCCTTTTCTATTTTCATGTTTCTGTAATCATCAGAAAGTTTCATTTTAACAATCATGCATCATAATATATAAAAAAGAGAATTTTCTTACAGTACAATTTATATTCATCTTCTAGGCACAGTATATGAATAGAAAGCTGACACACTTTTACACTACCTATTTCAATCATTCGTTTATTTATTAGCCCATTTTCATAGTTTTCAGATATTTTGCTTTCAGAGTAACTTTACATTTGTAAAAATTATTGAAGATACCAAAGAGCTTTTGTTTATGTAAATAAAATATTTATAGATTTACTGCATTAAAAATAAAAACTCAGAATATTTATTTATTTAAACATAATAAAATTACATATATGTTAACAAAAAGTAACATATCCTTATGAAAAATATATTTTTCAAGACATTGCTTTATATTTTCTTTTTTCCTTTTTCTTTTCTTTTTGACATGATTTTATTCTTTTTAATGGCTATGGAGTATTCTTTGGTATACACTATAGTTTCTTTTTTTTTTTAATTGTACTTTGGGTTCTGGGGTATATGTACAGATTATGCAGGATTGTTGCATAGGTACACACATGGCAGTGTGGTTTGCTGCCTCCATCCCCCGTCACCAACATCTGGCATTTCACCCCATGTTATCCTTCCCTAAACATCCCCCGCTGTCCCTCCCTTGCCCCCCAACAGATCACAGTGTGTGATGCTCCCCTCTCTATGTCCTTCTGTTCTCATTGTTCAACACCTGCCTATGAGTGAGAATATGCAGTGTTTGATTCTCTGTTCTTGTATCAGTTTGCTGAGAATGATGGTTTTCAGATTTATCCTTGTCCCTACAAAGGACACAAACTCATCCTTTTCTATGGCTGCATAGTATTCCATGATGTATATGTAACACATTTTCCTTGTCCAGTCTATCATCGATGAACATTTGGGTTGGTTCCAGGTCTTTGCTATTGTAAACAGTGCCACGATTAACAGATGTGTGCATGTGTCTTTACAATAGAATAATTTATAATCATTTGGGTATATACCCAGTAATGGGATTGCTGGGTCAAAAGGAATTTCTATTTTGAGGTTCTTGAGGAAGTGCCATACTGTCTTATACAATGGTTGAACTAGTTTACACTCCCACCAACAGTGAAAAAGTGTTCCTATTTCTCTAATCCTCTCCAGCATCTGTTGTCTCCAGATATTTTAATTATTGCCATTCTAACTGGTGTGAGATGGTATCTCAATGTGGTTTTGATTTGCATTTCTCTAATAATGAGTGATGATGAGCATTTTTTCATATGTTTATTGGCCTCATATATGTCTTCTTTTGAAAAGTGTCTGTTCATATCCTTCACCCACTTTTGAATGGATTTCTTTCTTTTTTAAAAAAATTTTATTCTTTTTAATATAATTTATTTATTTTAATTTAGGTGCATACTATATTTGGCATTTTCCCCATGTTATTTCTCCCCACTCCCCACCACCCATTGTCTCTCCCCTACCTCCCCAACTGTCCCGTGTGTGATGCTCCTCTCCCTGAGTCCATGTGTTCTTGTTGTTCAATACCCAAATGTGAGCGAGAATATACAGTGCTTGGCTTTCTGTTCTTGGGTCAGTTTGCTGAGAATAATGGTTTCCAGATTCATCCAAGTCCCTACAAAGGACAAGAACTCATTGTTTTTTATGGCTGCATAATATTCCATGGTATATATCTACCATATTTTCCTTGTCCAGTCTATCATTGATGGAGATTTGGGTTGGTTCCAGATCTTTGCTATTGTACACAGGGCTGCAATGAATGTATGTGTGCATGTATCTTTATAGTAGAATGATTTATAATCATTTGGATATATATCCAGTAATAGGATTGCTGGGTCAAATGGAATTTCTATGTCTAGGTCCTTGAGGAGTCGCCACACTGTCTTCCACAATGGTTGAACTAATTTACACTCCCACCAATAGTATAAAAATGTTCCTATTTCTCTGCATCCTCTCCAGCACTGTTGTCTTCTGATTTTTTAATGATTGCCATTCTAACTGGTGTGAGATGGTATCTCAATGTGGTTTTGATTTGCATTTCTCTAATGACCAGTGATGATGAGCACTTTTTCATATGTTTGTTGGCCTCATATATGTCCTCTTTGAAAAGTGTCTGTTCATATCCTTCACCCACTTTTGAATGGGGTTGTTTGTTTTTTCCTTGTATATCTGTTTTAGTTGTTCGTAGATTCTGGATATTAGCCCTTTGTCAGATGGGTAGAAGGTAAAATTTTTTCCCATTCTGTTGGTTGCTGATTCACTCTAATGGTGGTTTCTTTTGCTGTACAGAAGCTCTGGAGTTTAATTAGATCCCATTTGTCTATCCTGGCTTTTATTTCCATTGCTTTTGGTGTTATAGTCATGAAGTCCTTGCCTATGCCTATGTCCTGGATGGTTTTGCCTACGTTTTCTTCTAGTACTTTTATGGTGTCAAGTTTTATGTTTAAATATTTGATCCATCTGGAGTTAATTTTAGTGTAAGGTGACAGGTAGGAGTCCAATTTCTGCCTTCTGTACATTGCTAGCCAGTTTTCCCAATACCATTTATTAAACATGGAGTCCTTTCCTCATTGCTTGTTTTTGCTGGATTTGTCAAAGATCAGATGGTTGTAGGTGTGTGGTGTTTCTTCTGCAGTCTCTGTCCTGTTCCATTGGTCTATGTCTCTGTTTCAGTACTGGTACCATGCTGTTTTGATTACTGTAGCATTATATTATAGTTTGAAGTCTGGAAGTGTGATGTCTCCAGCTTTGTTCTTTTTGCTTAGGATTGTCTTGGTTATGTGGGGTCTCTTGTGATTCCATATAAGTTTAAAGTGTTTTTTTTCCAGTTCTGTAAAGAAGGTCATTGGTAGCTTGATGGGGATAGCATTGGATCTACAGATTACTTTGGGCAGTATGGCCATTTTTACGATATTGATTCTTAATAACCATGAGCATGGAATGTTTCTCCATCTGTTTGTGTCCTCTCTTATTTCATTGAGCAGTGGTTTGTAATTCTCCTTGAAGAGGTCCTTTACATCCTTTGTTAGTTGTATTCCTAGGTATTTTATTCTCCTTGTAGCAATTTTGAATGGTGTTCACTCTTGATTTGGCTCTCTGTTTGTCTGTTATTTGTATATAGGAATGCTTGTAATTTTTGCACATTGATTTTGTATCCTGAGACTTTGCTGAAGTTGCTTATCAGTTTTAGAACATTTTCAGCTGAGACAATGGGGATCTTCTAGATATACAATCATGTCATCTGCATATACAGACAGTTTGACAGCCTCCTTTCCTAATCAAATACCTTTATTTTTTTTTTTCTTGCCTTATTTCTCTGGCTAGAACTTCCAATACTATGTTGAATAGGAGTGGTGAGAGAAGGCATCCTGGTCTAGTGCCAGATTTCAAAGGGAATTTTTCCAGCTTTTGCCCATTCAGTATAATATTGGCTGTAGGTTTGTCATATATAGCTTTTGTCATTTTGATACTATCCATCAATACCAGTTTATTGAGAATTTTGAGCATTAAGGGCTGTTGAATTTTATCGAAGGCCTTCTCTGCATCTATTAAGATAATCATGTGGTTTTTGTCTTTTGTTCCATTTATGTGATGGATTACATGTATGGATTTGTGTAAGTTGAACTAGCCTTGCATCCCCAGGTAAAGCCTACTTGGTCATGATGGATAAGCTTCTTGATGTACTGTGTCAGTCTGTTTGCCAGTATTTTATTGAAGATTTTTGCATCGATGTTCATCATGGATATTGGCCTGAAGTTTTCTTTTTTACTTGAGTCTCTGCCTGGTTTTGGTATCAGGATGATGCTGGTCTCTTAAAATGAGTTAAAGAGGATTACCTCCTTTTGTATTGTTTGCTAAAGTTTCAGAAGGAATGCAACCATCTCCTTTTTGTACATCTGGTAGAATTCGGTTGTCAACCCATCTGGACCTGGACTGTTTTTGGTTGGTAGGCTATTGATTGCTGCCTCTACTTCAGCCCTTGTTATTGGTCTATTCAGGGTTTCCACTTCCTCCTGGTTTAGTTTCGTAGAGTACAAGTGTCTAGAAATTTATCCATTTCTTCCTGGTTGACTGGTTTATGTGAGTAGATCTGTTTGTAGTAATCTCTGATGGTACCTTGTATTTCTCTGGGATCATTGGTGATATCCTCTTTATCATTTTTTATTGGATCTATTTGACTCATTTCTCTTTTCTTTTTTATTAATCTGGCTAGTGGTCTGTCTATTTTATTGATCTTTTTAAAAAACCAGCTCCTTGATTTATTGATTTTTTGAAGGGTTTTTTTGTGTCTCTATCTCCTTCAGTTCTGCTCTGATCTAAGTTATCTCTTGTCTTCTCATAGCTTTTGAGTATTTTTGATCTTGCTCCTCTAGTTCTTTCAATGTTGATGATAGAGTGTTGATTTTAGATCTTTCCTGTCTTCTCTTGTGGGTATTTACTGCTATCATTTCCCTCTCAATACTGCTTTAAACATTTCCAAGAGATTCTGATAAGTTGTATCTTCATTTTGGTTGGTTTCAAGAACATCTTAATTTCTGCCTTCTTTTCACTGTTTGTCCAGTCAACATTCAGAAACAAGTTGTTCAGTTTCCAAGTGGTTGTGGGGGTTTGAGTGTTTCTTGCTCCTGAATTCTAGTCTGATTGTGCTGTGGTCTGATAGACTGTTTGTTATAATTTCTGTTCTTTTGCAGTTGCTGAGGAGTGATTTGCTTCCAATGATGTGGTCAATTTTAGATTAAGTGCAATATGGTGCTTAGAAAAATGTATATTCAGTGGATTTGGGGTGGAGTGTTCTGTTTATGTCTATTAGGTCCACTTGGTCCAGCTTTGCATTCAAGTCCTGGATATCCTTGTTAATTTTCAGTCTCATCAATCTGTCTAATATTGACAGTGTAGTATTGAAGTCTCCCACTATTTATGTGTGGGAGTCTAAATCTTGTTTAAGGTCATTAAGAACTTGCTTTATGGGAATGAGATCGAAGATGGCACTATAGGAGCAACTCAGGATTGCAGCTCTCAGTGAAGGTGCAGAGGGTGAGTGCACACCACATTTACAGACGGATTTTTGTTGC
Organism: Callithrix jacchus; assembly: GCF_049354715.1. Classification (NCBI taxonomy): domain Eukaryota; kingdom Metazoa; phylum Chordata; class Mammalia; order Primates; family Cebidae; genus Callithrix; species Callithrix jacchus. Next base: position 76,502,700 of record NC_133510.1, on the reverse strand, counting down.
CCACAAAAGGGGGAAATTTCTAGGTGTAGGAGAGACACAGGACACCAGCACAGCTGTTTCAGCTGGTGCAGCCATTTCAGCAAGCACCACAGTGCAGCGGCACTCCACACAAAATACACTGGTCTGGGCACCCTGTTAAACTGGCAATTTGAGATTTGAGAGGGAAGATTAGCATATTCATCTGATTAAATGGGACTTGGACAGTGAGCCAGGTCAGGAGATTCCTGGCAAGTGATGTTTGAGCCGGCTCAGTGGATCACTGCATGAGAAATCACAAAGATCCTGGTGCCCTTTCAGCAGGTGACTGAAACACCTGGGAGAGAGTCCAACATTCAACTTACAAAAAAAAGGGGGCTCTGAGGCAGGGAGCCAGGTGATCAGGCTCAGTGGGTCCCACCCCCACAGGGACAAACAAAATGGCGACTCAAAACGATCGGGGTTGAGAGATTCACGGTGGGCGCAGCTGAACCCAGGATGGTGCAGCTTGGTGGGGGAGGGGCTTCCACCATTACTGAGGCATTCTTCCCCTACTGAGGAACACTCCCATTGCTGACACAGCCTGCTGTTGCCAAGGCAACCCACCATAACAGAGAGAGTCCGCCAATACAGAGAAGGTCCACCATCACCACAGCAGTTATAACCACACCCATATAAACAGGACTACAGGGAATTATACTCGGCAGCAGGGTGGAGCCCATGGCAACAAGGTGGAGCCCACGGCAACACGTCAGACCCCATGGCAGCAGGGTGGAGCCTCGGCAGGAAAATAGTGAATAGACTGCCTCTTAGCTGGGCAGGACAGTGCCACAGATACTCATAAATAAAGCCCTAACTCCTTGAGACAGAGGATCTTAGGGAAAAAAGGGGTTTTATGAGCTCTGCTGCAGCAGACTTAAATGTACCTGCCAAGCAGCCCTGAATGAACAATGGAGCTCACAGCTCAGCACTTTAGCTCCTATAAAGTACAGACTGCCTCCTCAAGCAGCTCCCTGACCCCCGTATATCCAAAGACTCACCTCAAAAAAGACTGATCAGATTGACATTTGGTGGGCATCATTCTGGGACAAAGATAGCAGAAGAAGAAACTGGTAGCATCCCTCACTGTTCTGCAGCTGCTACAGGTGCACCCCAGAGAAGCAGGGCCTGGAGTGGACCTCAGCAGTCCTACAGCAGAGGGGCTAGACTGGTAGAAGGAAAACCAAGTAACAGAAATACTTCATCACCAACAATCTGGGGGTCCACTCAGAGACCCAATCGAAAAGTCAGCAACTACTCAGACGACAGGTGGATAAATCCACAAAGATGGGAAGAAACCAGCACAAAAAGGAGGAAAAAACCTTAAACTGGAACACCTCACCTCCGACAAAGGACAGAAACTCCTCACAAGCAAAGAAACAAAGCTGGATGGAGAATGAGTGTGATGAAATGACAGAATCAGACTTCAGAAAGTGGGTAATGAGAAACTTCTGTGAGCTAAAAGAACATGTTCTAAATCAATGCAAAGAAACTAAGAACCTTGAAAAAAGATTTGAGGAAATGATAACAAGAATGGACAACTTAGAGAGAAATATGAATTAATTGAAGGAGCTGAAAAACACAACACACGAACTTTGTGAAGCATGCACAAGTTTCAACAGCCAAATTGACCAAACAGAAGAAAGGATATCAGAAGTTGAGGATCAACTCAATGAAATATAACGAGAAGCCAAGATAAGAGAAAAAAGCACAAAAAAGAATGAACAAAGTCTCCAAGAAATGTGGGACTATGTGAAGAGACCTAATCTGCATTTGAACGGTGTACCAGAATGTGACGAGAATGAATCCAAGCTGGAAAATACTCTTCAGGATATTATCCAGAATAATTTTCTTAACCTAGCAAAGCAGGCCAATATCAAGTCCAAGATATACAGAGAACACCACGAAGATTTTACACAAGAAGAGCAACTACAAGGCACATAATTGTCAGATTCACCAGGGTTGAAACGAAGGAGAAAATGCTAAGGGAAGCCAAGAGAAATGTCGGGTCACTTACAAAGGGAAGCCCATCAGACTCACAGCAGATCTCTTGGCAGAAACCCTACCAGCCAGAAGAGAGTGGGGACCAATATTCAACATTCTTAAAGAAAAGAACTTTAAACCCAGAATTTCATATCCAGCCAAACTGAGCTTCATAAGTGAAGGAAAAATAAAATCCTTTGCAAACAAGCAAGTACTCAGATTTTGTCACCACCAGGCCTGCTTTACAAGAGCTCCTGAGAGAGGCACTATACATAGAAAGGAACAACCAGTACCAGCCATTCCAAAAACATACCAAATGCTACAGAGCATCAACAAAATGAGAAATCTGTATCAACTAAAGGACAAAACAGCCAGCTAGCATCAAAATGGCAGTATGACATTCACACATAACAATATTAACCCTAAATGTAAATGGGCTAAATGCACCGAACAAAAGACACAGACTGGCAAATTGGATAAAAAACCAAAACCCATCAGTGTGCTGTATCAAGGAAACCCATCTCACATGCAAGGATAAACAAAGGCTCAAAATAAAGGGATGGAGGAAGATTTACCAAGCAAATGGAGAGCAAATAAAAGCAGGAGTTGTAATTCTCATCTCCGATAAAATAGACTTTAAAGCAACAAAGATCAAAAGAGACAAAAAAGGACATTATATAATGGTAAAAGGATAGATACAACAAGAAGAGCTAACGATCCTAAATATATATGGACCCAATACAGGAACACCCAGATATATAAGGCAAGTTATTAATGAATTATAAAGAGACTTAGACTCCCACACAATAATAGTGGAAGACTTTAACACTCCACTGTCAATATTAGGCAGATCAACCAGACAGAAAATTAACAAGAATATCCAGGACTTGAACTCAGACCTGGAACAAGCAATCCTGATAGACATTTACAGAACTCTCCACCCCAAATCCACAGAATATATATTCTTCTCAGCACCACATCACACCTACTCTAAAATTGACCACATAATTGGAAGTAAAGCACTCCTCAGCAAATGCAAAACAACGGAATTCATTACAAACATTCTCTTATAGTGCAACAAAGATAGAACTCAGAATTCAGAAACAAACTCAGAACCATACAGCTTCATGGAAACTGAGCAAGTGGCTCTTGAATGTTGATTGGATAAACAATGAAATGAAGGCAGAAATAAAGATGTTCTTGAAAACCAATGAGAATGAAGACACAACATACCAGAATCTCTGAAACACATTTAAAGCAGTCTCTAGAGGAAAATATATAGCAATAAGTGCCCATATGAGAAGAGTGGAGAGATCCAAAATTGACACCCTATCATCAAAATTGAAAGAGCTAGAGGAGAAAGATCAAAAAAACTCAAAACCTAGCAGAAGACAAGAAATAAAGAAGATCAGAGCAGAACTGAAGGAGATAGACACAAAAAACCCTTCAAAAATCAATAAATACAAGAGCTGGTTTTTTGATAAGATCAACAAAATAGAACACTAGCCAGACTGATAAAAAATAAAAGAGAGAACAACCAAATAGATGCAATAAAAAACGATAAAGGGGAAATCACCACAGACTCCACAGAAATTCAAACTATTATCCGAGAATATTACAAACAACGCTATGCACATAAACTAGTAAACCTGGAAGAAATGGATAAATTCCTAGACACCTGTGTCCTCTCAAGCCTAAAACAAGAGAAAGCCGAAATTACGAATAGACCAATGACAAGGTCTGAAGTTGAGGTAGAAAATTAAGAGCTTACCACACCAAAAAGCCCAGGTCCAGATGGATTCAGAGTCAAATTCTACCAGACACACAAAGAGGAGCTGGTACCATTCCTTGTGAAATTACTCCAAATAATCCAAAAAGAGGGAATCCTCTCTGATTCATTTTATGAGACCAACATCATCCTGATACCAACCCTGGCAGAGACTCAACAAGAAAAGAAAACTTCAGGCCAATATCCATGATGAACATAGATGCAAAAATCTTCAATAAAATATTGGCAAGCCGATTGCAACAGCAGATCAAAAAACTTATCCATCATGATCAAGTAGGATTCATCCCGGGGATGCAAGGCTGGTACAACATACGCAAGTCTATAAACGTAATTCACCACATAAACAGAACCAAAAACAAAAACCACATGATTATCTCAATTGATGTGGAGAAGGCATTTGACAAAATTCAACAGCCCTTTATGCTAAAAGCCCTCAATAAACTCGGTATCGATGCAACGTGTCTCAAAGTAGTAAAAGCTATTTATGACAAACCAACAGCCAATATCATACTGAATGGGAAAAAACTGTAAGCATTCCCTTTGAAATCCGGCACTGGACAAGGATGCCCTCTTTCACCACTCCTATTCAATATAGTACTGGAAGTTCTAGCCAGAGCAATCAGGCAAGAAAAAGAAATAAAGGGTATTCAAATAGGAAAGGTGGAAGCCAAATTGTCTCTATTTGCAGACGACATGATAGTATACCTAGAAGACCCCATCACCTCAGCCCAAAAACTCCTGAAACTGATAAGCAACTTCAGCAAAGTCTCAGGATATAAAATCAATGTGCAAAAATCACAAGCATTCCTATACACCAACGACAGACTTAATGATAGCCAAATCAAGAACAAACTGCCATTTACAATTGCTACAAAGAGAATAAAATATCTAGGAATACAACTTACAAGGAACGTAAGAGACCTCTTCAAGGAAAACTACAAACCACTGCTCAATATGGAAACAAAAGAGAGCCCGCATAGCCAAGTCAATTCTAAGCAAAAAGAACACAGCGGGGGGCATCACACTACCGGATTTCAAACTATACTACAAGGCTACAGTAATAAAACAGCATGGTACTGGTACCAAAACAGAGATATAGACCAATGGACCTGAACAGATGCATCGGAGGCAACACAGCATATCCACAACCATACAATTTTTGATAAACATGACAAAAACAAGCAATAAGAAAAGGACTCCCTGTTTAATAAATGGTGTTGGGACAACTGTCTAGCCATGTGTAGAAAGCAGAATCTTGACCCCTTCCTGACACCTTACACTAGAATTAACTCCAGATGGTTTAAAGACTTAAACATAAGACCTGGTACCATAAAAACCCTAGAAGAAAATCTAGGCAAAACCATTCAGGACATAGGAGTAGGCAAGGGCTTCATGACCAAAACACCAAAAGCATTGGAAACAAAAGACAAAATAGACAAGTGGGACCTAATCAAACTCCACAGCTTCTGCACGGCAAAAGAAAGTCACTAGAGTGAATCGGCAACCAATAGAATGGGAAAAAATTTTTGCAGTTTACCCATCTGTCAAAGGGCTGATATCCAGAATTTACAAAGAACTCAAACAGATTTACAGGAAAAAAACAAGCCCATTCAAAATTGGGCAAAGGATATGATCAGACACTTTACAAAACAAGACATACATGAGGCCAACAAACATATGAAAAAATGCTCATCATCACTGGTCATCAGAGAGATGCAAATCAAAACCACATTGACATACCATCTCATGCCAGTTAGAATGGCAATCGTTAGAACTCTGGAGACAACAGATGCTGGAGAGGATGTGGAGAAAAAGGAATACTTTTACACTGCTGGTGGGAGTGTAAATTAGTTCAACCATTGTGTAAGATAGTGTGGTGATTCCTCAAGGCCTTAGAAATAGAAATTCCATTTGACCCAGCAATCCCATTACTGGGTATATATCCAAAGGACTATAAATCGTTCTACTATAAGAACACATGCACATGAATGTTCATTGCAGCACTGTTTACAATAGCAAATACCTGGAACCAACCCAAATGCCCATCAATGATAGACTGGACTGGGAAAATGTGGCACATATACACCATGGAATATTATGCAGCAATCAGAAATGATGAGTTCGTGTCCTTTGTAGGGACATGGATGAATCTGGAGAACATCATCCTCAGCAAACTGACACAAGAACAGAAAATGAAATGCCACATATTCTCACTCATAAGTGGGTGATGAACAATGAGAACACATGGACACAGAAAGGGAGTACTACACACTGGGGTCTATTGGGGGAAATAGGGGAGGGACAGAAGGTGGGGGGAGGTGAGCTGAGGAAGGATAGCATGGGGAGAAATGCAAAATGTGGGTGAAGCGGAGGAAGGCAGCAAAACACACTGCCATGTGTGTACCTATGCAACTATCTTGCATGTTCTGCACATATACCCCAAAACCTAAAATGCAATAAAAAAAAAAGAACTTGCTTTATGTATCTGGGTGCTCCTGTTTTGGGGGCATATATATTTAAGATAGGTAGCTCTTCCTTTTTGATTGATTCTTTTACCATTATGTAATGTCCTTCTTTCTCTTTTTTGATGTTTATTGGTTTGAAGTCCATTTTATCAGAGACTAGGATTGCAACCTCTCCTTTTTTTTTTGTTCTCCATTTACTTGGTAAATCTTCCATTTATTTTTTTTTTTTAATTTTGAGTCCGTGTGTGTCTTTATACATGAGATGGGTTTCTTGAATACAGCACACTGAAGGGTTCTGACTTTTTATCCAGTTTGCCAGTCTGTGTCATTTCACTGGGGTGTTTAGGCCATTTACATTCAATGTTAATATTGTTATGTGTGAATTTGATTTTGCCATTTTGTTACTGGCTGGTTTTCTTTCCCAGTAGTTGACTCATTTTCTTCATTTCATTTTTGGTCTTTTCCAACTGGTTTGCTTTTGCAGTGACTGGTACTTGTTCCTTTCCATGCTTAGTGTTTCTTTCAGGAGCTCTTGTAGGGCAGGTCTGGTAGTGACAAAAATCTCTCAGTAATTGCTTGTTCATAAAGGTTTTTATTTCTCCTTCACTTACAAACCTTAGTTTGACTGGATATGAGATTCTAGGTTGAAAGTTCTTTTCTTTAAGGATGTTGAATATTGGCCCCCACTCTCTTTTGGTGTGTAGGGTTTCTGCTGAGAGATCTGCTGTGAGTCTGTTTGGCTTCCCTCTGTGGGTGACCTGACCTTTCTCCCTGGCTTCCCTTAGCATTTTTTTCTTTATTTTGACCCTGGTGAATCTGATGATTATGTGTCTTGAGGTTGCTCTTCTTGAGAAATATCTTTATGGAGTTCTCTGTCTTTCTTGAATTTGAAATTTGGACTACCTTGCTAGGCTTAGGAAGTTCTCCAGGATAATATCCTGGAGAGTGTTTTCCAGCTTGGATTTATTCTCCCTGTCATATTCAGGTACATCAATCAAGTGTAGATTAGATTTTTTCACATAATCCCATATTTCTTGGAGATTTTGTTCATTTCTTTTCACTCTTTTTTCTCTTGTATTTCTTTCTTTTTTTATTTCATTGAGTTGATCTTCAATCTCTGATATCCTTTCTTCTGCTCAATCGATTCAGCTATTAAAATTTGTGTTTCCTTCACATAGTTCTCGCACTGTGTTCTTCGACTCCATCAAGTCGTTTATGTTCTTCTCTAAGCTGGTTATTCTAGTTAGCATTTCATCTAACCTTTTTTTAAGGTTTTTTGCTTTCTTTGCACTGAGTTAGAAAGTGTTCCTTTAGCTCTGAAAAGTTTGTTATTATCCACCTTCTGAATTCTCTTTCTGTCAATTGTTCACACTCCTTCTCGGTCAAGTTGTGATCCTGTGTTATTGAGGAGTTGTGATCCCTTGAGGAGAAGAGGTGTTCTGGTCTTTGATAGTATCACCTTTTTTTGTGCTGTTTTTTTCCCCATCTTTGTGGGTTTACCTGGCTGTGGTGTCAGAGAGCTGCTTGATGAGGTCGCTTGTCTGCCTGTGGGGGTGCTACTGCATTTCTAGGGACTCCTTCTGGTTACTAGGAAAGCTTTCTCTGTATTTTTTGTTTAGGCCAGCCTCTTCTGCTGACCTGTGGGGCTACTGAGTTGTCAAGAATGCCGTCCCATTGCTATGTAGGCTTCCTGTGTTTTTTGTTAAAACCTGTAGCCCAGTCCCACCCCTCTAGTGGGGGGTTGTGCCTTTCCTCCACTGGGCTGGATTATTCAGGGTTTATTTCTGACTGTGGCACTGACTACACAACCAACTAGGTTCAGAGCTTCAGCCCTCTGGTGTTTGTGGGGGAGGTTAGAGACCCACCCAGCAGCACCTAGCAGTCTCCCCCTTTCAGCATTTTCTCTCTCCAGTCATGGGGTAGGGGCCACCCAGCTGCTCCCACTTACAGCTCCCTTTCTCTTTGGTTGGAGGTATGGGGTGATAGCTCAGTCTGCAGACTCTTATTCAACTCTGCTTTTGTAATTCCTGGCACTTGACTGGCAAAGATCCCCTGTTCTGTGTACTGCTGTCTTTGGGGGAAGGGCTGTATCTGGACCAGAGCGCCAGAGGTGGAGCCTCTGACTCACCAGTCAGATGCACTTTCTGGGTGAAGCAGCACTTCCTCCACCTCAGTCAGTCCTGAGTGGGTTTTGCTCACCCTCAGACAAGACCTGTTGAAATGCACCTTGTACCTCGGTTGGAGCTAGGAGATCTTTGGGTTTCTACATCTCTTTCACTGGCTGTTGTGTGCTGGTGTTGTGTCTAATCCACCTTCTTGGATCCTCCACTGTTGTTTTCTTATAAATCTTTTTTAGTTTTTATAGATTCTGGATATTAGCCCTTTGTCAGGTGGGTAGATTGCAAAAATTTTTTCCATTCTGTTGGTTGCTGACTCACTTAGTGATTGTTTCTTTTGCTGTACAGAATCTCTGGAGTTTAATTGTATCCCATTTGTGTATTTTGGCTTTTGTTGCCAATGCTTTTAGTGTTTTAGGCATGACGTCCTTGCCTATGCCTATGTCTTGAGTGGTTTTGCCTAGGTTTTCTTCTCAGGTTATTATGGTATTAGGTCTTATGTTTAAGTCTTTAATTCATCTGGAGTTAATTTTGGCATAAGGCATTAGAAAGGGGTTTAGTTTCTGCTTTCTGCACATGGCTAGCCAGTTTTCCCAACACCATTTATTAAACATGGGATCCTTTTCTCATTGCTTGTTTATGTCAGGTTTGTCAAAGATCAGATGGTTGTAGGTGTGTGGCATTGCCTTCAAGGCCTCTGTTCTGTTCCATTGGTCTATATCTGTTTTGGTACCAGTACCATGCTGTTTTGATTACTGTAGACTTGTAGTATAGTTTGAAATCAGGTAGCGTGATGCCTCTGGCTTTGTTGTTTTTGCTTAGGATTTTCTTGAATATGTGGGCTCTCTTTTGGTTCCATATGATATTTAAGGTGTTTTTTTTTCCAGTTCAGTGAAGAATGTCCTTGGTAGCGTGATGGGGAAAGCATTGAATCTACAAATTGCTTTGGGCAGTATGACCGTTTTTACCATATTGATTCTTCCTAACTATAATTATGAAATTTTTTTAATTTTTTTGTGTCCTCTCTTTTTTTCTTGAGTGGTGGTTTGTAGTTCTTCTTGAAGAGATCCTTTACATCCTTTTTAAGCTATATTCCTAGTTATTTTATTCTCTTTCTAGCAATTGTGAATGGAAGTTTGCTTATAATTTGGCTTTTTTTTTTTTAGTCTGTTATTGTGGTATAGATATACCTGTGATTTCTGCACATTGATTGTATATCCTGATACTTTGCTGAAGATGCTTATTTGTTTAAGATGACTTTGGGCTGAGATGATAAGGTCTTCTAAATATACAATCATGTCATCTACAAATAGAGACAATTTCACTTCTGCTTTTCCTAATTGAATACCCTTTTTTTTTCTTGCCTTATTGCTCTGGCTAGAACTTCCAATACTATATTGAATATGAGTGGTGAGAGAGGGCATCCTTGTCTAGTGCAGGATTTCAAAGGGAATGCTTCCAGTTTTTGCCCATTCAGTATGATATTGGCTGTAGATTTGTCGTAAACAGCTTTTATTATTTTGATATATGTTTTTTGATACCTATTTTATTGAGAGTTTTTAGCATAAAGAGCTGTTGAATTTTCTTAAATGCCTTTTCTGCATCTATTGAGATAATCATTTGGTTTTTGTCTTTGGTTCTCTTTCTCTGGTGAATTATGATTTTAGAGCTGCATATGCTGAACTAGCCTTGAATCCCCGGAATGAAGCCTACTTGATCATGATAAATAAACTTTTTGATGTGCTATTGCATTCAATTTGCCAGTATTATACCGAAGATTTTTGCATCTATGTTCATCGTGGATTCTGGCTTGAAGTATTCCTTTTTTGTTGAGTCTCTGCTGGATTTTTGTACAGGATGATGTTGGTCTCATAAAATGATTTGAGAAAGATTTTCTGTTTTTGTATTGTTTGGAATAGTTTCACAAAGAATGGTACCAGATTCTCTTTGCACGTCTGGTAGAATTCAGCTGTGAACCCAGCTGGACCTTGACTTTGTTTGGTTGGTAGGCTACTAATTGCTGCCTCAACTTCAGCCCTTGTTATTGGTCTGTTCAAGGTTTCATCTTCTTCCTGGTTTAGCCTTGGAATTTGTATTTCTGTGGAGTCAGTGGTGGTATCTCATTTATTATTTTCTACTGCGTCTATTTGATGATTTTTCCCTTCTTCTTTTTTATTAATCTGGCTGGCAGTCTGTTTTGTTGATCTTTCAAAAAGCTAGCTCCTGGATTTATTGAGTTTTTGAAAGGCTTTTTGTGTCTCAATCTCCTTCACTTCTGCTCTGATCTTAATTATTTCTTGTCTTTTGCGAGCTTTTGAATTTTTGTGATCTTGCTCCTCTAGCTCTTTCAATTTTGACAATAGGATGTTGATTTTAGATCTTTTCTTGCTTCTCCTGTGGGCATTTATTGCTATAAGTTTCCCTCTAGACACTGCTTTAAATGTGCCCCAGAGATTCTGGTATGTTGTGTTTTTGTTCTCATTGGTTTCAAAGAATGTCTTTATTTCTGCCTTCCTTTCATTGTTTATTCAGTCAACATTCAAGAGCCAGTTGTCCAATTTCCATGAAGTTGTGCAGTACTGAGTTAGTTTCTTAATTCTGAGTTCTAATTTGATTGCACTGTGGTCTGAGAGACTTTTGCATTTGCTGAGGAGTGATTTAACTACAATTACGAGGTCAATTTTAGAGTAGGTGCTATGTGGTGCTGAGAAAAATGTATATTCTGTGGATTTGGAGTGGTGATTCCTGTAGATGTCTATTAGGTCCCTTTGGTCCTGATCTCAGTTCCAGTCCTGGATATCGTTGTTAATTTTCTGTCTTTTTGATCTGTCTAATATTGTTAGTGGAGTGTTAAAGTCTCATATTATTATTGTGTGGGAGTCTAAGTCTCTTTATAGGTCATTAAAAACTTGCTTTATGTACCTGGTGCTCCTGTATTAGGTGCGTATATATTTAGGATTCTTAATTCGTCTTGAGGCATTGATCCTTTTACCATTATGTAATGCCCTTCTTTGTCTCTGTTGATCTTTGTTGGTTTAAAGTCCATTTTATCAGAGACTCGTATTGCAACTCCTGCTGTTTTTGCTCTCCATCTACTTGATAAATCTTCCTCCATTCCTTTATTTTTAGCCTATATGTGTCCTTACATGTGAAATGGGTTTCCTGAATACAGCATACCAATGGGTTTTGACTTTTTATCCAATTTGTCAGTCTGTATCTTGTGATTGTGGCATTTAGTCCATTTACATTTAAGGTTAATATTGTTATGTGTCAATTTGATTCTGCCATTTTGATGCTAACTGGATGTTTTGCCTATTGACACACTTTCTTCATTGTGTTGATGGTCTTTACCGTTTGGTATGTTTTTGGAATGGCTGGTACTGGTTGTTCCTTTCCTTGTTTAGTGCTTCTTTCAGGAGCTTTTGTAAGGCAGACCTGGTTGTGATGAAATCTCTCAGTAATTGCTTGTACATAAAGGAATTTTTTTCTCTTTTGCTTATGAAGCATAGTTTGGCCGAATGTGAAATTCTAGATTGAATGTTCTTTTCTTTAAGGATGTTGAATATTGGCCCTCACTCTTTCTAGCTTGTAGGGATTCTGCTGAATGATCCACTGTGAGTCTGATGGGCTTCCTTTTGTGGGTGACTTGACCTTTCTCTCTGGCTTCCCTTAGCATTATTTTCTTGATTTCAACCTGGTTGAATCTGACAATTACGTGCCTTGGGGTTGCTCTTTTGAGGAATATCTTTGTGGTGGTCTCTGTATTTCCTGGACTTGAATATTGGCCTTCCTTGCTAGGTTGTGGAAGTTCTCCTGGATAGCATCCTGAAGAATGTTTTCCAGCTTGGATTCATTCTCTCTGTCACATTCAGGTACACCTATCAAATGCAGTTTATGTCTTTTCACATAATCCCATATTTCTTGGAGGCTTTCTACATTTCTTTTCACTCTTTTTTCTCTATTCTTGCCTTCTCATTTTATTTCATTGAGTTGATCTTCAATTTCTGATATCCTTTATTTTGCTTGGTCAATTCAGCTACTGAAACTTGTGTATTCTTCATGATGTTCTCGTGCTGTGTTTTTCAGCTCCATCAAGGTGTTTATATTCTTCTCCAAGCTGCTTATTCTAGTTAGCATCTCATCTAACCTTTTTTTGTAGGTTCTTAGTTTCTTTGCATTGGATTAGCACATGTTCTTTTAGCTCAGAGAAGTTTGTTATTATCCACCTTCTGAAGCCTGTTTCTGTCAATTCATCAGATTCATTCTCCATCCATCTTTGACTTCTAGCTGGTGAGGAGTTATGATTTTTTGAAGGAGGAGAGTCGTTTTGGTTTTTGGCATTTCAATTCTTTTTGTACTTTTTTCTTCCCATCTAAGTGGTTTTATCTACCTGTAGTCTTTCTAGTTGGTGACTTTCAGATGGAGTCTCTGAGTGGATGTCCTTTTTGTTGGTGTTGATGCTATTTCTTTCTGCATCTTAGTTTTCCTGTTAACAAGTTTTTATGCTGCAGGACCACTGGACATCCACTCTAGACCCTGCTCACCTGGGGATCGCCCACAGTTGCTGCAGAACAGCAAAGTTTGCCTCTGGTTTCTTCTTTTGCTATCCTCATCCCAGAAGGTTATGCAACAGATGTCTGCCTGAGCTCTCCTTTATGAGGTGCCTCTTTGGGTATGGGGGGGTTGGGTAGTTTCTTGAGGAGACTTTCTGTCCCTTACAGGAGCTTAAATGCTGTGCTGGGACCTCTGCTGTTTTCTGTAGAGCTGCTGGGCAGGTAACTTTAAGTCTGCTGCAACTGAACTCATAACTTCTCTTTTTCCAGATGCTCTGTCCTAGGAAGGTTGTTGGCTTTATTTATAATTTTCTGTCATGCTTCTGCCTTTTTTCAGATGCCTTGCCCTGCATGGAGTTGTCTAGTCACAGTCTGCCAGCAGAGGCATTGTTGAGCTGCTGCAGGCTCTGCCCAGCTGCTGTGTGAACTGCCTTGGTAGTTGCAGACTGCCTAGATAGTAGGGGATGCTCTTCCCCACACTGAGCTGGAAGGTCCTGGGTCTATCTGCACTTGCTGTGAAACTCTCAATCCAGAGCATTTCAGATTGCTTGTTTTGTTGGGGTGTTACCCATTTAGTCAAATCGCCTGGCTCCTTGCCTCAGGACCCCTCCCTTTCAGTTGACAGGGTGGCTCTGTCTCCCAGGCATTCCAGAAGCCAGTCTAAACAGCCACCCAGACTTGTATGAGTTTCTTTGTGCCAACCCAGCACTAGCTGAAACTGCTGAGGTGAATACTCATGGAGCTTTTTGGCCCTGGAATCTTCTGGTCTGTGGGCAGTGAAAACTTGTTTGGAAATGAGGTGAGTATTCACCCTCTGTGCTGTTCTTGCTGGGAACTGCACTGTGGATATCTTCCTATTTGGCCATTTTGGATCTTCCCGCTTTACATTTTCTAAAGCACTATTTTATACTGTGTAAATCTCTTTATTATTTGGGTTAAGAGAAGACATAGACTTTTTATATCTGATCATGTATTAGTCTCTTGTGTTGTATTATGTAACATCTTGAAATATGCACTATACTCTTGTTAAGAGATAAAATATAGTCAAGTGACATTTTAATATTATCTTAACTTTATTGAGATATAATTTACATACTACATTTACCAATTTAAAGTATGAAATTCACTGTTTGTAGCATATTTACTAAATTATACAATAATTATTATAATCTAATTTCAGAAACTTCTCATCAGTGTAAATAAAAGCTCTACACCCATAATCTGTCATTCCCTATTTTCCTCCCACAGCAACTTGGAACAATTAACTTTCTTTCTGTCTGTATACATTTACCTATTCTGGACATTTTATATAGATAGTATCATAAGAAATGTAGCCTTTTGAGACCAGCTTTTTTTATTTTTCATACTGTTTTAGAGGTTCATCTATATTGTAGCATGTACCAATACTTTTGCCTAATATTTTATTATGTTAATAGATGACATCCATTTTTTAGTTGACAGACTAATATTGACTGATGGGCTTTTCTACTTTTTTTATAAAATTTTTTATTGCATTTTAGGTTTTGGGGTACATGTGCAGAACATGCAAGACAGTTGCATAGGTACACACATGACAGTGTGTTTTGCTTCCTTTCTCCCCTTCACCCACATTTGGCATTTCTCCCCAGGCTATCCCTCCCCAGCTCCCTCCCCCGCTGGCCCTCCCCTTTCCCTCCCAATAAACCCCAATGTTTAGTACTCCCCTCCCTGTGTCCATGTGTTCTCATTTTTCATCACCCGCCTATGAGTGAGAATATGCAGTATTTCATTTTCTGTTCTTGTGTCAGTTTGCTGAGAATGATGTTCTCCAGATTCATCCATTTCCCTACACAACTCATCATTTCTGATTGCTGCATAATATTCCATGGTGTATATGTGCCACATTTTCCCAATCCAGTCTATCATCAATGGGCATTTGGGTTGATTTCAGTTCTTTGCTATTGTAAACAGTGCTGCAATGAACATTCGTGTGCTTGTGTCCTTATAGTAGAACGATTTATAGTCCTTTGGATATATACCCAGTAATGGGATTGCTGGGTCAAATGGAATTTCTATTTCTAAGGCCTTGAGGAATCACCACACTATCTTACACAATGGTTGAACTAATTTACACTCCCACCAACAGTGTAAAAGTGTTCCTTTTCCTCCACTTCCTCTCCAGCATCTGTTGCCTCCAGATTTTTTAATGATCGCCATTCTAACTGGCGTGAGATGGTATCTCAATGTGGTTTTGATTTGCATCTCGCTGATGACCAGTGACGATGAGCATTTTTTCATATGATTGTTGGCCTCATATATGTCTTCTTTTGTAAAGTGTCTGTTCATATCCTTTGCCCAATTTTGAATGGGCTTGTTTGTTTTTTTTCCTGTAAATCTGTTTGAGTTCTTTGTAAATTCTGGATATCAGCCCTTTGTCAGATTGGTAAACTGCAAAATTTTTTTCCCATTCTGTTGGTTGCCGATTCACTCTAGTGACTGTTTCTTTTGCCGTGCAGAAGCTGTGGAGTTTGATTAGGTCCCATTTGTCTATTTTGGCTTTTGTTGCCAATGCTTTTGGTGTTTTGTTCATGAAGTCCTTGCCTACTCCTATGTCCTGGTTAGTTTTGCCTAGATTTTCTTCTAGGGCTTTTATCGTGCCAGGTCTTATGTTTAAGTCTTTAATCCATCTGGAGTTAATTTTAGTGTAAGCTATCAGGAAGGGGTCCAGTTTCTGCTTTCTGCACATGGCTAGCCAGTTTTCCCAACACCATTTGTTAAACAGGGAATCCTTTCCCCATTGCTTGTTTTTGTCAGGGTTATCAAAGATTGTATGGTGGTAGATATGTTGTATTGCCTCCGATGCCTCTGTTTTGTTCCATTGGTCTATATCTCCGTTTTGGTACCAGTACCATGCTGTTTTGATTACTGTAGCCTTGTAGTATAGTTTGAAATCCGGTAGTGTGATGCCGCCTGCTGTGTTCTTTTTGCTTTAAATTGACTTGGCTATGCGGGCTCTCTTTTGGTTCCGTATGAAGTTCATGGTGTTTTTTTCTAGTTCTGTGAAGAAGATCACTGGTAGCTTGATGGGGATAACATTGATTCTGTAAATTACCTTGGGCAGTATAGCCATTTTCACGATATTAATTCTTTTGAACCATGAACATGGAATGTTTCTTTATCTGTTTGTACCTCTCTTATTTTGTTGAGCAGTGGTTTGTAGTTTTCCCTGAAGAGGTCCCTTTCATTCCTTGTGAGTTGTATTCCAAGGTATTTTATTCTTTTTGTAGCAATTGTGAATGGCAGTTTGTTCTTGATTTAGCTTTCTTTAAGTCTGTTATTCGTGTAGAGGAATGCTGGTGATTTTTGCACATTGATTTTATATCCTGATACTTTGCTGAAGTTGCTTATCAGTTTCAGGAGTTTTTGGGCTGAGGTGATGGGGTCTTCTAGGTATACTATTATGTCGTCTGCAAATAGAGACAATTTGGCTTCTACCTTTCCTATTTGAATACCCTTTATTTCTTTTTCTTGCCTGATTGCTCTGGCTAGAACTTCTAGTACTATATTGAATAGTGAAAGAGGGCATCCTTGTCTAGTGCTGGATTTCAAAGGGAATGCTTCCAGTTGTTGCCCATTCAGTATGATATTGGCTGTTGGTTTGTCATAAATAGCTTTTATTACTTTGAGATACGTTCCACTGATACCGAGTTTATTGAGGGTTTTTAGCATAAAGGGCTGTTGAATTTTGTTGAATGTCTTCTCTGCGTAAATTGAGATAATCATGTGGTTTTTGGTTTTGGTTCTGTTTATGTGGTGAATTACGTTTATAGACTTGCATATGTTGTACCAGCCTTGCATCCCCGGGATGAATCCTACTTGATCATGATGGATAAGTTTTTTGATTTGTTGTTGCAATCGGCTTGCCAATATTTTATTGAAGATTTTTGCATCTATGTTCATCATGGATATCAGCCTGAAGTTTTCTTTCCTTGTTGGGTCTCTGCCGGGTTTTGGTATCAGGATGATATTGGTCTCATAAAATGATTTGGGAAGGATTCTCTTTTTTTGGATTATTCGGAATAGTTTCAGAAGGAATGGTACCAGCTCCTCTTTGTGTGTCTGGTAGAATTCGGCTGTGAACCCGTCTGGACCTGGGCTTTTTTTGTGTGGTAGGCTCTTAATTGCTGCCTTGACTTCTAACCTTGTTATTGGTCTATTCATAGTTTCAGCTTCCTCCTGGTTTAGGCTTGGGAGGACACAGGAGTTCAGGAATTTATCCATTTCTTCCAGGTTTACTAGTTTATGTGCATAGAGTTGTTTATAATATTCTCTGATGATGGTTTTAAATTCTTTTGAATCTGTGGTGATTTCCCCTTTATTATTTTTTATTGCATCTATTTGGTTGTTCTCTCTTTTCTTTTTATTCAATCTCGCTAGTGGTCTGTCTATTTTCTTGATCTTTTCAAAAAACCAGCTGTTGAGTTTATTAATTTTTTGAACGGTTTTTTGTGTCTCTATCTCCTTCAGTTCAGCTCTGATCTTAGTTATTTCTTGTCTTCCGCTGGGTTTGGAATTTTTTTGATCATGTTCCTCTAGCTCTTTCAATTTTGATGATAAGGTGTCAGTTTTGGATCTCTCCATTCTCCTCATATGGGCACTTATTGCTACACTTTCCTCTAGAGACTGCTTTAAATGTGTCCCAGAAGTTCTGGCATGTTGTGTCTTCGTTCTCATTGGTTTCAAAGAACTTCTTTATTTCTGTCTTCATTTCATTGTTTACCCAGTCAACATTCAAGAGCCAGTTGTTCAGTTTCCATGAAGCTGTGCGGTTCTGGGTTGGTTTCTGTATTCTGAGTTCTAACTTGATTGCACTATAGTCTGAGAGGCTGTTATGATTTCAGTTGTTTTGCATTTGTTGAGCAGTGCTTTACTTTCAATTATGTGGTCAATTTTAGAGTAGGTGTGATGTGGTGCTGAGAAGAATGTGTATTCTGTGGATTTGGGGTGGAGAGTTCTGTAAATGTCTATCAGGTTTGCTTGCTCCAAGTCTGAGTTCAAGCCCTGGATATTCTTGTTGATTTTCTGTCTGGTTGATCTGTCTAATATTGAGAGTGGAGTGTTAAAGTCTCCCACTATTGTTGTGTGGGAGTCTGAGTCTCTTTGTAAGTCAATTAAGAACTTGCCTTATGTATCTGGGTGCTCCTGTATTGGGTCCATATATGTTTAGGATTGTTAGCTCTTCTTATTGTATCGATCCTTTTACCATTATGTAATGGCCTTCTTTGTCTCTTTTGATCTTTGTTGCTTTAAAGTCTATTTTATTAGAGATGAAAATTGCAAATCCTGCTTTTTTTGCTCTCCATTTGCTTGGTAAATCTTCCTCCATCCCTTTATTTTGAGCCTTTTTGTATCCTTGCATGTGAGATGGGTTTCCTGAATACAGCACACTGATGGGTTTTGGCTTTTTATCCAATTTGCCAGTCTGTGTCTTTTGATTGGTGCATTTAGCCCATTTACATTTAGGGTTAGTATTGTTATGTGTGAATGTGATACTGCCATGTTGATGCTAGCTGGCTGTTTTGCCTGTTAGTTGTTGTAGATTCTTCATTATGTTGATGCTCTTTAGCATTTAGTGTGATTTTGGAATGGCTGGTGCTGGTTGTTTCTTTCTATGTGTAGTGCCACTTTCAGGAGCTCTTGTAAAGCAGGCCTGCTGGTGACAACATCTCTGAGTACTTGCTTGTTTGCAAAGGATTTTATTTTTCCTTCACTTATGAAGCTCAGCTTGGCTGGATATGAAATTCTGGGTTGAAAGTTCTTTTCTTTAAGGATGTTGAATATTGGTCCCTGCTCTCTTCTGGCTTGTAGTGTTTCTGCTGAGAGATCTGCTGTCAGTCTGATGGGCTTCCCTTTGTGGGTGACCCGACCTTTCTCTCTGGCTGCCCTTAGTATTTTCTTCTTTATTTCAACCTTGTTGAGTCTGACGATTATGTGCCTTGGGGTTGCTCTTTTTGTGGAATCTCTTTTTGGTGTTCTCTGTATTGCCTGCATTTGAGTGTTAGCCTGTCTTGCTAGGTTTGGGAAATTTTCCTGGATAATGTTCACAAGAGTGTTTTCCAGCTTGGATTCATTCTCTTCGTCACATTCTGGTACACCCACCAAACGTAGGTTAGGTCTCTTCACATAGTCCCACATTTCTTGGAGACTTTCCTCATTCCTTTTTGCGCTTTTTTCTTTAATCTTGGTTTCTCGTTTTATTTCATTGAGTTGATCTTCGACTTCTGATATTCTTTCTTCTGCTTGGTTAATTTGGCTGTTGAAACTTGTGCATGCTTCGTGAAGTTCTCGTATTGTGTTTTTCAGCTCCTTCAATTCATTCATATTCCTCTCTAAGTTATCCATTCTTGTTATCATTTCCTCGAATCTTTTTTCAAATTTTTTTTCAAGGTTCTTAGTTTCTTTGCATTGATTTAAAACACGTTCTTTTAGCTCACAAATATTTCTCATTATCCACCTTATGAAGTCTAATTCCGTCATTTCGTCACAGTCATTCTTTGTCCAGCTTTGTTATCTTGCTGGTGAGGAATTTTGGTCCTTTGTCGGAGGTGAGGTGTTCTGGTTTCGGGTTTTTCCTACTTTTTGCACTGGTTTCTTCCCATCTTTGTGGATTTATCCACCTGTCATCTGTGTAATTGCTGACTTTTTGATTGAGTCTCTGAGTGGACGCCCAGATTGTTGATGATGAAGTATTTCTGTTACTTGATTTTCCTTCTACCAATCTATTCCCTAAGTGTATGACTGCTGAGGTCCACTCCAGGCCCTGCTTGTCTGGGGTGCACCTATAGCAACTGCGGAACAGTGAGGGATGCTACCAGTTTCTTTTTCTGCTATATTTGTCCCAGAATGATGACTGCCAAATGTGAGTCTTTTGGATATAGAGGGGTCAGGGAGCTTCTTGAGGAGACAGTCTTTACTTTATAGGAGCTTAAGTGCTGATCTGTGAGCTCTGCTGTTCATTCAGGGCTGTTAGGCTGCTACGTTTAATTCGGCTGCAACAGAACTCATAAAAAAAAACCCTTTTTTTCTCAGATGCTCTGTCTCGGGGGGGTTGGGGATTTTTTTGTGAGTGTCCGTTGTGCTGTCCTGCTCAGCTAGAAGGTGGTCTAGTCACTATTTGCCTGCCGAGGCTCCGCCCTGCTTGTGTGAGGTTTGCCCTGTTGCTGCAGGCTCCGCCCTTCTGCTGTGGTCTCCTCCCTGCTTCCATGGGCTACACTCTGCAGCAGAGTTTCTCTGTTGTAGTGGGTTGCCTTGGCAACGGCAGGCTGTGTCAGCTTTGGGTGTGTACCTCAGTAGGGGCAGATTTCCTCGCTAATGGCGGATGCCCCTCTCCCATGGAGCTGCACCGTCCTGGGTTCACCTAGGCCCTCAGGGAACCTCTCCACCGGGAGCGTTTGGAATCGCCGTTTTGTTTGTCCCACTGCGCTACCCTAAACGCTGTTTCCGTGGTATCTCCTGGGGTGGCTCACTGTCCAAGTCCCATTCAGTCTCAAGTTCAGCCCTTTCAAGTCTCAGATTGCTGGTTCAACAGGGCACCTGGACCAGTGCACTCTGTGCAGAGTGCTGTTTAGTGCCGCTATGCTACAGCGCCAGCCGCCGGCCGCACCGGCTGCCAGCTGCACCAGCCAAAACCTCTGCCTGGTGTCCTGCATCTTTTTTATACCTGGGAATTTCCTTGTTCTGTGGGCAACAAAGATCCATCTGGAAATGTGGCCCTGACTCACCCTCTTCATGCATTCACCGACAGCTTCAATCCTGGATTGTTCTCACCGTGCCATCGTGAGTCCTCCCCAGGGCTATCTACTTTTTTCTATTGTGAATAACTCTGCAATGAATATTAGTGTATAAATATTGTTTGTACACAATGTTTTCCTTTCTCTAAGGTATCTATGAGTGGAATTATCAGGTCATTTGTAACTCTATGTTTAATATTTTCAGGAATTGTCAAACTGTTTTCCACAGCAGGTTTACCATTTTATGTTCCTACCAGCAATGTATAAAGTTTCCAATTTACCCATGTTTTCACCAACACTTGTTATTGCTTGTCTTTTTTATTTTAGGCAGGGTATGGAGTGGTATCTCACAATTTTGATTTGTGTTTTCATAATTCTTAATGATGTTAAGCATTATTTTATGTACTTTTTATCCATTCATATATCTTCTTTAGAGAAATATCTATTCAAACCCTGTGTCCTTTTTTAAACTGGGTAATTTATCTTTTTATTTTTGAGTTGTAAGTGTTATTTATACACTCTGTGTACAGGCAATGATTGTTAATTTTATGTGTCAACTTGGCTAGACCAACATTTTTTTCTCTCTTTGTAGTCTTTTTTACTTTAATAATGATGTCCTTTGAAGTATAACTTTTACAAATTTTAAGTTCAACTTAAAGGTCTTTTCTGTTATTATTTGTACTTTTGGGTTATACCTAAGATATCATGCTCTAACCCAAGTTTATGCTGATTGACTGCTTTGTTTTCTTCTAAGAATTTTACAGTTTGGCTCTTGCATTTAGGACTGTGCTCTACTTGGTGTTCATCTTAGTGTACAATGTGAGGTAAATGTCTAAATTTATATTTTCGCATGTAAGCATCCAGCTGACATCAATATTTGTTGTACCTACTATTATTTTGAAAATATCTTTTACTTCAAATTCTCCTAGAATCTGCCAATGAATGCCCTTTGAGAACTACTGTTCTGCTGCCAAGCATTATAACACTGTGAGAGTCACTTCAATTCAACCCAGCTTTTCTAATCTACCTTAATACATTGTGTTCATACCTCAGTCCAGATATATATATATATATATATATATATATATATATATATATATATATCTCTCTCTCTTTTTTCTCTCTCTCTATAGATAGATAGATAGATCTATATATCTACCTATATGTAGATATATCTATATCTATCTATCTATCTATCTATCTATCTATCTATCTATCTATCTCTATAGATAGATAGATAGATAGATAGATAGATAGATAGATAGAGCGAGAGAGAGAGAGAGAGAGAGAGAGAGATCTATATCTATATCTTTTTATCTGGTCTGAGGTATAAACACAATGTACTAAAGTAGATATATATGTACTAGTAGGTATATTTCCCACATATAAAGTACAATCATTTCAATCTTTTCTCAGAATTTCAGTCCTGAAACTAGAAATATAATCAACTGACTTTTGTTTTTATGGAATAGTATTACTTGTAAGGAATTTCTTTCATCATGAACCTCCAATTTTGTTGCCCTAGAATATACTAACATTTGTAGCTTGCTGCCTATTTATCTCCTACAAAATTCTGTGCATAAAAAACCTTTCTTCAGAAATTCTCTTATGGCCAAATGAATTGGAATTTCATTTCAGGTTTATCAACAAACAAATAAACAAATGACATTGATAAAAGCCACCAATTATGAGTATTTAACTGATACACCAAGAACTTAGATAAGTACTGAAATGTACATTGTTTTAATTAAACTTGAGAATACCCTCTGCAGTCAGTGTTATCTTTCTTTCAAAAAGAACAAGAAGAAGAAAAAGAAAAAGAAAAAAAAAAGGAAAAAAAAAAAAACAGAAAAAAATACAGGAGTTGAAACTTTCGTTTCTGACAAAATAGGCTTTAATAGTAACAAAGACTAAAAGAAACAAAGAAGGACATTACATAAGGATAAAAGGATCAATGCAGCAATAGGAGGCAATGATCATAAATATATATGCACAATATATATTTGTGTACAATATAGGAGCACACAGATACATAAGACAAGTTTTCAATGACTTATAAAGAGACTTGGACTACCGCATAATAATAGCGGGAGACTTTGACAACACATTGTTAATATTCAACAGATCAACGAGATAAAAAATTAACAGGGACATTTATGATTTAAACCCAGACCTAAAACAAGTAAACTCAGTGAATATTTATAGAATTCTTCACCCCAGGTCCACAAACATACATTTTTTTTTAGTATCACATTACACCTATTTCGAAAGTGACCACATAAATGGAAGCAAATCACTCTTCAGCATTTGCATAGCAATTCACAGATTTAAATGAAATATTGGTTGGCTGTTTGTTTGCTATTTTCTTTCCTTATTCCTTCCTGTCTCCACTGTTAAGCACAATTATCGGCATAAAAGAAGTTTTTAATACCTACTTTTAGATTGCATTCCAGCCTGGGCAATAGAGCAAGACTCCTGTTCTCTCTCCCCCTTTTCTCTTTCTCTTTCTTTCTTTCATAAAAAAATAAATGAATAAATAAGGTCACTGCCCATGCCCCTACCCATTTTCCTTGTTTTGCAAAACACTAAAAACCTAGGAAGTATGTGATTTCTCTTACCCCCTCACTCCCAATGTACCCTGTTGGCTTTACTGCTAACACAAAACTCATACCTGCCCAATTCTTTCCATCTTGCCCCTATCAAAAAAATAAAAATAAATAAAAGAAAAAGAACAGAAGTACAGCTTTAAGCATTCATTTCCAAAACAGCTATTGAACAAAGACTAAAATATTGACCAGAAGATAGCTATCTAAAGACAACCCAAAATTGCAAGAACAAAACTGAGAAAAAAATTTGAAGAGTGGGAAGAAATAAGACCCATTAATATTCTATGTTTTAAATGACATAAGGCTACAATTCTGTTAAATGAACTAAGCTTTCTTACTGGAAACATTTCTCATCAGAAAACATTTTTTGAGGTACTGGCTTAGGGAAAGTTGAAACAGTTATAATCCTAAATGCTTTAGACTCTCATACATTTTCCTTCCTATCACTGCTGATTACAAAGATATTTGCATGTAAATAGAAATGTTCTTCTGTGTAATCAGCAGGCTGTTCTTTCAGTTTGATATGCATGCTCTCACCGTAGATTTTTTTCCTCAGTAATCAATTCAGAAATCAGACTCTGAGCTATTACATCATCAAATAATCTCAGATTAGGGACAGCCAAGAGATCAAAAAGGGACCTTTTTTTTTTTTTTTTTTTGTAAAAATGTCTTAACACTCTGCAGTAATGGTCACTCTGAAGTATATATTTTGACAATTTTATGAGGCTTAATTAGCCACAGGATGTGAAATCAGTATACTGATATTAACATTCATATGTAGACCTGATGCCTTGCCAAGCTAAATACCTATCAACGAATGTCGGTTTATCAAAATATAGCCTTTTCTACAGACCCATTATAGAACTTAACTATTCTCTCCATCAAATTTATCTTTTGTGGGACCACACACACACACACACACACTTCAGTATATTTATTACATATATGAAATATTTTATGCGTGTGTGTGTGTGTGTGTGTGTGTATATATGTGTGTGTATGTATATATATATATATATATGTTAGTCTTTTTAAGAGACTAGGGAGAGGGTGATAACTAGTATAATTTAGTAGTATTTTTTTAAATTCCCCAAAGCACCTGAATGTCTAGTCCGTAACAAGTGGTAAATCATCACTTGCAAATTAACAGAAGTATGTAATCTCAAATTACTCAGTGACTCAGTAGAATTTCATCTGATATCTTTTTTGTCACAAGAAACAATGTATAAATCACTGAAAGCTAATTATTCCACAAACATAAAATGTGCGTTCAGGAACCAAGAGAAAAAAATAACTTGAGGACTAAACTCTTCACATTTTATTTTTCTTGCCTAAATTCCTAAGGGGCCCAGGGAGTCATGCT
Source organism: Callithrix jacchus (assembly GCF_049354715.1). NCBI lineage: Eukaryota > Metazoa > Chordata > Mammalia > Primates > Cebidae > Callithrix > Callithrix jacchus. The sequence goes on along the minus strand of NC_133510.1, from coordinate 76,478,040 downwards.
CTACAAACCATAAAATCTCATCAGATGTGTTTTATGTAACCCTGTATAATGTGGCTGGCTTTTCAAAGTGACTCTGGCATAACATCACATGACAGATAAAAAAGGAATCAAAATATTCTACCCCAAAATATGTTTCTTTGCCGTATTTTGAAATGATTCTGCAAAGCCATCTTTTGTGGGGGAAATTCATGTCTGTAAAAATTCTCTGTTAACTCAACTAGCTCTTTCCCCTTCTAGGCTCTCCAAATCCTAAAGAGGTAACTGAGAGTCTAGCACCTTTTAAAGTTCTAAATAAGAAACACTTGACATCTATTATCTCTATGGGAAGTCGCCTAAGAGACTTCATCTCTATAATAAGAAACTTGGTCTCTATAACTCCTCACCTGTTTTTTGTGTGGTTTTCTTTTTCTTTTTTTTTTTTTATTGCATTTTAGGTTTTAGGGTACATGTGAGACATGTAAGATTGCTGCATAGCCTTTTCTACTGATTCCAAGTTTTGACATCATAACTTAACCAATTACCAATCAGAAAATCTTTGAATTTACCCATAACCTGTAAGCCCCTAATTCAAGTTTTCCTGTATTTCCAGACTGAACCAATATATATCTGACATGTACTGATGTCTTACATCTCCCTAAAATGTACAAAACCAAGCTGTAATCTGGACTTCTTAAGTGTGTGCCTAAGGCCATGGGGTTACTCACATTTGGCTTATAATATCTCTCTTCAAATATTTTACAAAGTTTGTCCTTTTTGTCAACAAATCTCTTCTGGCAAAATCAGCTACATGTGACTGTCTTGAATATATACACACTATTTTTGTTTCAGTATCTAAACTAGGGTTTTTCAGAAAAGACAGAATGAGAGCATTTGCATTCAAAATAATCATTTTTTTTCTAAATTTTTAGAATTATAAAATGAGAATGGTAAGGTGAAAATGTCACTGAAAAACAACTGAATAAACAATAGTCTTCATTTATTTGTTTATTTGAGACTGCATCTCACTCTGTCCCATAGGCTAGGGTGCAGTGGCATGGCCATATCCACTGTAACCTGAAATTCCTGGGCCAAGGAATCCTCCCTTCTCAGTCTCCCAACGTGCTGGCATTACAGGCATGAGCCCCTGTGCCCATCCCTCTATTTTCTTAAGAAACCAAATTCTGAAATTTGAACAACTTCATATACAAAATATTGTTTCAAATCATTTTCAATAATTTTAAATGACAAATCTTGATTCTTTTACCGTTAAGTGTTAACTCACAAATCTAACTACTTACTTGACATATGAACTTGAATGTATAATAGACAACTCAAATATAAGATACCCTATTTTGGCCAGGCGAGGTGGCTCACGCCTGTAATCCCAGCATTTTGGGAGGCTGAGGTGGGCAGATCACCTGAGCTCAGAAGATCGAGACCAGCCTAACCAACATGGAGAAACCACGTCTCTACTAAACATGTAAAATTAGCCTCCTGTAGTGATTCATTACTCTAACTGCAAATACTCAGGAGGCTGAGACAGGAGACTTGCTTGAACCCCGGAGATGGGGGTTGTGGTGAGCCAATATGGTGTTATTGCACTCCAGTCTGGGCAACAAGAGCAAAACTGTGTCTCAAAAAAAAAAAAAAAAAAAAAAAAAAGAAAGAAAGAAAGAAAGAAAGAAAGAAAGAAAGAAAGAAAAAAGATACTCTATTCCCAAAAGACAGAACTTTGGATATGCCCTTAAATCTGATCCTCTTTCTAAAAAGGAACACCCACTGTAAACTCATGGCTATCGTTATGGATAAATGTTTGTGTTCCCTCAAATTCCTAAGTTTAAGCCCTTACTCCTAATGCAATGGTATTTGTACACAGGGCCTTTGGAAGATAATTTGGTTTAGATGAAATCATGAGAGCAGGTCCTCATGATAGGATTAGTGTCTTTCTAAGAAAAGGAAACACCAGAGTGCACTCTCTCTCTCTCTGCCACTTGAGGACATAGTGATAAGGCAATAGTCTGCAAGCCACGAAGAGGGCCTCACCAGAAACTGAGTATGCCAGCACCTTGAATTTAGTCATTTTAACTTCCAAAACTATGAAAAGTAAATGACTATTGTTGAAGTCACCCAGTATTTTATCATCAATGATCAAAACATTCATTCTTGATTTTTATCCTGCCATTCACTTGTAATTCATCATAATATGCTAGCAGTATATAAAAAATATAAATTTGTATACAGCAGCATTCTATTTTTCTATGGCTCTATTGCCAGTACATTAGTCACTGCAACAGAATCTTGACTAAGGGTTCTCTCTGTTGAACTGTTTAGACTGGCTTAGTTTTCTTTTTGTTCATTTGTATGTTGTAAATTTTATAAAATAATTGTGTGATTTTTTAGTGAAAATTTGTATTAAAATAAATATGAAAAACACATGAATGGCATAACAGGAAAAGAGAGTTTGCAAATCCATTTGTGAGTAGGTAATTGTGTTTGCCCTAGCATGTATTGTAACTGGGGAGGGGGGCGTACTCAGGTACCTCCCCGACCGATGAGGTTCTGGGTCTCTCTTACCCGGAAGAATGGGGAAAGGGCCCCGGAGGCGCGCTGAGTTTGCCATTGGAATAAATATCGTGGACACGAATAGTTTTGCGGAGAAGTGATTTATTATCCAGAGAGAGAGAGAAAGAGACAGCTACCTCACTGCCATGGGAGGGGATCTAGAGAAGGAATCGGTATAGAGAAGGAGCGGTGGGATTTTAACCCTTGAATTATTGCCTCCCCATTCATGTTTCTGTCAGATGAGAGGAGTTCTTTCAAACTTCCTCTGGAGTGATTGATCTTTGACTCTGACAGGGATTGGCTGCTTGATCCACAACAAAGCCCCCTCCTCGCAGAGCTTTCAGTGGGATTTTTGGACAAAGGAGCCCACCTGGATTTCTCTACTTAGCCCCTGCATGGGAAACCCAGACAAAAAACTTTAAGTTCCTGCATGGGGGTGTGGATGGAGGCCTGGTGCTGGGAAACGCCTCCCTTTGAAACCACACCCCTCGAGGACCTGGGAAGAGAAGTTTTTTTCCTTAACACAGTCCCTCAGTATCACTGGCTAATGAGAAGTATTCTTAGCTTTAAAATAAAACACTTTGAATGGTACACATGTATTAAGGAATATGGGAGCAACAGCTTTGGATTTATAAAGCATCTTCTTTATACATGTTTTGTTAAACCTATTTATGCTGATTGTTGTGTAATTTACATGCAAAAAGGAAATGATAGTTTTAAAGAGTGCTCACATTTACATTTGTTTGTGTGAGTGTGTGTGTGTGTGTGTGTGTCTGTCTTAATTTTGGTCAGAACTGGGTTTTCTCTGAAACTGGTTCTTGGTCCTGTGATGGGAGACACTGTAACCTAAAAAAAGATCATGACTTTGCAATCAGATAAATATGAGGATATATCTGATTATTGTTGGGTAATCTCTCTCCCTCTCCTTTTTGAGCTCTCCCATTTCTTCTTTCACCCCTTTTTCTTTCTTTTATTTCATTAAGTATTACCAAGTACCCCATTGTATAAAAAATTCTAAACCATGCAGGAAGGATACAGACAAATAAGATCATTGTCCATGACCTCAAGAATTTTCAGTTTAGTAGGAAAGTCAGATAGTTAGAGATAAATTCAGTATGCCAAGAGATAAGTTAAACTTTGGCTATAAAATGTCAGGGAAAGCTTGAAGAGAACAGGAAAAATTTGAGCGCAATTGTGACCCATTAAAGAAGGTTATCTCCCTGAGACACATGACAGGATTTCGTGAATATTCTCTTCTCAATTATTACTTTTCCTCTGCAAGTAACTTATTATCTTGGGAGATTTCTCAATATTTCTTTTATGAGAATCAGGTTTCAAATTAAATCAAATAAATTCATGTTTTAGCAATTTAATTCCACATATATTTCTGTGTCTACTGCTTTAGCTAATGAGGATGATATAAAGACTAATAACATAGACACCCTGCAATCTAAAAACGTACATTCTCTACTGTAAAAGCTTGAGGAAGCACACAGATAGCTCTGTTAGTTGGCAGACTATAATAAATTATACTACAAGATTGCAAACAATGCTATTAAACGTAGGAAAAAAAGGTAAATTCCAACTGAAGAATCATAGAATATTTTTTAAAATTGATGGTGAAATCAATTTTTGATGTATTGGTTGTACTTTGGTGAGTGAATTTGTAAAGAAAATATTGTCAAGCCTTGAGTTCATGTTGAATAAAGACAAGGTATTGAGGATAAACTGATACATTTTTAGATACTTAAGATTAGGGTGAAAAGCAAGAGTAAAGATGAATCCAGTTTTGTGGAATTTGGAGCTTATAAACTGGATTAGTGATCCTTGACAAAAAAACAAAATTAAACTTGCAAATATAAATTAGATATAGAGGTGAATTTTATTTAGAAAGAGAAGAAAATGTCAAGAAATCATACATTATTGGAAAACTAATAAACACCACTGTTTCAAAAGAATTCAGCTTTCCCTGTAGCAAATTTGGCCAAGAGAAATTATTACTAGTTTAGGAAAATTTATCTCAGCTTTAGTACTCATTACATTATTGGTAACGTCAAGGAAATCTTAGGTGTCTTCTTAGGAAAACTTAAAGAAATTGGCACTAGGAGCCAAGAATATTGCAATAAGGAATAGAGACTGAACTCAGCTCTGCTGAAACAAAAGGCAGGCGGACTTTTAAATGCTGAGCTGAGCTAGTGGAAAAGTACTGCGGAACATTGGTGGAGGCTGAGCACTGATTTGCAAGACACTGGTGAAGTGTAATGAAAATTTCTTGTATATATGAGCTGTAAAATTTCATAGAATTTCACATTTTCTTGTACAATGATGAATCTTAATTATTTTTTGAACGGATATTATCTTAACTGATTTGTCAATGCTGTTTGTCCACCTAAAGAGAGAAACTGAGACAAAATTGACAGAAAGAGTTAATTTGAGGGCTGTAGCTTCTCATGTTTCTGTTGTACTTAAATACTCTTGAGTTTTAAGTTACTATTTCTATTCAGTAAACAAGCACCGATTTGCAAGACACTGGTGAAGTGTAATGAAAACTGGATTTTATTATAGTTTATAGTACAAATGCTTGAACTATATTCACATAAGAAAACTTACAAATTTTCTCTACTTTTGAAGTCATTAAGCTGGGAAGCGGGAAATCAGTTTTTTATGTAGGAGCAGTGATCTCTTCTATATTTTAATTTTTTTCCTAAACAGAATAAAAATAAATTGTCAAATTGAAATATTAATAACAACTCTGGTGAATCTTCTAAAATTTAAAATAATTATTTTTGGTACTAAAATATAGTAAAATGTATATCTCTCTCCTATACAAATATATGCAGGGCCGATGATATTCTTGTTTGGACCGACAAATAAAACAAAATGAAAAGTTAATTGAAAGCTGATATAGGAGTTAGTTGGAATAGACATCCATTAATACCTCTATAGCTGTGCCTTTGCATACGTATAATAAAAAATTCTCAAGAACAGTAGGAAACAAAATATGTGTACATGCCATGCATATCAAGTTCCATCTCAGTGCTTAAATGAATAAAATGCTGCAAATAGAACACAGCTGGAAAAAAACTAGAGAAGAATTTGAAATAATATTTAAAAGGGCTTTTTCTGTCACTGAGGTAATTAATTTTCTCATGAAATAAGTGCCATACTTTACTAGTTAAAGGAGGGGATGACACAGTTTTTCTTGTTTATGGTTGAAACATGATTTATCACAGTTCATTTATGAAAGCCTCATATTTTCTTGTCATATTTTGACTATGATTTATTCAGAAAAAATATACTTTTCAATTTAAAAGTGGTTTACAACTACACTAGTCTGTAAATATATTTAAATTCACAATAGATGTGGAAATAATTAGAGATGAGCTTGCTTCTCTTTTCTAACCAAATTACACAAAGGGAAAATGAAAGGCTAAGAATGAAATGCATGCATGTTGTCTGGGAAAAGTCATTCAAGTTTTGAAAAAACAAATCAAACCCAATGTTTTAACCATGTCAAAATTTATTATGATTAGATGTGTTATATCTGCACGGCCAATGACGTTTCAGTATAACATGAAATATTAAAATTATTTCCTAAAAAACTGTTCATTTGTGCAAGAAATTGCATTTCCAATGACATAGAGGATTAGTACTCCAAATATGTGAAATAAAACTAGCTTGGGTCCGCATGAACCCTTTGAAATCACTGGTCTTCAGGTACATTCTCTAGTAGTTAGAGAATTCTGCTTTTGATATAGTATTTAAGTTTATGCAGGAATATTTTAGATATATAACTATCACTTCTGTTTTGCAGTTCGAAGATCATTTTCTTTCCAAGGCACAGACTGTAGAATGCTAATATTCCAGGAAATTGAGAAAATTTGCTGGGCTGGGCGCACTGGCTCATACCTGTAATCCCAGCACTTTGGGAGGCCAAGGTGGGTGGATCACAAAGTCAGGAGTTCAAGACCAGACTGGAAAACATGGTGAAACCCTGTCTCTATTAAAAATACAAAAATTAGCCAGGCATGGTGGTGCACACCTGTAATACCAGCTACTCGGGAGGCTGAGGCAGGAGAATTACTTTAACCAAGGTGGCGGAGGTTGTGACGAGCTGAGATTAAGCCGTTGCACTCTAGCCTGGGAGACAGAGCAAGACTCCAACTCAAAAAAAAAAGAATAAAGAAAATTTACAGTATAAAATAAAGTCAAATGTTACATAAAAGAGATTAATATTAAAATTAGATTTGGCCAACTTTTTTTCAACAGGAAGTACCAGCAGCATTAATGATACCAATGGGTCTATAAATTGATTTAATCTTCCTGAAGGGCAGTTTGGCTCCATACATTGATAATTAAAATGTATTTACTTTGAATCCCAGCAATCTTATTTCTATGAATTTGTCATAAGGCAATAACTGAACACACTTGCAAAATATGTGAACAAGGCTCTTAATTTCAACATTTTTTAAGGTATCCAAATATTAGAAAAACTAAAACTTTATATAGGGATGAATTGTTGGATGTTTTGTCTAGCTAAATCTGACTATATTTATAAAATAGGCTACTGAGAAGTATGTTTATAAGCATGTATAATGTGTCCGTCTGTAGGAAGGGGAGATAAGAAGGCTAAATTCTTATTTTCTGTTGTAGAATGTCTAAAAATAATGTCCAAAACCAAAAAGAAAAGTGATTGCATAAAAAATATGTGATTTAGAAATAAGGGGAGAAATACAGTGGGGATACGGGCAACTTTAGGATATGAACGTGCTTGCCTCTGTTCAATGAACATAAGAGTGAGGTAAGGAGGCTACTATTCATTCATTCATTCTAAGACTTGAAGATTTAGATGGTATTTAAAATTGAGAATTTTTAACTTCAATAAGAATTTTAAAAATTAAGACCTTGAGTAATAAATGTTTAATAAACTTTGCCATTACTGTCATGTCCAGATAATTGCAAAAGCCACTTAACTGTCATGCAGCTTTTGCTCTTGTTCACTTTGAATTTATTCTCAAAATGGAGCCAGAGTGATTCTATAAATGTATGTCAGCTCACAACTCACCAGTGGCTCCTCCCCAGATTCAGTCAAGTCAAGGAGTCAAGAATGGGTTATCAGAATCCAGCCAGCTGTTACATCTCTGACCACATCTCTACCACTTTCTCTCTGGCTCCTTCTCTCCTCCAGTTAGTCTGACTATTCTGTTAAGTGTTTAGTAGGCTTGTTATTACTTGGCACTTGTTTTGTCCTGGATAGCTACAGCCCTCGCTCCCTCACACTCTCAGTTTATTCCTATCACCTTCTAAGAGAGGTCTTCTCTCGCTCCTACAGCAACTTGCCGCCCTTCCACCTCTCAGGCACTCCTGGTGTTTTTTCTTTGATTTCCTTTTCTTCATATCACTTAACTTTCAACAAACAATGCAGTTTCTCTGTTCATTATTTGTTTGAGGCCTTCTCCAAATAGAATACACCTTTGTAAGAGCATGAATTTTTCACTGCTTTATCCTCAGTGGGAAGAACAGTACCTGATATATATAATTCAATAAACATTTAAAGAATAAATAAACTCAAGATGTAATTATAACTGAAGATGTAAGAATAAAGAGTTATTCAGTAATATGTAAAAAGTAGTTATTTCTGTTTATTTCTCCATTATAAAATTATGAACATTTTTCTGATTTTCTAATTTATCTACAACTAGCATAAATATACTGTAATGAAAATTTGTATAAAATTAACATTAAAAATGAATCTACATCAGCAGATTCAGAAGTGCTAAAAGTAAAAGGTGAAAAACAAATATAGAACAAATGAAATTATATATTTTTTCTGAAATGTACATCAAGGCTGTCATAGGTTGGGGTCATTATCCAAAGACTAAAGTAAAAGAGTTGATGGAATAAAAATAATCGCTTTTCTTTGCACAGTTGAGAATAGGCCTGGGAAAACTTCACTGTGATTCAAAGAGACTTTCCTTTGCATCTTTTATGAAATGAATATTTTGGATGCTATTTAATTCATATGGGAAAAAGATGTTTTGAACATAGCATAAAATAGTTTGTTCATTTTTAAAAATATTTTTTGTATACAGAAACAATACCTCACTGCAGTTGTAAAACATTTTTGTATAAATTTTGTATTTGCATTTTTTCCCTACATTTGGGAACCAACTTAGCATTAGGGAAGGGTCCATGCTTCCAAATTAAACTTGCTTTACTCTAACATAAATTATTTATGAAAAAAAAACTTTTCCTGCTAATGCATTGCATTAGAAACAATGTTCCCTTTATAGATTGATTGTGAGGTTGAAATCATAATAGAAATTAAATTACTTTTTATTGGAATTATTTTATACCATCATCACTGAGTAAATATGTCAGATTTGTTTCCACAAAATTCCATAAAAGTTATGCAAAATGTTGAAAACCCACAAAGACATTCATGCATTAAATGACTTATTGCATTAGTAGATTTAGAAGCCAGTAAAACTAGCTAGCTAAAAAATTCCTTTGGGTCTGGTGTCACATAAATTATTTTCAATGCTTGTTATTTTACTCTTGATTTTTCCATAAGATGACGAGCCTCTTGGAGATACCTTCTTGTATCTACTTTTCAGGTTATTAGATATTTTCCCAAATGCATATATAGTTTTCCCAGATTTATTATTTTTCCATGATACAGCAAAATTTTACATCCGTGGGTTAGAAATTAAATTTCACAAAACACCTTACTAAGAAAGTCTTAACTGTTCTAAATCTTAAATGAATAAAGGCCTGGCAAGTGTTTGTGTTGTGTATGTGTGTGTTTGTGTCTCTGTGTGTGTGTGTGCCTGTGCATGTGCACGCTTAGGTATCAGTTGTAAAAGTATATATTCGGGTCTAAGGCCCATGTTCTAAAAAATTTGATGCAATATGCTTAATTATTTTGTTCAATGTGAGAGTTAAAAACTAGGTTATAGTGTTATTTTGGAAAAGAAAAGCTCTTCAGTAGTAAACTAACATTTTGCATTGTATATGTTGCCTTCTGCTTCTTTTTCTTATCCACATATACAAAAGTGCATAATGATAATGGTATCATGATGGAACACTCTGTGTTTGCTAGGTTCTCTGCTAATTACCATACACGTGTTCTATCACTTACTGTCCATATATGAAGTAGGCACTATTAATTTAAAGATTTTTTAGATAAAATGTATGAATATAGAAAGCTGAAAGAGCTTGCTTCCAAAAAACATTTTATTAATTCTAAATACAGTATCGTAATTTTTTTTTGCTCTTAATTCCACTTATCTATGTAATATACATTTCAAATATAACATGTCTAGGTACAAAGTCCTTTACTTTCCCTGTTTCTCCCTGCCCACTCCCTCTTTCTCCATAAAATGTGCATTATTTTGTTGTATTGAAGAATTTGTGCTGAAATCAGAAAAATAATAGCAATATGCTGATTATAATAGAGGCATTTGCTTGACAATTTTTTGAGTGTTCTACATGTTATTTTATTATTTAATTTATGCAATGGATTAATGGATGGCATCATTACCCAGTTTTACAGAAGAGGAACCCAAGTCACAGAAAAGTGAAGTAATCTAAGAAAGTATCGTAGCTTCTACACTACAGTAAATATCACACGCTCAATGAAGCATTGACTCCTGAGAGCATACTTTTGAATTGACTGTTTTGCTGCTTTTAAAAATGTAGACTATTTTAAAATATAGCTTTAGAACTTCTGATTTAAAATTGAGTTTTGGAAAATATCCTGAAACAATCTATTTTATCTTTTATTTAAATAACTAGTAAGATAATATAAATGAAAGGAAAAAGTGAAAAAGAAATAATGATAATAAAGAATCTGGGTAAACAGTGGATAACTCTAAAATCATCCAACCTCTATTAAAAATAAAATATAATTCATATTTTTTTTGGCATTACCAGGGTTCATTTCCTAAACTGTATGCCCCTCAAACAAAATTAAGAAACAAATTAAACACTGTATATGTCCCAAACTAAAAAACTCATGGTTTAAAACAGCAGGAAAATTAGGTAGATATTCACTACTGTGTGGCTGCAACTTTTTAATCAATCTAAAATATTTTCTATTCTGTTATATGTTTCCACTCTCATTTAACTTTATAACTGACAGAGAACAATGATAAGAAATGGAAGTAAATAGCAAGACTGGTATTAACATGTTACATCCTGGGAACTTTTCCAAGTAGATATACATTACAGGAGGGCAGACTTTTTGTCTGCTTTATTGACTAATAAATTCATATCACTTAGCACATGGAAGGCATAACTAAGATTTTGAATAAAATATGTAGTGTTACAGGCAGTGTTTGAGACATGGAACTCCCTGCCAAATACAGAGAGTAGGGATTTTAATACTTCTGTGTATTACTCTGGGATATTACAGCAGCTACAGAAGAAAGCCACACTCTGGAAGAAGCAAAGAAAGTAATCTTGAGAATTTTACATCTAATGACTCTACATTTAGATCTGAGAAGTAATTTTAGACTCCCTTCACCTGAGCCAACCTCATATCAAGAATGCTTGATTAATACATTGGTCAAAGACACATAAAGGAGGAAAAGCAGCTATATGTGGTAAACAAACAAACTAAAAGAATAATGAAAAGAGAGAACTATGCTAAAGACTCAGGAATATTCATCTTGATTACTATGAATTTAAAGAAATTTTTTCATACTTTCAAAATATGACAATTTGACCTCTAGGAAAAAAGAAGCAGAGAGTTATAAAAAAAAACACAATAAAAATCACAGGGAAAATAATAGAAAACTAAAAATGCACTTGCAGAATTACAAGCTATGTAGAAGCAGTAAAGCACAGAATTGACAAAATGGCACCTTGATTTAGTGATAAAGAGAACATTTTATAAAATATAAGAAAACTTCAGAGAAGAGAACAAAATAATAAATAGATTAGGAGGTGATTGATATTGAGGATATTCACTGGAGTTATTACATAGGTGCTTTCCAGTTTGTGGAGCTAATTTTTCTGCGTATTGAATTTGGTAACTCATATTTTAATTCATTTCCTTATATGGTTCATAGATTTTGATTGTAATCTTATCTTTAGTATGGGTGATTACATGCTCATACATGTAGGTATGTATTTTTTGTGAGAGTTCCCAGCTGCAAATAGAAGTTTTAATTTACTTATCCGTAGGCCTGAAGACTTTGTTCTCATTCTAGTCAACTTTTAAATTAATTTCTTGGCTTGCTGAGAACAAGCCATGTGGAAAGATAGTATAAATTCTGACTTCATCTTATACCTTTTCATAGCACAGACCAGGGCTAATTTATGGCATTAATCTAATTCCTATTACAGAGTGACCTCTCAATTTTGTATATCAACATACACTTTATTTATAATCAGAATGTATTAATAAGAAATGCTACTTTTAAATAGCTAGACTGAGACTTCGAATTTTTTTTTTTTGAGATGGAGTATCACCCTTGTCACTGGAGTACAATGGTGTGATCTCAGCTCACTGCAACCTCCACCTCCCAGGTTCAAGCCATTCTACTGCCTCAGCCTCCCTAGTAGCTGGGATTACAGGTGTCCACTACCATGCCCAGATAATTTTTGTATTTTTTGTAGAGACAGGGTTTCACCATGTTGGCCAGGCTGGTCTCAAATTCCTGACCTCAGGTGATCCACCTGCCTCAGCCTCCTAAAGTGCTGGGATTACAAGCATGAGCCACTGCACCCAGCTGAGACTTTAATTTTATAAATACCAAAGAAATAATATAATAAAAGTAGTCATTTCTCATGATATGACTTCAATATGTTTAGTGATTTTACTTTTCTCTTTTTCATAATTTCAAACAAAGAAAATTTAATAAATAGAAAAACTAGTATCTTAAACATATAGTGCATTGGTCAGGATTTTCCAGAAAAACAGAACCAACAGTGTGTGTGTGTGTTTGTGTGTGTGTGTGTGCACAAAAAAGGGAAAGAGACAGATGGAGACTGAGACAGATTTATTATAAGAAATTGGTTCATGCAATTACGGAAACTTGGAAGTTCTGTGGTCTACTCTCTGCAAGTTGGACATCCAGAAAAGCCAGTGGTGAAAGTCTAGTCTGAGTTTCAAGACTCGGTATCTGGGCACCTCATGACCCAGTCAGGTTGGTACGTAAAATTAGCCGTCACATATAATGATATATTTTATCAACAATTTCAAATCTATATATATACTTCAGTGAAATATTTAACAACTGTATCAAGAGTTTGTTTATTCAAGAAGTACTTTCTGAAGTTTACTAAGTGGTGATCACTGCAATAGTAGCTGGCATAGAGAGGTAAAGAAGAAAGAGATTACAATTCTGAGATTCCAAAATGAAGCATAAAGAAACTAAACCTACATGCAAACAAATGTTGAATATTATTTCTAAAATAGTAATATATTTAAAAATTTAAGAACATAAGATAATCTTATCTAATTTAGTTCAGAGTTCAGCTACACTTCCTTTAAGAAGATGTTATTTAAGCTGATCCCTAAAGGGTGATCCCATTTTAAGTTCCCTTAAAAATGTCAAGTGGTCTTGGTCTATTCCAAACAGTCATTTGATTATTGAATAACTTGTCTATTGTCTCTAAATGTCTGTGTTCTAATCTGAAATACAGCATTATATTTAATTGACTCATTATACAGGGTTGTTGTATTAAATTGATATTTTAGTCCCTTTAGGTATTATAACACTATACCATACACTTCGGTTAAGCAACAGAAATTTATTTCTCACAGTTCTAGAGGCTGGTAAGTCCAAGATCAAGGTTCTGGCAGGGTTCTGGTTTTGGTAAGGGCTTTTTACCTGATTTGCAAACAGTGCGTTATCATTGTGTTCCCATATAAGAGAGCTCTGGTGTATATTGATCTTTACATAAGAGTGCCAGCCCTGTAGGAGTAGAGCTATGTTCTTATGACCTCACTTAACCTAAATTACCTCTTTAAATTAACCTAACTCTAATATAGCTACATGGGGGGTTAGGAATTCAACTATGAATTTTGGCAAGACTGTTCTTTCCACAGCATTCTTTTCCTGCCTTCTTGCCTACTCAATTCATGTTTTTATCACATGCAAAATTCATTTCTCCCATTTCAGTGGCCCCCAAAGTCTTGTCATTACAGCATCAACTCTAAGGCCTGAAGTCCAAAATTTCACTAAATATTATCTAAATCAGTTATGGGTAAAATTTAAGTTACAATTCATCCTGAGGCAAAATTTTTCTTCAGCTTCTCTAACTCTGAAGCTGTGTTACCAGGCAAGTTACTCATTTCCAACCTATGATGGTAGAACAGACACAGGATAGACATTTCCATTGTCAAAAGCAAGAAACTAAAAAGAAAGAGAGCGAAGGGTCCTAAGCAAGGCAAATATCGTTACAACTTAAGACTTGAGAATAATCCTCTTTGGCTTGCTCCCGTCTTCCGGACCAACTAGGGTGACAATCTGCTCCTATGGCTTTGCTGAGCAGTGGTCATGTTGCCAACACTGCTAGGAGGGGAAAGGATCCCAAACTCAAGGCTTTAAGCAACCCCGCACTCACAACTTGGGTTGGAGACTGTTTGGCTTGTTAAAACAGAGGCGCTAGACCCATTCTTTGAAACTGAGGAGGCAGCACTGATGATCTCTGAATTACCTTAAAGGTCATTCTTTCTTTTTTTGAAGGATAGTTCATTTGCAGTAGAATAGGTCTATGATTGAGTCATGTAGGATCTAAAAGTTTAACACCTTTTTTTCATTTTGTCTCTTTTATTTTCTGTCCGTTTTAGTCCCAGTTGTCAGTGTTCCTGCTGGTGTAATTTTATCTCTATTCCTGGCTTCTGTTTAAATGGCTAATTAAGTCCATGAATCATACTTATGATCTCTTTATCAAATGGCTATTCAGGCACGTTCTTAGTGTTCTCTATAGAACAAACTTTCTAATTTTTGTATCATAAACTGATAATTTTTCAAATCTTTAAGTTCTGGTTCCTTTTTAATCTACCAATTCCGTCTTCAATTCATCTATTTCCTCTCATATTTTACTATAATCAGAAAAGGAACCTAAGTTGCATCTTCAATACTTTGCTTAGAAATCTCTTCTGCTAAACATTTTAATGCTTACAATTTATACCTACCACAAAAATACTAAAACTCAACTTAGTGCAGTTATTTGCCACTTTGTAACAAGGCTTGGCTTCCCTCCAATTTCCCGTAACCACTCTTTCTTTTCTTTTCTTTTCCTTTTTCCCTCCCTCCCTCCCTTCCTTCTCTCTCTCTCTCTCTCTCTCTTCTTTTCTTTTCTTTCTTTTTAATGGAGTTTTACAATTGTCACCCACGCTGGAGTGCAATGGGGCGATCTTGGCTCACTGCAACCTCCACCTCCCAGGTTCAAGCAATTCTCCTGCCTCAGCCTGCCAAGTAGCTGGCGTTATGGGTGCCAACCACCAAGGCTGGCTAATTTTTGTATTTTTAGTAGAGACAGGGATTCACCATGTTGACCAGGCTGATCTCAAACTCCTGACCTCAGGTGATCCATTTGCCTCGGCCCCCCAAGCTGCTGGTATTACAGGCCTGAACCACTGAGCCTGGCCTCCAGTAACCTGTTTGTTATTTCTATCTGAGACCACCCCCAAATTTCCCATAATATCTATATACATTTCCAGCTTGTACTTCATAACTCTTCTGGCATGTGGCTAATATCCAGTTCCAAAGCTATTGCCATATTTTTAGGTATTTTTTACATAAGAACTCTGCTCCTTGGTACCAAAATCTGTCTTAGTCATCTTGGGCTGCTGTAAGAAAATATCATAAGCTGCGTGGCTTAAACAACAGAAATTTCTTTCTTATGGTTCTGGAGGTTAGAAAGTTCAAGATCAAGGTTCTTGTAAGGTTTTGTTTCTGGTGAAGGTTTTCTTCCTGCTTGAAGACAGTCATCTTCTTGCTGGGTTCTCACATGGTAGAGAAAGAGAGAGCCCCTCCTTCCTCTCCCCTCCTCCCCCTCCCCCTCTTTCTACTTCTTCTTCCTCCTCCTCCTCCTCCTCTGTGAGAATCAGCCTTATCAGATTAGAACTCCACCCTCATGACTTCAGTTAGCCTCAATCACCTCTTTCAAGACTTTCTCCAATATAGTCACATGAGGAGTGAGGGATTTAACACATGGATTCGGGGAATCCTTTTTTCACTGTAGCAATTAGATATTTTTCAATATCGCACAAGATTTTTTTTTTTTTTTTTTTTTTTTGCCAATCAGTTTGAGCTTATGAGGTTGCTCGGGGTAGCCTTGAACTGATGACCTCGCCTTCGCGAGTGCCATGACCTCCGGCAGGAGCCACTTTGGACCCCAATCGCACAAGATTTTTAAGAGTGGTGACTACTATTCTGGCTGTTATTAGCCAAGATAATACCCATAGAGGATTATTGTCAGAGAGAAAGATGCATATGTTATTCCTGGTATGGGAGGGAGGTTGACCAATGCAGTTGTAAATGCATTGTGAAAATGGGTAGGTTTGCTGTGAGGATGATGAAATCATAGGTCAGGGGGCAAATTCACTCAATGCCTTGTATAATCTGAAAAACTCTTCATTTATACTGTGAGAAAAATAGGCAGCAATTTAGGCAAGTAACATTATCAAAAATGAATGTAAAAAGCATTCTGACTGTTTTTATGAAATTCATTGGAGGGGAGAAAACTGGACAGATGCTAGATGACCAGATATGGGAGAGAAAAAAATGGGGATTTGCTATATCAGATATTTCTATACTGAAAGAACAATTTAAGGTTCAGCCACTGAGTAATGGCTGTATCAGCCGTGCTGTGTCAAGTTTTAGTACTTTTATATACTCAAAAAATAATTCTTTATAATATATTTTTTTAAATTGTATAACAGAAACATTTTGACAATGCCATACTGTGTACTGGAGACCCTATTTAAACCACTGTTTCTGGCCTGGAGTGGTAGCTCACAGCTGTAATCCCAGCACTTTGGAGGGCTGAGGTAGACAGATCAACTGAGATCAAGAGTTCAAGACCAGCCTAACCAACATGGTAAAAACCTATCTCTACTAAAAATACAAAAATTAGCTAGATGTGGTGGTGTTCACCTATAGTTCCAGCTACTCAGGAGGCTGAGACAAAACAATCACTTGAACCCAGATGGTGGAGGCTGCAGTGAGACAAAATAACGCTGCTGCATTCCAGCCTCGGCAACACAGTGAGATTTCATCTAAAAAAAAAAATGTTTCTAATTATGTAAATATCTTTATCCGTACATGGCTGCATAGGCACTGCAAAATATTATAAATATGTATAAATATAAATACACAAAAAGTAAATGCAATAAAATATGAATGTAAAATACTATCTATATGGTATTAATTTTAAATATTAAAATAACATTTAAAATAATCATTGGTATTTCTAGAGACAAATTTTATTTTTTCAATCTGCTTTTCTTACAACTAAATATTTGTAATGTATAATTTGCTTACATTTTTAAATTTTATGATGTTTAGGTATCATATTTCTAAGGAAAAAATGATTACAACTGGTATATAAAGTTAGAAACTTTAGATTGAAAGATGAAATACTCTTTTTGGTATCTAAGTATGGTATACTCATAATGTATTATATTACCAGGTGTTTTATGTGTTGTAGATGTGTCTTAATTTTATGGTTGTGGTGAAACTAATGAAGTTAAGAAGTGGGGCAAAATTGGTATTTTAGAGCAAGAATTTAAAAGATTCTGATTTTCACATTTTCTACTTGCATTTTATTAATACAATCCAGAAATAATAAATACCTCACCAAGGTGAAGATAAAACAAAAATATGGCTTTACAACTTTAGAAGTTAGAAATTATTTATACAACATGTTGGGAAAAAGCCTATGATTTCAAATTAAAAGGGCTGTGTGGTTGGTTCTAAATCTTCTTTTTTTTTTTTTTTTTTTAATTTTTTATTGGATTTTAGGTTTTGGGGTACATGAGCAGAGCATGTAAGACAGTTGCGTAGGAACACACATGGCAGTGTGCTTTGCTTTCCTTCTCCCCTTCACCCACATTTGGCATTTCTCCCCAGACTATCCCTCCCCACCTCCCCCTCCCACTGGCCCTCCCCTTTTCCCCCCAATAGACCCCACTGTTTAGTACTCCCCTTTCTGTGTCCATGTGTTCTCATTTTTCATCACCCACCTATGAGTGAGAATATGCGGTGTTTCATCTTCTGTTCTTGTGTCAGTTTGCTGAGGATGACGTTCTCCAGATTCATCCATGTCCCTACAAACGACACAAACTCATCATTTCTGATTGCTGCATAATATTCCATGGTGTATATGTGCCACATTTTTCCAATCCAGTCTATTATCAATGGGCATTTTGGTTGATTCCAGGTCTTTGCTATTGTAAACAGTGCTGCAATGAACATTAGTGTACATGTGTCCTTATAGTAGAACAATTTATAGTCTTTTGGATATATATCCAGTAATGGGATTGCTGGGTCAAATGGAATTTCTATTTCTAAGGCCTTGAGGAATCGCCACACTGTCTTCCACAATGGTTGAACTAACTTACACTCCCACCAACAGTGTAAAAGTGTTCGTTTTTCTCCACATCCTCTCCAGCATCTGTTGTCTCCAGATTTTGACGAGGTTGACTAAGTCTCATTTTCACTATCAGTAAATAAATTAGAAAATAAGCTCTGCTCCACTTTCTATACATGGATGTTGTAAGGGAGAAGTAAAGCAATGTGTACACATTATTTAGAAATTATATGTTATGCAAACCTAAAATTCTTGTTTTAGCCATAAAATTAATGATCACAGGGAAGTAAATAAAGCAATAAGTAAATTGTGTTGAAATTTACAACAAATAATTAAGGAGCATATGAAGAAAGCTAAATACTAAATAAACCAATTTTGTTTTCTTTGGGCTTAAGTAGTATCTCGTATTCATGTCCTCCTAACAATCACTAATAAATTAGTTAACTTCCTAACAGCTTGAAGAACAAAGGCCTTTGATCAAAGACCTAATTGGTATATTTTAAATTATTTTTATCATAGCATAGCATGTTTTAAACTTGATATAACTAGTCTGGAATTAAACTAGAACTACTCTGTTTAGATGTAATCTGAATATTGCCCATATTTATTCATAACTAATATATTTTATTAATATACTAAGTATATCTAAATATAATGTGGACACAAGGTAATTATAGCAAATATAACTGATGAATGGTAAAATTAAAAAGATTTACAACAATTAAAAGGTAGTTAAATGTTTATCTCTGAGTTTCTTGATAGTCAAGAGCAGTATTAAAAAACTAGTTAGCATCATGAATTTTCTTTTTTTAATAAAAAATCACATATAGTTTAAAATTGATCTCTTTAGTCTCTTATAGTCAGGAAACATTCTGCTAGACTCTTAAAAGCATACATGTAAACTCTTGGATTTATCTTTCCATTGAAGAACTGGTCAAGAAAAACAGTACACCCCTTTGCAAAAACACACAGACCAGTGAGTATGGAGGAAAATGCTTCCTTACATGCTTTTTAATATTATTACTTATTTTTAGTTTTTATAAGAACATAGTAGCTATATATATTTTGGGGGTATGTGAGATATTTTGATCCAGGTGTACAATGTACAGTGACAATTACATTATGGAAAATGGAGTATCTGTCACCTCAAGCATTTATTTGTTTTGTGTGTGTTACCAGCAGTCTATTTATACTCTTAGTTATATTTAAATGTACCATAAAGTATTGTTGACTGTAGTCATTCTGTTATGCTATCAAATACTGTATCTTATTCATTCTATCGAGCTACACTGTCATACTTGTTAACCAACCCCATTTCTCCCCTCCTCATCACTAAAGATCCTTCTGTTCTTTTGAACCTGATGCTGCCTTCTGTTGCATTTGATCTTAGTTTTTTGGTTGACCTTTCTCAACCCAACCCAACTCTTTCCTCAGAGGCCCTGAAATGACTTTGACAGAGGATCATTTATTTTCTATATCCTATTTCAGACTTAATAGCCCTAACAATTTAAGGGACTTGAAGTAGTTTCTTTAATTTGTTCATGGTCAATGAGGCCCAAATCTATACATGGCTCATTTTCTGCAAAATGAGCAGGGTGAGATTAAGATATCTAGATTCCCTAAGCATGAAAAAAAATAGTTCCTTGTTTTGTATACTATTATAAAATAAACACTAACCCCAAAAATGAATTTGAAGAAATACCACATCATTTCTTCTATGTGTTTTTTATCATGTTTTAAAATATATGCTATAACATTTAAAAAATGATTTTCTAGTTTTTATGCTAATTCTTTATTTGTATACAATAAATGTTTATTATATCTGTTAAAAAAATGCAACAGGAGCTATTGGATTCATTTTATTTGAATCTCTATTAGTTCTACCATGTGTTTCTCACACTATCAACCTCAGCATTCAAACAATGTATCCCTATGCAGTGATAGCAACTTTCGTTAATAAGAAAAAAAGCTTTCAGTGAAATATTGAAAATCTATTTGCAGTAAATTAATGCTTTTTGTCACACAAACAAATCTTTCAAGACATATGATTTGACTGATTTATATGAAATATCTTTATCAAAGTATCTGTGTCATTTTTGCACTGTACTAATCACACAATCAGTGCTTTTAATGTAGTGATAGCAAAATTTCTGAATTTGATTTATTAACTTTTTTTCAAGTTGTAGCCAAGTCTATTTCTTTGTCACCGTTTTTTCCTGGAAATGTCCCATAACTTCACTTATCTGTTCATTTCTAACTTGTGATATTCCCCTTGCTTTCCAGAGCCACATCATGGTAAAAGATGCAATAGATTATCACTCATATTACTATCTTTTAGCTAGAGAGCCCATAAGTCATTTAATAATACCAAAGTTAAGATTAGCTGCTTTCAAAGCTTTAATTTTCCAGCAGGTTATATTTTAGCTAATTAGAAAAATGCATCTAGTTAGAAATTTTTTTTTAAATATTCTTTTTCTGAGTACTACCTTCTATAGGATTTATCTGAGACAAATATTCTGAAACATTAGAATATTATGGAGTTATTACATACTTAGTGTACTCAGTCAATTAAATAGGTACTGAGAAATATGTACTATTACTTTCAATCTGTTTAGTTCTCTACCACAGGGAGCAATTACCTGCACAGTACTTCCTGCATGTCCTATGACTCATAAATTGAGAATAAACTCAGACAGAATCAACCTTTTATTTTCCTAATTATATATTAGTTATTTAATATGATTTCAAATATTAAATACAAAATACTTATATTTAGCCATTGGGAACCATAATGTTGAAATATTGATTTAAATATACAAACAATAACATTCTGTTTTGGAAATAACAGAAACAAATCAGCCAACAATTTTAAATTAATTTTCAACAATTAATGTCACTGATTTTATAATTTTATCTTGTTTGTCATAATGGTATATGCTTTATCTGTGAACATTTTGCCTGATATTCATAACAATCTGATAACATTGTTACTAGGTAGAATTATCATCCTCTTTTTACAGATGAATTGACTGATTGACTGAGGCCTATATAGTTAAAATAGTTTGTCTAAAATCATTCAGGTCAGAAGTAGAATAGGTGACTCTTCTGTAAGAGCCATTGTTAAATTCTTCTAAATATACCAATATCATTCTTAACATTTTAACATAATTCCCTGTGAATTGGAAATAGGCATATAAAACTGGCATGTTATTATAAAAGTTTCTAAGATGATTAATTGAGCTCTTCAATTTGGTAGCTGCTAGCCACATATATCTGTTAAACACTTGAAATGTGACTAGCCCATGGTAGCTCACACCTATAATTCCAGCACTTTGAGAGACCAAGGCGGGTGGATCACCTGAGGTCAGGAGTTCAAGACCAGCTTGAAACCTTGTCTCTACTAAAAATACAAAAATTAGCTGGGCGTGGTGGTGGGCACCTGTTATTTCAGCTACTTGAGAGGCTGAGGCAGGAGAATTGCTTGAACCCGGAAGGTGGAGGTTGCAGTGAGCTGAGATCATGCCATTGCACTCCAGCCTAGGCAACAAGAACAAAACTCCATCTCAAAAAAAAAAAGAAGAAAGAAAGATGGTTAGCCCAAATTGGGAAGTATTTTAAGTGTAAATAAACACTGGATTTCAAAGACTTAGTATGAAAAATTATGGAAAATATATCAGAAATATTCTTCAAACTTAATTACATGTTAAAATAAAAACATTGTGGTTATATTGCATTAAATGAAATGTACTAGTAAAATTAATTTAGTATACTATACTGGATATTTAGGTGGCTACTTTTCATTATTAAATTGGTTCATATATGTATTGTCTCTGCTTATACTTTTATATTCTTATGTGCATTTTGGTTGGTTTCAAAAATCTTAAATTCATAAAGAACAGAGAAAATGCCTTCTATTTAATTTTTCCAATTTATCCTCTGGCTTAAAATACAGCAGCTGGGCTGGTTAATGATTTTGTTATAAATTGATTTATGATCACCAGTAGCTTCTTCCTTGGTAAAGACAGTATCGGGATTATGTTTGGGTAATCTTGCTTTTCTAAACAACCATCTATAATCAATTATAACAATGCCATTTTCCTCAGCAAAATATGTTTATAAATGGGACAATGATGCAACAACATTAAGACACATGTTTTTGAGAGAGAGCTTGCTGAGAGGATTCTGGGAAATGTTTTCTTTGATAAAAAGAGATTATAGGGAAGGAAAGAAGATAATCTTTTCATTGATTGGCCGCTTTGCCTGGATATGATGTCTAACAAACCTTCTTCAGTATCACAATGAGGCTAACTAAGCTGACACATTAAAGATCAACAAAACCCAAGTTCCCAATGTCATCAGAAAACAGATATGAGGTCTAAGAACAACAGTGTTGGCAGCTACCTCACATCTTGACTTATTGTTGTATGAGGTAATACAATTACTTATTTAAAAATTTTTACATGTCCTTATTTTTGAGAAAATACACATTCCAAAAACGTTGTAAAGGGTATAACTAAATTTTCAAAGATAGAGCAATTGTACACCAATAAGAACATCATTATGTGCTCTCAGGATCATCTTTGACAGATGAAATACAAAAAGTATTTATTTACTTGTAAGTTGAATAATAAAGATAAGAGGCCTACTTGTACAGAATAATACCTCGCAGAGTCAATGACCTGTCAATGCCTTGAGCTATATTCACAAAACAGACAGAAAACAGATATGAGGTCTAAGAACAAAAAATACAGGTAGGCAAGTGTTATCATTTAATATTCTCGGTATTTTATTTGCTGTTTCATTTCCAGTCTAGGGATTTCTAGTAGCAGGTTTCATAAATATTTTAATAATGCCAAACAGCCGTTCTCTATCAAATTCATAATCAGAGTAATAGAAATATCATAATTTAAGAAATGTCCAAAACAAGTAATTTTTTAAAAATACTGTGTTAAGCATCAGTACCTAGCCTTTTGTGAGATATTTAACACTCAAAACAACCACTGCACTTAGGTGTTCCATAACTTTTCTTAATATATTAGGTGACTTTAATTTCTGCCCAGTCAAATTAGAAAACCAAAAAGGCAAAATAGGCTCAAATTTCACTATGACCAACTAAAAGATATGTTTCTTAAAATTAAAAAGGTATGTTCTTTATTCTTTACAAATCCGCACATTATCATGTATTTCCAAAATGAAGATGAACATTGAAGATGAATATGGTGATTTTCCCCAATTCAAAATTGACAGGGTATGGCTTTACTGTAAGATGTTATCTAAAAAAAAATTTTTTTTAATGTAATAACATCTCATTCAGAGTTTTTTTTTTTGTTTGTTATTCTCATAGGCTTATTAATCAGATATTTTGTCGTTTTATCCTAAATTCGCTGCAAATCTTGATAATTTATAGATGCGATTACATCTAAGATTACACCTTTATATATTTCATTGAGTATATTTTTCTTGTAATTATATACTTGCATTTTTTTTTTTTTTTTTTTTTTTTTTTTGAGACGGAGTTTCGCTTTTGCTACCCAGGCTGGAGTGCAATGGCGCGATCTCGGCTCACCGCAATCTCTGCCTCCTGGGTTCAGGCAATTCTCCTGCCTCAGCCTCCCGAGCAGCTGGGATTACAGGCACGCACCACCGTGCCCTGCTAATTTTTTGTAATTTTAGTAGAGACGGGGTTTCACCATGTTGACCAAGATGGTCTCGATCTGTTGACCTCGTGATCCACCCGCCTCGGCCTCCCAAAGTGCTGGGATTACAGGCTTGAGCCACCGCGCCCGGCCTATACTTGCATTTTTATTGTAGGTCCTTGTCATTTAATTTGAAACCTTTTCCCTTTACATATATGTGCTTTTTATATCTGTGTTTTGAGTATACCTAAATATTTACATGAATAAAATATATACCCAAAGATTTAAATACATATCTTGCTCCTAAACTATAATACAGAATCACATAATTCTAGGATTGAAAGAACTGAAGGTAATATTTACTAAAAAATCCTTTTTATAATGAGAATATTGTCACACAGAACACTATAGAGCTGGTATTAGCCACATTGGGATAAGAAACTAACTTCTGATATTTCCCGCTTGAATATTTCCCCAAAAATACTGACCTAAGTTTAAGTTTTCTTCTGTTTTAGATTTCCCAGACTATCACAGCTTCTAATATTATGCCCTAAATTTAAGAAGTCTGGGTCTAAATGCAAACAAATTGCCTCAATTCTATCCAATCAAACCTCTTTGGAACTCATGACATAATCATTCATCTATCTGCTTCACATAGATTAATTTCATAACATTTCTATTCCTTACCTGCACTTTCCTCTCTCCTTCATAGCCAGACCTCCTGGTATGCTGACGCTGGGTCCTTGATGTTTTGTTCATCAGCATAATCCCTGAGCCAGGCTTTCCTGTTCACCTCAGCAAAGGTGAACAGATATATGGTAAATAGGAAAGATACTGAATCTACCTGTGATTGTAATTAATAAGTGATGAAAAGAAAGTGAAATAACTTTTACTCTCAACAGATGTGGGTTGTTAAACTAAGAAAAGTTTGTATTATAAATGACAATGGGCAATGATATACAGTTGGCAACCCTCAGTATTCTTGGATGTGGAAGGTGGCGTGGGGGAGCTATAGTTCCAGGACACCCCTCAAATGCCAAAATTCATGGATGCTCAAGCTCATTATATAAAATGGTATAGTACTTTGCATATAACCTATGCACATCCTCCTGTATACTTTGTCATCTGTAGATTACTTATAATACCTAATATAATATAAATGTTATATAATGTTATACTTCATAATTTAAGGAATAATGACAAGGTAAAAATCTGTAAATGTTTAGTACAGACTCAAGCATCCTTGTTTTGTGTGTGAATAGTTTATATCCCAGTTGATTAAGTCCAAGAAGGCAGAGCCCATAGCTAGGGAAGGCCAACTGAAAAGCTTTTCACTAATCAGCCTATCTCTCTTCTATTTAAAAGTTGAATTATAAGTTCAATTTCAGAGGTTTTGATACCTATCCTCAAACTCCAAATCATTCTCAATCTGTGATTAGAGTTTTGCTTTGGCAAAGAATGTTTAACTTGTTATTAATAAAATTAATATTTTACCCTCACAAAGTAAACTTATGAATGTACAATATGCATACTCAAAAAACTTGAAATAAACAGTAGGTCCTCACTTAACATTTCTGGAAGCTCTTAGAAACTATGATGTTAATCAAAATGACATGTAAGACTAATTTAATTAGAGCCTAATAGATGTAAAGAAGAGTTAAGTTTATAAGGCATAGTTCTGGTCAAAAAAAGTTGCAATACTTCTATAAAGACCAAAACACTGTTTTTTAAATTTTTTTATTTTTCCCCGTTAAAGTCATAAAACACTATTCATGTTAAATATTGAAGTATATTTTAACTATGAAGATATTTAAGAAAAATAATTAAAAAGTAAGATAAGTATTTTTCCAGTCATTCCAATTCAACGTTATATGTAGATGGTTGGAGCCTATTCCAGAAACAGGGCACAAGGCAGGAAGCCACTGTGGACCAGGCACCATTCCATTGCAGGGGACACTCACATACACCCACATTCACTCAGACTGAAACCATTTAGACATGCTAATTCACCTAACATGCTCAGCTTTGGAATGTGGGAGAAAATTGAAGTACCCAGAGAAGACCCTTGCAGACATAAGGAGAATATGCAAACTCCACACAGCCAATGTTTCTGGCTAAAACTGGAGGAATTTTTTCTCCATTAGAGTTATAACAAAATGAAATTGAACATAACAATATTATTCAAGCACCTTCCACACAGTAGATGAGAAAGAAGGAATCTTCTTCACTGCTCTGCTTTTATCAGAATTACTTACATGGATTACCACATGGATTTAGGAAATCAGTCATATCTTAACAATCACAACTCTTGAGGCATTTACTGTAGACACACCTCAGAGAAACCTTCAGCCTGAAGGCAAACTGTAAAACATAAAGCAGGGTCAAAAATGATCTCATTTCCTCTATTCTGCAACATCTAGTCATCTCTTTATACTGTAAAGTTAAGTTTCTAATAACTCAAGTTTTATCCTGTTATTTTCTGTATTTCAGATAGTTCACTTTTTATACTAATTTCATAATAAAACCCAAAATCTATATAATTATTTTCAAGGATTTTTAAAATCTGAACTCTATTAATAAATCTAGCATCATTTTCCAATAATTGCCTTCCTGAACTTTATACCTCTGCCAGATTCAATGACTGTTAGTTTTCTGACACCCCCATAGCCTCTTACTTGGGAACTTTGTGTATGACATTTACATCAGTTTTCTAATCCTGGTTCTTCATGGCTTTGCACTATTCGTTTTTCCAGATTCAAGTGTGACATTAATTTTCACAAATCCTTTCCTGAACCCATATGTCCAGAAAAGTGGTTCCTTCTATTTATATTCGATGAAACCCCTGCTACCAATATGCATGCATAGTAATTGTGTTAATGAAAATGATTTATAAAATAGCCATTCATTAATTTTTATGTTTTTAAAAAGATATATTGGCATTTAAACATTTTTAAAATACTACCGTTTTTACTAATGGAGTTATCTTAGAATTTCTTAAATGATAGCTTGTAGTTATGCATATGTTAGACATGCAGTCTAGACTGATAAGCATTCGAGTTAGGTTTGTATTAGATTTCATTCTGACGAGGTAAATGCCTGTCCCAAGACAGTTGTTACAAATTTTGATTATCACAATTATGAGCATCCATGGTACTATAGAAAGAGTGTAATGGGATATTTGTTGAATGATATAAACATGCCCTTTCATTTCCTCATTTTAGAGAACTTTAAGATTACTGGGATGGGATAGTCCAATATGCATAAAGTTTAAGAAATCCCCTGGGTAGAAATGTTTCAAGGCTTCTACCTTTCCTCTTTTTGGATCCAATTTTGCTAGAATATTTCTGGTGGATCGAAATGATCTGGGGAAGTAAGCATGACAAGAACCACTTTAAAAGAGTAAGAAGTCTGGAATGGTGTCATGAAGGACAACTAAGACCAACCACTGACACTGTATGCCATGAAGAACATGACTGAGCATGTCAACATGCAACAGCTAGAGAATTGTGTGACTAAATTAAGACACCATGGAAGCTCCGGTCAGTTTGGGCAAAGCACAAACAGGAGCCAGTGGCTCTTACAGAATCCTTCAAATGTAAATTCCCACATATGAATACTTAGTATTTTGTTAAGTGAAATGAAAGGAATCAGAATTGATTGGTTACACATACCAGATAGAAATAATCAGTCAGATATGAAGGATTACCTATTTTCAGTCTCTGCTTTGGGTGATAGCAACATCACCTGCATACCTCTTTTAGGGTCATCAAAGGAGCAGTCTCAGCTTTGGTTCTAGCAACATGATAGAACAAACGAGCTGGTGTACGCCATCCCCTAAATTCTAGGCTTTTCCGTTGGGAAAATAAGTCTGATGTCTTCTTCCCTTAACAGAAGCCTAGAATACATTGTTTAATAAATGATTTAAAGATGTTTGCTAGGTTTACTTTTCTCTGCCTAAGGCTACCAGGGACCATCTTTGTTGTACTAGTTTTTACATCTTTGGTACCTAGGCAGAGTCTGGGCCAGAGCAGACACTGACTATAAATCTGTGGAGATAATGAAAGAATAAAACAACATATATGCTAGTATCTAGCATCTAAGATGGGCTTGAATTGTTTTAAGATGACTATAATTAAATTGTAACTTTGAAGAAAACAAAAATTCATTACTAGCACATGAAATACATTCATAAATTATAAAAAATATAGTCATTTAGAAAAATTAAAAATCTGTACGTTGAGAATTAAGAAAATATGCTGTTATCTGGCTAAAATAAAAATTCCTAATATATAGAATAAATGGAACTAAAATGCAAATCTTATAATTTCAGTTCCAGATCTGAAAGTATGATTCCTCAATTATTATATTTTGTAAATGCTTCAAATCCCATTTGCATTATTTCATTTTGATTTTATAAAATGGAAAAAAATGGGGCTCAGGGTCCTATTTTATGAAGCTTGTGTAATTCTCTAGATAGACAGAAGTGCAACTAGAGTCTTTTTTGGTTAAGTAGTTTCTGAATTCCCCTACTGTTTTGTTGAACAGACAGATTTCATTATTACAAAAGATTTTAACTTAAATACAAAAATTAGCCAGGAGTGGTGGCACACTCCTGTAGTCCCAGCTACTTGGGAGGCTGAGGCAGAAGAATTGCTTGAACCCTGGAGGTGAAGGTTGCAGTGAGCCAAGAACACATTTCTATAAAATTCCATAAATATTTACCAAAAGATTTCCCTAATATGTATTTTAACTTTGTCAATAACAAATATTCAAATCATCTATGCCTTATTTTGTCATATATTGAAAGATGGAGACATTACTTTTATTTTACCTAATGCTGATGAAGCTATTTATAAACTAAAGAATTTCTTCTATATATGGTATACTATGTTTATGCTATTCTACATATTTACCATTATTCATAAAAGTTGTCTGAATTGTTTCTTGTTTAAAGTCATTCTTTTTTCTTACAAAGACCATGTTACTTAAACTATTGTAACTTTGTCATCCGTTATAGTATTTATAGGGAAGAGTGTGTTATTGACCATGTTTTACAAAATAATCTACAAAGTTATGCAACTGCAATTTCTCAGTGTGATCTATACATGGGAATTTTAATTTATAACATATATTCTGAAAGTCACTTTACTATTTTGTTGAAGAAGAGTTATTTAGGACCTAGCTAATGTAACCATTCTTAATTGGCACAAAAACTTGTATTGATTGCTCACTGCTCTAATATTTTCCTTTTATACATTACAACTCTCATGCTAAGTAGTCTTTAGAAAAACTCTGAGGCCTCTGATCCATCATCTAAATCTGCTCTTTCCAGAGATAAATTGCTAGCTTCGAACATGCCCTGGCAAACTGGCCTACACATGCCCTTGCTGCTCACTCCTAATTTTACAAACCTTTCAGGACTTTGAGCTTTTCATTTTGCATAGTCAGTCACTATATTTAAGTTTTACTTTTGTTTGTCTTCAAATTTGTATTCCAATTCCAAATTTATAGAGCTGTAAATTCTGCTCACCACATGATAAATACTGGAATTAATTCAAATATTTATCTCATCACAAAGCCCATATGCGTCTCATTATGTTGGACTGTTTTAAGTTGAAGGCACAATTCAGATTTTACAGCTAACTGCAGTTCCTAGCCAATCACAAAAAATTTACTCAATAAATGTTTTGCTTAAATCAGATTTGATTCTGCTTCATATTTAAATTTGCATATTAATAAACATCAGGTTTTAAATATTGTTACAAGTGTTAGAATTTTTTTTTTTCTTTCTTCAGGATCTTTCAAAACCTAGATATTGCCTGAATTCAGTATATGGTGACTTAGTACAACACATTCACATTCTCTCTCTCTCTCACACACACAATCACATTTCCATTACATTTTAGCTTTTATTAAGAATCTATATAGCCACAGATAAACCAATATAGTTACACCCATTACTGATGCCACACTCGACAGAATGAGGTCCATCAAATAGCATATTCATTAAAAGATAAGCATCATCTATTACTGTGCTAGTCATTCCAGGGAAGACACAGTTAATAATGAATGGTTCCTGTGTTCAAATTGTTTAAAATGTAGTTAGACAAAGAGAGTACATACTTTATATTGCTACAATTATGCCTATTGAAAAATGATGGGGCTGGCTGGGCTATTGATATAATATGGCCATTGTTCTAAACCCTTTCTCTTTAGGGACAGGGGAAATGTGCTATGTTGTTAGGGGTTGTCATAGAAACAAGAAAGGGGGCATACTGAAGACAGAAATAGAGATGCTATGTAACTGCTGGTGTATGGTAGAGTTCTGGACAGCAAAATATTGACTGACCCAAATGCCAATATATTCTCAGGGAGAAACAATATACACTAGACTGCATTTTAAACAATTTATTTATAGTAATTTTTGCCATTTAGAACATATACATGAATTACATATAACATACTAAGGTTTTTTTCTTCAAAATAAAACTTATGAAAATTGGCTTGAGAAATTTTATTTCAGGGAAAAAAATATACAAAATAAATATCCTTTATATGTCTCAAAATAAAAGAGACAACAACGACTACAGGATGTTAGTGCTCTTTTGAGAAGGACAAAAGAAAACAAGATGGGGAAAATATCATCCCTATCAAGTTTTTTAGTTGTCTTCAGTGAATTTCATTTGCCTTTTTATACACACTGATTGAGTCCTCTTATCACCTTTGGCTATCTCTGGAGTGTATACATCAATGTCTTTCTTCAAGTAAAAACCAGGTGAGCATCTAATGAAACTGAGCCTGGTTTTTCAGACTGGGGCTACTGCCTCTGAGTTTGGTTTGTGTGTGTGTGGTTTGATCATTGTTGTTGGTAGTGAAGAGTTGAACTTATATGACCCTTAAAGTATAACATATCATTATTCCTGACTCACTGCTGCAAATGGACATATAGATAGCGCTCAGGTTCATAGAAATGGTCATATATGAAAAAGAAACTATGCATGCTACCTAAATGAATAAATCTAGGCCTTCATTTTAAATATAACTGAGCAATAATTACCAGATTTTTAGAAAAATCAGTAGGAAAAGAAAATCATTTTACCTAGAAAGAATAAGCCAACCCTAAAAGAAGCATAAATAATTTAGAAAAAAGTTTAAAACTTTAAAAAAAATAAAAGAAAGTAGCAAACAAAGAAATTTAATTAGTAAATGTAGGGATATGAAGAGATAATATATGTACCCAACTTTGACCAACATTTATGGGGAAAGAACAATTACTGGAACAGTAAAACATTCCTGAAAATTAAAAACATAATTATTCTTATCAGAAAAAACATATGGAGGCTATCTCTGAGATTTAAGAGCAAAATGTAAGTAAATATGTAAGAGATATTTCCAATCAGAGGAGATACAAAAGACTGATAGATACTCTAGAATAAGACAACAAACAAGGCAGAAACATATAAACAATGAACTAGTAGGAGACATTTTCTCAAAGTTGAAGTAAACCTTAAGTTTGTCTTTATCTTTGGTTTTAGAAAAAAATAACTTTTAGCTCAGCATGGTGGCTTATGCCTGTAATCCCAGCACTTTCAGAGGCTGATGTGGGTTGATTGCTTGAGACCAGAATTTCAAGACCAGCCTGGATAACATGGTGAAAACCTGTCTCTACAAAAAATACAGAAGTTAACCAGGCATGGTGGCATGTGCCTGTAGTCCCAGATACCTGGGATACTGAGGTGGGAGGAGCACCTGAGCCCAGGAAATCAAGGCTGTGGTGAGCCATGAGCATACTATTGCACTCAGGCTAGGCAACGGAGTGAGACCCTGTCTCAAAAAATAATAATATTCCAGTAAGCCACAGAAAAATAAAAAATGTATCAATAATCAAAGAAGAAATCTATGAAGAATTTCATAGGATTCATGAAAATAATATTTATCTATTAAACTAAAATGGAAATAAATGTGAGGCTTAGAAGTTAGGGCATATAAAATTCAATAAGTTGTATAACCCCAAAATGAAAAGTTTTAATGATATGGTAACTATGGTGCATGTTTTATCTGTCAAAATTTTTTAATTTGAAAAATAATGAATTATTCAAATATGAAGTCAATTAAGACATGAAATAATTTTTTCATGTTAAACAAGCCCCCATGTAAATGTGGCATGTGTTTTATTCTTTGCTGGATACCTGTAACATGTTAGGTACTCAATAAGTATTTGGTAGAACATTTAAGTAATTAATGTAATAGAAAGAATAACAATTCATTTGACTTTGGTGCAAGTAATATATGGATTAAATGTGAAGTATGAATACGAACATATTTTATAGAGGAACATATTCTATAGATGGAACTACTCTGGTATTCAGTGGTTTTACCATGATCATATTTGCATTATTAAATATTATAGATAATGTGTATTCTTAGACTTTTAGATTTTACAGAATAACCTATAGACAAAACAGAGCATTTGATTATAATTGTAGAGTTGATTGTAAATGTTTTAAATCTCTTGATTATGTAAATGTAAAGGCATTAAGATTGAAAATAGTATTAGTGAATCCATAGCTGCTGTTTACTGTAATGTAAACTTAGTGTATACTAGCCTGATGTCCAAAAGTAGAGAATAGAGGAGGAAGAATGTAAAGAGACAATGGTTTTCTTTCTCATGTATTGGAGTGTCAAGCAATATAGTACATAGTAAATAGGTCACGAAATAAAGGTATGTGCACATTATAAGATGTACATTTTAGAATATGTGCATACCTTTACGCACATATGTGCACATATTATAAGATGTACAAAGTTATGTACATTATTTCTATTGCTGCCTTAACAAATGAACACAAATTTAGCAGCTTAACACAAATTTGTCGATTTATGGTTCTGTAAGGCAGAAGTCCATTACAGGTTTCACGGGCCTAACATCAGGGTTTGCAGGGTTACATTCCCTTCTGGAGCCTCCAGGGAAGAATTGATTTTCTTGCTCATGCAGATGATGGCAGAACTCTGTTTCTTACTGTTGTGTGGTGGAGGTCACTATTTTCTTTGTTCTAAAAGCTGCTGTGTGTCTTGAGTCTTGAGTTCCTTTTATTTTCAAACCCAGCAATGGTGGGTTGAGTTCCTCTAATGCTTCAAATTTCCCCTGCCTCTTGTCCAGTTTTACATCTCTGACTGAAATTTTGTGCCTTTTAAAAAGCTAGGTGATTACCTTGAAGCCTCACAGGTGATACAGAAAAATCCTTTATTTTATGGTTGAATTTTTTTTTTTTTTTTTTTTTTTTTTTTTGAGGCAGAGTATTCTTGCTCTTGCTCTTTTTTCTAGGTTAGAGTATAGTGGTTCCATCTCAACTCACTGCAACCTCTGCCTCCCGGGATAAGTGATTCTCCTGCCTCAGCTTTCCAAGTAGCTGATACCACAGGTGCACCATCACGCCCAGCTGATTTTTATATTTTTTAGTAGAGACAGGGTTTTGCCATGTTGGCTAGGCTGGTCTCAAACTCTTGACCTAAGGTGATCCACCTGCCTTGGTCCCCAAATTTTGGGATTATAGGGATGAGCCACGGTGCTGGACCAGTCCAAAATCTTAATTCCATCTGCGAAGTCCTCTTTATCATGTATTCTTACATACAGAAGCAAAATACCAGGGGTTAATGCAAAACATATTTGGTGGTCTCACATGAGATTTCAATTCAGGAAAAAGTAGCATAATTAAGCAGATGCTACAAATAATTGATTTTTAAATTAGGAAATTGGCATAGGTCTCTTCTTTGTTAGGGAAAGCATTAATGATGGTTCCAACATCATTGCCTAGCATCCAGTGCAAATGCCAAAGTACAGTACTCAGGTGTCTGGCTAGAATAGTACAGGTTTCTGGCTTGAGCATAGACCCTCTCAGTAGCATAGCCTCTTAATTACTCAACCATTGCTATGTAGATTGGTCTTAACAAACAGATCTCTAGACTTCACTTATTGCTTTCTTATGGGTTTTTGGGTTTGTTGTGGTATGTCTACTTTAGGGAAGGTGGTCGGTCTTAAATCTTAAGTCTCAACTTATTTCTCCTTTAAATATCTAGAGTCAAGAAACAGTGGTCTTCTCGTAATAACTGGCAGAAATTATAAACAGGCTGGTAGAAACGTGACTTGTCTCTTAAAGCCCTCAGGAGCTTCTTCTGCTCCTATACTGTAGGGCATGTATGGTTGTCACTTAGTATTCTTTAATAAAACTATTTTCTGTGAGTTTATGAATTTGTTTTGTTTTTTTTTTTGTTTATTTAAATTTTTGTTTAACTGAGAACTTTAATGACACAAAGAACACCACCTTTTGTGACTGAAAGAATTTCCACTGGATGATTTTGGAACAAACTGTAGATGCTTCTTATTGACTCTTCCACAAAAACAAAAGTAAACCACAGAAGACACTGCTCAGATACTAAGAAAGTGGAAGCCCAAAGCTGTAGGCTTTAAAGTATGATTTTAGCATCTCCTGTCTCAGAATGTCATGTGGTATTTATTTTTAGAAAAGTACGCCCATTTGCTCTATTAGATATCTACTCAATAAGAAAATAGGGTTACTATGGGTGAGGATCTAATTTTAAATTAATTTCCTAATAGTGATTCTCGTATACCTTTTAAGCCATCTAACTATTCTACAACTAATATATATTTTGATTCCATTGCAATCATTACTTTCTATTAAAGGCTTCTAATGAAAATTACTTTCTATTAAAGGTTTCTAATGAAAATTCTGTTAAACCTGACCTATACTTCCTTCTTCAGTCATAGTATTCAGTTTTATATAATTTTAAAATTTTAAAGGTATATTTATATATTTGATCTTATTTTCTCTTCTCATAGCACATTCCTCTGTATTAGGCAGAAAAAATAATAGTGAATGTAAATCTTCCCACTCTTAATATCTCAAGACCGGATATTAAGGCTCAAGGACTTTATAAAAGATGGTAAATTCCTAAAGCATGCTTCAAAACACAGCAGTGAATACTCAATTTTAAAATTATCTTATAATTTTTGCTTTGACAATTGTTATTGTCATAGAGGTTAAACACGTTTAATTTATTTCAGCTTGCAGAATGTGATATATAATAGAAAAATGATTACCTCTTTTTTAAGATTATCTTCAAAACACTGAGATGGTGTAGTGGTTAGGAAAACAGTCAAGAATGAAACACCAAGTTACTTCACTTGTTAGCTGTATTGTTAGGAGGATTTTACTGAAGTTTTAAGGTTGATTTTTCTTAAAGGAGATTAAAATAACTGCTATATAATCATTTTAAAAATTGCATGACATTGTCACGTAAAGCTTTTAGCATGTATCCCAACGCATCAGCTATTATTTTTGTCAATTCAATATTTTTGTTGTTGTCGTTAATGGTATAATACAGCCAATTAGCCTAAAACAACTTTTAAAATTAAAAAAAAAATAGTTAAAATCTAAGTTTCTGAGTTCAGGTCTGTGCTTCAGTCTAGATTTCAAAGGTAGTGTAGCATCTTGCTTAATATCGTAGATCCTAAAATCATGTTCAATTCATGATATTTTCATTTACAAGCTGACTAAATAGGAGGTTACTTAATCTCGCCATACCTCAGCTTCAGCGTCTGTAAAACTAGGGTGATTATAACAAAAATTAATTCATAAAGTGGTGAGATTTAAATAAATTAATTCATATAAAATGCTTAAGAACATTTGAATTAGGTTGACATTCACATAAAGGTAGCTCTTTTTATAGATATTTTTGTACAAAAGTAAACTAATTTTCTTTAGTGTGATGTCAAAATTTGCCATTAGATATAATGTTGTCGTTTTGATCTTCAAGCATGGGAGATATGAGAAAGTAGATTGAAGTGTAACAAAGAACTCCTCATTAAATATCTTTGGACACAAGTGAAATTCTACACCGTTAAATACAACTGTTAAATACCCTGTTATGCTTATGATTCCTGAGCCATGTAACCATGTAAGAGTAACAATAACCTGATTGCTACACTTTTACTTTGCATTTGCACAGCCCTTTAAATTTAGGAAGTTTACTCATATACAGAATTGTATTTACTACTTACAAAATATATGTGATATAGATAGCATTAAACTAGTTTATTGTTGAGGGAACTAAAGCTCAGAAAGATTAAATAGGCTAGGGGTGGTGGCTCACACCTGTAATGCCAGCATTTTGGGAGGCTGAGGTGAGTGAATCACTTGAGATCAGGAGTTTGAGACCAGCCTGGACAACATGGTGAAACCCTATCTCAACTTAAAATACAAAAATTAGCCAGGCATGGTAGCACACACTTGTAACCATAGCTACTTGGGAGGTTAGGGAACAAGAATCCCTTGAACCTGGGAGGGGGTGGTTGAAGTGAGCCTAGATCACACTACTGCACCACTCCAGCCCGGGTGACAGAGCAAGACTGTGTCTTAAAAAAAAAAAAAAAGAAAGTTTAAATAATTTGATGAAGGTTAAACAAACAATAAGTAGAAGAGCTTGAATATAAAACCAGATCTTCAGATTCTTAGAATACTTTAACATTAAAGAAAATATTATTTAGGAATAGGCATCACCTCATCTTTTATGATAGAAGTAAGAGTTTTAAAAGACACCCAAAAACGCTGACTTTATATAAGCTAAACAGAAAACCTATAACTAACAAAGATGTCCCCAAACAAAACCAGACAATATCTCCAGAGGAAATAAACCATAACTGCTGCCACTGCCTCCCTTCTTTTTCTCCTTTTTCCTTCTTCCTTTCTCCTTCCTCCTTTCTTCTTCTCTTCTTTCTTTTCCTCCTGCTCCTCCTCCTCCTTCTTTCTTTCTTCTTTGTTCTCCTCCTCCTCCTCCCCCTCCTCTTCCCCCACCTTCTTCTTCTTTGACATGTAGCATTTTTTCCATTTATTTTCTGGAAATTAGGGAGTTCTGACTTTACCAGTGAATGTTATTAAAAGTTCTTTCTCTTTTCTATCCCTAAACTTTGCATGTATCTTGGAAATAAATAGCACAATGGGTTCAATCTTCAGGTTGTAGACTATTTTTAGACTATTCAATGACTTAGTTTACAATCTAGGAAGAATTAGTTTCAGAAATACAATATGAAAACATATATTTATGACTTTTCTTCCTTTACCTCCTCCAGTCACAAATAATAGCTGACACTCTAGTAATTACTATATGTGAAGTTCTTTTCTTATTATTATACTTTTAATTCTGGGGTATATGTGCAGATCATGCAGGATTGTTGCAGAGGTATGCACATGCCATGGTGGTTTGCTGCATCCATCCCCCTATCATCTACAGTAGGTCTTCTTCTTCTCCCTCCTCTCTCCTCTCTCCTCACTCCTCCCCTCCCCCCACCTCTTCCTCCTCCTCCTCCTCCTTTTTCTTCTTCTTTCTTCTTTCTTACTCTCTTTTTTTCTTAAAGGGGGGAACATTTATGATCATACCAAAAAATTACTTTTGCTATAAAAACACATGGGCCATATGGCCCATTTGTCTATGGCAGAAAACATCACATTTATGTAAGCCACTTATTTTACAGATATACAATACAAGCTTTATTCTTTGTGTCATGGATGACATATTCAGCTTGTCATTTTTAAGAAAAATATATTTGTAAATGTGTAGATGTCAATGAATGCTCCAAGCTCAGATAAAAACTATATCATAGTATGTATAACAATTCAGACAAAGCAACTAGTCACATTTATTGTTGGCTTCACATTTAAAATGAAACTGCTCTCTGAAGTAATCACGTCATGTATATGTGTGTACCTCTATTCTGAATAGATATAAATTATATATATATATATAATTGTGTATATATATGTATATATATATGTGTGTGTGTGTGTGTGTGTGTGTGTGCATATATATATATATATATCATTCCCTCCAGAAGAGGTCAAACTATAACCAACATATGGTGAAATTAATTAAGCATCTCATTTATTTTGTCTGATTGGATTTTAATGGAGCTAATAATCTAGTTTGACAACTTGGTGAATTATTGCCAGATACATTGAAGAATTTCTTTTCATTATGTATGACAGCTAGTTAAGTGCTGTAAATTATGGAGCTCTGCAGGACTTGAGTATGTTATAAAAGCCAAGAGACAAGCATTAGAGGAGAGGGAGTAACTCTGTTCTTAAATGACCTCTTTATAATAATTCACAAAGAGCATTCAAGCAATTCTAGACAGGCTTTTTTATTCTAGTTCAAAGAACAGCTATTCACTTGAATAAGAAACAATTGAAGGTCAGGCATGGTGGCTCATGCCTGTAATCCCAACAATTTGGGAGGCCAAAGTCAAGACCAGCCTGAGCAATATTGCAAGAACTTGTCTATTTTTTTTGTAAGAAACAATTGTGTATGCATATGTATATGAATGTATTTATATTTATTTTATAATACATTTTCCCTCTATTACTCAAATATTTTCCAACTTAAAGATCTAGTTTATAGCCACCTTACTCAACGATTCTACCCCTGAATTTATTAATACCTAAGTATTTGTTGATTAATGGCCTGGAAAATTACAGTATTTAATATATAATAGTAATATATTTTTACTTCATATTTTTGAAAAGTCAACTGATTATTACCCTAGTTTATAAGCTCAAGTACTTTATTGTGATAATCACATAAATTTATTTTAAAAATTGGTTAAATAATTATTATTTGTAACGTGTGGCAATAAAGTAATAAATGCTTATTAAAGAATAATTTGAGACAAAAGCAATGTAACACTTTCTTCAATAATATCACTAACCAGAAATAATGGCTATTTTGGTATTTTTCAAACATCCCATAACAGTTATCTTACATGAATAAGATCATGCTTTATACTTTCATGTGCAATTATATCTTAGTTTTTGACTTAATATTGTGTCGTTCATTTTTTTGTGTCATTAAAGAATTACTCATTACAATGTTGGTCAATTAAGTAATGTTGACTTCCAGTCTTCTATCTGGCATATAAAGAATTTAGAAGTTATGAATTCTGTCCTTACTAAGAGAAAAGGCAGGACAAAGTGAAAATCAATTGTTTTTCACTGACTTGTTATAAACTGAGGTTGCAGGGCAAACTACCATCTCGAAATTTGTAATGACAGATTTATCCAGAGAAACACAGCCAGGTGTGCTTACCTGGAGCAGAACCCTCTGAAGCAATAAACTGATAGGAATACGTAATGATAATTTGGACTAATTCCTGTAGGCTGAAGGTAGGTTAGTATGCGTGTGGGAGATTCTTGGTTGTATTCACAATTTCATGCTTACCATCTAGTAGCTAACTATGCCTAGCTCTCATAATGAAGATGATTCAAATGTCCCCTTTGATCTTGACAGTGGAAGGGAAGGGTAATTATTTTGAAATAGGCCTGAAGACTTATCTGTAGCAAATATAAATGTTGCAGGGACAGATTTGTCAGAGCATTAACCTAGTTAGGGGAAAAAGCATTCCTTCAAGTTGAAGGAATTCTTCTAACCTTTCTACCTCACCAAACTGAAAGAAAAACTCATGTGCAACATTAGTCAGGGCTTCAAGGAAACGGACTGAGAATGATGCAGTAGGGAAAAATGGGAAGAAGAAGGTGGTGGAGAAAAGCAAAACTACTGGATAAACCCATGCAAATGTAAAAGCCTGAGACACATGCGCACTAAAACTTTGAAATTAGATGGAAAGATTATTAACCCCCTGCCCCCGCTTGCCCTGTACTTTAGCATCACAACAACAGGACTCCAGTATAAAAAGTTTGTTTTAACTGAAAAAGCTGCAAGACAGACTCTCTCTGGGGAAGATTAGTTAGGGAAGCCCAAAGTCAAGAGGGAAACAGAAAAAGGCCATTAGAGGAAATGGAAGGCTCTGGTACCCATAGATAAGACCAATATTAAACATCACCTAACTCCTAACATAAATCCTCAGAAAAAAAAGCTTTTTCACTTCAGTTCCTATTACCCAATACAGCATATCCATCTCTTATAAAACAATTATGTCATTCCAGAAAATAAGGCAACACAGGTGTGAAAAGACAAAGTAAGCATCACATCCTGATGGAGATGTGATCAGTATATTGGAAGTATCAAGTAGGAAATATTAAGTAACTATAACCAATGTGTTAAAGGGTCTAATATAAAAGTATACAATATGCAAGAACAAGTGGGTAATGTAAGCAGAGAGAATGGAAACTATTGACAAAAATCCGAAGGAAATATTAGAAATCAAAAAGATTATATGCTGGCATGGTGGCTCATGCCTATAATCCCAGTACTCTGGAAGGCTGTGGTGGGTGGATCACTTGAGGTCTGGAGTTTTAGACCAGCCTGGCCAACATACTGACACCCCATCTCTACAAAAAAATATAAAAAATAGCCGGGCATGGTGACACGCACCTGTAGTCCCAGCTACTCAGGAGGCTGAAATGGGAGAATCACTTGAACCCAGGCAGTGGAGGCTTCAGTGAGCCGAGATTACACAACTACACACCAGCCTGGGCAATAGAGTGAGACCCTGTCTCAATACAATCAAACAAAAATAAATAAAAATAGTGTAATAGAAAATAAGAATTATTTTATGAGCTCATCAGTAGACTTGAAAAGACTGAGAAATGGGTGATTGAGCTTGATCACTGGTCAGTAAAAATGTTCTGATCTGAAATGAATGAAAAATTAAAAAAATATATATATCCAAGAACTGTAGGACGATGCATGTTTAACAAGAAAACAGAATGAGAAAAAAGAAAAGATAAAAAGGTTAATATGATGTGTTTGCAGTAATATTGGGCAAGAATTTTTCAAAATTAATGACAGACCCCAAACTATTTCAGAGCCATCAAGCTTAGAGAACATCAAAAAGATAAATGCCAACAAAGTAAAGCATAAACAAACACCCTAAGCATATAATGCCAAATTGCAGGACACCAAAGGCAAAAAAAAAAAAAAAAAAAATCCTAATAAAAAGCTAGAGCCAAAAATTACCTATGACAAACAAAAGATAAAATATCAATGGACTTATTTTCATAAATCATTCAAGCAGAGAGCAATGTATTATATTTAAAATGTTGAAAGAAAAAAGAACTCTCAAACCTAGAATT
Source organism: Callithrix jacchus (assembly GCF_049354715.1). NCBI lineage: Eukaryota > Metazoa > Chordata > Mammalia > Primates > Cebidae > Callithrix > Callithrix jacchus. The sequence continues at coordinate 76,437,209 of NC_133510.1, read as the reverse complement.
GTATAACCAACAAATCATTCTTCAAAAGTAAATGAGAAATAATAAGGTTCTCAGACAAAACACAAATAAAACTGAGGGACATTGTTACCGGCAAAAGAAATGCTAAAAGTTCTTCGGATAAAAGGAAAGAAGCTTGGATCTACATAAAGAAAATTAGAATGTCAGAGAAGGACTAAATGATAGTAAAATGGGGTATTTTTTATTAATCTAACTCTTAATTGATCTAAAAAATATTATTTAAAAAATATAATAGTAAAAATTCATTGGTTGATGATAAAATGTACATAAACAAAATCAATAACAGCAATGTCACAAGAGACAGAAATTAGAATTTGAAAATAATATTAAATGTCCTACAGTATACTTGAAATGGTATAGTGCTATTTGAAGATTCTCTCTCTCTCTCTCTCTCTCTAATCTGTCTTAAGGCAAGGACTGATAGAATGACTTTAAGATGTCTCCAGAGAAATTGAATATATTTTGAACTAAAGAAACATGAAAGTGCATTAAAATTTGTATGCAGCTAAAGTAGTGCTTTAGAAAGAAAATGTATAGCATCAGATTCATATATTAGAAAAGAAGAAAGTCCTAAAATCAATAACTCAGCTTCCTTTTTAAGAAACAAGAGAAACATAATTTAAACCTAAAGCAAACAAATCAATAAAACCAAATTCAATGAAAGCTATGTAGACAATCAATGAAATTAACAAAATTGGTCTTTGAAAAGATCAGTAATATTGACAAAATTCTATGCATGTTTACCAAGTAAAATAACGAAAACAAAAAGAACCTTCTCTCTTATTCCATGCTGTAAAGGTAAAATAAGTTAACATACTACAGTTATCGTTCTCTTTATGTAATTTTTTTTGACTAGTGAAAAAAGTGACTGTTATAAAAATATGCTAACAGTCACCTTATCAAATGCTTTGAAATATAAGTCTAGAACACTCAGGAAAACTCAATTATATATTTCCTTTAATTGGGACTTTTTCTGACATTTTCTTGTAATTCAGCTGGAATTACAGTTTTTCTGGAGGAAGATAACAGAGATAAAGTGCCATTTTCATCATATCATATCAAAGGTATATAATATCAACATGAGTTTTAACTGTTGAGATTAGCCTTGATCAGCAGGTTGAGACAATGTTTTTTAGGTTTCTCCATTGTAAGATTAATTTTCCTTCCCCGCCTTTTCATACTGTACATTTTAAAAGTCATGATGTCCAATTCTGAGAAATGGGAAGTTATGCTAAACCTTTTTGATGGTGAAGTGTCTATTGTTGGGTGTCTGTTCATATCCTTTACCCACTTTTTGATAGGATTGTTCATTTTTTTCTTGTCAATTAAGTTCCTTGTAGGTTCTGGATATTAGAACTTTGTCAGACTGGTAGATTGCAAAATTTTTTTCCCATTCCATAGGTTGCCTGTTCACTCTGATGCTAGTTTCTTTTGCTTTGCAGAAGTTCTTTAGTTTAATTAAATTCCATTTGTCAATTTTGGCTTTTGTTGCAGTTGCTTTTGGTATTGCCCATTCCTAAATCCTCAATGGTATTTACTAGGTTTTCTTCTAGGGTTTTTGTGGTTTTGGGTTTTACATTTAAGTCTTTAATTCATCTTAAGTTAATTTTTGTATAAGGTGTAAGGAAGGGGTTCAGTTTCAGTTTTGTGCATATAGCTAACCAGTTTTCTAAGCATTATTTGTTAACTATGAAATCCTTTGCCCATTGCTTGTTTTTGTGAGGTTTGTTGAAGATTGGATGGTTTTAAATGTGTTGTGTTATTTCTGAAGTCTCTGTTCTGTTCCATTGGTCTGTATGTCTGTTTTGGTACCAGTACCATGATGGTTGGGTTACTGTAGCCTTGTAGTGTAGTTTGAAGTCAGGTAGTACAATAACTCTAGTTTTCTTATTTTTGCTTAATATTTTCTTGGCTATATGGGCTTTATTTTTTGGTTATATATGAAATTTAAAGTAGTTTTTATTTTTTTTCTGTGAGGAAAGTCAATGGTAGCTTGATTGGACTAGAATTTATAAATTACTTTGGGTAGTATGGTCTTTTTCATAATATTGGTTCTTCCTAGCTATGAGCATGGAATTTTCTTTCATTTGTTTCCTCTCTTATTTTCTTGAGCAGTGGTTTGTAGTTTTCCTTGAAGAGGTCCTTCATGTCCCTTGTAAGTTGTATTCCTAGATATTTTATTCTCTTTATAACAATTGTGAATGAGAGTTCTCTCATGATTTGGCTCTCTACTTGTCTATCATTGGTATATAGGAATGTTTGTGATTTTTGCATATTAATTTTGTATTCTGGAACTTTGCTGAAGTTGCTTATCAGTTTAAGGAGTTTTGAGGCTAAGATGATGGGGTTTTCTAAATATACAATTATGTCATTTGCAAACAGAGACAATTTGACTTCCTCTCTTCCTATTCGATTATGCTTTATTTCTTTCCCTTGCCATAATGTCCTAGCCAGAACTTCTAGTACTCTGTTGAACAGGAGTGATGAGAGAGGGCATCCTTGTCTTTTGTTAGTTTTCAAAGAGAATGCTTCCAGATTTTGCCCATTTGGTATAATATTGGCTTTGAGTTTGTCATAAATAGCTCTTACTATTTTGAAATACATTCCATCAATACCTAGTTTATTGAGAGTTTTTAGTATGAAGGCTGTCAGATTTTATCAAAGGCCTTTTCTGCATCTTTTGAGATAATCATGTGGTTTTGTCATTGGTTCTGTTTATTTGATGGATTATGTTTATTGATTGGTTTATGTTGAACCAGCTTTGCATCCCAGGGATGAAGCCAATTTGATAGTGGTGGTTAAAATTTTTGATGTGCTACTAAATTTGATTTGCTGGTATTTTACTGAGGATTTTTGCATCATTATTCATCAGGAATATTGGTCCGAAATTTTCTTTTTTGTTGTGTCTCTGCAGGGTTCTGGTATCAGAATGATGTTTGCCTCATAAAATGAGTTAGGGAGGAATCACTCTTTTTCTGTTGTTTGTAATAGTGTCAGAAGGAATGATACCAGCTCATCTTTGTACCTCTGGTAGAATTCTGCTGTGAAACCATTTGGTCCCAGACTTGTTTTAGTTGGTAGTCTATTAGTTGCTACCTCAACTTCATAACTTGTTATTGGTCTATTCAGGGATTAAATTTCTTCCAGTTCCCCTTGGGAGGGTGTATGTGTTCAGAAATTTACCCATTTGTTCTAGCAACAAGTATTTCAAGCCAGTAGTTTTTAGCTTGCTGAACATCATGGGAGTGGGACCCACTGAGTGAGACCACTTGGCTCTCTGGCTTCAGCCTCCTTTCCAGAGGAGTGAACAGTTTCATCTCACTTGGGTTCCAGGCGCCACTGGAGTACAACAAAAACTTCTGTAGCTAGCTCGGTGACTGCCCAAACAGGCGTCCAGTTTTCTGCTTGAAACAGAGGGCCTTGGTGGTGTAGGCCTGTGTGGGAGTCTGAAGACAGCAAAAACGGTAGGAAAAACATAGTAAACTAGTCAGTTAGCACAGTCCCTCACAGCTTCCCCTAGCTGGGAGAGGGAGGTCCCCCAGCTTCTTGCACTTTCTGGGTAAAGCGACACTCCACCCTGCTTCTGCCTTCCTTCCATGGGTTGGACCCACTGTCTAACCAGTCCCAATGAGATGAACTAGGTACCTCAGTTGGAAATGCAGAAATCACCTGTCTTCTGCATTGGTCTCATTGGGAGCTGCAGATGGGAGCTGTTCCTATTCAGTCATCTTAACCCCTCCCTCCAAGAGAAGGTTCTTTAAAGCAACATTTGTCTCATAATTATTTAATATTTATAATAAATGTTTTAGAGAAGGTCAATATAAAATTTTCCACACAGCCTGGCTTATCAGGTATTGTCAGAAAAAAATAGTTTATTCTAGGATGAACATGATAAAAATGCCAGCGTTTTCAGTTCTGATTGTATGTCCTCATAACAAAGAACAAAGTCTTAGGGTTTCAAAACAAACAAAAAATGTAGACGACATTTTTGGTTTCCAGAAAATTCTCCATAATTCTTGAAAATTATAACTTATCTTTTATTTTTTGGGGGAGGACAACTGTTATAAAACAATAAAAATATGCATATAAGAAACATATCAAGCAAAAAAGAAAGTAGAGCTTTATACTCAGCAGCAGACAGTAAATGTTTCTACATCATTCTCTGTCCATTATACGTAAATCATATTCAAATGATATTCTTCATATAGGTAGTTTTGTATCATATTTTGCAAAAATGGATTCATATGGCCAGGTCACACTTGTGAGGATGGGAAGAGTACTTAAGGCCAGAAATTGGAGATTAGTCTAGAGAGCATAACAAATATCTGTAAATAAAAACAAAAAAGAATTAGCGAGGCATGGTGGCATTCTCTTGTAATCCTAACTGTGGGAGGATTGTTTGAGCCCCAGTTTGAGGTTTTAGTGAACTATAATCACACCACTGCATTCCAGCCTGTGTGACAGAGTGGGGCCCTGCTTCAAAAAAAAAAAAATTGTCTCATACAATGCTTTTGTTATATACCTTGCTTTGGTTCATTTTACCTACGTGATTGTGTTTTCTCATGATAGGCTTCCTGCTATCATGAAAGTTTTTGTCCTGTGCACTTGTATTTGGAACCCTATTGCTTCTTGCCTTTAAAGCTCTTAGGTTTGCCTGAGCTATAAATATTTATACCACTTTACCTGTCACGTGTTATTTTTAAATTAACATTTAATTGTCTTTTACCATACATTAATCCTTAATTTTGAATGTTATAAAGTATGTCCTTCCATGGTCTCTATTCCTTCACTTTTATCTCTTTTGTATTATTTGGTTTCAGTGTACTATTTTAAATTTCTGTGTTTTGATGACACACTTTTCAATTCAAATTGAAAATACATTATATATTATATATAGTAGGTCTCCAGAATTTATTCATTTTGTAACAAAGTTTATATAATTTGACCAACATCTCCCCATTTTTTCCACCCCAAGGCCCTGGTAACCAACATTCTACTTTCTATTACTGCTATGAGTTCAACTTTTTTTTTTTTAATTTCACATATAATTTATAAATTAGATCATATAGTATTTGTCTCTTTCTGGTTTATTTAACTGGGCATAATGTCCATATTCATTAATCTTGTTGCAAATTGCAGAATTCCCTTCTTTTTCAGGGTCTCAGATAATGCTTTATTATAATTGTCTTTATAATAAATGCTAAAAATGTTCAGTTTTAATTTGGAACTTTAAAATTTGAATTTTAATATTCTGGTTATTTTTTCATTGTCATTTCAAACTGCCTACTTAAATGACATGTATATTTATATAAAGTGTTTTTTTCCTTCATTATATGGTATCATTTTATTATGTATCACAAATTTCTTTCATAAGAAAATTAATAATAATTAATTGAATTTCATCTAATGAAATCTGACGAGAGGGATAACATGCTGTTTATTTAAATTATGTTTGATAGATATAAATATGCTGATTACATGGTAATTAATTATAAAGTATATAACAAAATACATTAAATAAAATTAAATTAATCAATTTATATTATTGACTGTAATAAAGTTAGTGCTATCATGCTAGCTACTTGAAGAAGGCCCTTTCACATTTAAATTGCTACAAGCTAAACAGTAATACATCATCGATTTCAGCAATATAGATAGAAGTGTTCATTTATATATAGTATATAAATATCGCTGTTAAAATATATGCATTACTTTTATTAATAAATTATTTCTTTGAAATTTCCAAATTTGTGTACGATATAAGGAAGAGTTCTTTCATTATGATAAATCACCTAAAGTTTTAAACAAATAAACATAGGAATTCATTCTCTCTACTCACCACCGCCATCACCCCCCACAAACACACACTCCATCCCAGAACTCAGAAAATCTAAGGAACAAATTCACTAAACTTTTAAAAGCCTTATTTAATCTAGTTATAAAAAAGTATCTATACTTAGATAAAATTAATGATACTGAAAATCTGTATGAACTTTCTATAACCAGTAATGGCAGAGAATCCCACTTGGCTTCTGAACCAACCGGCATTCTCAGTGAGGCACAGCTAAGCCATCAAATGTGCAGGTTAGGATTATTCCACTCTAAGAAATGAGCCTCTTTCTAAATGTATTCTCAACCATACAACTAGTGTTACAATCATTAAATCATGTTTTCTGTAGTAGAGCACTTATACTCTAGAGTTAAGACTTGATAAATTCTATCCACTTCATCATATTTAACTGGACTGTTACCAAAACACTGATGAGATCCACTCAGAGTTAGAAGTTAAATTAAATTTGTTCTTTGCCCTTTCACAATACGTATTTGAATGACAAAAGGCAATTTTCAGAAAGTGTGGAAAATTCATTCAAAAAATTTATAGTGAAGTTTTATATGCTCCAGCATTCAATTAAATGTGGAAATGCTTACAATTCCCATGGGTACCTACTCTAGTTTTATTTTCTTACAAGGAGACAAAAGGAGAGATTTTATAACTGAGGAAATAGGAAAAAATGATAAACACTAATGAATTTTGTTCTAAATTATTCTGTTGATACAAGTGAACAGCATTTGTCAAAACACATTATCTTTCATGGAAACATAGTGGTTGTTCTAGTCTTGAATTTGACTATTTTGAATTCTGACAGCAGAACTCCATTACAGAGATGCAAGCTGGACAGGGAGTGTGACTGACTATCTTAGAAAGTGAATGATCCAAATGCTTAAGCATCCTGAGACAAGACCTAATAATTTATAGGTGCATATTATAGTTTCCTATTCAACTACAGTAATCCCATGCTTATTCTAAACAGATAAACTGTTTAGCTAGGTTAAATTAGCAAAATGTAATGCTAGTTTTTTGTTTTGTTTTGTTTTTGAGTGAGAGTCTCACTCTGTCGCTAGACTGGAGTGCAGTGGCGGTGATCTCTGCTCATTGCAACCTCTGCCTCCCAGGTTCAAGCGATTCTCCTGCCTCAGCATCCCGAGAAGCTGGGAGTACAAATGCATGCCACCACACCAGGCTAATTTTTTGTATATTTTAGTAGAGACAGGGTTTCACCATGTTAGCCAGGATGGTCTTGATCTCCTGACCTCGTGATCCATCCACCTCGCCCTCCCAAAGTGCTTGGATTACTGGAGTGAGCCACCATGCCTGGCCTTTAAGACACAACGTATTCATTAGAGCCCCAAAACAACAACAACAAGAACAACAACAAAGCCCTCAATGTGGTTTGCTATTATGTCTTTCTGATGCTTTACTAGTGTATGGTATGATCAAGATAATAAGCTCATCTCAAATGCAATATCCATTATCTTTTCACATATACATGAAATATGTGTGTCTATGCTTATGTTTACCTAAAGAAAAAAACAAGTTTATAGCATTTTGAATAAATCTTTCTGCTTAAAATATGATAGTATTATACTGTGCAGTAGATAGATAAAATGGAAGAAAAAGTATTATTAAGCCTACAAAATGTAGAACAATTTTTGGGATAATAGGCAAAATTACTTCTTTATGCTGATTGCCATTTATTGCACTTAAAATGTTTATTTCTGGAGGATATAGGACTTTCTATATTTCTATTTCAGTAAACATATCCCAAGTTATTTTTTGTAGGGCCTGTTTCAATGTAAATTCTTCTCTTTCTTTTTCTCTTTCTGCCTTTTTTTCTTCTCTCCTTTGTCATCAGTAAATATTCTTGTAAACAAGAGGCCCTGTCAAAGTTTTGTTCAAACTCCCTTTAGTAACTGAATGCCAGGCATTGGCTTCAAATTAATATTACATAATTAATATTATAATAAGTCAAAAATTCCTGTATCTTTATTTCAAAGTATCAACTTATCTATAAATTAATTATAGATTATTGTTTATTCTGAATATCACTCAGATACAAGTTTAGTGACTAAATTAGCATTGTTAGATTTTTTAAAAGTAGAGTAAAATTTTTTTAAAGTAGAAAAATTTTGGATAATGAAGCTGCCAAGATATCAGATCTTCCATATATTTTTTTTTTTTGACGGAATTTTGCTCTTGTGGCCCAAGCTGGAGTGCAATGACACAATCTCATCACAAGCTCTGCCTCCAGGGTTTAAGCAATTCTCCTTTCTCAGCCTTCTGAGTGGCTGGAATTACAGGCAAGCACCTCTATGGCTGGCTAATTTTGTATTTTTAGTAGACATGGGGTTATTTCAAGTTAGTCAGGCTGCTCTCCAACTCCTGACCTCAGGTGATCTGCCTGCCTCAGCCTCCCAAAATGCTGGAATTACAGGTGTGAGCCACCACACCCAGCCTTCTCTATTGCAAATTCTTATTATGACATTTATCATATGATATAATTACTAGTTACTGCCTTCAACAGTCTTTCTGGGCACATCTCTTGAAGGCAATAATTGTATCTCATTCATTGATAAACATAAAGTAGGAAATCAATATGTGTTGAATGAATTAATTAATATATAACTAAATCAATCATGACCCTGTCTAATGACAAATGTATCCTATGTTAGATTGCATTAATATTTTCAAAGAATGTTTAGTTTGCTTCCTCATCCACCTAATTTTATAAGAGAATTACAAAAACATGACCAATTGCCTTATAATGTCAGTGTATCATTTGGTGAATATGTTGATGTTTGATCCCACAAATCTTGGAGTTGGCCATATAATAAAATTTAGCCAATGGAGTATGAGTGGATACAGTGTGCAGTATACCTATTCAGAAGTTTTAAGAGGCATTGCAATTTCTATTGTCTCCTTTTCTTTTTTCTCTGATCCAAACAGAAGCTGATCCTTCTGCCTGTGTTCTAGAATGAGAAGACAACTGAAGCAGAACTCAACTTTTGGCAGGCAAAAATTATTTTCTCATGTGAATTCCTGCAGTTTTGCAGATTCTTGCTAAAACATCAAAGCTAGTTAATTACACACATTCTTAGATAATCACACTGAGAGTCATACTTACATGTGCCTGTTTCCCACTTATAATTTTCACTGAAGAACAATTATGCCTCTAATTCTTTTCTCTGAGTAATGCAGTAACGTTTACACAACATTTATGTATACTAATGTTTTATTGACACATGGCCCATTCCCATTATGCAGAAGTTTACTATAATATTTTTCTTTCCTTTTCTTTTAAAAAATTTTTTGTGAGTACATAGTAGGTAAATACTTATAGAGTACATACAATGTAAAATACGTACATCATGTAGAATGGGGTATACATCCCCTCAAGCATTTATCTTTTGAGTTACAAACAATCCTATTTATTTTTACAAATGTACAATATAAAATGTAAAATTAAGTTATTATTGACTATAGCCAATCTGCTGTGCTATCAAGTAGTATGTCTCACTTATTATTTCTATTATATTTTTGTAATCATTAACCAATTCCAATTCTTCCCTACCCCCACCCCCAAATACCCTTGCCAGCCACCAGTAATGATTCTTCTACTCTCTATATCCATGAGGTCAATTATTTTGATTTTTAGATCCCACAAGTAAGTGAGAACATGCCTTATTTATTTCTTAACATAATGATTTCCAGTTTATCCATACTGTTGCAAATGAGTGGATGTCATTCTTTTTTATGGCTTAATAGTACTTCATTGTGTATAAAGACCTCATTTTCTTTATCCATTCATCTGTTGATAGACACTTAGGTTGCTTCTATATCTTAGCTATTGTAAACAGTGTGGCAATAAACATAAACATACAGATATCTCTTCTATATACTGATCTCCTTTCTTCTGGGTAAATACCTGGTAGTGGGAGTGCTGGATAATATGGTAGGTAAATTGTTAGTTTTTTGAAGAACATCTAAACTATTCTACTTAGTGACTGTACTAATTTACTTCAATGTCCAACTTTCATTTTAAGTCAGGGGTAGATGTGCACATTTGTTGCACAGGTAAACATGTGCCATAGTGGTTTACTGCACGGAATATCCCATCACCCAGATATTAAGCCCAGCATCCATTAGAGCTATTCTTACAGATTCTCTTCATCCTCCCACTGCTCACCCCATGACAGACCCCAGTGTGTGTTGTTCCCTAGCATGTGACCATGTGTTCTTATCCTTTAGTTCCCGCTTATAAGTGAGAACATGCAGTATTTGGTTTGCTATTCCTGCATTATTTTGCTAAGGATAATGGCCTCCAGTTGCTTTCATATCCCTGCAAAGGAAATGATCTCCTTTTTATGGCTGCATAGTATTCCATGGTGTATACATACCACATTTTCTTTATCCAGTATATCATTGATGGGGATTTGGGTTGATTCCATGTCATCATTATTGTGAATAGTGCTGCAATAAACATAAGGGAACATGTGTCTTTATAAAGGTAATTTATATTCCTTTGGGTATATACCTACTACTGGGATTGTTCTGCTTGTAGATCTTTGAGCACTCACCACTCTGTCTTCCACAATGGTTGAACCAATTTACACTTCAACCAACAGTGTAAAAGCATTCCTTTTTTTTTTCTTAAATAACTTCATTGACATCTGTTGTTTTGTTTTAATGATAGCCATTCTGACTGGTGTGAGATGGTATTTCACTGTGATTTTGATTTGAATTTCTCTGATGATCAGTGATGTTGAGGTTTTATGTTTGTCGGTCGCACCTATGTCTTCTTTTGAAACATGTCTGTTCATGTCCCTTGCTCACTTATTAATGGGTTTATTTTTTTTCTGTAAATTTTAAGTCCCTTATAGATGTTGGCTATTAGATCTTTGTCAGATGGATAGATTGCAAAAATTTCCCCCCATTCTGTAGATTGTCTGTTTACTCTGTTGATATTTCTCTTGCCATGCAGAAGCTCTTTATTTTAAGTAGGTCTCATTTGTCAATCTTTGTCTTGGTTGCAGTTGCTTTTGGCATTTTTGTCATAAAATCTTTGCCCATGCCTATGTCCTGAATGGTGTTTCCTAGATTTTCTTCCAGGGTTTTTATAGTTTTGGGTTATACATTTAAGTCTTTAATCCATCTTGAGTCAATTTTTGTAAGGAAGAGGTCCAGTTTCAATTTTCTGCATATGGCTAGCCAGTTCTCCCAGCACCATTTATTAAATAGAAAGTTCTTTCCCCACTGCTTGTTTTTGTCAGGTTTGTCAAAGATCACATGGTTCCTAGTGTGCAGTCTTATTTCTTGGTTCTCTATTCTGTTCAATTGGTCTATTTGTCTGTTGTGTACTGGTACCACAGCATTTGTTGTTGCCTGTCTTTGGGTCATAAGCCATTTTAACTGAGGTGAAATTATATCTTACTGCAGTTTTGATTTGAAATTCTCTGATGTTCAGTGATGATGAGCATCTTTTCATATGCCTGTTTGCCATTGGTATCTTTTTTTGAGAAATGTCTCTTCAAATCTTTTGTCCATTTTGGATTGAATTACTAAATTTTTTCCTATGCAGTTGTTTGAGCTCCTTGTATATTCTGATTATTAATCTGTCAGATGGGCAATTTACAAATATTTTCTCCCATTCTGTGGACTGTCTCTTTAATTGTTGAATGCCTCCTTTTCTGTGAAAAAGTTTTTAACTTGATGTGATATTTGTTCAGTTTTGCTTTGGCTACCTGTGCTTCTTGAGTTATAGCTCAAGAAATTTTTGTTCAGACGAATATTTTGGAAAATTTCTTCAATGTATTCTTGTAGTAGTTTCATATTTTGAGGTCTTACCTTTAAATTTTTGTATATGGCAAGAATTAAATGTCTAGTTTCATTTTTTTGTATATAAATACCTAGTTTTTCCAGCACTATTTATTGGAGAGACTGTTTTTTCCTCAGTGCATGTTCTTGGCACCTTTGTGAAAATAAGTTTACTGTAGATGTATGGATTTAATCCTTGTTTCTCTGTTCTGTTCCATGGGTTTTTGTGTTTGTTTTTATGCAGTACTATGTTGTTTTGGTTACTATAGCTCTTTAGTATAATGTGAAATTAGGTATCTGATTCCTCCAGTTTTGTTCTTTATGCTTTGGGTAATTTTGTCTATTCTGAGTACTTTGTGGTTTTATATAAAATTTAGATTTCTTTTCCGATTCCTATAAAGAATGTCATTGGTATTTTGATAGAAAGTGCATTGAATCTTTAGATTGCTTTGGATAATATGGGCATTTTAACAATATTGATTCTTCCAATCCATGAAAATAGAATTTTTTTTCCCATTTTTTGGTGTCCTCTTAAAGTTTTCACTATAGAGATCTTTCACTTCTTTGGTTAATTCTCAGGTATTTAATTTTGTGTGTGGCTCTTGTAAATGAGATTAGCTTTTCATTTTTTCCCCCAATTGTTCAGCATTGGCATATAGAAATGCAACTCATTTTTGCATGTTGATTTCCTATCCTGCAACTTTACTGAATTTGTTTATCAGTTCTAATAGTTTTCTTGTGGAGTATTTAGTTTTTTTCAAATATAAAATTGCATCATCTTCAGACAAAAATAATTTGACTTCTTCCTTTCCAATTTGAATGCCCTTTATATCTTTCTCTTGTCTGATTGTTCTAGCCAGAACTTTCAGTACAATATTCAATAACATAGTAGCTGTGAGTCTGTCACATATGGCTTTTATTATGTCCAGCTATGTTCCTTCTATCATCAGTTCTGGGTTTTTTTTTTATTATAAAGAAATGTGGAATTTTGGCAAATGCCTTTCAGCATCAGTTGAAATGTTTATATGAGTTTTATCCTTCATTCTGTTGACATAATGGATGACATTAATTCATTTACATATTTAAACATCCTTGCATAACAGGAATAAATTTCACATAGTCATAATGAATGGTCTTTCTAATGTATTGTTGAATTCAGTTTACTAGTATTTCATTGAGGATATTTACATCAATATTAATCTGAGATATTTACCTGTATATATATTTTTTAATATTCCTTTGTCTGGTCTTGGTATCAGGGTAATACTGGTCTCACAGAATGAACTGAAAAGTATTCCCTCAGCCTTATTACTTAGAATAGTTTGAGTAGGGTTGGTATTAGTACTTCTTTAAATGTTTGGTAGAATTTAGCAGTGAAGCCATCAGGTCCTATGCTTTTCTTTAGTGGGAGAGTCTTTATTACAAATTTGATGTCATTACATTTCTTATTTAATCTATTTGTATCTTCTCTCTTTTTTCCTTAGCTGGTCTTGCTATAGGTTTGTCTGCTTTGTTAAGCCTTTCAAAATACCAATTTTCTGTTTCATTAATCTTTGTTATTTCTTTTCTTCTAGTGATTTTGGGTTTTGTTTGCTCTCGTTTTTCTGTTTTTTTAAGATGTATCATTAGGTTGTTTCTTTGAATTTTTTTCCTCTTTTTTGATGTAAGCGATTATAGCTATAAACTTCCCTGAGTACTGCTTTTGCTGTATCCCATAAGTTTGGGTATCTTGTATTTTCATTATCATTTGTTTCCATTTTTTTTTTCAATTTCTTCCTTAATTATTTTTTGACCAACTGGTCATTCAGAAGCATATTGCTTAATTTCCATGTATTTTTATTGTCTCCAAAATTCCTCTGTTATTAATTTGTAGTTTCATTTTATGCTGGTCAGACATATTGCTTAATATTATTTAAAGTACTTCTAATATTTTAAGACTTGTTTTATGAACTAACATATGGTCTATCCTTGAGAATGATCCATGTGCCAAGGAAAAAAATGTTTATTCTGAGACATTGGATAAATTTTTCTGTAAATGTTTATTAGATCAATTAGATCTATAGTGGAGATTAAGTATGATGATTATTCATTGATTTTTCTATCTAGAAAATCTGTCCAATGACGAAAGTGGGATGTTGAAGTCTCTAGTTATTATTGTATTGGGGCCTATCTCTCTCTTTAGCTCTAATGATATTTCTTTTATATATCTGGGTGCTCCAGTGTTGGATGTATATATATTTAAAATTATTACATCTTCTTGCTGAACTGACACATTTTCATTATACAGTGACCATCATTGTCTCTTCTTATAGTTTTTCTCTTGAAATCCTTGTTTTCTGATATAACTATAGCTCTTTTGCTCTGTTTTGTTTTCCATTAACATGGAATATCATTTTCCATCTCTTTATTTTCAGTTTATGTGTGCCTACACAGGTGAAATGTGTATATGCCTTTTGGTTGGAGAGTTTAGTCCATGTACGTTTAATATTATTATTGATAAGTAAGAAATTACTTCTGCCATATTGTTATTTGTTTTCTGTTTTTGTTTTATTTTGTGTGTGTGATCTTCTCTTTCTTCTTTCTTTCCTTCTTATCTTCCTCTAGTGAAGTTGACTGTCTCTGGTCTATAATTTAGTTTTGGCTTTTTATTTTTGTGTATCCATTGCATTTTTTTTGGCTTAAAAGTAAAAGGCTTGGAAATACTATCTTATAATTAATTTTTTTAACCTGAGAATGAGTAAACACTGTTTGCATAAACAAACAGGTAAAAAAAAAAAACTAATGAAAATCAATTGCTTAACTGAGCCTCCCTGCTTTTTAACTTTCTGTTATTTCTGTGTATATTTTATTGCACTGACTATAGTTTGAAAAGTTGTTGTAGTTATTATGTTTGATTGGTTTATTGCTTAGTCTTTCTTCTTACAATAAGAGTAGTTTACACATACAGTTAAAATGTTATAATGTTTTGCATTTTTTGTGTACTTACTATTACTTAACAGAGAGTTTCTAATTGAAGTACTCCCTTTCGTATTTCTTATAGTTCAGTTTTTTTGTTAATGAAATCCCTCAGTTTTTCTTTCTCTTGGAAAGTCTTTATTTTCCCTTATGTGTGAAGGATATTTTCACCAGATATACTATTCTAAAGTAATATTTTTTTCAATGATTTAAATACATTATGCCACCTTTTAAGGTGTAAGCCTGTAAGGTTTCCATTAAGCCTGTAAGGTTTCCACTGAAATGTCTGCTGCCAGATGTATGGTAGCTCCATTGTATGCCCCATTGCCCTTCACGTTTATAATTCTTTTATCATTAATCTTTGAGAATAATTAAATGCCTTGAGGTAGTCTTCTTTGGATTGAATCTGCTTGGTGTTTTGTAAGCTTCTTGTAGTTTGGTATCAATATCTTTGGGTTTGGGAAGCTCTCTGTCATTATTTCTCTGAATATGCATTCTAACCTTATCTCTTTCTCTACCTCCCCTTTAAGGCTCTTATATTTGCCCTTTGGAGGCTACTTTCTACATCCTATATGCATGCTTCATTGTTTTTTATTTTCTTTTTGTCTCTTCTGTAGATTTTCAAATAGCCTGTCTTCAAGCTCTCTAATTCTTTCATCCACTTGATTAATTCTGCTATTAATGGACTCTGATGCATTCTTCACTATGCCAGTTGCATTTTATGCTCCAGAATTTCTGCATAATTCTTTTTAATTATTTTAATTTCTTGTTAAATTTATCTGATAGAATTCAGAATTCCTTCTCTGTGTTACGTTGGATTTCTTTGAGTTTCCTCAATACAGCTATTTTGAATTAGTTGGCTGAAACATCTTTGTTTCTCCAGGCTTAGCTCCTGGTGCCTTATTTAGTTCATTTGTTAAGTCATGTTCTCCTAAATGGTGTTGATGCTAATGAATGCCCTTCAGTGTCTGGACATTGAAGAGTTATGTATTTATTGTATTCTTCTTCACTGTCTAGGCTTATTAGTAGCCATCCTTCTTGGAAAGGTTTTTCAGTTATTTGAATGGAGTTGAGCATTGTGATCTAAGCTGCATTTGCTTTAGAGGACACCCAATGCCCAATAAAGCTGTGGTTCTTGCAAACTAATAGAGTTACCAGCTTAATGGTCTTGGACAAAATCTGGCAACTTTCTCAGTTAGAGATTCAGGTTTTCTTCTCTTACATTCTCCCAGAGTCTTTGTGTGTGTTCTGAGCCACATAAAGCACTACTGTGGCCACCACCGCTATCACTGTGCTAGATCAGACCTGAAGCCAGCATAACAGTGGGTCTCACCTAAGGCCTGATGTAACCACTTCCAGGCTTACTACCTATGTTTAGTCTAGGCCCTGGGGCTCTACAATCAGCTGGTGGCAAGGCCAGCCAGACTTATGTTCTTTACTTCAGGACAGCAAGGTCCTCTAGTCCCTGGGGGATCCAGAAGTGCCATTCAGTAGTCAAGGACTAGAGTCAAAACTTTAGAATTCTACCTGGTATTATATTGTACTCGGGCTGAGCTGGCACTGAAACCACAAGTTGCAGTCATTCCCACTCTTCCCTCTGCTTTCCAAATGCAGAGGAGCTTCACCTCATAGCCACACCTACCAACCCACCTCAGGCCATGAAGAGTACTGCAAGATTACTGCAGATGTTCCCTTAAGGCTCAAGGGCCCTACAATTAGTTTGTAGAGAATGCTGTCTGGCCTCGGATTCACCCTTCAGGGTAGTGTACTTTCTTCTGGCCCACAGGAAATCCAGAAATGCTGTCCAAGATTCAAGTCCCAGAACTGAGGGCTCCAAGAGCCTGCTTGGTGCTCTACCCCTCTATGCCTATGATGGTGCTTGAAACTAGCAAACTTCTTAGACTCCCCCAAGGCCCTTGATATAGTACCTGGGTATTGCTACTGGTTATTAGGAGCCCAAGAGCTGTTCAGTTAGCAGGTAATAAATGCTGCCAGGTCTGGGTCTTTTCCCTCAAGGCAGCATGTTCCATTCTGGTCCGGGGTGTGTCTAGGAAAGTCATCTGGGAGTTCAGGCCTGGAATGGTGGCCTCCTATTTGACCAGAGCCCTATCCTGCTGTGGCTGAACTAGTATCCTAGGTGCAATACAAAATCCTCACCAATCTTTCCTCTCCTCAAGTGGAAGGAAGGAGCCCCACACTGAGGGGCTTGGGAATGGGAGTTGCCAGTACTCCCTTGCCTGCCCTAATTGGTATCTCAGTATGTCACATGCCCTCCCAGTCCACTGTCTCTGGGTCTAGTTCAGCACTAGGGCTTACCTGAGATTTGCCGTCCTTATAGCCTAGACTGCCTTTCAAGTCCACTTGGAGAAACAGAGCACTGTAGCCCTTGATGGTGAGGTTTGTGGGAACTTAAGTTTGGATGACTAGGATTGGTGATTTGCCTCTGGCTAGGCCTGCTTTAAATATTCCCTTCATGAGCAGGCATTAGCTGGGTTTGGTCTGGTTTTCCTTTATCCTCTAAGAGGGCAGCAGTGAGTTCAGTGCCTCACAATTGCTGTCTTCTCCTTTTCCCAGCACGCAGAAATACTCCCTGCATCATGCAGCAGCTGCCAACGGTACAAGACAGGTGGTGTTGGCAATTCAGGACTGTTTTTTTTTCTATCTCTACAAGGCCTCTTAAAATGATATGGAGTTAAAACTAGGTACTATCAGTGCTTACCTGATTTTATGTTCTTACAAAAGTGTTTTTTTTTTGTTTGTTTGTTTCTGTGTAGGTAATTGTTAATAGGTGTAGACAGTTGTTTAATGTAGTGAGGGATGATGAGTGGAAACTTCTATTTTAAAATCTTGTTCCCTGTACTATTTTTCAAGATTCTATCTCTTTACCTTTCGTAAGACTTCCAGTAAATTCCCTCATCTCCATCGCCTTTACGTATCTACATGTACTGTTGCTATCTGCACTCTTGCCCGAGCAAAAATTCAGTATAGTTTAGACTAAAACGTTAATAAGTTATTTTGTCACTGGAGTGTAAAATGTAAATTTTTTATTCATTATTTATTAATTTTCTGAATAAACATTTCTGAAAAACTGTTTTCCAGAAAACAGGCTGCATATACAGAGCATCTTTATGAGAGAGAAAAAGCGTCTCAGACGGGTTTTTTTTTAAGGATTAATTTTTTAAGCTATAGGGTGTAATATTTCAAATACTAATTCTATTTATGTTGTCTTGCATTATTCACTTCACCACTCCTATAAAGCCATAAATTTTCAGCAGGAAGCAGCTGATACATTTCTTGTCTTTTAGTAAACCTATGACTGTACCTCCTTATGTGATCAGCTACTTAATTGTACTACTTTACAAAAGCACCTCCATAGAAAGAGTTTCATTTGAAGTATTTAAGAAATCTCTTTTAAAATAATCACCCTCAAAGAGCTAGATATTTAACTTTAGGGGAAAAAGTATTTAGAGTTCTACCCTCATCTGAATTGGATTGCCTCAATAATCATCTGAAATTGTTATTTGAATTCTTAAATCTAAGCATGATTTCTTTAGTGTTAT
Organism: Callithrix jacchus; assembly: GCF_049354715.1. Classification (NCBI taxonomy): domain Eukaryota; kingdom Metazoa; phylum Chordata; class Mammalia; order Primates; family Cebidae; genus Callithrix; species Callithrix jacchus. Next base: position 76,419,023 of record NC_133510.1, on the reverse strand, counting down.
TTTTAACATATTTCTAAAATCACTATTATTCATACTATGAGAGACTTTGCCTTTTACAAACAGCAATGAATGATTTTACTGTTCTAAAATAATTCTTTCTGGTTGAGGGGTTGGGTCAACCCCTCTCAAACAGAGGCTAATAATATCCCCATAGCTGCAAAGACCTCTGAAAGTTTTGAATAGATTATTCAAATAATAGCATATATTTTCTTGACTGACAACCCTAAGCTTAATGGCCACGCACATTTCTTATGGGTAAAGAAGCTTATACGTACAACATAGGTATGTTTAGAATTTGCAAACAGAAGTTTACCAATGACAATCTGAAAATACATTGCTTTCTCATGATAATAATAAATTATTTTATCTCTAAAATATAGGTATAAATGTATAATAAAGGTGACATTATTTTAATTAGTGTTCTCATTTGTTTTTTACTTTAAAAATAAAAAGTTTTATTAAATATAGTAAGTGTATTACAATATTGTAATTAAATATAGTAATACATTTAATAGTTCATATAGTATTATATTTAATAGTTTTATTAAATATAGTAAGTGTATTACAATATTATAATAGTTTTATTGTAATAGTTTCATTAAATATAGTAAGAAACTATTTATCTTTAAAGTAAAAATGTATACATATGGTATGCAATCTTAGACTACAGGAAAAAAAAGGTCTCTATGTTTTTTGTGCTACTCTTCTGTCCTGATAATACACTTTTGCAAGACTCACTATAGATTCAAAAACATACTTTCAGTCTTTCATTTATGATGAGGATGTAGAAAATCACCAGAGACAGATGCCTCCAGCCTAACAATGATAACAAGCTAGAAGCTAAACCATTAGATATCTTTTCAACACATAAGAGAGTTACAGAAGCAAAGGATTTAAAATTAACTCAATTTCATAAAGTTGGAACTCTTTCTTAAAAGATTCTCACAGCTGTATTCATCCCTGGTAGAGATGGGAATACTCATTATACAGGGGAATTATCTTAAAGATGCAACATTCAATAAATTACTCAAATAGTTAGAAATAGAAACACGTATATTTGGCAAAATAATTGAAAAACTACTCCAAAAAAGAAGATACATAAATTTCCAGTAATTCCATAAGAAGATGCTCAGCATAATTGTTGGACTCATCATTCCGTTTGTTGTTGTAATCCTAATGAGTGAGAAAATGGATCAGAAAGTGGTTTTAATTTGCACTCTTCTTTTGATCAGTAATGCTTTTCATGTGTTTTTTGACTTATATATCTTATTTCTTAAGAATATATCTTATTCCATTCAAGACTTTTGACCATTGTGTTCGTTATGTTGTCTGCCCTTTTATTGTTGGCTTATTCAGACCTTTATGTCTTCTGCACATGAGTTCTTTGAAATACAAATATGTGTATGTTCATATAGCATATTTATACATATTACAGCAAATTATTCTATGCTGAAGCTTGCTGATTCATTTTTTCAATGCTATCTTTTGATAATGTTTTTCTTTTAATTACAAATCATCTTTTTTTCATTTATGATAAAAACTTTTTTGGATATTTTAACTATGAAAACTTTGCCTATCTTAAGTTTATAAGGATATGTATTCTAATATACTTCTTTATAGAATTGTTATAAGTCTAATTTTACTTTTTAGCCTATTATCTATCTTGAATTAACTTTGCTTTTTATGTATGGAATCAATAGTTGAGGTTCATTTTTTTTTCCTGCACCATTTTTGAGAAAAGTTAAAAAAATTTTTTTCATTGATTGTATTGTTTCTTTACTGAAAATCAAAGTTAGAGAGAAAATGTTGAAAACTCATAGAACTCATAAATATCTCATCCTAGTAGAAAGGATAAGTTAGCTCCAGAGTAAAGCCTTTCTTAGATCAATCTTAACAAGCTTAAAATCAACTAAGAAGGTTCAAGCTAATCCATGACTACTTTATCTATGAGTTAAGATAAATTCAGTATTCATTGAGAAAACAGAATATTGAGACAGTAAAAAGCATGAGTTTTATAATTCATCAAATCTATATTCCTAACGCATGAGAAGCAGAAACTTTTGATTCACAACCAAGATAAAAATCAATACACACAGATTTAGAACTGACAGATATCATATGAAGCATAGAAAAAACTTAAACACCTATTACAAATTCTATAAATAGACTACATAAGTTAAAAATACAGTGAGTAAGAAAAAGGAAACTACTGAAAATGAATCATACAATTTCTGGAGCTAAAAATACATGATCTGAAAAAGAATAAAAACAGAGATGCAATTAACAGTCGATAAGATGTAGCAAAAAAGAGTTCAGTAAATTTAAAGCTATACCCACAAGCATTATTTTAAAAGAAGCATCACTGAAGAAAAAGCCTGAAATAAAAATAAATCAGATATCAGTGACAGGGAGCATTATAGGACACTCTACTGTTTAATAGGTTTATGAGAAATAGGGCAGAGACCAAAAAAAAAAAAAAAAGAAAATAATGGCCAAACATTTTTAAAATTTAATAAGAACTACAAACTCACAGATCTAATTTTCTCAACAGATCCTGAATAGGGTAAGTACATGAAAACCATACCACACACATTATTATAAAATCTATAATATTCAATTAACTTATGCAAAAATAGTGCAAAAATTAAATATAGGCAAAAATATATATGAAAACAAAAAATTTAAAAATTGAATAATTTCTTGGCAGATATAATGCAAGTAATTAACAAATAACTTAAAGAATGCAAATAAGCAATGATTTTTTAAAACATTAGAGTATTATGTACAAAAAGACTCTTTAAAAATTAAGACAAAATAAAATATTTTTCAGACAAACATAAGCTGAGAGAATTTATTACCAGAAGATTTTTGCAATAAGAAATGTTAAAGTAAAATTTTTCAGGCTGAACGAAAATTATTCTAAATAAAAACTTATGTGTAAAGATATAATAAAAAAAATTGAAAGTGATAAATTTATGCATAAAAATAACCAAAGAACTTTCTTACATTTAATTTCAAGACAAAAATAATATTAGTACATATTTTTAATAGTTAAAACTAAAATTTACTATGCAAAGGAATGTATACAGTTTCAAAGTGTTCATATTATTGATTGATATACTTTTAAAAAATATAGACCATAATAAAGATTCTTATTTTAAACTCTAGAACAACAACAACAACAAAAAACCCACTAAGAGTCATACCTAACAGTTGATAGTGGAGGTACAATTAAGCCATAAGAATTATTGATTCAGTCAAAGGTAGCATTAAAAAAAACCTACAATGAACAGATGGAACAAGAAAAAACACAAATAAAATAATGGATATAGTCTCATTACATTAAAAGTAAATGGTCTAAACACTCCAATTAAAGGGAAGAAATTGACAGATTTGATTTTTAAAAACAAAATTCAGTTATATTCTATTACAGGAAATACACAATGCAGAGATAGTTTAAGACTACAAAGATATAAGAAGAGATTATAAAAACACTAGTTATAAGAAGTCTGTAGTTGGCAGATTCAAGATGGCGCAGTAAGAACAACCCAGGATTGCAGTTCTCAGTGAATGTGCAGAGGTGCTACAGGTGTACCCCAGACAAGCAGGGCCTGGAGTGGACCTCAGCAGTCATGCAGCAGAGGGGATAGACTGGTAGAAGGAAAACCAAGTAACAGAAATAATTCATCACCAACAATCTGGGCATACACTCAGAGACCCAATCGAAAAGTCAGCAACTACTCAGATGACAGGTGGATAAATCCACAAAGATGGGAAGAAACCAGTGCAAAAAGGAGGAAAACACCTCAAACCAAAACACCTTGCCTCCAACAAAGGACCAACACTCCTCACCAGCAAGGGAAGAAAGCTGGATGGAGATTGACTGTGATGAAATGATGGAATAAGACTTCAGAAGGTGGGTAATGAGAAACTTCTGTGAGCTAAAAGACCATGTTTTAAATTAATGCAAAGAAACTAAGAACCTTGAAAAAAGATTTGAAAATATTTGAGGAAATGATAACAAGAATGGATAACTTAGAGAGGAATATGAATGAATTGAAGGAGCTGGAAAACAGAACATGAGAACTTCACGAAGCATGCACAAGTTTCAACAGCCGAACTGACCAAGCAGAAGAAAGAATATCAGAAGTCGAAGATCAACTCAAGGAAATAAAATGAAAAACCAAGATTAGAGAAAAAAACAGAAAAAGGAATAAACAAAGTCTCCAAGAAACGTGAGACTATGTGAAGAGACCTAACCTACATTTGATAGGTGTACCAGAAAGTGACGAAGAGAACAAATCCAAGCTGAAAAATACTCTTCAGGATATTATCCAGGAAAATTTCCCCAACCTAGCAAGGCAGGCCAACCCTAAAATCCAGGAAATACAAAGAACACCACATAGATATTCCACAAGAAGAGCAACCCCAAGGCACATAATCGTCAGATTCACCAGGGTTGAAATGAAGGAGAAAATACTAAGGGAAGCCAGAGAGAAAGGTTGGGTCACCCACAAAGGGAAGCCCATCAGACTCACAGCAGATCTATCAGCAGAAACTTTACAAGCCAGAAGAGAGTGGGGGCCAGTATTCAACATTCTTAAAGAAAAGAACTTTCAACCCAGAATTTCATATCCAGCCAAACTGAGCTTCATAAGTGAAGGAAAAATAAAATCCTTTGTGAACAACCAAGTACTCAGAGATTTTTATCACCACCAGGCCTGCTTCACAAGAGCTCCTGAAAGAGGCACTACACATAGAAAGGAACAACCAGCACCAGCCATTCCAAAATCACACTAAATGCTAAAGAGCATCAACATAATGAAGAATCTACAACAACTAACAGGCAAAACAGCCACTTAGCATCAAAATGGCAGTATCAAATTCACACATAACAATATTAACCCTAAATGTAAATGGGATAATTTCAACAATCAAAAGACACAGACTGGCAAATTGGATAAAAAGCAAAAACCCATCAGTGTGCTGTATCCAGGAAACCCATCTCACATGCAAGGATACACAAAGGCTCAAAATAAAGGGATGGAGGAAGATTTACCAAGCAAATGGAGAGCAAAAAAAAGAGCAGGAGTTGCAATTCTCATCTCTGATAAAATAGATTTTAAAGCAACAAAGATCAAAAGAGACAAAGAAGGTCATTACATAATGGTAAAAGGATCGATACAACAAGAAGAGCTAATGATCCTAAATATATATGGACCCAATAGAGAAGCACCCAGATACATAAGGCAAGTTCTTAACGACTTACAAAGAGACTTAGACTCCCACACAATAATAGTGGGAGACTTTAACACTCCACTGTCAATATTAGGCAGATCAATCAGACAGAAAATCAACAAGGATATCCAGGGCTTGAATTCAGACCTGGAGCAAGCAAACCTGATAGACATTTACAAAACTCTCCACCCCAAATCCACAGAATATACATTTATCTCAGCACCACACCACACCTACTCTAAAATTGACCACATAATTGGAAGTAAAGCACTCCTCAGCAAATGCAAAACAACTGAAATCATTACAAACAGTCTCTCAGACCATAGTGCAATCAAATTAGAACTCAGAATTCAGAAACTAACCCAGAACCACGCAGCGTCATGGAAACTGAACAACTGGCTCTTGGATGCCAATGGGATAAACAATGAAATGAAGGCAAAAATAAAGAAGTTCTTTGAAACCAACAAGAACGAAGATACAACATGCTAGAATCTCTGGGACACATTTAAAGCAGTCTCTAGAGGAAAATATATAGCAATAAGTGCCAATATGAGAAGAGTGGAGAGATCCAAAATTGACACCCTATCATCAAAATTGAAAGAGCTAGAGGAGCAAGATAAAAAAAAAAATCAAGACCCAGCAGAAGACAAGAAATAACTAAGATCAGAGCTGAACTGAAGGAGATAGAGACACGAAAAACCCTTCAAAAATTCAATAAATCCAAGAGCTGTTTTTTTAAAAAGATCAACAAAATAGGCAGACCACTAGCCAGACTGATAAAAAAGAAAAGAGAGAACAACCAAGTAGATGCAATAAAAAACGATAAAGGGGAAATCAACACAGATCCCACAGAAATTCAAACCATCATCAGAGACTATTACAAACAACTCTATGCATATAAACTAGTAAACCTCAAAGAAATGGATAAATTCCTGTACACCTGTGTCCTCCCAAGCCTAAACCAGGAGGAAGTCGAAACTATGAATAGACCAATAACAAAGTCTGAAGTTGAGGCAGCAATTAAGAGCCTACCACACAAAAAAAGTCCAGGTCCAGATGGGTTCAGAGCCGAATTCTACCAGACACACAAAGAGGAGCTGGTACCATTCCTTCTGAAACTATTCCAAATAATCCAAAAAGAAGGAATCCTTCACAAATCATTTTATGAGACCAACATCATCCTGTTACCAAAACCCGGCAGAGACCCAACAAAAAAAGAATACTTCAGGCCAATATCCGTGATGAACATAGATGAATAAATCTTCAATAAAATATTGGCAAGCTGATTGCAACAGCACATCAAAAAGCTTGTCTATTATGATCAAGTAGAATTCATCCCGGGGATGCAAGGCTGGTTCAACATATGCAAGTCTATAAATGTAATTCACCACATAAACAGAACCAAAAACAAAAACCACATGATTATCTCAATTGATGCAGAGAAGGCATTTGACAAAATTCAACAGCCCTTTATGCTAAAAACCCTCAATAAACTTGGTATGGATGGAACGTATCTCAAAGTAATAAAAGCTATTTACGACAAACCAACAGCCAATATCATACTGAATGAGCAAATACTGGAAGCATTCCCTTTGAAATCTGGCACTAGACAAGGATGCCCTCTTTCACCACTCCTATTCAATATAGTACTGGAAGATCTAGCCAGAGCAATCAGTCAAGAAAAAGAAATAAAGGGTATTCAAATAGGAAAGGTGGAAACCAAATTGTCTCTATTTGCAGAAGACATGATAGTACACCTAGAAGACCCCATTGCCTCAGCCCAGAAACTCCTGAAACTGATAAGCAACTTCAGCAAAGTCTCAGGATATAAAATTAATGTGCAAAAATCACAAGCATTCCTATACACCAATAACAGACTTAAAGAGAGCCAAATCAAGAATGAACTACCATTCACAATTGCTAGAATAAAATACCTAGGAATACAACTCACAAGGAATGTAAGCGACCTCTTCAAGGAAAACTACAAACCACTGCTCAACGAAATAAGAGAGGACACAAAAAGATGGAGAAACAGTCCATGTTCATGGTTAGGAAGAATTAATATCAGGAAAATGGCTATACTGCCCAAAGTAATTTACAGAATCAATGCTATTCCCATCAAGTTACCACTGACTTTCTTCACAGAACTGGAAAAAACCACCATGAACTTCATATGGAATCAAAAGAGAGCCCGCATAGCCAAGTCAATTCTAAGCAAAAAGAACACAGTGGGGGGCATCACACTACTGGATTTCAAACTATACTACAAGGCTACAGTAATCAAAACAGCATGGTACTGGTATCAAAACAGAGATATAGACCAATGGAACAAAACAGAGGCATCGGAGGCAACACAACATACCTATAACCATACAATCTTTGATAAACCTGACAAAAACAAACAATGGGGAAAGAATTCCCTGTTTAATAAATGGTGTTGGGAAAACTGGCTAGCCATGTGCAGAAAGCAGAAACTGGACCCCTTTCTGACACCTTACACTAAAATTAACTCCAGATGGATTAAAGACTTAAACATAAGACCTGGCACCATAAAAACCCTAGAAGAAAATCTAGGCAAAACCATCCAGGACATAGGAGTAGGCAAGGACTTCATGACTAAAACACCAAAAGCATTGGCAACAAAAGCCAAAATAGACAAATGGGACCTAATCAAACTCCACAGCTTCTGCATGGCAAAAGAAACAGTCACTAGAGTGAATCAGCAGCCAACAGAATGGGAAAAAATCTTTGCAGTTTACCCATCTGACAAAGGGCGGATATCCAGAATCTACAAAGAACTCAAATAGATTTACAGGAAAAAAGCAAACAAGCCCATTCAAAAATGGGTAAAGGATATGAACAGACACTTTACAAAAGAAGACATACATGAGGCCAACAAACATATAAAAAAATGCTCATCATCACTGGTCATTAGAGAGATGCAAATCAAAACCACATTGAGATACCATCTCATGCCAGTTAGAATGGCGATCATTAAAAATTCTGGAGACAACAGATGCTGGAGAGGATGTGGAGAAATGAGAACACTTTTACACTATTGTTTGGAGTGTAATCTAGTTCAACCATTGTTGAACCTGCAGCAGAGTCTTTCTGTTATGGCGGGTTGCCTCGGCAACAGCAGGCTGCGTCAGCAAGCCTGAGGTACCGAGTGTACACCCTACTGAGTGCACCTCAGTAGGGGCAGATTGCCTCGGTAATGGCAGACACCCCTCCCCCACCAAGCTGCACCATTCTGGGTTCAGCTGTGTCCGAAGTGAAACTCTCGACCCGGAGCATATCGAATTGCCGTTTTGTTTGTCCCTGTGGGGGTGAAACCCACCGAGCCTGCTCAACTGGCTCCCTGCCTCAGAGCACCTTTCTTTTTTTTTTTTTTTAAGTTGAACGGATGGCTCTCTTTCAGGTGTTTCGGTCGCCCACGGTTAGGGCACCGGGATCTGTGTGATTTCCCATGCAGTGAGCCACTGTGCTGGCTCAAACACCACTTCCCAGGAATCTCCTGGTCTGGCTCACTGTCCAAGTCCCATTTAATCAGATGGATATGCTAATCTGCCCTCCCAAATCTCAGATTGCCGGTTTAGGAGGTCACCCAGACCAGTGTGTTTTGTGCGGAGTGTTGCAGAGTGCTGCTGCACTGCAGCACCAGCCAAAGTGGTCGCAACAGCCAAAATGGCTACGCTTGCATCACGTGTCTCTCCTACACCTGGGAATTTCTCTGTTCTGTGGGCAACAAAGATCCGTCTGGAAATGCGGCTTTGACTCACCCTCTGTGCGTTCACTGAGAGCTGCGATCCTGAGTTGTTCTTACTGAGCCATCTTGAATTCTCCCTTAAATTCTTATATAGCAAAAAAGAATGAACTTGAAGAGACATCACAATAGATATTAGAGATGTAAGAAATATAATAAAGTCATGCAATTTGGTAATCATATACTAAAATTGGATTTATACAGAGACAGTTAGTATGGCTTTGGTGTAACGATATACACAAATTTGTGGAGAATATTCTATATATTTGAGAACTCTCACAGGCCAAATGAAAAATATCAGTCTTTGATATAATTCGAAATGGTATTGTTCTTTCATATTTTCCAATTTTTCATTGTTAGTTGATATATATAGTTTGTTTTTATATAAATATTTATTTTTAGAACAGTTTCAGACTTATAGAGAAAATTTAAAGATAATTTTAAAAGTTCCAGTACATCCCTCAACCAGTTTTTCCTATTAATAGCTCTTTGCACTAGTAGCATATGTTTTTTATATTAATGAGCCAACAGTGATACACTATTAGATGAAATTCATACTTTATTAAGATTTTCTTAGGTTTCACCTAATTTTTTTTCTCTGTTTCCAGATTGCAACCAAGATACCACACTACATTTAGCTGTCATGTTCCCTTAGTCTCCTCTTGGTTGTAATTGTTTTTTAAATTTTCTGTTTTTGATGACCCTGACAGCATTGAGGAGTACCACTCATCAGGTATTTTATAGAATATCCAGCTATTAGAATTTATCTGATTTTTTTCTTTTTTCCTAATTAGATGGAGGTTATGGGTTTGGGAGAAAGTCCATGTAGGTAAAGTGCTATTATTTTTTTCACAACACATTGAGCAAATATGTTAATATCAACATGACATCACTGTTGATATGACAAGGATTCTTTTCTTAACCAAACTAGTCAAACTCCCCTGAGCCCTACATCTGACTAAGGTTGAACTATAATAATTAGATTCTAAACACAAATGATTTCACTCACCTTCTCATTTCACTTTAAAAGACATAGACTAGCATAGTCTCTAATAGTGGGAGACTGCATGTCTAGGATTAACCTAAACTCTTTAAAGTGCCTGCTTGAATCTGCTCTTCTAGGAAAAGGCCATATATGCAAAGTAACCTTCAAATGTCCAAGGAGTCAAAATTAAATAAGAATAATAACCACCACCAACAAGGAAGGAGGGGCAGATAAATCCAGTTTGTTGGTATTGGTGGTTTTATTGAGAGAACTTGCTGTCAGAAAGGTGGAGTTGTGTGGCTGCCGTGGCTGTGTGGCAGGTAGATCTCTGCACCATTGCTCCGCAGACCCAGTGCTTATATCCCATAGAGGAAGAATATACCTGCTCTAGCAAAACAATTAAAGGCAACCCTCTGTGGGGGTTCACTCTAGGGTGGTGGGAAAATATTGGAGGAAAAATATTAGAGATAGCTTTAGGGAATAGTCACAAACCTTTTTGGAAGACCGAGGGTTGACATACATAGCTTCTAATGATTGAATCCGTGGAAAGTAACTGGTTTTTACCCCAGGGCATTAGGACAGTAAATACTAGAAATTGTAAAAGACATTTCTCCAGATAAGACTGCTTACCCCCACCTCTATTAGCAAAAACTTTGAACATCCCTGGGTGCTTAACTGCCTTCTACTCAGAAATTAATTACCCTCTAATGGTGTTTATACTTGGACCTTTGTGTTTTCATATGGTAAATAAAAGCCCAGAGTAGGGGCTGCTCCAGACCTGCTGCTGCCATGAGCTCCTTCCAGTGAGTGGCCGGGACACAGAAGCTCACTCTTCCACTGTACTTCGTTTTTGAGTGTACATTATTCATCCGTTGCTGAGTCAGGTTCTGCAGGACAGACCCCTGCAGGTGGTGACCCTGACAACCCTCCAGAACAGCAAAGAATGCTATGTGCATGATAGCCTATACTGTGTGATAACATTAAGGTTGACATTTTTACACCAAAGACAGTAACTAACGTAGAAACCAGGAGACATTCTCAGAGATAGGGCTAATCAGAAGTCAACGTAGTAGATTAGCTCCAAGATAGAGTCACTTTTGTCTCCACAGCTGCAAAAAAATGTATTGTTTCTTCTGCCAACATCTGACTATACACCCCAGCCACTCTTCTTACGTCATTTACAAAAATGGCTTAAATGAGAATCTTTCCTCTGTACTTTTCAAATACATATGTGTCTCCTACAACTCAAAAATGTCTTCCTTGGGGGCCCAAAAGCCATTTTAAATGTAATCAACCAGGAGGGATAGGGCCTCTGTTTCCCAATCTCTGTGGGAGGATAGAATCCTTACTTCCGTAATTGTTTGCCAGCTAATAGACAAAACTGGCCTAATCATAATTTACACTAACCAACTCTTCATAATTTATTTTTTCATGTTCTTGACTTTGCTGAGACCTTTGTGCACCCTCCCTTTACTCTCTCATTCTCACTTTAAAATATCCTGTGACCTCTGAACAAATCAAAGATGAGTTCAGTCCACGCTGAAACCTCTTTTCAATGAATAGTAAATTACCAATTGAAATCTGCCCTAACAACTTTAGGTCTGGATTTGTTCATCTTTCACTGATAGCACTTTGTTCACTTCACTGAAATAGTGTTTGAAAAGTTTTCTGAGTGTAAAGTTAGTCTTTTCTCCCCTCCTTTCCATATCAAACCCTTAGGAAGGAAGTCGCTATACACAGCCCACATTTAAGGAGTAGGGAATTATATTTCACCTCCATGAGAGTAAAGTATGAACACAAATTGTTTTGAAACCCTCTGCATGGGAGATTTGTCTCTTCTCATTAATATTTATTTATTCACTCATATATTTATATCAATATGGACTCAATCACATTGATTTTTGCACTTTGGTTTATAATTCAATACTATGTATTTTACTTATTTAGGTTTTGCTTACATTGTTTCAGTTTTGGCTCTGTGTCCATCTGATATATTTGCATTATCAGGGGTGGTATTCGTTAGTTTGAGTACTTCCTTACTTTTATTTTTGGCACTGCAAGATGCTCCAGGCTCATCTTCTATATATGTTTTTGTTTGTTTCAGTCCTAGAATTAGTTATTTTTTAAGAAGTTTTGTTTTCTTTTATTGGAGAATGGTATTTGAAACCAAGATCTGGGAGCTAGGTGTGTATAACATTGACTTGCATATTGGCCTTATAGCTCTTGAACTGGCTAATTCACAGACATTAGTTCTGGAATATTTCACGTGTATGCCTTAGAATTTTCTACACAAATAACCATATTGTCTGTGGATAAAAAGCTTGCTTACTAAGATAAAGGGAAGTTTTAAAAAATTTACATCAAGCATTATACTTTACTATACAATGTTAAATATTCCTTAAAAACAAAACAAAACAAAACAAAACAAAGAACAGTAACTACCAGTTGTTTCCAACCTGGTACTCAAGGTGATAGTATAGTGTTAGAAGACAAAAAATAAAAATAAAATAAATCCCAGCACTGGAAAAGAATAATAATGCCATTATTAGGCTTGTAAAAATTAAACAGGAATTATCAAGGAATATATGTATTTAGCAAGTTTATGGGGTCGGGGGAAAGGCCAACCTAGACCACTTAATTCTATATGTGTATAATCTTAACAGAAAAGAAAATAAAGCTAAGATGTTCTTTATAATATCCTTTAAATACTTTGGAAATTTTTAAGACCTCTACGGAGATAATTATAAAATATTATATAGAGAATGTTAAGAAGATATACATTAATGTTTTTCTTGCTGTTGTAACAATTCTGAAGGTCTGAATGTCAAAAGGAGTACCACTGGGTTAAAATCAAGGTGTTTACAGAGCTGCTTTTCTTCTGGAGGCTTAAGTTTGGAATCTGTTTCCTTGCCTTTTCCATATTCTTCAGGTCACCTGTGTTCCTCGGCTCATGGCACCTTCATGTATCTTCAGAATCAACATTGGCACTTCAGTTCCTCTTCATGTTGCATTACTCTAACATAAACTCTTCCATCTCCCTTGTTGCTGTTCTCTCTACTGTGCTCTTCACCTCCTTCTGTGCCCTAACTAGCAGTCTTTTAACAACCAGATTTTTACATAAAGTATGTTCAAGACAGTCTAGGTTTTTCTTTTATACTCTTCAATTTTTTTCATCTTTTCTTCATTTCTCCATTCTTAGGCTACTACACATTTCAGTCATGTAATATAGTAACAACCCCCCCCACCCCAGTATCTGTATCTGTTTCTTATTTTTGCTAATACAAATTACCATATATTTAGTGGCTTAAAAATGCAAACTTATTATCTTACAGTTCTGAAAATAGAATGTCTAAAATTCAAGATTTTGGCATAAACTTTGTTAATTCTAGAGTTTCTAGAGGTTAATAAAGTGTCTTGCCTTTTTTTGCTTCTAGAGGCTTCGTTCATTTTTTGACTTATGGCTCTAACTTTCATTTCTAAAAACAGCAGTGTAGCATCTTCTCTCTGACCTTTATCTTCTTCCCATCCTCTTATAAGGATCCTGATGATATATCGAGGCCACATTCATAATCTAAAATAATCTCTCCATCTCAACATTCTTAAATACATTAGGTTATTGAAGACCTTTTGCCACAAAAACTAACCTATTCTTCTATTCCAACCATTATGGTGTGGATATCAGCGATTGACCATTTTTCTGCCTGCTGTTGAGACTTAAATAAATGAAAATTATTACTATGTCATTGACTAAAATGCTGTTACTAATGTCAGCTTATTCCTAATTTATTTATGTATTTATTTACAACCCTTAACAATACCCAGGAAAGTGTTTTCATAAAAATGTATAATTGAAAACTAGCAAAAAGAAAAAAATACAAAGCAAGGGTATAGAACCTGCTACACAAGTATCAATTTTTCTATGAAACTACAGTAAATATGTATTTAAGGAAAAAAACTACTTAACACAAGCCCTTTTAGAACTATAAACAAAAGACATAACAATAGAAAATTCTGACAGTACATTTGAAGAGACACTTAACAAAAGGAACATTCAAATAGCCTTAAACAATATGAATGTGTTTTCAGCCTTATTAGAAATCAGAGAAATGCAAATTGAAGTGATGGTGCAATAATAGCACTTTACCCCTACATGGATAGTTAAAATTAAGACTGATAATATCAAGAATATGGAGAAATATGTGCTCTATATTCTTCAATTACAAATGTAAGTTGGCAAAGCTATTCAGGATAAAACTTTGTAAATTTTGACTAAAGTTGAATATATGTGTTCTTTGTAGTATAGCAATTTCATGTCAAAATATATAGTCAATAAATGTGTATCTACATGAACACTGAGAGATAAGTATAAGAATGTTAATTCCACATTTATTATGATTGTGCTGACTTGGAACTATTTAAATGCTCATAACAATATAATGAAGACAATACTTGAAAATATTCAGACAAATAGAATACACTACAGTAATGAAAGTACAATAGGTAAAGCTCAAAAACATAAAGAAGAGTGAAAGAAATCAGACACAGAAGTGTTAATGTATTTATTTCATTGTATATAAAACCTCTAAGGGCAAATAATTTATAATTAGGTAGAAGAGGTTACTTTTAAGGGAGTTTTTAAATTTAGAAGAAAAAATTCAGGATGCTCAGTAAAATTTGGATTTCAGATAATGAAAATTTATTTAGGTATATAACAAATTACCACATTTTGTATTTTATATAGAAATTCTACTCTGGGAATGAAGTAGGTAATGTGGATTAAAAAGAGGTTTGAGGGTGATTTTAAAAAGGTTTTATTTTTTGACTCATTAACATGGTGTGTATTAACTTTCTGATGACTTACTGAGCTTTAGCTTTTAACCTGTATATTTATATTTTGTATACTTTGATGAATATCATATACAAAGGATAGAGTTAAACAAGAAGATGGTAGCATTCTAGGAAATGCAAGTTACATTTTAGTACCATGAGTTAATATTCCCTGATTACCTGAAAGAGTTTGTTATAAAAAAAATTTCAAATAAATTTTTTGGCTATGATCTTCATAAAACTCACTAGACATACCAAAGAAAATTCTTTCTTAAGAGTAAATGCAATTTGGTATTTATTTATTTTGGTAAATAAAGTTTAAATTTACTAAAATAACTTACAATAAACCTGTAAAATTTTCTATCAATACTATTTTTTTAGTAAATGTTAGTAAGCTTGACCAGTCAGTTCCCTAATTTATAGAAGTGACTAGCTAATCAGAACATTTATTTACCTGCTAATTTCAGTTGACTAATTAGTTCGTATAATGCCCATGTGAGGTAAGAAAATAAACATTTTACTTCCAGTTTTACAAATGAGGAAACAAATACAAATGTGTTACACTATTTCCTTGAGGCAATTAAGCAAATCAATTGAAGAAGCAATATTTGAACTAAGAGTTTGAAGTCTTTCACTAACCTTTTATTGACCTGTGTTTGTCTGTGTTCAACACATAAAAGCTAAAAACAAAGTGTTCTTTTTGTACAAAAGATACTTTGTATTCAGATGAACAATTAGAATATTCAGAAACTACTCTGAGAAAAAGGAAATATATTCTTATTTTTATACATTTGAATGAGTCTTCATTTTCATATATAATTTCGGAATCAACAGGCAGACACAGGTGAGATGTCATTAAATTTTTTTGTAAGCTATATTTAAAGCACTGAATTTAGAATTTAGTACCAGGAGACTGGTTTCTGGTCTCTCCTTTGTCCATTTATAAGGCTTCTCTGAATTAGGCAATTATTTAGCCATGTAGAATTCTCATTTTTTTCTAAAAAATAAAGATGGAAACAACTGACCTATTTATTGTATTGGTTATTTTGAGGATTTAATGTTGGGGTGAAGGGAAAACTCTCATTCTCAGATGGTTCACTAAAAACGGAAAACAAAAGGCATACACATTTATTAGCAGGCACAGTGTGGGTTGAGGAATCACAGTGATTACATCACCATGGGTTAGATGACACAGGGTTATATACTCTTCTCTTAGGAGAAAGGAAGATAGGAAAATGAGGATGATTCTATGGGGTTAATTAATGATTATTATGGGAATTCAATCAGCTTGAAGAATATGGAATGGTCTAGGGCAAAGTGTGTTGAGTCTGCAGCAAACAATGATTTGTGACAAGACTTTCCAGGTGTGTTTATAGGCTTTAAGTCTTTCTGTGATACAAGTTCAGTTAATGAAAGAAAACTCAAGGAAGAAACCAGATGTAATTGTTTCTTCTTTGGTAGGTCTAGACTTTAGGTAGATAAGGGAACTTCAGAGAACAATTTCATCCCATGCTTTTGGAGAGAGAGAGGACTGGGTACTAGAGAGGGGTAGTGAGGGTGATGTCATAGAGACCTAAGGCTTTTGTTCAGTTCAATGTGTCAGAGCATCATATTTTGAAGTATCAATTTCTGGCCTATTCCTTTTACTGGTTATTGTGAAAATTTAATAAGACAGTTTTTGTATCATTAATGACCTGTTAAAAGAATAGCTTTATGCCTTTTGATACTTTAACAAAAAAATAGAGAAAATATTAAAATATTTTATTTTTCATTTATCTACAGCAAAATGAAATTTTGTAGTTGTTCTCCTTTGTGTGCTGATCTAAATGATCTTAAAGATAATAAATCTATTTTTTTTATTGTGCTTTAGGTTCTGGGGTACATGTGGAGATCATGCAGGGGGATTGTTGCATGGGTACATACATGGCAAGGTGGTTTGCTGCCTCCATCCCCCTTCACCTATATCTGGTATTTCTCCCCATGTTATCCCACCCCAACCTCCCCACCCTCTGCTGTCCTACCCTAGCCCCCGCAACAGACCCCAATGTGTGATGCTCCCCTCCCTGTGTCCATGAGTTCTCATTGTTCAATACCCACCTATGAGTGAGAACATGCAGTGCCGGATTTTCTGTTCTTGGTGTCAGTTTGCTGAGAATAATGGTTTCCAGATTCATCCATGTCCCTACAAAGGGCACAAACTCATTGTTTTTTATGTCTGCATAGTATTCCATGGTGTATATGTGCCACATTTTCTTTATCCAGTCTTTTACTTTTTGGGCATTTGAGTTGGTTCCAAGTTTTTACTATTGTGAATAGTGCTGCAAAAAAACCCAAAAAACAAAAAACAAAAAAACGCATGTATTTTTATAATCCTTTGGATATATACCCAGTAATGGGATTGCTGGGTCAAATGGTATTTCTGGTTCTAGATCCTTGAGGAATTGCCACAGTGTCTTCTACAGTGGTTGAATTAATTACACTCCCACTGACAGTGTAAAAGTGTTTCTATTTCTCCCTGTCCTTTCCAGCATATGTTGTTTCCCAACTTTGTAATGATCACCATTCTAACTGGCATGAGATGGTATTTGATTGTGGTTTTGATTTGCATTTCTCTAATGACCAATGAAGGTGAGATTTTTTTTCTTATGTTTGTTGGCTGCATAAATGTCTTCTGAGAAGTGTCTGTTTATATCTTTTGCCCACTGTTTGATGGGGTTGTTTTTTTTCTTGTAAATTTGTTTAAGTCCTTTGCAGGTTCTGGATATTAGCCCTTTGTCAGACAGATGGATTGTAAAAATTTTCTCCCATTCTGTTCATTGCCTGTTCCCTCTGATGATAGTGCCTTTTGCTGTGCAGAAGCTCTTTAGATAATTAGACCCCATTTGTCAATTTTGGCTTTTGCTGCCATTGCTTTTGATGTTTTAGTTATAAAGTCTTTGATCATGCCTATGTCCTGAATGATATTGCCTAAGTTTTCTTCTAGAGTTTTTATGCTTTTAGGTCTTATGTTTAAGTCTTTAATCCATTTTGAGTTTATTTTTGTATAAGGTGTAAGGAAGGGGTCCAGTTTCAGTTTTCTGCATGTGGCTAGCCAGTTTTTCCAACATCATTTATTAAACAGGGAATCCTTTCCCCATTGCTTGATTTTGTCAGGCTTGTCAAAGAATAGATGGTTGTAGATGTGTGGCATTATTCTGAGGTCTCTCTTCTGTTCCATTGGTCTATATATCTGTTTTGGTACCAGTACCATTTTGTTTTTGTTACTGTAGCCTTGTAGTATAGTTTGAAGTCAAGTAGCAAGATGCCTCCAGGTTTGTTCTTTTTGTTAAGGATTGTATACCATGGATTCATTTAACTGGCTGCATTTCTGGAAGATTTTTGGGGGCCCAGGCTAAGCTCAGTACTCTTGAGCTGTGTGTGCTGTCTCCGAAAATTGGTGTCTTACCCTCACATTTTGTCTCTGGTCCCTCCAGATTAGGAACCTACTGAACTAGAAGGGGTAGATTTTCTGGTACCATTGATCACAACAGTGATGGGTGATACCAGCTAATATGCTTTGTTTAGCTGTGACAGCAGGATCCGTGCTTGTTTACAGGTCCCAGCAACAGCGGTAGCATTGCTTGGTGCACATTTGTTGGCTGGGGCAGATTGCTGGCAAACCTATGTGTGCTGGACTACCTATTTGTTGTGGTGGTGACACAGTGCAAGAGAGGCAGAGATGCTGGCATCTATGCTCACTTTTTAGGGGCAGTGGCAGCATCATTGTGGGAGTGGGGCACTGGCAAGCATGGGGCCAGCATTCTCTGTGTTAACACAAGCAGCAGTAGTCGCACAGTGTGGGGGATGAGGCTGCTGCACTCTGAGTGTATTCATGTTGGCAACTGAGGTGTGGTGGGAGTGCGTTTATGTCAGCAGCAGTGGCACTGCGGGGTGTGCATGTACACATGCACTAGTAGGAAAGACAAGGTGAAGTCTGACTACACGGATGCATGCTGGCAAAGTGATGTGAGGGGTGGCTGTGGGCCAGGCTGTGCTGGCAAAGTGACACAGGGGAGGCTGCAACAGGGGAATGGTGCAGGTAGGCTGGTGTGTGTCAGTGGGGAACACTTTACTGGAGCTCTATAAGGGTCAGACATGGTCTGCCAGCACAGAAGTTATGATAAGGGTCCCTGGGAAGCACTCCACCTGGACATCTAAGGCTGCTGTGCAAGCAGGCATGACAAGGCCTGGGCCATGAGAGAGGCCAACATAGGGAGAGTGAACTCAGGTAGGACTGGCCTTGTCTGATGGGCAAGATCATTCTACTCTGTTTAGGTCCAACAGTTCCCTAAGGCTCAAGTCTCCTAGAAGAACAAGACTGGCCTTGGGGAATGGGCATCCCTGGCTGTGTTCCCCTGCACAAAAAGTGCTGGACTCTGCACCAGCTAGAGTTCTGCTCCTACCATCTCTCTAAGCTGCTTTCTCTGTCAGCTGAAGTGAACGTAGTGTCTTGGGGTATGGTCTCCTCCTGAGAGAATTCCAGATATCTGTGGTGAGATTCTGACCCTCCATACCTACTCAACCCACTCCTTCCCGTAGAGTCATTGTGGGCCAGGAACAAGTCCTGGTACAGAGTAGCCCCATGCGATGTTCCCAGCTTTTTCTTGCTTCAGCCCAGCACCTGTGTCTTCCCTGAGTCCACTCTCAAGGCCTGCCTTCCAAAGATTTTTGTAACTTTTAAAATGAGATTCATTTTCTATAATCAAAATTTACCATGACTCAGAGAAGATAATTATTTTATGTCATATTATTGTATTGCTTATCCAATATTAATTTCCTCCTCTTTCATAATAGTAGTACCTCAAATTTTCACAATGCAGCAATATTCTCAGCCAAAAATATTATCTTTCCCAGATTCCTTTATAGCTAGGGAAATCATGTGACACATTTATGACTAATGAAGTTAAACAAGATATTTAGAAAGTTTTCTCCTTCAATCTTGATTTAATATTCACTTGCCTCTCTTTTCGGTTGTCTGCCTGTAATACAAATGTAGGATTTAAAGCAGTAAAGGAACAGGCCACCAGGAGACCATCAGATGTTAAACATGTGAATATACACTAGCACACTGAAGTAGAATAAATATATAAAAAGATTCCATGTCCCCAATTACATCACTGAGCCATACAGTTTGACTACTGTACTATATGTATCTTGATTTATTTTTGGTGATTCAAATAAACTTTTATATTCTATCATTTCTGACTGAATGTATTAGTTAAGGATTCACTGGGTATGCTGACCACTGACTTAAGAATCACTGAGCTATGTGATTAAATTTTTCTTTTCCTTTAATAGATCCCCATAGGTAAATCTCCAATCAAATTAAAATTAAAAATAATGACTGGTGATACGATTTGGGAGCAGTTTAAGTAATTAATAGATAGACTATGGCTACACGATTAGTAATTAAACTATTCAAGGGCAGTTCTCCCAATCTGGAGAAGTTCCCACTTGGAAATCAGCACTGTCATCTGCTGCAAATGGAAGCCTATGATCCCTTATAGTTATTTAATAAAGACTTTTTAATTCCATGAGCATTATGTGACATATAAATTGCCTGAGTGCACATTCACTTGACCTCTCTGCCAGTTTTATAAGACAATATTATCCTTACAGCAAAAATCATCGATTTGAAACTTTTAAAATTAGTTCTAAGAACAGTTTTTTAATCAGACTTGTTTAGAAAAGAGTAATCATTTTATAAAAAGCATTATTAATTAAAATTATAGTCTTTCAAGAAAGCTGTCCTCAAATCAGAATATTAAATACTGTGTGAATTCTTTCCCAGAAGGTTGTAAGTACAAAGCAGTTCATCTTGCTCTCTTGAAAGGCAGACAACTCCTTTATATACTTTGGACTGAAATTACGATCTTGATATATCCACTGTGAAAGAATATGTGTGAAGGTCAAAACTTTCTTTAATATACCTTTTATTTCCCCACTGGACACTACCCAAATGTTGGCCAAAATTATTTTTATTTGCTAATTTCAAAATCATGAGAATATGTAGCAATCACTGTATACTCAATGTATTTTAAGCATGTTAATATTTTGTTATTTATTTCAGGTTTCATTTTGTAAAAATAAAAATATATAATTGAAATGCCTGTGTATTCATTTCAAATATATAATTGAAATGCCTGTATATACTTCTGTCTGAGCATATTCATATATTTATATTTATTAATATTATCCTTGTATTATTCTATTTTCACACTGGTCTAAAGAATACCTGAGAATGAGTAATTTATGAAAAAAAGAGGCTTAATTGACTCACATGGCTGGAGAGGCCTTAGGAAACTTATGATCATGATAGAAGGTAAAGGGGAAGCAAGGTACATCTCACATGGCAGCAGGTGAGAGAGAGAATGCAGGGGGAACTGCAACATAAAACCATCAGATCTCCTGGGAACTCACTCACTATTAAGAGAATAACATGGGGGAAACTGCGCCAATGATCCAATTGCCTCCCACCAGGTCCCTCCCCCAACACGTAGGGACTACAATTCAAGAAGAGATACAGGTGGGGTCACAGAGCCCAGCCATATCAATTCTAAATGCAGACATGAAGTTTCTGAAATAAATGGGATTGCCATTTACTTAACAGTGAGTAATCGCACTGATTTCCTTTTGCCCTTCTTCTTAGCCCTGGGATGACATGTTGAGAACCAGATGACATCCTACAGTAAGGGTGCCTGCTGTAGTCAAGGAAATCTTAAAAAAAAAAAAAAAAGCATTTTCATATTTACAGAGAACAGATAAGGAGATGTTACTCTTACCACCTGAAAGAGTACCCTTGAAAATGTAATGAGAAGAAGAATAATGAGTTCTCATGTTTAGGAAAGTAAATAAATCTCTCCAGGGGAAATATAAACCAGCATCTCCAAAGTTAAAACCAAAGAAAGACTTTATGGATCCAGTATCCTTTCTCCCTTGAAATGTAACACATAACCTCTCTCTGGAGTTTTCAGGGTCTATTCAGTCATAATTAATATCTAAAGCTTATCTTTTAGTCCAGGCATCAAATTTTAGTAATATTTTCTCAGAGGTCCCTACTTGTGCAGAAACATAAAAATACATTCCTTATACTTTTTACATCCTTTTTTTCCTTCTCCGGATAAATAATCACAGTTTCAAAAGTTATTGTGTATCCTTCCAGTGTATGCTTTTAGACCTAATACAAATAAAAATATTTCAAAACGTTTCATTTGATCATTTTTATGTGTCTATTAAACTATGTCACATATGCTAGTACTCAAACAATGGTAAAGAAGTAAAATAGTTAAAACACTTTTTCCAAATAAGGAAAGGCCTGGGATTACTTGATTGATGGCTTTATCTTTCATCTTAATAAGTATTGAAGCTCTGTCTTTTGGGGGAAAGGAAAGTAAAAAGTTGAGTGGTGAGAGTAAAATTTGCTTTGATATTTCATGAAATCAAATAACCTTGAATCTGTATACATTCTTAATGTTCTCTTTCTTTCATTCAAAATTTCAATACATTTTGGAACCTAAGTTCTATTCATCATCTTACTTTGTTTGCTTTTTTCCATCACTAGAAAGATAATCAAACAATAAGCACATTAATGAATTTTTAGTTTTATGATTATAAATGGCTTCATTTGAACAAGTATGTGTCATATCTCTGTATAACTCCATGGAATAATATAAAATGGCTTCTTTCTCTAAACACTGTGTAAACAAAGTGTTTATGGTTTTGTATTCAGTGGCTCCTGAAATGGTTCCCAGTGATCCTCACTTCGAGATATTCACGGCCTTATGTGACCCCTTGCATGGCCTGGACCTATTCTTTACTTCTATCAAATAAAAGAGATGGGATACCACTTCTAACATAAACTCCCAGAAGACTGTGATCTTAGTCTTGCTCACACTCTTTTCACTCTTCCTTGATCTGTCAGATCATCTAATTCACAGTGAGCTGCAAATTAAAAAGCCAACATGCCAACAGCTAAAGGTGTGCTTAAACAAGCAGCTTGTGAAAGATTGCATTGTGTCAACAACCATTTAAATAAGCTTGAAAGTGGATTATTTAGTAGTAGTTGAAACTTAAGATGACTAAAGCCCTGGCGGATTTCACAATTACAGTCTTTAGACACCTTGAATCAGAAGACCCAGTTAAGCTGCACCTGAATTCCTAACCTAGAATGTGAGGTAATACATGTTGTGGGGAAATACTACTAGGTTTGAGGGTAATTTGTTACACAAAAACAGGTAACATGTCATTTTGGTACTGAAAGTAGGGTGGTGCCATAACAATAAAACACGAGCCAGGTAGTGGGCAAAGGATGAAAGATGTTGAGGAACATGTTAGAGAATCATTAACTTGCTGTGGACAGACTGTTAACAGAAACCAAGGCTTTGCAAACTTTGACAGTAAGAGTTCTAAATAAAGTAAAAGCATGTTGTTGAAAACTGAAGAAAAGGATATCTTTGTTATGTGGCTGCAGAAAAAAAGAAAAATCTGCAGCATTGTCATCTGCAGTTATCTGGAAATCAAAACATTGCCTAAAAAGCTTGATGATGTGACAAAAAAGATCCAAAGTAGAGTTTAAAGTGTTTCATAATGCAAGCAGAAAAAAGTGAAAGTAGGAAATAACTTTTAAATGAAGAACAGCTAAAGGTTGATGATTTGAAAATGCTTACCTTCTCCAGAAAAGAAAAGATGCTTAAATTAAGAAATTGCTTTTAAGCCACCATGGCAATGTGGTTTATATAATCCAAAATTATGACTACAAAACTTTTTATTTAAAAATATATGAAGATTACAGTCATACAAAGGGCTCTTTAGAAAGTTAAAAGTATGCTTCACGGACACTTTGAATCAAACAGAAGTAAGAAACCAAAGAGCTTCATTTCTTAGTCATCTCAGCAGAAACTCAAAATGAAGAAAAGATTACCTAGAAAATATTTGTATATATATATATATATAATATATATATATATTTTTAATATATATATATATTATATATATTTTTAATATATATAATATATATATATTTTTAATATATATATAATATATATATATATTTAATGGAAGAAACCCCAGTGATAGTTTAGAATGACGTAAAGTTTTTGAGAAAACTATATCTGCAGAAACACAGTCAGCTTTGACTGAAAGGGAAAAAGGTTATTACAGAATTAAAAAGGCTTTTGCACCACCAACTTTCTACTGGCAAGGAGCTGAGTCAGCACCTAGTGAGTTACAAACTCAGCTATGAAAAAGAAGAGATGACCAGGAGGGCAGTGAGAAGAGTCCAGAGGGCAGAGCCAAGGGCTATGCTGAATTATCCAGAGGCCTTGAAACCTAATCAAATTTTCAACATTTGTTCAGATGGATTTCATAATTGCTTCAGACCAATGAGTTCTCATTACCTTCCATTTTTCTCCAGTTTTGAACAGAAGTGTGTTTATAGCAGTTATGTATGTTTAAGCATTGTGTATTAAGTGGGGATGAGATTTTGAGGGTCAAATAACTTGTCTTTTTTGTTTCTTCATTTTCACACATTTAAAAAAATTAAACAAATTCTGCTATAGAAAATTTAGCCACATCTGGATTAGATAATGAAATGGTAGACTTTGATATAATGTGATGGGATAATAACTTTGTAGAGGTCTGAGAGGAACTGAATGGCTTTTTCATGTGGAAGGGACGTAAATTATTGATTATCAGAGGAAAACTGTAGTAGGCATATTCTGAACTTCCAATCAATAGAACATCCTTTCCTCTTGGTAATTTTGCCATAATATGGCAAAAGTAACAAGATGGTACCTCTAAGATTTAGATACAAAATATTGTGTCTCTGTCTTCTTTCAACTTACTCTAATCTCCATCTCTCTTGTATCTCTCATGATCTTCAGTAAAGCCAGCTGCCATATCATGAGTGGTGAGGGAAGCCTCTGGCCATCACCCAACGAGGAACAAAACATTACCAACAACTACTTTAGAGAACTCGAAAGCTGATTCTTTCCCAGTCCAGCCTTAGGATGTCTACAGCCCCAGCTAACCCCTGATACGGAGATTTGGGTTAATTTGTTACACAGCAATATGTGACAGATGCCATTTTGATATTGGAATAGGTAGCTGCCCTAACAGACAGTGAAAATGTGGGAGTGAATCTTCAAGCAGATAATCCACTGAAACTCCATTTAATTCTTTACATATAGAAATAATTAGGTAATAAATGTTGTTTTTTAACCACAAAATTCTGGGCTAAAATTTAGTGAAGCAATCAATTACTAATATAGGTAATATTGATGAAAATTAGGGGTTTTGAGGCAGAAATAATTTGATAAAGGTTTATTGGATGCCAAATGTAAGGATTGACCTGGGAAAACATGCCAGCAAAATTGGGAGTGTTCCAGAGTCTAAGTTGGAAGACTTTTATAGATGTATTAGTCAGTTCTCAAGCTGCTAATGCTAATAAAGACATACCTGAGACTAGATAATTTATAAAGAAAAAGGGATTTAATGGTCTCATAGTGTCACATGACTGAGGAGGCCTCACAATCATGGCAGAAGGTGAGGAGGTGCGAAGTCATGTCTTACTTAGAAGCAGGCAAGAGAAGGAGAGCAGGTGCAGGGTAACTCCCCTTTATAAAAATCATCAGATCTCATGAGACTTATTCACTGTCACAGAAAAACATAAGAAAGATCCACCACCACAATTTAATAAACTCACATCAGATCCCTAAATGATGCATGGATATTATGGGAACTACAGTTTGAGAGTTGAGTAGGGATACAGGCAAACTATATCAATCAAAAAGTTTAAAGAAGGAAAAAGAAGGAAGGAGGACTTCTTAGAATGTAGCTGTCCTGTTTATTGAAGGGTACAACACAGAAGTTAGAACCCTTGGCTTCAGATTACAACATACAGGGTAAAATGTTCTATACATGACATTCAGTAAAACTTCATGATTCAGAAATGAATCAGTAAAACTTCATAATTCAGAAATAAATAGGAATCATTTTCAATGTTAGTAGGTTATTTATTAATCAGTACATCAACAGTTTGAGGGGATTCACAATGAGATTATTTATTCAGGAACAGGATTTAAGCCATGAATTAATCATAAGACCTCCTGCAGGCAGGTTGTTTTGGAAGCCTGCCAAACATGACCTGTAGGTTATCAATGGCTAGGTGTTTTTAACTATATTTGAAAATATTTGTTGACTGTGATATAACTACGTTCTAATCAATTGAATGACTTTTCAAATGTTTTAAATTTGCAATAACTCATAATTGTATCTAAAGAAAATGTATATGTTCAGCTCTGAAACATCATTTCTTTCATATCAAACCTAAATCAATTCATCATAAATTCATAAAGAACCAATTCATAAATTACCCATCTCACTGAATTAATTAATTAAACTGAATTTTACTAAATTGAAATAGAATGTTTAAACACTTTAACAAACTTGGAGCTTAAAAACTTTTTTATTAATATATAAGTACTTTGTGGCTGAAAAAATTCTGTTTAGAAAATAATATTCCTTTTGGTATAAGGGATCTGAACATTTAACTTTCTCAAATGCAGCTGCACATATGTCTATATCTCATGCCTTCGGGTTCCACTGCTACATTGTTAGGGGCCAGATTTTTAAGTAAGAGATTTGTCTAAGTGGAAATTCAGAATTATGCAAAATTTTCTTCTCTTGCAGTGAAGATCTGTGCTTAAATTTGTGTCTGCTTTTTCTCTCTCTATGACTCTTACATTGCTTTTAGATGTACATTAACAGAACACGATCTTTCATTTCCTCTCTTCATTAAATCAATGCCAATTCACAGTAGCCACATAATTCTATGGTTCTTGTAGATAATATTTGCTCCAACCTTTTAAAATGCCAGAGAAAATGCACATGTTACTATACATTCCCTTCAACCTACATCAGTTCACTAGAGATGAAGGTCTTAGCAATCTCAATAAAAAGCATAGCAGCAACTGTTAGTTCTCTACTGCCAGTGTTGAAGTCCTCATTAGCACCTGACTTGAAGGTGATTCATCTCCAGAATTCCATTTGTTGAATCTGCTTCCCAAGGCCATACAATATGGTCCTCCATCAAATTCTTTAGAAAAAGAACCTGAAGAAAATATTCTTGTTGAAGTGATTTATTATGGGAGTATTCGCAAGGGAAGGAGAGCAAGGGGGCATAATGGGACAATAGATAAACCTAAGAATTCAGTGTCAGTTAAAGATAAACAGCCACAGAGTTTCTTCCCACCTCAGATGGAAAAAAGGAAAGACAATTTGTCCTCATGTATTAGTCAGTTATTGGACATTGTCTGAGGTGGGATGGGATAATGTGGGATGTAGCCTTCCTGAAAGGTGGTTCCAATTATCTGGAGAAGAGAGCCATTAAGAAGCATCATTATTAGCTAATGCTCACGGCAGCTAGAGCATGGATGGATCAGTCAATAATGGGGTTCTGAATGGGGTACAAACAGCATCCACTAAACAGTGTAACCTCAGCAATTTTCACATTTTGGGCCAAATTATTGCCATCAGAGGTGGCTCTGGGCATTGCAGCAGCATCCTGGCCCCTAACACTAGATGGCAGTAATACCTCTTTAGTTGCGGCAAACAAAAATATTTCCAGGCGTTAGCAAATGTCCCCAGGTGAACAAAATCATTCCTGGTTAAAAGCCACTATATTAGAAGAAATGAATGTCAAATTAAAATACAGACTCCTTATATTACGTATATTTACAGAGTAACAAATATGCCCCAAACCTCACTGGATAACAAAATTAGGTTTATTTATAATTCTTACTACATGCTGATGAATCTGAGTATCTACAGCTCTGTTCCGTGTATTTCTCACCTATAAGATTAAAAGAGAAATCTTTATTTTGGAAGAGCTCTCTTTTAATTACTTTTTTCCATATGCGTGTTATTGACCTAATCAAGCAACACAATTAAGCCTAGTAAACTCTACCATGTGTTGATTTGCTAGCTGTATTTCTTCTTACCTAATTTCTTAGTGAGTTGTTGGTTTCTCATTTAGTTGAGAGCTCCTTTTTTTTTGAGATAGGGTCTCACTTTGTCACCCAGGCCCAGGCTGGAGTGCAGTGGCATAATCGCAGCTCACTTCAGCCTCTACCTGCAGAGCTGAAGTGATCCTCCCATCTCAGCCTCCTTAGTAGCTGGGACTACAGGTGCATACCACCATGCATAGCTAATTTTTAGACTTTCTGTAGAGATGGGGTCTTGCCATGTTGTCCAGCCTTGGTTAGAACTCCTGAGCTCAAGCGATCCTCTGCCTGGGCCTACCAAAGTGGGATTACAGGCATGAGCCACTGTGCCCATCCAAGAGTTCTTTATGTATTCTAGATACAAGTATATTATGACATATATTTATTTAAAAATATTTATTTTCCAGTTTATAAATTGTCTCTATTCTCTTAACAATCGTTTTCAAAGAATATAGACACATTTAGACAAAGGCCAGTTTATTAATTTGTTCCCTTATAAATCCTGCTCTTTCTATGATCTAAAAACTCATCATCTAGGTTAGATGCACTGGCTCATGCCTATAAACCCAGTGCTTTGAGAATCTGAGGTGGATGGATCACTTGAGGTCAGAAGTTCAAGACAAGCCTGGTCAAAATGGTGAAACCCTGTCTCCACTAACAATAGAAAAATTACCCTGGCTTGGTGGTCCATGCCTGTAATCCCAGCACTTGAGAGACTGAGGCTCAAGAATCACTTGAACCTGGAAGGCAGAGGTTGCAGTGAGCTGAGATTGCACCACTGCACTACAGCCTGGTGACAGAGTGAGACTCTGTCTCAAAACATAATAATAATAAAATTTTAAAAATCAACATCTAAATCTTGGTCACAAAAAGTTAATCCTAATTTTTCTATTAAAATATGTATCATATTTGGTTTTATATTTAGGTAAGGTCTGTTTTGAGTTAACTATTGTATAATGGTGTGAAATAAGGATGATGTTAATTAAAAATTGATGTTTATCTCCAGTGATTTATATCATTATTTCTTGTGATGACCATCCATTATCCACAGAATTGCCTTTGATTGTTTTTAAAAATCAGTTTTCCATGTATGTGTGACTCAATTTCTATATTCTATTCTCTCCTACTGACCTACTTACATATATGTCAGCATCAACAATCTTGATTAGAGTAGCTTTGTCACAGGTGTCAAAAACAGGCATTCTCATCCCTCTAAGTCTGTATTTAAAAACAGGTTTTCCTATCTATTCTAACTTTGTCCTTTACATTTTCTTTGAAAACTACAGTTCTTATTATATATATATATATATATATATATATATATATATATATATATATATATATATAACACTTTAGGTTCTGGGTACATGTGTAAAACATGCAGGATTGTTGCATAGGTACATACATGGCAATGTGATTTGCTGCCTCCATCCCCCCATCACCTATATCTGGTATTTCTCCCCCTGTTATCCCTCCTCAACCTCCCTAGCCTGCACTGTCCCTCCCCTATTCCCCACCAACAGACCAAAATATGTGATGCTCCCCTCCCTGTGTGAACACTACACTTCTTTTGCATTACCATATGAATTTTTAAATTACTTTGTCTACTTCTGAAAAATATGTCAGGAGGCCAAGCTGGTAATTCACCTCTGTAATAGCAATACTTTGGAAGGCTGAAGTAGGAGGACTGGTTGGAGCCAGGAGTTCCAGACCAGCCTGCTAAACAAATATATATATATATATATATTTATAAATCTTTATTTGTATATATGATATATTGTAAAGATATCAATTCTTCCCAGTTTGAAATATACATTTATTTCAATTCTAATCAAAATACAAACAGATGTTTTGTTTTTGTTGTTGAGATATGTATATATATATATATAAATGTTTACAAAAACAGATATACATATATATATATATATATATATATATATATATATATCTCATATCCAGACCAGCCTTCTATACAAATATATACATACAGATATGTATGTATATACATATATATGCATATATTGCATGGAAGGCTGGTTGGGATATGATATATATATGTGTGTGTATATGTTGATATGTTGATATATATCTCTCCACTTTTGTATTTCTTCTGCTTTCTTTATCAGTGTTTTATAGTTTTCATTATAGAGATCTTTCACATATTTTGTTAAGTTAACTCCTTGGCATTTTATTTTATTTGTGACTACTGTAAGTTTTGATTTCTTTTTCAGAATGTTCCTTATAGGCACATAAATGCTATTGATTTCGTATGTTGATTTTTTATCCTGCAATTTTACTGGATTTTTTAATTAGTTTTAAGAAACTTGTGATGCAGTCTTTAGCTTTTTGTCAAATATAAAATTATAATATCTCCAAACAAGGTTAATCTATTTTATTTTCAACATGGATGCCTTTTATATCCTTCTCTTGTCCAATTATTCTAGCTGGAACATCCAGAACAATGTTGAATTGTAGTGGTGAATGTGGGCAACTCATCATGTTTTAGTTCTTAGGGTAAAGTCTTTCAGCTTTTCCCCATTCAGTATGATACTAGCTGTGGATATGTCACAGTCATATATGGCTTTTATTGAATTGAAGTATGTTCCTTCTGCACCTAGTCATTCGAGGGTTTTAATCATAAAGAGATTTTAATTTTTATCAAATGCTTTTTCAGCCTCAATTAAAATGATCATATGATTTCCTTCATTCTGTTGATAAAATGTATTACATTGATTTATTTGCATATGTTGAACCATCCTTGCATCCCAGGGATAAATGCCACTTGGTCATGATGAATGATTTTTTAAATGTATTGTTGAATTTGGCTTGCTATATTTTGTTGAGGATGTTTGAATTAATATTTATGGGAGCTATTGGCCTATAGTTTTCTGGTTTTGATGTTTCTTTCTCTGATTTTGATATCAGGGTAATATTGGCCTTGTAGAATGAGTTGGAAGTATTTATTCCTCCTCTAGTTTTTGAAATAGTTTGAATAGGAATGGTATTAATTCTTCTTTAAATATTTGGTAGAATTCAGCAGTGAAGCCATAGCATCCCAGGCTTTTCCTTACTGGGAGAGTTTATCTTATAACTTCAATCATATTACTTGTTATTTGTCTGTTCATGTTTTGGATTTCATCCTGGTTCAATCTTGGTAAGCTGTATGTGTCTGGGAATTTATCCTTTTCTTCTAGGTTTTTATTGGCATGTAGTTGCTCTTAGTAGCTACTAATGATCCTTTCAATTTCTACAGTATCAATTGTAATGTCTCCCTTTTAATCTATAGTTTTATTTATTTGTGTCTTCTCTCTTATTTTTTTAGTTTGACAAAAAGTCAATTTTAACTTTTCAAAAAAATACCATTTCATTTATCTTTTTAAATTTTTGTTTCAATTTCAGTGTTTTGTGCTCTGATTCTTATTATTCTTTTAATCTACTGATTTTGGGCTTGGTTTCTTCTTGCTTTTCTAATTATTTAAGATGTATGATTATACTGTTTATTTAAAGTTTTTCTTCCTTGGTGTAGGCATTTATAACTATAAACATTCTTCTTAGTAATGTTTTAGCTGTATCCTATTGGTTTTGGCATGTTGTGTTTTCATTTTCATTTGTTTTCACAAATTTTTAAATTTATTTTTGATTTGCTCATCAACCTACTGATCATTTAGGAACATATTGCTTAATTTTGATGTGTTTGTATAGTTTCCACAGTTCCTCTTGTTATGGACTTATAGTTTTACTCCCTTGTGGTCAGTGAAGTTCTTTTATATGATTTCAGTGTTTTTGCAATTTTAAAGATTTAATTTGTGGCCTAATATATGGCCTGGCCTGTCCTTCAGAGGAATCAATACGCTAAGGAGAAGAATGTGTATTCTGCAGCTGTTGTATGAAATGTTCTGTAAATATCTATTAGGTCCATATGTTCTATACTGCAGATTAAGTATGATGTTTCTTCATTGATTTTTATCTTGATGATCTGTCCAATGCTGAATGTGGAGTGTTGAAGTCTCTAGCTATTATTGTACTTGAATCTACCTCTTTCTTAAGCTCTAATAATATTTGCTCTCTTGGGAAAATGTGGCACATATACACCATGAAATATTATGCAGCAATCAGAAATGATGAGTTCGTGTTGTTTGTAGGGACATGGATGAATCTGGAGAACATCATTCTCAGCAAAGTGACACAAGAACAGAAAATGAAACACCACATATTCTCACTCATAGGCGGGTGATGAAAAATGAGAACATATGGACACAGGGAGGGGAGTATTAAACACTGGGGTCTATTGGGGGGAAAAGGGGAGGGCCAGTGGGTGGGGGAGTTGGGGAGGGATAGCCTGGGGAGAAATGCCAAATGTGGGTGAAGGGGAGAAAGCAAACAAAACACACTGCCATGTGTGTACCTATGCAACTGTATTGCATGCTCTGCACATGTACCCCAAACCTAAAATGCAATAAAAAAAAAATTTGCTCTCTATATCTATCTAGGTATTCCAGTGTTAGGTACACACACACACACACACACACACACACACACACACACACGTATATATATGTATTTATATCTAAAATGTTATATCTTCTTGCTGAATTGACTTCTTTATGATTATATAATAACTTTCTTTTTCCCATTTTATCGATTTTTGTCTTAATTGTATTTGTGCTAATATATGTATAGCTACTCTTGCTCTTCTTTGGTTTCCATTGGCATGAAATACCTTTTATTTTCTCTTTAATTTCAGTCTATGCATATAGGTGAAGTGTGTTTCCTGTAGGTAACAGACTAATGAGTCTTTTTTTATTTGAAGGCAATTTTATAACTTTATTTGATGATCAGTGATTAGTTCTCATCCACATTGACTGTAGACCTTTGAAAGTGGTAACAGGTACATAGGCAATCAATGTATAAGCTTATTTGGTGAATCTTCATCCTCATTGTATTTCTTGATAGTCACACAGATCTGGTATGGGACATTCCTTATTCCTTTGGCCCAGGCAGCTCTGTTAAGCATGGTATCAATGAGCACATCTGAAATCCCCATCTCCTTTATGAGAAATTTCGAATATCTTTGAGAGACCAAGGGTCATGCTTCTGGAAGCCCACTTTATGGAAACGCTTGTGAATATTGATATGTTGATGGTGTATTCTTGGGTCACCACCTCATTGATGGCAGAATCGCCCTTTTTCTTCTTGCCATCTTTCTTTGCGGGAGCCATTCTGCTGGGTCTAAGTTGGAAAGGAAAAGCTTTTTCTTTCTTTCTCTTTCTCTTTCTTTTCTTTTCCTCTTTTCTTTCTTTCTTTCTCTTTCTTTCTTTCTCTTTCTTTCTTTCTTTCTTTCTTTCTTTCTCTTTCTTTCTCTCTCTGTTTCTTTCTTTCTTTCTTTCTAATTCTATTCAGTTCCTCCATGTCTTCTCATTGGAGAGTTTAGTCCATTTACATTCAATATTATTATTGGTTAATGAATTACTCTTACTATTTTGTTATTTGTTTTCTGGTTGTGCTGTGGACTTCTTTTCCTTTCTTCTTTCTTTCCTGTCTTCCTTTATGTGAAGGTGATTTTCTCTAGTCATCTGATGATATGATGTACTTTCTTGCTTTTTGTTTTTTTTGACTCTGTTGTTGGATTTTTGATTTGCAGTTACCATGTGCCTTGCAAAGAACATTTTATAATCCATTATTTTAAATTGATGACAACATAACACTGATTGCAAAAACAATCAAATGAACTAACAAACAAGCAAAGAGAGAACTAATAAAAACTCTACATTTGAATTTTATCTGTCCCCTTTTTTTAACTGTTGTTTCTATTTACCTTGTTTTATTGTCTATATTTTATAATGTTGTAGTTATTTTTGATAGATTCATCGCTTAGTCTTTCTACTCAAGATACAAGTAGTTTACACACCACAATTACAGTGTTAAAATATTCTGTGTTTGTAAACTTACCACATATAATAAGACAATATATAAGCTAGTACAATTTACATAAAGATGTTATATGAAGTCATACAATACAAAAAAAGGAAAGGAAAACATTTAAATGTCAAGGGAAGAGCACCGGTTTATATGACATGTATTCAAATATTGTTTGAAGTTGGGAGCTTACTTGTATACTTCAAATTTGTTCTGTAATACATTTCTAGTGTGCAAAACCATTTTTGAAGATTATGTACTTCTACTTCTAGCAAAAACAAACCAGAGCAAGAGGTACTATCAAGCATATTAATGGCTCAAGGGTACTTTCAGGGCATTTTCCAATTGCTTCTGCTCCAATTTCTCTCTATAGCTCTTTGATAAAGCACTCCCTGAGTCAAACCCTGAGTCACTTATCTAGTCAGCTTTGTCTCACATAGAACTTTCTGGAGGTTGCCTTCTTGGCCTATTAATAGACTATCTTTTGGACTCTTCCTAAGTTATCCTTTAGGCATTCATCAGGACATTCTCTAATTGGAAATTTACTGAGACATTTACAGGGAAGATTTCTGTATATCTCAGTCCTGTTTTATATTCCTGCTGCCTTGGTTTTTAACAACAAATGTTTCTATTATTTTTTCTCAGGGTTGCATTAGTGCCAGAGATGCTTGGATCCTGTTAGCCAGGATCCACTAGTGTTGGGTAGGATTCTTTTGAAGGTGAAATTTCAGTTGCTTCTGTTATCTCATCAATGAAAGAAACTACTACAGTAATAATAAAGACTGGCACAGAGTCCTAATGGACCAGTATGTAGTGGAAAATTTTGAGAGAAAGTAAAAACAGCCTTCTGAAGTGTTGGTTTAGCAAAAGAATGAGATCTCCAGCAAAAAAAAACAAACAAACAAACAAAAAAAAACACTGATGCCAGAGGGGTGCCCAGTGGTAAGGAAGAAATAAAATAAATTTGTATAAGGGTCCAGTGGCAAGGAGGTATCTGTTGTTGGAAGATACAAAGAGAAAACCCGGGAGTATAGAGGATACAGTGGCAGATGAGACCCTGTTAAAAGACACAAGAAGGCCTGTGGTGCACATAAAGAAGAAATAGTGAAGCATTATAAGAGATCACTGTCAAAGTGGGCTCTGAATTAAGAAAAAATAGACACATCAGCCTGTGTGTAAAAAATGTGAGTAAAAATATAATGCCAATGGTAATGTGGTCTCTGGCAACAGTTTGTGATGATGGTGAGTAATATGGGAGAAGTAATTTTGAAGGCAGTCTATAAAAAGCATCAGAAACAAGATGAGGGAAAGTAGGTCAGAGTTGGGATCCAGTGAAAGAAAAAGGGAGCCTCAACAGTGATAATATCAGGAGGCAGGCAAATCCCTAGGTAGACAAGGGTGGGTTCCCAAAGAAACTCCATCTTCAAACCAGGCAGTTAAAGCTGGGAAACCAATCAACAAGTCTTGAGTAAATCCATGGACCAGATGAAGAACCTCTCTTCCCATTTGGTGTGCTTTCTTCTGATTGATCTCCACCCTTCACCTATTTTACATATTACTACTCTTCCCTAATTGGGTTTTTTACACTATTGTGCCCATCTTTGAGTGGTGACTTTTTTTTTTTTTATACTCACAAGCTAACCAACAACACTCCCTCATTCTCTGCTCACAAAAACCCCAGACTCAGCCACACTTTGGAACTACCTACCTTTGAGTGGGGCTGTAGACTACTTGATTTTGTGTAAGTGAGCAGCCCAACTCAGGTCCCCTTCTTCACTGAAAGCTGTTTTGTCAATCAGTGAAACTCTTTGCCTTGCTTACCTTCTGTTTGTCAGCATAATCTCATTCTTCTCAGACATGGGACAAGAACTCAAGGCCTGCTGAATGGCAAGAGCAAAGAAAGTTGTAACCCTGTAGCACTCTCCTTCCTGCTTGCCAAGCAATGGGAGAGGGAGCCACTGGGTGCCACATACCCCCCATTCATTGGACTGCAGACAGCAGGACTGAAAGGGCTGTTAGCATGCTGTGACACTCCCTTTGGAGTTTTTGGGTCACTGCCATCCTTATTTGGGTGCTACTACATTCCCCTTGTCCAGACACCAGTGCAGTGACCAAGGCAGAAGCAGGTCATAGCACATATGGCCCAGCTGCAGGTTGAGTGCAGATCATGTGGTGAACATGGTATCTGGGTGGAAGCAAAAGCCGAAGTGCAGCCTGCAAGGCCAATTGGGTGGGGTACCTCCTTCAGCCAGCCCAGGGCCTGAGTGAGGCCTGGGCAGGGTTGTTGCCAGCCATGGAGGTTTCTGGCTGACATGGCATCAAAAATATCCTATGTCAGTAGGGTCCTCAGCTAGACAGACTTCCCTCAGAAGTTTCAGAACAGATGGAGACATGTGATTAAGAGGAATCAAAGGAGGGTATGGTGTGTTCCTCTTTAGAAAACAGTGTAGGACAAAGGTCATAGTTAAGATTTATGTAGGGGAGCTGATCATTGGTATTCTGAAAGGTTTGATAAGAAGATGAAAGCCAAGGTTAGAGATGACTCAGTCAATGTTTATGTAGAATCAAAAGAGGACATAAGAGAGGCAACAAATCTTACTGAGTCTCCAAAAAGCAGAAGACCCCTGTCTTCAATTGCTGTATTACATGCCTCACAGAAAGGGTTTTGACACAATTGATGAAGAAAATTTCCATGTAGATGAATACATGCTTCAGTAGTAAGTTCAACTATTGCATTAACATTATATAATCTGTATAGTTTAATGTTAATTTTGATAAATATTATCATGCTTATACATATTTTCATGATATAGCATGTCAAAATAAAGATATCACCACAAAACTTTGAGTGAATGTTTAAAGACCAAATTTTCAGCTACAGCTAAAATGTATAAAATCCATCTGGGGATTACCATCTGTAGAAAGAACATAACTTTCATAACAAAATTTTAGAGATGAGGAGAGATTTCTGGCCAGGACATCTTAACACTAGGCTGGATCTGACCTTACTCACATGTGCAAGAGTAGGAAGTATATTTACCATAGTACTCAGAGTTTTATTTTTGAGAACTATAAGATATTAGTTCTGCCTACCTGGTTCCAAGCAACAATGTTCACCATAATTTGTAAGCAAGAAGAACATGAGGTTATCCAAAGTTTGAGGGTTTCTGCATTTTATTTGTTTCACTCTAAGGCCCTAAAGAGAGCTAAGCTTAAATGTGTTGGACAGTTATGTTAAAAATCACAGGTTTGTGATTGTATCAGTATACCACAGAAATAAAACCATGACTTCTATACATACTCAAAAGTAGGTAAATAAAGTTTCTATATTGATAAATATTGTAAAGAATATGAGGTATAATATACAGTCATCTTTTGGAAAATCATGAAGAAAACCAGAACTATATCATCCTAATGACAGAAATTCACTTACATGTTGTTTCCTGAATTGAATTAATGAGGTGAATAAAAATGTATTTTTTTAAGATAAAAATTTTAAAGGAAATAAACATATATGGTATATGTGTGGAAATACTTGAAAAAAATATTTTTGTGTTAAGCAAAACATATATAACTTATAATTTACTGACGAATATAATAAATGTATGGGTTTTTCAGAGTTTTTTTTTTCCATAGGCCTCTAATACCAAAAAAGGTAACATTTGATTTATTTGATGACACTAACAGAAATAAATTTATATTTTTTTTCCACAGCACAAGCAGTTGTCTCACATATAATCTCATTATTATACCACAATTTTTGTTTATCCTAATACACATTTTAAGGATAAAAATTGCAAATACAAGTCAAGAGCTCTGCATTCTTTTGTTAGAAAACTGAGGAGTTATTAATAACTGTAATTTTAATATATATTTATGATCTTTTAAATTCTGAAATCAATCATTAATGTTGGAACATAATAGGTTTAAATAGCATAAATCAGACCAGCCTCAACTTCATCTTTCTCCTAATTTTAATGATCCTTCTGAGACCCAGTGAATATATTTCATAGCAAGGTCTTCAAATACTTTACCATGGTTTTTATACATGATTAGTCAATATAAATACTGACAGCTATTGATCATTAGCTGCTCAGAGGTTTCTTAACCCTTAAATCACCCTAAGAATGTCCTCATAAACTAGGGATGTCTACTATTACTCTTTCTTGTGTGCTATAGCTGTCATGCTATTAAGTAGTACTATCTTTGCCATCTGTGAAAAAATACTGTTTTAATATAAAGAACATAATTCTTATTGTGACTAACATTGACATTCTGTACTGCAGTCAACAGTCCTGGAAGTGAGCAGAATGATGGTTGTCAGGGACTAAGTGAGGAGAGGATGGGGAGATGTTGGTTAGAGGGCACAAACTTTCAGTTATAAGATGAATAACTCCTGGGTACCTAAGGTACAGCATGGTAACTATTGTTAATAATACTGTATTGTTTACTTGATACTTACTAAAAGTAGAACTTCAGTGTTCTCACCACACAGATACATATATAATGGTAACTGTGAGGTACGGATGTGTTAATTAACTTGGTTGTGGTAAGCATTTCACAATATATATGTATATTATAATCATCATACTGTACACCTTACATATATGTCACTCTTAAAATTTTTTGTATTAACTATACTTCAATAATAAAAGGACTCCCTTCTCTTTCAAATAACTCATGACAGTTTTATAATTTAACATCATGGCATACATTTAATTGTTCATGGCAGTTGTTGAACAAAGATCAAATACATGAAATCTTTGACATGAAAAATATTGCTTTTTGACTGATCAATATCACTAATACATTTCCATAACTTCAGTTGAATAAAATAATTTTGAAACAATTTTATGAAATTATATTAATAGAAAATCAAATTTAGATAAAATCTGTTTACTTGTTTATTTAGTCTACTCAGTCTTTAGTCATTTCTAAGAATGTGGAACTATCCAAATTTCCGAGATAGAGGTCAATTTCATTACTACTGACCATGATAAAGCTAGTACACAAACGTGTAAAACACACACACACACACACACACGCACGCACACACATATATTTGGATTTTGTACATCTGGGGTGACTTAAATATATTGCAAAAATAACATACTTCTTGATATTTTAGAAAACTATTGTAGTTAGAACTTTGGTGTGAAAAAACAATGATATTAGGAAATACTGAAGGCTGAGGTCAGTACCTGTGGAAAAAAAGGAGAAAAGATAGTTTTTAATTTTGGCAACACAAATTTCTCCTCTGCTCCTTTAACTCCTTCTTTTCCTCCTTCTGATTTTCCTTCTCCTTTCTATTCTTCATCAAATCTGTCCCTTCTTTTCTTCCCACTCCTTCATCTTTGTCTATCTTGCTTCTTCTTTTTTATTGTACTTTAGGTTCTGGGGTACATGTGCAGATCATGCAGGATTGCTGCATAGGTACATAAATGGCAAGGTTGCTGCCTTCATTCCCCCATCACCTATATCTGGTATTTCCCCCCTCATTATCCCTCCCCACCTACCTGCTGTCCCTCCCCTAGCCTTCCCAACTGACTGAAGTGTGTGATGCTCCCCTCCCTGTGTCCACATGTTCTACTTGTTCAACATCCACCTATGAGTCATAACATGTGGTGCTTGGTTTTCTGTTCTTGTGTCAGTTTTCTGAGAATGATGGTTTCCAGATTCATCCATGTCCCTGCAGAGGACATGAACTCATAGTTTTTTATGGCTGCATAGTATTCCATGGTATATATGTGCCACATTTTCTTGTTCAGTCTAACACTGATGGACAGTTGGGTTGGTTTCAGGTCTTTGCTACTGTAAACAGTGTCACAATGAATATACGTGTGCATGTGTTTTTATAATAGAACAATTTGTAATTCTTTGGGTATATACCCAGTAATGAGATTGCTGGGTCAAATGGAATTTCTATATCTTGGTCCTTGAGGAATCGCCACACTATCTTCCACAATGGTTGAACTAATTAGCACTCCCACCAACAGTGTAAAAGTGTTCCAGTTTCTCCACATCCTCTCCAGCATTTGTTGTCTCCAGATTTTTTAATGATCGCCATTCTAACTGGCGTGAGATGGTATCTCAATGTGGTTTTGATTTGCATTTCTCTAATGACCAGGGATGATGAGCATTTTTTTCAGAGGTTTATTGGCCTCATAGATGTCTTCTTTGGTAAAGGGTCCATTCATATCCTTCACCCACTTTTGAATGGTTTCTTTTTTCTTATAAATCAGTTTTAGTTCTTTGTAGATTCCAGATATTATCCCTTTGTCAGATGGGTAGATTGCAAAATTTTTTTCCCATTCTGTTGGTTGTTGCTTTGCTCAAATGATTGTCTTATTTGCTGTACAGAAGCTCTGGAGTTTAATTAGATCCCATTTGTCTATTTTGGCTTTTGTTGCCATTGCTTTTGGTGTTTTAGTCATGAATGGTTTGCCTAGGTTTTTCTTCTAGGGTTTTTATGGTTTTAGGTCTTATGTTTAAATTTTTAATCCATCAGGAGTTAGTTTTAGTGTATGGTGTCAGGAAGGGTTCCAGTTTCTGTTTTCTGCACATTGCTAGCCAGTTTTCCCAACACCATTTATTAAACAAGGAATCCTTTCCCTATTGCTTGTTTTCTCAGATTTGTCAAAGGTAAGATGATTTTAGATGTGTGGTGTTGCTTCTGAGGCCTCTGTTCTGTTCATTGAACTATGTCTCTGTTTTGGTACCAGTACCATTGCTGTTTTGATTACTGTAGCCTTGCAGTATAGTTTGAAGTCAGGTAGCATGATGCCTTCAGCTTTGTTCTTTTTGCTTAGGATTGTTTTGGCTATGTGGGCTCTCTTTTGGTTCCATATGAAGTTTGAAGTGGATTTTTCCAGTTCTGGGAAGAAGGTCATTTGTAGCTTGGTGGAGATAGCATTGAATCTATAAATTACTTTGGGCAGTATGGCCATTTTTGTGATGTTAATTATTCCCAACCATGAGCATGAAATGTTTTTTCATCTATTTGTGTCCTCTCTTATTTCACTGAGCATTACTTTATAGTTCTCCTTGAAGGGGTCCTTTACAGCCTTTTTAGTTGTGTTCCTAGGTATTTTATTCTCTTTGTGGCAATTGTGAATGGCAGTTTGTTATTCCTTTGGCTCTCTTTAAGTCTCTTATTGGTGATTTCTGTACATTGATTTTGTATCCTGAGATTTTGCTGAAGTTGCTTATCAGTTTCAGGAGATTTTGGGCTGAGACAATGGAGTCTTCTAAATATACAATCATGTCATCTGTGAATAGAGACAATTTGGCTTCCTCTTTTCCTAATTGAACACCCTTTATTTCTTTTTCTTGCCTGACTGCTCTGGCTAGAACTTCCAACCCTATATTGAATAGGAGTGGTGAGAAAGGGCATCCTTGTTCTGTGCCTGATTTCAAAGGGAATGCTTCTAGTTTTTGCTGGTTCAGTGTGATATTGGCTGTGGGTTTGTCATAAATAGCTTTTATAATTTTGTGATAAGTACCATCGATACCTAGTTTATTGAGGGTTTTTAGCATAAAGGGCTGTTGAATTTTGTCGAAGGCCTTTACTGCATCTATTGAGATAATCATGTCATTTTTGTCTTTGGTTTTGTTTATGTGATGGATTACATTATAGACTTGTGTATGTTGCACCAGGCTTGCATATCCAGGATGAGGCCTACTTGATCATGATGAATAAGCTTTTTGATTTGCTGTTGCATTCTGTTTTCCAGTAGTTTATTGAAGATTTTTGTGTCAGTGTTCATCATGGATATTGTCTTGAAGTTTTCTTTTTTAGTTGTGTCTCTGACAGGTTTTGGTATTAGATTGATGTTGGTCTCATAAAATGAGTTGGGAGGATTCCCTCTTTTTGTATTGTTTGGAATAGTTTCAGAAGTAATGGTACCAGCTCCTCTTTGTAAGTCTGATAGAATTTGGTTGTAAACCCATCTGGACTTGGGATTATTTTAGTTGGTAGAATATTAATTGCTGCCTCAACTTCAGCCCTTGTTATTGGTCTATTCAGGGATTCAACTTCTCCCTGGTTTAGTCTTGGGAGAGTGCAAATGTCCAGGAATTTATCTATTTCTTCCAGAATTACTGGTTTGTGTGTGTAGAGTTGTTTGTAGAAATTTCTGTTGGTAGTTTGTGTTTCTGTGGAATTGGTGGTTATTTTCCCTTTATCACTTTTTATTGCATCTATTTGATTCTTCTCTCTTTTCTTTTTTATTAGTCTGGCTAATGGTCTATCTCTTTTGTTGATCTTTTTAGAAAACCAGCTTCTCAATTTGTTGATTTTTTGAAGGTTTTTTTGTGTCTCTGTCTCCGTCAGTTCTGCTCTGATCTTAGTTATTTTTTGTCTTCTGCTAGCTTTTAAGTTTTTTTGATTGTGCTCCACTAACTTTCAATTTTGATGATAGGGTGTCGATTTTAGGCCTTTCCTTAATACTCACCTGGGCATTTATTGTTAGGATTTTCCCTCTAGACACTGCTTTAAATGTGTCCCAGAGATTCTGGTATGTTGTTTCTTTATTCTTCTTGGTTTTGAAGAACATCTTTATTTTTGCTTTCATTTCAATGTTTATCCAGTCAACATTCAGGAGCCAGTTGTTCATTTTCCATGAAGTTGTGTAGTTTTGAGATAGTTTCTTAATCCTGAGTTCTAATTTGATTGCACTGTGGTGTGAAAGATTGTTTTTTATGATTTTCATTCTTTTGCATTTGCTGAGGAGTAATTTACTTCCAATTATGTGGTCAATTTTAGAGTTAAGTGCAATGTGGTGCTGAGAGGAATGTATATTCTGTGGACTTGGGGTTAAGAGTTCTATAAATGTCTATTAGGTTCGCTTGGTCCAGATCTTCATTCAAGCCCTGGATTTCCTTTTTGAATTTCTGTCTCATTAATCTATCTAATCTTGACAGTGGCATGTTAAAGTCTCCCACTATTATTGTGAGGAGTCTAAGTCTCTTTGTTGGTCTTTAAGGACTTGCTTTATGTATATGGGTGCTCCTGTAATGAGTGCATATATATTTAGAATAGTGAGCTCTTCTTGTTGTATTGATCCTTTTACCATTATTTAATACCCTTCTTTGTCTATTTTGATTTTTGCTATCTAATGTCCTTTTTATCAGAGACTAGGATTGCAACCCCTGCTTTTTTTATGCTCTCCATTTGCTTGGCAAATCTTCTTCCATCCCTTTATTTTGTGTCTTTGCATGTGATATGAGTATCCTGATTACAGCACACTGATGATTCTTGGCTTTTT
Organism: Callithrix jacchus; assembly: GCF_049354715.1. Classification (NCBI taxonomy): domain Eukaryota; kingdom Metazoa; phylum Chordata; class Mammalia; order Primates; family Cebidae; genus Callithrix; species Callithrix jacchus. Next base: position 76,375,985 of record NC_133510.1, on the reverse strand, counting down.
ACACAATTTGCCAGTCTGTGTCTTTTGACTGGGGCCTTTAGTCTGTTTGCATTTAATGTTAATATTGTTTTGTGTGAATTTGATCCTGCCATTTTATTACTGGTTGGTTGTTTTGCCTTTTTGTTTGTGTAATTTCTTCATTGCATTGTTGGTCTTTACCATTTGGTTCTTTTTTTGCAATGGCTGGTACTCTTTTTTCCTTTCTGTGTTTAGTGCTTCCTTCAGGTGCTCTTGTAGGGCAGGTCTAGTAGTGACAAAATCTCTCAGCAATTGCTTGTCCATAAAGGATTTATTTCTCTATCACTTATGATGCTTAGTTTTGCTGTATATGAAATTTGGGGTTGAAAGTTCTTTTTTTTAAGGATGTTGAATATTGGCCCCCATTCTCTTTTGGCTTGTAGGGTTTCTGCCAAGAGATCCACTGGTGTGCTTCCCTTTGTGGGTGACTTGACCTTTCTCTCTGGCTTCCCTTAGTATTTTTTCCTTCGTTTCAACCTCGGTGAACCTGAGGATTATGTGTCTTGCGGTTACTCTTCTAGAGGAGTATAGTTGTGGTGTTCTCTGTATTTCCTGTATTTGAATGTTGGCCTGCCTTGCTAGGTTGGGGAAGTTCTCCTGAATAACATCCCGCAGAGTGTTTTCCAGCTTGGATTCATTCTCCTTGTCATTTTCCAGTACACCAATCAGGCATAGACTAGGTCTTTTCACATAATACCATATTTCTTGAAGGCTTTGTTCATTTCTTTTCACTCTTTGTTCTCTTTTCTTGCCTTCTCATTTTACTTCATTGAGTTGATCTTCAATCTCTGATATCGTTTCTTCTACTTGATCTATTTAGCTATTGAAACTTGTGTATGCTTCATGAAGTTCTTGTGCTGTGTTTTTCAGCTCCATCAAGTTGTTTATGTTCTTCTCCAAGCTGATTATTATAGTTAGCATTTCATCTAACCTTTATTCAAGGTTTTAGTTTCTTTGCATTGGGATAGAACATGTTTCTTTAACTCAGAGAAGTTTATTATTACCCACTTTCTGAAGCCTGCTTCTGTCAATTCATCAAATTCATTCTCCCTCCTGCTTTGTTCCCTTGCTGGTGAGGAGTTGTGATCTCATGGTGGGGGAGAGACGTTCTGTTTTTTTTGGTTTCATTCTTCTTGAGCCAGTTTCTTCCCATCTCATTGGATCTATATAGCTTTGATCTCAGGTAGCTGCTTGGGGAGGCAGCCTTTCCTTTGTCTGCCTGCAGAGGTGCTGCTGGGCTGCCACAGATTTAGAGGAGCTGCTGTGTCTATTATTTACTCAGGAAAATTAGGCCGGCTTCCTCAGTGGTAGCTTCCCTTCCCACCCCGCCCTCCACCCCGCCCCGTCAAGCTCGATCATTCCTGGTTGCTCTCTAACTGATGTTCTGGGTTCATAACTCTGGAGTGAGAGTTTTTCAGGCTGCTTGGCTTTGTGCAGGGGGTATCCTTCCTGCCATTTGGGTTGTTTTCCTGTGTTCAGTTCCCCTTCTTTCTGGGGGATGGGTAGCTCCATCCCACTGGCTTTTTGGCTTTCAGGGCATCAGCAAGTGCTTCCACCTAGATCTATGCTGACAGCCCGGGCGCTGGCCAAAGTTGCTGTTCTGCCCTGTTCAGGCAGCTCGCTGAGGCTTTTCAGCCTTGTGAAGATATCCTGTTCTGTGGCTTTTAGAGGACTTGGGTGGAGCACTGTATCCGAACTGAAGTCCCAGAGGGGGAGATCCCCCAGTCCTCTGGTCGGACACCTTGCCTCAACTTGATCTATTTGGTTTATACCCACTGTCAAACACGACCCACAAAATGACCCTGGTACCTCATTTGGAATTGTGGAGACCACATGGTTTCTACGTCTCTCTCGCTATCTTACTTCTTAATTATTCTTTTTATATTGCCTGGCCTGAAGTAATTAATATTTATCATCTGGGACTTATGCAATGAATCATGTGACACTTTTAAGTTTAATAGAAATGAAGACATTTCATTTTTAAAATGAATAAAAAAAGTAAGACCTAGGTCAACAAGAGGAAAGTCCAAAGGTTTTTTTTTTTGTTGTTTTAGTTGTTTTTTTTTTTTTTTTTCCTAATGCCATTTTAGTACTTTTGCTAGCAACTAGGGTTTTCTTGTGAATATAATATAAGTTCTGTTGTCAAGGAGCTTAAAAATTAGTGAAGGAGGCAGAAGAGATAGAAATTGTTACCCAATGTGCTAACTACTAACTTAGAATAAATAACCATGTAAAGCACAGTGTAGGTATATTTTAATGGAGATTTGGTTCAGAAAAATATCCTAGTCTACAATGTGTAAGTTGGGATATGAAAGATGAATTGTAACTCATCTAGCAAAGGGGGAGCAGGAAGAGAGCAAAGGAAAACTTTTCCAAATAGGTCAAATAGCTTTCATTTATTCATGCATTCAGGCTTGAGTTTATTCATTCAACAACCTTATATTTTGAACACCTTTTATGTTCTAGGGATGGTTCTAGATATTAGGGGTCCAAATTTAGGGAGAAAATATACAATGTTCCTGCCATCACAGAGTTTATGATCTTGTGGCTTAGAATCTTGTGGAGAAAGAATACAGTAACTCTATTCTATGATTCATTTTTCATAAATGTGTCTCTTAAAACTTACAATATTGTGGCAAAGAGAGACAAAAAGAATATCACAGTAATGCATGTGACCTCTGAACAATGCAGGGATTAGAGATGCTGATCCCTTTGCAGTAAAAACTTTGTGCATAACTTCTGAGTCCCCCTAACCTTAACTACTAATATTCTACTGCTCACCAGAAGGCTTACAGATAATATGATCAGTTGATTAACACATATTTTGTATGTTTTATATATATATTTTATGTTCTATTTCTATTATAAAGCAAGCTAAATCAAATAAAAGGTTATTAGCTGGGCGCGGTGTCTCAAGCTTGTAATCCCAGCCCTTTGGGAGGACAAGACGGGTGGATCATGAGGTCAAGAGATTGAGACCATCCTGGTCAACATGGTAAACCCCATCTCTACTAAAAATACAAAAAATTAGCTGGGCGTGATGGTGCATGCCTGTAATCCCAGCTACTCAGGAGGCTGAGGGAGGAGAATTGCCTGAACCAAAGAGGCAGATGTTGTGGTGAGCCGAGATCGTGCCATTGCACTCCAGCCTGGGTGACAAGAGTGAAACTCTGTCTCAAAAAAAGAGAGAGAGAGAAAAAAAAGAAAAGGTTATTAAGAAAATCATAAGAAAGAAAAACATACTTACTATTCATTAAGTGGATTATCATACATGTCTACATCTTTGTCATCTTCATGTTCAGACTGAGGAGAAGATGATGAATTGATCTTGCTGTCTCAGGGTAGTAGAGTTGGAGGAAAATCTGCATATTCATCCATATAAGGACTCCCAAGTTGTTCAAAGGTCAACTGTATATGTACAACTGTAACTATGTCCTATACACTGTATTATCAGTGCATACAAGTAA